>NC_135888.1:130717260-132012305 GCF_964194155.1 Cetorhinus maximus | reverse complement strand
GTTCTGCAGTCACTGGGGATTGGCTCTGAGCACTGGCGTCCTATTGGTCCTGAAGATTCCTCCCGAGTCCCAAAGCCTGCCACAAACTACTCGCTCCATTTGGTTAACTGCATGCAGCAATCTTCAGAATGTAAAAACAAATCTGAATAGTTTCCTTCAATGCTTCCCTCCCTCCCCCCTCCAGTTGCATTTCTGTAGTGCCTTTCACAACTTCATGACATCCCAAAGAGCTGTGTGGCCGTAGGAGTGTTTTTTTTTTGCAGGGTGGTCTCTGTTGTAACGTGGGAAACGAGGCAGTCAATTGAGCACAGCAAGCTCCCACAAGCAACAAAATGATATTGACCAGGCCGTGTTTTAGGGGTTCGTTGAGTGAAAGGTCAACCAGGACACTGAGAACTCCCTGGCCCATCTTCAAACAGTGAGCGGTGGGATGTTCGATATCCACCTGAAAGGGCAGGTTCGGTTTCAAGTCTCATTCAAAAAAAAATGGCACCTCCAATAGTGCAGCATTCCCTCAGTACCCCACTGGGAGTGTCAGCCTAGATACACTTGAGCCTTCGAATTGGGATTTGAATCCACAGCGGCCTTCTAACCCAGGGACAAGGAAGTACTACCGTCCAAGCCGCAGCTAACACCGTTTATGAAAGCTTTAAATGAGAGGTTTTCTTACCCCTTTCTGGGTTGTCTCTTTCGGGAACACTGTTCCCATTCACTGACCAGTTTAGACAGGGGTTCTAACTGGTGACAGGAGCTCAATTACCACTCACAAATATATCTTAACATCGATTTCAGGTATTGGGTTTCTTGTATAACCTAAAGGTTGCCAGCTTCCGATACGGCAATTGCCACAATTTAGCCGGAGATCGGTAGCAGTGAGATCCCAGCTCAATGTTCACAGAATCGTGACGGTGTAGAAGGAGGCCATTCGGCCCATCGTGTCCGCACCGGCTCTCTGGGCATTTTAACTTAGTGCCGATCTCCTGCCTTTTTCCCATAATCCTGCACATATGTTCTTCCTCCTTAATACCCGCTTTCACCACCCCCCCCACCCGCCCCCCCAACCCCTCTACTCCCAAAATGGCAAAACATGAATGAAGGTGATGCTGTCCCTTTAAGCTCTCCTACACATGCCGACCGCCAATGCTTTACGTGGGCATAGGACCATTTGGGGATCCCACCCGCTCCGGCGATGAAAGTTGCTGAAAATCGACACAAGAAGGCTGGCCTACACTGGGGAATGGTGTAGGGCGGGGGGTAGGGGGGACAATGCTCTACCCTTGAAGATGCAGAAACCATTGACAAGACACGGGGGATGGGGGGCGGAATCCAGTGATGGTATCCCACTGATGAGAAGGTGCAAATTCCACCAGAGTGAAGTGTTGTTTGGGGGTGGGGGGGGGGGGGGGGGGGGAGTGGGGTTGGGGGGGGTGGGTTTGGAAACTAAATCCATCTTCCGTTCTGTGGAGAAATTGGAGAAGCTGGGATTGTTCCCTTGAGCAGAGAAGGTTAAGGGGGGGGTGGGATTTAAACAGGGGTGTCCAAAATAATTATGAAGGAATTTTGATGGACAAGTCAGGGAAAACTGTGGGTCAATAACCAGGGTTTATAGAACTAGAATCATTGGCTAAAGAACTGGAGGGGAAATGTGGGGAAATGATTTCACACGGAGGGTTGTTCAGGTCTGGAACGTTATCGCTGAAAGGGCGGTGGAATCAGATTACATATCGTTAAAAGGTAAATGGACGTGGTCTTGAAGCAAACTAATTTGCAGGGTTATGGGGAAAAAGCAGGGGCGTGGGACAAAATATTGGATAGCTTTTTCAAAAAGCCAGCACAGGTCTGATGGGCCAAATGGCCCCCTCCTGTGCTGCCGGATTCTATTACTCTATCAGCCAACGCACGTGTCATTACTGAAGCCAGGGCAGGAGCAGCTGGCTGAACTGATCCTTTCTCTATTAAAAACAGAAAATGCTAGCAAGACTCAGCAGGCCAGAAGAATGAGAGGCAGAGTTAACGATTCAGGACAATGACCTTTCATCAGAACTGGGGGAGATTTACGAGGCTTGAAACAAGAGTAGAATCAGGGGATAAAAAAGAGGGGGATGAATAAAATGGAGGTTCTGCGGTCGGCTGGAGAGCAAGAGCGATTGAAATGAATTGGAGGTTTCTCTGATTTGATTGGGAGATGGGACTGAGCTAGGAAGTGTAGACATACTGACTGAGCCTAGTCCTTAGGATGAGCCAGGAGCCAGGGAGACCTGCGGAGCAACAGTTCTTGTGTGCGGAATTTGAGGTGGCCCTTGGCTGACCTCACAACAATTGTGGGCAATGATGAAGGGTTCTTGACCACCCCTCTCTCTCCACCGTATCCCCCGCCCACCCCGCCAAAGTGGCCCCACCACTCTTTCTGGCTTTCAGGAGCCACCTCCAGTTCCGCACACAGGAACTTCTGTCACACGGTCGCTCCGCAGGTCTATCTGGCTCCTGGATCATCCTACGGACTAGGCTCAGTCAGTAGGTCTACAGTTCCTAGCTCAGTCCCACCTCCCTATCAAGTCAAAGAAACCTCCAATTCATTTCAATCGCTTTTGCTCTCCAGCTGACCGCAGAACCTCCATTTTATTCTTCCCCCTCTTTTTTGTCCCCTGATTCTACTCTTGTCTCAACTCTCGTAAATCTCCCCCAGTTCTGATGAAAGGTCATTGTCCTGAATCGTTAACTCTGCCTCTCATTCTTCTGGCCTGCTGAGTCTTGCTAGCATTTTCTGTTTTTAATAGAGAAGGGATCAGTTCTGCCAACTGCTCCTGCCCTGGCTTCAGTAATGACACGTGCGTTGGTTTGAGGTCACTCCTGACGCAGTCTCTTGGCTGAAGCGCACCCTCCTGAGATGGGAAGGAAGTTTAAACTCCTGCCATCTGCCTGATTTATCGCCAGCGAACTGGATACCAGAGGAAAAGAAACCTTAAAAAGCTAAACGACAGAACACATCCATATCACATTTGCAATAAGACTCCGCCTTCCCAGCTATTTCTATCCTTCAGTTACCCACCGCCTGCCAAATAGGTCCTTTCCCAAATTAACCTTTCTCTCCCCAAGCAAACGTCGGAGAGAGAGAGAAAGATAGAATGAAAGAGGGAGAGAGCGAGAAAAAGGCAAAAAACACAAAAAGGAAAAACAAATAATGAAAGATAAAGAAGTTGCGTTTGTATAAAAACAAAAAACTACTGCGGATGCTGGAAATCCAAAACAAAAACAGAATTACCTGGAAAAACTCAGCGGGTCTGACAGCATCGGCGGAGAAGAAAAGAGTTGGGTCATGAGAACTCGAAACGTCAACTCTTTTCTTCTCCGCCGATGCTGCCAGACCTGCTGAGTTTTTCCAGGTAATTCTGTTTTTGTTGTGTTTGTATGGCACCTCTCGCGACCACCAGAAATCCCAAAGATCTTTACAGGCGATGAAGCACGTTTTTGAAGCATAGGCACTGTTGTGACACAGCAGCTGACCTGTGCACAGCAAGATCCCGTAAACAACAATGTGATGTTGTTGAGGGGCAAAACTTTTTGGCCAGGACGCCAGAGGAAACTCCCCTGCTGTTTTTTTTCTTTGCAAAATAATGAAGAATGATCTTTTACTTGCAGCCAAGACCGCAGAAGGGGACTAGGTTTAACGTTTTCACCCAAGAGCCACCATCTCCGACAGTGCGGTGCTCCCACAGTGCTGCGCTAGAGCGTCAGCCGAGATTTTTGTGCTCAAGCCCTGGAGCAGGACTTAAACGCACCGCCTTCTGAGTCCGAGGCACGAGGTCTACCAACCGAGGCACACGGGAAGAAAGAGAGGGACAGAATAAAGGAAAGAAAAAAGTTCTAGAACCACTCCTTCTTTTTCATATGGATATAAATGACAGAGTCAAATTTCACAACGGTTTTGAAATTTGTATTTCGAGATGTGTGCACTGAATTTAGAAGTAATGAGCCCCCTAAGACCTTCAGTGATTTAAAAAATTAAATAAAAGTATTTCAAAATTTCAAAATTTGCTGATGACACCAAACTTGGAGGTGCGGCAAGCAGTGAGGATGATACCAGTTGACTGTGCCGGGACATATATGGGCTAGCAGAACAAGTGGCTTGGTAGAATTTAATACAGAGAAGTGTAAGGTGATTAATTCCGGCAGAGCGGATAGGGCGAGGGAATATAGAATTAATGGCACAGTTCTAAAGGGTGTGCAGGGACAGAGGGACCTGGGGGTGCAGTGCGTGGATCTTTGAGGGTGAGAGGACATATTGAGAGTTAGCAAAGTCTATACGATAAAAACAGAAAATGCTGGATAAACCCAGCAGGTCTGGCATCATCTGTGGAGAGAGAGAAACAGATTTAATCTTTTGAGTCCATATGACCCTTCTTCAGAGCTAAAGAGAAGTAGAAATGTGATGGATTTAATGCTGTTTAGGAGGGGTGGAGCAGGTGGAGAGAAATAGAAGGTCAGGAATAGGTGGGAGCTCAGGGGAGATTGACAAATATGTCATGAACACAAGACAAAGGAAGTATTAATGGTAGTGCTAAAGACTAAAGAAGGTGCTGACAGTGACATAAAGGTAAGATAGCAGAATGTGTAAATAGCAGAACGTGGGTCATGTCAGGTCCCTTTAACACTACTGTTTACACTCCCTTTGTCTTGGAGAATTTCACTGTCAAGTGGGTTCTGTGTTAACTTGCTGGGTTTTTAAAAAAAAAATCTAAATTTTATTTTGGACTGTTGCCTTAAAGGGGGTGTGTAACTGGGAGTCAGGTTAATTAGGAATTTTAGGAGTTGTTATAGTATTAAGCAGTTGTAGTATTATGTATGTGCTTGAAATCTTTTATTTTGTTAATAAATACTTTAATTTAATTTTTTAAATCACTGAAGGTCTTAGGGGGCTCATTACTTCTAAATTCAGTGCACACATCTCGAAATACAAATTTCAAAACCGTTGTGATAACCTGGCCAAGTTTCCCTTGTGGATTTGGTCCACCTGGCACATATCATCTGCCACATCATAATAGTACCAATAGTTGTATGTTGAGGAAGAATGAGTCTGAAGCTAGCTTGTACCTTAAAACAGGTTTATTCCCAAGACAGCAAAGTAAAGTCATAGTCTCTCCCAGTTCCTCCTCCGCTCAGTGTTCCAGCTGTTTCCATTATAGATGTACCAATACCCATCACCTGTTTAGCAATGCAATTGCCTTAACAAGGTAATAGCCATTAAACCTTTACAGTGAAAATACTAATAAGAGAAGCAAGGACGGAGCATGAAATGAGGCTGGCAGTGAACATAAAAGGGAATCCCAAGGTCTTCTACAAGCATATAAATAATAAAAGGGTGGTGAAAGAAAGAGTAGGGTTGATTAGGGATAAAAATGGGGGACTTGCACATGGACTCAGGAGAAATAGCGAAAGTATTAAATGAGTACTTTGCATCTGTCTTTACAAAGGAAGAAGATGTTACCCAGGCCGAGGTGAGAGAGGAGGTAACTGGTACACTAGAAGAATTTACAGTTGAGAAGGAGGAGATGTTAGAAAGGCTATCTTTACTTAAAATTGATAAAGCACCAGGACTGGATGAGATGCATCCAAGGCTACTGAGGGAAGTGAGAGTGGAAATTGCCGAGGCACTAGTGATGATCTTCCAGTCTTCCTTAGATGCAGGGGTGGTGTCAGAGGACTGGAGAGTTGTGAATGTTACACCCTTATTCAAAATGGGGTGCAAGGATAAAGCTGTCAACTACAGACCAGTCAGCTTGAGTTTGGTGGTGGGGAAACTTCTGGGAACTATAATTAGGGATAAAGTCAATAATCACTCAGACAACTGCAGGATAACTAAGGAAAGCCAGCATGGATTCATTAAGGGAAAATAGTGTTTAACTAACTTGCTGAAGTTTTTTTGAGGACGTAACAGGGAAAGGCTGATAAAGGCAATGTTGCAATGTAATATATATGGATTTTCAAAAGGCATTTGATGCAGTGCCACACAACAGACTTGTGAGCAAAATTCTAACTCATGGAATAAAAGGGAAAGTAGGCACTTGGATAAGAAATTGGCTGAATGACAGGAAACAGAGTAGTGATAAATAGTTGTTTTTTGGATTGGAGAAAGGTTTGTAGTAGAGTTCCTCAGGGGTCAGTGTTGGAACCCTTGCTCTTCCTGATATATATTAATGACCTAAACTGTGGTGTGCAGGGCATGATTTCAAAAGTTGCAGATGATACGAAGATTGGAAATGTTGTCAACTGTGATGGGGATAGTCTTGAACTTCAAAAGGACATAGACATGTTGGTGGATTGGGCAGACAAGTGGCAGATGAAGTTCAATGCAGAGGAGTGTATGGAGAGAAGAATATGGAGAGACAGTATAAAATAAAGGGAGAAACTCTAAAGGAGATGCAGGAACAGAGGGACATCGGTGCATACGTACATAGGTCATTGAAGATGGCAGGGCTTGTTGAGAGAGCAGTTAATAAAACATATAGTATCTTAGGCTTTATTAATAGGGGCATTGAGTACAATAGTAAGGAGGTCACATTGAACTTGTATAAGGCACTAGTTAGGCCTCAACTGGAGTACTGCGTCCAGTTCTAGGTGCCATACCTGAGGAAGGATGTGAAGGCATTGGAGAAAGTACAGGGGAGATTCACAAGAATTATTCCAGGGATGAAGAACTGTAGCTATGAGGATAGATTGGAGAGGTTGGGACTCTTTTCCTTGCCGAACAGAAGGCTGAGGGGAGACTTGATAGAGGTATTCAAGATCCTGAGGGGTATAGAGAGGGTAAGTAGCGAGAAACTGTTCCCACCCAAGAGAACATCAAGAACTAAAGGGCACAGATTCAAAATAGTTGGCAAAAAGAGTAAATGTGATGTGAGGAAAAATTTTTTCACCCAGGGTGTGGTTGGAGTTTGGAACAAACTTCCTGAGAGGGTGGTGGAGGCAGGTTCAATTGAGGTATTCAAAAGGGAATTGGATTGCTATCTGAAAAGAATGAATGTGCAAGGTTATGGGGATAAGACAGGGGAGTGAGACTAGGTGGAATGCTCTTTTAGAGACCCAGTGCAGACTCAATGGGCCAAATGGCCTCCTTCTGCACTGTAAAGATTCTGTGATTTCTGTGACACGTAATTGCGACTTAACAAAATGATTGCCATCGTCATTACTAAGACACTGACAAAGTCAGCTTAATCAGAATAGTCAAGAAAGCTGGGCTTTCCAATAACTCATGGGGATGGAATTTACGTTTCTCAGCAGGGTGAGGGAGGCGAATGGAAATTGAGGGGTCCGCGCTCCCCTACCCCCCGTTTCCTCTGCGTAGCCAATCAAGTGTCAGATCACCAAGTGGTGGCTGTCTGGGCGGGAAAACAATTAGGGAGGTCTGTGCCCAATCAGCACCGTCGGCTGGGATGCCACACTGCCGAGGGGTAATGCTGCGAACAGGCAGTCAGTCACAGCTAGAATTGTACAGACACCCTCCTGTCAGAATCAGTGTTTATTTTTTAGTGTAAGTGCAAAAAATGTTTTAAATTTTTTTTATTTGTTCATAGGATGTGGGTGTCGCTGGCTGGGCCAGCATTTAATGCCCATCCCTAATTGCCCCTTGAGAAGGTGGTGGTGGTGAGCTGCCTTCTTGAACCGCTGCAGTCCATGTGGTGTAGGTACACCCACAGTGCTGTTAGGGAGGGGTGCTCCAGGATTTTGACCCAGCGACAGTGAAGGAACGGCCGATATATTTCCAAGTCGGGATGGTGAGCGGCTTGGAGGGGAACCTCCAGCTGGTGGTGTCCCCATGCATCTGCTGCCCTCGTCCTTCCAGGTGATAGCGGTTGTGGGTTTGGAAGATAGATAGCTTCTTGATTGGTAAGGGGATCAAAGGTTACGGGGAGAAGGCGGGAGAATGGGGTTGAGAAACTTATCATCCATGATTGAATGGCAGAGCAGACTTGATGGGCCGATTGGCCTAATTTCTGCTCCTATGTCTTACGGTCTTATGGAAGGGGCTGTCGGAGGAGCCTTGGTGAGTTGCTGCGCGCTGCATCTTGTAGATGGTACACGCTGCTGCCGCTACTGCGCGTCGGTGGTGGAGGATGGGGTGAATGTTGAAGGTGGTGGATGGGGTGCCAATCAAGCTTTGATAAGTTTAGAGTTTGATACACGACCCTTGCCATTTTATCACTCTTTAGGAAAAGAACTTATTCCATCCCTATCGGCCCATCCCTTTAAGTACAGCAGAGCATGGTCCTCATCTGGAAGGGCTCATTCCCCACTGAAGAGCAGTCCCACGCACACGTGAACTCGCCTTGTCAGCTGCAGAGCTGAAACTCACCCGAGACCCTTGGCGAGTGAGTGAATGAATGAACGAGTGGCCGACCCCTGACGGGCAGCTCAGCCGCCCAATGGGAAGCGGGAAGGAGGTGCCCCGCCCACGCCGGCGAGCCATTCAGCGAGGAGGAGGCGGAGACAGAGGGGGGGCGGGTCCAGGATGGGCCGCTGGAACAAGGCGGGATGTTTCAGCCGAGTGAGAGGCAGAATGCAGCGCCCTTTAACTGTGTCGGGAGAGGATAAATATCCGACCCACAGGCAGGATCGGGACAGGTCAAACCTTCGCGGGTCTGTGGCTGCCGAGGAAAATTTAAAAGAAGCGCTTGGAAAAAGTTCCTGAAAACTTTTTTTCTCTTTTGGAAAAGTTTACAACAGCACAAAAACTTTTATTTTTCTCTTTGGAAAAGTTTACAACAGCACAAAAACTTTTATTTTTCTCTTTGGAAAAGTTTACAACAGCACAAAAACTTTTATTTTTCTCTTTGGAAAAGTTTACAACAGCACAAAAACTTTTATTTTTCTCTTTGGAAAAGTTTACAACAACACAAAAACTTTTATTTTTCTTTTGGAAAAGTTCACAACAACACAAAAACTTTTTCTTTTTGGAAGTCTGCCTGTGGCAATGTTTGGGGGATTGTGAGTGCGGGGCCAAGCCATGGCTGTTTATACGCTGACCGGCTTCTCCTTGGTAAGTTTGCTGTCCTTCGGTTACCTGTCCTGGGACTGGATGAAACCCGGGCTGAGTGGCAGGAAGGTGCCAGCGGTGGAGAGGGACGGTGCCGAGGAGAGACCCCACATCATCTTCATCCTGGCGGATGACCAGGGCTTCCACGATATCGGGTACCACAATTCGGACATTCACACTCCCACCATGGACCGGCTGGCTGCGGAAGGGGTTAAACTGGAGAACTACTACATCCAGCCCATCTGTACCCCGTCCAGGAGTCAGCTTATTACAGGGAGGTGAGTTCAGGGCGGAAAAAACCTCCCACTCCCCTCAACTTTTCCCTGTCAGTGTGACTGCTGCTGAGTCCGGATTTTTTAAATATATATATATATATATATATGTTATCCAGCCTCTCACAACCTCAGGACGTCCCTTTTCAGCCAGTGCATTAGAACCATAAGAGTGGCTGGGGCACAGGAGGAGGCCATTCGGTCCGGCGTGCCTGTGCTGGCCCTCTTGTAAGAGCAATTCCCCCTACTTTTTCTCCCTCGCCTTGCAAATTTTTTCCTCTGCGGGTAATAGGTGCCTGGAATTCGCTGCCTGGTTTGGTGGGGGAGGCTCAACCCCCTTTTAAAAGGTACCTGGATCTGCAGCTGAAGTGCTGTAACCTGCAAGGCTATGGACCAGGTGCTCAGCTATGGAGAGGGACTGGATAGGCTGGGGTTGTTTGCCTTAGAGCAGAGAAGGCTGAGGGGGGGGACCCGATAGACGTATACAAAATTATGAGGGGCATAGATAGGGTAGATAGGAAGAAACTTTTCCCCTTAGCGGAGGTGTCAATAACCAGGGGGCACAGATTTAAGGTAAGGGGCAGGAGGTTTAGAGAGGATTTGAGGAAGAATTTTTTCACCCAGAGGGTGGTTGGAATCTGGAACACACTGCCTGAGGGGGTGGTAGAGGCAGGAACCCTCACGACATTTAAGAATGTATTTAGATGAACACTTGAAATGCCATAGCACACAGGGCTGGAAAATGGGATTAGAATAGATAGGTGCTTGATGGCCGGCACGGACATGATGGGCCGAAGGGCCTGTTTCTGTGTTGTATAACTCTGACTCTAGGTGCTGGAAGGTGGGATTAGAATGGGTGGCTAGTTTTATTATGTTTTCTTTCTCGGCCGGCACAGACACCATAGGCTGAATGGCCTCTTTCTGTGCCGTAACTTTTCTATGGTTCCAGATGGTAAATGGTCAATGCTGTAACGTTGGGAATACAGAAGCCAGTTTTCACACAGCAAGCTCCCACAGTCAGCAACTGGACAGATGGCCCGTCAATAAAAACAGAAAACTTTGGAAAGGTTTAGCTGGGCAGATAGCGTCTGTGCCGGGAGAAGCCACAGTTAATGTTCTGCAGGCACATGACCTTTCATCAGAAACGGTCGCAAGGGAAGACAGATTTTTGGTGCCTTAGGGAATTGAGGGATAGGGGGGAGCGGGTGGGAAAGTGGAGTTGAAGGCCAAGGTCAGCCATGGTCACATTGAATGGCAGTGCAGGCAGGAAGGACTGTGTGATCTCCTCCAGCTCCTATTTCTTGTCTTTTTGAGAGATTTGATAGAGGGATTGAATATCGTGAGGGGTCTGAGCAGAGTGGATTGGGAGAAACCGTTCCCATTGACAAAGAGTCGAGAACCGAGGGTACAGGTTTAAAAGTGATTGGCAAAAGAACCAAAGGCAACATGAGGAAAACGTTTAAATGCAGCGAGTGGTTGGGATCTGGAGTAAGGATCAGGAACTTCCAGACTGGCTTTCAAAATGGAATTGTATAAGCCTCTGAAGAGAGAAAATTTAAAGGGCTATGGGGTAAAGGTGGGGCAGTGGGATTAGCAGAGAGCTGGCACAGATACGAAAGACTGAATGGCCTCATTCTGTACTATAACCACTCTGTGATTCTCTGATTCAGTGATTTACAACCTGCTTTGTTAGTGATGTTGATGAAGGGATAACTATTGTCTTAGGACACCAGGGAGAGCAAGTGCACTCCCCCCCCACCCCCAAGCTCTTTGAAATAGTGGACATGGGATCTTTCCTTTCACACCTACCTTGGAAAAATTGGAGTCTCGTCTGATTATGGCATCTCTGACAGTGTAGCACTCCTTCAGCAGTGCACTGGGAGTGTCAACCTGGTTTTTGTGCTTAAGACTCTGGAGTGGGACTAGAAAACACATCAATGTGCTACCCAATAAACCATGGCTGACACTGTTAATTAATCTTAATTTGTACATTTATATAATTACTTTTCAATAGCAGCCCTGCCAATGAGCCAGAAACTCTAGGTTCGCGTCCCACCCCAGGACTTGATGGCCGAGGAAGGTGCATTCATAACACGGCCAAGCAGGTTAATTATCAACCTGAAAGTCCCTCCAAAACACGCCAATGGCAGGTGGTAAGAGCAGGAGAGATTCCTGGTCAGCCATGCTTAAAAATTCTTTCATGGGATGTGGGCGTTGCTGGCAAGGCCAGCATTTTATGTTGGAGTTCATATATCCATAGCTCCAGACTACAACATGCATGTAAAAGTACATGTTGCCACAGCAACACAGACTCCCTGGATGAACTATAACATTCTACCACCACCATATCCATCCTTGGGTAAGGTGTCCAAAATTGTACACAGTACACCAAGGTTGCAAATAATTTCAGTAAGAATTCTTTACTGTTGCACTCCCATCTCTTTTGCAATGAAGGCTTGCATATTATTTGCTTTCCTAACTGCTTGCTGTACCTGAATCTTAACTTTCTGCGATTTCTGTGCAGGGACACCCAGGTCCATTTCCCAATCTCTCACCAGTTTTTAAAAAAAAACAATAATCCTGCTTATTTTATTTTTCCTACCAAAGTGGATAACTTCACCTCCCTACATTATGTTCCATTTGGCATGTTCTTGCCCACTCACTTAACCTGCCTATATCACTTTGTAGCCTTTTCATCACCGCTTACTTTCCCACCAAAGCTTTGTATCATCCGTAAACCTGGATACATTACACTCAATTCCCCTCATCTGAGTAATCTGGAACACTGCTTCAAACCAAACGGCAGGATGAAGGGCTTCAAAAGCAAATATAGCATCTGGTGTTAAGTGCTCTTCCATCAAAATGCGACATAAGCACGCGGAATGGTTTGATTGTGGTAGCGCAGAGCCTTGGAATCGTTTAAGGAGCCAACTTGGCGGGAAACGTGCAAACTGTCTGATGCTTTTATACATTGCCCTTTTTTTTAGCCGATCTATTCTGCTTGCTCAGAATTAAAATCTGAGTTGTTCGTGTGAGAGTTCTGTTCAAGGTACTGAATCATTTGCAATGTCCTGCTCCTGCCAAGCACACTCGAAATGTCTGGAGGCAGCAGAGATTTTCCGTAGAGCAGACGAGGTTGGGGGGGGTGTGGAGAGAGAGAGAAACAGCTTTGCATCCAGTAGGAACAGTTCCGAAGAAGAGTCATACTGGACTCGAAACATTAACTCTGTTTCTCTCCGCACAGATGCTGCCAGACCTGCTGAGTATTTCTAGCATTTCCTCTTTCTATTTCAAATCTCCGGCGCCTGCAGTACTTTGCTTTTATTTTAAGGTTGAGAGAGATTTCAAATACCACGAAGAGTTTTGATAAAGCAAAAAGATGGCAAAACTGTATCCAGAAACAGGAGGGTTAGTAATTAGAAGGTGCAGATTTAAGATAATTAGCAAAATAACCAGAGGAAGATGGGATGAATTTTTTTATGTGGCAACATGTGATCTGGAATGCGCTGCCTGAAGAGATGGTCGAAGCAGATGCAATAACAACATTCAAAAGGAGAAATGGATAAATACACAAAAGGGCCAAATTTGCAGGAGGATGGGGAAAGAGACTAATTGGATAGTCCTTGAAAAAGATCCAGCACCATCTTGATGGGCAGAGTGGCCTCCCCCTACGCTGTATCTATGATAGACATGGAAAAAGAAATTCTGAAGTGCCTGGGTTCACTTTCTTTTCCTGTTTTCAAATTAAAGGAAAATGTTGCAAATACTTCATCCGCTCACCCTGCATCTGTAATGAGAGGATTAGGGTGAATCGGGGTGTCTAATCCACCATCATTGCTTTTTATACCTGGTTTAACATCATACTTCTGTTAGTTCCATATGATATCAAACCCAAACACTCACTAATCTGATGAGCATCTTGAATACTCCACTCCAGGCACAGGCCATGGGTTCTGCAATTTTTGTGAATTTTGTCAACATGGCTCACGTAGTTCCTCAGGGTAGTGTCCTAGGCCCAACCATCTTCAGCTGCTTCATCAATGACCTTCCTTCCATCATCAGGTCAAAAGTGGGGATGTTTTCTGATTATTGCATAATGTTCAGCACCATTCGTGACTCCTCAGATACTGAGGCAGTCCATGTCCAAATGCAGCAAGACCTGAACAATATCCAGGCTTGAGCTGACAAGTGGCAAGTGACATTTGTGCCAGAAGTGTCAGGCAATGACCAACTCCAAGAGAGAAGCTAATCACTGCCCCTTGACATTCAATGGCTTTACCATTGCTGAATCCCCCACAATCAAGATCCTGGGGGGGTTACCATTGATCCAAAACTGAGCTGGACTAGCCATATAAATACTGTGGCTACAAGGGCAGGTCAGAGACTAGGAATCCTGCAGTGAGTAACTCACCCCCTGACTCCCCAAAGCCTGTCCACCATCTACAAGGTACAAGTCAGGAGTGTAATGGTATACTCTCCACTTGCCTGGATGAGTGCAGCTCCAACAACACTTAAGTAGCTTGACACTGTCCAGGACAAAGCAGTCCACTTGATCGGCACCCCATCCACAAACATTCACTCCCTCCACCTCCGACGCACAGTGGCAGCAGTGTGTACCATCTACAAGATGCACTGCAGAAACTCACCAAGGCTCCTTATACAGCATCTTCCAAACCCACCACCGCTGCCATCTAGAAGGACAAGGGCAGCAGACAGATGGGAAACCACCACCTGGAAGTTCCTCTCCAAGCCCACTCACCATCCTGACTTGCAACTTTGTCACCATTCCTTCACTGTTGCTGGGTCAAAATCCTGGAACTCCCTAACAGCACTGTGGGTGTTCCTACACCACATGGACTACAGCGGTTTAAGAAGGCAGCTCACCACTGCCTTCTCAGGGGCAATTAGGGATAGGCAATAAATGCTGGCATAGCCAGCAATGCCCACATCCTGCAAACGATTAAAAAAAAAAGCAGTCTCTCACCTCGGAAGGTTGTGGGTTCAAATCCCACTCCAGAAACTTAAATGCAAAATTGAGGATGCTCCCAGTGCAGTACTGAGGGAGTGCTGCATCCTCGGAGGTACTGTCTTTCAGGTGAGCTGTTAAACTAAGGCTGCCCCATCTGCCCTCTCGGATGGACGTGAAGGATCCCACAGCACTATTGGAAGAAGAGCAGGGGAGTTCCCCCCGATATCGTGGACAATATTTATCCCTTAACCAGTATTTATATAAATGGTGAACAACAGATTTGTGAGATCTGTATGAAACAGATTATCTGGTCATTATCACATTGCTGCTTGTTGGGGCTTGCTGTGCCCAATTTGGCTGCTGCATTTCCTTCATCCCAACAGTGACTACACTTCAAAAGAGTAATTGACTGCAAAGTAATTTGGGATATCTTGAGGTCGTGAATAGCACAATTAAACGTGAGCTATTTTCCTACACTGCCCCTTTCACTTTACAGGAATGGTAAGACCTCCACCATAAAACAACTTTTTCCATGTGAATTCCATTCCTTATGTTCACTCGTCCATATAGAACTTGGATAAGAAGTTATCACAAGCTGTGCCCTTCTGAATCTAAATCATGGTTTACAGTATTGTTAGCTTGTTATTTTTACCTCTCTATTTTTATTAAATGCCCCACTCCTCTCTCGTGCAAGCTATCCCTGTTGATACTAAAATGGGAGGGAGGGGTAGGTGCAAATTTCTGCCCCCCTTTTTCCTAACAAACTGATGACGTACATCATGGCAGACACTCCCCTGTGGCAGTGTGCCCATTGACTGCAGCACCTTTAGGAGTTTGCGAGCCAGTGACTACGGAATGGCCCCCGTGTGATCTGCACCTCTTCCAGAGATCACTGCGAGGAAGCATGTATGGGTGGACCCTCTGGGGAAGACAAGGTCAGGCCCTGCCCTGAAGCATCTCACGGGAGAATAGCTCCTTCACAGGTCAGGCTTGCCTTCGAGGGGCGGCCATTTTGAGGAGTCTCCAGTAACCGTGAAAGGGAGGAAATTTCGAATGAGCATTTTTTTTAAAAAAAAGTCTGTAGTTGGAAATTGAAGAAATGATTGGAAATGAGTAATATCTACAGAAGCTGAGTGATTCATGTTGGATGATGATTGAGTTGGCAAAGAGACAGCTCAGTTCACAATGTTCACAGCCTGAATTATACCCAGTAATCAAAAAAAAAGTACTTCTTGAAGTACTGTGAATCAAAACACTGCAAAAAATGGGTTTCACATTAAACAAAACTCTTAAAATCTTTAGCTCTCTACGAACATGAGCTGGATGTCACTTAACCAGTGCTTGTTATATATAGCTTGTCACCTCCCACAAGGCTTTTCAATCTTTGCCCTGTTGGCCTTTCTTAAACTTTTTAATAAAGTTGTAGAGTGATCTTAGAACTGCTATATTGCAATCTAACCCTCCACTCCCACTCCCTCAACCCGTTTAGTATATAATCAAGATTTATCCTCCAACACAATACTCAGGGAGTGCTGCCTTATGAGAGGTGACTTCCTTCAGCTCAGACAATGAACTTACGAGCGTACAAAATAGAAGCAGTTGTCGGCCTGCTCTGCCATTGAATAAGATCATGGCTGTGTGTTTCAAGTTGCATATTCCAATCTACCTGCCAATACCCTTTGATTCCCTTGCCTAACAAGAATCTATCTACCTCTGCCTTAAAAATATTTAATGACCCCGCCTCCATCACCTTCTGAGGCAGAGAATTCCAAAGTCACACAACCCTCTGAGAGAAAAAAAATTCTCTTCATCTCTGTCCTAAAAGGTCAACCCCTAATTTTAAAACAGTGCCCCCCTAGTTCTGGACTCACCTACAAGAGGAAACATCCTTTCGACGTCCATAGAACCAAAGAACCATAGAAAAGTTTTACTGTGCAGAAAGAGGCCATTCAGCCCATCATGTCTGTGCCAGCCAAAAAGAAAAAAGAAACTAGCTGCTCATTTTAATCCCACTTTCCAGCGTCTGGTCCATCGCCTTGCAGGTTACAGCACTTCAGGTGCAGACCCAGGTACCTTTTAAACGAGTTGAGCGTTTCAGCCTCAACCACCAGCTTAGGCAGTGAATTCCAGACGCCCAGCACCCTCTGGGTGTGAACATTTCTCCTCATGTCCACCTTGTCAAGACCGATCAGGATCTTATATACTTCAACCAAATCACCCCTCACTTTTCTAAGCTCCACTGGAAACAAGCCCAGTCTGTCCAACCTTTTCTCATAAGACAACCCGCTCATTCCAGGCATCAATCTAGTAAATCTCCTCCGAACCGCCACCAATGCATTTACATCCTTAAATAAGGAGGTCAAGACTACACAGTGTTCAAGATGCGGTCTCACTAATGCCCTGGATAACTGAAGCATAACATCCTTACTTTTATGTTCAATTCCTCTCGTAATAAAGGATAGCATTCCATTAGCCTTCTTGGTTACCTGTTGTGCCTGCATACTAACTTTCTGTGACTCATGCATAAGAGCATCTAAATCCCTCTGCACCTCTGAATTCTGCAGTCAGTCTCCGTTTAAGTAACACCCTGCTTTTGTTATTCTTCCTGCCAAAGTAAACAATTTCACATTTTCCCACATTATACTCCATATGCCAGATTTTTGCCCACTCACTCAACTTACCTGTAACCATCTGCAAACTCTTTATGTCATCTTCACAACATACTTTCCTACCTACCTTCGTGTCATCTGCAAATTTAGCAGCCAAGCCTTCGCTCCCTCATCTAAGCCATTGATGTAAGTTGTAAAATGTTGAGGCCCCAGTACAGACCTCTGTGAGACTCCACTCGTCACAGCCTGCCAATCAGAAAAAGACCCATTTATGCATACTCCCTGTTTCCTGCCAGCCAATCAATCTTCTACCCATGCTAATATGTTACCCACTACACCATGAGCTTTTATTTTCTGCAATAACCTATGATGTGGCATCTTATCAAATACTTTCTGGAAATCCAAGTACAGCACGTCTACAGGCTCCCCACTATGCACCGCGCATTAATCCTTCAAAGAACTCTAATTAATTGGCTAAACATGATTTCTTTTCCATAAAACCAAGCTGACTCTTCCGATTACCTCGAACTTTTCTAAGTGCACATTTATAACCTCTTTAATGATTGACTCTAACACCTTCCCCATGACAGACGTCAAGCTAACTGGCCTATTGTTCCCTGTTTTCTGCCTTCCTCCCTTCTTGAATAGAGGGGTTATATTTGCTAATTTCCAGTCTGATGGAACCTTGCCAGAATCTAGGGAATTTTGGAAAATCAACGCCAAAACATCTACTACCTCATTAGCCGCCTCTTTTATGACCCTAGGATGAAGTCCATCTGGACCCAAAGACTTGTCAGCCCGCAGCTCCATCAGTTTGTTCAATACCGCTTCCCTAGTGATTGTAATTTCACCAAACTCCTCTCTCCCTTCCACCTCCTGATTTACAGCTGTTGCTGGAATGTTTTTTGTCTCCTCTATAGTCCTCCGCCATTTCCTTATTATCTACTATTAACTCCCCATTCTCACCCTCCAGAGGACCAACGCTCACCTTACCTACTCTTTTCCTGTTAAATTTTTTTTTTTTTTGTTAAAAATATACTTTATTCATAAAAAATCTTCAATCACATTCAAAACCATTTCAAAAACAACATTACAAGGGTACAATCCAGGTTAAACTTTTACAAAATGTATCACCAGGTGCATCAGTACAAACAATATTACAATCATTTACAGCCTTTCATTTTGATCTGTACAGCCCGAGGGGCTCTAAACAGTTCCCAGTCTCTCGGTGCGCTGTGGTAGAAAGGTCTTAGACAGCGACCCTTCCCCATTGCGCCTTTGCGGCAGCTGCCCCAAGCTTTAGTGCGTCCCTCAGCACGTAGTCCTGGACTTTGGATTGTGCCAGTCCGCAACAATCGGTCGGGGACAACTCTTTGTGCTGGAAGACCAACAAGTTTCGGGCAGACCAAAGCGCGTCTTTCACCGAGTTGATGATCCTCCAGCTGCAGTCGATGTTTGTCTCGGTGTGTGTCCCTGGGAACAGCCCGTAGAGCACAGAGTCCTGTGTCACAGAACTGCTCGGGATGAACCTCGACAGCAACCACTGCATCTCTCTCCAGACTTTCTTTGCAAAGGCACAATCCACAAGGAGGTGAACAACGGTCTCTTCCCCACCACAGCCACCTCGAGGGCAACGTGCAGAGGGGGTGAGACTCCTGGCGTGTAGGAAGGATCTGACGGGGAGGGCCTTTCTCACCACCAGCCAAGCTACGTCTTGGTGCTTGTTGGAAAGTTCTGGCGATGAGGCATTCTGCCAAATGACTTTGACAGTCTGCTCGGGGAACCATCCCACAGGGTCCACCCTCTCCTTTTCCCTCAGGGCCTCTAGGACGTTACGTGCTGACCACTGCCTGATGGACTTGTGGTCAAAGGTGTTTTTCTGCATAAATTTTTCCACCAGGGACAGGTGGTAGGGCACGGTCCAACTACTTGGAGCGTTCCGCGGCAGCGTGGCCAGACCCATCCTTCGCAACACCGGGGACAGGTAGAACCTCAGCACGTAGTGACACTTGGTGTTTGCGTACTGAGGGTCTACGCACCGCTTGATGCAGCCACACACAAAGGTGGCCATCAGTATGAGGGCGATGTTGGGCACGTTTTTTCCCCCTTTATCTAGAGGCTTGTACATCGCGTCCCTGCGGACACGATCCATTTTCGACCTCCAGATAAAGCGGAAGATGGCTCGAGTGATCGCCATCGCGCAGGAGTGTGGAATGGGCCAGACCTGCGCCACGTACAGCAACAGCGAGAGTACCTCACACCTGATGACCAGGTTCTTACCCGCAATGGAGAGGGAGCGTCGCTCCCACATGCCCAGTTTCCTTTTCACCATAGCCACTCGCTCCTTCCAGTTTCTAACGCATGCCCCGGTCCCTCCGAACCATATCCCCAGCACCTTCAGGCCGTCAGCCCTGACAGTGAAGGGGACAAAGGATCGGTCAGCCCAGTTCCCAAAGAACATGGCCTCGCTCTTCCCACGATTTACCTTGGCTCCCGAGGCCAGTTCGAACTGGTCGCAGACGTGCATCAGTCTGCGCACCGACAGCGGATCCGAGCAGAAGACGGCGACGTCGTCCATGTACAGGGAGGCTTTTACCTGAGTGCCTCCACTGCCTGGGATCGTCACTCCTCTTATGCCCGGATCCTTCCTGATGGACTCGGCAAAGGGTTCTATGCAGCACACGAAAAGGACAGGCAAGAGAGGACAGCCCTGCCTGACTCCAGATTTAATCGGAAAGCTATCTGTTTCCCACCCATTGATTGAGACTGCGCTACTGATGTTAGTGTAGAGCAGTTGGATCCAATTTCGAATTCCCTCCCCAAAGCCCATTTTGGAGAGCACATCCCCCATGTAGGTGTGCGATATTCTGTCAAAGGCCTTCTCCTGATCCAAGCTGATGAGGCAGGTATCCACACCCCTGTCCTGTACATAGGCAATCGTATCCCTGAGCAGCGCCAGGCTGTCAGAGATCTTCCTGCCTGGCACAGAGCAGGTCTGGTCAGGGTGAATCACCAATTCCAGAGCGGATTTGACCCGGTTGGCGATGACCTTGGACAGAATCTTATAGTCCACATTCAACAGTGAAATGGGTCGCCAATTTCTAATTTCCTCCCTTTCCCCCTTGTGCTTGTAGATGAGGGTGATGATGCCTTTCCTCATGGATACCCGTAGAAACTCTTGCTATCTGCTTTTACATTTCCAACAAGCTTCCTCTCACACTCTAATTTCTTTCTCCCGATTAACCTTTTAGTCATTCTCTGCCGTTCTTTATATTCTGACCAATCACCAGACCTGCCACTCATCTTTGCTCAGGTGTATGCTTTTTCTTTAAGTTTGATGCTTTCCCTAACTTCTTAGGTTAACCATGGATGCTGGGTCCTCCCTTAGAATTTTTCTTTATAGTAGTAATATACATATTCTGAGTATTCTGAAATATCTCCTTAAATGTCTATCACTGCTTCTTTGTTGATCTATCCCCTAGCCTAGTTTCCCAGTTCGCTTCAGCTAGCTCAGCTTTCATGCCCACATAGTTGCCCTTATTTAAGTTTAAGATACTAGTCTCTTCTCCCTTTCAAACTGGATGTAAAATTCAATCGTATTGTGGCCGCTGCTACCTAGGGTGCCTTTACTCTGAGGTCATTAATTAATCCTGTCGCATCACACACCAGCAAGTCTAATAAACATGCTCTTAGGAAAAGGGGTAGGCCACTCAGCCCCTCGGTCCTATGCAATCACTGTTGTAGTGTAGGAAACATGGCAGCCAATTTGCACAAAGTAAGACCCCACAAACAGCACTGAAGTGATGACCACATCACCTGCTTTTAGTGATATTGGTTGAGGCATAAGTATTGGCCCTAGGGAAGAACTCCCTTGCTCATCTTCAAACCTGTGCCATGGGATCTTTCACATCCACCTGAAAGGGACAGATGGAGCCTTGTTTTAACATCTCATCCAAATGATGGCACCTCCAACAGTACAGCACTCCCTCAGTACCGCACTAGAGTGTCAGCCTCTATTTTGTGTTCAAGTCTCTGGAGCAGGACTTGAACCCATGACCTTCTGATTCTCAGGCAAGGATGTTACCCACTGAATCACAGCTGACACTGAACGGCGAAACAGGAACAGGCCAAACAGCCTCTTGAACCCATTCCAGCATTCGATTGGATTATCCAATCTCCAACAAAAATCTATTGATCTCTGAATTGATAGCTCCAGTTGATTCCCAATATCCTTAGCCTTCCTGGGAAGGGTGTTCCAGATTTCCACATACCTCTGTGTTAAAAGTAACACCCTGAACTTGCTTCCTAAATGATGTCAGCTCTAATTTTAAGATTGTACTCCCATCTCCCTGAACTCCCCCACCAGAGGAAACATTTTCTCATTATCTACTCTGCAAGTTAAATTGAGGCTGTTCCTGTCTGGTCACATAAGAAATCCAGGGCACTATTTTGAAGGAGAGCAGGGGAGTTCTCCCCGGTGCCCTTGGTCAGTATTCATCCCTCAAGAAACCACACTAAAAACCAAGAACCTGGCCATTTGTCAAGCTGCTGTTTGTGGGGCTTTGTCGTGGCAAATCATCTGCTGGGTGCTTGCAGACAGGGACAGTGGCTGCATTTTACAATGCATCACAAATTAAACCGTTTGAGGTGCTTCTGAGGCAAGTGATAAAGTGCTGTACAGACCCAATTTCTTTGTAAACCTTAACTGTTCCTTTGGCAAATCATTTCCAAATGATGGGGCCAAGTGCCTGAATGAACTCTGCCATCTTATGTGCCTTGTGGAGAAGCAGTGATGGTTCTGGTGATGGATGGCTCCACATTACATATTTATTTGAAGAAGTTTAACCAGGATATCCTGATGGCCTATTGCCAGGACTTTGATGCTGTCCCTTCTCCACTCATTCAAGTTGTTTCAGCCTGCAGCCCTGCTTAAAGTGACCATGGCCCCTGCTTAAAGGTGGTGCACGTTGCTTAGGGACCATTAAATGACCACACATTACTTAAAATTATGCTTAAAACGGTCATAGGCTGTGTCTAAAGTGACCATGCCCTGCCTAAAGTGGACGTGCACAGCTAAAAATGGCCACATGATGCCTAAAGTGGCCATGCACTGCTTTTAAAGTAACTGGGCTACTCAGAATTGACAACGTTAATAAAAATCCTGACAGAAAGAACAGCAGGAATAAGTTAGGATGGGAACTAGGCTGCGCCTTTACTTGCATTTAACTTTCTATAAATAAAAGGATTCCTAATCTTTCAGCATATTTATTGCTGTAACATTAGTGTTCAAAGATTCCTAATTTTTGAGCACATTTATTACTGTGACATTAGTGTTCGAGGATTCCTAATCTTTGAGCATATTATTACTGTGACATTAGTGTTCAAGGATTCCTAATCTTTGAGCGTATTATTACTGTAACGTTAGTGTTCGAGGATTCCTAATCTTTGAGCGTATTTATTACTGTAACGTTAGCGTTCAAAGATTCCTAATCTTTGAGCGTATTATTACTGTAACGTTAGTGTTTGAGGATTCCTAATTTTTGAGCATATTTATTACTGTAATGTTAGTGTTCGAGAATTCCTAATCTTTTGAGCGTATTTATTACTGTAACTCTAGTGTTCAAGGATTCCTAATCTTTGAGTGTATTATTACTGTAACGATAGTGTTTGAGGATTCCTAATCTTTGACAGTATTATTACTGTAATATTAGTGTTCGAGGACTCCTAATCTTTGAGCATATTTATTACTGCAATGTTAATGTTCGAGAATTCCTAATCTTTGAGTGTATTTATTACTATAACATTAGTGTTCGGGGATTCCCAATCTTTGAATGTATTTATTGCTGTAACATTAGTGTTCAAGGATCCCTAATCTTTGACCATATTTATTACTGTAACGTTAGTGTTTGAGGATTCCTAATTTTTGAGCACATTTATTATTGTAACATTAATGTTCGTTTCTGTGTCATCCTCTATTAACTGGAAACAAATTAAAAGAAAACTAGTCGTTTGGTAGTACAGAACTTGATTACTGCTGAAAAAAGAGACATGTCTAAGCTTTTCGTCTTGCACTCATCAGGACACTCACAAGAAAACCAATATAAGGGGGAAAGCAGCAATTTATACTGTATGGGAAGAGAGTGCTGATTGGTTGGCAAGTGGCGTTGCCATGGAGAATGCACCACTGATGGTGACTGACAGTTAACTGCCAAGCATTGTTTGAAATTTAAACCAGGCAATTTGACCCTCTCTCCACACACACATGGTGTAAATTGTTGTTTCTCCCCCTTATATTGGTATTCTTACGAGTGTCCTGATGAGTGCAAGATGAAAAGCTTCGACATGTCTCTTTTTTTTCCAAGAAAAATAACTTGGTTCCAGGAGACTGAACATTCACTAAACCTAGGAGTAAAGTTTCCACTTCCCCTGCCTTCCCACAATAGGTAGGAAATCGATATTTACAACAAAGTGACACATTCTCAAGTCAGGCCAGAAACACAGAAAGCAGAAGAAAAACAAACTAGAGAAAATATTGAATGTAAGGGGAAAAAAAGTGAAGACTAAAAGCTCTTCTCCTTGGCAGCTCAGTGGGTAAGTGCGTTACTCTGTACGATAGAGAGAGAGACACTAAGACCAAGAGACTCCCACTGCCACTCATGATAGCCTTGCATCCATGAAACTTTTGTCATTTAATCTCTCCCGCCCTCCACCCTATCTCAAACCTTCTCAGGCCTAATCCTGCTCTTAATTTGTATGTATTTTCATATCTTTGTGACTTTGATAAGAGCCATTTCAGTGTGTTGTGGCAAGGCTGGATACCTGATTGAAGGGATTCAATAATGGAAAGATGGGAAGATTTATGGAGATGGAGGGCTGTCAGGCTACAGAGATAGGGAATAGGTGAACTTCTTGGGAGAACTGAACAGGAGTATGAGAATTTCATAAATAGGGGCATTGCTGGGCTGGGAGCCGCTGGAAGTCAATGAGCACGGTGGGGTGATAGGAGAAAAGGAACTGTAACTCAGGACACGGACAGCAGAATTTTGGATGAGCTTGAGTTTATGGAAGGTAGAAGATGGGAGGCAGGCCAAGGGAGCTTTGGAATAGTCGGAATGCAGCACAGTCTGAGGTCTGAACCTTTACGTTTTCCTGGCTCGTTTCGTTCTACATCAGCATTGCATTTACCTACTGACCTAATTGAAGACATCCCACTGTTAATTGACTGGTTTACATTTTTCAGGGGCTGCTCACACGCTGTACGGCGAACTGCATTCATTAATTAAAACCTGGTTGGGCACTTACCCTCAACGGCAAACGGGGATGAGAGCAGATTTCGCGTTGCATTTTCAAAATACCTTTCTCACGTCAGTGAATATTTGACTCCTGAACTCATCAAAATAAAATCTCCCGACCAGCAGCAGCAGTTTGCCTGCTTTGCTGGGAAAACCCTTCTCTCTGAGCCGCACGGCCCACAGCTCATAGATTCAAAGATCATTTGAACTCATGAAGCTTCCCAGCGAAAGCAGGGGACAGTTCCCCCCCCCACCGCCACCCCCCCAACCCCCGCCAGGGCTGATGGGAGCAGAGAGGCAAGGCCAGCGTCAGTTCGCAAGCAGGCGATGAATAAATGGCTTCTGGGCTGTCCGACCCGGGAAGGATTTGTGAATTTAGTGTGGCGACCACTTCAGTTTTAGATTCACCCCCCCCCACCTCCACCCTCCAGTTTTCAACCCTGGTGGATGTGCCGGCAGTGGCTGGCGTATGGTCCCTGGCGTAAGGGTACAACTCCGAGGCCGGAATTTCCTGACCCCCTTGGCGTCGGGTGTCGATACGGTGAGAAAGCCAAAAATGGGATTCCCCGCCGGCAGGATCATCCGATGGTGTCCACCTTGGCGGAATGCAAATCCCGCTGGAGGCCGGCGTGAACCCGACTGGCAACCCCCTAAGGGGATGCAAAGTAAGGCCCGACCGGAATCGCTACCCCCCCACCCCGCCCCTCCCCCCATGCCCGATTAACCGGTGGGAAAACACGCCACCCATAACACATCTGGACAAGTGCGACGTGCGGGGGTTGGGACTTACCATTAGGGAGTTGCTCAGATCGCGGACTTCCGAGGAGCAGAAGATGCCGGAGCCTGACAGCTACTGGACCCTGGAGGAACATGTGCATTGCATGCTGGGTGGATTCTTATGGACACGGCTCCGCGGCGAAGCAGCTCACGGAAAGTGGGACGTCTCCAATGATTGTCTCGGGTCTGCTTCGGGGCATCAGGGTCTTGGCCGTGGGCTGCTACGGGTAATCGGAGAGGGGAGGGGGAGAGGAAGGTCCAGCTGTGAGTGGGACAGGAAGGTGTATTGGGGAGGGGGGTGAGATTGGGAGGAGGGGGAGGAAGGTGTCACACGGTGAGGTTGGGAGGGAGGGGGGGGCGAAGGTGTCAGGGGGAGTGAGGTTGGGGAGAGGGAGGAGGTTGTAATGGGGAGAATGCAGCAGGTGGGGAGGTAGATGTAAGGAAGGGAGTTTGGAGGGGAGGAGGGAATTCACAAGAGGGGGGGAAGGTTTTCAGCGGGGAGGAAGATGTCCAGGCAGAGGAGGGTGCAAGGAGGGAAGAGGGAGTAAGGAGTGGGGGATGGCCTGGTGAAGGTGCAAGGGAGGGGTCTGTGGAGTCAATGACTGCCTCCTGGGGAGCGAACTGAGGGTGGGTGTGATAGGAGGGAATTGTGAGTATGAGAGGGGCAGAGGGAGTCGAAAGGGTGTGAGGGTGAGGGTGGATCGGTAGCGGGAGAAGGGACGGTAAGAGTGGTTGGTGGGGACTTGGAGGCAGACACAGTGTGTGAGAGTTAGTGGTGTTGTCCTTTGAGGTGTGAGATCCCTGTGGATGTGTGATGGGTTTGTGAGTGTGTGAGTTGAGAGTGATGAGGTGGTTAACTTACCCTGGCGGAGCGGATGAGAGCGTTCATCCTCTTCCTGCACTGGGTGGCTGACCTCCTCTGTGCTCCCAGGCCGGATTGGTCACTCTGGACCTCCTGCAGCTAGAGCGGGGGGGTGGAGGGCATCCCAGCGCCTTCCACTGCATCCAGAAGGCACCCCAGAGTGCCGTCAATAAACTCGGGGGCTGCCATCTTCTTTGCTTTTGGGGCCATCTGTCACCGGGAGCGGTCAGGGTCTGTAGACATGGGCCAGGATTTTGAGGTTGGCGGGCGGGCGCAGTCCGCCACCCGCAATCGGCCGCCAGCCGCGATTTCACACTGGTGGGCCAATTAAGGCCCACGAGCGTGAACGGCACCTCCCTAATGGTCAGGAAGGGGTGGGCGGGGGTGGGGTGCCTGGTGTTGTCAGCAGGAGGTTAGAAATTGTGGATTCCAGTGCGGCAGCAAACGCCAGGCAGGAGGGCAGGCCAGGTGGGCACCCAGCGCCCCCCACCCCCCCCAGGTTTTCTGATGAGTGTCTCGTGGTCCTCCTGGAGGAGGTGGCTGCCAGGAGGGACACCCTTGTCCCCACGGATGGTGGAAGGAGGCCAGAGTTTGGGAGGAGGTGGCAGTGCTGGTCAGCAGCCACGACGCTGTGTGGCGCACCTGGGTGCAGTGCCGCACGAGGTTTGACAACCTGCTGCGCTCAGGAAGGGTGTGTACCGTGTTGGCATGGATCGGTGTGGCAAAGTGTTAAGGGCTGGCCGTCCCCCCCACCCCGTGGAGCACAGGGGTGTTAGAGCCTGAGTACCACTTGCCAGTGGCGCCGGAGCTGGCCAAGGGGGTGAGCCTTGGCTGCTTGGACTGAGTGCCTAGCGGCTCGAGGGCCAGGACTCGGATGTGCCCTGCCAGGTGCTTCTCAGGTGGGGTTGGCCGGGCTGCAATGGCGCTGCAGGTAGAGAGTGGACTGATCAATGCTCCTCTGTCCTTTCAGGAGAAGATGGCCCACAACAATATAGAAAGGTCGTGGACAGGCAGGGGCCCCGCTAACCTCCTAATCTTATCCAGATACGAGCAGGATGCCTTGGAGATGGAAAGGCGAGAATGTCGATGCACAGTGGTGAGGGCACCCCAGCCGCGGAGAGGCTGGGGTGTCAGACCAAGGTAAGAGTGCAGGGCACAGAGGTGAGAGTTTTGGATGGTGCAAACATTCTTGTGTAGTCTCTTAATTGATGGAGCCTCAAAACTGGATTCCCCGTTGATCATTGAAAGACGATGGCACCATAATGCGGATCTCCATGGTCTCACCAGGGTGCCTGGCATGCACAGTGACAGTGTGATGACTTAAACTAATGACATATCATTGTTCTCCCTTAGGTTTTCCACCACGCACCCAATCGCAAGACCCCTGATGCCAGAGGACGGCCAGGCTCCAAATGCACCTGCTTCACACCCACCCTCTGAACCAGGCACCAGCGCAGATACCAGCACCTTGGTGGGCATTAGATCTTCGGCTGGAATGTCAGTACACAGCGGTGAGGGCACTTCATGCTCACTTGAGGTACAGGCAGAGACAGAGAGTGCCTAGGGCATCGGCAGTCGGAGGACTTGCTGAAGATCAGGACAATGCTAAGTTGAAGGCAGAGGATGAGCCTCTGGAGCCGTCCATTAGGTGGCAGATGCTGGATGTCCAGTGAGATGACTGGGAGGACCTGGCAGAGATCCATGAGGGTCTGCGTGCCATGTGTCCGTTGTGGAGGAGCCCATGCGAAACATGAGCACTGTGTTGACCCTCATGGCCGAGCACATTGCCTCCTCCATTGAGAGAGTGGAGACTCTCATGGAGAGGCAGCTCCAGGGATAGAATCAGGGGGTCCTGGGGTTGCGCTTGGACCTGCAAACCCTCATACAGGCAATGACGTCAGGTGGTCAGTGTCCATGTGGGAGATGGGTGAGGCACCGGTATCCCTGTTAGGTGCCCGTCCATCAGTGGTGAGCAGGGAGGTCCAGAGCGACCTCATGTCGGTGCATGAGCTGCTCATCGTCTCTATGGGCTCCTCTCAGGGCGCTCTGGATGACGGCAGCAGCTCCTCTGCCCCTCTGCCAGTGACCATGGCATCTGATGAGGCTGCAGCAACTGGGGAGATGCCAGCTGTGGCACTGGTCACTCCCTCCCAGGCGGGGCCAGCACAGGCTCCACTGGCCAGAGGACGACTATCAAGGCCAACAGGACAGCAGAATCAGCAGGCTGTCTCCAATGCTGGTGCCAGTGAGGAGGGAGCACCTAGACATTGCACTTGCAAACGTAAGTTTAAGGGACCTGAGCACAAGAGGTACTGGTCACGGTTAATCTCCTGTTGTGCAATGTTTTGTTTATTTTCATTGGTCTGGGGTTGAAGACCAGAGAAGGTTCTGTTCATTTGTTTTGACTGTCAACAGGAGATGAATCTTCTTTTGTCGTAATGGCCTGAGTATCCTGCACCTTTTTTATTTAATGTGGTGCAGGATACGCCAGTGTGTAATGCTGGATGTGGGTGGCTCGAAATGTTATTGCACAGGCACTGAGTGGACTTTGGGGTCAAAGGAAAGGATCATTTCAGACACCCGGGATGGAGGAGGCAGCCCTGGCATGAGGTGGTAGCGCTTATTTTTATCCAGCCTAGCTGAAGGTGTGTTAGATCAAGGTGTCCCTGCCTCCCTGGAGGTTACCGAGGTCTGCCTCCACACCCTCAGCGTTCTCCTCACCGTGCTCCTCTTCTGACTCACTACTGGATTCAGCCTCTGTGGCCTGTGCAGCTGCATCAGGATCCTCTTCCTCCAGTGGGTGCCCCCCTTGCCAGTGCCCGATTGTGGAGAGTGCAGCATGAAACCACGATCAGTGACACCCACTCTGGGGGTATTATAGTGCTCCCCCTGAACGGTCCAGGCATCGGAAGTGAGTCTTCAGAAGATGTACAATTCTCTCCATCACCACCACCAAAGGCATGGCTCCTATTATAATGCTGCTCTGCCTCTGTTCTTGGGTGGCAGAGAAGCGTCATAAGCCACCTTTTCAACAGATAGCCCTTGTCACCCAGCAGCCATCCATCCAGTCGGGCTGGAGCACTGAAGAGCCCCGGCACCTGAGAGTGTCTGAGGATGTACACGTCATGGGAGCTGCCTGGGTACCTTGCACAGACTTGCAGAATCTGCGTCCTGTGATCACACACTATCTGGATGTTCATGGACGTTGACGAAGGCACCTGGCTGACCCGCTGGCGCCTTGATGGACACATGTGTGCAGTCGATGGCACCCTGATGTGGGGGAACCCAGCAATAGCTGCAAAGCTTCTGGCTCACTCAGCCAGGCTGGCCTCGTCCGTACAGAAATGAATGAAAGTCAATACCCACCTGAACAGAGCTTCAGTCACAAGATTAATGCAACAATGGACAGCTGATTGGGAGACTCCACACAGATCTACCACTGAGCCGGAGTCACTGAAGCTGAGGGCCACTGTGACCTTCAGGGCCACTGGCATGGGGTGTCCGCCCACACAGTCAGAGCTGATCTCAGGCCCAATCATCTGACAAATGAAGGTCACCATCTCCCTTGAGAGACGGAGCCTCCTTTGGTATTGCACCTCAGTCATATTGAGGTAGCTGTATCGCTGCCTGTAAACCCTGGCAGCAGGATAGTGGCGTCTTCTGCGGCCCTTTCCACTTTGGACTTCCTGCTGGCCCTGCACCCCTTGTGCCTGCGCCTCTCCTCCCACAGGTCCCTGGAAGCTGCATAGGGACACCTGGCCTCCTCCCCCTTCTGCCCTTCTCTTCCTCCTCAGAGAAAGTGCCTCCTGCAGAGGCCACAATCCCCATTCCCAGGGTAACGGGAGGCTGACTGACACCTGGAAACCACGCGATCAAAATCCTTCGGAGGCCTTTCCGATACCAGTGAGTCCTGAAATGAAGCCTGGAAATGCTAACAATGAAGCCCCGAACAGAGATGAAGCTGTTATATACCAATAAGTCACCAGCAGCAAACTATCTACCAAACTCCTCACCACTCACACTGGCAATGCTGCTGACCCTTTTTATCCCGCCTGTGGGTGAGACTTTCGAAATTGCACGGGCAACGAAAATCATCGCCAGTTGACTTTTTAATGGCCTTAACTGGCCTCTTAATTAATGGCGGGCGCGGCTCCGGTACCCATGTGCGCCCACCGAGCGAAATACCGCGCGAGCGCACAATGACGTCGGGGACGCTCACCCGACATCGTCGCGCGCTATTTTACTGGCGCCCGCACGCCAAGCGAAAAATTCTACCCGTGAAGTAGGCGCGCGTTCAGGTGCGCTTTAAACATGGCGTCTGGAGCGAGGAGGCCCTGAGGTCACGTCGTGACAGGCCAAACAGAGCCCGCCCACCCGACACCCATCCGGAGCGTTTCTCACGAATGCAACATTAGTGAGGCAGGACTCACCGGGAAGGGGACGATACAGCGTGAAAAGCCGCCATTGCGGCCAGCGGGTAAAACGACCCGTTACCGGGCTTAGCGCAAATCTGGGATGATTCCGCCCCGGGTGTTGCGGTTCAGCACCCGGGGTTGGGATTTGGCCCCAGGTGCTGGGGTGCCATTTGAGTTCCAAATTTGGGGATGCAGTGTCCCAGATGTTGGGGTTGGAATCCTAAGCGTTGGGGAGCAGTGCCCTGTGGTTCCAAATGTTGGGGAGCAGTCCTCTCCTCTTACCCAACTGACCATCTTGCTCAGTGAATGTAGATGGTGAATGTGATCTGCTTGAACTCCCCCACTCCATTACTGACCGTGTCCGTCGGTGCCTCTGCGCACACACACCTGCCTTACAAATATTCCCTTTCCCTGACCCTGGGATCCTGAGGCTGGGAGTGACCCTCCTTCTGCCACCCAGACTGCAGCAAAGGCAAAGGATTGAACCCTTGGGATTGTTGTGCCCGGAGTGACTTTGTCCCACATCAGAGAGGCCGTCGACTCTCTCAGCCATCGAAAGAGCTTCGCCCCTTTAGAATTACTCTCTTCATCCTTATTGACCAATGAAGATCTCAGCCCCAAGCATCACCACATTTTAAAAAGCCTTTAGACTGTGCCTTGCGTGAACGGGTCAGGGACCTTAACCTCTATTAACCTGAAATTCAAAAATAATGGCCTAGAGATTGGTTTACCGATTCTAGAGTGGGCTCGAGGCACATCGAATATTGGGAATCATTTAAACTGGCGGCTCACTTGGTCACTCGACATTGGGTAAATTCGAAAGTTGTCTATGGGAGTATTTCAGGGAGCAAGTGGACAGTCAGTGGAACAGACTCCCTAGGGAGAGGGTGGAGACAGTTAGTCCAGATTCATTTATTCATTCAATCCAAACATGACTTGTGCCGGATGTAATTTGCAGTTAAAATTCCACGACCTTTTTAATGAATTTTAAAAAAAAACACCACTTCAGAACCCTGTCCTATTCATAAAACTGCCTTTCCCCCCCCCCATCCACCCTGGATTGAATTAATTGACGTGGGGAGTCTCTACTCAAAACAGAGAATGCTGGAAAAACTCAGCAGTTCTGGCAGCATCTGCGGAGAGAGAAACAGAGCGCACGTTTCGAGTCCGTCTGTTAATGGTCTCTCTCTCCGCAGATGCTGCCAGACCTGCCGAGATATTTCGAAATTTTCTGTTTTTATTTCAGGTTTCCAGCATCTGCTGTATTTTGCTTTTTATTACAGGGAGTCTCTAATTGTACCTGTTCCAGAGACACTCCTAGAAACTAAGCTTTTTATTTAGGTGGAAGGACACTGATGACCGGCGTTTAAAGATTTTTTTCCCCTAATTTGCTACAACTGACTACTACCCCAATGTAACTATTAAATGTTTCTGTATGCTTTTTTAAAAAAAAGTTATTTTCAGATATTTAAAATCGGGTTACTCCTAGGGGTGGGCTAGACACCCAGTAAAACGTTTGTGATATGCACCTTTTCAAGCTGTGTTAATGAAACAACCCCAATTTAGCAATCTTTAAATATAGGAAGGAATGCTTATTAAAGCAAAATTTTAAAAATATACACATATATAATATATAATTATGCCCTAAAGTGCTGCCTGATTTTGCAAAGTCACGATAGATTTTATTAAAGCAAAATACTGCGGACGCTGGAAATCTGAAACAAAAACAAAAAAATGCTGGAAAAACTCAGCAGGTCTGGCAGCGTCTGTGGAGAGAGAAACAAAGTTAACATAATCCGGACTCGAAACGTCAACTCTGTCTTTCTCTCCACAGAGGCTGTCAGAACTGCTGAGTATTTCCAGCATTTTTTTTGTTTTTATGGCAGATTTTATGTTTGGTCATATATGCAAAATGAGTGTGTTTGGAAACACAACTCTTAAAATTAGGCTCGTTTTGGGCACAGATTGTGGCTGGATCTCCAGTTGGACCCAAAGTCTTCGCAAGATGTCATCTCTCGGTCTGGTGATAGAGATTCAGCTCCGTGATTAGCCAACTCCATTATCAATGTGATTATCAGCTGTGGAAGGTGAACGAGATAGACCTTGCAATATTTTGACCTAGCAATTCGTATAGGCTTGCTATATACGAATTATATAGCAATATAATTGGTTGGACAGTTTTGGGTCGGGTGAGGAAGGTGGAACAGAAAGCGAATGGTCCACTTGTTCCCGCCTCCGCTGTCTCAGCACCAGCGAATCAAGCATCGGCCGCCCAATTAGCCGTCGCCTGGCAGGGAGGCAGCCAGTTAGCATTGAAGGAGGTGGGTGTGTAGGCCAGGTAGGAGAGAGGGATTTTGCCGTGGACAGGAAGTCAGTCACGGCCATCAATTTAAAGGCGCCCCCCCTGCCCCCTCAGTCTCCCTTTACTTATGTCAGGCCCAAAACAGCGAATAAATGGAGTCAGGAAGCACACAGACATTGCCACCTTCACCGGCAGGGTCTGCTGCTGCAGCATATGTAGCCCTGGTCCCATTGGAAGGCTGTTTCTCCTGCCTGTGTGCCAACTCCTCAGGCCTGGCAAAAAGCGCTCCCAAACCTTTTACCCCCCCCCCCCGCCTGATACCCGAGAAATGGAACGGGCGACAAGGAAATTGCACACGATCGGCCCTTGGACAACCACTGTCGCTTATTAATTGCTTATTTCAAAATGGCGGGCGGGCTTCTGAATCCCGCATCCATTCGCCTTCCGTAATATCAGAAGACGTTATTACGTCATATTGTTGATCCAGCATCATCGTGCCGTGTTTTACTTGGTGCGGGGTGGGTGGGGTGGGGAATGTGGCAGTCCGCTTGCTGTAAAATCTAGACCCGTGCTTCTGTATCCCATGGAGCACCTCGGAATATAGGAACTGGAGTAACCCCTAGAGCTTGTTCCCGGGCTCAGTGACTGATTTTTAACGCAACTCCATAAACCCACTTTTGCCCCACATCAACAACAACAACAGCTTATATTTATATAGCACCTTTAAGGGTCATGAAACATCCCAAGGTGCTCCACAGGAACATGATAAAACAAAACATGACCACCAAGCCACATAAGTTGTCATCAGATCGGATTACCAAAAACTTGGGCAAGAGAGTCCTAGAGGAGGAAAGCAGGGGGTAGAGAGGCGGAGATGTGTGGAGAGGGAATTCCAGAGCTTTGGGCCTCGGCAATGGAAGGCATGGCCACCAATGGTGGAGGGGTTAAATTCGGGAATGTCCTTGAGATCAGAAGTAGATGAACGCAGATATCTCGGAGGGCTGCGGGGCCTGGAGGAGATTAGAGAGATGGGGAGAGACAAGGACACGGAGGGGATTTGAAAACAAGGTATGAGAATCTTAAAATCGAGAGATTGCTTGACCGGGAGCCAGTGTGGGTCAGCAAGCACAGGGGCTGATGGGTGAATCAGACTGTTGCAAGTTTAGTTAACACAGGCAGCAGGATTTTGGATGACCTCAATTTACGGAGGGTTGAATGTGGAAGGCCAGCCAGAAGTGCATTAGAATGGTCAAATCCAGAGGTAATGAAGGCATGGATTAGGGTTTCAGTAGCAGAAGAGTTAAGATGGGGCAAGGTTGGGCAATGTTACGTGGGGAGAAGTCAGCAGTCTTAGCGACAGCTCGTAATGCTTTTAGTTAACACAAAATCTATCAGTCTCAGATTTAAAATGGCCATTTACCTAGCATCAGCTGCACAAGAGAGTTTCAGAATTCGATCACCTTTTGCGTTTCGAACTCTTTTTCAATTTCGCTCCTGAAAGGCCTGACTCAAGGTTTTATGTCATTTCAGCATGTATGTCTGTAGCCTAAAGTTTTCCGTTCCCATTCAGATGCTCATCTAAATAGCCAAAGAAGGAGAATCACCATTTTGCAAAATAACACGCGTGAACATTCCTGCTTTTTTCAAACCACTCACTTTTCTCAATGTCGCCAATGTCGATTAAAATAAGGCTCAGTAAAAATTTTTCATATCCTTCAAGGCTTGAATATCTCCCAACGTTCTGTCAAAATAAACTGGATGAGGGGGGAACAAGTAACAGAGTCTGCAGAAGTGAAGCGAGTTCTTGATCAGAGCAAAGCACTTGGAGCGCCTGCTGTTAAATATTTCAAACTTAACTCTTCAGGAACTGTTTATGTTTCAACGCGAGTTGGTGAGCAAATTGCAAAGGGACTTTGTACTCTTGTTTGCCTTCATAATGCAAACTGTACAACTCTTGAAACCCACAGTTATTTTGAGAAAGGAGTTTTTTTTCCCATTCATCCACAGGATGTATGGGCATCACTGACAAGACCAGCATTTATTGCCCATCCCTAATTTGCTCTTTACGGGTTGCTGGTGGACCACCTTCCTCAGTACCACTGAGTGGCTTGCCAGGCCATTGCAGAGGGCAAGTATTTCTGTTATTTTTAAATGTATTTCCATTCATTGTTATATCTCCACCTTTTAGCTCATTTCGATCCCTTCCCCCTACCCCACCCCCACTAGGGCTATCTGCCACTTGCTCGTCCTGCTTTCTACCCTTAATGTCACCATTAGCACATTCCTTAGCTAATATCACCACCGTCAACACCCCTTTGTCCTTTTGTCTGTGACATCTTTGGCAATCTCTTCTTTGCCTCCACCTATCACTGGCCCTCTATTCAGCTCTACCTGTCCCACCCCCCTCAACCAGCTTATATTTCATCTCATTTCTATTTTTCCTTAGTTCTGATGAAGAGTCATACGGACTCGAAACGTTAACTGTGTTCCTCTCGCAGATGCTGTCAGACCTGCTGAGTTTCTCCAGCTATTTTTGTTTTTGTTTGTAATAACTAACCACATTGCTGAGGCTTTGGACTGTATAGGCCCAGACCAGCTTAGGACATCTTAGTGAACCAAATGGGTTTTTATGACAATCCGGTAGTTTCATGGCTGACAATCGCTTTGTTTATTTAAATTCTAATTTTTTTTTTTAATTAGCTGAATTTAAGTTGCCCAGCTGCATTGTGGGATTATGAACTTGAGGCTCCAGGTTATTCAACTGGGCCTCTGATTACTAATCTGGCAGTTTAGGGGGAGATGGCGGTGTAGTGGTAACGTTGCTGAACTAGTACTGTAGAGAACCAGGCTAATGTTCTGGGGCATGGGTTCAATTCCCACCATGGCACCTGGTAGAATTTAAATTCAATTAATAAAATCTGGAATTGAAAGCAGTAATGGTGGCCATGAAACTACCATTGATTGTTGTAAAAACAATTGGTTCACTAATGCCCTTTAGAGAAGGAAATCTGCCATCCTTACCTGGTCTGGCTTACAAGTGACTCCAGACCTACAACAATGTGGTTGACTCCTAACTGCCCTCTGAAATGGCCCAGCATACCACTCAGTTCAAGGGCAATTAGGGATGGGGTAACAAACATAGAAAATAGAAGCCCTTTTGGCCCTTTGAGCCTGCTCCTCTGATCCTCTACCTCAACGCCAAACTCCCGCTCTCTCCCATACCCCTTGATGCCTTCAGAGTCCAGAAACCTATCTATTTCCTTCTTAAATATAGTCCGTAACTTGGCCTCCACAGCCTTATGTGGTAGAGAATGCCACAGGTTCATTGCCTTCTGAGTGAAGAAGTTTCTCCTCATCTCAGTCCTAAATGGCCTACTCCGTACCCTGAGACTGTGAGCCCTTGTTCTCAACTCCGCCCCCCCGCCACACCCAGCCAGAGGAAACATCATCCCTGCGTCCAGTCTGTCCAGCCTGTCAGAATTTTATACGTTTCAATGAGATTCCCTCTCATTCTTCTAAACTCCAGTGAATACAGGGCTAGTCAGCCCAATCTCTCCTCATAGGACAACCCTGCCATCCCAGGCCTAGTAAATGCTGGCCATGCCAGCGATGCCCACATTCCATGAAAGAATAAACAAAAATTTAAGCTAAGCTACTGTATCCGGGTCCCTCACTGACTGCAACTGAAATTGGGATGTGCACTTTTTAAAAATCTGAGCTAGTCTTTGAACAACTGAAGAGAGCTCTATGAGTAAGGATATTGAGGCATAAAAGATGCCAAAGAAGATCTTACAAGGATGATACCAAAACTGGGAGGTTACACCTATCAGGAAAGACTAAACATATAGGGAATAGGGGCTTGTCTCTAGAGAAGAGATAACTGAGGGGTGATCTGATAGAGAACATTATATTTCTGATGGTTTTTGATAGGGTGGACATAGAGAGGAGTTTTCCACTTGTGCAGGAGACCAAAATTAGGAGTCACAAATGTGAGATCCAATAGGGAATTCAGGAGAAACATCTTTGTCCAGAGAGTTGTGAGAATGTGGAACTCGTTACCACAAGGAGTAGTGGAGGAGAGTAGCATTTAAGGGGAAGTTGGATAAACATCCGAAAGTATTATTTTTAGTCTTCGAAAGTTATTTGAGAGTTATCGCTATCTAATCAGGATCGACTGCAATCAGTATGGTGGGATGTTGAGTTTAATCAGAGTTTAAGATGGAATATAATACACTCATTCTACGAAACACGAATAGCTCCTTCTTTCTTTTACTACTTCTCTTCCCGCCCCAAGCCTCCTCGTCTTCTCGAACCTCTCAGGAGTGTTTGATCGGAGTCTTCCTTCAGAATTCCTCTCCACTGCCTAAATGCACTGAGCTCTTCCAAAGTCGCTTACCCTTATAATGAAAGCAAAATAGTGCGGGAATCTGAAATTAAAAACAGGAAATGCTGGTAATACTCAACAGGCACTGGCAGCATCTTTGGGGAAAGAAACAGAGTTAACCTTTCGAGTTGAATATGACTCTTCTTCAGAGCTGAGTCTACCTCAGCCTGATTCTCTATGCACGTTAGGCAAGGGAACTTTGTTATTCTCGTTTGCCCTCATAATGCAAACTCTGCAGAAAAGCCTCTTGAAGCCCAGAGTTCGTTTGAGAAAATAATCTTTTCTTTTGCACATCGACAGGGTGTGGGCATCACTGGTAAGACCAGAATTTGTTAATTTCTAAGATGAAGAAGAGAGGAATAGAAGGATATGCTAATAGTATGAGCTGAAGAGGGAGGGGGCCACTTGTGTGGGGCATAAACATCAGCATGGACCAGTAGGGCCAAATGGCCTGGTTCTGTAAATGGTTAAGGTGGTGGATGGGGTGCCGATCAAGCAGGTTAGTCTGTCCTGGGTATGTCCAAAATGTCTGCATAACCAACTGTTACCACAAAAACCATTTCCTGTGACAGAAATGTTGGCAACCAGCCTGCACAGATTCAGGAAGATTGGCAAAAGGACCAGAGGTAACATGAAGATGAATTTGTTTGTACAATGAGTGGTTAGTATTTGTAATATACTGCCTGACAAGATGGCGGAAGCAAACTCAATAGTGGCATTTAAAAGGGAATTTGATTAATAGTTGAAGGGAAAGAAATTGCAGGGTTATGGAGAAAGAGCAGGGGAGTGGGACTGGTTGAATAGCTCTTTGAAACAGCTGGCACAGATGCAATGGGCTGAATGGCCTCCTGCTACACAAGAACATTGTATCAATCTATAATTGCCAAGTGATTTGTTTGCATGTTCTGTGTTGTGGCAAGGCACTGTATGAAATCATTCCTTTACTCTTGGTTCAGTAATGGATTATTTTTTGACTTTTCTCCAGGTACCAGATACACACGGGTCTCCAACACTCCATCATTCGGCCAAGGCAGCCCAACTGCTTGCCGCTCGATCAGGTAACCTTGCCCCAGAAGTTACAAGAAGCTGGCTACTCCACACACATGATTGGAAAGTGGCACCTGGGGTTCTACAAGAAGGAGTGCCTGCCCACCAGGAGAGGCTTTGACACGTTCTTTGGCACGCTGACTGGCAGCACAGACTACTATACCTACGACAACTGTGACGGCCCGGGGGTCTGTGGCTTTGACCTTCATGATGGAGAGAACGTGGCTTGGGAGTACAGTGGAAAATACTCCACCTCCCTCTACGCCCAGAAAGTGACCAAGATCCTGGCCTCGCGCAGCCCCAAGGAGCCTGTGTTCATCTATGTGGCCTTCCAGGCTGTACACACTCCCCTGCAGTCTCCGAAAGAGTACATCTATCAGTACAGGTCCTTCGGAAATGTGGCTCGGAGGAAGTACGCAGCCATGGTCACCTGCATGGATGAAGCCATCAAGAATATCACCTTGGCCCTCAAGAAATATGGCTATTACAACAACAGCATCCTAATCTTCTCGACTGATAATGGGGGGCAGCCCTTCTGGGGGGGTAACAACTGGCCCCTCCGAGGCCGCAAAGGCACCTATTGGGAAGGTGGCATTAGAGGCATTGGGTTTGTCCACAGCCCTTTGATCAAGAAGAAGGGACGAGTGAGCAAATCACTCATGCACATCACTGATTGGTACCCCACCCTGGTGTCACTGGCACGAGGCAACATCACCGAGAGCCCCCCACTCGATGGGTACAACCTATGGTCAACTATCAGCGAAGGCAAGAAGTCCCCCCGGACCGAGATCCTGCACAACATTGACCCCTTGCACAACCACGCCAAGTTTGGCTCTTGGAAAGAGGGGCACAACCTCTGGAACACTGCCATCCAAGCCGCTATCAGGCTGGGCGATTGGAAACTACTGACCGGGGACCCAGGGTACAGCGACTGGATCCCGCCACAGACGCTGCCCACTCTCCCGGGCAGCTGGTGGAACCTGGAGAGGCAGCGGGCAGGCCACCGGAGGTCGGTGTGGCTCTTCAACATCACGGCGGACCCTTACGAGCGCGAGGAGGTCTCTGGCAAGCACCCCAGGGTGGTCAAGAGGCTGCTGGCCAGGCTGGCCTATTACGACAGCACCTCCATCCCAGTGCGGTACCCGGCCGATGACCCCCGCGCTAACCCGGAACTCAACGGGGGGGCCTGGGTACCCTGGGCCAGCGAGGACGATGACGACCAACATGCGAAGGGGACAGTGAGACGCAAGAGCAAAAAAAAGTCTTGCAAGATCTGCAAACTGAAATCGTTCTTTAAGAAACTGAACACAAGGATAATGTCCAACAGGATATAGTAAATGAGGAGAAATAACAGAAAACGGGTTACTCATTGACTCAACTGAAAGAGTTGCCAACTGTGTATAGATGTGTGTGTAAGATAGACATTTAACTCACCGTTTTGGAGGGCTGTAAGTAAAGGCCGGGTTCCCGTGACTCACTTTGGTTGCTGACCACGTGCCTCACTCTGGGGTACGTACCTCCCTGCTCCAGTCAAGTCCAGATTCTCCTACCTTGCTTCTTCCCCACTTCCCTCTCTCAGGCCCAGTACCAGGGCTAAAAGGGTTGATTGATCAGGACAGGTTGCGTAGTCTAGGTTTGTATTCCCTGGAGTACAGAAGGTGGATGGATGATCTAGTTGAGGTGTTTCAAATGGTTAAAAAATTTGATGGGGCAGATAGAAATAGAGAGTCCAGAACAAGGAGACATAACCTGAAAATTATAGCCAAGCTGTTGAGGGGTGATGTCAGGAAGCACTTCTTCACACAGTGGGGAGTGGAAATCTGGAACTCTCCCCCTCACAGAACTGTTGAGTTTGGAGGGGTGCCAATTGAGAGTTTCAAAACTGAGACAAATAGATTTTTGTTGGCTAAGGGGATTAAGAAAAAAGGTAGGTAGATGGAGTTAAGATACAGATGGGCCATGATCTAACTGAATGGCAGAACAGGCTTAAGGGGCTGAATGGCCTCCTCTAGCTCCTATGGCCCTCTTTATCAGGCAGCCTTCTTCTTCTCTCTCTCTCTCTCTGGCTCCCAGTCTCCCTTGAGTCATTCAAGGAGAACCAGGTTGTGCCTTGGGTTAACGAGTGGTTTTCACTCTAGGACCATGTCCGAGCGGCAGGAAGTCCCTTCTGACAACTGGCTGAGTTCATAAACCAAGCTTATCAACATCTGAAACCAAAACAGAAAATGCTGGAAAAAAACGTCAGCAGGTTAGGCAGCATCTGTGGAGAGAGAAACAGTTATTGACCCAGATTTTCATCCCCAGGTCGGGTGCGCAGAGGTCTGGGAAAACAACCTTTAAAAGTGTCCGCTTCAGGTTGGTTTTTTAGTCGGGGGTGTTGGGGAGGAGGGGGGGGGCGGTGTTGGTGGACTGCAATAGGAGTCAGGGCATACAACCCAGCAACGAGTGCAGAGGTTGCCGGGTGGGGAGGCGGGCTGGGCGGAATGCACCTGCACTGTGTTTAAATAAATATAAGAAAAGATTAAAACAAAAAAAACATCCCTCCAGCCCTCACACCCCTCAGCAACCTCCCACCCCCCCACACACTCCCTATCCATGCTAACTCATGTCAACCCATGCTCCCCATCCATCACCCTTTGCCCTTACCCCCTCAATGTGCCAACTCACCTTTGACACTTCCTTGACAGCTGGACAGTTCTATGACAGTTAGACAGTTCCTTGACAGTTCATTAACAGCTGGAAATGTCCAGTGCGTTTGTGCATAAAAAGTGCATAATCATGTTTAATTTTAACAATCCCAAAGAGTGCATTACCTCTCCGAAAGGTGTCCTGGGACCCCACCCAAAGGTGTACCTTACCTCTCCAAAGGGGTACCCTGGAAATCCAAATGAATTACATATGAATGTATGAATTAGGAGCAGGTGTAGGCCATCCAGCCCCTCGAGCCAAAAAGATCATGGCTGATCTGGTTGTGACCTCAACTCCACATTCTGCCTACCCCTGATAACCTTTGACTCTCTTGTTAGTCAAGAATCTAACCACCTCTGCCTTAAAAATATTCATTGACTTTGCCTCCATCGCTTTCTGGGGAAGAGAGTTCCAAAGACTCATGACCTTCAGAGAAAAAATTTCTTCTCATCTCCATCTTAATGGGGAGACCTCTTATTTTTAAACTATGCCCCTAGTTCCAGTCTCTCCCACACGGGGAAACATCCTTTCAGCATCTGACCTGTCAAGTCCCCTCAGGATCTTATATGTTTCAATAAGACTACCTCAGGATTCCTCAGATCCTCAGGATCCTAACATCACTCAGGATCTTATAGGTTTCAATAAAATCACCTAAGGTTAATTAATCTGTTTTGTTACAAATGCTACATTCATTCAGACAAGACCCTTTATCTCTGTCTTTTTACTTTTACTGTAACCTCTAGCCTTATCTGCTGGTGCACTCGTAGGTTTATACACTCTGTCCCTTTCTGCCACACTCTGATCATCATTTCCCTTATTTCTACCTTGCTCTCTTGCCTTGTCTTCTCTATTTAATTTATCACATCTTTCCCACACTTGATCCCACTATCTAGTTTAAGGCCCTCTCTACCGTCCTAGTTATATGACTTGCTAGGGCTCTCATCTCAGCGCGCTTCAGGTGAAGACCATCCTAGTGATACAGCTCCCAATTTCCCCAGTACTGGTGCCAGCGCCCCATAAATCGAAAACCATTTCTTCCACAACAATCTTTGAGCCACACGTTTAACTCTCTAATCTTATTTACCCTATGCCAATTTGCTTGTGGCTCAGGTAGCAATCCGGAGATTACGACCTCTAATTTAGCCCCTAGCTGCTCATACTCCCTCAGCAGAACCTCTTCCCTAGTTCTACCCATGTTGTTGGTAGCTACGTGGACCACAACCATTGGATCCACCCCCTCCCATTGCAAGTTCCTCTCCAGTGCAAAACAAACGTCCTGAATCCTGGCCCCAGACAGGCAACACCACCGTCCGGACTCTCACTCTTGGCTGCAGGGAGCTGTGTCTATCCCCCTGACTATATGGTCCTCACTTATCCCTGCACTCCCCCCACTTCAATGGCTTCCTGTACCATGATGCCATGGTCAGTTTCCTCACCCACCTTGCAGCCACCATTTTCATCAATACAGGCTACAAGAACCTCGAACCCGTTGGACAATTGCAAAGGTTGAGGTTCCTCCACTTCTCCCTTCTGGGTCCCTATACCTGCAACACACGCAGTCACACCCTCCTGTCTCTGACCAAATCAGAAATCCCTATCCTAAGGGGCGTGACTGCTTACCGGCACAAAGTGTCCGGGTAACTTTCCCCCTCCCTGATGCATCACAGTGTCTGCAGCTTGGCCTCCAGTTCAATGGCTCTGAGCTGAAGCTCCACAAGCGGCAAACACTTACTGCAGACGTGTTTGTCCTGTATCACCCTGGTGTCCAGAAACTCCCAGGTTCTGCAATCACAACGCCACCTGCACTGCCATTTTCATTATGTGTGAATTAATTTATTCTTAATTAATTAAATACTGCTACTCCCTATAACCTTTACTACTGCTAGTAAACCTTACTACAACTAATGAAACCTTACAGTTACTAATAAACTACATGGGTTTTGAAGTTAAGCAAGCAAAATAATAACAAATCAATCACATACCTGTTTTCCTGTGATGTCCCATTTTGATTTCTCTCAGGATATGCGCACTCTAATCTGCAGCCACAGACTGGACTGGAAAGCTCTTACTGTCTCCAGGTCCTCTTTTCACCCAGGTTTCTAGGTGCTGCTGACTACCTCCTTTTTGCCTGGTCTTCAATTTTCTTCTTAATTCCATCCACCAGCTGCTGTGGTGGAATTTGAACCTTGTCCCCAGAGAATTAGTTTGGTCTCTGAATTATCAGCCTAGTGACATAACCACTATGCCACCGTCTCCCCCCACCGAAAGACTAATTGTTTATCAATATCAGACTTGCCTTCCAGAAGATTCCATGTCAGGATGCCCCCTTTAACTAAATGATATAGCATCTTCACTCACCCGTCTCAGTCAGTTCCTAGTGAAATGTCCAATCATAGCAGTGTGCTCTACTTGGTAATCTCACTGAAACAAGCTGTACAATGCTTGAGAATGCTCTGTATCTAACCCCTGCCCTGGGAGTTTTTGATGGGGACATTGTAGAGGGACCTTTACTCTGTATCTAACCCCGTGTTGTACCTGTCCTGGGAGTGTTCGATGGGGACAGTGTAGAGGGAGCTTTACTCTGTATCTAACCCCATGCTGTACCTATCCTGGGAGTGTTTGATGGGGACAGTGTGTAGGGAGCTTTACTCTGTATCTAACCCCGTGCTGTACCTGCCCTGGGAGTGTTTGATGGGGACAGTGTAGAGGGAGCTTCACTCTGTATCTAACCCCATGCTGTACCTATCCTGGGAGTGTTTGATGGGGACAGTGTGTAGGGAGCTTTACTCTGTATCTAACCCCGTGCTGTACCTGTCCTGGGAGCATTTGATGGGGACAGTGTAGCAGGAGCTTTACTCTGTACCTAACCCTGTGCTGTACCTGTCCTGGGAGTGTTTGATGGGGACAGTGTAGAAGGAGCTTTACTTTCTATCGATGTTATACACTGCGAATATTTGCCGGTGACGTGGCATGAACATTCCTCACCTTGATGAGCACAAAAGAATGTTAAAAGACTCCTGTCACATGCCAGATAAATAAAATGCTGCTATCAATATTTGACATCAAAACAGCAATTTAACTTTATCCCATTTTCTGAATGGCATACTTTTGTACCGAAAGACATTTTAAGGAGATCGATTAAGTCAAATACATTTAAGCAAAAACTAGCTGAAACACGAGTGATGGAGGAATAGAAGGATACTCTGATTGGGGTTAGCTGAAGAAGAGTTGGAGGAAGTTCATGTGGAATATTAACACCAGTGTGAACCGGTTTGGTTGACTGGCCTGTTTCTGTGCTGTAAACTGGATGTAATTCTATATAATTATGATCTGCGACAGTGTAGAAAAAAGTCAGGTTTCTGTCTGGTTTGATTTTGCTTCTTTGAGTTTGGCTGGGTTTGGCTTGGCTTGACTGGGTTTGGCTTGGCTGGGTTTGGTTTGGCTTGGCTTGGCTGGGTTTGGTTTTGCTTCTTATGGTTTGGCTTGGCTTGGCTGGGTTTGGTTTGGTTTGGCTTGGCTGGGTTTGGTTTTGCTTCTTATGGGTTTGGCTTGGCTTGGCTGGGTTTGGTTTGCCTTGGCTTGTCTGAGTTTAGTTTGGCTTGGCTTGGCTGGATTGGGTTTGGCTTGATTAGGTTTAGATTGACTTGGCTTGGCTTGGCTAGGCTTGATTTGTCTTGGCTTGGCTGGGTTTGATTTGGCTGGGCTTGGCTGGGTTTGATTTGGCTTGGCTGGGTTTGGTTTGCCTTGGCTTGGCTGGGTTTGGTTTGCCTTGGCTTGGCTGAGTTTGGTTTGCCTTGGCTTGGTTTGGCTGGGTTTAATTTGGTTTGGCTTGGTTTGGCTGGGTTTGGTTGCCTGGGCTTGGCTGGGTTTGGTTTAGTTTGGCTGGGTTTAGTTCAGCGGAGTTTGGTTTGGTGGTACAAATTTCTGATTCGTGTGAATGGGGTTTGTCCTCACTCTATCTCGTGGACTTCAGTCAAAATCTGGTGAATTTCACACACAATTGAGTGAACATTTCATTTTTACTGTGATAAAAACATAAAAATTGCTTGAGAGGCAATAAACAGGGATTCATTAAGGAATGGGCTGAATTTGCACCAACTAGACTTAACTAGTAGCATCGTAGCAACTTCAAGAACAACAACTGACTGCCTTTATATAGCTACTTTAATGTAGTAAAATGTCCCAAGGTGCTTCACACATGGGTAATCAGACAAAACAAATTGATAACAACCCAAAGAAGGAGACAATGGGACAGATGACCAAAGACTTGGTCAAAGAGAGAGATTTTCAGGAGCATCTCAAAAGAAGAGAGAGAGAGGAGGAGAGGTTTAGGGAGGGGATTCCTGAACTTATTTTCCAGGCGGATGAAGGCCCGGACACCAATGGTGGGTTGAAGAGAGCGGAACATGCACAAGGGGCCAGAGGAATGTAAAGATCCCCGGGGGGGGGTGGGGGGGGAGGTTGCAGGGTTGGAGGAGGTGGGGCCATGGAGGGATTTGAACACAAGGATGAGAACCTAAAGCCCAGGCATTGTTGGACTGGAGATAATGTAGCAGAGGGTTGAGGGCTAAATGGGGTGTGGTGAGTTAGGATACAGGTGTTGAAACAGGATATTGTGGGTTCGAACCCCGCACCAGCTGGTGAGCATAAAATCTAGCAAGACGAGGCAGGCCCAAGAAAGTGCAATGTTGAAGATGCCATCTTTCAGGCGAGACATTAAACCAAAGCTTCCATCTGTTCAGATGGATGTTCAGGATCTCCTGACAGGAGTGGTGGAGGAGCAGGGGAGTTCCCCTGGTGGCCTGACCAACCAGCGAATCAAAAATGATTCTTTAATGCTTCATATCATGGGGATGTTGTTGCTGTAAAATAGGTGCCATATTTACTTATCCAACAGCGAGTTCTGTACTCCATAGCCGCTCTTACCTGGTCTGCACCTGAGTGTGACTCCAGCCCCACTGCAACGTGGTTCACTCTCAGCTGCCTTCTGAAGGGGCTTTGCAAACCATTCAGCTGTAGCAACCACTACCAGCGATTCCAGACGGAGACCCACCACCACCCTCTCAGAGCAACCAGGGATGGGCATTAAATACCAGCCTCGCCAGCGTAGGCGGTTTTACCTCTTAAGTTCAAAGACCGAGAATTGTGATTGACATTATCCAACTCTATTGAGAATTTTAAACAAAACAGTTTCAATTAAATCATGCAGTTACCCCTCCGGTGGTCAATCTGCGTTTAACTGTAGGTTGCTTAGGAGTGAACTTTGATGAGATTTTCCTGCTTGGTTCACTGATACTCTTCCTGTCGACATGCATCTTTTTTTGAGTGCTGCCATGTGGGAGGTTTCAGGCTTTACATAGAATAAGTTTGTGAAAGATCTCATTCACAAACCTCTTCTGGATGCTGATTGGCTAGTTGCATGCATGATTGGCTGTTGGCTGGTTGGTTAACAGATTCCCAAGTTGTCTTCGCTGATTTCAACCAGTTTGCTGCGATTAACAGTTCTACTCAATTCAAATTGCCCTATTCAATTCTCACCAGTATCACTGCAATCAACAAGTATCAAGGTAATTAGCAAGTATCGCACCCATCCGGTTTCCAGATCACCAACACTGCGCATATGCTGTTCTAGTGTTTTAGTGTTACGTGACAGAGTAGGCAGTAGCCAGGACCCAAGATTGCTCTGAAATCATAGCCGGTCCATTAACCCTTTAGACTCGCGACACCCACATCCCAAGAATGAATAGAATAAAAAACCAGGAGACTTGTTTTAACTTGGAGTGGAGTGAAATGGCCGTCCATCCAGCTGACACTGTTTATAGGAGGCAGTGTTTAGTTTGTCAGCTAAAGTAGTCGGATTTAAAGGGCCAACAACCCTCTGTGCAACTTAATTATTACTTTGAGACATCAAAGTAAATCCCAAAGTTCCATTAGAATGTGTCCATGAGGTTTTTTGGTACTTTGGAATTTCCAGGAAATGAATGAAGAGTTAGACAATTATATTTAAGAGAAGTTTTTGATGATGTTTATTGACTATTGTCATCCAATGTGATTAACTATGTAAAATAAACTGAACCAATGAGAAGAGTGGGATAGCTTATCCTTATCCTTTCAACCAACATGTTATTTTCTCTATGATTTGTCTCTTTTCCCACCTTTTTCTCCTAGATGAGTGCAGCTACATTATTTAAGAAGCTTGACACTATCCAGAACAGAGAAATCTGGTTGATTAACAGTCCTGCTCCTGGACTCAATCACTCAGCCCTCTATAGCTGCCTCACTGTGACTGCAGTGTCTACTAGCTACAGGATTCGCTTGAGCAACTCCCGAAGGCTCTTCGACAGCACCTCCCAAACCCCTGACTATTGGGGTTTGCGCTCCCTGCTGATAGGTTTGTAAACTGGACAGCTCAATAAATCCAGCGGGCGGCCTGCCCGCTGCCTAACCATCCACCCCAGCCGCCCCACCACAATTTTACCAGTGGCCAGAGTGGTGTTGAGTGGCTCACTCCCTCGTGGACTGATTGACACCCTTAAATGGGCAATTAATGCAGTGGGAGAGGCTCATGCCCAGCAGGTTTCCCTGTGAGGGCAGGTGGCGGGAAAGGGAGGATTCTATCTTGAATGGGCGCCCCCCAGTGAAGGGCCCTTCTCCTCCCAGGGTTTGACCCCTCCCAGTTTGACCTCCCCCCCACCCCCCAACCCTCTCAAAACACAGTCCCCACCCCCGGTCAGGGCTTGCCAGCTCATCACCCGGCGACATAATGAAACCGAATGCTGGATCCAGCGCCGCACACCGCTGTCTCGAAGTGCTTCAATCGGCCAGCAGCTCTCCGAAGAAGGTCTTCCTGTTCCTGAGGGTCAAAAATCCCATCTCCAGCCTATTAATGGCCATGTATTACTGCTGGGAAGGCCGGTGTTCCACTCGGATGGCTACCCCCTCTGATATTTTAGCCGGGTGAGTGGGGAATCCAGCACCCATATTATTCAGCCCATGGTGGCATTCGTGGGCCTGTGTTGGGACCTCAGATATTCACAGCATTTGATATGCTAAGCCCTGGTTAGACCACACCTGGAGTATTATGTTCACTTCTTTGAACCACACCTTAAGACGGGCGTATCTGACAATGGAGGAAGTGCAGCCTCGCTTTACCAGGATGATACTTGGACTCCGAGGGTTAAACTATGAAGAGAGGTTACACAAACTAGGGCTGTATTCGATGGAACTTCCAAGGTTAAGGGGTAATTTGATAAAGACTCCAAGAAATTAAGTCTAATATAAAGGGTTAGTGTTGAATATATAAATATGTATTCTACACCATCAGTGATGTAAGATCACATGATAATTATGAGAACAGAGCATGCAGAGAGATAGTTCTATGCAGAGCACCGTGTAGAGAATACCTTGTAAATAGTTAGTATAATGTTGATAAAAGATGGAGTTTGCTAACTTGCTTCTAGCCTTATCAGTAAGTCCAGGACCATGACTAACACATACCAGACTAAAAGCAACAATAGCAGATTAAGAGAAACAGATGGGGTGGATAGAGAGAAATTATTGCTGCTGATTGGGGAGTCTAGACCTGTGGGACATAATGTAAAAATTGGAGTTAGACCTTTCAGGAGTGAGGCTAGGAAACATTTCTTCATGTAGAGTAAAGGGTTAACATCGGAAGCACATGACGCTGATGTAACTATGATGTAACATCGCTTGACTCGTTAACAGGGATCTGGAGGGAGACGTCCAGCCTCGTACAGAGTTCGCAAGGTGTACACAGAACTGTAAATAAATAATAATGGTTTTAACAAACTAAAGTCTTGAATCGCTTACTTAAGGAAAGTAGACAAACCCCCGAAGGACCTCGTCTAGACCCTGAACACACAACGCAACACGTCACATGAAAAGCGGCAAAAGTTTGGAACTCTTTTCCACAAATGGCAATTGATGCCGGATCAGTTGTTCATTTTAAACCCGAGCTTGATAAGATTTTTGTCGCTGTAATCCCAGCAGTGGCCACCGCTCCCAGCTGGCGCTGCTGGGACAACAAAGCCGCCATCCATCTGACTGGCGGGACTCCCTCCCGAGACAAGGGTTGAAGTCTCGCCTTAAAGCAATTAATGCTGCTCCCAGCTGAATTCAAATCCCGATCCAACCAACACCGCACGCCCTGACCTGAAATTCTGAAGAGCTGCTGGCCACCGATTGGCTGGCAGCCTTTTTGTCTATTCGTTCATGGGAGGTGGGCGTCGCTGGCTAGGCCAGCATTCATTGCCCATCCCTAACTGCCCTTGGGGAGCCCAGGTATGTCCGGTCTTGGTGGTCTCGTCTAGGATTAAAGGGGGCGGCGGATGATCTGGGGCAGTGGTGGGGAGGAAGGTGTGGGTGTCTCCACAAAGGAGGTAACTCCTCATTGCCCGACACCTGGTCGCACAGCTAAAGCTGCCAGGCTTCCCCCATAAACGTGGGCCTCCATCGTCACCCTGCCCACGGGTAAAATACCGGTTGCAATGGGAGGAGGTCTTAAGTGGCCATCGATTAGAACAGAAGTCGGCCACATAGGCCTACTTGACCATTCAATGAGTTCTATGCTTCAACTTCATTTACCGACCTTTGCTCCATATTGCTCCTCGATATTCTTACCCAACGAAACCTCCAGTCTTGAAAGCTCCAACTGACACCCAAACACCCAAACAGCCTCTTGGAGGGACGAGAGTTTCAGGTTTTTATGATCCAAGGGGTTATAGACTTAAAAAGTTTTAAAATCGAGTGGAATCTGACACCATTTAAATTTTAGTTAATTGCACAGACTGATTATAATTCAGTCATTCTCCGTTTAAGTAATACTCCGCTTTTTTGTCTTTCCTGCCAAAGTGAACAACTTTACATTTTCCCACTCCATCTGCCAGATTTTTGCCCACTCACTCAACTTCTCTATATCTGCCTGCAAACTCTTTACATCTTCTTCAGAACATACTTTCCCACCTAGCTTTGTTCAAATCCCACTCCGGGGCTTGATGGCCATGGAAGGCAGGTTCACTACACAGCCAATCAGTTGGCTGGATGGCTGATGTGGACCAGATTGGTACAAACAGGGTTCACTCCCTGTCCTGGTTGGGGTGGATTTGGGAGCTGCCTCCTTGCCCTACCTGTGGAGGAAGTCATGATGCTGTGGGTTGGGCCCACTGAAGATGAAGTACGATCAAATGTTGTCTGTATAAAAAAAATGATGCAAAAGGGATTTTGGCATTTCCGGTCAGAACCAAGGGTGGTCTTTTGAAATGTATTTGTTCATGGGAAGTGGGTGCCTCTGGCTAGGCAGCATTTGCTGCCCATGCCTAATTGCCCCTTGAGAAGGTGGTGGTGAGCTGCCTTCTTGAACCGCTGCAGTCCACGTGGTGTAGGTACACCCACAGTGCAGTTAGGGAGGGAGTTCCAGGATTTTGACCCAGCGACAGCGAAGGAATGGCGATATATTTCCAAATCAGGATGGTGAGTACTGTGCACAGTTTTGGTCCCCTTACTTGAGGAAGGATGTAGTTGCACTGGAGGCGGTTCAGAGGAGGTTCACTAGATTGATTCCAGAGATGCGGGGCTTGTCTTATGAGGGGAGATTGAGCAGTTTAGGCCTATACTCGCGTGAGTTTAGAAGGATAAGAAGAGATCTAACTGAGGTATATAAGATGCTAAAGGGGATAGACAAAGCAGACGTGGAGCGGATGTTTCCCTTTGTGGGGCATTCTAGATTGAGAGGCCATAGTTTTAGGCTAAGGGGTGGTAGATTTAAATCAGAGATGAGGAGGAATTATTTTTCTCAAAGGGTCGTGAATCTGGAATTCACTATCTCAGGGTGCAGTGGATGCCGGGACGCTGAATAAATTTAAGGAGGAGATAGACAGATTTTTAATTAGTAACGGGTTGAAAGGTTATGGGGAGAGGGCGGGAAATTGGAGTTGAGGCCGAAATGAGATCAGCCATGATCGTATTGAATGGCGGGGCAGGCTCGAGGGGCTGAATTGCCTACTCCTGCTCCTAGTTCTTATGTGAGTGACTTAGAGGGAACTTGCAGGTGATGGTGTTCCCATGTGTCTGCTGCCCTTGTTCTTTGAGGTGACAGAGTTCATGGGTTTGGAAGATGCTATCGAAGGAGCCTTGGTGAGTTACTGCAGTGCATCTTGTAGATGGTGCACACTGCTGCTACTGTGCATCGGTGGTGGAGGGAGTGAATGATTGTGGATGGGGTGTCACTCAAGCAGGCTGTTTTGTCCTGGATGGTGTCAAGCTTCTTGAGTGTTGTGGGAGCTGCACTCATCCAGGCAAATGGAGCGTATTCCATCACACTCCTGACTTGTGCCTTGGAGATGGAGGACAGGCTTTGGGGAGTCAGGAGGTGAGTTACTTGCCACAGGATTCCTAGCCTTTGACCTGCTCTTGTAGCCACAGTATTTATATGGCTAGTCCAGCTCAGTTTCTGGTCAATGGTAACCCCAGGATTTTGATAGTGGGGGATAGTGGGGAGATAGTGATGTCTAAGGAGTCACAAATGGTGCTGAACATTGCGCAATCATCAGCGAACATCCTCACTTCTGACCTTATGATGGAAGGAAACTCTCAGAGGCAGGGCTTCCTGTCACTGAGGGGCAGAAATGCATTTATACCATTCACCTCAACCAACCCCTTTGGTAGTGAGTTCCATTTTCTAATGGCTCACTGAATCATGAAACTATTTCTAAAATCCTTCCTTCAAATCAGCAGAGAAATAAAGTAATACATTTTGTTACAGCCTGTGGAAAGATACATTCCAACATTTCTACTGAGAAAAAATAAATTTAATCTGGATAAAACAGCCCCATAAAAATAATTAGTCTTTCCTTTGCTGACTCCAGTTGCATAAATACACCTCCATATAAACAAATTATTCCTTTATGCAATCACTGTGTAACCAAGAAATGTTGCTCCTTTAGGATCAGGAACGTACTTCATTTGCTTCTGAGTCAGAAGGTTGTTGGTTCAAGTCCCGCACCAGAGACTTGTGAGTCTGTAATCCAGGCCGACACGCCAGTGCAGAACTGAGGGAGTCCTGCAGGAGGTGTCGTCTTCGGGCTGAGATGTTAAATCAAGACCCTGCCTGCTCTCCCGAGTGGACCTAAAAGATCCCAAGGCCATTATCCAAGCAGAGCTAGGGAGTTCTCCCCGGTTTCTGGGAGTAAAGTTTATCCTTCAACCAAAGTTACTGAAGAAGATTACCTGGTCATTATCTCATTGCTTTTGTGGGAGCTTTCTGTGCACAAATTGGCTGCCATGTTTCCTACATTACACAGTGACTACACCTCAAAAGTATTCCATTGACTGGAACATCCTGAAGTTATGAAAGGCGCTATAGAAATGAAAGTTTGTTTTTTTTTCACTCTATTTGTCCTTGACCAGAGGAATCTCAGATCTCACTCTCAAGTTCAGATCAGGGTCCAGCTGGTGTTGCTGGTTATACGAACAGTAACTTTTTCATAGGATATACAGCACAGGGTGGGGGCCGATTCCGCCCAGTTGGCTAGATGGCTAGCTAGCACGTGCTTCCAAATAATGTTAGCAGCTCAGGTTCGAGTCCTATTCTGGATGAGGTAGAATGGGACCTGCCTCTTCACCCTGCCCAAGAGTGGAAAACAATAGCAAAATCACTCCGGACAAAACCTGCCATGCAAATGGCTCAGGATGAAGCATCAGCAGACAATGAGCCAAGGACCTGCCTTCAGGCAGAGCACAGAAAACAGGCCATTTGGCCCAATAAGCCCATGCTGTTATTTACGCTCCACTCGAGCAACCTCCCATTCTTTCTCATTTAACTCTATCAGCAAACCCTTCTACTCCATTCTCGCTCTTGTGCTTATTTTGCATCCCATTAAATGGGCCCATGTTATTCACCACAACTACTTCTTGGGGTGGTGAGTTCCGCCTTCTCCCCATTCTCTGTTTCCCCTGGATTCCCTCTTGCATTTCTTGGTGACTATCTTATAGTGATGGCCTCCAGTTTTGCTCTTCCCCACAAGTGGAAACATTGGGCAGAATATTGCGCTCGTTGCCGCGCATGCGCCTCCCCAACGAGTGTAAAGTGACGCACGATGATGTCATCGCACACTCGCGCGATGTTTCGCTCAGCAGGCGCGTGAAGGGGTCAGAAACGCGCCTACCGACAATTAAACGGCTTATTAAGGCCCTCGATGGAGATTTTTCACTGCCCGTCCAAGCGTTCGGTTGGCCGGCAGACAGAAAGGCCAAGCGGCCTTTGCACTTTTGGCGAAACCTCATCCACGGGCGGGATAAGGTTTCGTCCAGTGATTTTTTTTAAAAAAAACTTTTTGCCCTCATCTCTAACATGCCCCTTGTCATGTGACAGTCATGTGTGACAGGGTCACATGACAATGTTCAGGGTTGCAGAGAGAAAACAGGCAGAAAGTGAAGTGCTCATTCAGAGAGCCAGTGGCAACACAAGAGGCCGAATGACCTCCTTCTGTGCAGTAACAGTTCTGTGATTCTGTGAGGAGGCCATTCGGCCCTTCCGTTCTTCTCTGCTATTCAACCAGCTCATGGCTGACCTTCCAGCTCAATGACACTTTTTGTGCACTGTCTCCAAGCGCTGAACGCTGTGACGCGCGATTCATGCTGGCCGCCCGTTAATTGGCCAGCCAGCACGAAATCGCAGGTCAGGGCCCGGTCGCGGGCGGCGGTCCATCTCGCGGCCGCTCCCGCTCGCCCCCGCCCGAGCCAGCCCGACGACCGGACCACTCCTGGCCACTCTCTCCTTCACCGGTCAAGAGAAAAGTGACCCAGTCTGTCCATCCTTCCCTGACCAATAACTTGCAGATCTGGCACCTCCCTTGTCAATCCTGTTTGCGCCCTCTCCCCTGCCTCTCTGTTCTTTCTATGATATTTTATCATTTTAACCGGTTAAAAACACAAACAGAGCACAACACCACACCACGAATCTCCCCTGAACTCCCAAACCCAGCAGTAAATCGAGAATCATCTTTCGCGTGACAGAGCTGTCTCTCACTTCCAGTCCAAACTTGAGCACAGCTCCCAGGAATGCTCTCTGGTTGGACCATTTCCTTATTGTTCTTTCTCTCCTGCACTGACTTGAATAGCGTATTTACTCTTTGGTTTGCCGGGAGACCCCAGTGAAGTCAGTGTGTGACAAGAACTGTGGATCTCCTGACAAGGGCTTGTTTGCTCAGCAGTCCCTCTGAGGACGTGTGGTTTGAAGTGAATGGAACAGGATTCTGTCACAGTTTAAAGCTCGATCAGTATTCCACATCAGGAGGAAGGTCTGGGACAAGGAGTTAATCTCAGCCGGAATACTTGTCTTTTTTTTTAAAAAAAGTAACTGACTCATCAAGCAGAATGCACATTCCTGCATTACAACAATGACTTGCATTTTTACAGCGACGCTAACGTAATAAAATGCCCCAAGACACTTCACGGGGCTGTTTATCGAATAGAATTTCCCACTGAGCCACATAAGGAGTTATTCGGGCAGGTGACCAAAAGCCTGGGCAAAGAGGTAGATTTTGAGGAATGTCTTGAAGGAGGAGAGAGAGAGGTGGAGGGGGTTTAACATAGAAAACATAGAAACCAGGAGCAGGAGTAGGCCATTCGGCCCTTCGAGCCTGCTCTGCCATTCATTATGATCATGGCTGATCATCCAACTCAATAGCCTGCTCCCGCTTTCTCCCCATATCCTTTGATCCCTTTCACCCCAAGAGCTATATCTAACTCCTTCTTGAAAACATACAATGTTTTGGTCTCAACTACTTTCTGTGGTAACGAATTCCACAGGCTCACCACTCTCTGGGTGAAGAAATTTCTCCTCATCTCAGTCCTAAATGGTCTACCCCGTACCCTCATTCTGTGACCCCCTGGTTCTGGACTCCCCATCATCGGGAACATCCTTCCTGCATCTACCCTGTCTAGTCCTGTTGGAATTTTCTAGGTTTCTATGAGATCCCCCCTCATTCTTCTGAACTCCAGTGAATATAATCTTAATCGACTCAATCTCTCCTCATATGTCAGTCCCGCCATCCCAGGAATCAGTCTGGTAAACCTTCGCTACACTCCCTCTGTAGCAAGAACATCCTTCCTCAGATAAGGAGACCAAAACTGCACACAATATTCCCGGTGTGGTCTCACCAAGGCCCTGTACAATTGCAGCAAGACATCCCTGTTCCTATACTCGAATCCTCTCGCTATGAAGGCCAACATACCATTTGCCTTCTTTACCACCTGCTGCACCTGCATGCTTACCTTCAGCGACTGGTGTACGAGGACACCCAGGTCTCGTTGCACATTCCCCTCTCTCAATTTATAGCCATTCAGATAATAATCTGCCTTCCTGTTTTTGCTACCAAAGTGGATAACCTCACATTTATCTACATTATACTGCATCTGCCATGCATTTGCCCACTCACTCAGCTTGTCCAAATCACACTGAAGCATCTCTGCATCCCCCTCACAGCTCACCCTCCCACCCAGCTTTGCAAATTTGGAGATATTACATATAATTCCCTCATCTAAATCATTAATATATGTTGTGAATAGCTGGGGTCCCAGCACCGATCCCTGCGGTACCTCACTAGTCACTGCCTGCCATTCGGAAAAAGATCTGTTTATTCCTCCTCTTTGTTTCCTGTCTGCCAACCAGTTTTCTATCCATCTCAATACACTATCCCCAATCCCACGCGTTTTAATTTTACACGCCAATCTCTTATGTGGGACTTTGTCGAAAGCCTTCTGAAAGTCCAAATAAACCACACCCACTGGCTCCCCCTCATCAACTCTACTAGTTACATCCTCGAAAAATTCCAGTAGGTTTGTCAAGCATGATTTCTTCAAAGAGAGAATTCCAGGCAGCCAAAGGTGGGATGATGAAAATCACAGACGCGCGAGAGGCCAGAGTTAGAGAATGGCTATCTCAGAGGTTTGTGGGGCTGGAGGAGATTACAGAGGTAGGGAAGGGTGAGGGAGGTGATTTGAAACCAAGGATGAGCATTTGAAATGGAGCCATTGCTTAGCCAGGAGCCAACGTTGGTCAGCGAACACAGGGGTGATGGGTGAACAGGACTTAGTTTGAGTTAGGAGACGGGCAGGAGGTGGGCTTAAGCTTACAGAGGGTGGAAGGTTGGCCGGAATCTGGAGCTAACACAGGAGGGATGAGGTTTTCATCAGCAGAGGAGTGGAGGCAGGTGCAGGGTTGGGCAATTCTCTGGAAGTGTAAGTAGGCAGTCTTGGTGATGGGGTGGATAGATAGTCAGAAACTCAGCTCATGGCTAAGCCAACAGTGACTATACTTCATTCGCTGTAGAGTGCTCTGGGGTGTCCTGAGGTCAGCGTTATACAAATGCAAAGCGTTTCCATCTTTATACCACGCATCATAAAGTTTATGGGGACAGAGGAAAAATTGCTTTAGCCTTTCACTGGCACAGAAGAAATGGCTGTATATTCAGTTAGACTCACTCCCTGTGACTAGAGCGAGGGATTTTGTTTGGATTTGGCTTGGGAGCCAAACCTTTCCGCCCAGTGACAACATGGGCGGGCGGCCGTTCAACATCTTGCACCAAGTTTCTTTTAATAAAGCGTTGTAAAAGTTTTGTTGGTGACAGGCTGAACCGATGTGATTAGATCAGCTTTTCTCTGACTTGTTAACTCCTTTTCAAACAAAAACAAAAATACCTGGAAAAACTCAGCAGGTCTGGCAGCATCGGCGGAGAGGAACACAGCTAACGTTTCGAGTCCGCATGACCCTTCAGCAGTGTTCCTCCCCCGCAGATGCTGCCAGACCTGCTGAGCTTTTCCAGGTATTTTTGGTTTTGTTTTGGATTTCCAGCATCCGAGTTTTTTGCTTTTAATTCCTTTTTAACTTTGGTTGACCGAGTATTCAAATTCATACAACGCCTTTCATGGCCTCACGGCTTACCAAAGTGCTGGAGAGCAAATGACGTATTTTTAAAGCGTAGTCACTGCTGTGATGCAGGAAACAAGGCAGCTAATTTGCGCACAGCAGGATCCCGCACAGCATTGTGATAATGACTGGATCCTCCGTTTTTTGTGACATTGCTGGCCAGGATACCAGGGAGAGCTCTTCCCTTCTTCAAAATAGTGGCTGTTGGAGTTCTGACATCCATCCGAGAGGGGCAGGTGGGGCTTCAGCATAACACCCCATCCAAAGACCACACCCCCGGCAGTGCAGCACTCCCTCAGCACTGCACCGAGCTGCTGCAGTGCCATCCGCAAAGGGCACACAACCTCTGTGGTGGATGGGGCGCCAGCCAAGCGGGCCACCCTGCCCTGAATGGCGCCAAGTCCACTGAGCACCTCTGGAGTTGCGCCCACCCAGGCAAGCAGAGAGCACTCCGCCACACACACCCCCACCCCATCCGCCCGTAACCCGCAGATGCCGGACAGAGAGTCAGGAGGCAAGCCACCCACCTCAGAGCCTCCAGCCTTCAACCTGCTCCCACAGCCACAGCATTCCCTATGGCTGGTCCAGTCCAGTCAACAGTAATGCCCAGGATGTCGATGATTTGATCCAGAGGTAATCGCTACGCAGCCCCGGGGAGGAATGTGGCAGGCGGCAGGGTCGGGTTTCCAGAAGGAGGCGACATTGTTCCTGGTACAGGTACCTCTGCCAAACATTGCTGCATGAATTGTAAGTATTTTTAGTATATCATCCCTTCTCACAACTGGAATGGATTCTTTAACCATTAGTGCTATCCTCCCCCCTCTCCTATTTTATCTGCTACTCTATCGTGTCTGAAGACTCTATAACCAGGGATATTAAGCTCCCAGTTTTGTCCCTCCTTTAGCCAGGTCTCTGTTATAGCAGTGACATCCTGCTGCCATGTGTCTACCTGTGCCCTTAACTCATCTACCTTGTTTGTAATACTCCTTGCATTGAAGTATAAACAGTTTAACCCCGTCAATTTCCCTTGCTGGACACTTTGTAAACTTTGCTTCTCCTGTAACTCCATGTCTATCACAACGTCCCTAGTTAATGTTCTACCTCCATTTTTCTGATCTGAATCTGACCTATCTGATCCTACTCCTGGGATCCCATCCCCCTGCCTAGTTTAAATACTCCCCAACAGAACTAGCAAAAGCCCCTGCAAGGTCACTGGTCCCAGCTCTGCCTGGGTGCAGCCTGTCCAGTTTGTACAGGTCCCACTTTCTCCCAGAACCGGTCCCAGTGCCTCAAGAATCTGAATCCCTCCCGGCTACACCATCTCTCCATCCATTTGGTCTATCCTCTTATTCCTGCTCTCGCTAGCACATGGAACTGGGAGTAATCCTGAGATTACTACATTTGAGGTCCTGCATTTTAATTTATCTCCTAACTTCCTGGACTGAGCTTACAGGTCCTGATCCCTTAGTTTACCTGTGTTGTTGGTACCAATGTGCACCACGGCCACTGGCTGTTTACCTTCCCTCCCCAGAATGTCCTGCAGCCGCTCCGTGACATCCCAGACCCTGGCTCCAGGGAGGCAACATACCATCCTTGATTCACGTTTGCGGCCACAGAAGCGTCTGTCTGTGCCCCTAACTATTGAATCCCCTATCACTATAGCCCTGACACTTGTTTTCTTCCCGCCCCTCTGAGCAGCAGAGCCACCCATGGTGCAGTGAACTTGGCTGTTGCTGCTTTCCCCTGAGAGGCCATCCCCCCCCCAACAGTATCCAAAGCGGTATATCTGTTAGAGAGGGGGATGACCACAGGGGACTCCTGCACTACCTTCCTGAGTCTTTTACTGTTCCTGATGGTCACCCATTCCCTTTCTGCCTGTGTAATCGTCACCTGCGGTGTGACCATCTCGCTAAACGTGCTATCCACGACTTGCTCAGCATCGCGGATGCTCCACAATGAGACCACCCGCAGCTCCAGCTCCGAAACCTGGTTAGCTAGAAGCTGCATTTGGACACACATGGTCACCAGGGACGCTGGAAGCATCCCTCATTTCCCACATCCTGCAGGAGGAGTAAATGACGGGTCTGAGCTCTCCTGCCATGACGTCCCTCTTGATTAAGCTAGTTACTCCCTTAAAAAAGACAATAGCTCGGGGCCTTATTTATGTTAGCTAGGAACCTTGATTCTTGACTAATTATACTTATACAGTACTACTCTATACTTTTTTTTAAGCTCCTACCTCAGTATTAAGCAATGAATTACTTTAATAGATTGAAAAAAAAGCTCACCAGGATTTACTTACCAATCAGCTGCTCTTTTTTAAATCCACTTTCAGAATAGTGTCCCCCGCAGGCCTGGTGCACTCCTGAAGGTACTGCCTCTCCTTCTCTCTCTCTCTCATATTTTGGTTTGAGGAGGAGGGAGGGATGGAAACACTACAGCAATATAATGTTTGGGGCTATTCCGTTCTTTGACAGTGGGTCCTCCTTGATTCCCTTCTGAGTTGCGGTGACTGCGCTGACTTCCCCCAGAATGCTTCTCAGTCACTTCTCACTACCGCCCTTTGTTAGATGCTCTTCCTCCTGTTGAGCGCAAGAGTTCTTCTCCTCGATCCCCTTCTGAGTTGCGGTGACTGCGCCGACTTCTCCCAGAATGCTTCTCAATCACTTCTCACTACCGCCGTTTACCTGTCCCACCCCGCCCCTCAACCAGTTTATATTTCACCTCATTTCTATTTTTCCTCAGTTCTGATGAAGAGTCATACGGACTCGAAACGTTAACTGTATTCCTCTCCGCAGATGCTGTCAGACCTGCTGAGGTTTTCCAGCTATTTTTATTTTTTTACCTTAAATTGGTTGTTAGTGTAGCTATTAGCACATGCAGGATTGTTTGGACAAAAAACTTTGGCAACATATCTCTCTTTTCAGCAATATTCAAGAACTGTGCTGCCAAGTGAAATTGAATTGTGGAGCTGTTTTGATCAAATTTTTATTTTATCTGATTTGATCCCAGGACGTAGACATTTCTGATAGGATTGGTTGCATATAATGATGCTGCCATTCCTGGCCTTAATGAAGATAATTGGGTAATTCCGCTGCCAATCTCTCCTGGAGACCACACTGCAATTTGCTAGATAATTAATCAATCTTTACTTTGCATCCACCCTCCACTCACTGGAATTTGCTGAAGGATTAACCCTGCTTTTATTGGGAGACTTTGCTGCAGTTTTGCTCATGTGCTCTGTTTCCTGTAGTTTGTAGACAATCAATTTAAATAGATAAAAGCCTCTGTTTGCTGTTTTTTGATAAATAAATAGACACTGTTTACTGTGAGTCCTTCTGTAATTCCCCACCCCAACTCCAGCTCATTGCCTGACACAGCATTGTCAATATCACTTTGCATTTATTGCCTATCCCTAATTTCTCCATGAATAGGTGATGCTGGGCCTTCTTGAGCTAATATGATCCGTGTAGTGAAGGTTCTCTCATAGTGCTGTTAAATAGGAGGTTTCAAGAACACAAGAATTAGGGGCAGAAGTAGGCCATTCAGCCCCTTGGGCATGCTGTGCCATTTGATAGGATCATGGCTGATCTGATTGTGGCCTCAACTCCTCTCTCCTGTCTGCCTAACACTCCATAACCCTTGACTCCCTTGTTGATCAAAAATCTATCTAACTCAGCCTTGAATATATTCAATGACCCAGCCTCCACCCCACTCTGGAGAAGAGAATACCACACACTAATGACCCTCTGAGAGAAATCAAATTCTCCTCATCTCCATCTTAAATGTACGTAAATGATTTGGAGGAAAATGTAACTGGGCTAATTAGTAAGTTTGCAGACGACACTAAAGTTGGAGGAGTTGCAGATAGTGAAGAGGATTGTCAAAGGATACAACGGGATATAGATCGATTGGAGACTTGGGCGGAGAAATGGCAGATGGAGTTTAATCTGGACAAATGCGAGGTAATGCATTTTGGAAGGTCTAATACAGGTAAGAATTATACAGTAAGTGGCAGAACCCTTAAGTGCATCGACAGACAGAGGGATCTGGGTGTACAGGTCCACAGGTCACTGAAAGTGGCAACGCAGGTGGATAAGGTAGTCAAGAAGGCATATGGCATGCTTGCCTTCATCGGCAGGGGTATTGAGTATAAAAGCTGGGAAGTCATGCTGCAGCTGTATAGAACCTTGGTTAGGCCACACTTGGAATTTTGCGAGCAATTCTGGTCGCCACATTACCAGAAGGATATGGAGGCATTGGAGAGGGTGCAGAGGAGGTTTACCAGGATGCTGCCTGGTCTGGAGGTTATTAGCTATGAGGAGAGGTTGGTTCTCACTAGAGCGACGGAGATTGAGGGGCGACTTGATAGAAGTTTACAAAATTATGAGTGGCATGGACAGAGTAGATAGTCAGAAGCTTTTTCCCAGGGTGGAAGAGTCAATTACTAGGGGACATAGATTTAAGGTGAGAGGAGAAAGCTTTAGAGGAGATGTGCAGGGCAAGTTTTTTACGGAGAGGGTGGTAAGTGTCTGGAATTCTCTGCCAGAGGAGGTGGTGGAAGCAGGTACGATAGTGGTGTTTAAGAGGCAGCTTGACAAATACATGAATAGGATGGGAATAGAGGGATACGGACCCCGGAAGTGCAAAATGTTTTAGTTGACGGGCAATATGATCGGCGCAGGCTTGGAGGGCCGAAGGGCCTGTTCCTGTGCTGTACTTTTCTTTGTTCTTTGTTCTAAATGGGAACCCCTAACTTTTGTAAATTGTGTCCCCTAGTTCTAGATTCCCCCATGAGGGGAAACATCCCTCTCATCACCCATTCTGTCAAGTCCCCTCCAGATCTCATATTTTGAATAAGATCACCTCGCCTTCATCTAAACTCCAACGAGTGTAGGCCCAACCTGATGAACCTTTCCTCATAAGACAACACCTTCATCCCAGAAATTTCAAGAATTTCACCCAGGGAGGATTAAGGAATGTATATGTCCAAGTCAGGATGTTGTGTGACTCAGTTACTCATTGGATATACTCGTTGAACTGTGGCTGGAATGGAGGTGGCGTAGCATAGTGGTTATGTTACTGGATCAACACGTCAGAGACCTGGATTTAAGATCCAGCAGCATGAGTTCAAATCTCACTTTAGCAACTCAGGAAATTTAAATTCAATTAATTGACAAGTAATAAATTGCTGTAAAACCCACCTGGTTCACTTAATGTCCTTTGAGAAAGGAAATCTGCCATTCCTACCTGGTCTGGCCTACATGCGACTCCAGACCCTCTGAAATGATCCAGCCAGCCACACAGTTGTGTTTAAGAAGGCAGCTCACCACCACCTTCTCAAGGGCAATTAGGATGGGCAATAAATGCTAGCCTTGCAGTGATGCTCACATATGTAAATGAACGAATAAACGAAAGGAATAATTCTTATGAATGGTTACACTACTGACCCACACACCAGCCGCTGATCCAGAAAATGTGATCCCACTGTAACATGCTAAGGGGTAAGCAATTGGTCATTAAGAAGGATTGGCATGAAGCAGAACAAGCTCATAAACTCATCAATAATGACAGCACTGAAACCAGACTCTTGTGTCAGGTCTCACTCAACATTAACACTCTACAGAGAATCCCTACTTTAAGAACAGCATGGTCTAGTCTTTCAGGTGTTTAATAATATTTAATGGTGCTATTTGAACAAGGATTGTCCTGTTTCCCAGCCTGAAATTGCTGCCTCAATCAACATTGGTCTTTGCTAATATTGGTTTTGAGAGTCTCGCTGTCTGTAGCATAGTCGCGGAGCTTAGTTTCCATAGTGACTCACCTCCTGACTCTCCAAAGCCTGTCCACTATCTACAAGGCGCCAGTCAGGAATGTGATGAAATACTCTCCACTTGCCTTGGTGAGTGCGGCTCCAACACTCCAGAAGCTCAACCCCATCCAGGATGAAACAAAAACAAAAACACCTGGAAAAACTCAGCAGGTCTGACAGCATCTGCGGAGAGGAACACAGTTAACGTTTCGAGTCCGTATGACTCTTCAACAGACTGTTTTGGAGCACCCTGAGGTTGTGAAAGGCGCTGTATAAATGCAAGTCTTCTTTTCTTTCAAGCACTTCTCCCTTTCTGATGCCCCTATGGTCCCAGAACCCAACTTCAAAAGGCCAAATGCAGGGTGAGGAAATTCAGCCCCATTATGGTGTTTGCGTCTCGCTTTGGTGTTTAACATTTCTCATCTTCGGCATATAAAAGGGTTAAATTACGAGGGCTGGGCTTCTATTCCTTTGAGTATAGAAGGGAAAGGTGTGATTTAATCAAGGTGGTTGAGGGATGAGCAATAAATTCTGGCTGAGCACTGTGGGTGTACCTACACCACGTAGCGGTTCATGAAGGCAGCTCACCACCACCTTCTCAAGGGAAACTGGGGATGGACAATAAATGCTGGCCCAGCCAGCGAAGCCCACACATCTTGTGAAAGAATAGAAAAATAAAAAGTTAGCGGACACGGGGAGAGTTTCTCCACTTTTGGGGGGGAGAGCCAAACTAGAGGTCATTAAGACAGTCGCCAAGAAAATCGAATCGGGAATTCAGAAGAAACTTCTCCACCCGGATAGGGGCTGGGATTTTCCCCAAGCGGTGGGCATCGTTGCAGGTGGGGCCAGAGCATTTGGAGAGAAGCCGAAAATCCTTTAACTTTGGGCAGGAATTGCCGGTCCCGCCCACCACGATGCCTGTCATGGGCGGGTCCGGGGAAATCCCGTCCAGTGAAAAGGACGCAAAAGTAAAGACTTGCATTATTTTAGTGATGATAATGCAGAGCCCGATACCACAGGCAGTAACTGAGGCAAACACCTTACACGCATTGAAGGGAGACTAGACTAGCACGTCAGGGAGAAGGGAACAGGGGGTTATTCTGATAAAGTTAGGTGAGGGAGGATGGGAGGAGGCTCGGGTGGAGCAGAAATTCTGGCATGGACTAGTTGGGCTGAATGGCCTGTTTTTCTGCTGTACATCCAATGTAATCCTATGTATTTTTCATTTGTTTGCAGGATGCGGGCTTCGCTGGCTGGGCCAACATTTATTGTCCACCCCTTATTGCCCTTGAGAAGGTGGTGTAAGATGATTCAAAGAGTTGCCAGGTGGATAGGGATAAATTATTTCCTCTGATGTGGTGGTGGGGTGGGGGGAACGGGACTCCAGAACGAGGAGGCATAATCTTAAAATGAGAGCCGGGCCCTTTAGGTTGTGATGTCAGGAAGCACTTCTTCACCCAACAGGGGATGGAAATCTCTCCAGAATAAATCTGGAATAAAAAGACAATATCAGTGAGGGTGACCACGAAGATGATGAATTGTCATAAAAAGCCACCGGGTTTACTCTTGTCCTTTAGGGAAGGAAATCTGCCAGCCTTACCCATACTGGCCTCCATGTGTCTCCGGACCCACAGCATTGTGGTTGATTCCTAACTGCCCACTGAAATGGCCTAGCACCAGTCACCAAAGCACTGCCAAAAAACTATTTGGCACTGCAGAGGCTCAATAGAGTTGCCAACCCCCCAGGATTGGCCTTAAGTCTCCAGGAGTTGAAGACCAATATCCAGGATACTGCTGTGTGCAACCCTGGAAGAAAATCATCGGGGCATTAAAAAAAGATTGGCCATTTTTTTGTCATTTCCTTTGAACATTTCTCTTTACCAGATATAAAAATATTGAAAACGGGCGGGGGGGTTGGGAAAGGATGTTTGGCTGACAGTCAAGCACCATCCAATTGCTTTCCAATTGGTGTAGGAAGGCAGTGTGTCACAAGGATGGGCGTGTTGGTCGACTAATGGCTGGAGTGTGGGGGCAAGTCATGTGATGAAACCTCCAGGAAAACATTTAATCACAGTTGGCAACCTTAAGGTTCAAGGGCATGTGTATTGCACTGAGAAAAACTCACCATGTGAATCACAGCAAGCAGCCATAATTGAACTAACTGAAGAATCCTGCTTTGGACACAATGAACAAGGCTTCATAGTGTTGAATATATTAACAGCATTTATTAACAACTCATAACTATGTATATATTTACAGTAGAGGATACAGGTATGGAGCTGTCTCCAGCCTAGGTCTCTACCCAACTCTGTCCATCTCTAGACTGACCCTCACTCTGGGTCAGTCATGTGCCTTCTTACATCACTGTGTGGACAGTAATGTACTCAGTCCCACTTTAACCCTGTATGTACCAGACCCTACTACTACACCTCGCCCCCAAGTCTTTATCCCATGGATATAGACTTTAGTTTACATCCAAGTCTTACATTGTTATAAATCTTGTGCATTAACCTTATTGTTACAACTTTGATGTTATTCTAACATTATTGCTATTACAGCGTTAGCATTAACAACATTCTCACTGCAATCCCTTGAAGTCAGAGGTTGGGGCAGTCTGGAGGCTTTATAACCCTTCCACACCTCGTTCGCCACTCTGTCGGGAGGATGGTTTGCTCTGATGTTTGTTGTTCTTGTTGTTGACTTGGAGGTTGGGCTGGTGTTTGGGTATGCTTTCACCCATTTCTTCCATTGCTTGATGTTAAACCACGCCTGGTTGGTCTGGCGGGTTTGGTGGTGCATGGTTATTGTTGCTCTTGATCGTTTCTTGTGGGGCGGATGAAAATGATATTCGTCTGCTCGGCAAAGTTTTTTTCTCTCTTTTCCATGCTCGCTGATGCTGAGGAAGATCTTTCCTGTCTCACGAAGAAGATTGAGTAACATGTTCACCTCTGCTTTTTGTTGTTGATGGTGTGTAACTGCTACCAGGCTCCAGCATCCCTTATGGTTTCAGGTCACTGGCTGGAAGTTGCTGTGCATGCACAGTGGTTGGTGTGTCTACCAACTTCACTATCATCACAGTTGGAGGTAGAGGCTGCTCAGACTGTTGATCCTTCTCTGATACCACTTCCACCAGAGGTGAAAAGGTAATCTCATGTGTGGGAGGCTGGCCTGACCATTGGGGACCTGGAAAGATGATGGGCAAACCTGCTCCACAAAAGGAGAAGAGCGATCACAGGTGAAATCAGAACCTGAATACTATTTAGTGTTTGAGGACTCAGGACCGTGCTGTTCTGGCCAACTAACGACAGTGGTAGTCATGACATCTTCCGCTGGCTGGATAAGATCGAGGGCTACGCAGGCATCTCTGCTGAGAAGAGAGAAAGGCTGATTGTGGACGACCTACAAAGATTTGTTTGTCACCATACCTCAGTGGTTCAAGGACCATGCCGAGGACCGGGAGTCAGACTCCCGCTGCTCCGTACAGTGGAGTGTCCGGCATTCGAATCCAATGGCCTTACAGCCATGGTTCCCCATCTGACAGGGTCTGTCACTCTGGCACCTGAAGCTAGTTTAAAATGTGTTCGATGACCATTTACCAGGATGTCAGCATTCCAAAATGAAGCACCACATTCTCTGATGTCACCCAAGGAGAATGGCTCTGAATCTTCTAAGTCTTCAGTCTTGACCTCGTGGATGACCTTTTGGCCATCTGTGTGGTGTTGGGGTTTTGACTTGCACAGTTTGCCAAAGTGTCCCTGTCTGTTACAGTGGAAGCATTGGGCTGTACTCACAGGGCCCTGATCTCTCCTGTGAGGGCAATTCTCACCACAGCGCTGGCAAGGTCGCTCTGCTGGGCGGTTCAGGGGTTGTTTTCCCTGACTTGGGTGGTCCCTGTGTTTTTGTGACTTTGATAAGCTGGACTGAGGGTTAGTTTCTGCCCCATGAAGTGTTTCCTCCCCTTAGGATGATCCAGTGTTGTCCGCGTAGCTTAGACAGCCTAGCTAGCTGGATCACATCGTCGAGGGTTAGATCACCTTTGGTTTGTAGGAGGTCAGAGAGTGAATCGTCTGCCACACCCACCACGATTCTGCCTGGGGTGAGCTCAGACTTTAAACCACCATCGTCACATCCTCCTGCCATCCGATAGAGATTGTTAATGAAGGAATCGACAGGTTCCCCAGGGAGCTGGACTCTGATTAAATTTATCTCTCTCCATTATTTTATTGGATCTCCAGTTGAAATAGACATTTAAAGATTTCAAAACATCATCAGATTTGGTAGATAATTCATCAATAGCTTGATGTGCAGTGATGTCATCTGCAGTTGGCCCAATCGAGTAAAGGGGTGTACTAACCTGTTCTGCATCTAATTTTTTATTGAGATTTGCAACAATGCCAAAGGCTCCAATCCCAGTGGAGCTGGAAGTGTGGAATAGCAAACCTTTTTGATGATTTGATAAAGTGTGGGTGCAGCTTTAAGAGAGCACAGGCTCCCAAGACAGTGGCCAGAATTTTCCCATCAGCGATTTGGGGGCGGGGCCCGCTCGCCGACAGTAAAATGACATGGGATGATGTCGGGAGGAACTCCCGACATCATCCCGCTCCATTTAAATATTCTGGAAGGCGGGCGGACAGCGAAATCAGCTGTCCGCCCACCGACCTGTCAATGGTCAATTGAGGCCATTGACAGGATAATTAACCCAATTAAATGCCCGGCCCGTCCAATCTTAAGGCTGGTGGGCAGGCCAGGAGCCCCGGCGGGCAATAGATAAAACATGAAACCTCATCCACTAGCGGGATGAGGTTTCATGTCCGTTTTAAAAATCTTTAATAAACTTTGTGACATTTATTAACATGTCCCATCTTGTGTGACATTGTCACATGAGGGGGACATGTTAATAATTTTTTTATTTTTCTATTTTTGAGGTTTTTTAAACTGCCACCAATCTCCCTGAGACAGCACTTAGCCTCAGGGAGCAGTGCGCACTTTTACAGTTGGGGAATCCCTCCCCCACCTGCACAGGAAGCGCAAAGCGCTTCCCGTCGGGCAGCCCGCTGGGCGGGGCCTTAATTGGCCCGCCCACTCAAAATGGCGGCAGGGCCCGTTTTGGCAGCGGAGTTCAGCTGCCTGCCCACCCATCGAGGGCTAAATTCTGCCCAATGTCACTGGTTACAGCCGAACAAAAGGATCTTCCTGTGCTTGCTGGATTTTGGCGGGCTTTGCAAAATGGCGACAGCATGCTCCTTCCTGAAGAAGAAGGGTCGGCCATGATGGGTGTAGGTCAGCTGGCTGCCAACTTAAATAATTCAACAGTATGGTGTTATGAGTCAGAGCGCTTAGAAGAGAACTGTGGGCCTTGCTGTTTCTGAACTTGAACGCTGGCGAGGTTCCCGGAGCGGATGAATTGAATTATTAATGATTTGGTTTTTTTGCCGGACTCGGGAGTCCCATGTTGAGACTCGGGAGCCTGAGATCGGGTTTAGCGACGCGCTACTTTCAAACAGCGCTTCTGACTGAATGTCTTAAAAGGAGTTTCTCAGGTCCGGCAGGCCGGGAACTAAAAAAATTTATCTCACCCTTTAAGGCTGCGAACTCTGCTCAAGGAAGCTGGGCTTCCAAGGAGGATGCAATGGCGTCTTTTTGTTTGAGTAAAAATTCTACCTTTTCTTGTTTGCTTCCAGGCTCTTCTGTCTCTGGAGCTTTTTCTGGTTTTTTTTTATTCTGGTGAGTTTTCTCAGCGTCTGTAGCTTTAGTTTGGAGATCGGTTCAGTGCAGAATCCATTGAAGGTGTCATCATTCTCAGCATTCTTGTGAGGATGAGGGTTTTGATCCAGATGCTACCGTCATGAAGAATCCTGCTTCAAACATCATGAAGTGGGCATTATAGTCCATAAAGCTAAAAAAAAAAACTACAGAGACAGAAGAGCCTGGAAGCAAACAAGAAAGGGTAGAATTTAAAGTATAATAACAACAAGCCTTTATTACCAACTCATAACTATGTATATATTTACAGTAGAGGATACAGGGAATGGAGTTGTTTCCAGCCTAGGTCTTTACCCATCTCTGTCCATCTCTAGACTGACCCTGACCCTGGGTCATACACCTTCTTACATCACCGTGTGGGCAGTACTGTACTCAGTCCCACTTTAACCCTTTATGTACCAGACGCTACTACCACACTAACTTTAATTACACCACCCGAACGGAGAGGGCAACAGAGGGGGCGCTGAAACAAAATGCTCAGATTTTGCAATGTATCACAAGAGGCTCACCACAGTCTCCTCAAGGGCCGCTTGAAGGCTGGACAATAAATATCGGCCTCGGCAGCGATGCCCGCATCCTATGAAAGAATAATAACAATAAAATAATTCGAAAAACGCCAGCAGGGGTGATATCAGAAAGCACTTCACACAAACAGTAGTGAAAATCTGGAACCTTCCCCCCCTACCCACCCCAAAAAGTTGTTGAGGTTGGAGGCCAACGGAGAATTTCTAAACAGAGATTGTTAGGTTTTTGTTGGGTAAGGATATTAAGGGTTAGCAGAATCAGGGCGGGTAGATAGAGTGTAGAGATCAAACTTGACCTATTTGAATGACAGGACAGGCCTGAGGTGCTGAATGGCCTCCTCCTGTTCCTATGAGACTGAAGTACAATAAGAGAGACAGATGATCAACATCCCATCCATTGAAATGTCAAAATGCTCGTTGACTTGGTTCTATATATGCAGAAACTGTTCAAACGCTGCACAGGTATTGCAGGTCACCATGGCAACCGTGCAATCTTCTCTTTGACAAAAGCACTATTCCGCCAGAGCAAGCAAACATTAGCAGAAAAACTTGCATGTTGGTGTTTCATCCACTCATCAGATGAAACCATCGGCAGGGCTTGGTATCCCTGGCAACCAGGCTAGTTTATGAATTGAGAGCAAGTTGTTCCACAGGATATGTCGTGTTCAGGCCTCAACTTGTATTTTGAACTGGGCGTCAATAGAATCTAGGATAAATCGCACGCAACACTCCTCCACAAACGGCCTTGACACTTTGGCGCAGTGAAGTAGTGCTTAGTGTTTGCAAAGAAGGAACGTACATTTCTAGAGTAACTTTCACCTCCTCGGGATGTCCCAAAGTGCTTTCCAGCTAATGAAATACTTTCTCAAGTGTTATAATATAGGAAATGCGGCAGAGAATTCCCCAGGATTCTTACACCATAAACAGCAGTCGGGTAAATGATCAGATAATCTCTTATGGCAATGTTGTATGTGGGATAAATATTGACCAGGACACTGGGGAGAACCCATCTTCTTCCAGTAGTGGCGTTGGGGTCTTTTACATCCACCTGAAGGGGCAGACGGGGTCTCCGTTTAGTGTCTTATCCAAAAGTTGGTATCTCCAACCATGTGGCATTCCCCCATCAGCTGTCATGCCTGAATCACAAAAAGATGAGAAATAGGAGCAGGGGCAGAACACATGGTCCATCGAGCCTGCTCTGCCATTCAATACGATCATGGCTGATCTTGGGCTTCAACTCCACTTTCCCGCTCGCTCCCCATATCCCTCGATTTCCTGAGAGACCAAAAACCTGTCTATCCCACAGCCTTAAATCTACTCAGTGATGGAGAATCCACAAACGCCCTCTGGTAGAGAATTCCAAAGATTCACAACCTTCTTGAGCGAAGCCATTTTTCCTCATCTCGCTCCTAAATGATCGGCCCCTTATACTGAGGTTGTGCCCCCATGTTTTAAATTCCCCAACCAGCAAAAACGATGGACGGCGATTTATGTGCCCCCACCCCCCCCCCCACCCCCCCCCGCCCCACCGAGCACGCTTTCGGCAGGGGCATCACGTTAAATATGGCGGGCGCCCACCCCATCACCTTCCCACCCAATCCCGAGCTCACCCCCATAATATGGGGGGGACTGGGGCGGGCACTGAAATCGGCAGCCCGGCAGCCATATTTAAATAGATAATCAAGGGTCAATTGGGCTAATTACCAAGCCAACTGATCCCACTAATACGCTGTACACACGATAAAACAGTTGGCATGGGCGGCAATGGGCAGCCTGATTTATAAAACAAATTTCAAAGGGTGGGAAGGAAGGGGGTGTACTATCTTTGGGGGAGGGGGGGTGCCCTTTGCAGATTGGGAGGGGCAGCCCCCCCCAAGATAGAAACCCTTCCTTTCTTCCTCCCCACCTGCTGCATTAAACACATCGTCCCCACCCCACCCACCAACCACCCCCCCGGCCCTGCTCCCTTACCTACCCAATCCCTCCCTGCCCAGGACCCCGGACTTATTTGTCTCTGGGTTCCATTGGGCCTTTCTCTTCTTCCTGGTTGCAGACCCAGCAGCGCCCACTAATGTGCTCTCGATCGGGACTGATGAAGCTGCTGGCCAATCGGATTGGCCAGCAGCTTCTAAGGGCTGGGCTTCCCCCCACCGCCCCCACCCATTCCCCCCAAGTGAGGGGCACAAGTCCCACACTGCCGCTATTTAGCCCATCCGCAGCACGCTTTGGCCACGGGGTGAGTTGGCATGGAGCATGTTGGCTCCACGCCAACGTTGCTTCAACCCCACCCCCACCCCCACCCCCACCCCCACCCCCACCGATTATACTTCCATGACATCTCATTCTTTTAAACACGTGTTCAAGTTTCTGGAGTGGGGCTTCAACCCACAATTTTGTGACTCAGGGATTATCCCTGACATGACAGACGATATACCTTGAAGGAAAAAATTCTGTGCGAGCGCTGTGATATAAGCCGGCCCTTTGACCTGTGATCTGTGAATTTGGTGGAGGGAGGGGATGTTTAAAACTGTTAGGGGGAGGGGGAGGGTGCTAATCTAGTGGGCTGCTTTGTCCTGGATGTGCCTAGAGATCCCTGAGCGTTGCTGCAGCTGTACTCATCCAGGCGAGTGGAGGGTATTCCATCGCATTGATGGTTACCAGAAATCATTATGGACTGAAACCAGGCTGAGTGCTCATTAATAAAGAACATTTGAAGAGTCTCTGTCTCAAATTCATTTGACCACTGTGTTAATGAATGGAATAATTACCAACTTTGCCAACGTGACTCCCAATCCTTTACGGTCAATATGAAAGCATTCGTAGCAAGGGTAATCGACTTTCTCAATCTGTGTACTTTCAAGCATTTTGTATTTTGAAACATTTGCTGATGTTGCCGCTATAAAATTCTACTTAATTATGAATAAAGATAATAGCTGTTTTCGTTGATAAGCCTCGGGGTAAGCATTGCAATTTAGGATTCCCAAACAGACGGAATTGGAGTGTAGAAATGAGCAGACCTGATTTGCAGCCCGTGGAGGGGAGAGAGATTGTTTTCCGCAGAGCAGTGAGGTATATCCTGCCCAAATTCTGTAAAACACTCTTTAAGAAAGCTGTTAAAGCCTTGGCAAGAACGCAGAGGAGATTCACCAGAATCGTTTCATTAAGTGATTGAATTTAGCCTGCTCTTGTCTGCGCGCTATTACCTGCCACTTCAGAGAGAGCTTGAAAAGAGAGAAGGAACTTACATTTCTATAGCACCTTTCACGGGCTCAGGATGTCCTAAAGTGCTTTACTTTAGGCTTTTGAAGGGCTTTTTTTTGAAGTCTATCCACTGTTTTTAATATAGGAAACAGAATCGCAGAATTGTTACGGTGCAGAAGGAGGCCATTCGGCCCATCGGGTCCGCACCGGCTCTCTGGATGAGCAACTCAACTAGTTCCATTCTCCCGCCTTCTCCATGTAACCCTGCACGTTTTCCTCTTCAAACAACAGCCTAATTTTCTTCTGAATGCTTCCGTTGACCCTGCCTCCACCACACTCTCAGGCAGAGCATTCCAGATCTTAACCACTCGCTGCGTGAAAAGATTTTTCCTCATATCACTTGTGCTTCTTTTACGAATTACTTTAATCTGTGCCCTCTCATTCTCGATCCTTTCGCGAGTGGGAACAGTTTCTTCCTATCTATTCTGTCCAGGGCTCTCATGAGTTTGAATATCTCTATGAAATCTCCTCTCATCCTTTTTTTCTCTAAGGAAAACAGACCTCTCTTCTCCAAATCTATCTTCACATCTGACGTTCCTCACCCCTGGAACCATTCTCGTGAATCTTTCCTGCACCCTCTCCAATGCCTCCACATCCTTCCTAAAGTGCAGTCCGCAGAACCGGATGCAATACTCCAGCTGAGGCCAAGCCAGTGACTTACACAAATTCAACATAGCCTCCTTGCTTTTGTATGCTATGCCTCCAATAATAAAGCCCAGGATATTGTATGTTTTATCAACCTGTCACGGTGATGTGACTTGTGCATAAGTGATAGTAATCTGTAATTTCACCGGCTGACCAAACATATACTGAACTGTTTAAAAAGGATTTTTTAAAAACAAGAAAGTACATTTGCTAAAGATGGCTGCCACCAGTCACCTGATGTCTGGAATTGCAAGTGACCAGTTGCTGGATAGTTCCAATGTGGAATACAACTCAGACATGCCACAACATGTCATTCTCTGGAATTTCACACCTGAGGATGTCAAGAATCACTTAAAAAGATCTACTGAAATGTCCTGGGCATAGTATTTACATTTCTATAAGACTACCTCTCCAGCGGAGACAGAAAGTCTGCTGGAACAATGCTTATATGGAGATAGGTCTACCTATCTCATCGAGATGGATAATGACTCATTCAGAGGGTTTATGACTAGGACATTACACGATCTACTCACCCCGCTGGCCATGGAATAAAAGCAACCGTCAGTTCAGACATCAGATAAACAAACACCTTACGGGAAGAGAGAGGTCATGATATTGAAGTAACCATTTTGAAATCTCTTTAATACAGCATGAAAGCTGCAAACAGCGTTGTGTGGCCTGGAAAAGCTGCCAATGGAGCAGTCCAGGAGATTCCTTCTCTCTTCTTCCGAGTTAAGGCCATATCTTTTACAGTTAGATGTTGAATTTTCCACTGAAAGGAACCTCAGGTGCAAAACACATCGACTTCTGGAAGAGACAGATTACGGATTAAAAATAAATTGTCTCCGACAATTGCAGCTACGCGGGCTTCAACTCAACCCCTGGAATCTAAAGGAACTTGGAAACATTTCAGCCGCAGCCACAAAGTCACAGCCAAGGACTCAAAAACGGTGAACTCTCAATTTCTTTATCTTTTGGCATTGGCTAAGACAGTAACTACCTAAAGTGTGACTTGTAAATTTCTGCATGCCTGTGAGTATGTTGATATGGGTTATGAAAGTTCAAGAAGCACGGGCTTATCTTTTTAAGTATTTTGCTACCTTTACCTGGGTGGGTTTTTAACTCAATAAAAACTAACCCCGGAAGAGTCATACGGATTCGAAGCGTTGACTGTGTTCCTCTCCGCAGATGCTGCCGGAACTGCCGAGTTTTTCCAGGTATTTTTGTTTTTGTTTTGGATTTCCAGCATCCGCAGTTTTTTTTGCTTTTATAAAAACTAACCCCTGTTTGTTTTAAACCACAAGAAAGCCTGTCAGACTTCTTTCTTTGCAATCAGGATGTAAATGGTTAAACACAGATATTGAGGAAATTCCTTCAACCTTCCAAACCCTTCAACAAACCCTGTTATGGTCAGACTTGGAGTGCTAAGATGGGGGGGAGTCATATTTTACCCCTCCTCATGTGGCCCTTACAAACCACCCTCTCAGCCTGTCCTGCCACCTCCAATGACTTGTGCACGTATACAGCCAGGTTCCTCTGCTCCTGCACCCTCTTTAGATTTGTATCCTTTATTTTATATTCTCTCTCCATGTTCTTCCTACTAAAATGAATCACTTCACATTTCTCTGCATTGAACTTCATCTGCCACCTGTCTGCCCATCCCATCAACTTGTCCAAGCCCTTTTGAAGTTCTACACTATCCTCTCACGGTTCACAATGCTTCCAAATTTTGTATCATCTGCAAACTTTGAAATTGTGCCCTGTACACCAAGGTCATTAATATATATCAGGAAAAGGGTCCCAACACTGATGTCTGCGGAACTCCATTGTAAACCTTCCCCCAGCACAAAAAGCATCCATTACCACTCTTCTTTTTGTCATGTTGTTCAGCCAATTTTGTATCTATGTTGTTATTGCACGAACTATAACTTTTATTACAAGTCTGTTGTGCAGGACTGTATCAAACATCTTTTCGAAGTCCATGTACACCACATCAACTGCCTTGCCCTCATCAACCCTCTCTGTTACCTCTTAAAAAAACTCCAGCAAGTTAGTTAAATATGATTTTCCCTTAAGAAATCTATGCTGGCTTTCCTTAATTAACCCACATTTGTCCATGTGACTATTAATTTTGTCCCGAATTATTGTTTCAAGAAGTTTCCCCACCGCCCAAGTTAAACTGACCAGCCTGTAGTTGCTGGGTTTATCTTCACACCATTTTTTGAACAAGGGTGTAACATTTGCAATTCTCCAGTCCACTGGGACCACCCCTGAGTCTAAGGAAGACTGAAAAATTACAGCCAGTTTCCATTCTCCCTTCCCTCAGTATCCTTGGGCGCATCTCATCCGGTCAGATAGACTCATAGACGTTTACAGCACAGAAGGAGGCCATTCAACCCATTGTGTCCTCACTGGTCAACAAAGATCTGACTGCACTAATCCCACTTCCCAGCGCTTAGACCATAGCCCTGGAGGCTATGGCAACGCAGATGAATATCTAAATACTTCTTAAATGTTACGAGAGTTTCTGATTCTCCCACCTTTTCAGGCAGGGAGTTCCAGACTCCCACCACCCTCTGGGTGAAAAATTTTTCCTTAACTCCCCTCTTAGCCTTCTACCTCTTACCTTAAATTTATGCCCCCCGGTTATTGACCCCTCTACTAATGGAAAAAACGCCTTCCTATCCACCCAATCTATGCCCCTCATAATCTTATACACCTCTATCAGGTCCCCTCTCAACCTTCGTTGCTCCAAGGAAAACAACCCCAGCCTATCCAATCTTTCCTCATAGCTCAGACCCTCCAGCCCAGGCAGCATCCTGGCAAATCTCCTCTGCACCCTCTCCAGTGCAATCACATCCTTCCTATAACGTGGTGACCAGAACTGCATGCCAGTTGTGGTCTAACCAGCGTTTTATACAGTTCCAGCACAACCTCCCTGCTCTTGTATTCTATGCCTTGGCTAATAAAGGCAAGTGTCCCATATGCATTCTCAACCACCTTATCTACCTGCCCTGCTTCAGGGATCTATGGATATGCACACCAAGGTCCCTCTGATCTTCAGTACTTTCCAGGGTCCTACCATTCATAGTGTAATCCCTTGCCTTGTTAGCCCTCCCCAAGTGAATTACCTCACACTTTTCCGGGTTGAATTCCACTCTGCCCACCTGACCAATCCATTGATATCCTCCTGCAGTTTACGGCTATCCTCCTCACTATTTACCAACCTACCAATTTTTGTGTCATCCATGAACTTCTTGATCATACCCCCTACATTTAAGTCCAAATCATTTATGTATACCACAAACAGCAAGGTCCCCAGCACCGAGCCCTGCAGAACCCCACTGGAAACAGACTTCTAGTCACAGAAACATCCCTCTACCATCACCTTCTGCTTCCTGTCTCTCAGCCAACTTTGGATCCAATGTACTACTTTGCCTTGGATCCCATGGGCTCTTACTTTCTTCACCAGTCTGCCATGAGGGACCTTATCAAAAGCCTTGCTAAAGTCCATGTAGGCCACATCAAATGCATTACCCTCATCAACACTCCTGGTTACCCCCTCAAAAAATTCGATCAAATTTGTTAAATATAACCTTCCCTTAACAAATCCATGCTGACTATCCCTGATTAATCTGTGTCTCTCCAAGTGCAGATATATTCTGTCGTTCAGAATTCTTTCTAGTAACTTCTCTACCACCGAGGATAGACTGACTGGCCTGTAATTTCCTGGTCTATCCCTTCCTCCCTTTTTTAATAATGGGACAACGTTAGCAGTCCCCCAGTCCTCTGGCATCTCACCTATAGCCAGAGAGGATTTGAAAATTGCTGCCAGGGCCCCTGATATCCCTTCCCTTGCCTCCCTCAACAGCCTGGGATACATCTCATCCGGGCCTGGTGCCTTATCAACTTTAAGTACAAGGTAACCTATTCAATATCTCCTCCTTTTCAATTTTAACCCCTTTCTAGTGTCTTGTTTTACCTCCTCTTATACCATGGCCTGGGTAATATCTTCTTCCTGGGCAAAGACAGATGCAAAGTATTCATTTAGTACCTCAGCCATGCCCTCTACCTCCATTGTAAATCCCCTATTTGGTCCCTAATCGACCCTACTCCTGCTTTTATTATTTATATGTCTATAGAAGACTTTGGGATTCCCTTTGATGTTAGCTGTCAGTCTCTTCATACTCCCTCTTCGCTTCTCTATCACCCCTCTGAACCTTCTATGTTCAGCTTGGTTTTCTACCTGACACCTGTCATAAGCACACTTCTCTTCTTTATCTTAATTTCTATCTCTTTGGCATCCGGGGAGCTAGACAACTAATTTGTGCACACGTCAATCTCCAACAAACAGTAATGTGGTAAATGACCAGTAAATCTGTTTTAATTATGTTGACTGAAGGATAAACATTGAGCAGAACATTATGATAGATCCCGGCTTTGAACAGCATCATGGAAGCTCTTACGTCAATCTGAGAAAGAAGGCAGGTTTAACAATCCATCTGTGCAACAGCGCCATCCCTTCAATACTGTATTGAGGGTGCCGGCCTGGATTACATGCTCAGGTCCCTGGAGTTGAGTTTGAAGTCACAACTTCTTCACTCAGAGGCAAGAGCACTACCCACTAAGCCAAGACTGACACACTCCTGAACCTCCATTAAATCCAACATGTGATTACTCTGACTGGAGCATTGCTTAGCTTCATGAGCCTACACCTCAGGACAGTGTGACAGGACAGGAAAGGCACACCACCTAGAAGATAAGGCCCTTTCTAGAATCTTCCAATTATACCTATGATGGTAATAACTGCAATGTTATGCAACTGAAGCGTCAGATTGACGCAGCGGTAACTCTTTTGCCTCTGAGTCCAGATGTGCTGGGCTTTAAGAAGGTGATTCATAACCACCTCCTCAAAGATATCTGAGATGGGCAATAAATGCTGACCTCGCCAGTGACACCTGCATTCCAAGAACGAATACATTTTTTTTTAATGCCCCACAACTTTCTGTCTCAGAGGCGCGACTGCAACCAGATCAAAGACTTAAGCACAGAATCTAGGCTGACATTCCCAGTGCAGTACTGAGGGAGCACTGCACTGTCAGAGGTGTTGCCTTTCAGATTAGACCATAAACCAAGGCCCTGACTGTTTGTTCAGGTGGGTGTAAAAGATCCCACACTGCTATTTGAAGAAGACTAAACAGTTCTTTCCCAGTGTCCTGACCAATATTTATCCTTTAGTCAACATCACTAAAACAGTTTATCTGGTCATTATTACACTGCTGTTTGTGGGGTCTTGCTGTGTGCTAATTGGCTGCTGCATTTCCTACAAAACAATGGCCTTTGCCCTTGAAAAGCAATTAGGCGTGAAACATTGTTCTAAGACTTGAGGATGTGAAAGATGCTATATCAATGTAGATTTGTTCGTTTTCTATGAACTGTGTGTTGTTCACTCAGGGAGGGTGCACTACAGCAAACTGCACTTTTTACCTGCATGTTGTAGTCTGGAGCTACTGATAGTGATGGTAGAGGATCCAACATTCTTTCCCTCACATGACTGACCAAGAATCTCTCCTACTCTTACCAGCTGCCATTGGCTTATGTTGAAAGGATTTGCAGGTTGATAATCAACCTGTTTGGCTGTGTTACAAACACACCTCCCTTGGCCATCAAGTCCTGGGGATGGAACTTGAACCCAGAGTTTCTAGTTCAGTTGCAGGGACCATACCCACTGCACCACAAGAGCTCCATTTTATGGCCTAGATAAGAGGAGATCAGGGATGTTTGATTTTCACTGGGCCATGATTCAACACATCAATTCACTCGCTTTGAGAGAGCTCCTGTAATGTCCCAAGGCACTTCACAGAAGAGTGATCCGACAAAAATGGAAACTAAACCAACGAGGGAGATGTTAGGAGGGCCTGAATGAAAACTTGGCCAAACTGAGCATTTTTATGGAGGAGAGGCACTGAGTAAAGGAGTTAAATCCATGCAATGAAGGACAGCAAAAGACAGGTTGATCTAGCCTGTCCCACACAAACTGTGACACCTTGTGTATCACAATATTTACCCTCCCCAACCCACCCGAGGCCACATGGTCTCCTGGGAGAGGTGGAAAAACAGACAAAATCCCAGACCCACTTAGGGAAAAACATTTGGAAAATTCCCCTCTGACTTCCTGAGGTGATTGAAACGTATCTAGGAGATCACTCTGGCCTTGATTCCATCCCTGATTTTACGCACTCTACCATTGTCTACAGCTGCCTGGACCTTAAGTTCTGGAATTTCCTCCCTAGTAGTGGCACTGTTGCTGGATGAGTAATCCAGAGACCCCAGGGTAATGCTCTGAGAACCTGGGTTCAAATCCCACCATGTCAGATGGTGGAATTCGAATTCAATAAAAATCTGGAATTAAAAAACCTAATAATGACCGTGAAACCATTGTCGATTGTTGTAAAAACCCATCTGGTTCACTAATGCCCTTTAGGAAAGGAAATCTGTTGTCCTTACCTGGCCTGGCCTACATGTGGCTCCAGTCCCACAGCCAAATGTGATTGGCTCTTAACTGCCCTCTGAACAAGGGCAGTTAGGGATGGGCAATAAATGCTGGCCTAGCCAGTGATGCCCACATCCCATGAATGAATAAAAGAAAACCTCTCCACCTCCCTTCCCTATTTTAAGACACTCCCTAAACCCTATCTCTTGACCAAGCTTTCAGACACCTATTGTATTATTTCCTTGTATGATTCAGTGTTAAATTTGATTATGTTCTTGTGAAGCGTCTGTGTAAATGTAAATTGCTGGATAATAATGAAACTGCTGCTTCATTGAAAGGCTGGTAACCCTGGTGAAAATAATAATGTGCCAATTACTTTACATGCCCAATCCCACCTACTAAAAACACGGCATGAGTAGCCACTGTTTCTAATTGAACACTAAAATGCAGATTGACTAATTATATGTATTAGAAAATTGTGTTGCCTTCTAGTATTTGGCTTTTTACAATTTGTGAGAACTGGCTTCTAATAAATCAAATGTGGATTTAATGCCAATGGTGATGGTTAAAAATGCTCTGGATGAATATTAAGTTGTTCCTGTGGGAGTAGGTCTCAGACCATACACCATGAGACAAGTAAAGAGGTGCTTGAAATTTCAAGAGCAACAAGAAGTCTAAAAAGTGACATCCAGAAAAGGAAATGTCAATTTTTGGGCGTTTGATCAGAGCTGAAAAGCGACAGAGATCTCTTTTGGAGGGCAAAGTGGGGGGCAGCAGAAAGCGGGGTCGGACTAGGTGTAGTTGGATGACAGATGCCACAGGGCGGCTGCAGACAAGCCACAGTGTATGTGTGAAGATGGTTTAAGATGGATGAGCGTGACGCACCATGATCGCAGATCTCCTGGTAGATGTAGCTACAAGCAGCAGCAGCAGCAGGAGCAGATCTCAAACCCAAGGGGCTCAAGGAAAGGGTAAAAGGTGCATTTCTTATAGCACCTTGCACAACCTGGGAACATGGCAAAGTCCTTTACAACCAATGAAGTGCTTTTGAAGTGTAGTCATTGTTCTAATGGAGGGCAGTGAATTCCATACACAGAAAAATCCCCGCATATGACAATGACCAGATAATCTGTTGCTATTTGGTGCTATTTGCTGTTATTGGTCAGGACATCAGGGAGAACTCTACTGTTCCTCTTTAAGAGACTGGCCACAGGACCTCTCATACCCATCTGAGAGTGGTGATGGAGTTTAAGTTTCAAGGTCTCATCTGAAAGACAGTGCCCCACAACAGTGTAGTACTGCCCCAGTGCTCCGCTGGGAGTGACAGCTGGATTTTGTGCTAAGTCTCTGGACTGGGGCTTAAACCCGCTAGAGTGGCACATTGTTATTACCCAAAGGGTAATAAAATTGTGGAATAAATTCACAGGGCAGGACACTGAAGGGGCAGTATAAATGGTGTCAACTAACTCTATTTCTGTAGAGAGAAGATTGAGAAGATGGGGAGATGGAGTTGAGATCAGTCCAATAATCAACGGGTTTTTAATCAGCTCTGCTGACCTCTTTAAGTTGCTTAAAGTTCCCAATGCTGATGAAGCTGTATGTGGGGTGGAACTTCCTCCTGACTATGCCTTATCCTGGGCCCCAGCCCAACTCTCAGTGTTGGGATCATCCAAATATGAAGACGAGGGTCCTGGTGGGATTCTTTGGGGATGGTAAGGAAATTGTTGCTGTTGGGCTCAGGAGCCTTCAGGGTTGTGGCATGGCGAATGCTCTCTGGGACAACTGGAGAAGTATTATTTACATGTTTTTAAAAAATAAAATAATTGAGGGGTGGGAAGTGTAATTGATCACTCTGTGATCCCTCACTTCTCCACTCCAAAGCAATGCTGGAAGTCCCTCCAAATCCAGCCCCATGTTCTTCTCCACCTCCTTTACTACACCATTGGCGGCCGTGCCTTCAGCTCCCTGGGCCCACACTCTGGAATTCCCTCTCTAAACCTCCCCGCCTCCCTCCTTTTCTTTCACCTCCTTTAAAACACTCCTTAAAATCCATCTCTTTGACCAAGCTAATGGTCACTTGTCTCAATATCGCCTTCTTTGGTTGGGTGTCAGTTTTTGATGTACAGGGCTGGATTTTCAAGGAGTCAGGAGACTCTGTGGGGCATGGAAGTGCCATACCGTGGAATGGGGGCATGGGGCCTTAGGGGGTGGCTGGGGGGCATAACCTGGCATGGGGAATGAGGGATCAAAATGGTGTGTGGGGGCATACCTTGGCATGGGGGCATGAGGGCCCATAGGGGGTGGAAGGAGGCATACCTTGACATGGGGCCCATGCGGGGCAATGGGGGGGTGGGTGGGCTGGCACGGGATGGCATGGTTGGGGCATGGGGTATGAGGGGGGTTGTGAGTGAAGGGATGTGAGGGGTGAAGGATAAAGGGCCTTACCTTTTCGTTATATCGAACTGGGACAATCAAGTCCCACAGCACCGGGGAGAGTCTGTGAAACACCCCAACTCAGCATCTGGCAACCCCTGCGACTGCCCCTGAACTTTTCCCCGGGTCGATTGGCCTGAGTGCAGCCCGTGCCTGCCCACCCCAGAATGAAGGCATCGTCTTTCCTGGCACATCCTTGCGAAGTGATCGGACCGAGTCGGAAATTTTCCCGACTCCCTCTACCCGCCTCGAGGATGAAAATCCAACCCATTAATGTTGCCCAGAAGCACCTTGGGGGGGTGTTTAACTAAGTTTGAGACGCTATGTAAATGCAGTTGTTGTTGTGTGGGTAAATGTGTTTTGTTTTTAACCATCAGATAATAAATCCCTCAGCCTTTTGTAAATGCATGTTGTTGTTATTGTTGTGTTTCTCCGCCCTCACAGATAGGATGCGAAATAAGTTGCCTGGTGTATTCCCAATGCTTATGCTTCATTATAATAACCCCACCCCAACAGGAATTCCCGGAAATGGGAGAATCCAGCGGAGGGATGATGGTAAGTGGTCCTGTCCCCTCCGGCCTATCTCTCATAGCTGGTCTTACCCATCAACAAGAGTTATATTTTCTTTATTCTTTCAATGGGATGTGGGCATCGTTGGCAAGGCCAGCATTTGTTGCCCATCCCTAATTGCTCTTGAGGCTAGCTGGGCCATTTCAGAGTCAAGCACATTGCTGTGGGTCTGGAGTCATGTGGCAGATTTCCTTCCTTAAAGGACATTTTAGAGAGTTCCAGATTTTATTAATTGAATTTCAATTCCACCAGCTGCCGTAGTGGGATTTGAACCCATTCCCCCCTTGGGTATTAGCCTGGCCCTCTGGATTACTGATCCAGTGACATTATCACTACGATCACCATCTCCCCCTGAGTCGGTGTGACTCCTGAAGTAAATCTGCATCCTTCTCCCCTCACTAGTTCCTGGCAATTCTCCTACCAGATCAGTGGGGCACCAGTGATGAAACAGAGCAGGAGAGAGAGAGAGACCCCACAAATCCAGCTAAACCACTAAACCATTGCCCCATCCTTTACAACACACTGCAGGTCAACGAGCACACCCTTAATGCAGCTCTTCCCATTTGCGCCCAATATATGAACATTTGCTTTCATCGTGATTGTACAATTATAGTGCCAAACGACTGGAGTCCTCACTTAACACATCAAACAACCTGAAATTAAAGGGATGCCCCAATATTTGCTTTTCCCTCCATCACAACTGACTTATTCCCCCAGAACACAGAGAAGGCCTTGCTTCTACTTTGAAACTTGCACAAAGCAATCCCTTCACACAACATCCTTTCTCCCCATCCCCACCCTGCCACTGTTAAACTCAACAGCGCCTTCCGTAAAAATCTACTGCAACGCCATTTCACAGTAAAGGTCTCTGTGGCTCTTAATCCGAGTGTTAGACTGGCTGCTGAGTGGCTTTTATGCTGTAGTTTTATAAACTGGAAGAGATCCAGTGTAATTAAATAGTTTGATGTTATAATAATCCTTCAGGGCTCTACTTGATAACACAGTAAAGCAGGGCATTCATTAGATTTAGCAAAGTGACACTCAGTAACAGGCATCAGCCAACCTTTCAGTAGTTGGCAGGTCAGGTGGCATCTGTGGAGAGAGAAAGGGAGTTAATGTTTCAGGTCTGTGACCTTTCATCAGAACTGGGGAAAGTTAGAAATGGAATAGGTTTTGAGCGAGCAAAGGTGGGTAAGATTGAAGTGGAACAAAAGCGAAGGTCTTGATAGGGTGGAGGACAGGAGAGATTAAATGACAAAAGGTTTCATGGTGCAAAGCCAAAGGGAGTGATAAAGCAACAAGCAAAGAAACAGAAGGTGTATCGAAAGGAGGCGTGAATGGCAGGATAGCTAAGAGAGAAGCAAGAGAGAGAGAGGGAAAAAAATAAACCAGTCATGAAACATGAAACAAAACAGGGGCAGAGGTTAAGATGCAAAATCGTTGAGCTCAATGTTGAGTCCGGGCCGAGTTGAAAGATGAGGTTCTGGCCCTTGAGTTTGCGTTGAGCTTCATTGGAACACTGCAGCAGGCCAAGGCCAGAGAGGTCAGACTGGGAGCAAGACGGAGAATTAAAATGTCAGGAAATCGGAAGCTCAGGGTCATGCTTATGGACTGAATGGAGGTGTTCCGCAAAGCGGACTCCCGTGTGGAGGAGACCACATTATGAGCAGTGAATAGACTATACTATATGGAGAGAAGTACAAGAAAGTTGCTGTTTCACTTGGAAGGAGTGTTTGGAACCGCAGATGGTGAGAGGGAGGGGGTAGAAGGGCAGGTTTTGCATCTCCTGCGCTTGTATGGGAAAGTGCTGTCAGAATGGGAGGGTGACTGAGGAGCAGTCCAGGGTGTCATAGAAGCAACAGTCCCTTTGGAACGCTGAAAGAGGAAGAGAGGGAAAAGATGCGTTTGGTGGTGGCATCATGCTGAAGGTGACAGAGATGGCAAATGGCAGAGGATGATCCATTGAATATGGAGGCTGACAGGATGGAGGGTGAGGACAAGGGGAACTCAAACATGGTTCTGAGAGGGAGGGGAAAGGATGAGAGCAAAAGTGCCGGAAACAGGATGGACACAGTGGAGGACCCTGCCAACCATGATGGTGGGATGGGGGGTGGGGCAGGGGTTGTCCTTGGTTGAGGGAAAAGGAACATACAAACATAAGAGATGGGAGGAGAAGTAGGCCATTTGGCCCCTCGAGCCTGCTCCGCCATTCAATAAGATTATGGCTGATCTGTTTGTGTTTTGAATTCAACATCTCCATCTACCCCCGATAACCTTTGATTCCCTTGCCTAACAAGAATCTATCTACTCCTGCCTTAAAAATATTCAGTGATCCCACCTCCATCACCTTTGGAGACAGAGAGTTCCAAAGTCGCACAACCCTCTGAGAGAAAAAAATTCTCCTCATCTCTGTCCTAAAAGGGTGACCCCTGATTTTAAAACAATGCCCCCGAGTTCCAGACTCCTTGGTTGAGGGAAATGGAAGACATATTGGAAGTACTAATTTGGAAGGTTGCAGATGTTACAGAGACAGAGAAACTGGGAGAGTGGAATAGAATCCTTACAGCAAGCGAGTGTGAGGAAGAATGTTCAACGTAGCTTTGGGATTGGAGTCGGTGGGTTTGTAGTGAATACTGGTTGATAGGCTATCCCCAGAACTGGAGTTAGTAAAGTCAAGGAAATGAAGGGAGTCAAGAGAACAAAGTGTTTAACTTGTTCTCACATTGAACAACTTCTCCTTCAACCCCACTCATGTCCTCCAATTAAAAGATGTTGCTATAGAACTTGAACAGATCCTGGAAATGCCTGCCTTTGGTGGGATACAGGGGCCAACCCTTGTTACAGTCCAACCCGGGACCTCTGCCTCACCTCTTGTTCTGGTACATTGATGACTGTGTCAGTGCCGTTTTCTGCTTTTGGTTTGAACTGGAAAACTTCATCAACTTTGCTTCTAATTTCCGCCCTTGTCCTACCCTCATACGCCCCCCATCTCCGACTCCTCCCTTGTCTTCCCTTTCTCCACTCTGTCTCCAGTTCTGGGAATAGACTGTCTATCAATATTCACCACAAGTCCCCTGTCCTCCTCCCACCCCTATCACACACACTTTCCCTTTTCTTCTTCTTCCCCCACCTCACTTCCATTTGCCTAAAACCTTTCTAACTTTTCCCAGTTCTAGTGAAAGGTCATTGACCTGAAATGGTTTCGGGTTTCTCTCTCTTCCTCTCCACAGATGCTTTCCGGCACTTTCTGTTTTTCTTTCAGCTGCATTTTGCTTTTGTTTTTTTTTTCAGTGGTTTGTTTCTTTGCTAACAATTTCTCTTTGGTGAGGGAAGGATTGAATTAATCAAGGCAACTGGTAAATCACGAAACGCTGTCTCTGAGCTGGACAATGGGGCTGACTTAAAACAGAAACCCGAGAATATATCAGAAGGAAAGCCTGCATTTCTATAGCACCTTTCGTAACCTTAGCATGTCCCCAAGTGCTTTAAAACTGTTGAAGTGCAGTCACTGTTGCCATGTAGGGAACATGGCTGCCAATTTGCACACAGCAAGATCCCACAAAGCACCAGAGAAACAAACATGCAGAAAATAAGTACTGGGAATCTGAAATACAAACAGAAAATTGCTGGGCACGCTCAGCAGGTCAGGCGGCATCTGTGGGGAGAGTTTACCTGGCCACAGACCGGAAAAGTAAAGGGGGGATTTTATGGAGGTGACGGGGGGGGTCTCGCCCACCAGCGGCAGAGCCAGTGAGAGATGTTGCTTCCTTTGGGGAAGGCCCACCAAATTACCAGCCAATCAGGCAATTAATGGGACGTCCACGGGATCAGGACCATAGGGCGGGAAGTCCAGCGCGCCAAGAGCTGCCAGCCAATCAGAAGCCGGCAGCTCTTTTGCTCAGCAGCGCCACCAGGGGGTGCGGTGGCTGCTGCTGGAACGACACCCACCAGAGGCCCAGGATCACAGAGCCACCCAGTCCAGAGGTCAGTGAAGGTGGGGGGAGGGGGGCGTTTCACAGGGTGGGGGTCACAGGGGAAGGCAGCAGTGGGAAGTGGCCCTGAATTGAGCAGTAATTTCCCCTCAGGGGCCTCAGTTGGTGATGGGATGGGGAGGACATCCACAGGCCCTCCTGCTGTGGACCTAAGCTGGGTGGAGGCAGGGCCCCCACCAGCCACCATGAGGCCAGATTAAATGCCCTCCCCACCACCAAACTCGCCATGGGAGAGAGCACAAAAATCCACCCCGTTAACTCTGTTCCTCTTTCCACAGATGCTGACAGACCTGCTGAGTGTCCCTAGCAAATCAAACATGCCTCTGGTTTTCTCTGTCACATAAAGCAGGAATTTGTACTGATGTAGCACCTTTCACATCCTCAGGTCATCATAAGCCACTTCACACCCAACCAATTAGTTTTGAAGTGGAAACGCTGTTTGGTAGGGAAGTAGGGCGGCTAATTTGTGCACAGCAAGCCTCCACAAACAGCAAGGAGATAATGGGCGGAATCGACCCAGATTTGCACTGAGTGCGGTAGTGAGGTCCAAGTCAGATGACGAGGCTCTGGATTTGGCCTTCCAACTCATTGTGGAGAGTCAGCAGAAGGCAGGGGAACATCGCAGTGTGCTGTTGGAAGCCCTCAACAGAGCAGCACACCAGTTGAAGGATTGCGTCCGCCTGCTATCTGATGAAGTGGTGGCAACATTGCATGTTTGGAGGTCTCCATGGAGAGGATGGCGGAGACGCCATGGAGACTCTGGTCCAGCAGGACGTGAAGATGTGTGCAGACCTGCACCCCATCGCAGGAGCCATGGGTGAGGTCCTGCATTGGCGACGCAAGAAGGAAACGGGGCACCTCGACATCCCTCCAGCTGCTCCTTCCCCTCAAGGAGTCGGGCCAGGGCTCCCGGGCACCCAAAGGGACGAGGAGCAACAGCTGGATACCCCTGGGTCATCCACTCAGGGATCTCAGAGGCTGACCTCTCCCTCTGAGTCCCCTTTGCCCCGCTGACCCGCTCAACCCCACCCTCTGTCACTGCAGAGGGAGCAGCTGGCCAACGAGTGATTCTGGAGGGAGAAGTGTGTGTGTGAGAGGGCCTTTTGGAACCTCGTGCAAGCCTCTCCCACACACACGGATCCTTCACGTATCACACTCCCCTCAGTGTCCTGAGCGTTTTCAATGCTGCCTGCTGGGGTTCCCTTTCAGTTGTCCATCTGAGCTGACCTGCATCTCCACCCACCCACTGATCACACTCACATGCAGCACCTGATCTCGCCCACCACAACCCTCATTTCACTTTCGACTCAGACAGCAATGTATTGATTCTCTCATTTGTAAGCTCCCCTGTCTTTTCCCCTCCCCTAGTCACCCATTTCCTCTCCCCCATCACTGTCCACCCCCCCGGCATCACCTTCCACCTCCCCTCTGTGATCCACCAGCCACAACCCTTTTCCTTCGGGGATGTCCAGGTGAATCTGCATGTTCCCTTCCTTCGCGAAAATCCCACCCCCATCCCATTGACCTCCCCAACCTCCTCCTTCCCACCCCACAGGGTCCGTGTCTCCACCAACCACCCCCGCCATCCTTTCTACCACTACCATCGCACCCTCACCCTCCCACCCTACCACCTCACTCTGCCCTCGGTCATTCACCATTCCATCGTTTCACGCCCACCCTCAGTTTGATCCCCAGGAGGAAACCATGGACTTATCAGAGCCCTCCCTTGCATGTTCACCTGGACATCTCTCCCTCCGCACCCTTTCCCCCTCGGAACCCCTCCCCCCCACCCCCCCACAACCCGGACTCCCTGCCACCTTGGTCCTCCCCCCCCTCCCAGACTCCACCCACGCTTAGTCCTTTCCCCCTTCCTGACTCCTTCAGACACCCTTACTTCTTCCTCCACCTTCCTCCACCCTTACTTCTTCCTCCAGCCTTACTCCCTCCCCTCTCCACACTCCTTCCCATCTCCGAACCCATCCCTCATGCCTTCTGCCCCCCTCACACTTATATCCCCAGTTGCCGTCTTCTCCCCGTTACCCCCTCCTCCCTCCGTACTCCCCCCCCAACCACCCCCCACCGAAACCTTCATTTCCCCCCTCCCAACCTCACCTCATCCTGACACCTTCATTCCCCACCTCCCAACCTCACCCTATCCTGACACCTCTCCCTCACCCAGTTGATCCTAGACCTCCCTCTCCCATTCCCCGGTACATCTTCCTCTCCCAAACACAGCTGGACCTTCCTCTCCACCCCCTCGACCATTATTCATTGTGAGCGGACCCTCAACGGTGACTTTCCAACTTCCGTGAGCTGCTCCGTAGCAGAGCCATGCCCATGAGAACCCATCCAGCATGCCCATGGGCATTCCTCCAGTGGGCCGTTGCTGACGGGCTCCAGCATCTCCTGCTCCTCCGACGTCCGCATTGTGAGCAAGGTCCTGGCGGGTAAGTCCCGACTTCTGCACGTCACACTGGTCAAGATGTGTCCTGCACAGGTGTGCAATTATGCCAACGTGGGCGGATGATCCAGCTGTTGGGGAGGACATGATTCCGATGGGCTGGCCTTATAATGCAGATGCAGATGTATTACAATGAGGTTCCCGACGTCCGATGATGGGAAACGCAACCCCCCATCGACGGGCTGAGCGGATGATCGCAAACTGGTTTCGTGATGTTGTGAAACCGAATTTTGGCCCTTTCGCCATATTGTCCACTCACCTTGCCGAGCACGCCCAACACCAGCGGGCACGGACAATTCCGCCCAATCTGTATTCAGTGATGTTGGTTGCAAGGGTAGATGATGGCCTGGTGGTAATCCAAACGCCCAGGTTGATGTTCTGGGGACATGGGTTCAAATCCCGCCATGGTGGCTGGTGGAAGTTAGGTTCAAATAATGAATAAACCTGGAATTGGAAGCTACATTCAGTAATGGTGACCATGAAACCATCATTGATTGTTGTAAAATCCCATCTGTTTCACTAAGGGAAGGAAATCTGCCATCCTTACCTGGTCTGGCCTACATGTGACTCCAGGTCCACATAACTGCCCTCTGAAATGGCCTAGCAAACCACTCAATTCAAGGGCAATTAGGAACGGGCAATAAATGCTCGCATCCCATCAAAGAAAAAAATAAATAACTAAGTAAACATTGACCGACAAGAACTGCCCTGCTCTTCTTCAAATAGCGCTGCGGGACCTTTCATACCCACAGATGGAAAACAGGGCCTCACCCAAAAGACAGCACCTCCAACAGTGTGGTGCTCCTTCATTCCAGCCCTGGGATTACCACCCAGGATTGTGTGCTCAGGTTTCTGGAGTGGGACTTGAACCCGGAGCCTTCTAAGTGCTATCCACTCAGTTAACGAAAGCAGCATTGCGACCGCTTTCGTGTCAGCCCCGGGGAAAGATGTCGAACTCCGAGCCGATGATTTTCTTCTTGGCAAGGCCAGCACCCACTAATTAGAAAATTAAAAAGAGGGCACCTCAGCCTCTCCACTAATTCCCAAGGCCCAGCTGGTGCTATTTTCAGGTATGTCCGTAAATGGGCGAGCAGCTCGGTCACCGGAACAGGCTTCTTAAATATGCAAATCTCCGATTTCAGAGCTCTGAAGAAGAGTCCTGTGGACTCGAAATGTTAACTGTTTTTTTTCTTCCTCTCCACAGATGCTGTCAGACCTGCTGAGATTTTCCAGCATGTTCTGTTTTTTGTTTCAGATTTCCAGCATCCGCAGTATTTTGCTGTTAACATTTTCATCCCCCTTTTTCTGAACAGGATTTCAAAACAGTCCCTCATGTGTCAATCTGCATTCAGGCTCTGAATTCACACAAAGCACAGAGTCGGTCCTAATGTGGGCAGCATCACCAAAGGCAGAATTAGACAGGTTGCCATCCCAATGGAAGGGATGGATTGAGTGACTGCCATTCACAGTGGATATGATTGATTGAGGGAATCATTCCCAAAGGATGAGTTTGAGCAAGGGAACCATTCCCAATGGATGAGATCGTTTGAGGGCATCGTTCACAACCAAAGGGATAGAAGAGGTGAGAATGTCACCTCGAGCTGTTGAACAAGCTCTAGATGAATGAAAAGCACTGAGCCTCGTGGCACAGTTTGTGTACAAACATTTCGCACCATCAGATGAAATCTCCTCTCTGCTTTGTAGTGACCCACTTATTTTCAGTGACTTTACACCTCAGCTGAAGGATGGAAGCTAATTTCACACCAAGTTGTGAAGTGCTTGTCTGCTGCAGTCACACAATCTGTACCAATACGCCCCAAACTGGCATTGTAGAGTGACATTAATTACCGGGCGGTTAAGAAGCGAGCAACAAGAGAAAGGAGGATTGGAGCCCCGTGAATTGTAGAGGACCAGGTATAAGAAGGTCTTGAGGGTTTTTGTTTATAAAGTTGAGCGTGAAGCTATTTACTTGATCAGTGTGTTTTCTAGCTGCCCCTACTTTGTATGATACAATCAACCACTTTAGTGGAATAAAGCTAACCTTTCAAGTCAATAGAAAACCTTTTAAAGTACTGGGCTGTTATTGTTGATTTGAGTGCCACTCTTTGCCAACTAGTTTCAAGTTTCATGATTTTAATAATCCCATTGCAAACAGGCATCTTTAAAGCATTGAACGTTTCTGTTAATCACCTTCTATTGATTTTATCTAAATAGAAGCATAGAATGATACAGCACAGAAGGAGACCATAATGCCCATCATGCCTATGTCAGCACTTTGATAGACCTGCCCAATTTTTTTTATTCTTTCATGGGATGTGGGCACTTGCTGGTTAGGCCAGCAGTTATTGCCCAGCCCTAATTGCCCTTGAAAGGGTGGTGATGAGCCGCCGTCTTGAACCGCTGCAGTCCATGTTGTGTAGGTACACCCACAGTGCTGTTAGGAAGGGGGTTTCAGGATTTTGACCCAGTAACAGTTGAAGTACAGCGATATATTTCCAAGTCAGGTTGGTGTGTGGCTTGGAGGAGAACTTACAGTTGGTGGTGTTCCCATGTCTCTGCTGCTCTTGTCCTTCCAGGTGGTAGAGGTCGTGGGTTTGGAAGGTATTGTTGAAGAAGCCTTGGTGAGTTCCTGCAATGCATCTTGTAGATGGTGCACACTGCTGCTACTGTGTGTCAGTGGTGGAGGGAGTGAATGTTTAAGGTGGTGGATGGGATACCTGGATGGCGTCGAGCTCCTTGAGTGTTGTTGGAGCTGCACCCACACAGGCAAGTGGAGAGTATTCCATCACACTCCTGACTTGTGTCTTGTAGATGGTGGACAGGCTTTGGGGAGTCAGGAAGTGAGTTACTCACCGCAGGATTCCTATCCTCTGACCTGTTTGTGTAGCCACAGTATTTTTATGGCTAGTCCAGTTCAGTTTCTGGTCAACGGTAGCCCCCAGGATATTGATAGTGGGGGATTCAGCGATGCTAATGTTGGTTAGATTCTCTTTTATGGCCCTCTGGCTTACTAGTTCAGTGCGACATTACCATACACCACCAGCTATCCAATTAATCACACTTTCCTGTGCTTCCCCTCTAGCCCTCTATTTTTTTTTCTCCAAATATTTATCCAATTCTGTTTTGCATTCAGAGGTACACCATTGGTTGTAACGTGCTTTGGGACATCCTGAGGTTGTGAAAGTCACTATAGGAATGCAAGTTCTCTATCTTTTATATGATGTCCATTGTGACCTACCTTTAGATGTCAGCCCTGGCTCAGTGATAGCTGAGTCTCCCACTTTGAGTCAGAAGGTTATGGGTTCAAATCCCATGCCAGGATCTTAGCAGCTCAATCATTCTCAACATGATAACTTTGCATGGAACTATGCAGACGATAATCCAGGAATCATGTGCCTGGGTGTGAACTTCCTAAGTGTGTCACAGAGTTTGGCAAATGCAGAAACGGGAATTGTGATTAAACAAAAGCAAAATACTGCGGATGCTGGAAATCTAAAACAAAAATACCTGGAAAAACTCAGCAGGTCTGACAGCATCTGCAGAGAGGGATACAGTTGAGGTTTCGAGTCCATATGACCCTTCATCAGAACTAAAACATATAGAAATGAGATGAAATATAAGCTGCTAGAAGGGGCTGGGACAGGCCAGCTCAATAGGGGGCCAGTGATAGGTGGAGGCCAAGAAGAGATTGCCAAAGACGTCAGAGACAAAAGGACAAAGGGGTGTTGACGGTGGTGATATTATCTAAGGAATGTGCTAATGTTCCACATCCTTTAGATAACGTCAACACCCCTTTGTCCTTTTGTCTCTGACGTCTTTGGCAGTCTCTTCTTGGCCTCCACCTATCACTGGCCCCTATTGAGCTCTCCTGTCCCACCCCCTTCTACCAGTTTATATTTCATCTCATTTCTATATGTTTTAGTTCTGATGAAGGGTCAAACGGACTCGAAACCTCAACTGTATCCCTCTCCGCAGATGCTGTCAGACTCGCAGAGTTTTTCCAGGTATTTTTGTTATTGTGGTTAAATACTTTAGAGAGTAGCCAGGAAAGGATCTCAGCTGGTCGGGGAATAACCTCTTGAATAAAAGAAGGAAATTCTGGCCCTGAAATTCATGTCCTCTTCAGGTGGCATTGGGGAGGAGCATATCCTTCCAGCTCCGCATTCAGGCAGGTACCTTTTATAAGCTTATCTTGTTGCCTGTGGGCTAAAAGGGGGGTCCTTCTAGCAGGACCTGCAAGGCCACATGTGTCGTGCTGTTATAAGGATATAATACCTTGGGCCTACTTATTGTACAAGATACAGGCACCAAATGCACATAAAGGATTGGGTAAACCGGTTGTGGGTTCATTTGTTAAGACTAGGCACATGCGAACAGATATACAAAGGTAGAAAGCGTGAAGATATCAGAGCTGTGTATATGTGTGTGTGTGTGCTCTGCTCAAAGCAAAAGTGAAACTAAGACTGGATCACATGACACATTCCCCTTCTAGTGATGTCATGCCGATATCCCTTAAAGGCATATTGCAACAAGTTTTTCTGAGGGCAGCCTGTAAAATTCCAGCTCGTAGCAAACATATGCCTCCTGTCTGCCATCTTGGTCATTTAGGGGACAGTTTAGAGCTGAACCTTTTTTTGCAAATCAGTTAGTTAGAAAAAACGTTGGGACATACCGAATATACTAAACAGCTTGTGCATGAATGCAACCTACTCAAATGCCATAACTCTCCCCAATACTGCTTCCATGTCTGGGAATCGCTTCTAACCCAACCACGCTCCTGGATCCCAAGGCATGTATGAATGTATTCTGATGGACAGCTAATCTCCTGCTCTGTCTCTCTGTTGCAATCTTTTTTGTATCAATTTCATCGATATTTCTGACTCATTCTCCCCAACTTTTATTTCTTGTTCCTCTTAAATTGTAAATACTCTATTCTGTCCATCCTGCCTCTTCAGGTCTCCCTGTGTTAACGGCATAAGAATTAGGAACAGGAGTAGGCCATTCGGCCCTTCGAGCCTGCTCCGCCATTCAATATGATCATGGCCGATTTGATTATGGCCTCAACCCCACATTCCTGCGCACTACCCATATCCCTTGACTCCCTTGTAGATTAAAAATCTATCAGTTCCATATTGAAATCCCGATTCATTGCACCATCTCCAGCTCTCACTCATTGTTTACCAAAAACTCATAAGCCGTGCAATTGTTCATCTCCCCCAGCCTTCCCTTCCTTCTCCAATCTGAAGGAATTCAAAACTCAATAGTTGATACCAGCTAACCTCTGCCTGTTGCTTTATCCCAGCTTGAGGTATTTTTAAAAAATTCATTCATGGGATTTGAACATCGCTGTCTAGGCCAACATTTGTTACGCATTGCTAATTGCCCTTGAGAAGGTGGTGGTGAGCTGCCTTCTTGAACCGCTGCAGTCCATGTGGTGTAGGTACACCCACAGTGCTGTTAGGGAGGGAGTTCCAGGATTTTGACCCAGCAACAGTGAAGGAACGGCGATATATTTCCAAGTCAGGATGGTGAGTGGCTTGGAGGGCAACTTCCAGGGGTGCTGTTCCCTTGTATCTGCTGCCCTTGTCCTTCTAGTTGGTAGCAGTCATGGGTTTGGAAGGTGCTGCCTAATGATCCTTGGTGAGTTCCTGCTGTGCATCTTGTAGATGGTACACACTCCTGCTGCAGTGTGTCAGTGGTGGAGGGAGCTAATGTTTGTGGCTGGGGTGCCAATCAAGCAGGAATGAGTGATGGTAATGCCATTGAATGTTAAGGAGCGATGGTTAGATTCTCTCTTGTTGGAGATAGTCATTGTCTGGCACTTGTGTAGCACAAATTTCACTTGCCACTTGTCAGCCCAAGCCTGGATATTGTCCAGGTCTTGCTGCATTTGGACATGGACTGCTTCACTATCTGAGGAGTTGTGAATAGTGCTAAACATGGTGTAGTCATGCGAACATCCCTACTTCTGACCTTATGATGGAAGGAAGGTCATGGATGAAGCAGCTGAAGATGGCTGGGCTGAGGACACTACCCTGAGGAACTCTGGGACACTACCCTGCAAAACTCTGGGACACTATCCTGCGGACTCTGGGACACTACCCTGCGGACTCTGGGACACTACCCTGCGGACTCTGGGACACTACCCTGCGGACTCTGGGACACTACCCTGCAGACTCTGGGACACTACCCTGCGGTGTTGTTCCTCATAGGAACTTAACATGAATTTCTCTATTAGTTTTTGAGTGTTAGATTTAATAACAACTACAATGTACGTTTATATGGCACCTTTCATGGCCTTGGGATGCCCCAAAGTGCTTTAGATTCAATGAAGAACCTTTGAGGTGTAGTCACTGTTGTTGGAAGCACGGCCATCATGTTGCATATTTTAAGGGGAAAAGATGGTGTAGCGGTAACGTCACTGAACAAGTAATCCAGAGACCCAGGCTCTGGGGACATGGGTTCAAATCCCACCACTGCAGCTTGTGGAATTTAAATTCAATTAATTAATAAATATGGAATTGGAAAGTAGTCTCAGTAATGGTGGACCATAAAGCTATCATTGATTGTCATAAAAACCCACTCATGTCCTTCCTTTAGGGAAGGAAATCTGCCAACCTTACATGGCCTGGCCTACATGTGACACCAGATCCACAGCAATGTGATTAACTCTTAACTGCCCTCTGAAGCAGCCTAGTCATGCACTCAGTTCAAGGGCAATCAGATGGGCAACAAATGCAGGCCTTGCCAGCAATGCCCACATCCCATAAAAGAAACACAACGAGGTCCCACAACAGCAATGTGATCACGACCAAATAATCTGTTTCACTGATATAGGCTGAGGGATGAATATTGGATCAGGACACTTGGGAGAGCTTCCCTGCTGTTTTTCTAAATAGTGCCATGGGATCCATTACCTCCTCCCGATTGGGCAGGTTGGTCCTCATTTAATGCCTCTTCTGACAGATGGCACCTCTAACAGTGCAGCACTCCTTCAGTACTGCCTGGGTTGTGTTTTCAAGTCTCTGGAGCGGAACTTGAACCCACAATCTTCTGACTCAAAGGTGCGAGTGCTACTCACTGAGCCACAGCTGAAGAAAGCCGATTGATATGTTGCAAAGTGGGAATCAGAGCAGTTAAGGCGAGGAGACTAGGCGGTAACAGTGCTCGAGGAGGAGACTGGGGAAGGTTCTCCTGACTTAGCAAATCACTTCATTTCTGATGCATAACTGCTCATGCCCTCTCGCCCCGTCAGTTTTCTCTTCCAACCTTACAAGCTAACTCTGCACTCCTCCAATTTTAATTGTTCCACCATTGGCGGCCGTGCCTTCAGCTGCCTGGGCCCTAAGCTCTGGAATTCCTTCCACAAACTTGTCCGCCTCTCCACCTCTCTCTCCTTCAGACACTGCTTGAAACCCAACTCTTTCGCTGAGGTTTTGTCCTCCTTAAGTGACTTGGTTTCGAAGTTTTGTCTAATTACTTACCCGTCAGGTGCCTTGGGATGTTTGATTATGTTAAAGGTGCCATATGAATGCAAGTTGTTGTTGACATGTCAGTAATTGAAGTTTGACAGCATTTCCATATTTAAAGACTGAAAGGCGCCATCACTGGGTGCACAATCATCTGCAGAAAACAATGGCTAAGGGCAGGGCAGTGTGGGAGGGGCAGGGCAGTGTGGGAGGGGCAGGGCAGTGTGGGAGGGGCAGGGCAGTGTGGGAGGGGCAGTTCATGTCCTTTTAAGTAATGGGAGAAACATAAACTCTCCCTTTCTCCCGGAATATCCCAGTCCGAATGACTCTCAAGTTCCATCTCTTTGCAGCTTCTGATTGCCGCTGAGAGTTTATTGTGCCAACTGTTAGTTTCACTGCCTCCTACACAGAGGGTATGGAAAAATCCTGACTCACAACTGGATTTTAAAAAAAAAACCATGGGCTTAGAATCCTAGGATGATCCAGCACAGAAGGTGGCCAACCAGCCATTTGTGCCTGTGCTGTCTCTTCGAAAGAGCGATCCAATTAGCCACACTTCACCCTCGCTTTTTCCCCAGAGCCTCGCAGTTTTTTTCCTGTCCAAGAATTTATCCAGCTCTCTCCCAGAAGCTAATATTGGATCTGCTTCCACCCCCACTTCAGGCAGTGCATTCCTAAACATAGCAACTTGCTGCATAAACGAAGCTCCCCCTCAGCTCTCCCCTGATACTTCAGCCAATATCCTTATCCGGTGTTACTGACTCTTTGGCTGCTGGAACCAGTTTCTCCTCATTTACTCTCTCAAAACCATTCAAGATTTTGACCATCTCTATTAAACCTTCACTGCTCTAAATCTTTGCTTGAAGAAATATCAAAGGGATTAAAGGATTAAATTATGAGCACTAGGTGCATACACTGTGTTTGCATTCCTTGAGAAGGGGAAATTAGGGACAATTTAACTGAGGTGTTTAAAATGATTAAAGGATTCAGTAAGGCAGATAGAGAGAAACTATTTTCTCTAGGGGGGGATATAGAACAAGAGAGCTTAACATTAAAATCGAGCTAGGCCGTTCAGGGGTGATGCCAGGAAGGACCTTCTTCACACAGAGGGTAACAGAAATCCAGAACTCTCTCCACCAAAAAGTTTGTAGCCAGGGGTCAATTGAAAATTCCGAAACTGCAATGGATAGATTTTCGTTGACTAAATGTTGCAAAACCAAGAGGGGTGACCTAATTGAGCGGAGACAGTGAACCACTAGACTGGTAATCCAGAGGCCCAGTCTACTCCTCTGGGGGCAAGGGTTCGAATCCTGCCATGGAAACTGGTGGAATTTAAATTCAATTCATAAAACATCTGGAATTGAAAGCTAGTCTCAAGAAGCTATCATTGTTCGTTGTGAAAACCCATCTGGTTCACTAATGCCCCTTCAAGGAAGGAAATCTGCCATCCTTACCTGGCCTGGCCCACCTGTGACTCCAGACCCACAGCAATGTGGTGGACTCTTAACTGCCCTTTGAAATGGCCGAAAAAGGCCACTCAGCTCAAGGGCAATTAGGGACGGGCAACAAAGGCTGACCTTGCCAGTGACACTCACACCCCGTGAAAGGGGTAATTTTTTAAAAAATGGAAGTGTGGGCTCAAACATTGGGCACAGTCCTCCCATTTTATTTGTTCCTATAACATGTTGAGTTGCTTGAACAATGAGTACAACCAGACCAACATTCCCTTAATGAAGTTAGAAAGACCGACCTAGGAAATCAGATTTTCTACAAGAGAGCTGTGGGTACCAGATCAGTTCCTTGGTGCTGGGCTCCCTTCTCAATGCTAATGATATTGGGGCTGGTGCTGTGTTCCCTGGTGCTCTGTTCCCCCCGAGTGCTAACTGATATTACGGTACAGTTCTACGACGTGGGCTCCCCTCTTAGCAATGGCTCATTGCCTTCCCCCAGAACCTCACCAAATATGGACTTTCTTCATTTGTGTGCCGGCAGTGAGTGTTCACAAACTGCTACATCAGCTGATTCTAAACCAACATTCACATACCAGTTAGGCATCCATGATGATCAGGCGTGCAAACACTGGCTGGTTTCTCTGTTCTTATTCCAATAGTGGCGATGGGATCTTATACATCCAGCTGAGAAGACAGACGGAGATTTGGTTTGACATCACATCTGAAAGATGCCAGCTCCAACAGTGCAACAGCCTGGATTTTTTTGCATCAGTCCTTGAAGTGGGACTTAGAGCCATTGAGCCATAGAAAAGATACAACCATTTCCCAATTGATAGCATAATGCACTGTTTATTAAGAAATGTGATAGGTGCTGAAAATCAAAGCACTATTAACCCAAACCAAAGCACAGTCTGTAATTCATCGATTGAATTACATTAAGTCAAGCCCTCACTTAAGATGGATTTGGCATCAATCCATAGAGGGACATCTCTTGTGGAAACTGCAAATCTTTAGTTTGAAGAGGCAGATCCCAATTACAGTACAAGAACCTGGCATGTATGTGATAACTATAAGTTAGGCTGTTCTCCTTGCATCAGATCTCCAGGAAAGTCAACCTAGTACTAACACTGATCCCACCGTTGCTATGGTGTTCCTCAGTAGTGTAAACAGAAGCCCACGCAGAGCAGAGAAGTGCCAACAGGCACATCATTATTGTCAGTGAGACCAGTTCAGTTATCATGGAGTAGGGGGGCTTATAAAATAACATTCAGATCAAAACCCAGTTAAAACATGACCAACACACACAAGGATGCTTAAATTCTCAACCCTCATGTTCAAATCCCTCAGTGGTCTCCTTGCCACACTCCCTTGCCCCTCCCCCTTTTCTCTGTAGCCTCCTCCAACCTAACAACCATCTGACATCTCTGTGTTCTTCTAATTCTGGTCTCTTAGCTCACAAGAACATAAGGAATCAGAACAGAAGTAGAACAAGCTGCTCCAGTACAGCTATAACACCAGCATCTGCTCGGCAATGTGGAAAACTTCCCAGTTTAGTCCTGTCACAAAAAGATGGACAAATCTAACATGGCCAATTAACACCCCATCGCTCTACTCTCGATCATCAGCAAAGTGATGGAAGGGTCGTCGACAGTGCTATCAAGAGGCTCTTACTCAGAAACAAACTGTTCACTGGCACTCAGTTTGGGTTCTGCCAGGGCCACTCAGCTCCTGACCTCATTACAGCCTTGGTTCAAACATGGACAAAAGAACTGAACTCAAGAAGTGAGGTGAGGTCAACTGCCTTTGACATCAAGGTCACATTTGACCAAGTGTGACATCAAGGAGCCCTAGCAAAACTGGAGTCAATGGGAATCAGGGGGGGAAGCTCTCCACTGGTTGGAGTCATACCTAGCACAAAGGAAGATGGTTGTGGTTGTTGGAGGTCAGTTATCCCAGTGCCAGGACATCACTGCAGGAGTTCCTCAGGGTAGAGTCCTCGGCCCAACCATCTTCAGCTGCTTCATCAATGATCTTCCTTCCATCACAAGGTCAGAAGTGAGGATGTTCGCTGATGATTACACAATGTTCAGCACCATTCGCGAGTCCTCAAATACTGAAGCAGTTCATGTCCAAATGCAGCGAGACCTGGACAATATCCAGGCTTGGGCTGACAAGTGGCAAGTAACATTCACGCCACTCAAGTGCCAGACAGTGACCATCTCCAACAAGAGAGAATCTAACCATCGCTCCTTGACATTCAATAGCATGACCATTGCTGCATCCCCACTATCAGCATCCTGGGGGGGGTTACCATTGGCCAGAAACTGAGTTGGATTAGCTGTATAAATACTATAGCTACAAGAACAGTTCAGAGGCTGGGAATTCTGTGGAGAGTAACTCACCTCCTGACTCCCCAAAGCCTGTCCACTGTTTACAAGGCACAAGTCAGGAGTGTGATGGAATACTCTCCACTTGCCTGGATGAGTGCAGCTCCAGAACACTCAAGAAGCTCAATACCATCCAGGACAAAGCAGCCCGCTTGATTGGCAACACATCCACAAACATTCACTCCCTCCACCACCGACGCACAGTGGCAGCAGTGTGTACCATCTACAAGATGCACTTCAGAAACTCACTAAGGTTCCCTAGACAGCATCTTCCAAGCCCACCACCGCTGCCATCTAGAAGGACAAGGGCAGCAGAGAGATGGGAAACCACCACCTGGAAGTTCCCCTCCAAGCCACACATTATCCTGACTTGGAAATGTATCGCCATTCCTTCACTGTTGCTGGGCCAAAATCCTGGAACTCCCTCCCTAACAGCACTGTGGGTGTACCTACACCACATGGTCTGCAGCAGTTCAAGAAAGCAGCTCACCACCACCTTCTCACGGGCAATTAGGGATGGGCAATAAATGCTGGTCAATGACGCTCACATTCAGTGAAAGAATAAAGAGATGATAAGCCACAGCCAAAAATGGATTTGTTTTGGTCATTTCCCAATTCATCACATATGCCGTAAGTAACCTCCCTGCCACCTTTCCCTCCCTTTGTATTTGCTTGTAACCTGTTTCAACTCTAACTTTGCCCAGTTCTGTTGAAAGGTCACCAGCCTGAAACGTGAATTCTGTTTCTCTCTCCACAGATGCTGCCTGCCCTGCTTAGTATTTCCAGCATTTCCAGGTTTTTATTTCAAGTTCCCAGCAGCTGCCGTGTTTTATTTTTCTATTTAAAGAAGTCTGTATGAGCCACAGCTAAAACCTGTTTGCCTTGGAAAACAGATGACTTAAACAGACTCTGTAAAAACGTTTCTTTGATGGGATGTGGGCATCACTGGCCAGGCCAGCATTTGTTGCCCATCCCTAATTGCCCCTGAACTGAGTGGCTTGCTAGGCCATTCCAGAGGGCAGAGTCAACCACATTGCCATGGGTTTGGAGTCACATGTAGGCCAGGCCGGGTAAGGATGGCAGATAGAACCATAGAACCATAGAACACGACAGCACAGAAAAACAGGCCATTCGGCCCTTCTAGTCTGTGCCGAAATATTATTCCGCTAGTCCCATTGACCTGCACCCAGTCCATAACCCTCCAGACCTCTCCCATCCATGTATCTATCCAATTTATTCTTAAAAGATATCCTTCCTTAAAGGACATTAGTGAACCAGATGCAGTTTTACAATAATGAGTGATAGTTTCAATGTCATCAGTACTGAGTCTAGCTTTCAATTCCAGATTTATTAACAGAATTCAAATTCTACCAGCTGCCAAGGTGGGATTTGGACCCAGGTCCCCAGAGTGTTAGCCTGGGTCTCTGGATTCCTAGTCCAGTGTCATTACCACTACACCATCAACTCCCCATATCTACTGCAAACAAAATCCATTAAAAAAAATCTCTTTGCACTACAGTCAGTAGAGTCTACTTAAATAATGTTCAAACTACAGCAAACAAGACTCATGGAGGAAGCTATAGAAATGTCTCCTGGAAAAGTAGGGCAATTTCTCCATAAAAATCCAGTGAGTGGAGGATATTAAAAAATTACAAATTGGGTGCGCATAACTTCATTCCTGGTTAGTTACAGCAGTGTGAATTCCATGAGTAATTAATGGAGAAATTAATCATTTCCCTTCTATCTGGGACTTGTGATGTCACTGCAGACAGCCATTTAACTTACCGCCCATTGCTGCTTGTGGGCAGTGCTGAAGAATTTTGAGTAGGATCATTTATTTGTACACATTATGCATTAAAAATTACTTCAGACCTGAATTTGCTCACAGCTGCCCCCTACTTCATCTTTGTAATTCTGCCTGTAACATGGTGAAAACAACTACACTGTGAAAATCCTCACAGAGAACTTGAACAGTGAAAAGGTACACTGCAGATCATAGGGAGCAAGGGCACTCTGACAGGATTAGCCTTGAAGCCTGTGACTAATAGAAATATTGTGAGCAAAGGGCCAAAGACGTTAACAGTTGAGTTTCTCTTTATTCTTTCATGGGAGGTGGGTTTCGCTGGCAAGGCTTTTTATTTTTTTGCAAAAATATACTTTATTCATAAAATATCTTCAAGGACATTCCAAACCATTTCAAAATCACCATCACAAAGGTACAATCAGGTTCAACTTTTACAACATGCATCACGAGGTGCATCAAAACAATCAATGAATATTACAATCGTTTGCAGACATTCGTTTTGAGCTGTACAGCCCGAGGGGCTCTAAACGGTTCCCAGTCCCTTGGTCCTGGGAGAACCCCCCATTTTAAAGCATTTATTCCCAGACCTTTGGTCTGCTCCTTCATACCCATAGTGTGCAGAAATTGCCTCACTTTGGATGGGCTGAGGAAACTGTCCTGAACCTCCCCATTGGAGATGTTCCACTCAGGTGGCATCTGGGGGTTCATGCAGAGAACGGGATTTGAAATGTCCTTTGTTGGAGAAGCTTCTCCGATCCTCTCCCCCTCTGGGGCGTTTCTGCTCCCGGCTTCCTGGAGCTGGGGTGCGCTGAGCGCCTCACTGCTCCCAGATTCCTGGGGCTGGGGTGCACTGGCCTCTTCGGGTTGTGGGCAAAGTTGGGGTGCGCTGGTCTCCTCATTGTCTCCAATCTTCTGGAGCTCGGGTGTCTCGTCCTCCAACTCCCTAGAGCTTTGCCGCTTCTTCTGTGGGTCCCATCCGTGTCGGATGGGAGACGCCTCTTGCCACTTATCTGGGAAGTGGCTTGGTCCCTTCTTAGCCCCTTCTTCCTTTTGGCTCTCTTCACCAGCTGCTACTCCCCCTGCTGATTTTCCGCTGCTGCCTCCTCCTCCATTGATTCGCTCTCCTGAAGAGTGGGAGGTTCAGGGGGCAGTGCTATTGATTGGCTGCCTGCTGCCTCAATCTTTTCCTCCACCTTGTCTCTCTCTGTGTCCTCCTTTGTCCTATTGTTCTCACTGGGGGCCATGGTGGTTGGGGGGTTGCAAGTGTCCTTGGTAGTAGTGACATGAAGCATTTCCTCTGCTTCCCCCTCGTTGGTTTTGGCTGCCTGTGCATAATTGAGGCAGTGTTTGGGGCAGGTCCTGTAGAGGTGGCCTGCCTCGCCACACAGGTTGCAGCACTTAGTCTGTTTGCAGTCCTTTGCCTGGTGCCCTTCCTATTTGCAGTTCTTGCAGAGGGCGGCGCTGCAGTTGGCCGCCACATGACCAGACTTGCCACATGAGCGACAAAGTTTGGGTTGCCCAGCGTAGACAAGGTAGCCACGGCTTCCCCCAATAGCGAAGCTGGAAGGAGGGTGGAAGATGGCTCCCTTACCGTCGGTCTTGAGCGTGACCTTAACCTGGCGTTTGCATGTCCAAATCCCGAAGGCGTCTCTAACCTCGGTGCAGTTCCCAACCTTGTCGACGTACCTGGTGAGGAAGGTGAACACGTCGGCGACAGGGGACACAGGGGTTGTAGAGATGCACCGTCACCACACGGTCCCGTTGCAACGGCAGAGCAAAGAGCGGCTTCACTGTCAGGATCTTGATCTCCGGCTGGTCTCTCTTCTCCTCGAACACCTTCAGGAACTTGACGCAAGCTGCCACTCGCTTGAACGTCACATCGAAATATCCAGTGCTGGGGAAGTCTTGCAGGGAGTAGATCTCCTCCGCTTCAAATCCACACGCCTTCAACAGGATCCGCTTGATGAAGAAGGCTCGATCTATGGGTGCTCCTCCTTCGCTGTCCTTCACCGTGACCTGGACGGTGTTAGGTACCCCATGATATGGGGCTCGACTGGTTCTAGCCATCGCTTGCCCACCCCCAATTGCGAGAACTGAGTGGCTTGACAGAGCATTTCAGAGACCAGGTTAAAAGTCAACCACATTGCTGTCGATCTGAAGTCACATGCCAACCAGACCAGGTGAGGATGGCAGATTTCCTTCCCTAAAGGGCATTAGTGAACCAGATGGGTTTTTACAACTATCAATGATGGTTGTTGTAGTGTAATAGGTTAATAGAATAGTTATGCTAATGAGTGATGTAGACCATGATGTAACAGTAACATCAGTAGTCAGGTAATCATCTCAGTGCCAGGACATCACTGCAGGAGTTCCTCAGGGTAGTGTCCTAGGCCCAACCATCTTCAGCTGCTTCATCAATGACCTTCCTTCCATCTTAAGGTCAGAAGCAGGAATGTTCGCTGATGACTGCACAATGTTCATCACCATTCACGATTCCTCAGATACTGAAGCAGTCCATGACCAAATGCAACAAGACCTAGGCAGTATCCAGGCTTGGGCTGACAAGTGGAAAGTAACATTTACGCCGCACAAGTGCCAGGCAATGGCCATTTTTAACAAAAAGAGGATCTAACCATCGCTCCTTGACATTCAATGGCATTAACATTGCTGAAACCCCCACTATCAGCATCCTGGGGGTTATCATTGATCAGAAACTGAGCTGGACTAGCCATATAAATACTGTGGCTACAAGAGCTGTGGCTAGGAATCCTACAGTAAGTAACTCACCTCCTGACTCCCCAAAGTCACCCACCATCTACAAGGCACAAGTCAGGAGTGTGATGGAATGATTTACGCTTGCCTGGATGAGTGCAGCTCCAACACTCAAGTTTGACACTGTCCAGGACAAAGCAACCCTGCTTGATTGGCACCACATCCACAAACATTCACTCCCTCCACCACCAATGAGCAGTAGCAGCAGTGTGTACCATCTACAAGATGCGCTGCAGGAATTCACCAAGGCTCATTAGGCAGCACCTTCCAAGCCCACAACCACTACCATCTAGAAGGACAAGGGCAGCAGATAGATGGGAACACCACCACCTGGAAGTTCTGCTCCAAGTCACTCACCATCCTGACTTGGAACTATATCGCCGTTCCTTCACTGTCGCTGGGTCAAAATCCTGGAACTCCCTCCCTAACAGCACTGTGGGTTTACCTACACCTGATGAACTGCAGCAGTTCAAGAAAGCAACTCACCACCACCACCTTCTCGAGGGCAATTAGGGATGGGCAATAGATGTTGGCCTAGCCAGTGACGTCCACATCCCGTTAGTGAATTTTAAAAAAGATGTAATACCTAATCGCACATAAGCGACTATTAAATACGTTGTTGGTTTATTTATCAAGGTAGGCACATGAGAACAGTTGCACGTAGGTACAGTGCTTGAAGGAATCAGAGCTGTGCGCTGTGTTCTGCTCTAAGCAAAAATGAAACTAAGACTGGACCACATGACACACTTCCCTTCTAGTGGTGTCATGCTGATGTCCCTTAAAGGCATATTACAATAACTCGGGAGAGAGGATAGAACACTGTTCTCATGAGAGACATACCTACTCTGTAACCTATATTATAAAGTGTTAATAAACCAGCTTGAAGCAAGTACCGGACTAAGACTAGAGTCTCTCTATATAATATAGGCCACGCACATCCAGGAGCTGACATGCCACCAGTATATGAAGCATGGTAACAGCAGCAGTGACAACAATCTAACCAAACGTTGGTGCCATCAACAGGACCATGGCAAGAAAGTACAAGAAAATCTGGTAGAAGGAAGAATCTACAAACATATCAAAGAAGGAGGCAAACTGGAAAGCAGTAATGATGTCCGCACCCGGTGAGCAGTCACTGCCCTCACCCCATCCATTTGAAAGTCTTGAAGGCCCACAGAGAGGCCAAAAGTGGGAGTTGTTGAAGAAACACTTTCTCTGATGTTGAGCAGCATTGGGCCTTCATGCTAAAGTGCAGAAGCACCAGGTTAGTTTATTCCCTTATGCCTTAGGACTAGTAGCTGTCTTGGGACAGGGGGTGGAGGAGACCTCCGCAGACTTCCACACGTCCTCAAAGCCTTTGACACGTATTTTAGCCTGAAATGAAACTTTGTGATAGAGCGAGCGCACTCTAACCAAAGGTCCCAAAGACCAAGGGAATCAGTTGAATAATTTCTCACCAACCTATATCGCCTAGCTAGCTCTTGCGGATATGGGGCATTGGAAGATGAACTTATCCGTGATCGCATCGTCACTGGGGCCCATGGTGAAAAGCTCTCGGATTTTTTACAGACAAAGGATGACCTCACTCTAGATCAGAAGGTTCAATGCGTGAGGCAGGCCGAACTCAGAGAGATAAATCGGGCTATAACCCGTCACAGCACCGAGGCGCTAGATGGCTCCGTTACCTGGGTAGATCCAAGAGGCGATGGCCCCACCCACTCAGAAGCCAGCCTAAACTGGCCAAAGGGGAGAAACCCACAAGCAGCCATTTTGAGATGCTCACGTTGTGGTGCACAGAAACAACAAGACACGAAGCTTTCTGAGCAGCGGGCGCACAACGCAGAATGCTCCCAGTGTGGGAAGGCTGGACATTTCAACCTCATCTTCCTCACTTAAAGTTGTTGGACTTAGAGAATATTTATGAAATGCACTCCATCCAAGAAATTAGAAATAATGATAGAGATGAAAATACAGAGTTTCTAGGGGAAGTAAATGGTTTTAATCAGGACGCTCGGTCAGTTACAGTGCCAGTTAAAGTACCAACTTTAAAATAAACACTAGGGCAGTCATTAACACACTAGCTGATCATCGGGACTGACTTCAGCCAATACCCCTTCATCCGTCAGGTATTAAATTGTAAAATCCAGGTGGTGCAAATGTTCCAATGGAAGGCAGGTTAATTGCCCCTCTTCACCACAAGGGATGACAGATTGTTCATTCCCTCTACATCGTTCACAATCAAAGTACATCCTTGTTGATTGGAGATGTTGGCATGCTCCTGGGTATTATGGAAAAACCAGACGATGACCTTCATTTAGACAGCTCTATGTCTTTCATGGAAGAATTTCCAAAGTTTTATGTGGAGCCGGTGGATTTTCAGCCCACAGCAGCTGAGGAGGTTTATCCATTGAGCAGTAATTTCCTTTCCATCATAGAGACACCATCCACTAGACCCCGCGAGGACATTGAGACTGTGGATCTCTCAGTTCTTTCCGAAGCAAGGCCAGGGAATGCAGATACAGAAGGCACTGTGGCAGAGAGTGGCGATCCACAAGAAGACCTTTTGGACCTGGCTTGACTCTTTCCTGAAGAAAGTAATAAGGAAGAAGCCATTGTAACACCGAGTGATCCATTAGAAGGTGAGGCCCTAGAGGTTGGTTTGCCATTGCAATCTGCTGCGGAACCAGATGAAGTCTCTGTTGCTTTTTCTTTGAGGAGTCAGCTGTGTTTACTGTGGCAGAGCAGCATTCACATCTTCATCCCACTGAACCTACCAATGCAATACCTTGTATATCACTGGTTAACCATGAAGCGTAGTGCAGGGAGAACAACATGCTCAATTCCATAGAGGCTCACACTGCCAGAGAGTTAGTACAGCTGGTTTCCATGGGTGAAAGTAAATTGATGCCCACACTTCAACCTCAGCTTAAAATCTTCTTCCCACTAGAGCTATCCTTCAGTGCAGAAGCCGAGGCAGAATCTTCGGAGCTTCTACAGTGCCAGACTCCTGTACAGGAAGTTCGTCTTCACGTTGTCTTAGATGTTCATCCCATTGTAGAAAATTATCTTCTTATCTCCCAAAGTTCTTCCCATTGGCGCGGTGGAGCAGCCTGACACTGAGGAAAGTGGGGCAATGTTACCACTACCTACAGAAAGTGGACGTCCTTTCTGAACTGTCATCGGGAACTCATCTCTTCTTGGTTCGCTGCAATGCCTACAGGAATTTTGTTCATCGTGCAGGTTCATTAGAGTCTCAGGTGTTCGATATCTTCTTCGTTTTTTCGGTCTCAATACAGCAGTGAATGGTCCAGCAGTGAGAGTCTTCATTGGAACTGTAGATCCTTCATCTTCTCAGGTGCTTCCCCAGTGTGTTTCGAGGTAGCAGAAGATTCCTGAAAGAATCGTTAATTCTTCTCTTCTCATTCCAGAGAGTTCAAGCGTTGATGTTCTTCAGTTTTCTCTCTCGGATCAGTCTTTGTTTGCAAAGGATCCACGGCCCTTGCAGTTCGGTGGTCCTGTAATCTACACTCTGATTCACAGTTCTGCAAAGTTGCTGTCCCATTTCGCTGATGATGATGTCTTCCAAGGAAAAGAGGAACCCCACCTCTCACATCTCCGAGACACCTTCCCAGAGAGCCAAGAACACTGTGGGAAACTGGGTCCCTCATTAGAGTGACTTGGGGTGGGGGAGGGGAAGAGTAGGAGTAGGAGTTAGGTAGAATTTGTAGCAACAAAAGGGAGTTACAGAAAAACAAAGTAAATAGTTTAAAATTGTTGTTAAAAGTTGATAGTATACTTGGGAGGTGTGTAGTGTAATGGGTTAACAGAATAGTTATGGTAATGGGTGACATGGACCACGATGTAACAGTGACATCAGCCATCATGTGCTAGACGGACAAGAGAGAGGATGGAACACTCTGTACTGATGAGAGACAAACTTGCTCAGTAACCTCTAAGATAAAAGCAAAAAACTGCGGATGCTGGAAATCGAAAACAAAAACAAAAATACCTGGAAAAACTCTAGAGTCATGCGGACTCGCAACGTTAACTGTGCTCCTATCCGCAGATGCTGCCAGACCTGCTGAGTTTTTCCAGGTATTTTTGTTTTTGTTTGCTCAGTAACCTATCTGATACATAGTGCTAATAAACCTGTTTGAAGCAAATACCAGAGTGAGACTAGTCATTCTAGATAAGGTAGGTGACACATACCAGAAGCCAGCAACCACACAACCAGTATATGAAACAGTTGACATTGTCACCAATACTGAGACAGGCTTTATATTCCAGATTTTAGTAATTGAATTCAAATTCCATCAACTGCCGTGGTGGGATTTGAACCCAAGTTCCCAGAGCATTAGTTGGGTCCTCAGTCCAGTGACATTACCGCTCTGCCGCTGTCCCCTTAAAGTGAAGAAGAGGACAGACACAGACATTCTGGTTGGATTATGACCACCGGGACATAGAAACATAAGAAGATAGAGAGAAAGGAACATAGAGAGGTAGAGATGTATGAACATGGGACACAGGGACCATAGCAACATTGGAACAGAAATATGGACCCATGGGGCAGAATTTTTCATCCCGTGGGCAGGCGCAGGCCCGGCCCGATTGGGAGTAAAATAACGCGCGGTGACCTCGGGCGAGCTGACATCATCGTGCACTCGCGTGTTATTTCACTCAGCGAGCACGCGCGAGTGCCGGAGCGGAACCCACCATTAATTAAACGGCCACTTGAGGCCCTTAACAGTCCAAATGACTGTGACTTTTCATTGCCCGTGCGATTTCCTGCTCGTCACACGGGCAAAACAGGCAGGCGGCCAGCCGACATTTTCACAAACCTCATCCAAGAGCGGGATAAAAAGGGTCAGCAGCATTGCCAGTGTGAGTAGTGAGGAGTTTCGGAGATAGTTTGCTGCTGGTTGCTTGTTGGTACTTGGCAGCTTCGTCTCTGTTAGGGGCTTCATTCTTAGCATTTCCAGGCTTCATTTCAGGACTCATTGCTGTCTGCCAGGCCCCCTGAGGATTCAGACCGTGTGGACCCTTCCAGGTATTAGACAGCCTTCTGTAACCCTGGTAATGGGGATTGTGGACTCCCTCTTCCTCTGAGGGGGAAGAGAGGGGCAGAAGAGGGAGGAGGCCAGGTGTCCCTATGCAGCTTCCAGGAGAGGAACCTGTGGGAGGAGAGGTGCAGGCACAAGGGGTGCAGGACCAGCAGGAAGTCCAAGGTGAGAGGGGCCGCAGAAGACGCCACTATCCTGCTGCCATTGTTTACAGGCAGTGATGCAGCTACCTCATTATGTCCAAGGTGCAATGCCGAGGGAGTCTCCGGCTCTCCAGGGAGACTGTGACCTCCATTTGTCAGATAATTGGGCCTGAGATCAGCTCCAACTGTGTGGGTGGACACCCCATGCCAGTGGCTCTGAAGGTCACAGTGGCCCTCAACTTCTACGCCTCCGGCTCTTTCCAGGGGTCAATGGGGGATCTTTGTGGACTTTCCCAATCAGCTGTCCACAGTTGCATCAAGCTGGTGACAGAAGCTCTGTTCAGGTGGGTACTGACCTTTATTCTTTACTGTACGAACGAGGCCAGCCAGGTTGAGTGAGCCAGAGGCTTAGCGGTGATAGCTGGGTTCCCCCACACCCAGGGTGCAATAGACTGCACACATGTGGCCATCAAGGCGCCAGCGGGTCAGCCGGGTGCCTTTGTCAACAGGAAGGGCTTCCACTCCATGAACGTGCAGATAGTGTGTGACCACAGGATGCTGATTCTGCAAGTCTGTGAAAGGTACCCAGGCAGCTCCCATGACACGTACATCCTCAGACACTCCCAGGTGCCGAGGCTCTTCAGTGCTCCAGCCCGACTGGATGGATGGCTGCTGGGTGACAGGGCTGTCCGTTGAAGAGGTGGCTCATGACGCCTCTCCGCCACCCAAGAACAGAGGCAGAGCAGCGTTATAACATGAGTCGTGCCTCCGCAAGGGCGGTGATAGAGAGAACCAAAGGTCTTATCGAGATGCGTTTCCGATGCCTGGACCGTTCATGGGAGCACTACAGTACCCCCCAGAGCGGGTTTCACTGATCATGGTTGCATGCTGCGCTCACCACAATCGGGCACTGGCAAAGAGGGACCCAGTGTAGGAAGAGGATCTTGAGGCAGCTGCACATGCCACAGATGATGAATCCAATAGTGAGTCCGAAGAGGAGCACGGTGAGGAGGACGCTGAGGGCGTGGGGCCAGACCGCGGTAACCTGCAGGGAGGCAGGGACACCAGGGACGCATTGATCCAACACTCCTTCAGCTAGGCTGCCAAAGATCAGCTTGAAACACATGCCAGGGCTGCCTCCTCCATCCCGGATGTCTGAAAGGGCACTTTCATTTGAAACCAAAGAACACTCAGCACCTGTGCAATAAAGTTCAGAGCTACCTACGTCCAGCATTTACATACTGGCATTCCCCGCACCAATGAAATAAAAAGTTGAAGCATACTCAGGCCATGGCAACAAAAACACAATTTATGACATTCTGACAATTCAACAATCTTAACAGAAACTTTTCTGATATTCAACATCCGACCAGTATACATAAAGTAAACAGAAAATCACCCGGGACCTGTCCTTCTTGTGATCATGGTGCCTTTAACTTCCGTTTGCGAGAGCTGTGTCTAGGTGCTTCCCCCTCGCTGGCACTGGCATTGGAGGCAGCCGGCTGACTCTGTTGTCTTGTTGGCCTTGATGATCTTGGTGGTCATCCTTTGGCCAGTGGAGCCTGTGCTGGCTCCGCCTGGACTGGCGTTTCCCCAGTTGCTGCGGCCTCATCAGATGCCACAGTCACTGGCAGAGGGGCAGAGGAGCTGCTGCCATCATCCAGAGCACCCTAAATGGAGCCCACAGAGATGACAGGCAGCTCGTGCGCCAACGTGAGGTCGCTCTGAACCTCCCTGTACACCATTGATGGACGGGCACCTAGCTGGGATACTGGGTGCCTCATCCATCTCCCACACTGACACTGACCACCTGAGGTCATTGCCTGTATGAGGGTTTGCAGGTCCAAGCGCAGCCTCAGGACCCCCTGATTCTGTCCCTGGAGCTGCCTCTCCATGAGAGTCTCCACTCTCTCAATGGAGGAGGCAATGTGCTCGGCCATGAGGGTCAACACAGTGCACACGTTCCGCATGGACTCCTCCATCACAGAGACCATGGAACGCAGACCCTCTTGAATCCCCGCCAGATCCTCCCGCACATCCCGCTGGACATCCAGCATCTGCCGCCTAATGGACGACTCCAGAGGCTCATCATCAGCCTTCGACTCAGCATCATCCTGGTCCCCAGGAGAGCTCTGACTGCCAGTGCCCTGGGCACTCTCTGTTTCCACCTGCACCTCAAGCGATTATGACGTGCCCTCACCAGTGTGCATCAAGATACTAGCCACCGCTGTAATTCCCACCGAGGTGCAGGTATCTGCGCTGGTGCCTGCTTCAGAGAGCGGGTGCAAATGACACCCACTGGTCCTCCGGTGTCAGGGGTGGCCCTTCAGCGTCTGTAGAGCAAACCCCTGCTGGCAAACCTAAAAGGGAGAAGCAGGACATGTTATTAGTTTAACTCATCACACTGTCACTGTGGATGCCAGGCCCCCTGGTGAGACAATGGAGATCCGCATCATGGTGCCCTCGTCTTCCAAAGATCAATGGGAAATCCAGGTTTGAGGCTCACATCAGTGAAGAGACTACACTGGAATGGCTGCACAATCCGAAACTTTCACCTCTGTGCACTGCACTCTTACCTTCATCTGGCACCCCCACCTCTCCACGCCTGGTTGCACATGGGCTGTGCCAGCTCTCGAGCTCTAGGACATCTTGCTCATACCTCAAGAGGATTAGGCTCGCCAGTCCGTGACCTTTCTACATTGTTGTGGGCCGTCTTCTCCTGAAACAACAGAGGAGCATTGATTGGTCCACTCTGTACCTGCAGCTCCATTGCAGCCTGGCCAGCCCCAGCTGAGGAGCACCTGGCAGGGCACATCTGGGTTGTGGCCCTCGAGCCGCAAGGCACTCAGTCCAAGAAGCCAGGGCTCACCCCCTTGGCCAGCTCTGACGTTGTTGGCAGTTGGCACTCAGACTCTAGCACCCCTGAGCTCCACAGCAAGGGGGGGTGCAGCCAGCCCTTAACACATCTGCACACTGACCCGTGTCAACATGGTACTCACCCTTCCTGAGCGCAGCAGGTCATTGAAGCGCTTCCGGCACTGCACCCAGGAGCACCGCACCACGTCACGGCCGCTGACCATTGCTGCCACCTCCTCCCATGCCCTCTTGGTGAGGTGCAGTGGCCTCCTCCTCCCAATCCTGGGGACAAGGCTGTCCCTCCTGGAAGCCACCTCCTCCAGGAGGACAGTGAGCCGCTCATCAGAGAAGCGGGGGTTGCCGAGTGCCCGCCTGACCTGCCCTCCAACCTGCCGTGTCCGCTGCCCTCGGGTCCATAGTGTCGGCTCAGGGAATGTCCTTCCAGGGGCTGCCTGGGCCATTTTGAAACCGGCCACCACCCCTGCCCCCGCTTGGCTCTTCCCAGCTGTGTTTCACTCTGGGCGGGCCTTATTCGGCCCACCAATCGTGCACCTCACGGGGCCCGTTCACGGGCGGGTGGTCCGTTTCTTGGCCGCTCTCAAACCAGCCTGCCGCACCCTCCCATCGAAGGGAAAATCCCGCCCATAGAGACTTAGAAGTTCAAGCCGTAGGAACATAGGCACATGGAGACATCGAGGTCTGGGAACCTCGGGATACAGGAACACACAAACAAACATCAACCCTCAACTTCTAAACTCAAAGAAATACAAACCAAGTTTACGTAGCCTATCCTCACAATGGAACCCTTTCAGCTCATTCAGCGGTGTTGAGAGTTGGCGGGGGTGGGGGGCTCCCTTCTTCAGGCAGCAGGCATGGAAAATGAAAGACTTGCATTTATATGGTGCCTTTCCCATCCTCAGGTTGTTCTAAAGCACTTTAGAGCCAATGAGTTACTTTTTGAAGTGTAGTCACTGTTGTAATGTAGGAAAACATGGCAGCCAATTTACAACAAGATTCCACAAACAGTAAAGTGATAATCTGTTTTTAAGGTTGCTGGTTGAGGGATGAGTATTGACCCTGGACAACAGGGAGCACTGCCCTGCCATTCTTCAATATAGTGGCAGGGGAGTTTTATATCCACCTGAGAGAGCAGGTGGGACCTCGATTTAACCTCATTCAAAGAAAGCACCCCTGACAGTGTTGCACTGGGAGTGTCAGCCTTGATAGTACACTTCAGTCTCTGGAACATCAGGATGTAGGAACATGCAAACAACAATCAACAAGCAAGCTTCTAAACTCAAGGGAATACAAAGCAAGTTAGAAGGGACTTGAACTTATGACTTTCCAACTTAGAGGTGTGAAATCCAATGAATGGGCAATGTCTTTGCTCACTAAATCTCACTAAAGCCCCTACAACACCTACAGTATCTTGTACACAGGTGCAAATATAGGCTAACAGATGTCAAGCCTTATTGTGTAAGTAATCTTTGGAACAACATTGACTTTCCATCCTTTACTCATGGGATTTGTTGCTTGCACATAGAGAGTTACCAGAACATGCCAACTAAATGAGATAATGCACAATACATTCTGGGCACAAGTTGGCAGCTCACTTGAAGCTGAAAGAAAAAGCAGTGAAGGCTGAAAGTATATATTATGGAAAATTGAGAAGACCTGTATCAGCTCCTAATGCCTTGATTTTAAAATTCTCATCCTCGTGTTCAAATCCTTCCTTGACCCACCTCCTCCCTATCTCACTATCTCTGTAACCTTCTCCATCCCGGCAACTTCTGAGATCCCCGTGTTCCTTTGAATGTAGCCACTTGTCCAGACCCCACTTCCTCGGCCCCACTATTTGCGGCCACGCCTGCAGCTGTCAAGACTGAAGCTTTAGCGCTCTCTCCCCAAACCTTTCTGCCTCTCGTTGCTCCTAACCTCTTCTTGGATTTACTTTATAATTATGATCCCTATGTTCGCAGGTTTCTGTATCAACCTCAGCACAGTCCCAACACACCAAGTCGTGAATGGTGGTGGACAATTAAACGATTCACTGGGGGAGGAGGCTCCACAAATATCCCCATCCTCAATGATGGGGGAGCCCAGCACATCAGTGCAAAAGATAAGGCTGAAGCATTCGCTACAATCTTCAGACAGAAGTGCCTCCTCCGAAGGTCCCCAGCATCACAGATGCCAGTCTTCAGCCAATTCGATTCACTCCACGTGATATCAAGAAACGGCTGAAGGCACTGGATACTGCAAAGGCTATGGGCCCTGACAATATTCCAGCAATAGTACTGAAGACTTGTGCGTCAGCACTAGCCACGGTGTTAGCCAATCATGTTCCAGTACAGCTACAATACTGGCATCTACCTGACAGTATGGAAAATTGCCCAGGTATGTCCTGTCCACAAAAAGCAGGACAAATCCAACCCAGCCAATTACCGCCCCATCAGTCTACTCTCAATCATCGGCAAAGCGATGGAAGATGTCATCGACAGTGCTACCAAGCAGCGATGACATAATAATAACCTGCTCACTGATGCTCAGCTTGGGTTCCACCGGGCCATTTAGCTCACAATCTCATTAAAGCCTGGTCCAAACATGGACAAAAGAGCTGAACTTGAAAGGGGAGTCGGGAGTGACTTCAAGGCAGCATTTGACCAGGTGTGACATCAAGGAGCCCTGGCAAAATTGAAGTAATTGGGAAACAGGGGGAAACCTCTCTGCTGGTTGGAGTCACACCTAATACAAAGGAAGATGGTTTTGGTTGTTGGAGGTCAGTCATCTCAGTCCCAGGACATCACTGCAGGAGCTCTTCAGGGTAGCATCTGTAATAAAATTGGAATGCAGGGCTGGTTTCTTTTAAGGAACAGTAAACTTTATTTACAGACTCCAGGTGAAGCTACATGCTTGTTCCAATACCAAGGTTAGAAAGCTCTGCCCCTAAGGTTTCCCACTCTTAGGGCTGATTCGTCTGTATAGTCACCTGATCCCCATAACAGTAAGAAACAGTTTAACTTACAATTACTACATTCCTCTCCCTTTAATTTTGTTTTACTCTCTTATTTGCAAAAACACGTTAAACCACATCATATACAAATATATATATAGTTCATGCAATTATAAATTTAGTATTTTGAGGAAATTTTCGAATTCGGGTACAGCGACGCAACTCTACAACAGGAGGTTCTTCTATTGGATCGACTGACCAGGAACTGCAGCATCTGGGACATCTTTAGACAATGGCAGTTCAGAATTATTTACTTTAACAGAGACATCAGGTGTATCTATTCTTTGTCAATCTGGCACTTCAGGAATCGAAGGGTTGACTTCGATTTCAGGTGGATTAACTGGCTGTTGGAATGTGTCTCGACTTCTGAGATGATCCATGAGTTTCCTAATAATCATGTTTTCCACTTCGACTTGATAAGATAAAGGTCCTGTTTCAGAGATGTTTGTACCAGGGACCCCCTCGGTCCAGTTACAAAATTTAATACAAAAACTGTCTCTCCCACAGTAAACTCTTGACCTTTACTGTGGTCATCATGATTCACTTTCTGACTACCCTGGTTTCTCTCCACCTTCCCCTCTAAATTAGGGAATACTGGACTCAATCTTGTACGAAGTTGACACTTCATTAGCAATTCAGAAGTTGTTGAACCAGCAGTTGCCTCAGGACTTGTGCGATTGTTGAACAGATTTCTTGAAATTCATGTTTCTAATGTTCCCTCTGATAGTTTCTTCATGCTTATTTTAAAGGTTTGTACTGCTCTTTCTGCTAACCCATTGGATGAGGGATGATACGGTGCTGTTCTGACATGTTTAATCCCATTTGGGTTCACGAATCTAGGATTCAGTACTAGTGAAAGCAGTACCATTATCTGACACAATAACTTCAGGTAGACCGTGTATACTGAAACATTGGCACAGTTTTTCAATAGTTGCACACAACGTAGGTGATCTCACTTCATACACATCCATCCACTTTCAATGTGCGTCGATAATCACAAGAAACATGGTACCTAGAAATGGACCTCCATAGTCTACATGTAGTCTAACCCAGGGTTGACCAGGCCACTGCCACAGATGCAGTGGAGCTAAAACGGACAATGTCTGCCGTTGTTGGCATTGGAGATAGTGTTTCACCATTTTTTCTGTATCACTGTCTATGCCTGGCCACCAGATATAACTTTGTGCGAGCATCTTCATTTTCAAAATACCTGGATGCGCACTATGAAGTTCTTTCAATAGTGATTCTCTTCCTTGCACAGGGATAACAACTCTTGCTCTAAAACAAGATACCATCTTGACAACTCAGTTCAGATTTATGAGTGTAGAATGGTTTTAATTCTTCAGGGACTTGTGCATTTGATCATGCTTGCAATGCCTGTTCATAGACTCTTGATAAAATTGGATCCGACAAAATGAAAGCCCAATTTTGAGTTCCAGCAGAGGCTATCGATGGGATTGCCTTATCTTCACTAAACAAACCCAACAGTGGCTTGTGATCTGACGCTATGGTGAAGTGTTGACCGTGCAAATATTGGTGGAGCTTCTTTACACCAAATATGACAGAGGGGTCCTCTTTTTCAATTTGTGAATAACCTTTCCCGGCTGCAGGAAGACTTCTGGATACGTATTCTATTGGTCTTTCAGATTTGGTTTCTGTTTTTTCCTTCTTGTCTTTGCCACAGGATTTTAGCCCATTACAAAATCACAGAATCACACAGTGCAGAAGAGGCCCTTCAGCCCATTGAGTCTGCACCGACACGTGAGAAACACCTGACCTACCTACCTAATCCCATTTACCAGCACTTGGCCCATAGCCTTGAATGTTATGATGTGCCAAGTGCTCATCCAGGTACTTTTTAAAGGATGTGAGGCAACCCGCCTCCACCACCCTCCCAGGCAGCGCATTCCAGATCGTCACCACCCTCTGGGTAAAAAATGTTTTTCCTCACATCCCCCCCTAAACCTCCTGCCCCTCACCTTGAACTTATGTCCCCTCGTGACTGACCCTTCAACTAAGGGGAACAGCTGCTCCCTATCCACCCTGTCCCTGCCCCTCATAATCTTGTACACCTCAATCAGATCGCTCCTCAGTCTTCTCTGCTCCAATGAAAACAACCCAAGTCTGTCCAACCTCTCTTCATAACTTAAATGTTTCATCCCAGGCAACATCCTGGTGAATCTCCTCTGCACCCCCTCCAGTGCAATCACATCCTTCATTTTGATTTCACAGCCGGCCAAATTTCTTTCTGGTGAAACTTGGTTCAGTTCAGGGATTGAGCTACCCATTTGCATCTTGGAAAGTTTCATGACTTTTCTTTCTAATGCCTCTTTTGTCTCAATCAATTGACTCTTCAGTTCTTCTGTCTCTCTTGGCTTCCTCTTGGAACATTGAGCATTGTTGGGTTTTTTCTTCCGACTGTTTCTTCAGTTGGTCTGGAGTCGCACTGTATTCGTTTCGCTTCTTTTCATGGATCTCCCGTGGACCCAACTCCCTCCTGAGGGACCTTGCATCCTGCTAAGGTCCTTCTGTTCTCCTATCTCATTCCAAAAGATACCTGAGTTGACCCTTGTCAACTCAGGATCTCTTCCTGTTCTGACTTGTAAAACTTCTGACCAGTTTAGTCCAATTTCTTTCAACCAGTCACAGCCCCTTACTACAATTATTGGCAGCTGGGCTGTCTGTTGCCTGTAGGATACAGGTACAGGGGTGATGCCTTTCACCTGTATTGCTTCGCCTGTATATGTTTTTAGCTGAGCTGTGGTTTGCTCCAAAGTTAATGGCTGGGAACCTTTTCTGAGGTATTTAAAGGTGTGTTCTCCTACCACTGTGGTCAATGCTCCTGTGTCAACCTCCATGACTAGAGGCTTCCCATATACTTGAAGGGTAACGGTGATTGGTTCAATTTTCAATCTGCCTCAGCAGCTCCTGGCTCATCTACATTGTGCACTTCACTTAACTTGACCTGTTGTCTGAATGGCTGTCCTGATCTTGCCCTGCACTGTTTTACAACATGCCCTTTTTTGTGACAGTAGTGGCACGCTGCCTCTTTAAATCTGCAGGTTTGGGGTACATGATTTCTCCACATCGGTAACACTAGAACTTCTGGATTATGGGTGAGCTGCTTCCAGCATTTCTTTCTGTTTCTCTAGTGGTTCGGCCCGTGTCTCTCTTTGCGGTAGCCTTCCTGGTCTTCGCGCCATGCGGCAGGTTCCCGCTCTAACTGCAGAATGGTGCCATGTTGCGCACTCTGCAGAGCCTGCGAGTCCTTCTCAGCGCTCTCCATTGCGAGCGTCATCTCCACGGCGCGCTTCAGGTCGATCTCAACTTCTGCAGGCAAACAGCGCTGAAAGGCATCGTAGTTTTTTGCCTCAAACCAGATGATCTTGCAATATGTATCACCGAAGTCACAGTGCTCTGTTAACTGCTTTAACTTCGCGATGTACATTGCAATCGACTCACCAGTGGCCTTTACTCGAGAGCTGAACTTGAATCTTTGCATGATCACCAAGGGTTTAGGCTGAAAATTTCCCTTCATGAGGTTTACCAGCTCGGTGAAGGATCTGGAATTTGGTGCGTTCGGAGCCATCAGGCTACATTTTGTTCCTGCAGACACTTGGGAAAACTGTCTTCTGTTTCCCCTCCACCGCTATTGCATTAGCCACAAAGTAGAAACCTAGGCACTCTAGGTATTGACTCCAGTCCTCAATGGATGAGCCGTACGGTCAATTCTAATGAAGACAGGCATTACTTGTCGGCATCATTCTTCTCTTTCTTCCCCTAAAAAAATCGAAATACCCACAGTCACGAGACAAGGTGTGCTGTGTCATCACTATTTATTCGCGATGCCAATTGTAATAAACTTGGAATGCAGGACTGGTTCATGTAAGAAACAGTAAACTTTATTTACAGAGCTCCTGATGAAGCTCCATGCTTGTTCCAAGACCAAGACTAGAAAGCTTCGGCCCTAAGGTTCCCCATGCTTAGGGCTGATTCGTCTGTACAGTCACATGATCCCCACATCTGTAAGAAAAGGTTTATCTTACAATTACTACAGTGTCCTCGGCCCAAACATCTTCAGCTGCTTCATCAATGACCTTCCATCCATCATAAGGTCAGAAACAGAGATGTTTGCACAACGTTCAGCACCATTCACGACTCCTCAGATACTGAAGCTATCCATGCCAATATGCAGCAAGACCTGGACAATATTCAGGCTTTGGCTGATAAGTGGCAAGTAACATTCGTGCCACACAAGTGCCAGGCAATGGTCATCTCCAACAAATGAGAATCCAACCATCTCCCCTTGACATTCAGCATTACCATCGCTGAATCCCCCACTATCAACATCCTGGGGGTTACCATTGACCAGGAGCTGAACTGGACTAGCCATTTAAATACTGTGGCTACAAGGGCAGGGCGGAGGCTAGGAATTCTGTGGTGTGTAATTCACCTCCTGACTCTCTAAAGTCTGCCTACCAACCACAAGACACAAGTCAGGAGTGTGATGGAAAACTCCCCACTTGCCTGGAATGAGTGCAGCTCCAACAACACTCAAGAAGTAGAACATCATCTAGGTCAAAGCAGCCCACTTGATTGGCACCCCTACCACAAGCATTCACTCCCTCCACCACTGACACACAGTAGCAGCAATGTGTATCATTTACAAGATGCACTGCAGCATCTCACCAAGGCTCCTTTGACAGCACCTTCCAAACCCATGAGCTCTACCAGCTAGAAGGACAAGGGCAGCAGATACAGGTGAACGTTGCCTCTGCAAGTTCCTCTCCAAGTCACTCGCCGTCCTGACTTGGAAATATATTGTAGTTCTTTCACTGTCACTGGGTCAATATCCTTGAACTTACCCCCTAACAGCACTGTGGGTGTCCCTACACCACAGGGACTACAGCGGTTCAAGAAGGCAGCTCACCACCACCTTCTCAAGGGCAATTAGGGATGGGAAATAAATGCTGGCCTCGCCAGCGATGCCCACATCCTGTGAAAGAATAGCCAAAGAGTCTCACATCATTCTGACTTGGAACTATATTGTTGTTCCTTCATCATCACTGCGACAAAATTCTGGAACTCCCTCCCTAACAGCACTGTGGGTGTACCTACACCACACGGACTGCAGCGGTTCAAGAAGGCAGCTCACCACCACCTTCTCAAGGGCAATTGGAGTTGGGAAATAAATGCTGGTCTTGCTAGCAATGCCCACATCCTGTGAAGGAATAAAAAAGATATGTAAAATAAATTTCTTTTAAAAATCCCTGGAGAATTCTGGACAATCCAGAATGATTGACAACCCTAAAAAGCAGGCACTGAAATGGCGAATAAATGATAAGAATACGGGAAATCAGCGGGATGGAAGAGGCCATTGAATTTCACCTGGCTCGGCCAAAGTTTGATAAAATGCCGCACTGAAAACTATCCATTATAGTTCTCAGGCATTGCATCTGTCATCTAACCAGCCTTCAGTGTGACAAGATTATCTGCTCATTTGCTGAGATAGGTCTATAAATGGGTAGATTGTGCATGGTTTGTGGCAGCAGGGGAGGCTGCATGGCAGCTTCTTGTTTCACACTCTGTACTGAAGTATACTAATGTCTTTTGGATGAGACGTTAAAGTGAGCCCTTGTCTGCTCCTGACAGCTGAATATAAAAGATCCCATGGCGCTATCCTGAGAAGAACAGGAGAATTTTCCCTCGTGACCTGACAAATGTTTCTCCCTCAACCAACATCACTAAAACAGTTTAACTGGCCATTATCTCATTACCGTTTGTGGGAGCTTGCTGTGTACAAATTGGAGTTGCGTTTCCAACATTATAATAGACCCCACTTCCAAAATTCTTCGTTGGCCGAGGAGTACTTTGGGGCATCCTGTGGTCTTGAAAGGTGCTATAGAAATGCAAGTCCTTTCTTTTCTTAAATGTATAACAATATAGGAACAAGAGGAGGCCATTCAGCCCCTCGTTCATCCTCCACCATTCAATTAGCTCATGGCTGATCTGTATCCCAACTGCATTAACCTACATTTGCTCTGTATCTCTGAGTACCCTTACCCGAGAAAGATCATCAACCTCAGTCTAGAAGGTTCCTATTGTCCTGCACCATTCAAACTCTGCTACTCTTTGTGTGAAAAATGCTTACTGTATTAAAACATGACTGGCCTGGCTGTATTTGTAAAATTATGTCGCCTGGTTCTTCAATCCCCCCAATGAGGGAATAGCCATATTTAGCCTTGTCGAATCCTCTTAAAATTTTAAGCATCACAATCAGATCACCCAAAGCAGAGATCTGAAGAAAAGGCAGGATTGTTGTATCTGATTGGTTATCATTGGTTATTTTGCCTATTCTTTGTCTTTCAATAAACTGCTTTCATTCATCCTACAACCATATCCCTACTTTCAACCGATGCTGAGGCGGCATTGCTTTTACCTCTAAGTCAGAACAACAACTTTCATTTATGTAGCACCTTTAATATCCCATGGCCCTTCACAGGACTGCTTATCAAACAAAATTTGACACCGAGCCAGGAGATATTGGGATAGGTGACCAAAGCTTTGGTCAAATCTTAAGGAGTGCCTCCAAAGAGGAGAGAGATGTGGAGAGGTTTAAGGGCAGAATTTCCAAGCTGAGGGTCCAGGGAGCTGAAGACATGGCTGCCAGTGGTGGAGCGATGGAAATCAGGGATGTAGAAGAGGCCAGAATTGGGAGGAACAAAGTGATCTTGTAGGGTTTTGGGGCTGGAAGGAGTTACAGAGGGAGGGACTTGAACACAACGGTGAGAATTTTAAAATGAAAGCCTTGGTGGACCTGGAGCTAACATAGGTCAGCGAGCAAAGAAAGGTTAAGCACTTTTGTTCCCATAGTGAGAATGAGTAGGGAGACAAAATAAACACAAATGAAAACTAAAAATGATCTTGTACTGACTGAGTTGCTAACCACCAGTCAATGTCCTGGCAACCAACATCCCTTCTGTTCTCTGACAATATTCAGCTAGATGTGAAATACAAATTGCCCATTTTGTTGTAATAATGCTGCAAGTTCCTAACCTAAGAAACGGGAGCACACACTGCTGGCTTGTTGGTTTCACCTTTTTGCATTAACCAAGTCTATGCCGGAGTGAATCTAGGTGCGGCCAGATGGGATGTATGGACTTCTGGAACCAGGTTTTCTCATTCGAACGCACAGATACCAAGTCTGTTGATCAGGGTGGCGTTAGCATGACTTTCTGAGATGTTCCAATGGTCGCTGAGGCATCTTGTAGCAGTCAGATTGCCAACCTTCACTGAATGTTTTCAGTGTTAGACCACCCACATGGAACCTGACCAATCAGCCTTTTTTTGACCCAGCCAGCTCCAAAACATTTTAAATTAATAGACAAAAATGTTTAAAGGAATTGAAAGGAATTTTTTTTAATGCCCCTGTAATTTTTATTCATGGGGTGTTGCTCACAGCAGCACCCTACAGGTTAATCTTTGATTCCCAGTGGCTCCCGGGCAATTCTGGAGGGTTGGCAACTCTAAGCCTCAAGTGCTAACTTAGTCAATGTAGGCCCCGGTCTCTCTGACAGAGTTGAGTTGCTTATTAGTGGTTTTCTGTCACAATGAGGTAATCGGTTTCTTACTGAGAAGGCTCCAGGGCAATGGATTGTTAGACAAGGGAAAACTAGACAAATAAATGGAATAATTTAATATCAACTGACATTGAAGGGAATGTACGATGTAAACATCTTCAAAGCTGCCTGGAAACATCGCAGGTGACATGTCTGAGCAGAGAGAAAAGGAAGGAGGATGGAAGGATAGAGGCCAAGACGAAGGGAAGGAGCAGAGAGAAGAGGGAAGGGAAGGAGGGAGGGAGGAGAAGGAAGAGATAATGAGGGAGGAAATAGCGGAGTAGAGAAGGAGGAAGAGATGCAGGAGAAGGAATGAGGAGGGAGAGAATGAAGCAAGGAGGAAGGGATAAAGGAAGGAAATGTAGGAAGGAAGGAAAGGGAAAGTGAAAGGGATGGGGAGATGAGGAGGGAAGGAATGACACAACGTCAGAGGGACAGAGAGAGAGAAAGTGCAAAGGTGCTGAGCACTCTGAGGGGGGAGGGTGAACAGCTAGCAGTTGTGGTCCTTATCGGTACCAACGGCATGGCTAGAAAGAGAATGTGGTCCTGCAGGCAGAGCTAGGAAGGTGACTAGCACACATAAGAACACAAGAAATAGGTGTAGGGGTGGGTCACTCGGCCCCTCAGCTACTCAGCCATTCCATAAAATCATGCCTGATCTGATTGTGACCTCAACTTTACTTATCTGCCTGCCCTCTTTAACAGGTAGGACCTCAAAGGTAGTAATATCTGGATTACTCGCAGTGCCATGCACCAGTGAGTATAGACATAGGAGGATAGAGCAGATGATTGCAAGGCTGGGGAGATAGTGCAGGAGAGAGGGATTTAGTTTCTTGGGATATTGGGACCGGCTCTGGGGGAGGTGCGACTTGCACAGGCCAGACAGGTTGTACCTGAACAGAGCTGGGACCAATATCCTTACGTGACAATTTATTAGTGATACCGGGGAGGAGTTAAGCTCACTTGGCAGAGGGATGGAAACCAAAATGTATCATCAGAGAAGAGAAATGAGAAGCACAAGGGATTGAGAGAGACAGATAGCACTAGAGTAAGAGATAGTAATGCATTATGTGGGCTCAGAGTCAGGGGGAATGGCATGAGATCTAAATTAGACTTACTGTGCATCTATGCAAATGCGCGGAGCGAGGAAAATAAGTCTGACTGCAGGTGCAGATAGACAAGGGGAAATATAATAACAGAGAACTGGCTCAAAAAAGAGCAGAGCTAGGTACTAAATATCCCTGGATACAGGGTGCTCAGGAAAGATAGGGGAGCAAAGAAAGGAGGAGGGATAGCATTGATCTGGGTGTACAAGATTATGAGGGGCATGGACAGGGTAGATAGGGAGCTACTGTTCCCCTTAGTTGAAGGGTCAGTCACGAGGGGACATTAGTTCAAGGTGAGGGGCAGGAGGTTTAGGGGGGGATGTGAGGAAAAGCTTTTTTACCCAGAGGGTGGTGACGGCCTGGAATGCACTGCCTGGGAGGGTGGTGGAGGCGGGTTGCCTCACATCCTTTAAAAAGTGCCTGGATGGGCACTTGGCACGTCATAACATTCAAGGCTATGGGCCAAGTACTGGTAAATGGGATTGGCTAGGTAGGTCAGGTGTTTCTCACGTGTCGATGCAGACTCGATGGGCCGAAGGTCCTCTTCTGCACTGTGTTATTCTGTGATTCTGTGATTCTGATTCTGTGATTAAGGAGAATATTACATTGCTGGAGAGAGGGAGAGACAATATGAGGTTCAGAACAGAATCTATTTCTTTAAAGTTTAGAAAAAAATCAAGATACCATTACATGACTGGGTATGTTCTATAGGCCAACAAGTGGATAGATGTAGAGGAACAAATTAGCAAGGAAATTGCAGAGAATCTATAGCTTAGTTATAATTGAGGACTTTAATTATCCCAATAAAAATTGTAATAGTAACAGAGTAAAGGGCAGAGATGGGGAAGCGTTTCAGGAGAATTTTCTTGGTCAGTATGTTTCTAGCCCAATGAGGAAGGAGGCATTGCTGGATCTAATCCTTGAGAACAAGGTTTGTCAAGTGGATCAAGTGTCAGTAGGGAAACATTTAGGGGACAGCGATCATAGCATCATGCAGTTTAGGTTTGCTATGGAAAAGGACAAGGAACAATCCAGTGTAAAAAAATAATTAATTGGGAGGGGGGGAGAGGATTTCAATTGGGTGGGAACGGGTCTAGCCCAGGTAAATTGGAATCAAAGATTGGTGGGCAAAACTGTAACAGAACAATGGCTCCCTTTAAAGAGGAGATTTTTCCGGTACACTTCACGTACAGGAGAGGGAAAAGTAGGGCAAACAAACCCAGGGCTCCCTGGATGATGAAAGAGATAGAGAGGAAGAGAATGCAGACAACATGTGCTCACGAGAGATGTCAGGTGGACAATACAATTGAGAATAAGGCTCAATATGGAAAGTTCAGAGGGAAACTGAAAAAAACTAATAGGAGAAGCAAAGAGAGATTATAAGAAAAGACTGGCAGCTAACATAAAAAGGAATCCAAAAGTCATTAGCATGTAAATAGTTAAAGGGTGAAAAAGAGCTGATTAAGGGCCGAAAGAGGGGATATGTACACAGAGGCAGAGGGCATGGCTGAGGTTTTAAATGAGTGCTTTGCATCTGCATTTACTAAGAAAGAAAATGCTGACCAAGTCAGAATGGAAGAGGAGGTGGTTGAGATACAGGATGGGCTAAAAATTGATGAAGAGGAGGTATTAGAGAGACTGGCTGCACTTAAAATTGATGTGACTGGGTGATCCGAGGATACCGAGGGAGGTAAGGGTTGAAATTGTGGAGGCACTGGGCATAATCGTCCAATCCTGCTTAGATACTGGGGTGATGCCAATGGACTGGAGGATTGCAAATGTGATACCCTTGCTTGAAAAGTGTGTCGGAATAAACTGAGCAACTACAGGCGGTCACCTCAACCTCGATGGTGGGAAAGCTTTTAGAAACAATCACCTGGGGGAAAATTAACAGTCACCTGCAAAAAAAAGGGCAACGTGGATTTGTTAAGGGCAAATTGTGTTCATGAGGGTAATGTGATTGATGTGATGTCATGGACTTCCAAAAGGTATTTGATAAAATGCCACATAGCAGTCTTTTCAACAAAGCTGAAGCCCATGAATAAAAGGGATGGTGGCAGTGGTGGATACAAAACTGGCTGAGTGACAGGAAACAGGGAATAGCAGCGAACATTGTTTTCCAGGCTGGAGGAAGGGATTGAGTAGAGTTCTCCAGGGGTCGGTGTTAGAACAACTGCTTTCCTTGATCAACAGACGAGGGTGTACAGGGCCCAATTCCAAAATCTGCAGACATACAACTTGGGAGCATGGTGAAATGTGTGGAGGATAGCGATAGGCTACAAGGGGACATAGTGGAATGAGCAGACAAATGGCAGATGAAGCTTAATGCACAGGAGTATGAAGTGATATATTGTGGTAGGCAGAATGGGGAGAGGCAATATAAAATAAAGGGTACAATTCTAAAGGGACCTATGGGTAGATGTGCACAACTCATTGAAGATGGCAGGGTGGGTTGAGAAAGTGGTTAAAAAGGCTTAGAGCTTTATGTAGAGGCATAGAGTACAAAAGCAAGGAAGTTATGATGACCCTTTATAAAACACTGGCCCGGTCCTATATGGAGTGTTTTGTCCACCTAAGCACCACACTTTAGGAAGGATGTGAAGGCTTTTTTAGAAGGTTTTGCAACAATAGCTTCAGGGGTGAGGAACTTCAGTTACGGGGAATAGATTGGAGAAACTGACGGTGTTTTCCTCAGAGAGGAGAAGATTGAGATGAGATTTGAGAGAGGTGTTTAAATTCATCAGAAGTCTGGACAAAGTAGATGGAGAGAAATTGTTCCCATTGGCAGTAGGGTCGAGAACCGGAGGGTACTAATTTAAAGACTACAAAGTATTTTATAGGCATATAAATAGTAAAAGGGTGGTAAAACGAGGAGTAGGGCTGATTAGGGGCCTAAAGGGAATTTACACATGGACAATAGGGCCATGGCTGAGCTATTAAATGAATACCTTGCATCCGTCTTTACCAAGGAAGTAGATGTTACCCAGGCCATGGTGACAGGCGAGGAAACTCTGTCACTAGAAGGGTTCAAAATTGATAAGGAGGAAGGGTTGAATAGACTATCGGTACTTAAAGTTGACAAGGCACCAGGACTGGATGAGATGCATCCAAGGATATTGAAGGAAGTGAGAGTAAAAATTGTAGGGACACTAGCCATAATTTTTCAGTCTTCCCTAGACTCAGGGGAGGTGCCAGAGGACTGGAAAATTGCAAACATTGTGCCCTTGTTTAAAAAAGATTGTAAGGATAAGCCCAGGAATTACAGACCAGTCAGTTTAACTTCAGTGGTGGGCAAGATTCTAGAAATAATTATTCAGGATAGAATTAGTATTCACGTAGAAAAATATGGGTTGATAAGGAAGAGCCAGCATGGATTTCTAAAGGGGAAATCGTGTTTAACTAACTTGCTGGAGTTTTTTGAAGAGGTAACAGAAAAGGTCAGTGAGGGCAATGACGTTGATGTGGTGTACATGAACTTTCAAAGGGCATTTGATACAGTGCCACACAACAGACTTGTGAGAAAAGTTATTGCTCATGGAATAAAAGGGACAGTAGCAACGTGGATACAAAATTGGCTGAAAATTAGGAAGCAGAGAGTAATGGTCAACGGAGATTTTTCGGGCTGGAGGAAGGTTTGTGGTGGAGTTCCCCAGGGGTCAGTATTAGGACCCCTGCTTTTCCTGACATATATTAATGATCTAGATCTTGGTGTGCAGGGGACAATTTCAAAGCTTGCAAATGATATGAAGCTTGGGAGTGTTGCAAACTGCGAGGAGGACAGTGTAGAACTTCAAAAGTACATAGACAAGTGGGTGGAGTGGGCAGATAGGTGACAGATGAAGTTCAATGTGGAGAAATGTGAGGTGACGCATTTTGGTAGGAAGAACATGGACAGATAATATAAAATAAGGGGTGAAATTTTGAAGGTGGTGCTGGAGCAGAAAGACTTGTGTGTATAGATTGTTTAAAGTGGTAGGATTTGTGGAGATAGCAGTTAATAAAGCATATAGCATCCTGGGCTTTATTAATAGGGGTATAGAGTACAAGAGCAAGGAGCTTATGCTGGATTTATATAAGACACTTGTTAGACTTCAGATGGAGTATTGTATACAGTTCTGAGCGCCACATTATAGGAAGGATGTGAATGATTTGGAGAAATTGCAGAAGAGATTTACAAGAATGGTTCCAGAGATGAGAAACTTGAGCTATGAGGATAGATTGGAGAGGTTGGGACTGTTCTCCTTGGAGAGAAGGCGGCTAAGAGGAGATTTGATGGAGATGTTCAAAATCATGAGGGGGCTGGACAGAATAGATAGGGAGAAACTGTTACTGCTCCTAAAAGGATCAGGCACAGTGAGCATCAATTGTAATCAAACACAGAGCAATTGAGCACTAGAGAAACAAAGCTGGGAAAGAGAGAGGGGATATTGGCGACAGCTGGGAGATCAGTTTTCGACACTCTCCTTAAGAACAATACATTGACCTTGGAGAGGGTGTAGCTCAGATTCACCAGAATGATATCAAGGTTAAAAGGGTTAAATTATGAGGGCAGATTGTATAAACTTTATTTGTAGCATCACTTGGTTAGTGGTACATTCACCTCTGAATCCCAAGATTGTGGGTTCAAGTCCCATTCCTGGCCTGAGCACAAAAAAAAAATAAAGCTGATGTTCCAGTACAGTACTAATGGAGTGCTGCACTGTCAGAGGTGCAGTCTTCCAGATGAGCTAGTAAACCGACAGCCCATCTACCTGCCCAGGCAGATGTCAAATATCCCATGCCGCTATTTCTCCCTGGTGTCCTGGCCAATATTCATCCCTCAAACAACATCACAAAGAACAGAATATCTGGACATTACCACATCGCTGTTTATGGGATCCCGCTGAGTGCAAATTGGTTGCCGTGTTTCCTACATCACAACAGGGACTTCACTTCAACAATACTTCATTGGCTGTAAAGCACTTTGAGATGTCCAGTGGTTGTAAACGGTGCTATATAAATGAAAATCTTCCTTTTTTTTCTCGACTTTCCCATGAGTTTAGAAGAATGAGTGATCTATTAGAGATTCTTAAGATGATTAAAGGATTTGATAGGCTAGATAGGGAGCATTGTTTCCAATGGGAGAGAAGTTTAGAAGAAGGAAGCTGAACCTTAAAATTTGAGCCAAGCTGCTAAGTCAAGCCTATCAGATGTACGCCACCCGGACAATCTTGTACACTGTTCACTCACCCGCTTAACACATTATCTCCTGCAATAGGCTGAGAAAAAAAATCAATGGCAAATTCAGGAGAGACTGAAATCAGGAACCCCTTCTTCATACAAAGGCTGCTGGCAATCTGGAACTCTCCCCCCAGATGATTGTGGATGCTGGAGGCCAATTGGAGCTTTTATGGCTGAAATAAATAGATTTTTGTAAGGTAAGGGTGTCGAGGGCTTTTGAATCAAAGGAGGGCAACTACAATTGAGGTACCCATCAGCCATGATATAATTGAATAGTGGAGCAAGTGTCACTCTCATGCAAATGGACTCATGGATTTATGGAGTATTAGTTTGAAATGGACCCTTTAAAGCAAAGTGGAGTTGAGAGGTCAGGTGACCTTTTCTTTCCTATCAATTTACATGGAACTGCACAATGCCCTGGAGTTAATCTTCTTGTCAGAACAAACCATTAAATGCAAATGAACTTTCAGGACTTACCTTTGAGAAGCTATTAAAATGCAACAGACCTTTCCTGTGGTTAATGGCTATCCCTCTACAAATAATTAAAGAAACTGTGTCATAACACTGCACACAGACCTTTTGGCTTTGGAGTGGAATTCCAAAGAATGGGTGTGATAAAACACTATTCTCTCATGATGATAGGTGAATGGGTGGACCCCATTGTTTCACAGTGACCAAGCCATCATAAATCATTTGTGAGGACAATAGACAGAAACACTCTGGTCACACAACAGAAACTAGGCTTTCAGATAAGGATATTTAATAAGGCACGTTTTTTGAACAGAAAGAGAGAGAACAACCCAGGCCACCAAAGGAACAGAACTCTGCCTAAGAACCATCAGCAAGCAGAGAATTTGGGTTGGCCTTTACCTATCTATTTGAGAACCCAAGCTAAGTTTTCAGTACAGGGGCTTGACTGCACCTCAACAGAAGTGGAACAAGAGAAACCTGCTACTGCAAGTAGTGAACCAGTACAAATTCATTTCCCTAAACCACAAGATTCTAATTTTCAGTGGATGGGCCAAAAAGGAATCACAGGTGTGTAACATTTCAAGGCTTCATCTCGGAAAAAGTGTGACAGAGAACTGTGAACTTTTAAGACCTAAGTTAATGCTACCTTTCTGTAATCAGAATCTGCTCTTGAGTGTTTGTGGGTGGTTGTGTCTGTATGAGTGTGTGAATGGGAGTGGTTGTGTCTGTATGAGCGTGTGTGTGTGTGCGTGTGTAAATGTTTGTGTCTATATGAGTGTGTGAATGGGTGTGTGTTTGTGTCTATATGAGTGTGTGTGTAAGTGTTTGTGTCTATATGAGTGTGTCTGAGTGGGTGTAGTTGTGAATACATTTGGTTGTTGAATAATAAACATTTATCCCTTTTTTAAAAAACTTACAAGAAATCTGCCATTTGTCTCTTCTTGACAGTTACTTAGGGGGTTGAAACACTTATTTTCTTTTAAAGCACATTGTCTTTAGTCAGTCAAGAGTTGGGAAAAGGGGGAACCATCCCTACCATCTCTTCCCTGTCCGGAATACAGGCTCGAGGGGCTGAATGGCCTCCTCCTGAGCCTACATTGTTCCTTCGAGGCTTTGGTTGATCTGTGGATGTTGGATATCAGGGGCATAGTAAGTCTTGCTGTTCCTGGCATTCCTAGGATGCCAGTGACAGGAAACAGGGCAGAGGCAGAATGTCCCTATTCCGCATGTAGAGACCATGTGCCCACTCACCTGTGGGTGAGCGCAGATTAGCCTGAATGAAGCAACCCTTCAGAGAAAACTGGAGGAGGTGGAGACACAGAATATTTCCCCGAGTTCTGCCTCACTGAGAATTCTGTGTGGGCAGTGCATGTTTGCTCATCTCCCTTTAGAAATTGTGTTTTTTTTTTAGGGTGATTGGCAAAAGACCCAGATGGTACGATGAGGAGTATTAGATTTTTTGACACAGTGAGTTGTTGTGATCTGGAATGCACTGACTGGAAGGGCGGTAGGTGCACAATCACCTAGCTTTCAAAAGGAAGTTGGATAAACACTTGAAGGGAAAACAGGGCTATGGCGGCACAGCAGGAACTAATTGGATAGCTTTTTCAAAGAGCAGGCACAGGCACGATGGGCTGAATGGCCTCCTTCTATGCAATAGGGTTCCATGAGGCTTACCGTCTATATGGGACTGGGAAAGCGGCAGCACCAGTGTGGGGAAAGGCTGAGCTAAGCATTTTGCTGTAATTAGGGGGCAGAATTGTTAATTATCTGATAGATGCCCCAGGAGCTCCTCCAACATCTTGTTTCACATGTGGCTGCATTTGTGCAACTTCACACAACTTCCTCAGCTCTAAATCCCCATATTCCCCCTTTCTGCATCTCCATTGCACAGCGCAAGACCATAAGACATAGGAGCAGAAATTAGGCCATTCAGCCCATCAAGTCTGCTCCGCCATTCAATCATGGCTGATAAGTTTTTCAACCCCATTCTCCCGCCTTCTCCCCGTAACCTTTGATCCCCTTATCAATCAAGAACCTATCTATCTCGGTCTTAAATACACTCAATGACCTGGCCTCCACAGCCTTCTGTGGCAATGAATTCCATAGGTTCACCACTCTGTTTCTCCTCATCTCTGTTCTAAAAGGTCTTCCCTTTACTCTGAGGCTGTGCCCTCGGCTCCTAGTCTCTCCTACTACTCATCACAGCATCTTCTAAAACTCATTCTTTCCCACGACTTCCAAACTGTCAAATTCCTCCCCCTCCCCATGACCTCATTTCTCTCTATCTCTGAGACATCTGCTCAAATCCTACCCTCTTGTGCATCACCAATTTTTAATTGCTCCACCGTTGGCGGCTGTGCCTTCATTTGCCCAGCCCTCCAAGCTCTGGTCTACCCTCATCACATCCCTGTGCCTCGCTACCTCGCTTTCCTTCTTTCAGGCATTCCTTAAAGATCACCTCTTTGGCTGAGCTCACACATTACAAGAGCAAAATGCTGCAAATCTGGAATAAAAACAGAAAATGCTGGAAATACTCAGCAGGTCAGGTAGCGTCTGTGGAGAGAGAAACCGAGTTAACGTTTCAGATCGATGAAGTTCTGACGAGAGGTCATCAGCCTAAAACGTTAACTCTGTTTCTCTCTCCTACCTGACCTGCTGAGTATTTCCAGCATTTCCTGTTTTCATATTTTAACCGAGCTTTTGTTCATGTGACCTAATATCCCTTTATGGTGTCTCGGTGTCATACTTTGTTTGACAATGCTCCTGTGCAGCATCATTGTATTAAAGGTGCTATATAAATGTAAGTGGTTGTTGTTGTCTTCCCTCTAACCCGTGGGGCTCCTCATTTTCATCTCCGCACTCCCACCCCACATGCTGTACGAGCGTTTTGAAACACAAGGATTGGCGTTACCTTAGCACAGAATTCCGGGTAATCTCGTCCCCTCTTTTGAACGGTGGTGGTCTCCAGCAGTATTGACCTTTGACACCATCAGTGAGTTCTTTCATTTAGAAAGAGACGTGAGGTATGAAACATTTACCATGGAGAAGTTAAAAGGGGCCAGAGCCTTGCAGCTGTATGATGGCATTAAAAACTTTAATCTGCCTGAACTCACTGTCACTTGTGGAGATTTGAGAAATGTCAGCCTAATTAAATTGGAATAATATTTCTCTTGTTTAAGAACGTGGATTAAAAATGTGTTTAATTGTTCATTTTTAATAGAATCAGAGAATGAAGCCATTCAGAAGGAGACCATACGTGTCAGCTCTCCTCAAGTGCAAAATTATTCAACAGTTTGAGATTGAATGGTGTATATGTAGCATCTCAAACCCCTGCTTCATCTGGACTTGCTCATCATCCAATTCGTTAACAACACAGTTGAGATGCTCTGTCTATATGCCATCCTCGAGGTGTCAGCTGTGGCTCAGTTCATAGCACCCTCGCCTTTGAACCAGAAGGTTGTGGGTTCATGTCCCATTCCTGGAAACCAAGAACTGTGATTGTACTCGAAAGAGTTACAATCTGTGACTGTTGAGAACTCGAAAGAGTTATATGCCATCCTCAGGTGTTCCCCCTTAGAGGCTCCTCCCCTAAGAACACAGAGTGCTATGCCTTTTGGTTCCTGTAAGTTAGAAGTAATCACACTTTAGACTCAAATGGAGCTTCAACATGTATTTCTTTCAGCTCTCCATGTGGCTGGTGGACTGATGGACTGGTACATTGTTGTCCAGCACACAACTCCAGTGTAGCGGTAAAATATGGTACCCCCCACATGTACGTTCTCATAACAATTAGCTCCTGTTCCTTCACGAACAACGTATGTTCCAAATGAAGACCAGTTCCAGCAAATGAGTTGCTGGCCGGAAGATATTTGAAGTCATAAGCTCTGCCCTGTAATCTTTGATCACCTGGTTTCTGTGCTGCAGGCCATCTCTCTCTGGGATGTCCCTCTGAATGGCCCCCAATGCCCTGGGCATTTGATGCCTGCCTTCAGAGACCCAGGATGCCCCGTTCACAATCAGCATCGTGAAGAGTAGGATAGCATGTGGAGACATCTCCAGGTTAATACATGCCTGTTCTTCTGAAGGAGGGTTTAACCAGAGATTCACACCAACGAGTTCGGGCACTCGAATGGGCAGGAATATTGCATAATGGGACCCACATGCTAACTTCAGATTCCCCTGCTCAGAATATGATCTCCTCACGATGGGCACTTTTTGGCATTTCATACTCTGCATCATTAATCGTCACATGAATGGCACTGGCATATTATTAACGAATGGGGGTGAGTGCATTGTAGCCATGACACTTGGATTCCTCCCTTACTCTTCGAAAGTTCTGGGAGTAAAAGTCCTCAGCACTTGGAGCTGGTGTAAATGTGATTTGCCTGCTATAAGCTACTGCAGTATGGATGGTAAAACTATAATGAGCGTAATGGCAAGAACAGTTCTCACTCTGTGTGCAGGCTCCTCACCAAGTCAGAAGAGTCCTGGGGGGAGTGTTGGGGGGGTGGGGGGGAGGTGGTTTGTGGGGTGGGGTGGGGGCTGGGGGAGGGGGTGAATCTTAGCAATATTCCCTCTTGTTCAGTATGGATTCTATTCTGCAGCAGTCCGGGGCTTGACTCCTGATCCAAACATCTTTTAGGGACATCGAAAGGGAGAGAGAGAGAATGGGATCAAAGGTAGACATAACCAACTGACTGGATTTTGATTTCCTCCCCGCAGTTCCTGCTGGCAAATGGTTAAGAAAGCAAGAACTTGCATTCAAATAGCGCCTTTCAAGACAACAGGACATCCCAAAGCACTTTACAGCTAATGAAGTACTTTTGAAAATGTGGTCACTGTACTAATGGGGGCACACAGCAAGATCCCACATGCAGCTCCGTGATAATATGCAATCATATTTGATGAAGATGATGAAATGCTGCAAAGTTCCCATTATCAGGAGATCAGGTTCTTGGTGGTTAGAGCTGATGTTTGTGGTGTGAGGTGATGGATTGGACTGGCACACCTAGGAGAACGCCTCTGCCCATCAAAATAGATCGTGGGATCAGAGAGGACAAACAGGGCCATGGTTCATTGTCTCAGCTGAAAGTTGGCACCTCCAACAGCGCCACGCTCACTCATTACCACACTGGAGTGTCAGCCTGGATTTTGTGCTCAAGCCTCTGGGGGTGGGACTTGAACCCATGACTTTTTGGATTAGAGTGTGAAAGTACTACCAACTGGGCCACAGCTGACACTGGAAGACGTAACAAATCCGTCAGTGTTGGCTGTGTGTTGGAAAACTTGGATTTTAAACTCCTGTTAATTGAAGGGAAGATTGAGGGAAGGAGGAGACAGAGGGAGGGGAGATTAAGGGATGGCAGACAGGGGTAGGTTAAGTCAGAGTGACCGGGAGGCTAAGGAAGGTGGGGACAGAGGGAGGAGGGGCAGAGGAAGGCGGAGATTCTATCAATCAGAGTCCACTTGCCAACCAGCCGGCGCTCTCTTCACGTACAGTATAAATTGTTGCTTTCCCCTTTTATTGGTATTCTTGTGGAGTATCCTGATGATTGCAAGAGGAAGAGCCTTGACACGTCTCTGTTTTTCAGCAACACTCAAGGTGGAGATTGCGGGAGAGATGGAGGGAGGGGGAGATGGAGGGACGGGGAGAGGCACATCACACTTCTGAGCAGCTGGGAGTGACCTTGAATTGGTGTCTCTGCAGCGAGTCTTAAAGTGACACGGTGAAGATGCTGGGGTGACATGGAGTGGGGCGGAGGGGAGATGTGAAGCTTTGACTGACCTGTCGGGGTAAAACTTGGAATAGGGAATCATTAACCAAACTAGAGGAAGGAAGATTGCCGTGAAATCCAGGGAGAGGTGAAAGGAAGGTCGGGTCTTTGAAACAATCTCGGATCCCTCATTAAAACCTGTTCAAACAACAATATCAAGTGTGGCCCTACATCATGACAAAGATGCTGCAGGAGACATTACAGATAACAAGAAGGAGTTTAGTGCTTTAATCCCATTTAGAGCAATCAGTCGAACTCATGAACTACTTAAAGCTACATTCTCTCAATTGGCGATAAAGCTGCTTCTCTCTAACTATGGCCTCTGTGGTTTGGTGGGCAGCCCACCACCCCCCCAACCTTGAACTGGAGGGGCCCTGCATTCATTCATATCCAACCTCAGGCATGAAAATCTAGGCAACACTGCAGCGCAGCCTTAAAGCCGAGGCTCCACCTGCCAACTCAGGTGGATTGGAAAGATCCTGTGGCTACTGTTTGGAAGAAGAGCAGGGGGGAGATCTCCCTCACATCACATCACATCACATGGCTGTATGGGAGCTTGCTGTGCGCCAATTTGCACCACGCTTTGTCCATTACAACAAGTGTCTTATACTTCAAAAGTACTTCATCGGCTGAAAATTGCCTTAGGGTGCCAGGTGGCCATGAAAGGTGGCTATAGAAATGCAAATCTTTCATCTCGCTGATTCCCAGCCCAGTGATAGTTGATCCACCCCCTTACCACAATTCGCAGTCACTGCTGCGTTTGGCAGAAAGAGGTGTCCGGGGAGTGGGATCTTTTAGCCCTCGGTTTAATTTACAGGAAGGTTTTTAAATATTAAAAAAAAAAATAATGATTTTCACCCACAGCCTGTCGGTTTCCCCGTTTCCTTCTCTCTTTACACGTGAGTGTGGAGGCTGCAGCCAGTATTCAAAGTGTCAAGGCAGCTTTTGTGAAGCTCTGGTTGTGGTTGCCTTGGAAACAGATGGAGAAAGGGAGGAGAATAATGCTGAGGTAGGGAAGGGTAGGGAAGGGGGGGGAGGTGGAAAGAAAAAATACACCAACTAGTGAGGTTTGTACTGGTTGGATTTTCTGTCTTTATTTTTTTTCCCATGTAGTGAGCTGTCAATCAAATCCACCTCCGAGACTCTCGCCTTTGCAAAGAGAGAGGGAGATACACAGAGAGAGAGAGAGAGAGAGCCCAGCAGAAGCAGCTTGGGGAAGGAGTCATACCGACAGAATGGCCACAATAATATGCACTCGATTCAGCGAGGAGTACCAGATGTATGAAGAGCTGGGAAAGTAAGGGACTAATCTTGCAAACTGTCTTCATTAGCCTTCTAGTTTTACTTTATATATGTGTGTGTGTGTGACTGTGGGTGTGTGTGTATATATCTGTGTGTATGTGTGTGTGTGTGTATGTGTGTGTATATATATGTGTGTGTGTGTGTTTATATCTGTATATATGTGTGTGTGTATGTGAGTGTATGTGTGTGTGTATATATCTGTGTGTGTGTGTATATATCTGTGTGTGTGTGTATATATCTGTGTGTGTGTGTGTATATATATCTGTGTGTGTATGTGTGTGTGTATGTATATATCTGTGTATGTGTGTGTGTGTATATATCGTGTGTGTGTGTGTATATGTGTGTGTGTGTGTATATGTGTATGTGTGGTGTGTATGTATATACCTGTGTGTGTATGTATATATATATATATATATGTGTGTGTATGTGTATGTGTGTGTCTGCTTCTTGTTAATAAACTGAAACATGTTGGGTTGGTGATTTCAGGGGAGCTTTCTCCATTGTAAAACGGTGCGTTAAGATTCTATCTGGACAGGAATATGCGGCGAAGATCATCAACACAAAGAAACTGTCGGCTCGGGGTAAGGTTTTACTGACATTCCTGTTCTGATTGTGTTGGAGCCAGACTTCACAGTGACAGCTTTTCGAACAGGTTGCACGTTTTAACGAGAGAGAGAGGGAGAGAGAGAAAATGTTCCTTTCCTCCTCCCTCACCCTCACCCTCACCCTAACCCTAACCCTCACCCTCACCCTCACCCTAACCCTCACCCTCACCCTGGCGTGGGCTGTCGTCCTGTGTGGGAAAATTGTAAAATGCTGCAACTGTGTGGGAAAGTTGCACCGGGTGTGGTCTGGGAGGGATGGGGGTGGTGGACAGACAAAGTCAGCGCCGAGAGCCACAATGTTTAGGAGTCACAGGTGTGCATTGGGGCAAGAGTTGGATTCCCCCGGGCGCCTCAAAGCTTCTTCGGCAATCTTGAGGTCTTGAGGTTTTTTTTTTGGAAAGGGGGACATTTCCAGGGCTGGGTGGGCGGGGAGAGGGAGGGAGGGGAGAGAGAGAGGGAGAGAGGGAGGGGAGGGAGAGAGAGAGGGAGGGAGGGGAGAGAGAGAGGGAGGGGGGGGAGAGAGAGAGGGAGAGAGGGAGGGAGGGAGGGGAGAGAGGCTGAATTGGGACATCTCCACCAGAGAGCTAGCACGGGCTGGACGGGCCGAAGGGGCTTCCCTTTTAGCTTCCTCTGGCAGCTCCTGAATTTGCCCTTTGTGGGGGGAGGGGGAGGGGGAGTGTGGGGGTGAAATGAGGCTCGTCTTGAAGAGGCAAATTTATTCCAATGCTTCAAGGGCACCTGGAGGTTCAGCGGGAGCGGGGGCGGGGGGGTGGTTGGGGGGGGTGGGTGGGGGTGGGGGTGGGTGGGGGTGGTTGGGGGTGGGGGTGGGTGGGGGTGGTGGTGGGTGGTTGGGGGGGTGGGTGGGGGTGGGTTGGGGGGGGGTGGGGGTGGTTGGGGGTGGTTGGGGGTGGGGGTGGGTGGTTGGGGGGGTGGTTGGGGGTGGGTGGGGGTGGGTTGGGGGGGTGGGTGGGGGTGGGGGTGGGTGGGGGTGGTTGGGGGTGGGGGTGGGTGGGGGTGGTGGTGGGTGGTTGGGGGGGTGGGGGTGGGGGTGGTTGGGGGTGGGGGTGGGTGGTTGGGGGGGTGGTTGGGGGGGTGGGTGGGGGTGGGTTGGGGGGGTGGGTGGGGGTGGGGGTGGGTGGGGGTGGTTGGGGGTGGGGGTGGGTGGGGGTGGTTGGGGGTGGGGGTGGGTGGTTGGGGGGGTGGTTGGGGGGGTGGGTGGGGGTGGGTTGAGGGGGTGGGTGGGGGTGGGGGTGGGTGGGGGTGGTTGGGGGTGGGGGTGGGTGGGGGTGGGTGGGGGTGGTGGTGGGTGGTTGGGGGGGTGGGGGTGGGGGTGGTGGGTGAGGGTGGGTGGGGGCATTAAAGCAATGGAATATTGAAAGCGGGTGGAATGGGTCGCCCGCCTCTTTCACGCTGCGCCTGATTTTTCTCTGTCTTGCTGGAGCCCCTGATTTTACTGTCCTTGTCTCTCGGCGCCCACCCCGGTGGGGGGTGTGGGGTGTGGGGGGTGTGGGGTGTGGGGGGTGTGGGGGGTGTGGGGTGTGGGGGGTGTGGGGTGTGGGGGGTGTGGGGGGTGTGGGGTGTGGGGTGTGGGGTGAGGGGGGTGTGGGGTGGGGGGGGTGTGGGGTGGGGGGTGGGTGGGGGGTGGGGGGTGTGGGGGTGGGGGGTGTGGGGGGTGTGGGGTGTGGGGGGTGTGGGGTGTGGGGGGTGGGGGGGGTGGGGGTGGGGGGGGTGGGGGGTGGGGGGTGTGGGGGGTGTGGGGTGGGGGCTGTGGGGGGTGGGGGGGTGGGGTGGGTCAGTCACTGGGATCTGCTTGTGCCGGGGTGGTGGGGGGTGTGGGGTGTGGGGGGTGTGGGGTGTGGGGGGTGGGATGTGGGGGGTGTGGGGGGTGTGGGGGGTGGGGTGGGGTGTGGGGGGTGGGGGGTGTGGGGGGTGTGGGGTGTGGGGGGTGGGGTGGGGGGGTGTGGGGGGTGTGGGGTGTGGGGGGTGGGGTGTGGGGGGTGGGGTGGGTCAGTCACTGGGATCTGCTTGTGCCGGGGTGGTGGGGGGTGTGGGGTGTGGGGGGTGTGGGGTGTGGTGTGGGGTGTGAGGTGTGGGGGGTGGGGTGGGGGGGTGTGGTGGGGGATGTGGAGTGTGGGGGGTGTGGGGTGTGGTGTGGGGTGTGAGGGGTGGGGGGTGTGGGGTGTGGGGGGTGGGGTGTGGGGGGTGGGGTGGGGGGGTGGGGTGGGTCAGTCACTGGGATCTGCTTGTGCCGAGGGGGGGAGGGGGGCTTGGATTAACATCACCCCTCCCCACCCCCACTCCAACCACACAAAATAAAAGCCCCCCCCGGCTGTCGGGTTGGCCAGAGCAGAGAGGCAGCAAAGAGCTGTCTCAGAATTGGAGCATTAGGTCTTGTTGCTGGTCAGAGAGAGAATTCCTCCCCCCCCCACCCGTTCGGTGTGGTCATCTCAGTGCAGGGCAGCAAAAAAAGGGTGAAATCCTTGTCCCCCGCCTGTTGACACGCTGATGGTACTCAAAGGGTTAACAGAGGGACATCACTGCAGAGGTGAGGTTGGGGTGGGTGGGGGGTTTGAAGGGTTAACGTTAACAGTGGGCAAGCTGCAAACATGAGGTGGGCAAAGCCTCAGGGCCCTGCCCCTAACCGACCCCCCCAGCCCTTTACATTGTGCATCAGGTGCCAGTGAGATTCACAGCGGAAACCACAGGACAGGAATGTGTGCAGGCTGTGCAATACATTGGCGTTTGCTTCTTTGTCACAGTCTGTCAGTGGCTGAGTGTGAGCATGAATGTAGGTGTGTGCATCGCTCTAAGATTGAGTAGGAGTTTTGTGTGCACCCTGCGTCTGAGCGGTGCTCTGTGTTGTGTGTGGGCGGGCCGTATGTGTATGCTGAAGGCATATTGTTTGTATGTACAGTGTGTGTGTCAGTGTACAATCTAAATGGTGTTTGCTGTCCTCATGTAGACATCGGTGTAGAAGCTGCAGAAGCAAGGGTGCGTGTGTGGGTGTCTATTTCTGCATCGTACAGTGTTCATCACACTCAACTCTCCACCCACACACACACAGACACACACACACTGTACACCAACTCCCCACCCTCTCACACACATTGTACCCCATCCAACTCCCCACCCTCTCACACACACACTGTACCCCATCCAACTCCTCACCCTCTCATGCACACACACTGTTCCCCATCCAACTCTCCAACCTCTCACACACACTGTACCCCATCCAACTCCCCACCCTCTCTCACACACTGTACCCCATCCAACTCCCCACCCTCACACACACACACTGTACCCCATCCAACTCCCCACCCTCTCACACACACATACTGTACCCCATCCAACTCCCCACCCTCTCACACACACACACTGTACCCCATCCAACTCCCCACCCTCACACACACACACACACACAGTACCCCATCCAACTCCCCACCCTCTCTCACACACTGTACCCCATCCAACTCCCCACCCTCTCACACACACACACTGTACCCCATCCAACTCCCCACCCTCTCTCACACACTGTACCCCATCCAACTCCCCACCCTCTCACACACACATACTGTACCCCATCTAACTCCCCACCCTCTCACACACACACCGGGCAGAATTTTGGTTGGTGTGGCTGGTGGGCCGGGAGTGGCCGGGAAATGGGCTGCCACCTGCGATCAGCCCCCTCACCAGGATATCACACAGGAGGGCCAATTAAAGCCCGCCCAGAGTGAAACGCTGCTCCTCACTAGTCGGGAAGAGCCGAAAGGGGGCGGGGGCCTATCGGCTGCTGGGTCGAGTGGTGACCCAGCTGCTGGTTTACAATGGCTCACACAGCCCCTGGAAAGTCTCCAGCGAAGAAGACATCTTTGGTGTTGTCAACAGGAAATGACGGCTTCCAGTCCTGTTGCAGACGCCAGGCGGGAAGGCGTCAGGTGGGCAATCGGTCCCCCCCGGTTTTCGGATGAGTACCTCGCGGTTCTCCTGGAGGAGGTGGCTGCCAGGAGGGACACCCTTGTCCCCCAGAGATGGAAGGAGGAGGTCACTACACCTGACAAAAAGAGCTTGGGAGGAGGTGGCAGCCCGGGTCAGCAGCCACGACGCTTTGCGGCACACCTGGGTACAGTGCCACACGAGGTTTAACAGCCTGCTGCACTCAGGAAGGGTGAGTACCGTGTTGGCACGGATCGATGTGTTGAAGTGTTAAGGTCTGCCCCCCCGCCCCCCCCACCGCCCCCATGGAACTCAGGGGTGTTAGAGTCTGAGTGCCAACTGTCAGTGGCACCAGAGCTGGCCAATAGGGTGAGCCCTGGCTTCTTGGACTGAGTGCCTTGTGGCTCAAGGGCTATGACTTGGATGTGCCCTGCGAGGTGCTCCTCAGGTGGGGTAGGCCAGGCTGCAATGGCGCTGCAGGTAGAGAGTGGACTGATCAATGCTCCTCTGTCCTTTCAGGAGAAGACGACCCATAACAACATTGAAGGGTCGCAGACCAGCGGAGGCCCCCAAAACCTCCTAATCCTCACGAGGTACGAGCAGGCTGCCTTGGAGCTGGAGAGATGACACACACCTCGGTCAATCGGCCACAGAGAGGCTGGGTTGTTAGACGAAAATAAGAGTGCAGTGCACAGAGGTGAGAGTTTTGGATGGTGCAAACATTGTTTCTCATGTAGTCTCATCATTGATGGGAGCCTCAAAACTGGATTCCCCATTGATCATTGAAAGATGATGGCACCATGATGCAGATCTCCATTGTCTCACCAGGGTGCCTGGCATGCACAGTGACAGTGCGATGACTGAAACTAATGACATATCATTGTTCTCCATTAGGTTTTCCACCACGCACCCAATCGCAGGACCCTGAATGCTCACCCCTGATGCCAGAGGACTGCCAGGCTCCAGATGCACCTGTGCCCTACCCACTCTCTGAACCAGACACCAGCGCAGATACTAGCACCTTGGTGGGCATTTGATCGACGGCTAGAATATTGGTGCACTGCGGTGAGGGCACTTCACACTCGCTTGAGGTGCAGGTGGAGGCAGAGGGTGCCCAGGATGCCGACAGTCGGAGGACTGCTGGGGACCAGGACGATGCTGAGTGACAGGCAGACGATGAGCCTCTGGAGTCGTCCATTAGGCGGCAGATGCTGGATGTCCAGCGAGATGTGCGGGAGGATCTGGCGGAGATCCATAAGGGTCTGCGTGCCATGGTCTCTGTGATGGAGGAGTCCATGCGGAGCGTGTGCACTGCGTTGACCCTCTGGCCGAGCACATTGCCTCCTCCATTGAGAGAGTGGAGACTCTCATAGAGAGGCAGCTCCAGGGACAGAATCAGGGGGTTCCTGGGGTTGTGCTCGGACCTGCAAACCCTCATACAGGCACTGACCTCAGGTGGTCAGTGTCAATGTGGGAGATGGATGAGGCACCCAGTATCCCAGCTAGGTGCCCATCCACCAATGGCAAGCAGAGAGGTCCAGAGTGACCTAACGTTGGCGCATGAGCTGCCTGTCGTCTCTGTGGCCTCCTCTCAGGGCACTCGGGATGATGGAAGCAGCTCCTCTGCCCCTCTGCCAGTGACCGTGACATCCGATGAGGCTGAGGCAACTGGGGAGATGCCAGCTGTGGCACTGGTCACTCCCTCCCAGGCAGGGCCAGCACAGGCTCCACAGGCCTGAGGACGGCCGGCAAGGTCATCAAGGCCAACAGGACAGCAGAATCAGCAGGCTGTCCCCAATGCTGGTGCCAGTGAGGAGGGGGCACCTAGACATTGCACTTGCAAACGTAAGTTTAAGGCACCATGAGCATAAGAGGTACTGGTCACGGTTAATCTCCTGTTGTGCAATGTTTTGTTTATTTTAACTGGTCTGGGGTTGAAGATCGGAGGAGGTTGTGTTAATTTATTTGGAACGTCAAAATGAGATAAATTCTCCTTTGTCGTAATGGCCTGAGTATGTTTCACCTTCTTTATTTAATGTGGTGCAGGATACGCCAGTGTGTAATGCTGGATGTGGGTGGCTTGAATGTTATTGCACAGGCACTGAGTGGACTTTGGGGTCAAAGGAAATCACAGAATCACAGTGCAGAAGAGGCCCTTCGGCCCATCGAGTCTGCACTGACACGTGAGAAACACCTGACCTACCTACCTAATCCCATTTACCAGCACTTGGCCCATAGCCTTGAATGTTATGACGTGCCAAGTGCTCATCCAGGCACTTTTTAAAGGATGTGAGGCAACCCGCCTCCACCACCCTCCCAGGCAGTGCATTCCAGACCGTCACCACCCTCTGGGTAAAAAAGTTTTTCCTCACATCCCCCCTAAACCTCCTGCCCCTCACCTTGAACTTATGCCCCCTTGTGACTGACCCTTCAACTAAGGGGAACAGCTGCTCCCTATCCACCCTGTCCATGCCCCTCACAAAGGGTCAATTCAGACATCGAGATGGAGGAGGTAGCCCTGGCATGAGCTGGTAGCGCTTATTTGGCAGCCTAGTTGAAGGAGCATTGGATCCCTGGTGTCCCTGCCTCCCTGGAGGTTACCGAGGTCTGCCTCCACACCCTCAGCGTTCTCCTCACCGTGCTCCTCTTCTGACTCACTACTGGATTCAGCCTCTGTGGCCTGTGCAGCTGCATCAGGATCCTCTTCCCCCAATGGGACCCCCCTTGCCAGTGCCAGATTGTGGAGAGTGCAGCATGCAACCACTATCAGTGACACCCACTCTGGGGGGTATTGTACTGCCCCCCTGAATGGTCCAGGCATCGGAAGTGAGTCTTCAGGAAACCTTTGGTCCTCTCTATCACCGCTCTTGTGGAGGCGTGACTCCTATTGTACTCCTGCTCTGCCTCTGTTCTTGAGTGGCAGAGAAGCATCATAAGCCACCTTTTCAATGGATAGCCCTGTCACCCAGCAGCCATCCATCCAGTCGGGCTGGAGCATTGAACAGCCTCGGCGCATGGGAATGTCTCAGGATGTACGTGTCATGGGAGCTGCCTGGGTACCTTGCACAGACTTGCAGAGTCTGCATCCTGTGGTCACACACTATCTGGATGTTTGTAGGGTGGAATCACTTCCTGTTGACAAAGGCACCCGGCTGACCCGCTGGCACCTTGATGGCCACATGTGTGCAGTCAATTGCACTCTGGATGTGGGGGAACCCAGCAATCGCTGCAAAGCCTCTGGCTCACTCAGCCTGGCTGGCCTCGCTCGTACAGAAATGAATGAAAGTCAATACCTACCCGAATAGAAATTCTGTCACCAACTGGACGCAACTGTGGACAACTGATTGGGAGACTCCACACAGATTCCCCACTGAGCCAGAGACACAGAGTTTGAAGGCCACTGTAACCTTCAGAGCCACTGGCATGGGGTGTCCGCCTACACAGTCAGAGCTGATCTCAGGCCCAATCATCTGGCAATTGGAGGTCACAGTCCCCTTTGAGAGGCAGAACCTCCTTCGGCATTGCACCTTGGTCATATTGAGGTAGCTGCATCGCTGCCTGTAAACCCTGGCAGCAGGGATAGTGGCGTCTTCTGCGGCCCCTTCCACCTTGGACTACCTGCTGATCCTGTGCCCCTTGTGCCTGCGCCTCTCCCCCCACAGGTCCCTGCACTGGAAGCTGCATAGTGACACCTGGCCTCCTCTCCCTTCTGCCCCTCTCTTCCTCCTCAGAGGAAGTGTCTACAGTGGAGACCACAATCCCCATTCCCAGGGTAACGGAAGGCTGTCTGATACCTGGAAGGGTCCACACGGTCTGAATCCTCAGGGGTACTGGCAGACAGTAATGAGTGCTGCAATGAAGCCTGGAAATGCTAAGAATGAAACTCCAAACAGAGATGAAGCCAAGGACCATTAAGTCACCAGCAGCAAACTGTCTACCAAACTCCACCATTCACACTGGCAATGCTGTTGACCCTTTTCATCATGCCCGTCGTTGAGGTTTTGTAAATTATCGTCTGTCCGCCTGCCCGTTTTGCATGCGCGATGAGTGCAAAATCACGGCCAACGTAAAATCGGCGTCAATTACCATTTTAATAGCCTGAACTGGCCTCTTAACTAATGGCAGGCATGGTTCCAAATCCAGCTCGCGCCCAGCAACCAAAATCTCGTGGGTCGCTCACTGACATCATTCTGCACAATTTTACACTCGAGCGTGCCCACACACAACGCAAAATTCTGCCCACTGTTCCCAATCCAACTCCCCACCCTCTCACACACACACACAGTATCCCATCCAACTCCCCACCCTCTCACTCACACACACACACTATTCCCCATCCAACTCCCCACCCTCTCTCACACACACTGTTCCCCATCCGACTCCCCACCCTCTCTCACACACACTGTTCCCCATCCAACTCCCCACTCTCTCTCACACACACTGTTCCCCATCCAAATCCCCAACCCCTCTCTCACACACTGTTCCCCATCCGACTCCCCACCCTCTATCACACACACTGTTCCCCATCCAAATCCCCAACCCCTCTCTCACACACTGTTCCCCATCCGACTCCCCACCCTCTCTCTCACACACACTGTTCCCCATCCAAATCCCCAAACCCTCTCTCACACACACTGTTCCCCATCCAACTCCCCACCCTCTCTCACACACACTGTTCCCCATCCAACTCCCCACCCTCTCTCACACACACTGTTCCCCATCCAAATCCCCAACCCCTCTCTCACACACTCTGTACCCCATCCGACTCCCCACCCTCTCTCTCACACACTGTTCCCCATCCAACTCCCCACCCTCTCTCTCACACACTCTGTACCCTATCCAACTCCCCACCCTCTCTCACACACACTGTACCCCATCCAAATCCCCAACCCCTCTCTCACACACTGTTCCCCATCCAACTTCCCACCCTCTCTCACACACACTGTTCCCCATCCAAATCCCCAACCCCTCTCTCACACACTGTTCCCCATCCAACTCCCCACCCTCTATCACACACACACTGTACCCCATCCGACTCCCCACCCTATCACACACACACACTGTACCCCATCCAACTCCCCACCCTCTATCACACACACTGTTCCCCATCCAACTCCCCACCCTCTATCACACACACACTGTACCCCATCCGACTCCCCACCCTCTATCACACACACACTGTACCCCATCCAACTCCCCACCCTTTCTCACACACACACTTTTCCCCATCCAACTCCACAACATCTCACACACACAAACGCACACACATTGTACCCCCTCAAACTCCCCACCCTCTCTCACATACACACTGTTCCCCATCCAACTCCCCACCCTCTCTCACACACACACTGTTCCCCATCCAACTCCCCACCCTCTCTCACACACACACACACACACACACTGTTCCCCATCCAACTCCCCACCCTCTCTCACACACACACACACACACTGTTCCCCATCCAACTCCCCACCCTCTCTCACACACGCACTGCACCCCAACCAACTCCCCACCCTCTCAAACACACACACTGTTCCCCATCCAACTCCCCAAACCCTCACACACACAATGTTCCCCATCGAACTCCCCAACCTCTCAAACACACACACTGTTCCCCATCTAACTCCCCAGCCCCTCACAAACACACTGTTCCCCATCCAACTCTGCACCCTCTCAGACATACACTATTCCACATCCAACTCCTCACCCTCTTACACACACATGCACTGTTCCCCATCCAACTCCCCAACCTCTCACACACACACACACACAAACATACACACACACTATTCCCCATCCAACTCCCCACCCTCTCACACACACACACAAACATACACACACACTATTCCCCATCCAACTCCCCACCCTCTCACACACATACACTGTACCCCATCCAACACACTACCATGTCACACCCACTGTACCCCATCGAACACCCCACTCTCTATCTCTCACACACACACGCGCTATATCCCATCCAAAACCCCACCCTCTCACACACACACACACTTCCCCATCCAACTCCCCACCCCATCACACACAAATTGTTCCCCATCCAACTCCCCACCCTCTCACACACACAAACACTTCCCCACCCTCTCACACACATACTCTGTACCCCATCCAAGTCCCCACCATCTCACACCCACTGTACGCCATCGAACACTCCACTCTCTCTCTCTCACACACACACACACCCACACACACACACGCTATATCCCATCCAACACCCCACCCTCCCACACACCGACTGTTTTCCAACCAACTCCCCAAACTCTGTCACACACACACTGTACCCCATCCAACTCTCCACGCTCTCACACACACACACACACACATTGTTCCCCATCCAACTCCCCACCCTCTCTTACACACACACATTTCCCCATCCAACTCCCCACCCAATCACACACACACACTGTTCCTCATCCAACACTCCACCCTCTCACACACACGCACTGTTCCCCATCCAACTCCCCATCCACTCAAACACACACCCACTGTTCCCCATCCAACTCTCCAGCCTCTCTCACACAAACACCGCTCCCCATCCAACTCCCCACCCTTTCTCACACACACACTGTTCCCCATCCAACTCCCCAACCTCTCACACACACACAGACACACACATTGTAACCCATCCAACTCCCCACCCTCTCACACACACACACACTGTTCCCCATTGAATTCTTCACCCTCTCACACACACACTGTTCCCCATCCAACTCCCCACACACACACACACACACATACTCTGTACCCCATCCAAGTCCCCACCATCTCACACCCACTGTACCCCATTGAACACTCCACTCTCTCTCTCTCTCTCTCTCTCTCACACACACACACGCACTATATCACATCCAACACCCCACCCTCCCACACACCGACTGTCTTCCATCCAACTCCCCAACCTCTCTCTCACACACAAAGACACACAGACTGTTCCCCAACAAACTCCCCACCCTCTCTCACACACACACTGTTCCCCATCCAACTCCCCACCCTCTCACAAACATACTCTGTACCCCATCCAAGTCCCCACCATTTCACACCCACTGCACACTATCGAACGCTCCACACTCTCTCTCTCACACACACACACACGCGCTATATCCCATCCAATACATCACCCTCACACACCCACACTGTTCCACATCCAACTCCCCAACCTCGCACACACACACACACATACACACACTGTTCCCCATCCAACTCCCCACCCTCTCACACACATACACTGTACCCCATCCAAGTCCCCACAATGTCACACCCACTGTACCCCATCGAACACTCCACTCTCTATTTCTCACACACACATGTGCTATATCCCATCCAAAACATCACCCTTTCACACACACACACAGTTCCCCATCCAACTCCCCACCCCCTCACACACACACAGTTCCCCATCCAATTCCCCACCACCACTCACACACACTGTTCTCCATCCAACTCCCCACCATCTCTCACACACACACACTGTTCCCCATCCAACTCCCTACCCTCTCTCACACACACACACTGTTCCCCATCCAACTCCCCAACCTTTCACACAAACACACACACACACACACTGTACCCCAACCAAATCCCCACCCTCTCACACACACACACTGTTCCCCATCCAACTCCCTACCCTCTCTCACACACACACACTGTTCCCCATCCAACTCCCCAACCTTTCACACAAACACACACACACACACACTGTACCCCAACCAAATCCCCACCCTCTCACACACACACACTGTTCCCCACCCAACGTCCCAACCTCTCACAGATTAACACTGTTCCCCATCCACCTCCCCACATTCTCTCTCTCACACACACACACGCGCTATACCCCATCCAACAGCAAACCCTCTCACACACACACACTGTTCCCCATCCAACTCCCCAACCTCTCTCTCACACACACACTGTACCCCATCCATCTCCCCAACCTCTCACACACACAAACACACAGACATTGTACCCCCTCCAACTCCCCACCCTCTAACACACACACACTGTTCCCCACCCAACGTTCCAACCTCTCACACACAGTGTTCCCCATCCAACTCCCCACCCTCTCACAGACTAACGCTGTTCCACATCCAACTCCCCAGCCTCTCCCACACACACACTGTTCCCCATCCAACTCCCCAGCTTCTGCCGCACACCCACTGTATGCCATCGAACACTCCACACTCTGTCTCTCACACACACACACACACACGCTATACCCCATCCAACAGCAAACCCTCACACACACACACACTGTACCCCATCCATCTCCCCAACCCCTCACACACACAATGTTCCCCATTCAACTCCCCAAACTCTCTCACACACACACACACACACACACACACTGTTCCCCATCCAGCTCTCCACCCTCTCACACACACACACACACACTGTACCCCATCCAAGACTTCACCCTCTCACACACACACACTATCCCCCATCCAACTCCCCACACTCTTACACACACACACCCTTTCCCTATCCAACTCCCCAACCTCTCACACACACAAACACACACACACTGTACACCCTCCAACTCCCCACCATCTCACACACACACACTGTTCCCCATCCAACTCCCCACCCTCTCACACACACACACTGTACCCCCTCCAACTCCCCACCATCTCACACACACACACTGTTCCCCATCCAACTCCCCAACCTCTCATACAAACACACTGTACCCCATCCAACTCCCCAACCCCTCACACACACAATGTTCCCCATCCAACTCCCCAACCTCTCACACAAACACACTGTACCCCATCCATCACCCCAACCTCTCACACACACAAACACACACACACTGTACCCCCTCCAAATCCCCACCATCTCACACAAACACACTGTACCCCATCCATCTCCCCAACCCCTCACACACACAATGTTCCCCATTCAACTCCCCAAACTCTCTCACACACACACACACACTATCCCCCATCCAACTCCCCACACTCTTACACACACACACCCTTTCCCTATCCAACTCCCCAACCTCTCACACACACAAACACACACACACTGTACCCCCTCCAACTCCCCACCATCTCACACAAACACACTATCTCCCATCCAACTCCCCACCCTCTCACACACATACTCTGTACCCCATCCAAGTCCCCACCATCTCACACCCACTGCACCACTGCACGCCATCGAACACTCCACTCTCTCTCTCTCTCCCTCACTCACACACACGCGCTATATCCCATTGAATACACCACCCTCTCACACACACACACTGTTCCCCAACCTACTCCCCACCCTCTCACACACACACACTGTTCCCCATCCAACTCCCCACCCTCTCACACACATACACTGTACCCCATCCAACTCCCTACCATGTCACACCCACTGTACCCCATCGAACACCCCACTCTCTATCTCTCACACACACACGCGCTATATCCCATCCAAAACCCCACCCCTCTCACACACACATACACTTCCCCATCCAACTCCCCACCCCATCACACACACTGTTCCACATCCAACCCTCCACCCTCTCACACACACTGTTCCTCATCCAACTCCCCAAACTCACACACACACACACACTTCCCCATCCAACTCCCAACCCTCTCACACACATACTCTGTACCCCATCCAAGTCCCCACCATCTCACACCCACTGTACGCCATCGAACACTCCACTCTCTCTCCCTCACACACACACACACCCACACACACACACGCTATATCCCATCCAACACCCCACCCTCCCACACACCGACTGTCCTCCAACCAACAGCCCAAACTCTCTCACACACACACACACACACTGTACCCCATCCAACTCTCCACGCTCTCACACACACACACACACACACACACATTGTTCCCCATAAAACTCCCCACCCTCTCTTACACACACACATTTCCCCATCCAACTCCCCACCCAATCACACACACGCACTGTTCCCCATCCAACTCCCCATCCACTCAAACACACACACTGTTCCCCATTCAACTCTCTAGCCTCTCTCACACAAACACCGCTCCCCATCCAACTCCCCACCCTTTCTCACACACACACTGTTCCCCATCCAACTCCCCACTCTTTCGCACACACACACTGTTCCCCGTCCAACTCCCCAACCTCTCACACACACACACAGACACACACATTGTAACCCATCCAACTCCCCACCCTCTCACACACACACACACTGTTCCCCATCAAATTCTTCACCCTCTCACACACACATTGTTCCCCATCCAACTCCCCACCCACACACACACACACACATACTCTGTACCCCATCCAAGTCCCCACCATCTCACACCCACTGTATCCCATCGAACACTCCACTCTCTTTCTCTCTCTCTCACACACACACACACACACACATGCGCTATATCCCATGCAACACCCCACCCTCCCACACACCGACTGTCTTCCATCCAACTCCCCAACCTCTCTCTCACACACAAAGACACACAGACTGTTCCCCAACAAACTCCCCACCCTCTCTCACACACACACTGTTCCCCATCCAACTCTCCACCCTCTCACACACACACACACTGTTCCCCATCCACCTCCCCAGCCTCTCCCTCACAGCCACTGTATGCCATCGAACACTCCACACTCTCTCTCACACACACACGCGTGCTATACCCCATCCAACAGCAAACCCTCTCACACACACACACTGTACCCCATCATACTCCCCACCCTCTCACACACACACACTGTTCCCCATCCAACTCCCCACCCACTCCCACACACACACACACTGTACCCCATCCAACTCCCCACCCTCTCACAAACACACACTGTTCCCCATCCAACTCCCCACCCACTCCCACACACACACACACTGTACCCCATCCAACTCCCCACCCTCTCACACACATACTCTGTACCCCATCCAAGACCCCACCATCTCACATCCACTGTCCACCATCGAACGCTCCACTCTCTCTCTCTCTCACACACACACACACACTCTCGCGCTATATCCCATCCAACACCCCACCCTCCCACACACCGACTGTCTTCCATCCAACTCCCCACCCTCTCTCACACACACAATGTTCCCCATCCAACTACCAACCCTCTCACACTCACACACACACACACACACTGTAACTCATCCAAATCCCCACCCTCTCTCACACACACACAATGTTCCCCATCCAAGTCCCCACCATCTCACACACACTATGCGCCATCAAACTCTCCACTCTCTCTCACACACAAACACACGCGATATATCCCATCCAACTCCCCACCCTCCCACACACCGACTTTCTTCCATCCAACTCCCCACTCTCTTACACACACACACTGTTCCCCATTCAACTCCCCAACCTCTCTCTCACACACACACACACACACACTGATCCCCATCCAAATCCCCACCCTCTCACACACATACACTGTTCCCCCTCCAAGTCCCCACCATGTCACACCCACTGTACGCCATCGAACACTCCTCTCTCTCTCTCTCTCTCACACACACACACAAACACGCGCTATATCCCATCCAACGCCCCACCCTCCCACGCACCGACTGTCTTCCATTCAACTCCCCACTCTCTTACACGCACACACTCTTCCTCATCCAACTCACCAACCTCTCTCTCACACACACGCACACACACACATACAAACACTCTTCCCCATCCAACTCCCCACCCTCTCTCACACACACACCGCTCTGCATCCTACTCCCCACCCTTTCTCACACACACACACACACACATTGTACCCCATCCAACTCCCCACTCTCTCACACACACATACACTGTTCCCCATCCAACTCTTCACCCTCTCACACACACACTATTCCCCATCCAACTCCCCACCCACCCACACACAAACACACACACACACACAGTTCCCCATCCTACTCCCAACCTTCTCACACACATACACTGTACCCCATCCAAGTTCCCACCATCTCACAGCCACTGTGCCCCATCGAACACTCCACTCTCTCTCTCACACACAATCGCGCTATATCCCATCCAAAACACCACCCTCTTTCACACACACTGTATCCCATCCAACTCCCCACCCTCTCACACACACACTGTTCCCCATCCAACTCCCCAACCTCACACACACACACACGCTGTACCCCATCCAAATCTCCACACTCTTACACACACACACCCTTTACCTATCCAACTCCGCACCTGCTCACACACACGCACTGTTCCCCATCCAACTCCCCAACCTCTCACACACATACTCTGTACACCATCCAAGTTCCCACCATCTGATATCCATTGTACGCCATCGAACACTCCACTCTCTCTCTCTCTCACACACACACAAACGCTGTATCCCATCCAACAGCCCCACCCTCCCACACACCGACTGTCTTCCATCCAACTCCCCACTCTCTTACACGCACACACTCTTCCTCATCCAACTCCCCAACCTCTCTCACACACACTCTTCCCCATCCAACTCCCCACCCTCTCACACACATACACTGTTCCCCAACCTACTCCCCACCCGCTCACACACACACACTGTTCCCCATCCAACTCCCCACCCTCTCACACACATACACTGTACCCCATCCAACTCCCTACCATGTCACACCCACTGTACCCCATCGAACACCCCACTCTCTATCTCTCACACACACACGCGCTATATCCCATCCAAAACCCCACCCTCTCACACACGCACACACTTCCCCATCCAACTCCCCACCCCATCACACACACTGTTCCACATCCAACCCTCCACCCTCTCACAAACACACTGTTCCTCATCCAACTCCCCAAACTCACACACACACACACACACTTCCCCATCCAACTCCCAACCCTCTCACACACATACTCTGTACCCCATCCAAGTCCCCACCATCTCACACCCACTGTACGCCATCGAACACTCCACTCTCTCTCTCTCACACACACACACACCCACACACACACACACACGCTATATCCCATCCAACACCCCACCCTCCCACACACCGACTGTCCTCCAACCAACGCCCCAAACTCTCTCACACACACACACACACTGTACCCCATCCAACTCTCCACGCTCTCACACACACACACACACACACACACACACATTGTTCCCCATAAAACTCCCCACCCTCTCTTACACACACACATTTCCCCATCCAACTCCCCACCCAATCACACACACGCACTGTTCCCATCCAACTCCCCATCCACTCAAACACACACACTGTTCCCCATTCAACTCTCCAGCCTCTCTCACACAAACACCGCTCCCCATCCAACTCCCCACTCTTTCGCACACACACACTGTTCCCCATCCAACTCCCCAACCTCTCACACACACACACAGACACACACATTGTAACCCATCCAACTCCCCACCCTCTCACAAACACACACACTGTTCCCCATCAAATTCTTCACCCTCTCACACACACATTGTTCCCCATCCAACTCCCCACCCACACACACGCACACACATACTCTGTACCCCATCCAAGTCCCCACCATCTCACACCCACTGTACCCCATCGAACACTCCACTCTCTCTCTCTTACTCTCTCTCACACACACTCACACACACACACACATGCGCTATATCCCATGCAACACCCCACCCTCCCACACACCGACTGTCTTCCATTCAACTCCCCAACCTCTCTCTCACACACAAAGACACACAGACTGTTCCCCAACAAACTCCCCACCCTCTCTCACACACACACTGTTCCCCATCCAACTCTCCACCCTCTCACACACATACTCTGTACCCCATCCAAGTCCCCACCATCTGACACCCACTGCACACCATCGAACACTCCACTCTCTCTCTCTCTCTCACACACACACACACACGCGCTATATCCCATCCAATACACCACCCTCACACACCCACACTGTTCCACATGCAACTCCCCACCCTCTCACACACACTGTTCCCCATCCAACTCCCCACTCTCTCACACACATACACTGTACCCCATCCAAGTCCCCACAATGTCACACCCACTGTACCCCATCGAACACTCCACTCTCTATCTCTGACACACACACGCGCTATATCCCATCCAAAACATCACCCTTTCACACACACACTGTTCCCCATCCAACTCCCCAACCTTTCACACACACACACACACACTGTACCCCAACCAAATCCCCACCCTCTCACACACACACACACTGTGCCCCATCCACCTCCCCAGCCTCTCCCTCACAGCCACTGTATGCCATCGAACACTCCACACTCTCTCTCTCTCACATACACACGCGCGCTATACCCCATCCAACAGCAAACCCTCTCACACACACACACTGTACCCCATCATACTCCCCACCCTCTCACACACACACACTGTTCCCCATCCAACTCCCCACCCACTCCCACACACACACACACTGTACCCCATCCAACTCCCCACCCTCTCACAAGCACACACTGTTCCCCATCCAACTCCCCACCTACTCCCACACACACACACACTGTACCCCATCCAACTCCCCACCCTCTCACACACATACTCTGTACCCCATCCAAGACCCCACCATCTCACACCCACTGTCCACCATCGAACGCTCCACTCTCTCTCTCTCACACACACACACACACTCACGCGCTATATCCCATCCAACACCCCACCCTCCCACACACTGACTGTCTTCCATCCAACTCCCCACCCTCTCTCACACACACAATGTTCCCCATCCAACTACCAACCCTCTCACACACACTGTACCCCATTCAACTCCCCACCCTCTCTCACTCACAGACACACACACACACTGTAACTCATCCAAATCCCCACCCTCTCTCACACACACACAATGTTCCCCATCCAACTCCCCACCCTCCCACACACCGACTTTCTTCCATCCAACTCCCCACTCTCTTACACACACACACTGTTCCCCATTCAACTCCCCAACCTCTCTCTCACACACACACACACACACACACACTGATCCCCATCCAAATCCCCACCCTCTCACACACATACACTGTTCCCCCTCCAAGTCCCCACCATGTCACACCCACTGTACCCCATCGAGCACTCCACTCTCTGTCTCTCACACACACACGCACCAATCCCATCCAAAACCCCACCCTCTCACACACACACACTGTTCCACATCCAACTTTCCACCCTCTCACACACACTGTTCCCCATCCAACTCCCCAAACTCTCACACACACACACTGTACCCCATCCAACTCTCCACCCTCTCACACACACTGTTCCCCATCCAACTCCCCAAACTCTCACACACACACACCATTCCCTATCCAATTCCACACCCTCTCACACACTCGCACTGTTCCCCATTCAATTCCCCACCCTCTCACACACAAACATTATTCCCCATCCAACTCCCCACCCACTCACGTACATACTCTGTACACCATCCAAGTGCCCACCATCTCACACCCACTGTACGCCATCGAACACTCCTCTCTCTCTCTCTCTCTCACACACACACAAACACGCGCTATATCCCATCCAACACCCCACCCTCCCACGCACCAACTGTCTTCCATTCAACTCCCCACTCTCTTACACGCACACACTCTTCCTCATCCAACTCCCCAACCTCTCTCTCACACACACGCACACACACACATACAAACACTCTTCCCCATCCAACTCCCCACCCTCTCTCACACACACACCGCTCCGCATCCTACTCCCCACCCTTTCTCACACACACACACACACACATTGTACCCCATCCAACTCCCCACCCTCTCTCACACACACACCGCTCCGCATCCTACTCCCCACCCTTTCTCACACACACACACACACACATTGTACCCCATCCAACTCCCCACTCTCTCACACACACATACACTGTTCCCCATCCAACTCTTCACCCTCTCACACACACACTATTCCCCATCCAACTCCCCACCCACCCACACACAAACACACACACACACAGTTCCCCATCCTACTCCCAACCTTCTCACACACATACACTGTACCCCATCCAAGTCCCCACCATCTCACAGCCACTGTGCCCCATTGAACACTCCACTCTCTCTCTCACACACAATCGCGCTATACCCCATCCAAAACACCACCCTCTTACACACACACTGTATCCCATCCAACTCCCCACCCTCTCACACACACACTGTTCCCCATCCAACTCCCCAACCTCACACACACACACACACTGTACCCCATCCAAATCTCCACACTCTTACACACACACACCCTTAACCTATCCAACTCCGCACCTTCTCACACACACGCACTGTTCCCCATCCAACTCCCCAACCTCTCACACACATACTCTGTACACCATCCAAGTTCCCACCATCTGATACCCATTGTACGCCATCGAACACTCCACTCTCTCTCTCTCTCTCTCACACACACACACACACTGTTCCCCATCCAACTCCCCACCCTATCACACACACACACTGTTCCCCATCCAACTCCCCAACCTCTCACACACACACACTGTTCCCCATCCAACTCCCCAACCTCTCACACACACACACTGTTCCCCATCCAACTCCCCACCCTATCACACACACACACTGTTCCCCATCCAACTCCCCACCCTATCACACACACTGTTCCCCATCCAACTCCCCACCCTCTCACACACACACACTGTTCCCCATCCAACTCCCCAACCTCTCACACACACACACTGTTCCCCATCCAACTCCCCACCCTATCACACACACACACTGTTCCCCATCCAACTCCCCACCCTATCACACACACACACTGTTCCCCATCCAACTCCCCACCCTATCACACACACACACTGTTCTCCATCCAACTCCCCACCCTCTCACACACACACACTGTTCCCCATCCAACTCCCCACCCTCTCACACACACACACTGTTCCCCATCCAACTCCCCAACCTCTCACACACACACACTGTTCCCCATCCAACTCTCCACCCTCTCACACACACACACTGTTCCCCATCCAACTCCCCACCCTCTCACACACACACACCCTTTCCCTATCCAACTCCCCAACCTCTCTCACACACACACACACACACACTCACACACATGCTGTTCCCCAACAAACTCCCCACCCTCTCACACTCATACTCTGTACCACATCCAAGTCCCCACCATCTGACACCCACTGTACACCATCGAACGCTCCACTCTCTCTCTCTCTCTCACACACACACACATGTGCTATATCCCATCAAACACCCCCACCCTCCCACACACCGACTGTCTTCCATCTAACTCCCCACTCTCTTACACGCACACACTGTTCCCCATCCAACTCCCCAACCTCTCTCACACACACACACACACACACACACACTGTTCCCCAACAAACTCCCCACCATCTCTCACACACACACTGTTCCCCATCCAACTCCCCACCCTCTCACACATACACACTGTTCCCCAACAAACTCCCCACCCTCTCACACACACACTGTTCCCCATCCAACTCCCCAGCTCTCAAACACACACACAATGTTGTCCATCCAACTCCCCACCCTCTCTCACACACACAAGACTGTTCCCCAGTCAACTCCCCACCCTCTCACACATATACTCTGTACCCTATCCAAGTCCTCACCATCTCACACCCATTTTACGCCATCGAACACTCCACTCTCTCTCTCTCTCACACACACACACACACACACACACACACTGTTCCCCAGTCAACTCCCCACCCTCTCACACATATACTCTGTACCCTATCCAAGTCCTCACCATCTCACACCCATTTTACGCCATCGAACACTCCACTCTCTCTCTCTCTCTCACACACACACACACACACACACACAATATATCCCAACCAACACACCACCCTCCCACACACCGACTGTCTTCCATCCAACTCCCCACTCTCTTACACGCACACAGTGATCCCCATCCAACTCCTCAACCTCTCTCTCTCACACGCACACACATATTGTTCCCCATCAAACTCCCCACCCTCTCACACACACACAAACTGTTCCCCATCCAACTCCCCATACGCTCACACACACACACGCACACACACACTCTTCCCCATCCAACTCCCCACCCTCTCACACACACGCACTCTTCCCCATCCAACTTCCCACCCTCTCACACACACACACTGTTCCCCATCCAACTCCCCAACCTCTCACACACATACACACTGTTCTCCAACAAGTCCCCAACCTCTCACACAAACACACACATACACACACATTGTACACCATCCAACTCTCCACCCTCTCACACACATACTCTGTACTCCATTCAAGTCCCCACCATCTGACACGAACTATACGCCATCGAACACTCCACTCTCTCTCTCTCACACACAGACACACACACACAAACATTGTTCCCCATCAAACTCCCCACCCTCTCAGACACACACAAACTGTTCCCCATCCAACTCTCCACACTAACACACACACACTCGCGCACACACACACTCTAACCCATCCAACTCCCCACACAATCACACTCACAAACTGTTCCCCATCCAATTCCCCACCCTCTCACACACACACTGTTCCCCATCCAACTCCCCACCCTTTCACACACACACACCGCTCCCCATCCAACTCCGCACACTCTCACACACACACACCGCTCCCCGTTCAACACCCCACCCTTTCTAACACACATACTATTCCACATCCAACCCACCATCCTCTCAAACACACTGTTCCCCATCCAACTCCCCACCCTCTCACACACACTGTTCCCCATCCAACTCTCAACCCTCTCACACGCACACACACACATTGTACCCCATCCAACTCCTCCCCTCTCACACACACACACTGTTCCCCATCCAACTCCCAACCCTCTCACACGCACACACAGACATTGTACCCCATCCAACTCCTCACCCTCTCACACACACACACTGTTCCCCATCCAACTCCCCACCCTCTCACACTCTCACCTCTCCCCATCCAACTCCCCACCCTCTCACACACACACTGTTCCCCATCCAACTCCCCACCCTCTCACACACACACTGTTCCCCATCCAACTCCCCACCCTATCTCACACATTTACACTGTTCCCCACCCAACTTCCCACTGTCTCAGACACACACACAGTTCTCCATCCAACTCCGCACCCCCTCACTCACACAATGTTCCCATCCAACTCCCCACCCTCTTACACACACACACTATTCCCCATCCAATTCCACATCCTCTCACACACACAGTCTGTTCCCCATCCAACTCCCCACCCTCTCACACGCACACCCTGTTCCCCATCCCATTCCCCGCCCTCTCACACACACACACCGCTCCCCATCTAACTCCCCAATGTCTGCCACACACACACACGCACACACACACATTGTACCCCATCCAACTCCCCACCCTCTCACACACACTGTACCCCATCCAACTCCCCACCCTCTCAGACACAGACACTGCTCCCCATCCAACTCCCCACCCACTCACACTCACACTGTACCCCATCCAATTCCCCACCCTCTCACACTCACACTGTACCCCATCCAACTCCCCACCCTCTCACACACACTGTTCCCCATTCAACTCCCCACCCACTCACACACACACTGTACCCCATCCAACTCCCCACCCCCTCTCACACACACTGTACCCCATCCAACTCCCCACCCTCTCACACACACACTGTTCCCCATTCAACTCCCCACCCACTCACACACACACTGTACCCCATCCAACTCCCCACCCTCTCACACACACACTGTACCCCATCCAACTCCCCACCCCCTCTCACACACACTGTATCCCATCCAACTTCCCACCCTCACACACACACACACACTGTACCCCACCCAACTCCCCACCCTCTCACACACACAATGTACCCCATCCAACTCCCCACCCTCTCACACACACACTGTACCCCATCCAACTTCCCACCCTCACCCACACACACACTGTTCCCCATCCAACTCCCCACCCTCTCACACATACACTGTTCCCCATCCAACTCCCCACCATCTCACACACACACTGTACCCCACCCAACTCCCCACCCTCTCACACACACACTGTTCCCCATTCAACTCCCCACCCCCTCACACACACACTGTACCCCATTCAACTCCCCACCCCCTCACACACACTGTACCCCATTCAACTCCCCACCCCCTCACACCCACTGTACCCCACCCAACTCCCCACCCTCTCACACACACACTGTTCCCCATTCAAATCCCCACCCCCTCACACACACACTGTACCCCATTCAACTCCCCACCCCCTCACACACACTGTACCCCATTCAACTCCCCACCCCCTCACGCACACACTGTACCCCATTCAACTCCCCACCCCCTCACACACACTGTACCCCATTCAACTCCCCACCCTCACACACACAAACTGTACCGTATGCAACTCTGACTCTCCCACACAGAAGCTGTGCCCTATCCAACTCCCCACCCTTTCTCCTACACACTGTACCCCATCCAATGCCCCACATTCTTATGCACACACTATACCACATCCAACTCACCAACATCTCACACACACTCTACCCCATCCACCTCTCCACCCTCTCACATACACTGTACCCCATCCAACTCCCCACGCCCTCACACACACACATTGTAATCCTTCCAACTCTCCACCCTCACACACACACATTGTACTCCTTCCAACTCCCCACCCTCTCACACACACTGTAATCAATCCAACTCCCCACCCACTCACACACACACACTGTACCCCATCCAACTCCCACCCTCTCTCACACACTGTACCCCATTCAACTCCCCTCCCCCTCACAAACACACTGTACCCCATTCAACTCCCCACCCCCTCACACACACACTGTACCCCATTCAACTCCCCACCCACTCAAACACACACTGTACCCCATTCAACTCCCCACCCACTCAAACACACACTGTACCCCATTCAACTCCCCACCCACTCAGACACACATTGTGTCCCAACCAACTCCCCACTCTCTCAGGCACAAACTGTACTCCATTCCACTCCCTGCTCACTTATGCACAAACTGTACTGTATCCAAATTCCCACTCACCCACACAGAAACTACCCCATTTAACTCCCCACCCTCTCTCACAAGCACTGTACCCATCCAACTCCCCACCCTCACACACACAAACTGTACCGTATGCAACTCTCACTCTCCCACACAGAAGCTGTGCCCTATCCAACTCCCCACCCTTTCTCATATACATTGTACCCCATCCAACTCCCCACCCTCACACACACGAACTGTACCGTATGCAACTCTCACTCTCCCACACAGAAGCTGTGCCCTATCCAACTCTCCACACTTTCTCATATACACTGTACCCCATCCAACTCCCCACCCTCACACACACACATACATTGTACTCCTTCCAATTCCCCACCCTCTCACACATACACTGTACCCCAAGCAAAAACCCCACTCTTCTTCACACACACAGTTTGCCTGATATAGCTGCTCAACCTGTCTCACATGAACTCTAACGCATCCAACTCTCCATGGTCTCACACACACATAGTACCCCATTAAATCCCCACCCTCTCTCACACACACCATACCATGACAGGCACTCTCACACACAGACTGTATCAGATCCAGCTCCCCACCCTCTCTCACACACACTGTATCCCATCCAACTTCCCTCCCTCTCCCCCACACACACTACCCCATCCAACTCTCCACCCCCTCACACATGCAAACTGTACCCCATCCAACTCCCCACCCTCTCACACACTCACTGTTCCCCATCCAACTCCCCACCCTCTCACACACTCACTGTACCCCATCCAACTCCCCACCCTCTCACACACACACTGTACCACATCCATTCCCCACCCACTCACACATTCACTGTACATCATCCATTCCCCACCCTCTCACATACTCACTGTACCCCATCCAACTCCCCACCCTCTCACACACACACTGTACCCCATCCATTCCTCACCCTCTCACACCCTCTGTCCTCTATACACTAGGATTATACATCATTGCGTGCCCAAGCAGAGCGGTTTAATATTTAGATCCATGGTCCTCTAGATATTGGGCAGTCGATGTGGCTGTTATGAGTGATGGATACTGGCATTTGACTGAATCAGGTAAGTGAAGGGAGGTGAACCACAATAATAAGAGCTTTTGTGAATGTGAGTGATATGTGATTTTTAATACAGTGTGTGCCAGAGTTGGAAAGGGTGAGTTTTGTTGGTTTTATCAACTTAGCTTTGTCAGCGTTAACAGGAGTGGAGAGTGAGCTGTCAATAAATTATATTTCATCTGACCTAGAAATTATTTCTTGAGTTTAGTTTTAAAATTAAATTTATCTTTCTTCTGTTCAATTGATCTCCTGATTTAATACGGCTGTAACCAATGTGAAATCTTCAATCATTAACTCAGACCTCCCGCTTTCAAATTCCCCCATCCTTTCTTATCTCTATCTCTCTTTTATCAATACTTGATCTAACCTTTCCTTCCTTCCTCTTCTTGCTTCAACATGAATTTTCAGATCCCACTTCCCCATTTCCTACACACGATCCCTCCTGCTAGCTCCCTTATTGTTAAACGAAGTTATATAGGACGGACGGCCCTGACACAGACCATTCGGCTTAACTGGTCTTTGCTGATGCTAATGCTCCACTTGTGCCTCGTCCTACCTTCCTTCATCTAATCCTAGCAGCATAACCTTATACTCCCCTTCAGTATATCTATGTTATTGGCCTCAACTGGGGGAGACAGTGGCATAGTGGTCGTGTCACTGGACTAGTAAACCAGAGGCAACAGCAAAAAATGCTGGAAAAGCTCAGCAAGTCTGGCAGCATCTGTGGAGAGACAGACAGAGTTAACGTTTCGAGTCCGTATGACTCTTCTTCAGAGCTGAAGGGAAGTAGAAACGTGGTGAAATATAAACTGATTAGTGGGGGGGCGGAACAGTTGAAGTTGGATAGAAGGCCGGCGACAGATGGAGGCAAAGGAGAGATTGCGAAAGATGTCATAAATTTATTATTACATTTAAATGTATTCATTTATTATCATTATTATCATTTTCACTTATTCCCACTTATCTTCGTTATTATTATTCCAGCATTTTTTTGTTTTTGTTTCAGATTTCCAGCATCCGCAGTATTTTGCCTTTAACTTAATAAATCACAGCCCTGGCGGCTGACTGGGGGCATTTTTTATTATTCTTTCTTGGGATGTGGGTGTCATTGACTGGGCCAGCATTTATTGCCCATCCCTAATTTCCCCTTGAGAAGGTGGTGGTGAGCTGCCTTCTTGAACCGCTGCAGTCCGTGTTGTGTAGGTACATCCACAGTGCTGTTAGGAAGGGAGTTCCAGGATTTTGACCCAGTGACAGTGAAGGAACGGCCGATATATTTCCAAGTCACGATGGTGAGTGGCGCGGAGGGGAACTTCCAGGTGGTGATGTTCCCATGTGTCTGCTGCCCTTGACCTTCTAGATGGTAGCAGTCGTGGGTTTGGGAGGTGCTGCTGAAGGAGCCTTGGTGAGTCCCAATGAGTAGCTGGTGGGATCTAATTTCCATTAATTAAAATCTCAGATTGAAAGCCGGGCTGGATTTTATGTTTCCCCGCCGGGTGTGTTTTCACTGGGGGGTTGGGGGTGGGGGGCAGGTAAAATGGGGCGGGTGTCCACCCCAGCACCTTCCCGCCCACCCTTCAGCTCACTCCCATAACCCGCCATATTTAAATAAATAATTAAGGGTCAATTGAGCTTCTTAACAAGCTAATTGACCTTGATCATATGCTGCCCACACCATAACATGGTTGGTGTGGGCAGATGGGAGGAGGTGGGCAGGCAATATTTGTAAAAGCCTTTTTTTTATAAGGTCAGGAAGGAAGGAGGGGTACTATCTTCAGCGTGATTCACTTTCCACATTGGGGAGCAGCACCCCCCAAGACAATACAACCCCTTCTTCCTACCCACCCCTGCTGACCAACACCCACCTCCCCCACCCTCCTTCCTAAGCTGGCCAAACTCTCCCTGCCCAATACCCTAAACTTTCCTCACTCCAGTATCCATTGGGCCTTCTCCTTGAGACTGGTTGCCAATTCCAGTGGCGTCCAGTAATGAGATCTTGGCCCTGCCCGGACTGCAGGATTGGCCGGCAGCTCCCAATGGCAGGACCTCTTCCCCAGTGAGGGTGCTCAAGCCCCACTCTCCGACAATTTGGCCCCCCCGCAGTAGTTTGCGGCTGTGAGGGCGGGCTGGCATGGAGTGAGTCGGCTTCCAGCCAACTATGCTTCTGGCAGGGGTGGGGTGGGGATGAGCCATGCACTGCCCCCCACCCCACCCCATAATATGTAGCCCCTAGTCTCAGTGACGGTGACTACGAAACTATCACTGATGGTTGTAAAAACCCATCTGGTTCACTGATGTCCTTTAGGGAAGGAAATCTGCCGTCCCTCACCTGGATGTAATTCCAGACCCATGGCAATGTGGTTGACTCTTAATTGCCCTCTGTAATGGCTGAGCAAGCCACTCAATTCAAGGGCAATTAGGGATGGGCAACTGCAACGTGGTGCAAAAACACAACAGGAAAAGCAGCCTAACCATGGCTAACAAAAGAAATTAAGCATAGTATTAGATCCATAGGGGAGTCGTATAAAGTTTCTAGAAAAAGTAGCAAGCCTGAGGATTTTGAGCAGTTTAGAATTCAGCAAAGGAGGACCAAGAGATTGATTAAGAGGGGAAAAATAGAGTATGAGAGTAAACTTGCAAGGAACATAACAGAGGACAGTAAAATCTTCTATTAGTATGTAAGAAGAAAAAGATTAGTGAAGACAAATATAGGTCCCTTACAGTCTGGAACAGGAGAATGTATAATAGAGAACAAGGAAGTGGCAGAGCAATTAAACAACTACTTTAGTTCTGCCTTCACAGAGGGAGACACATAACTTCCTAGAAATACTAGGGAACCAAGGGTCTAGTGAGAAGGAGGAATTGAAGGAAATTAGTATTACTAAAACAATAGTGCTGGGGAAATTAACGGGACTGAAAGCTGATAAACCCCCAGGGCCTGATAATCTACATCCCAGGGGACTAAAGGAGGTGGTCATGGAAATAGTGGGTACATTGATAGTCATTTTCCAAAATTCTGTATCTTCTGGAACAGTCCCAGCAGATTGCAGGGTGGCAAATTGTAACCCCAGTCTTTAAGAAAGGAGGGAGGAAGAAAACAGCAAATTACAGACTGGTTAGCCTAACCTCAGTAGTAAGGAAGATGCTAGAGTCTATTATAAAGGATGTGATAACAGGACACTTAGAAAATATCAATCAGGTTAGACAAAATCAACATGGATTTATGAAAGGGAAATCATGTTTGACAAACCTACAGGAGTTTTTTGAGGACGTAACTAGCAGAATAGATAAGGGAGAACCAGTAAATGTGGTGTATTTAGATTTTCAGAAAGCTTTTGACAAAGTCCCACATAAGAGGTTAGTGAGTAAAATTAAAGCACATGGGATTGGGGGTAATATACTGGTGTGGATTGAGAATCGGTTAGCACACAGGAAAAAGAGAGTAGAAATAAATGGGCCTTTTTCAGAGTGGCAGACAGGGACTAATGGGGCACCGCAGGGATCAGTGCTTGTGCCCCAGATATTCACAATATATGTCAATGATTTGGATGAGGGAACCAAATGTAATATTTCCAAGTTTGCTGACAACATGAAACTTGATGGGAATGTGAGCGATGAAGAGGGTGTTAAGAGGCTTCAAGGTGATTTAGACAGGTTGAGTGGGCAAATACGTGACAGATGCAGTATGACATGGATAAGTGTGAAGTTATCCACTTTGGTAGGAAAAACAGAATGGCAGAGTATTATTTAAATGGTGATAGATTGGGAAATGTTGATGTACAAAGGGACCTGGGTGTCCTTGTACACTAGGTCACTGAAAGCAAGCATGCAGGTGCAGCAAGCAGTTAAGAAGGCAAATGGTTGGCCTTCATTGCCAGAGGACTTGAGTACAGGAGCGAGGATGTACAGGGCCTGGGTGAGACCACACCTGGAATATTGTGTGCAGTTTTGGTCTCCTTACCTCAGAAAGGATAAATTTGCCGTAGAGGGAGTGCAGCGAAGGTTCACCAGACTGATTCCTGGGATGGCAGGATTGTCGGATGAGGAGAGATTGTGCTGACTAGGTCTGTATTCACTGGAGTTTAGAAGAATGAGAGGAGATCTCATTAAAACATATAAAATTCTGACCGGGATGGACAGACTGGATGCTGGGATGATATTTCCTCTGGCTGGAGGGTCTAGAACAAGGGGTCACAGTCTCAGGATATGGGGTAGACCATTTAGGACTGAGGTGAGGAGAAACTTCTTCACTCAGAGGTTGGTGAACCTGTGGAACAGAGGCCAAGTCACTGAATATATTAAAGAAGGAAATAGATAGATTTCTGGACTCTAAAGCTGTCAAGGGTTTGGGGAGAGCACGGGAGTGCGGCGTTGAGACAGAGGATCAGCCATGATCATATTGAATGGCGGAGCAGGCTCGAAGGGCCGAATGGTTTACTCCTGCTCCTATTTTCTATGTTGCTATGTCTAAATGCTGGCCTTGCCAGCAACGCCCACATCCCATGAAAGAATAAGGAACAGTGGGACTAGCAGAATAATATTTCGGCACAGACTAGAAGGGCCGAATGGCCTGTTTTCTGTGCTGTAGTGTTCTATGGTTCTATGGTTCTAACAGCCACATAATGTGGTAACCAGTTTCACATTCCATCCAGTCTCTGGGTGGAACAATTTGTCCTGAATCCCCTACTGAATTTCTTAGTGACTATCTTGTGTTTTTTTTTAAATTAAACATGGCATGCTTTCCCATATTGCTGTTCTCTGTGTTTACCCTGTCAAAGCCTTTCATAATCTTGAAGATCTCTCTCAGGTAACCCCCCCATCGGCATTCATTTTTCTCGAGGAAAGAGCTCCAGGCTTTGTTTTGAAATGAAGTTTCATTAAACCATCCCTTCCTCTCATCCACTCTCTCCAAAAAGCACGCAGTGGTGAGTGTGGTCAAGTGGTTCCCTCATGGGTACCTGGCACATCGAGGGTTAGCCGTGCCCCTGAGGTCTTGACCAGCACGATGCGCTTGCAAATCTCCTCTTCCACTTTCTATAGTCAAAGTGGTGTTTGATCAAACTGTACAGCATTCTCTCACCTGTACTCCACTGATCCAGTGATTTGCTTTCTACTTCCCTTGCTACTCTCCAGTGATTGTGCATCCTTATAGGTGAGGGTTCCAACCCTGAGCTCACTTCCAACCTCATCGATGGGCAGCTCAAGGCTATTCACAAGAGCGTGTGTGTGGCACAGGATACCAGGCCACTTTGAGTGGCACTGTTTTCTGGGTTGGGAGCCCTTTAAACGGCAAAATGGGAGGAGATGGTGAATGATGAGTCACTTGTCCTGCGTATATCAGTTGCACCCAGGCAATTACCATGGAAATTGGAATAAATGCTAAGAGAGTGGTTGAAATGTGTGTTGTGTGTGGGATGTGTAAATGGGCCAAAAAATGCTCACCCACTCAGAGTGGGTGAGTGAAATCATCCCCAGTGAATCTGGGAGGTCATATTTTTCTTTATTTCGCATACTCATGTTGTGGAACTTGTTTGTCATTGGCAAAATAGAAGATCACACATTTCCATTAAGGAGGCTGATGTGGAGAATAAACATAGACCATTTTGGGCTAAGAGACCTGTTTCTGTGCAGTAAATTCACCTGCCTGATATTCCCACCTTCTGCTCCGAATCAGCTTTTCGCTGGATTACATTCTTGTAAAGCGCCCTGGGCTGTTTGACAACGTTCAAGTCGCTATATAAATGCAGATTGTTGTTGCTATGGAAACAAGTGCTTATTTTTTTTTAGCAATTTGTCAATAAATCCGTCCACCTTTTGTGGCATGGGATAACCCAGTACTCGGTGTAATCGAGCCTCAGCACCAGGTGAGGGAGGCTTTTTTTGCCACAGATTCAGAAAATTCTGGAGATCAAGAAATACCTGAATTTATGCAGCACCTTTCACAACCAAAGTGCTTTACAGACGACAAAATTTGGGGAGAGGTAATGGCATAGTGGTACTGCCACTGGACTAGTAATCCAGAGGCCCCAGGCTTATGTTCTGGATGACATGGGTTCAAATGACAGCTGTTGGGATTTAAATTTAATGAATAAAATCTGGAATATAATGTCGCTCTCAGCAGCGTTGACCATGAAACTATCATCGATTGTTGTAAAAAAAAAATCATCTGGTTCATTAATGTCCTTTAGGGAAAGAAATCTGCTGCCCTTACCCGTTCTGGCCTACATGTGACTCCAGACTCACAGCACTGTGGCTGACTCTGGAATGGCCTAGCAAGCCACTCAGTTCAAGGGCACTTAGGGATGGGCAACAAATGCTGGCCTGGCCAGTGATGCCCGCATCCCATCAAAGAATAAAGAGAAAAACGTACCTTTGAACTGTAAGCACTATTGTCATGTTGGAAACACTATAACCAATTTACACACAGAAGGCTGTCATAAGCAACAATGTGATAAAAGACCAGATAATACTTTTTTTATTTGTCAGGGATAAATATTGGTCCAGGGCATAGGGGAAAACTAATTAACTTGCTTGAGGTATTTGATGAGGTAACAGAGAGGGTTGATGAGGGTAATGCTGTGGATGTGGTGCACATGGACTTCCAAAATGCATTTGGTAAATTGTTGCACAGCAGACTTGTGAGCAAAGTTAGAGTTCATGGAGTAAAAGGGACAGTAGCAACATGGATACGAAATTGGCTGAGTGACAGGAAACAAAGAACGGTGCTGTTTTTCAGACTGGAATAAGGTTTATAGTGGAGTTCCCCAGGGCTCAGCGTTGGGATCCTGCTCTTCCTGATAGATGTTAATGACCCAGACCTTGGAGTACAGGGCACAATTTCAAAATTTGCAGGTGAAATGAAACTTGGAAGTATTGTGAACCATGAGGAGGATAGTGTAGAACTTCAGAAGGACAGAGACAGGTTGGCAGAAGGGGCAGGCAAATGGCAGATGAAATTTAATGCAGAGTTGTGCAAAGTGATTCATTTTGGTAGGAAGATCACAGAGAGATAATATAAAATAAAGGGTACAATTCTAAAGGGGGTGCAGGAGCAGAAGGACCTGGGTGTATGTATGCACAAGTCACTGATGGGGGCAGGACAGGTTGAGAGAGCAGTTAATGAAGTATACAACATCCTTGGCTTTACCTTTAGGGGCAGAGAGAACAAAACCAAGGATGTTATGTTAAGCCTGTATAGAACACTGGTTCAGGCTCAACTGGAGTATTGTGTTCGGTTCTGGGCACCACACTTTAGGAAGGATGTGAAGGCTTTAGAGGGGGTGCAGAAAAAGATTCACGGGAATGGTTCCAGGGCTGAGGAACTTCAGTTACATAGATTGGAGAAGCTGGGACTATTCTCCTTGGAGGGAGGAGATGGCTGAGAGGAGATTTCATACAGGTTCCCTTTGGTGGCAGGATCAAGAACCAGAGGGCACAGATTTAAAGTCATTGACAAAAGATGTAATAATGACATGAGGAAAAACCCTTCCACGCAGAGAGAGGTTAGGATCTGGAACGCATAGCCTGAGAGGGCAGTGGAGGCAGGTTCAACTGAGACTTCCAAAAGGGAATTGGATCATTATCTGAAAAGGAAAAATCTGCAGGGCTACCGGGAAAAGGCAGGGGAGAGGCCCTAGGTAAATTGCATTTTCAGAGGGGCAGCACAGGCGCAACGGGCTGAATGGCCTCCTTCTGTGCTGATTCTATGACAACTCTCCTGTTTAAAATAGCGGGCATGGGATCTTTTATAACCGCCTGAAAGAGCAGCCGAGGCCTCAGTTTAACGCCTCATCCGAAAGAAGCAGATTGAAGTGCAGCCAAACGACCGATTCTCACTACGCACTCACTGTGAGGCGGCCACCATTCTCCTGGCTGCCATATGCACTAGTGGGAGGCATAGTACCTTGTGATTAACATGAGCTTAGAGTAGTTGGCCCACTAAACCAACCCACGTGAGCCAGGTCAGGATGGAAGTTGTTGTCAGGGCGTTTGGGACAAAGGCATCCCGACGTGACACTAAGATCCACGCTCAAGTCAACAGCTCTGCCAACACAGACACAAGATTCACGCATTAGGGAGCTACCAGCTGGCTCTAACCCAGTACATGTGAGCTACTTACCACATATCCGCTACATATACCAAGACTACTTGCTTCCACCTCACCCAACTGCAACCCTACTTCAGTTTATCTGCTGCTGAAACCCTTGTCCATCATTTTGTTACTTGGTTATTCCAATGTTCTTCTGATCAGCCTCCTAGCTTCCACCGTCCGTAAACTTGGGCTTATCCAGAACTCTGCTGCTCATACCCTAATTCACGCCAAGTCCCCTTCACCCATCTGTCCCTGTGCTCACTGAACCTACACAGGCTCCCAGACCAGCAACGTCTCCGTTTTTAAAATTCTTATCCTTGTTTTCAAATCGCTAAACGGCCTCGTCCCTCTCTATCTCCGTAACTTCCTCCAGCCCTACAACCCTCTGAGATCTCTGCACTCCTACAGTTCTGACCTCTTGTGCATCTCCCAGCTGCTTTGCTCCACCATTGGCGGCTGTGCCTTCAGCTGCCGAGGCCTCGAGGTTGGGAATTCCATCCCGAAACTTCGCCATCTCTCTACTTCTCTCTCTCCCTTTATGATGCTCCTTAAAACCTCACCCTTTCACCAAACTTTTGTCCAGCTGACCTTCTGTGGCTAGGTGTCCAATTTTGTTTGATGCCACTCCTGTGAAGTCCCTTGGTAAGTTTTACTATACGGTATTATGGGCACTATATAAATGCAAGTTGTTATTGTTGTACAAAAGGAGTTCCAATATCACTTTTCTTACTGGATCAGGTTCATATGGGGTTCAGACGGTTAAGAATAATAACACAAGAAGGAAAATTCATGGAGTGTTTATCCAGAACGTTCCCTCAAGAGATTAAATGGTGGGTAGAGCCCATTTCGTTCGGGAGAGTGTACATGGGCAATAAATAATTGAATGTGATGAGCTGATTTGGAAACAGGTCTACCAGCAAGGTGCCTGCATAATTAGGGATTACAACTCAAAAAGTATACGATTGACAATTCATTGCTTTGAGCTGGGTTAAGGATGAGATCAGGTGCTACAGAAATATCTTCTGAGAGAGAGCTCTATATCAATGCGTGCCAGCCCCCAAAGTTAATGAAGCAAAACTTTGAACGTTCATCTAGATCTCTGCTTGGCTTGATGCTCCAACTGACTACGACTTCTCAGCTTCCCTGGTCCTGACAGCTCACATCGTACCCTCGGGAGTCTTTGATTAGCTCAGCTATTCTCATCACCTCCAACGCCATTTCCATTTAACTCTCTATACAGCTTCTATTTGAAAGAATTTATCATCTTTCCATCACTACCGAGGGCCAATGCTCAGACTGGATAGGATGGGAGGAATACAGATGACTCAGGGAGGATCACTGTGCTTCTGATGAATCACACCAATGTCCAGGGAGTGAAGTATCCCAAAATAGCGGGACTATTGGATAGCTCAATCTAGGAGCCAGCATAGTCTTGATGGGTTGAATGGTCTGCTTCGGTGCTATATCATGTGATGATATCATAGCTGTCCTTGAAGTTTTGAAGGAAATTTTTAAACGTTGAATGTCTTGGTAAACAAGATGTACAAAACAGACATTGGAATCTTTATTTAGCCATTCCAATTGTTTTGAGATTATTACATTATTTGAATATTCTTAGCATTAGCGACATGAGTAACAGCCATTATCTTGTACAATGCTCTGTGAAATGTCGTTACTTGTCTGACTTGACACGCTAAATGGTTTTTATGAGATGTGCAGCACTAAGTTAATGGAATTTCTAAATGGCTATGAGCTTATTTTAGGCAGAAGGACTCCAGGCTGAATTAGACTGTCCTCCTGTAAATGGTTGCATTGAGGATTCAACAATAATTATCGTTGAAGAATTCTGACTTTTATTTCTGTAGGTTTAGTTGTTCATCTTTGGGCTTGATCCAATTTCTGGGTAGACCATTCAGCCAAGACCACAATTGTAATCTTTAAACTCGTGCATCACTGCTCATAATGATATAAGAGATGGCCAGCCACATATCCATTGTGTTTGAAGGATTGTTGCTCACTGATTTTAAACCTCACAATCCATTTGTAAAGAGATTCAGAATTTTTTGAGGTGTGAAAAGAAAGGGAATTGACATGGTTTCCTGGCCAATGTCCCTCCTCCAACCAACATGCCAAAATCATAGTAACAGATTATAGTCTCCTTATTTTCTGTGTGCAAATGTTGTTACATCGGCCTATATAACAACAATTGAGGTCCATCAACGTCATGCTTTGTACGTGAGACAATTGCAGATATTTCTGAAATTTATAAGAAACTAAACAAATGCAAGGCCGTCTTCCTTTCTTCTTCATCTGTTTGTTAACCCAATGGACGCTGTGCTCATTGACATGTAATGGCGTCAACCTCCTACAATCCTGTAACACTCTGTGTCTCTGTGCTTGTCCAATTACGGCTTCTTGTGCATCCCCGATTTCCTTTATGTCACCATTGGTAGCTGTGCCTACAGTTGCCTTGGCCCCAAGCTCTAGAATTCCCTTCCCCAAACTGTCCTCTGCTTCCTCTCTCTCTTCCTTTAAGATGCTCCTTAAAACCTACTTCTTTGAAGCTTTTGATCATTTGAGTATTGCTGAAAAAGAGACATCTATCAAAATGTTTCGTCTTGCACTAATGAGGACAGCAACGAGATAAACCAACAGTAAAGGGAACAACAATTTATACTACAAGAGAAGAGAATTGGTCTGGTTGGTTGGCAAGTGGGCTCCGATTGGTAGAGGTGTTGTCATGGAGAATGCAGCAGAGAACAGTTAACTGTCAAGTTTTTGTTTCAAATTCAAACCAGGCAGGTCTACTCTGATTGGCCAAGACATTGCCAGGGTAATGAATGGCTGTCCTGCAAGCTTTTGTTTAGTTGGAAAAGGTGTAATGCATGGACATGCTCCTTCTGTCTACAAAGGACAGAGCCCTCTTTGTGAATATATGTAGCTTCTAGCATGCGTAAGTGAGCCATACTGTGAGCCTGACTGATAATCTTAAATTAGTAGAGAACATGTTGATGCATTACGCCTTTTCCAACTAAACAAAATCTTGGGAGGCTGCCATTCCCTGGTTCATTCCCCATGGCAATGCTTTGACCAATCAGAGTCGACCTGCCTGGTTTGAATTTGAAACAAAAGCTTGGCAGTTGCAGTTAACTGTTCGCTGCTGCATTCTCCATTGCAACACTTCTACCTATCAGAACCCACTTGCTAACCAATCAGCACTCTCCTCTCATGTAGTATAAATTGTTGTTCCCTTTGCTGTTGGTTTATCTTGCTCAGATGTCCTGATGAGTACAAGATGAAAAGTTTTGACAGCATGTCTTTTTTCAGCAATATTCAAATTCTGTGCTATGGTATGACTACTTTTGATCATTTGTTTTAATTTCTATCGATGTCAACGTTTGTTTGATAGCATTCCGGCGAAGCAGCTTGCGCTATTTTACAAAATAAAGAGTGCTACATAAATGCAAGTTTAATTGTTGTGTTTTGTAGGTTCCTTTCAGTCTTTGTAAAAGACTGTTTAGCATAGCCATTTCTTTGATTGATCTCGACCTCAGCTACTCAACTTCTCACCAATTATATTGTGGAGAGGGTATTATGATATGTTAAGGGACACCTAGCGTTCTCTTGCAATTTGGGAGTTGCGCATTTCTGAGGTGCTCAGACCCGTTGGCTCAAGCTGAAACTCACAAACCTGCTCGGTCAGCTTAGTCCTAGTCATCGATTTCCTGCCGACATCTCTCAAAAACAAATTCATAAACCTTCTGACACCAAATCAATGACTAGTTTTCCCTTTCTCCTTATTAGTTCAGTAATCTAAGTGAGGAGGTTTCAGTGGGACAGGAATCCATGTATGCAAATTCAGTTCCCTTGCTCTGTCAGATGGTCTGAGTTCAAGGGTCATGTTATCACTGCAGAATAAAGTGAATGAAGCTCATCATGGCCGTGACTCAGTCGGCAGCACTCTTGTCTCTGAATTGTAAGGTTCGGGCCTCCAGTCCCACCCCAGCACAAAAATCAGGGGCAGTTGCTTCAGTGCAGCAGTGAGGGATTGCTGCACTGTTGAAGTCTTCTGGATGAGATGTGAAATCCAGGAACGTTGGGCCGATGTCAAAGATCCCAATGAGCAATTTCCAAGAAGGGTAAGGCAGTTTTCCCATTGTCCTGACAAATATTTATCCCCCAGGCTCAATAATAAAACGAGGTTATCTGGTCATTATCTCATTGCTCACGTTTCGTGGGAGCTAGCTGTGCACAATTTGGTTGCTGTGTTTCTTACATTACAACAGTAACCTTCAAAATACTTATTTGGCTGTACAGCACTTTGAGAGATTCAGCCGTTGTGAAAAAAGCGATTATAAACGCAAGTCTTTATTTTTTTCTTCTTACAGAGAGGGTTGCCAGAAAGACCAATGAAAAATGTATCGTACCCAGCCATTTAATCTCCTTCCACAATCCACTTTACCCTACATTGCCCACCCATTTAATCCGCAATACCCAAAGATAATTGCCCTCGTTTTTGCTATGACTAGGTATCTTGCAGCGTTCAAACGAATAATAATAGGGTAAACATAACTTTCTGTGATGACTTTTGTTCTTACCTACTGTGCGATACAGGAACTTGGCTGCAGTTGGTGCATTCACTCTGGCCTGGTGAGCCAGACAGCGCTGTGCTGTTTTTGCAAAGCCAGCGGCAGAACGTTACATTACGCGCAGCAACGTTTGCATTTCCGCATTTATGCGCGGACCTGCCTCTTGCCTGTAGTTGTATCTTCGCACATAAACGACGGCCTTTAGCTTCACCATTATTTTGGGAGCAACATCTGTCCCAGTCACCTGCAGAATATTCGCCCGGCTTCACCTCTCACACACCGTCTTGTCTGGGGCGTTCATCACCTGCCCCTCATCTTCACTGGGTCAAGTCCTCCGTCGCCTTTGAAAGGCGCCATATAAACGCAAGTCATTGGTGTTGTATATTGGCTTCCTGCTGCTTTTCATTATTTCCAGAGTCACGTTTCATTACACCTGAGCTATTATGTCTGCCGCTAAAAAGCAATACCCAAAATCATTAGCACTTCTCTGTGAGATTTCACTCTGCAAATGTTGTTGCTACTTTTAGCGATATGAGGGAATTGGAACCACTGTTTACTAAGCAGCTGTCTCCTGCTGACATCTTTAATACATTTTGTTTACTTTTAAACCACGGGTTTCAAATAGATAAGAGCCAGCGGCAGGATGGATATGAAACTGTCTGAGGGACAGAAAGTAGACAGCGGTAGTGAGTGGTTGTTTGGCAGTCTGGAGGGAGGTATACAGTGGTGTTCCCCCCACCCCCACCCCAGGGGTCAGTATTAGGACCACTGCTCTCCTTGATGCACATTAATGGGCATGCAGGCACAACTTCGAAGTCTGCAGAGGACGTGAAACACGGGAATGTAATAAACCGTCAGGAGGGCTGGTCACCGACCTCCGGAGGCTGGTAAAATGGGCGGGCGTGCGGCCAGAAGGAATTTGGCACAGAAGAGCGTCAGGCCAGTGCTGCCCAAGCTTTTTTCCTGCTGCGACCCCATTTTAACGACCCAGTTAAATGACCCCCAGAGTGAAAATTTGGGGGGTACGACAGTTAGAGAGTGGGTTGGGGTGGCCTTCAGCTGCTGAGAGGGTTGTGGGGGGTGGGGGTGGGGGGGAGGTGCGTTGGGCTTCAGTGGCTGAGCTGGGGGGTGGGGGAGAGTGAGGTTGAGTATGGCGGGAAGTGTTTAAACCGCAGGGTTTGTCACCTACCTGTTCAAAGTTTTCCTTTGCAGTGGAAATTAGGCCTCCGAGATCTATCCGTTAGGCCATGCCTGCCAATGGGGGAAAAAAAAATGCCAGGATTTAAAGGGGCCTGGCAGCCTTTAGCACCCAGTTTGAGCTCCAGGGCACCCATTGTTGCCTCAGTGCTCACGACCCCGATATGTCATGTCGCAACCCCAGTGGGGGGTCACAACCCCACCCCCCACCCCAGTTTGGGCAGCCCTGTGTTAAGTGACATATTTTGGTAGGAAGAATGAAGGGGGGGGCGCAATTTTAAATAAATGGTACAATTTTGAAAGGGGGTGCAGGGACACGGAGAGTGGGGTGTGCAACCTTATGGAAGGTTGCAGGACAAGTTGAGCAAAGAGGTTACGCTACATTTTTTTATAAAACACTGGTTACACCTCAGCTGGAATATTGTGACCAGCTCGCGCCTTAGGAAGGATGTCAGGACCTCAGAGAGGGGGCAGAGGAGATGGTACTAGGGGTAGGGGACTCCCGTTATGTAGCGAGGAGGCTAGAGAAGCTGGGATTGTTCTCCCTACAGCATGTGAAAGGGAGAGTGAAATAGTGACGTTCAACATTATGAGGGGTTTTGATGCGGCACATGGGGAAAATCATTTTGCAGTGACAGGAGGGCCAGTAACCAGAGGACACAGATTTATGGCAGAAGAACCTTAGGGAAGATGAAGCATTTTTTTTTTGCACAAGGATTTGTTATGGCCTGGAATGCACTGCCTGGAAGACCGGCGGAAGCAAATTCAATTATATGGCCAAACGGGAATTAGATACGTACCTGAGAATAAAGAGTTACAGGTTTATCGGAAAAGATAAAGGGAGTGTGGGATTAATCAGATAGTTCATTCAAAGAGCTAGCACAGACACAATGGGCCGAATGGCCTCCTTCTGTCCTGTTTCATTCTATGATTCCGTTTACATAGGGCTTTTTCAGGAATTCTCAAAGTGGCTTACAGCGAATCAATTCATTTTGAAGTGTAGTCACTGTTGCAATGTAGGAACCAACTTGGACACAGCAAGATCCCACAAACAAATGAGTAATGGCAAGTTAATCTATTTTATTTGATGTTGCTTGAGGGATAAGTATTAACCAGGTTACCGGGGAAAACTCCCCTTCTCTTCTCCAAAATAGTGGCATGGGATTGTTTGCATGCATCATGTATCATTAGGGGAGGTGGTGGCATTAGCGGTATTGTCACTGGACTGATAATCCAGAGACCCAGGGTAATCCTCTGGGGACCAGGGTTCGAATCCCACCACGGCAGATGGTGGAAATTTGAATTCAATAAATAACTAGAATTAAAAGTCTAATGATAACCGTGAAAACCATTGTTGGTTGCCATAAAAACCTGGTTCACTAATGCCCTTTAGGGGAAGAAATCTGCTCATTTTACCTGGTCTGGCCTACATGTGACTCCAGACCCACAGCAATGTGGTTGACTCTTAAAAAAATGCCCACTGAACAAGGGCAATTAGCCAGCAATGCCCACATCCCACAAATGAATAAAAGGAATCTGAGAGGGCAGGCTTGGTTTCACATCTCATCTGAAAAGACAGCACTGCCAACAGTGCAGAACTCTCTCAGTACTGCACTGGGAGTTCCAGCCTGGATTATGGGTTCAGGTCTCTGGAGTGGGAACTTGAACCCACAACCTTCTGCCTCAGAGGTGAGAGAAGATGCTCCCCACTGAGCTGCAGCTGTCACTAGAAATCACGTTTAACCAAATAAAGGACACTGTGAATGTAAACTGGGATACATTGCCAGCCTCTTCTGTTAAACTGAAGAATGTCAAAAACTAAACCATTCAGTTTGTGATCAGAAATTCTGCAATAGCATTTAAAGCACATATGCCAGCAGCAGAAAGAATGACCTCCATTCTCCCTGATTTCAATCTTGGCAAAGAAAGATCCCATTAATTAGTTTTATTCTGGAATGTCCAAGGAAGTTGCAAGCAGTACAACTATAGGCAGCTGAACAATAAAAGGTGTTTGGGGTTAAAAAAAAACATTTGATTCATCCTTTCTGGTGGAATTCTTGAATAGAAAGCGACAACCTGCATTTATACAGCGCTTTTAAAGTAGTAAAACGTGCTTTACAGGGTGTTATCAAGCAAAGTTTGTCAGTTAATTGTTTGGGGACCAAAAGGTTGGTCAGAGAGGCAGGTTTCAAGGAGACATCTTAAAGTGGGTGCAGGGGGGAGAGAGGTAAAGAGACAGAAAGGTTCACGGAGAGAATTCTTGAGATTAGGTCCTGAAGGCAAGGTCACCAGGGGCTGAATTTCCCCCCCCCCCACTGTCAGGGGGGTGGGGTTGTGCGGGGGGGCGAGCGGGAGCGAACGTGAACCCGATCGGTGCCGCGCCGCCATTTTACGTGGGCGGGCCAATTAAGGCCCACCCAGCGTGACATCCCTCGCCCGGAAGTGCTGTGCGCTCCCTGTGCGGGCGGGGGGGGAGGGAGGGGGGGGGAATTCCCTGAGTCCGGGCCTGCGCTCTTTCACAAAAAAGCACAGAAATCTCTCTGAGGCACAAGTTTTAAACATCTGAATAAAGTAATTAAAAACTTCTTAAATATTCCCCCTCCTGCGACAGTGTCACATAAGCTGGGACATGTCAATGAATTTTTAAAATAATTTTTATTGAATTTTTAAACACTTCATGAAACCTCATCCCGCCCGTGGATGAGGTTTTGTGATAAATGCGAAGGCCGCCTGGGCTCTTCGCCTGCCCCCCCGACAACCTTAAGCTTGGACGGGCAGCTCAGTTAATTATTTCAATTAGTTCTTAACAGGCCTTAATAGGCCTTTGACAGTTCAGCCGTGCGCCCGCTGAACTGAAAATTTAAATGACGCGCGGTGACATCGGGATGTCCGCCTGACGTCACCACGCGTCAGCGCGCAGGCCCCACCCCCGCTCGCCGACCGGAAAATTCCCCCCCCGTAGTGGAGGTAGAGGGATTCAGAGCAGGGATGTGGAAGCAAGCCAGAATTGGAAAAATCCAAAAAGCTTGGAGGGTTGCAGGGCTGAGGGAGTTTGCAGAGATAGGGAGGGGCAAGGTCACGGAGGGATTTGTAAACGAGGGTGAGAATATTAAAATTGAGGCATTGCTGGACCGGGAGCCAGTGCAGGTCGGTGAACATGGAGGGTGATGTGTGAATGGCATTTAGTGTGAGTTAGGACATGGAGCAGAGTTTTGGATCAGCTAAATTTACGGAGGCTTTTGTAAGTTTTGCGAACCACACATTCGTAGAGCAAACCAAGATGGCGTTTTTTCCCTTCCCTGTAATGATTAGTGGGGACAGTCCAGCTTGTTGTGTTTTGTAACAGAAACATATTGTAGACCTCTTGTAACTCTGCACCATTAAGATGTTTAATGATGCAAAAGCACACTGCTTGTTAGAATATCATTAGTTTGACACAGTGTGGTCCCTGACTCATTCTCCAAGACCTCATAGTCATTATCAGAACCCAAAAGTCCATCATGCCATTCACTGAAGGAGAGCTTGGGTCTACTTGGACCACTCTGTAGATTGGCCTTTTAGTCATGTATAAACTGACAACTCGCCACCTGACATTTCCCTACGATTATTCATTCAGGCAGGACAGGCCAAATAAGAAAAAAAAAAATCGATTTGCATTCTAGAGTAGATCACAAATGTCAGGTTTTGTGTTCAGGCAACATGAGTCACGTTCCAAACGTGAATATTGCACTCGATGACACGCATTTGTATAATCAAATGATTCCTCTGAGGAGTTTAGACAAAATGGGAGATGGTGTTGTGAATATGTGGAAAAAGCTAAGGGGAAGATTAAAATCCAGTTGGAAAATAGGTCCCTTAAACACTCCTGAAGAAAGATAGCTTGGAATGGGTTGGCATTTAGTCAGCGCCTTACAATATCTCTTAAACTGTTTTAAAGTACATGCATTTATATAGCACCTCAGGTATAGCAAAATGTCCTTAGGAGCTTCACAGGTGAAAAAAATGTGGCCGAGCCAAAGTCATTAGGACAGGTGACCGAAGGCCTGGTCAAAGGAATGGGTTTTAAGGAGTCTTTTGAAGGAGGAGAGAGAGAGGTGGAGAAGTTTGTGGAGGGAATTCCAGAGCTTAGAGCCCAGGCAGCTGAAGTCTCAGCTGCCAATTTTGGAGTGGTTAAAATGGGGGATGCTCAAGAAGCCAGAATTGGAGTGCAGAGATTGCTAAAAGGGTTGTAGGGCTGGAGGACAATACAGAGATAAGGCATGGTAAGGTCATGGAAGGATTTGAACGTCAAGATGGAAATTTTAATATGGAGATGTTGGTACTAAGGGAGTGCTGCATTGCCAGAGGCGCCATTTTACAGATACGTTATTAAACGATGACTCTTATCAGGTTGCTCTAATGGAATTTTATAACACTCCCGTGAAGCGCTTTGGGGTGATTTATTACATTAAAGATGCTGTAGAATATAAGTTGCTGGAATGAACGACAGTGAGCACAAGGGTGAATGGGACTTGATATGAGGGAGGATAAAGGCAAATCACTGAAGTTGGCAAAAGCAGCAGGAAATTTTACTGCAAAACAGCCAATGAAATGAAATGAGTAGCTAATTAACCCCTTTTTGGTCCTTTAGATTGAGTCTTTGGTCATGACAGCTTTCCAAATGCCTCATGAGGTCCATCAGCTACAACAACAATGTATATTAATATAGTCACTTTAATCGATTAAAATGTCCCAAGGTGCTTCACAGCAGTGTCATAAAGCTCCACTAGAAGGGATCTTATCTGAAAGACGCCACCTCCAACAATGCAGCACTCCCGCAGCGCTGCACTGACGTATCGGCCTGGATTTTCGCTTAGGTAGCTGGAGTAGGACTCGAACACCCAACCTATCAAATTCCCTCATAAATATAAAGGCCTCTCTGTCAGGTATTTCCAGAGACAGGAGCTCCAACCTGCTCGATATTTCTCCTTAGTTGCATCATCTCAATTCCGGTAACGTTCTTGAAAATCTTTTTGGCACTTTCTCCAGTGTTTCAGTTTGACTGAAGGTTACGGGTCACCCGTCATCGTGAAAACAGGCGGGTGGTCCAGTAAGTTAGGGCACCGTGCCATCGGCAGCATGTCAGCTTCTGGCCAACCCGTCCCACCCCTGCCACCATTTTACAGGTGGCATTGGAGGGGGGGGCGTCGGATGGCCCGATGGAGGCCCTTAAGTGGACAGCTAATGCCCAGTTGAGGACCTCATCCCACCATCGCTCCAATGTAATAGGCTTCAGGAGAGGTGCTGCACCCACCGCGTAGCCTGGTAGGTTTAACCCCGTGGGTCGCTGGTCAGTGGATGGGTGAGGGGTGCCTCCTTCCCGGGCCCCCTGTGCTAACTAATCGGAGTTTTACCGCCCCACCACCCCCTCCCCCGCCACCGCAGTTTAGCATCCCCACATCCACCCTCGTCCCCCTGCGCTGTCCAACTTGCCCCCCCTACCCTGCCAACCCGGCCTTGGACCAGCCGTGGTTCCTCCTGCAGTACCGGCAGTGGCCACCGATCCTGGTGTGGTGCAGAGCCGCTGGCCTCCAATTGGCCGGCAGCTCTTTGAGATGGGGGACACCCTCCTGGAGACGGACTGAAGTCTCGTCTCATACTAATTAAAGCGGAGCAAGCCAACCAAGCAGAGGTGGGCTGGTCCCCGTAATTTAAGCTGGGGGGGTGCAGGGAGCCCATCCCCAGCGTCTAATCCAGCCCAATATATTCTCTTTTGCAGCATGAAGACCACAAATGCACATACCACTCCTTGCGTAGTCTTACACTTTCAATATAAATTTAACATTACCTTCTAGCTTTGTGTTCTCTTCCTCTAGAAACAAGGCCCCGTGCTGCGTTTGGAGTTTTTTATCAGCTTGCATTGCTACTTCTAAATACGTACCTAAATATCCAGCCAGTTTTTGCTCTTCTGGAATGGGCCTCGGCGGGTGGTATTCTTTTTACTGAATCAGCAAACTCTGGGTTCAAGTCCCAGTCCAGGACTTGAGCACAAAATAATCAAGGCAAGGCCCACACGGCAGTGCAGTACTGAGGGAGTGCTGCACTGTCAAAGGTCCGGTCATTCAGATGAGATGTTAACAAAGGAATGTAGGACATAGGAACAGGAGTAGGCCATTCGGCCCCTCGAGCCTGCTCCGCCATTCACCCAGATCATAGCTGATCTTCCACCTCAATGCCCTTTTCCCGGCCAATCCCCATATCCCTTAATATCTTTAATAACTAGGAATGTATCAATCTCTGTCCTGAATATACCTGTGACTGAGTATCCACAGCCTCTGAGATGGATGTAAAAGATTCCCCCTTAGCACTATTTCAGAGAGGAGGTGTCCTGCCCATTACCCTAGCCCTCTACTGACATCATAAGAAGAAAATCTGCTTATTTGGTCAGCATGATGTTGCTGCTTTGGGGGAGCTTGCTGTGTGCAAATTGGCTGCCACATTTCCTATATTTCGACAACGGGCTACACTACAAAAGTACTTCACTGGCTGTAACACACTTGGAGATATTCGGTGTTAGTGGAAGACACTATATAAATGCGAGACTTTCCTTTGGTCCACCCCGTTTAGTTTCTTCTTTTCCAAGAAACTCATGGCTTCCGTATTCCTCCTGTTTTAAGTGAAATGCCTCACATTTTGCCGCAATGAATTTTACTTTCTATTTATCCACCCAATCTGCCAGTCTGTTTATTTCTTCCTGAGTTTTGGCACAGTCTTCCACATTACTAGCAGTGCCTTGTCCCCCAGCCTGGCATCGCCTGCACATTCCAACAGCATACTGCCGATTTCTAAGTCCACATCAACGTTTCTGTACTGCACGTGGTGAACAACAATGGACCCCCTTTGGGACAGCACTTCCCACAGGAACTGAATTCATAGAAACAGCTTGTTTGTTTTTTAGGGTGTAAACTGAAAGAAAGAACGTACATTTCTATAGCGCCGTTCAGAACCCCAGGATGTCCCAACATGCTTTAAAGTCAGTGGAACACTTTTGAAGCCTAGTCACTGTTGTAATGTAGGAAACGTGGTAGTCCCTTTGCGCACAGCAAGCTCCCACAAAGAGCAATGTGATGGTGAACGGGTAAGCTGTTTTTGGGCACATGGGTCGAGGGATAAATATTTGTCGGGATACTGGGGAGAACTTCAAAATAGCGCTGCGGGATTTTTTTTTGATATCCTCCTGAGAGAGCAGATGGGGCCAGAGTTTTAAAGTCTTGTCTAAAAGATGGCACCACCAACAGTGTAGCACACCATTCGCACTGGTGTCAGCTGTAAAGCGCCTCGGGATGTCCTGAGGTTGTATAAGCCGCTACACAAAAAAAAAAGCAGGCTTCCTTCTTTCTATATATTCGTGTGTTGCAAAGCTTTCTGCTTTGAAATTGGCTCCATACACAACGCCCATAAGACACATCTGCTGACAGATTCTGCAGTGTGTTGCTGCGAGGAGCAATGAGGCATGAAATCTCTTTGAAGGGAGCCTTGACATACCCAGGCAATTAAAGCAACACAATTACTAGATGATGAGTATCTTAACGATACATTGCAAAGAAGAAGCATCAAAATTTCTCCCGCTACTGTGGGATAATCCGGGCCAACCAACATTTGGGTAGCCAAGGGCTTTCTATCATGGGATAGCCTTCCCGTGCCATGCGGACATATGGACAAGGAGCAAGAGTAGGCCATTCGGCCCCTCGAGCCTGCTCCGCCATTCAATAAGGTCATGGCTGATCTGATAGTAACCTGAAATCTGCATCAATCAGTGTCAAACACTCATCGACAGCACTTTCCAAACCCATGACTTCCACCATCCAGAAGGAGGTGTGTAGGAGCTCCATCAGCTTGCAAGATCCCCTCCAAGTCTCTCACACACACACACACACACAGACACACACACACCCCATCCTGACCTGGACATGTATCAGAAATTCCTTTATTGTTACAGAGTCAAATACTGGAATTCCCAGCCTATCCGCACTGCGCAAGTACCTTCACCACACGGACTGAGGCACTCAAGAAGAAGGTCCATCATCGGCTTCTCAAGGGCAATGAGAAATGGGCAAGAAGTATCAACCTTGGCAGATGCACCCACATCCTGAGAATGAACAACCTTAAATGTATGAACTGAGTGAATAATACATACAACAGGCCTATTCGTTTAATAGAGGGCTTCACTGGTGCAGTGGATGCTGGGTAGCCTTGCCTCCATAACCATAGAAGTCGCACAAGCCAGCTGGGTACTGGGCGAGAGTTAAACAGAAAGATAAGGAGAACTGTTAAGTGAAAAATAAGGAAAAATATATTTATGCTACTTTGCACAGAGCTCTCTGTAGCTCATCAGAAAGTTAAAAATTCCTCTTTTTAACAGCAGTGATATAATTTGGTTAAGTCAATATTCTGAGACTGGGATTCCCATACCTTGGGTTTGTCTAACTGACCAGGAAAGCTTGGGAATTTTGAATTCGGTCAATAATCAGCTTTTTAATTCCAGCTTTTATCAGTAAAAGTGGTCATGAAAGTAATAGATTGTCATTAAAAACCCAAATGGTTCCCGAATGTCCTTTAGGGAAGGAAACCTGCCGTCCTTACCCAGTCTGGGCCTATGTAGCCCATCTCTAATTGCCCTTAAGAAGGTGGTGGTGAGCCGCCATCTTGAACCATTGTAGTCCTTGTGGTGTGAAGTACATTTACAGTGCTGTTAGGGAGGGAGTTTCAGGATATTGATACAGCACCAGTGAAGGAACGGCAATATATTTCCAAATCAGTGTCGTGCATGAACTGGAGGGGAACTTGCAGGTTGTGATGTTCCCATGCATCTGCTGGCCTTGCCCTTCTAGGTGGTAGAAGTTGCAGGTTTGGAAGGTGTTGTTGAAGGAGCCTTGGTGAGTTGTTGCCGTGCATCTTGTAAGTTATATATACTGTTGCCACCGTGCGTCAGTGTGGGGAGAGTGAATGTTTAAGGTGGTGGATGAGGTGCCAATCAAGCGGGCTGCTTTGTCCTGGATGGTGTCGAGCTTTTTGACTGTTGTGGGAGCTGCGCTCATCCAGGCAAGTGGGGAGTATCCCATCACATTCCTGACTTGTGCCTCGATGGTGGATGATTTGGGGAGTCAGGAGGTGAGTTACTCGCTGCAGAATTCCCAGCCTCTGACCTGCTTTTGTAGCCACAGTATTTATATGGCTAGTCCAGTTCAGTTTCTGGTCAATGGTAACCCCTAGGATGTTGACAGTGGTGGTTTCAGCTATGGTAATGCCATTGAATGTCGAGGGGAGATGGTTAGATTCTCCCTTGTTAGAGGTGGTCAGTGCCTGGCACTTGTGTGGCGTGTATGGTACTTGACATTTATCAGCCCAAGCCTGAATGCTGCCCAGGGTTTGCTGCCTGTGGACATGGACTCCATCAGTACCTGAGGAGCTGTGAATGGTAGTAACTACTGCAATCATCAGCGAACATTAGCACTTCTATAAGATCATAAGAAATAGAAGCAGGAGGGGACCACTCGGCCCCTCGAGCCTGCTCCACCATTCAATACAATCATGGCTGATCTTCTGCCTCAACTCCACTCTCCATATCCCTTGATTCCCTGAGGGACCAAAAATCTGTCTATCCCAGCCTTAAATGTATTCAACAACGGAGATTCCACAACCCTCCAAGATAGAGAATTCCAAAGATTCACAACCTGTTGAGTGAAGAAATTCTTCCTCCTCTCAGTCCTAAATGATTGACTATGTATCCTGAAACTGCTCCCGTGTTCTAGATTCCCCAACCAGGGGAAACATCCTCTCAGTGTTTATCCTGTCAGACCCCCACGGAATCTTCTGTGTTTCAATGGGATCCTGTCTTATTCTGCTAAACTCCAGAGAATATAGGCCCAGTTTACTCAGCCTCTCATCATAGGACAACTCTCTTATCCCAGGGACCAATCTGGTGATCCTTCACTGTACCGCCTCCAACGCAAGCATATTCTTCCATAAACGTGGAGACAAAAACTGCACACAGTATTCCAACAAAGCCCTGTACAACTGTAGCAAGACTACCATCTTGCTACATACTCCAATCCCCCTGCGGTACAGGCCAACATCCTATTTACCTTCCAAATTGCTTGCTGCTTCTGCTTCTTCTGTCTTAGTTGTATTGGCATCAGAGACTAATATCCGTGCTCTGTCAACGTTAATTTTTTCAACTGTGTGTTAACTTTCTGTGTTCCTTGGCTGAGTACGCCCAAGTCTCTTGGAACATTGACATTTAGAAGTTTCACACCTATTTTTTAAAAATGTTCTGCTTTTCTATTCTTACTACTAAAGTGAATAATCTCACACTTCCCCACTTTATATTTCATCTGCTACCTTGTTTCACACTCACTTAACATCTCTATATCTCTTTGTGCCCTCCTCAGTTTACCTTTCCACCGAGCTTTGTATCACCAGCAACCTTGGATACATTACCCTCTGTCTCTTTGTCTACATCATTAATATAGAGTGTAAATAGCTGAGACTCCAGCACTGATCCTTGACCTTATGACGGAAGGAAGGTCATTGATGAAGCAGCTGAAGATGGTTGGACTGAGGAAACTACCCTGAGGAATTCCTGCGGTGATGTCCTGGGGCTAAGTTGATTGGCCTCCGACAACCACAATCACCTTTCTTTGTGCTAGATACGATTCCAACTATTGGAGAGTTTTGCCCCGATTCCCACTCACATCCGTTTTGCTGGGGCTGCTTGATATGACACTCAGGCAAATGCCGCCTTGCTGTTAAAGGCAGTTAATCTCACCTTGTGGTATTCAATTGCTCAATTGTCCGATGTTTGATTCTGTGTGCCTGTTGACTGTTCCCTGTACTGTTAGCCAAGTCTGGGTGTGGCTACAGAGAAACTCAAACTAAACTGAAAGCAAGAAGCTGTAAGCATGAGGACAGACATTTTAAAAACATTGTTAATAAAGTTTTTGCACACACTGGTGTATCATCTCTGCATATCTCTGTGGCATAGGACACCACACACCACACCTCTTCAATTAAATTAAACTTAAAGTTAAATTTACATAGAACCTTGATTGGATCACATTAGGCATACTGTGCTCAATTTTGGCCTCCAAATTACAAATGGGATATAGAGGCATTGGAGAAGGAGCAAAAAATATTTACAATGATGAGGCCAGAACTGAAAGGTTATAACTATCAGTAAAGTCTGAATAGACTTGAGCTATTTTCACTGGAAAGGTAACCTCCTAGAGGTCTTAAAAATTACAAAGTGTTTCATTGGGTAGATGCTAAGAAAGTATTTCCATTTGTGGGGCAGGCCAAAAAGAGAGGCCATTAATATTTCAGATAGTCACTAATAAATCCAGTAGGAAATTCAGGAGAAACTTCTTTACCCAGAGAATGTAGAACTTGCTAACACGAGAAGTGGTTGACGAGAATAGTATAGATTCATTTAAGCAAAAGCTGAATAAGCTCATGGTGCAAAAAGGAATAGAAGGTTATGCCGATAGGGTGAGATGAAGTAGAGGTGGGAGGAGGCTCTTGTGGAATGTAGAAACTGGCATGGGGCAGTGGGGCCGAATGGCCTTTTCCTTTGTTGTAGGCTTTATGTAAGTCTATATAACACTCCCACTTTTATCTCCGTGTACCTCATCTCTTGTCTCTATTTCAAAGTGACAGGACTACTCTGGGGCTAGCTCAACATAAGGGGCTGTTGAATTATACATAATCTCAGTATGTCGCAGCTTTGAACCCTGTCATGGTCTCAGTTAGTTTCTAATCTCTATACTCTTCAAAAAAATGTTAAGGAATTTTTAAACAGTTGAACGAAAAGAAAAGCTCTCGCGAATGTAGGTTCTTTAATTAGATTGCTAAGGAATTAACCCTTTCACAAAGTCAACAATAGATAATGTCCAACAGGTAAGATGTCATATTGAGGGCCCATTTACCTGATGCAGTTGCTTAAATAAGATCCCATCGCAGATTTTGAAGTCTGCAGTCCTCCATGGTGTCCTGGCCAACATTCCTCCCTCCACCAAAAAACACCAGAAAAACGGAGTAAGCTGGCTGTTCACCTCACTGCTGTTTGTGGGATCTTGCTGTGTGTAAAATGGCTGCCAGTCTTGGTTGCGTAGGAACAGCCAGTACTGTTCTGTATAATTAAATGTATGTGAAAAGCTCCTCAGAGATGTGAAAAATCACTTATATATCTGCAAATTTTTTTCAAATTCTTCCCAGGTTATTATCTTAATGTATTCCAAGATAATTGAGATGAGGTTCAGGCACCTAGAATAAAACTGAGTACATGTCAACCAGCACTGCTAAAAACAGATTACCTGGTCACTCGTCACATTGCTGTGTTGGGGGAGCTTGCTCCGGGCAAATTGCCTGCCTCATTTCCTATAATCCAACAGCGGCTACACTTCATTGGCTGCAAAGTACCTTGGGATGTCCAGAGGTCACAACAGGCACTATAGAAATGCAAATTCTTCCTCTCTTTTAGGGATCAGCCTTTGTGACTCCTCTCTGCGTTGCCTCCAGGCTCCGGACATTAATAGTTTGGAGGGAGGGGAGGGGTTCCGCAGTTTGGAGGGGAGACTGAGGGAGCGGAGGAGTTCCACAGTTTGGAGGGTGGACTTAAGGAGGGGTAGAGTACCACAGTTTGGAGGGGGAGACTGAAGGAGCTGGGGGGGTGGGGGTGGAGTGGGAGAGGGGAGGGGTCCCACAAATTTGAAGCTGTTGGCAGTTAAAGTAGGAGGTGAAGTACAGTCTCGTTTTCAATACAGAACATGCAAGGAGCCTTAAAGCAAGTTCTTGCTCGGGTCTCATTTAAAGCCAAAAGCCAATAAAATAAATTCAGTCTCTGAACTCAGATTTATTATTAATGGAATAAATCGCTGCCTTCAAATTGTTTTTTCTTTCTGTTGATCAATGAATCAATTTGCATGCTGGATTCAAGACAACGATTGACCAGAAACAGGCAGCACATTGACAGGGAAAATCAATCAGTGGATCTGAGCTGAGCCGCACAAAAGCAATATCAAACTTTAAATGAAATAAACTTTGTATTTTTCTGCATAAATGATGCCAATTTCTTTCCCCAGTTGCCCATTGTTTTAATGAACACAGAGAAGATATATTGGTCTGGAAATCAAGGCATTGTTAATACTGGCAGAGTGTTTAACACATTTGTGTGCAATTCCTTTCATTGTTATTTAAGCAGAAGAATGACCCCATTGTTGGTGTTGGCATCATATTAATGGACACAAGAAACGTTTTAATGTCTGGAGTCCGGAGGCATTGCAGAGAGGAGTCACAAAGGCTGATCCCTAAAGAGAGGAAGAATTTGCATTTCTATAGTGCCTGCTGTGAACCCCTGGACATCCCAAAGTGCTTTGTAGCCAATGAAGTGTAGCCGCTGTTGGATTATGGGAAATGAGGCAGCCAATTTGCCCGGAGCAAGCTCCCCCACACAGCAACGTAACGAGTGACCAGGTAATCTGTTTTTAGCAGCGCTGGTTGACAGATCGACCCCAGGATAGTGGAGAGAACTCCCCTGCTCGTCTTCCAAATAATAGCTGTGGGATCTTTTGCGTGCACCTAAAGGGGCAGGCAGCACCTCCACCTAATGTCGCATCTATAATACATTGCCTCCAACAGTGCAGCAATCCCTCTTAAGAGTTGGGCTTGCTGTTTTGAAGGTTAGGTGTGTCGGTAACATTCCTACAGGTTCAGCTGTGGCTGGATGGAGAGGAGTACTGCCAAGCACAGCCATGAGAATTGTCTGATTTTAATGGAGTTCTCTGAAATGACTGCCAAGGGGGGCCCTGGACTAACAGGTGAACAGCAGCTTGTAGAATTCACTGAAATGATTAGTCTTTCTTCAGTTCTTCCCCCCCACTCTCTCCTGCTGGCTCTGGCGATGATGACTTCAGCCAGTGCACATCAAAGTAACTCGTTTCTGTGAAGTAATTTTTAGAAATGTTTGGACAGAGATGATAAGGCACAGCGCTGTTCCTTTCAAGGCATTTAGTCCTGTTGCCGTATGGTTTCCCAGGGGTTAGCAACTCTCCTGTTCATCACTCAAATGTGAGGCTAGTCTGCCAGCTACTCAACTTGTGGGGCCATCACGACTGAGTCTGAATCTCAGATTGTGGGTGTGACCAATCTCTCATTGCCAGAAAACTGAATGGCTTGCTAGGCCTCCAGAGAGCGACTAAGAGTCAGTTGCTCGTACAGTTGGTATGGCACTGGAGTTATGTAGTCGCCCAGTGTGGGTAAGAATGGCAGCTTTCCTTTCCTGAACAAACAGATGAGCCTACCACTGTCCTCATCTGATAGCTACACAGAACTTTGAAACAGAACTCACGAGATAACGGTGAAGAATGGGAACCCTGGTTGATTATTCCCTATCTCAGCCCTTAGATGCTGAAGCCAATGATGACAACACTGAACATAATTCAACTGGCTCAACATGTGCCAGGGTGTAGACACAGAGCCTCCCGCTGTATCTCTGGCGCTGAGTTCCCCCCGCATGTAGTATAGTGGCAGCTTGTGTCAGTGAATCCAAATCTTCTGAAGATGTTCAAGTTCCGCTCCAGAGACTTGAGCACAAAATCCAGGCTGGCACTCCCTATACAGTACAGAAGGAGTACAGCACTGCGGGCGGCGCCAATGGAGACTTTAACCTGAGGCCCAGTCTTCCCTCTCAGGTGGACGTGGAAGATCCCATGTGTTACGGGGAGGAGGAGATTTAATTTAAACAGCCCCTGATTTCTGTTCTGACCACCCATCCACGTTTGATTTGCAACCCCTTTATAAGCAGTGGCGTATTTCCCAATCCCACAGTTTTGGTGTGATCCAATTTCTATTAATAACCCCACAGCAAACTCATGATTGGATGAACTCAAAGGGTTAGTTATTTTCACACACTCAAAACGCAGGAGTGGGGTCACCAGGTCACTCCCATGCACTCATACAGTAAAAGACGGATAGTGAAAAGAAAGGTTTACGGGACAAATACCACAGAGGAAAGAATCGTTGTTTCACCTGGATTCCAGAGTCCAGAATCAAAGTCCAATGAGGCATTCCTTCACGGAGGTTGGCAGGTTGAAAACCGATGCTGTATAATTCACTTTTCCAGTAGCGTTGACTTCCAGAATGAGATAAGCATGTGGAGATGTAGGCGGTGGTACAGAAGTTCCAGTAGAAACAGTGTCTATGGGGCCAGGTATTGGAACCTTGGCAGAGCCCCTTTTCTGTGTTGCTGCTTGTAGATGGTAAGATGGCAGGCTGAGTTTTCAGTACAGCAAGGCAATATAACTGGTTCTACCAGCTAAAGGCTCATGTCACACAACTCCTATCTCTCCGATCTGGTTTTGACAAAGTGGGTGTATCCCTTTGTCTGGGTCCCCGAGATTGTTAAATGTAAGCTGCCAGAAACAGCAATGCGATAATGACCAGATAACCTGTTTTAGTGATGTTGTTTGAGGCATAAATATTTGTCAAGCACTTGCCTGCTCTTCTCTAATCTATATCATGTGTCAGCGGACTAAGACCTTACACATTGTTTTTATAAAATGCATATAGATATCCTCATGACCAATTTCTAAAATTTTAAATTGGACAAGGACATTTTAAAATGATTGAAGCTATGTCTGTCTATAACCCTGGACAAAAAGAACTACCATTGCAGTATCGCAGAAACCTGCACCTTCTTACCTCTGAAGAGATCCTAACAGCCCCCATTAAGAATTAAAAGGAAGGTTCCAGGGCTCTTTGTCCTAGCAGGCTCCAGTTGACCAGCCTGGGTCTGAAATGCAGATGGCCTTTGTATAGTTCTCTTTGAATTTGGTCTCTGCAGCCCACAAGGAGTCGTTAGGGCCTCTTCAGAGATAACAAGGTGCAGGTTTTCTGCGATACTCCCATAATAATTCTTTTTGTTCGGGGTCAGACAGACATAGCTTCAGCCATTTTAACTGTCCTTGTCCAGTTTTTAAAATTTTAGAAATTAACCATGAAGATTGTAAACACATTTTATAAAAATAGAGTGTGAAGCCTTAGTCCCATGACATGTGGCATAGATTGAAGGAGTGTAGGCGAGTCCTCTAAAGTACTTGACAAATATTTATGCCTCAAAAAACTACACCAAAACAGATTATCTGGTCATTATCACATTGCTGCTTGTGGGAGCTTACTGTGTGTAAATTGGCTGCTGTATTCCCTACATTAAAACAGTAGCTACGCTTAAAAAGTGATTAATTTGCTGTGAAGCACTTTAGGAGGTCCCGAGATCATGAAATGCACTATAGAAATGCAAGACTTTCTTTCAGGATGAGGATGGCGAAATGGACAGTAGCATGATGGATGCAGTTCAGTTTGAAGAAGAGTGAAATGTTGAACTGTAGGAGGACTAATATAGAAAGAAAGTATTGTACAGGCGATCCTGTTTTGAAAACGTGCAGTTGAGCTTGATTTTTTGTTGTCCATATATGCAAATACTTAAAGGTGGCAGGACAAGTTGATATAAATTAGAACAGAGTATGGATTACTTGGGTTTATAAATAGAATACTGTTATGACACAGCAGTTTGTAAAGGCTGAGTTATTCAAAATCCCAGATTTAAGCAACTGTCATAACCTATATTTTCAATTGGTCTGTTTTGAGTTGCAGCTCTAGATTCAGGAATAAGACCACCAGTTCTCGAGAGGTTTTTACATCAAACGAAATGAAGCGTTTATTAACTTACAACAAATTAAACACATACACATGGCTACAAATTACTACTATCATAACTTTTAACAAATTCCCAAATGAATCTCCATTAAGGCAACAATAATCAATAGACTTAAACAGACACCAGGCAAAGTATTTTTCACCTTACAAATTCAAAATGAGGTTCCTTTCAATTTAGTCCTTTGCAGACACATTTGTAGGCTTACAGCTGCTTAGATCTTACAAAGAACAAAGAAAAGTACAGCACAGGAACAGGCCCTTTGGCCCTCCAAGCCTGCACCGATCATATTGCCTGTCAACTAAAACATTTTGCACTTCCGGGGTCCGTATCCCTCTATTCCCATCCTATTTATGTATTTGTCAAGCTGCCTCTTAAACACCACTATTGTACCTGCTTCCACCACCTCCTCTGGCAGCGAATTCCAGACACTCACTACCCTCTGCGTAAAAAACTTGCCCCGCACATCTCCTTTATAGTTTTCTCCTCTCATCTTAAATCTATGTCTCCTAGTAATTGACTCTTCCACCCTGGGAAAAAGCTTCTGACTATCTACTCTGTCCATGCCACTCATAATTTTGTAAACTTCTATCAAGTCACCCCTCAATCTCCGTCGCTCTAGTGAGAACAATCCGAGTTTCTCCAACCTCTCCTCATAGCTAATAACCTCCAGACCAGGCACCATCCTGGTAAACCTCCTCTGCACCCTCTCCAACACCTCCATATCCTTCTGGTAATGTGGTGACCAGAATTGTACGCAATATTCCAAGTGTGGCCTAATCAAGGTTCTATACAGCTGCAGCATGACTTCCCAGCTTTTATACTCAATACCCCTGCCAATGAAGGCAAGCATGCCATATGCCTTCCTGACTACCTTATTCACCTGCGTTGCCACTTTCAGTGACCTGTGGACCTGTAGACCCAGATCCCTCTGCCCGTCGATGCACTTAATGGTTCTGCCATTTACTGTATAATTCCTACCTGTATTAGACCTTCCAAAATGCATTACCTCACATTTGTCCAGATTAAACTCCATCTGCCATTTCTCCGCCCAAGTCTCCAACCGATCTATATCCCGTTGTATCCTTTGCCAATCCTCTTCCCAGTTACATTTTCCTCCAAATCATTTACGTACATTTAAGATGAAGATGAGGAGAATTTGATTTCTCTCAGAGGGTCATTAGTGTGTGGTATTCTCTTCCCTAGAGTGGGGTGGAGGCTGGGTCATTGAATATATTCAATTAATTAATTAGCCCAGTTACATTTTCCTCCAAATCATTTATGTATACTACAAACAGCAAAGGTCCCAGCACTGATCCCTGCGGAACTCCACTAGTCACAGCTCTCCATTCAGAAAAGCACCCTTCCACCGCTACCCTCTGTCTTCTATGACCAAGCCAATTCTGTATCCATCTTGCCAGCTCACCTCTGATCCCGTGTGACTTTACCTTCTGTACCAGTCTGCCATGAGGGACCTTGTCAAAGGCCTTACTGAAATCCATGTAGATAACATCCACTGCCCTTCCATCGTCGATCATCTTTGTCACTTCCTCTTACATGCTTCTGCCTTGCACACACAAACTCCTCTCAGGTTATACCCAGCCTTCTCCTTTGAATGTAAATTCTCATTGTATCACCAGGCCCTTCGAACCCCTTTCATAGTACCAATTTTATTAGTAATATAAACATTGCTTGGTGTCTCCTAGCTAGGTGCAAGATTTCACTCTCACTCTTGAATGCTCTGTTCAACAAAATGCAAATGCACACTTTACCTTACTGTTTACATCTCAAAACTACTACACATCAAAGCACTAGCTGGCTTTAATCCAATTAACACAAACACAGACTAAACCTCTATTTTTAAAAAAACAATTTCCAATAACATTATATACATTAATATCTCTTCCTGACAATACAAAAGCAAAGAGATCACTTTATAAATCACTCGCTTGGCCTCAGCTAGAGTTTGGGTAATTCTGGACACCACACTTCAGGTAGAATGTAAAGGCGTTAGAAGGAGGAGGTTTACCACGACATTATCAGGGGTGAAGGATTTCAGTTACAAGGAGAGGTCGGAAACATCAGAACTGTTCTCCTTGAAAATTTCTTTATCGGAGAACCTGCTGGGATCTGGAATGTTTGACCTGAAAAGGTGGTGTTTGAAGGTGAGAGCATTGATGCATTGAAGGGGAGGTTTGGTGAATTCATGAGGGAGAAGGCAACAGAGGGCTATGGAGTCAACGTGGGAGTGGTAATTGGAGTAGGATGAGGCTTATGTAGAGTATCAGTGCTGGCATGGAGAAGCTGGGCTGAATGGCCTGTTCATGTGCTGTAGGCTCTGTCTAGTTCTATGTCTTATGTCTCATTGCTTTTTTGAACACAACCTGATCTGACAGCCTTGGCGTTTCCTTACTTAACAACAGTGCACCACAAAGGCAGTGTAACGTGAGTGAAAGATCATGCTTCGAAAAGCTCTTCTTTTCAAATTCCTCCGTGTCCTCACCCCTCCCTATCTCTGTAACCCTCTCCAGCCTCACACCCCTCCAAGATCTCTTACCATTCCAGACTCTTGCACATCCCTGATGTTAATCATTCCGCCATTGGCCGGCCTGCCTTTAGCTGTGGAACTCCCCTCCCTAAACCTCTCTACCTTTCTCTTCCCATTTAAGGTTCTCTTTAACGCCTACCCCTTTGACTCTGCTTTTGGCCACCACGTCCTGTATCTCCGTTTGTGACCTGGTGTCAAATTGTTTGTCTCACTGCGTACCTGTGAAGCACCTGGGACATTCACTGCACTCACGGCGCTATTAAAAATGTAAGTTGTGGCTGATTGGGCATAATGTGAACAACAGCTTGGCCGCCCAGGAGTATATCTTCCACCCGAGCCATGGCTTTTTCAGCTAGAAGACATCTCCTTGAAGAGACCTCTGCACTTGCCTGTCTCATTGCATCTGTTTTAACACAAGCTTCACTGAGCTCGTCTTTTGAAGCTTGCATGCCTGCTTTTCTGCTGCCATGGTAACACATAATTTATTAACAAAAAGATCCCAGTGGACCTCATTTGACTAAATGGTGCTGTCTTTGTTGATGCAATAATGGTGTCTGGCAATGATCTGTAACATTCCCACTCTCAACTCTTAAATACGCCCTCAGTTGATTGGAATTCTATAATTATCGTCGCCTCCAGCTAAAACGTTAAATGTGATTGGTTTGATGACCATTTGCCAGCTGGGAAATAACTCCGCCGCTCACCAGAATGATGAACATTGACAGGCAAGTTTCAGGAATGGGTATCAACTGACTGGATCCAGCAGTCAGAAAGATTAGAACAGACTTAACAGATTTAATAAGCGAAAGTACAAAGCCCAGGCTGTGCAGAATTGATGTGCTCACTAGGACACGGAGAAGATTAACAGCAACAACAATCTGGATTTATATAGTGCCTTTAACTATATAGTGTGAGGTCCATGCACTTTGGTAGGAAGAATAGAGGCATAGACTATTTTCTAAATGGGGAGAGAATTCAGAAGTCTGGAGTGCAAAGGGACTTGGGAGTCCTAGTCCAGGATTCTCTTAAGGTTAACTTGCAGGTTGAGTCGGTAGTTAGGAAGGCAAATGAAATGTTGGCATTTATTTCGAGAGGACTAGAATATAAAAGCAGGGATATGCTGCTGAGGTTTTATAAGGCTCTGGTCAGACCACATTTAGAATATTGTGAGCAATTTTGGGCCCCGTATCTCAGGAAGGATGTGCTGGCCCTGGAGAGGGTCCAGAGGAGGTTCACGAGAATGATCCCAGGGATGAAAGGCTTAACATATGAGGAATGTTTGAGGACTCTGGGTCTATACGCGATGGTGTTTAGAAGGATGAGGGGGATTTGATTGAAACTTACAGAATACTGAGAGGCCTGGATAGAGTGGACGTGGGGAAGATGTTTCCATTAGTAGAAGAGACTAGCTCCCGAGGGCACAGCCTCAGAGTAAAGGGAAGATCTTTTAGAACAGAGATGAGGAGAAACTTCTTTAGCCAGAGAGTGGTGAATGTATGGAATTCATTGCCATAGAAGGCTGTGGAAGCCAGGTCATTGAGTGTATTTAAGACCGAGATAGATAGGTTCTTGATTGGTAAGGGGATCAAAGGTTACAGGGAGAAGGCGGGAGAATGGGGTTGAGAAACTTATCAGCCATGATTGAATGGCGGAGCAGACTCGATGGGCTGAATGGCCTAATTTCTGCTCCTATGTCTTATGGTCTTAACGTGGTTAAAAACACCTCGAGGAAGTGCTTCACAGGAGTGCTGTCGGAACAAATATTTGACCTCAAGCCACATAAGGTGAAATTGGAACGAATGGCCCAAAGCTTGGTCAAAGCAGTAAGTTTTAAGGAGCAACTTAAAAGCGGAGAGAGGTAGAGAGGCAGAGAGGTTTAGGAAGAGAATTCCAGAGCATGGGGTCCAGGCAGCTGAAGGCATGGCTGCCAGTGGTGGGAGGACGGGAGATGGGGATGGACAAGTGTCCTTCACTGAATATTCTTCCTGTCCTCTACTTAAAGTCCTCAGCCATGTCAGGCTACTATTCCGCCAGTGCCTGGCATATTTTGGCACCTAGTCCAATGCTCTCGCTTCATGGCAATTGATCGCGGCGGGAGGGAGCATCACAAACCATTCTGACTCTGGCTTCATCGACCTCCACGCACACAGACAAACATGCGTCAAAGGGATAGCAATCAGGAGTGAAATGGTTTGCTTCAAATCAGCAGTGGTTCAATGGATCCCACTTTCGCCTCTGAAGTCAACAGGTTTTGGTTCCCAGTCTTACTTCAGGGTCTTGGCCACATAGTTCAGGCTGATACCCCAGGGGAATATGGAGGGAGTGCCATCCTTCCGATGAGATGTAAAACCAAGGCCCGGCCTGCCCTCTCCGGTGGACTCTATTTCCAAGAAGAGCAGGGGAGTTCTGCCCCGGTGTCCTGGGGCCAATATTTATCCCTCAACCAACGTCGCTGAAAACAGATGATCTGGTAATTTACGTCGTTGTCGTTAATGCCGCTTGGCGGGGTGGGGTCACTACATGGCCCACTCACTCTGATGTTGCAGCCAAAAAAATGTTATTGTATTTCTATAGAGCCTTCCATGAAACCTTGAAGAAATACGGCACAGACACGATGGGCCGAATGGCCTCCTAATTTGCTGTAACCATCCTATGATTCTATACACGCCAACGTTGATAATGGAGCTTAAAAAAGGATCAAGGGAACTGAGAGATTCAGGGATCTAGGTACACACATCATTAACAATAGATGATTAAATGTTGATAAAAGACATAAGAAAGACTTGCATTTATATAGCACCTTTCATGACATCTGAAGACTCTTTTCAAGCAATGAAGACTTTTTGAGGTGTAGTCACTGTTGTGAAGGGAAAGATGCAGCAGCTAATTTGTGCACAGCAAGGTCTCATAAACAGCATTGTTGTAATCACCAGATAATTGTTTTTTAATTTATATATACCAGTAATGTTGATTGAGGGATAAATATAAACAGTGCCATAGGATTTTTGCATCCAACTGAGAGAGCAGATGGGGCCTCGACTTAGTACCTCACCTGAATGGCAGCACTTCAAACACTGCAGCATTCGCTCAGTGCTGCACTGGGAGTGTCATCCCTAGGTTACATACGCAAATCTCTGGAGCGGGGATTGAACCCACAGCCATTTGACTTGGAAGTGGACATACTAACCACTGGGCTGCACCTACATTGTTCCCCTTATATCAATAAGCTCCATGACACTCCACCAGTCAACTCTTTGTGTTGGGAGAAACTTTGAAGTTCTTCCTATAACTTCAATGTAACAAGTAACTGTTTAATAGCTGTGGGTTTTTTTGTACATTATAAAATCAACATAGGGTATTTTGTTAGCTAAAAGTTCCTGTCTAACTAAAATGGATTTGTTCCAAACTCAGCAGGATATTCAATTTATATGCAATTAAGGCTTTAAAATCCTGGCACCATCTGGTAACGCCATATGTGCGTTCTTGTTACTCAGATGTTGCTTCGGAGACACTGTGGAGCAATATGCTCTGCTCCCGACAATGTGGTGCTGTTGGCAGAACATGGGCTAGAATTGGAAGCAAGTTCAGTTCTGTTGAATCCATTAAACACTCCTACAGATGAAGAATGAAGAGGAGCAGCAACAAATGGGATGGAGGAGAGATCGAGCTGCAGATAAGCTTAACAGTATGGCCCCTTGGCCTTCAATGTTGTACGATTCCTCCCACTGCACTTACAAGAGGGGCAGATGGACAATTGGCGTGCAGTGACTATCCCAAACTTTCCAGGGTCACCTTCCGCACTCTGTAAAATTGGGCTGTTCCAAGCCTCTGCCGCCCATACCCTAATTAACATCAAGTGCCGTCCATCCATCACTTCCATACTTGTTTACGTGCGTGGGCTCCCAATCCATCAATGCTTCAATTTTTAAAATACTCATGCCTGTTTTCAGATGCCTGCAGGACTTCAGTCCCTCCCTATCTCTGTAAACTCCTCCAGCGTTACAACCCTCTGGGCTCTCTGTGCTTCTCCAGTTCTGGCTTCTTGGCCCTTTCCTGATTTTCATTGCTCCGCCATTGGTGGTCGTGCCTTCGACTACCTGTGTCCTAAGCTCTGGAATTCCCTCCCTAAACCTCTCCGCCACTCTACCTCTCTCACTCCCTCCAAGACGCTCTGTAAAACCTATCTCTTTGATCAAGCTTTTTCTCGCCTGACCTAATCTTTTCTTACACACCACTTGTCAAATTTTAACTTAATGACACTCCTGTGAAGCACCTTGGGAATCTTCTCAGTGCTATATAAGGGCAAGTTGTTGTGGAACACCTTTGAAACAGTCCCAAAGGTCTATGGCTTTATAGATCTAGTCACCTGTAAATTATGGGCGGGATTTTCCCATGGGCTCCGAGATCCTCATGTCGGGTCCAAATAGGGGATCCTGAGCCCGCACTTAGCAGCAGCATGCCCACCAGTGCAATCTTCCTCAAGATGGCCCCCTAACTGACCACCTCCGCTCTCACCATCCTATTCAGGACAGCGAGAAAGCTCTGGATGCTGCCAGCTCAATCAGAGGGCAAGCAGCTCTGAGAGGTGGGCACTGGTGGGGCAGGTGGGGGACCACGAGGGCATGTAAACATGGAAGTGTCCTTGGAGAGTACCCATTTAAAGTTAAAATTAATAGCAGCAAAACTGTTAAGCCCATGAGGTGGAGTAAGGACTACTCCAGGTGCAACATTTGGGCCACAGGAGCAGTCTTTCATCTAGTCAGCTCCCTCTTTGGGGCAGGAACCCCAACTCCTGTTGTGTTAGCCTCCCGGACTACCACTGAGAGGCTGCTTCCCCGGAGATGGTGGCCTCTGCATTTGGTGTGGAGTGGCAGGGGTTGGGGGGCATTCCACTGATGGGAAAAATCGGACCTAATTGGGTTCGTAATCAGCTTAATTGGCTGCCCGCAATCGACCCAGCCCCCGCCAGCCCATTGAAAACTTCCCCAGCATCGGGAATACTTCAGGGACCTGTCTTGATAAGGCTCCCTCCTATTTTCCGGGCCCTCACCCCCCACCTACAAGCCCACCATTCTGGGGCTGGGAGCCCTACATGTCTGTGCTGTCATCTCTTGGCTCCCTCTCATTGTCACATGTGGAATGAACTGATTAAGATTACCTGGTGTCATGTTCAGAGTAAGGACTCTGGGGTAAGTTTCACATGATTGGAAGAGAAAAGCTGGCAAATATTTAGCTATCAATCATCCCTAGTATAAATATTTAACAAATTCAATCCAGATACAAACATACACAAGTGACAAGACCAGAGAAAATTGAAAACTCACAGTACATTCCAATGGGATTGGTGGACAGGGCAGGCGGTAAGGTTTGGGACTTTGTTTGAATTTGTACCCAGGATGTCATCACTGGAACCATTATTGTGAATTTTTCTGATTCCTCTCTAAAGCCTTCAGATCCTTCCTAAAATATGGTGCCCAGAATTGGATAGTTTAGAAGGATGAGGGGGGATCTGATTGAAACTTACAGAATACTGAAAGGCCTGGATAGAGTGGACATGAGGAAGATGTTTCCATTAGTAGGAGAGACTAGGACCCGAGGGCACAGCCTCAGAGTAAAGGGAAGACCTTTTAGAACAGAGATGAGGAGAAACTTCTTTAGCCAGAGAGTGGTGCCACAGAAGGCTGTGGAGGCCAGGTCATTGAGTGTATTTAAGACCGAGTTAGATAGGTTCTTGATTGGTAAGGGGATCAAAGGTTACGGGGAGAAGGCGGGAGAATGGGGTTGAGAAACTTATCAGCCATGATTGAATGGCGGAGCAGACTTGATGGGCCGAATGGTCTAATTTCTGCTCCTATGTCTTATGGTCTTATGGTCTTATGTGGGCATCGCTGACAAGGCCAGGATTTATTGCCCAATCCTGGTTGCCCTGAGGAGGTGGTGATGGGCCACCTTCTTGAATCATTGCAATCCTTGTGCTATTGCAGTACCCCACGATGGCATAGGGTAGAGAGTTCCAGAACCTCGGCCCAAATTCAATGAAAGGACGACTGATGTATGTCCAAGTTATGATGAGAGATTTGAAAATGGGTTTGCAGCCAATGACATGATTCCTTGGACACCAACAGCCCTCCAAGCAATTTCTCAAGTACCTCGATAGTGAAGCCTTTTCACCTCCTTCTCCTGTCCAGTCAATTTCTACATGAATTGAGGGTAAAGTCAGAAACAAAATCAGGGTCTCTTGTTCACATCTCAGATGGATAGCCAGCCACTAATTGAAGAGCTCTCCCCAGTGCCCTGGTCAATATTTATCCCTCAGCCAACATCGTGAAAACAGATTATCTGGTCTTTATCGCATTGCTCATTTTATTTTTTCATAGGGTGTGGGTGTCGCTGGCAAGGCCAGCACTTGTTGCCCATCCCTAATTGCCCCTTGAACTGAGTGACTCGTGGGCCATTTCAGGGGGCAATTGAAAGTCAACCACGTTGCTGTGGGTCTGGAGTCACATGTAGGCCAGGCCAGGTGGGGACAGCGGACATCCTTCCCTAAAGGGCATTAGTGAACCAGATGGGTTTTTACAACAATCGACGATAGTTTGATGGTCACATAACTGAGATGAGCTTTTCCACCAGCTGCCCTGGTGGGATTTGGACCCACGCCCCCAGAACATTAAACTGGGCCTCCGGACTACTAGTCCAGTATGGCTCCTTCCGCTGTGCAAACTGGCAGCTGTGCCTCAGTGGGTATCATTCTTGCCTCCCAGCCAGAAGATTATGGATTAAAAGCCCTCCCTCCAGAGATCTAAGCACAAAATTAGCCTGCCCCCACCCCCATGCAGTATTAAGGAAGTTGATTTACTATCAGAGTTACTGTCATTTGGATGTTAAGTTGAGACTCCTTCTGCCTTTACAAGTGGGTAGGATCCCGATCTGGAGTGCAGGGGCGATCGGTGAATGGGACTTGGTGTGAGCCAGGAAGCGGGCAGCAGAGTTTTGGATAAGCACGAGTTTATGGAAGACGGAAGAATGGGCCAGCCAGGAGAGCACTGAATAGTTAAGTCTCGAGCTAACAAAAGGATGAATGAACCAAGTATCAGCCTCCAGTATAAGAGCAGGCATCCGACAGCGAAGGTTCCTTTGGCAGGACTGAGACAAAATCTTCCCACCCATGTCCTTCGTCTGAAGAACAAATCCAATAACGCTCACCAGATATATAATTCTCCCAATATTAAATAAAAAGAAATGTTCAAATGCCTTAACATCAGCCAATGAATCCAGAGAAGGGATATGTGTTTCCATAGCAACTCTCAGTCACTGCAGTCAGTGCAGCAGTGTGCTGGAATTAAAGATAGTGAGGCAAAGTGAAATAATATAAAATAGTCTTTACATAGAATTTACAGCACAGGAATAGGCTCTTTGGTCCCACCGGCCTATCCCTGATGTTTATACTCTGAGTAGGCTTTGTACTTCATCTGACCCTTCCATTCCCAATGTGTGTATCTAGCTTCCCCTTAAATGCATCTTTGATTCACCTCAGCGTCTCCCTCTGGTAATGAGCTCCACTTTAAACCCAGTCCCTGAATAAAGAACTTTCTCCTGAATTCCCTTTCGGATTTATTACTGATTACATTTTAGTTTTGGCCTCACTCACAAGTAGAAACATCTTCTCTACGTCTACCCTGTCAAACAGTTTCTTAAAATCTCCATCTTTGAATGCTTGAACAAGAGGGGACTCCCAGTGGTGTTTATTTTTGTGAAGTTGGGAGAGCTGGGTGGTTGACTATGTGAGGAGTTGCCCTCTTTCCTTTACCTCTTGAGTTCAAATCCAGCCCAGGTGGCTTGGATGAAGTTCGGCTCCGCCTGTTGGTTGAAAAGGTCCCTTGAGAAAGAGAATTGAGTTTGTCATTCTCACTCCTGTTCCCATTGAGTGTGGGTGGACATAATCTTGCTCAGAAATATCATAGAAGGGCTGGTGTAGGAAATACAAAAAGACACTTTACAAGGGCAATGTAGAGAGAGCTTTAGCTGTATCTAACCCTGTGCTGAACCTGTCCTGGGAGTGTTTGACGGGGACAGTATAGAGGGAGCTTTACTCTGTATCTAACCCCATGCAGTATCTGTCCTGGGAGTGTTTGATGAGGACAGTGTAGAGGGAGCTTTACTCTGTGTCTAACCCCGTGCGGTACCTGTCCTGGGAGTGTTTGATGGGGACAGTGTAGAGGGAGCTTTACTCTGTGTCTAACCCTGTGCTGTACCTGTCCTGGGAGTGTTTGATGGGGACAGTGTAGAGGGAGCTTTACTCTGTGTCTAACCCTGTGCTGTACCTGTCCTGGGAGTGTTTGATGGGGACAGTGTAGAGGGAGCTTTACTCTGTATCTAACCCCGTGCTGTACCTGTCCTGGGAGTGTTTGATGGGGACAGTGTAGAGGGAGCTTTACTCTGTATCTAACCCCATGCAGCACCTGTCCTGGGAGTGCTTTGTTGTGACCATTGTTCCTGTCCCTTTAAATGACAGTCCTCAAACTGAATATTTCACTAACAAATTACAGTAGGGAGGCAGTGGTGTAGTGGGATTGTAACTAACTAGTATTCCAGAGACCCAGTGCAATGCTCTTAGGGACCTGGGTTTGAATCCCATCATGGCAGACGGTGAAATTTGAATCAATAAAAATCTGGAATTATTTTACGGCAATTAAACCACTCCCATAAAAAAAACCCATCTGGTTCACTAATGTCCTTTAGGGATCTGCTGGTCTGGCCTACATGTGACCCACAGCAATGTGGTTGACTCTTGAATGCCCCTGAACAAGGGCAATTAGGGATGGGCAATAAATGCTGGTCTAGCCTGTGATGCCCACATCCCATGAATGAATAAAAAGAAAGCTCATCGATAGTTGACAGTAACAGAGCGGGATGAGCAGGACTAATGGGTATTGGGACTATTCACAAAACATCCTCAGCAAATGACTATATTTCCTCCCAAATACCCTCATATCTGGTAAAATAAATGCCATTATGCTCAAGTGTGCTTCAAGCAGCGATGAATTACAATACTGATTACACTCTTTCCTGCCTGTTGTCTTATATTCATCTGACTGATTCACAGTGTGGGACTCTGTCAGAGATATTGGGTGCCTCACCCAATCAGCTGTTCCCTGGGGTCGCAGCCAGTGACCAATCGGCAGATATTTGATTATTGGGAGAGATCCTGACCTTGCCAGCCTGTGGAACCTTGGAGCCTTTCAGCGCTCTGCTGTTGGCGGACTTGCCTTCAGCCACCTGGGCCTTAGGCTGTGAAATTCCTTCCCTGAACCTCTCCGCCTCTCCACCTCTCTCTCCTCCGTTAAAATATTCTCTAAAATCCAGATCTTTGACCAAACTTTGATCATAATATCTCCCTATGAGGCTCAACGTCAAATTTTGTTTCTTTACTCTCAAGTGGATTAGTTTTACTTGGGCTCCTTGGGCTGTTTTACAATGTGAAAAGGTGCTATATAAATGCAAATTCTTATTGTCTGCATGATGAGAACATTCCCGAATGAGTCATCAGAGAATTGCTGGAGGGAAGTTGTTTTTATTTTTCTTCCTTTCAAACCCTTGAGCAAAGACAATCAGTCAACTGAACAGGGATCAAGGATCAAACCTGGGACCTTCCAAGGATTGTCAACTCAAGTTGGATGTATTTCAGGAGGGTACTAGCTTTTAATGCCTTATTCACCCACACCCCCCGCTCCCCCCAAAACCTCCTCACTCCCCGCCCCCACACTGCTATCATTGGTGCCTTGGCATCCATTTACCCTTCACCTTTCATTGAACAGACTCTTGGTGTGGAACCTCACCCCTAAATATTTTTTGCTATCGACACCAAAGCAGGTCCCAGCCCTAATGGTATCGGCCAGCCATGAGAAGGCATCACAGTCTTATGGAGGCAGCCAATTGAGAGGCCACCTCCACCGTTGCCATCCAGTTGAGAACGGTGAGAGGGTCTCCAAGCAGGAGGCCCAATCAGAGACCAGGAAGCTCTGGATGGCTGGCAGCCCCATCAGGAGAGGTGGGCGCCGCTGAGGCAGGTAGGGGACCATGAGGGTGCCTCAAACTGGAGGGGCCCTCTCTGAAACCTTCTGCAAATTAAACAATAATGAACAGCTGTAGCTGTTCTGGCAGGGGATCCCATCCACAGGATAGCTTGTGGCTGTGGCTGTGTACCTCCGATCTCTGCGGCTCCAAGACAGGGGCAATTGAGAGGAGGAATCGATGGCCCTGGCCTGCCCACTGCAGGCTGCCTCCAGCTTTCTGCTGGGCTTCAGCCTCAATGAGAGGCCTGTCCGACACTGGGAAGATCCCAGTGGTGGTATCAACCTGCCCCCAGTTAGTCCCTAAAGTGGTCTAATTAGCTACCTGCTGCTGCCGCCGAAGATGACTCTTGGAAGGGTATGCACTGGGGACCTGAGTTGATGTGCTATCTTCCAGTGTTACTCCTGGTCTCACGTCTAACCCCACTATGCAGCTGGGATGATTCTGTGGTTGGTTGCAAAATTGGCTGATCCTTGACTGCCTATCAAACAGCCTTTTCCACCCCCCCATTGCCAATAAACAAGTGATAAAAAGGAATTTTTTATTTAATGTCGGAACGAAACTTTTCTCAGGTTGCTTGTGGCAGCACCCTGTAGATTCAACTTCAATTCATGGAGTTTAGGCAGCTAGAGGAAGAAGAACATTCATCGCTATAGCACCTTTCACACCCTCAGCATGTCCCAAGGTGGTTCACAGCCAATGAAATACTTTTCAAGTGTAGTAACTGTTCTACTTTAGGAATCGTGGCAGCCAATTTGCACACAGCAAGCTCCCACAGCTCCAGTAAACCATTCTAAGACTGAACAGGTTGGAGCTCCTTTCTATAGAAAAGAGAAGGCTGAGGGCTGAGCCAATAGAGATCTTTTCAATTTATGCAGAGGTTTGATAGAGTAGATGTAGAGAAGATTCTCCACTCGTAGGGAGTTACTAAAACTATGGGTCATAAATACATGACAAATTTATGAATACTCTCCACTTGCCTGGATGAGGTCAACTCCAACAACGCTCAAGGAGCTCGACACCATTCAGGACAAAATAGCTCACTTGATTGGCACCACATCCAAGACACACACCCACCCTGACTTGAAAATATATCACAGTTCCTTCACTGTTGTTGGGTCAAAATCCTGGAATTCCCTCCCTAACAGCACTGTGGGTGTACCTACACCACATGGACTGCAGCGGTTCAAGAAGACAGCTCACCACCACCTTCTCAAGGGCAACTAGGGATGGGCAATAAATGTTGGCCCAGCCAGTGAAGCCCACAACCCATGAACAAATATGAAAAAATATAAGATGATCATTAATAAATCCTAGGGGAAATTCAGGAGAAACTTCTTTACCCAAAGAGTGGTGAGAACATGGGAAGTCACTACCACAGGGAGTAAATAACACAGATGCATTTAAGGGGTAGTGAGTTATGTAGTTGAGGGAGCAAGGAACAGAAGGATATGCCAATAGAGTGAGATGAAGAAGGGTGGGAAGAGGTTTGTGTGAAGTATAGACATTGGCACGGACCAGCTGAACAGGATGTCCTCTTTCTGTGCTGTAAATACTCTGTAATGTGCCTTACAATGGTTGTAAGTGATGTGTCAAACCATCATGTAGCCACGGTTTCATTGAAATGCCTCCTTATTGAGCATCATTGTGTGGCAAAATATTCCAAGATGTTTGAGATGAAGGAATAGGAGACCAATCAGAAACTGGAAGTGGAGACCAAAGAGGTGATCAAACATACCAAAAGGATGGGAATGTGGGTGGAGGAGGGGAATTCCAGAAAACAGGAGGTGCAGTGGATGAAAACACATTACACATAATGTAGGAGTAACAAATGGACCTATCTGCTTAAGAACTAAAAACAGCAACTGCTGAAAATGGAACAGCAACATTTATTTATGAAGTGCCTTTAATGTAGTAAGAAGTCCCAAGGTGCTTCACAAGAGCCTTAATCAAACAAAGGTTTGCCACCAAGCATGAGGAGATACAAGGACAGGCGGTCATAAGGACGTAGATGTCAAGAAGAGCCTTAGAGAAGGATGTAACGAGTGGTGTGCCACAGGGATCAGTGCTGGGACCTCAACTGCTTAACATTTTTATAAATGTCTTGGATGAAGGGATGGACGGGATGGTTGCCAAATTTGCTGATGACACAAAGATAGGTAGGAAAGCAATTGTGAAGAGGACATAAGGAGGCTACAAAAAGATATAAATAGGTTAAGTAAGTGGGTAAAGGTCTGGCAAATGGAGTATAATGTGGGAAAATGTGAAATTGTCCATTTTGGCAGGAAGAATAAAAGAGAAGCATATTATCTAAAAGGTGAGAGATTGCAGAGCTCTGAGATGCAGAGGGATCTGGATGTCTTAGTGCATGAATCATAAAAGGCTAGTGTGCAGGTACAGCAAGCGATTAGGAAAGCTAATAAAATGTTGTCATTTATTGTCAGGGTAATTGAATACAAAAGTATGCTTCAGTTATACAGAGCACCAGTGAGACCACATCTGGAGTACTGTATGTACTATATTGGTCTCCTTATTTAAGGAAGGATGTAAATGCATTGGAAGCAGTACAGAGAAGGTTTACTAGACTAATACCAGGAATGGGCGGGTTGTCGTATGAGGAAAGGTTGGACAGGTTGGGCTTGTATCCGCTGGAGGTTAAAAGAGTGAGAGGCAATTTGATTGAAACATATAAGGCCCTGAGGGGTCTTGACAGGGTGGGTGTGGAGAGGATGTTTCCTCTTGTGTGAGAATCTAGAGCTAGGGGGTCACTGTTTAAAAATAAGGGGTCGCCCATTTCAAATGGAAATGAGGCGAATTTTTTTTCTCTCAGAGGGTTGTGAGTCTTTGGAACTCTCTTCCTGAAAAAGCAGTAGAAGCAGAGACTTTGAATAATCTTAAGGCAGATTCTTGATAAGCAGTGGGGTGATAGGTTATTGGGGGTAGACAGGATGCAGAGTTGAGGTTACTAACGGATCAGCCATGATCTTATTAAATGGCGGAGCAGGCTCGAAGGGCCGAATGGCCTATTTCTGCTCCTTGTTGGTATGTTCGAGTGAGAGAAAGGGATGGAGAGTCCTAGGAAGGGAATTCCAGCCCGTAAGGCATTGGCAGTTGAAGGCACATCCCCCCAGTGATGGAACCATTAAAATCGAGGACACATCATAGGCAAAAATTGGAGGGAACAGAGAGATCTCGTAGGGGCGATTACAGAGATAGGGAGTGCCGGAGGCCATGGAGAGATTTCAAAACAAGGCTGAGAATTTGAAATTCAAGGCGGTACTTGACTGAGAGCAATGCACAAGGGGTGATGGGTGAACAAATCTTGATGTGAGTTAGCACACAGGCAACAGAGTTTTGGATGTGCCCAAGCTAATGAAGTTTGAAAGATGGGAGGCCATTCCCAAAGGGAGGGGGAACAGCATGGGATTGCAGTTCAGTGCTCAATGATGGGGGAACCCAGCACATCATTGCAAAAGACAAGGCTATAGCATTTGGAACCATCTTCCACCAGAAATTCCAAGTGAATGATCCAACTCAGAATCCTCCTGAGGTCCCCAGCATCTGAGATGTCAGACTTCGGCCAATCTGATTCACTCCACATGATATTAAGAAACAGCTGAAGGCACTGGCTACCGCAAAGGCTATGGGCCCTGACAGCATTCTGGCTATGCTACTGAAGACTTGTGCTCCAGAACTAGCTGCTTCCCTCGCTAAGCTGTTTCAGTGCAGCTACAGCACTGGCCATCTACCTAGCATCGTGAACAATTTCCCAGGTATGGCCTGTCCACAGCAAGCAGTTAAGAAGGCAAATGGTATGTTGGCCCTCATTGCGAGAGGACTTGAGTACAGGAGCCGGGATGTCTTACTGCAGCTGTACAGGGCCTTGGTGACACCGCATCTGGAGTATTGTGTGCAGTTTGGTCTCTTTACCTAAGAAAGGATATACTTGCCATAGAGGGAGTGCAGCGAAGGTTCACTAGACTGATTCCTGGGATGGCAGGATTGTCAAATGAGGAGACTAGGCCTGTATTCACTGGGGTTTAGAAGAATGAGAGGAGATCTCTTTGAAACATATAAAATTCTGACCGGGATGGACAGACTGGATGCAGGGATGGTGTTTCTTCTGGCTGGGTGGTCTAAAACAGGGGGTCACAGTCTCAAGATATGGGGTAGACCATTGAAGACTGAGATGTGGAGAAACCTCTTCACTCAGAGGGTGGTGAACCTATGGAATTCTCTACCACAGAGGCTGTGGAGGCCAAGTCACTGAATATATTTAAGAAGGAAATAGATTTCTGGACTCTAAAGGCATCAAGTGGTATGGGGAGAGAGTGGGAGTGTGACGTTGAGATAGAGGATCAGCCATGATCATATTGAATGGTGGAGCAGGCTCGAAGGGCCGAATGACCTACTCCTGCTCCTAGTTTCTATGTTTCGATGTTTCTAAATCCAGCCTGGTCAATTACCCCCATCAGTCTACTCTCAATCATCAGAAAAATAGATGGAAGGGGTTGTAGATGGAGCTAACAAGTGACACTTATTCAGCAATAACCTGCTCATTGATGCTCAATTTGGGTTCCACCAGGGCCACTCGAGTCCTGGCTACATTACAGCCATTGTCAAAACATGGATAAAAGAGCTGAACTCCAGAGGTGAGGTGAGAGCGACTGCTCTTGACATCAAAGCAGCATTTGACCGAGTGTGGCATCATGGAGCAAAACTGGAGTCAGTAGGAATCAGTGGTAAAACTCTCCACTGGTTGGAGTCCAACCTGTCGAAAAGGAAGATGGTTGTGGTTGTTGGAAATCAGTCATCTCAGCTCCAAGACATCACTACAGGAGTTCCCCAGGGTAGTGTCGTAGACCAACCATTTTCAGCTGCTTCATTAATGACCTTCCTTCCATTAAATGGTCGGAAGTGGAGATGTTCATTGACGATTGTGCAATGTTCAGAACCATTTGCGACTCCTCAGATACTGATGCAGTCTGTGTCCATATGCAGCAAGACCTGGACAACATTCAGGCTTGGGTTGATAAGTGGCAGGTAACATGCACAGCACACAAGTGTCAGGCAATGACCATCTCCGACAAGAGAGAATCTAACCATCGCACCTTGACATTCAATGGCATTACCATTGCTGAATCCCTCGTTATCAACATCCTGGGTGTTACCATTGATCAGAAACTGAACTGGACTAGGCACATAAATACTGTGGCTACAAGAGCAGGTCAGAGGCTAGGAATCCTGCAGAGAGTAACTCACCTCCTGATTCTCCAACGCCTGTCCACCATCTACAAGGCAGAAGTCAGGAGTATGATAAAATACTCTCCACCTGCCTGGATGAGTGCAGCTCCAAGAATATACAAGAAGCTTGACACCATCCATGACAAAGCAGCCTGCTTGATTGGCACCCCATCCACCACCTTAAACATTCACTCCACCCACAACCTTAAAGATTCACTCTCTTCACCACCAACGCACAGTAGCAGCAGTGTGTGCCATCTACAAAATGCACTGCAATAACTCACCAAGGCTCCTTTGACAGCACCTTCCAAATCCATGACCACTACCATCTAGAAGGACAAGGGCAGCAGATGCATGGAAACACCACCACTTGGAAGTTCTTCTCCAAGCCACTCACCATCTTGATTTGAAAATATATCGCCGTTCCTTCGCTGTCATTGGATCAAAATCCTGGAACCCCCTCCCTAACAGCACTATGGATGTACCTACACCACATGGACTGCAGCGGTTCAAGAATGTGGCTCACCACCACCTTCTCAAGGGCAATTGACGCCTGAAAGAATAAAAAGGAAAGTCAATACTGGGACCGCCCATGAAAGGGTTAGGGTTAGGGTTAGGGTTAGGGTTAGGGCGGTTCTAATGCGGTTCGCCAGAGGACACATGGATTAGCAAGCCTACTGAGGGCTATAGGTCAAGGGGAGAGTGTTGGGGATTGTAAATAAACCTTGGGCTATGTCTTCGGTACTGTTACTCTAATGAGACGAGAAACAAATGGGTTAAAAAACTAAACTAAATTGAAAGTGTGTTTCAGATATGCAGCTTCATAAAGTGAAGTGATCTCAATTGAAATAGATTTTTCAAAAATATAAGTGGAAAATAGCCATTGTGGGTTTTTGAGGCAATTTTGAGTGTAATGGTAATTGGAGACCAAAAATGATAGCAACAAATGGATCAAATAAAGAATTTAACAGGACTTCCTTCTCACAGCGAGGGGTGTATATGTGGAACTCACTACCACATGGAGTGGTTGAAGCAGAGAGCTACGATGTATCGAAGGGAAGATTTGAGGCATGCTTGAGGAAGAAGGAAATAGAGGGACACAGGGGCAAGGTGAGGAGAGGTAATTGGAGTGGGAAGGGACTTCTGTGGAGTATAAACACTGGCAGAGAGTGGCTGGGCTGAATAGTCTGTTTCTGTGCTGTAGATTCTGCATAATTCTCTGCAATCAATAAATAAAGTGGTAATTTATCATCAATGGGTAAGTAGAAGCAATAAGACTAATTTATCCATTTAACAATAGGGGAAAAAATTGAAATTTCTTGGAACAGCTTCTTTCATAGAGTACATGAAGTGACCTCACCCACCAATAAAACAAACAAGGGAGTGCATTCAAACTATTAATTGCACAATGTATTTAATTTCTGGAGTAGAACTTCCCAGGTTACAGCTGAACTGCCTAGTTTGATACTAAGCCTTTCAGTCTTATTAGTGAGATGGAATTAAAGGGGAAGGTTTTTTATATTCGTTTGCAGGGTGTGGACGTCACTGGCCAGCCCAGCATGTATTGCCCATCCCTAGTTGCCCTTGAGAAGCTGGTGGTGAGCTGCCTTCTTGAACTGCTGCAGTCCATGTGATGTAGGTACACCCACAGTGCTGTTAGGAAGGGAGTTCCAGGATTTTGACTCAGCGACAGTGAAGGAACGGTGATATATTTCCAAGTCAGGATGATGAGTGGCTTGGAGAGGAACTTCCAGGTGATGGTGTTCCCATATATCTGCTGCCCTTGTCCTTCTAGATGGTAGTGGTCGCGGGAGCCAAGTTTCTTGAGTCTTGCTGGAACTGCACTCATCCTTGGTTTTACTCAGGGTACAGAAGCAAGGAAGTCATGCTATACTTTTTTTGAAGTGCTGGGGTTCAGCCTCAACTGGAGTATTGTGTCCGTTTCTGAGTGGAAGATCGCAGTATATATGGCGGCAAGAGACATTTAGATGTGTTGCTGGAGAGAGAAAGGTTGAGACGTTGGTCAGAGGGATAACATAATTTTCAAATGTTCTGTAAATCCATTAATTGAGAGTTTGGATTGAAAATTTGCAAATGTCACTGCATTGTGTAAAAAGGGAGGGAGGGAGAAACCAGGATTGTACAGAATCATTGGTTTCACATAGATTTCAATCCCCAAAACCAATCATCTGAGGCAACGACTGAGTACTTGGAGAAGCATCAAAACCAAAAAGGACTTGCATAACCACCAGATGTCTCAAATCGCTTTACACCTAATGAAACACTTTTGAAGCGTAGTCACTGTCGTTAATGCGGGAAATGAGGAAGCCAATTTGCGCACAGCAAGCTCCCAAAAACAGCAATGTCAATCAGCTGAGATTTGTGAAGAGTAAGGCAGGTTTGACTAATGTAATTGGATTTTTTGTGAGGGAGGCACTAACATGATGGGGCGATGGATATTGCCTACATGGACTTTAAGTGGGCATTTGAGATTCTGCACAAGAGATTGTTAACTAAATTATAAGTGCACAGAATTGGAGGTAACATTGTGATATGGATTGGCAATTGGCTAAGGGACAGAAAGTAAAGTCTAGGGATAAACGCTGATTGGTGGATGTGACAAATATGTGGTTTACGTAGAATGTAGAGCACAGAAAGGCCATTCAGCCCCATTAGTCCATGCTTATGGCTTATGCTCCACATAAACTTCCTTCAGGTTATTCCTTTAGCCTAACACTCGACTTCTTTCCCCCTCATGGGTTCCTCGTGATTCTGAACCAGTGCCTTTGCCTTTTCACCCTATATATTAATGACTAAGATGAAGAGAGTCACAGTAAATTATGTAGATAGGATCAGAATATTACAAAGGGACATGGACAGATTCAAATAATCATTTAATTAATAATGAATTAAGACTCATTTTGAATTAAATAAAGTGGACAAAACTGTGGCAGTTGGAGTTCAGTGTGGGGAAGCATGAGGTCATCCACTTTGGATCAAAGACGAATCTGACTATTTTCTGAATGGTGGAAGACCAGTAAATGTGGGTGAGCAAAGGGACTTGGGAGTCTATGCACACAAATCACTAAAAACTACTGCACAGATACAAAAAAACAATCAAAAAGACAAATGGAATGGAGTTATTAGATTACAGAAGGAGGTCATTCAGCCCATCAAATCTATGCCAGCCCTCTGTCAAGCAGCCCAGTCAGTCCCATTCTCCCAATCTATCCCTGTAGCTCTGCAAGCTTATTTTCCTCCAGTGTCCATCCAACTTCCTTCTGAAATCATTGATTGTCTCTGGTTCCACCATCCTTGTAGGCAATGAGTTCCAGGTCATTAGCATTCACTGGGTAAAAAAAGTCCTTCCTCACATCATTTTCCATGCATCTCTTGCCCAAAAACTCAAATCATTGTCCTCTAGTCCTTGTACCACCAGTACAAACTTTTCCTTGTCTACCTTACCCAAACCCATCATAATCTTGTATATCTCAAATCAAATCTCCCCTCAATTTCCTTTGCACCAAAGAGAGCACCCCTAGCTTCTCCAGCCCAAGCTTGTAGCCAAAATCCCTCATTCTGGGAACCATTCTGGTCAATCTCCTCAGTACTCTCTCAAAGACCCTCAGATCCTCCCTAAAGTGTGGTGGCCTGAACTGGGCACCTTTGTCTTAAAGGGACTGGAAAGCGAAAGTGGAAGAAGTGACACTTCGGTTGTACAGAACCTTGGTCAGAGTAGATCCCATCTGGAGAACTGCATTAAGGAACATACATCAGGAAAGATACATTAGCTTTGGAAGGGGTGCAGCATAGATTCACCAGATCAGTGCTGGAGCTTAAAAGGTTAAGTTATGAGGAAAAGTTCCATAAACTTGGCTTGCATTCCCTTGAGTTTAATAGATGGAGAGGTAATATAATTGAGGGATTTAAAATGAGATAAAATAAGATTTGAGAAGCAATTTCCTCTGGTGAAAGAATCCAGAACAAGAGGGGACAATCTTAAAATAAGGCTCTGTAAGAGTGAAACATGAAAGCCTTCTTCATGTGAAGGGTATTGGAAATCTGGAACTCTGACCCTCAGAAAGGCTGAGAATGTTCACGATCAGTTGAATTTTTCAAAACTGAGATCGATAGAATTTTACATAGAAACTAGGAGCAGGAGTAGGCCATTCGGCCCTTCGAGCCTGCTCCACCATTCATTACAATCATGGCTGATCATCCAACTCAATAGCCTGCTCCCGCTTTCTCCCCATACCCTTTGATCCCTTTCACCCCAAGAGCTATATCTAACTCCTTCTTGAAAACATACAATGTTTTGGTCTCAACTACTTTCTGTGGTAGTGAATTCCACAGGCTCACCACTCTCTGGGTGAAGAAATTTCTCCTCATCTCAGTCCTAAATGGTCTACCCCATATCCTCAGACTGTGACCCCTGGTTCTAGACTCCCCCATATTCGGGAACATCCTTCCTGCATCTACCCTGTCTAGTCCTGCTGGAATTTTATGGGTTTCTACGAGATCCCCCCCTCATTCTTCTGAACTCCAGCGAATATAATCCTAATCGACTCAATCTCTCTTCATATGTCAGTCCTGCCATCCCAGGAATCAGTTGGGTAAACCTTCTCTGCACTCCCTCTTTAGCAAGTACATCCTTCCTCAGATAAGGAGACCAAAACTGCACACAATATTCCAGGTGTGGTCTCACCAAGGCCCTGTACAATTGCAGCAAGACATCCCTGCTCCTGTACTCGAATCCTCTCGCTATGAAGGCCAACATACCATTTGCCTTCTTTACCACCTGCTGCACCTGCATGCTTACCTTCAGCGACTGGTGTACAAGGACACCCATGTCTCATTGCACATTCCCCTCTCTCAGTTTATAGCCATTCAGGCAATAATCTGCCTTCCTGTTTTTGCTACCAAAGTGGATAACCTCACATTTATTCACATTATACTGCATCTGCCATGCATTTGCCCACTCACTCAGCTTGTCCAAATCACACTGAAGCATCTCTGCATCCTCCTCACAGCTCACCCTCCCACCCAGCTTTGTGTCATCTGCAAATTTGGAGATATTACATTTAATTCCCTCATCTAAATCATTAATATATATTGTGAATAGCTGGGGTCCCAGTTTTGTTGGGTCAGGATATCATGCGATATGGAGCTAAGGCAGGTAACTGGCACAGGTTAGCCATGATCTAATTAAGTGCCAGAATAAGCCTGAGGGTCTGAATGGTCTCCTCCTGTTCTTATGTTCATCCTGTATTCTTCCCTCCTGGAATCTGCTGGCTTTTGGTTTTTTTTTCCTAATCACTAATTCTAGACTGATGTTGCCTCCTCCCTCTCATATTTTATCCTTGATGGCTTCCTGCTCCATGGGCCTTAAAGCCTACACTCCCGAATCTCAATTAAACCAGGGACAGAATTGATGGGTCATGTGGCTTCCTGTTCCTAAAGTCTCCTAATCCACTAATCGCCTTAATCTTGAGTTTCAGTCAACAAGAGATGTTTGTTTTGTTTGATAATACACAAATGATAAATTATGCAGGCAATTATAGTGTGAACACTTTATGCGTTTCTCTGACATTGATTTGACATTGATTCATTCAGCTACAGCTTACACTTAAACAGCACCTTTAACACAGAGAATCATACTAAAATGAAGGCAGGCTTAGATGGGCGGGTGGGGGTGTTGCAAAGCTCCACGCATTGCACAGTTTTAGGAGATAATTGAAGATTTTTGTTTTATTCATTCATGAGGTGTGGGCGTCGCTGGCAACCCTAGTTGCCATTAAGAAGGTGGCGGTGAATCACCTTTGTGAACTGCTGCAGTCCATGTGGGGAACGTACAACCATAGTGCTGTAAGGGAGGGAATGCTTGGATTCTGATCCGACAGTGAAGGAACGGCAATATAGTTCCAGGTGTGTGATTGGAGGGGATTTTGCATTTGCTGCCCTTGTCCCTCTAGGTGGTAGAAGTCACAGGTTTGAAAGGTGCTGTTGAAAGCATCTTGGTGAGTTTTTTTCATTCATTCACGAGATGTGGGCTTCGCTAGCTAGGCCAGCATTTATTGCCCATCCCTAATTGCCCCTTGAGAAGGTGGTGGTGAGCTGCCTTCTTGAACCGCTGCAGTCCATGTGGTGTAGGTACACCCATAGTACTGTTAGGGATGGAGTTCCAGGATTTTGACCCAGCGACAGTGAAGGAACGGCCGATATATTTCCAAGTCAGGATGGTGAGTGGCTTGGAGGGGAACTTGCAGTGTGTCTTTGCACTGTGCGCCGATGTTGGAGGGAGGGAATGTTGAAGATGGTGGATGGTGTTGCAATCAAGTGGTTTTAGCAGTCTTTCGAAGATTGTGAAAGATGAGCTTAAAAATCTCTTATTAAATAGCAAACAAAACAAAATAATGTGACCATATTAAGTGTTCCACATTAATAACACACCTAGAATTTTTAGCCAATTGATTATGGTTTATTAGTGTATGTATTGGTAAATGTAGACTAAAATGACTCTGTACAGTGAGTATCAGGTGTTGGCATCTTTTAGCAACCAATCAACTCAAGATGTCCACACTCAGCTCTTTCTGAATCCTGTAATTTTTCTGCCATAATATTGTGCATTTATCTGAGTGTCCTTGTCCTTCACTAACTGCAAAATGATGAAAAACAAATGCATTAGTAATATAAAGATGTTTAATTCAGTCAGTAGCACTCTCGACTCTGACTTAGAAGCTTCTAGATTCCAACCTACTCCAGAGGCTCGAGTACATAATCCAGGCTGATGCTCCTGATGCAGTACTGAGGGAGGGCTGCACTGTCAGAGGTGTAGACTTTCAGATGGCACATTAAACTAAGACTCCGTCTGCTCCCTCAGGTGGACATGAAGATCCAATAGCACTATTTTGAAGAAGGCCAGTATTTACCCCTCAACCAACATCACTAAAGCACATCGCTGTTTGTGGGAGCTTGCTGTGGGCAAATTGGCTGCCACATTTTCCTAGATTTTAACAGTGACTACACTTCAAAACACTACCTCATTGGCTGTAAAGCGCTTTGGAAAATCCTGAGGTTGTGAAAAGTGACATGTAAATGCAAGTTCTTTCTTCCTAGTGGGCTTACATTATGTTTTAACAGCATTGTGGAGAGCTAATTGCGTGATCCCACATTGCCAACATACAGGGAGATTCAAGTCAGAGGGAGTGAGTGTTACAGATATTGTCTGCATTACCAGAGCACTGATTTTCTATCCCGTGCTACCCTGGGATCACAAATCCTTAATAACAGTGGAGGATTATGGAATTAGCCCATAGGCCAGGAACAGGAGGAGGCCATTTAGCCCCTCGAACCTGCTTGGCCATTCAGTGAGATCATGGTTGACCTGCAAACTAACTCCATATACCCACCTTGACTCCATATCCCTTAATACTTTTGGTTGACAAAAATCTCTGAATCTCAATTTTAAAATTAACATTCCAATTTGGCATCAATTGCAGTTTGCAGAAGAGTGTTCCAAACTTTGACCATTCTTTACGCAAAGAAATGTTTTCTAATTTCATTCCTGAAAGGTATAGCCCCACTTTTTACCCTGTGCCCTCAAATCCTAGACTGTTCAACTAGAGGAAAAAGCCTCTCTTAACCTGCTCTTTGTTACTCTTAACATCTTGAATGCTTCTTCAATTCACCCCTTGACCTTCTAAATTTCAGGGTATACAACCCTAGTTTGTGTAATCTCTCTTCATAATTTAATCCTTGGAGTCCAGGTACAGGTATTGTTATAGTAAATCTACACTGCACGCCCTCTTCCTCCTCAGGGCAACCAGGGATTGGGCAGTAATTACCCAGCCTTGACAGCAATGCCCACATCCTGACAATGATGGAATAAATTATAAAAACAAAAAGCTAAAAGCTACTGCGAATGCTGGAAATCCAAAACAAAAACAGAATTACCTGGAAAAACTCAGCAGGTCTGGCAGCATCGGCGGAGAAGAAATCAGTCAACGTTTCGAGCCTTCACGGCCCTTCGGCAGAACTGAAGCATAGTTAGGAGAAAGGAGAAATATAAGCTGGTTTAAGGTGGGGGGGGCGGGGGTGGAGAGAGAAGTTGAGGGTGTGGTGATTGCGGAGATAAGCAAGCAGTGATAGGAGCAGATAATCAAAAGATGTCACAGACAAAAGGATCAAAGAGGTGTTGAAGGTGGTGATATTGGAATAAATTATGCCTATCTGACAATGTTAGAAATGCAGGTCCCTTTAAGAGGGAAGCAGGACAAGCTTCAGAGTGAATTGAGAGCAGGTGATGCTCATTGGCGCTTGTACATTAGAGCTGGGTTTTTTTCCCCCATTTAAGGGGTTTTTGCTTCTGGACAGGAAAAGCATCCAGAAGGGAAGAGTGGAAACTGGTATTTGTGCTGAACTATAGTTTGACAATAAAACAGTCGTGATTCACAGAATGGCTTCTGCTGCCTGATTCGGTAAACGGATATCCACCTATTAAGGCAAACCTGCCTCTCTCATACTCTTCAATTTTTACCCTCTCCTGAAAGACATGGATGGAGCCACTTAAAATAATTTATTTCAATTTTCAAAAGTGATCTTAAGAGTCATAGGATGGTTAGAGCAGAAAAGGAGACCATTCAGCCCACTGAGCCCGTACCAACACTTAGGAGCGATTTGGCTAGTCCCACTCCCCTACTCTTTCCCCGTAACCCTACAGACTTCTTTTCATTTCAGATAATGATCCAATTCCCTTTTCCCCACGCTCTCGGGCAATGCATCCAGGTCCTAACCACTCGCTGCATCAAAAGGTTTACCTCGTGTTGCCTCTGATTCTTTTGCCAATCACTTTAAATCGGTGTCCCTCTGTTTCTCTGGTCCAGGCCCCTCATGATTTTGAACACTTCCATCAAATCTCCTCACAGCCTTCTCTTCTCATAGGAGGACAGCCCCAGATTCTCCAATCTACCCTCATCACTGAAGTCCCCCTCATCCCTGGAACCATTTTTGCAAACCTTTTCTGTGTCCTCTCTGAAGCTTTCACATCCTTCCTAAAGTGTGGTGCCCAGCTTTGGATGCAGTACTCCAGTTGAGGCTGAACCAGTGTTTTATACAGGTTCCTTGCAAGCGTTTGAGTGTCAGAATCACTCATAAGCAGGAAGTGCCTGAGCACAGAGATTATTGCAGAATCTGATACTTTATGCCTCTATTTATAAAGGCCAGGATCTTGTATGACCTTTTTTTTTTGCCATTTTCTTGACCTGCCTGCTTCCTCTGGTGTTTGAGACTATTCTATAGCCCTCTCCTTTCTTTCTTGTTCATTTCAGCCCCGTTTCTAACATTTTTTTGCATAAATGTAATTGTCGTCTGATGCGTGTTTTTTTTTATTCTTTCATGGGGCGTGAGTGTCGCTAGGAAGGCCAGCATTTGTTGCCCATCCCTAATTGCCCTTGAACTGAGCGGCTTGCTAGGCCACTTCAGGGGGCAGTAAAGAGTCAACCACATGGCTGTGGGTCTGGAGTCACATGTAGGCCCAGACCAGGTAAGGACGGCAGATTTCCTTCCCTAAAGGGCATTAGTGAACCAGATGGGTTTTTAATGACAATCGATGATATTTTCATGGTCACCATTACCGAGATTAAGTTTCAATTCCAGATTTTATTAATTGAATTTAAATTCCACCAGCTGCTATGGTGGGATTTGAACCCATGTCCCCATTGGCCTGGGCCTCTGGATTACTAGTTCAGTGACACCATCACTATGTCACCATCTCCCTTTAAAACTCTAAATCCCCAATAAGCATATGAGCTACTTGGCTTTATAAATACAAGTATAGAGCAAAGCAATCGTGCTAGCTTTCTAAATCACTGGTTGGACCTCAGTTGGAGTATTGTGGACAAATCTGGGCCCCCCCGCCCTTCAGTAAAGATGTAAAGGCAATGCTGATTGGATACAAGGGGTTTGTCAGGTCCATCTCATGGATGAGGAACTTCAGGAGGGGCTGGAAAAGTTCAGACTGTTCTCCTTGGAACAGAGAAGGTCAAGAGGTGACTTCATAGAGGTTTTCAAGATGATGAGAGGCTTTGATAGAGAGAGAAACACTATTCCCTCTGGTGAGTGGACCAATAACCAGAGGTTATAAGATCATTGGTAAAACAACTTGCATTATTAGGGATGAATTTTATAGAGGGCGCTGGAGCTATTACCCGCCCGGTAGAATAATCGGTCGGCACCATCCACAGTGATAATAAGCTGGGGGCAACCTTAATGAGGCAAGTGTGGGACTTCTGCCCCTCAGGGACAGGAAGTCACACCCTCGAGAGCTGGATCTGATTGGCCAGCAGTGAGTAGTCCAAGCAGCGCCAGAACTCAATTGTGGCCGCTGCTGGGACTACAAGCAGTCCCCGAGAATATCCATGGACTTACAGGCGAGTCCAGGTTTTTTGGTCAGGAAGGGATCAGAGACCCTGGAAGGTGGGGAGGTGGTGGTGGGCGGGTTTGTGGAGGGGTCTGGTTCTAGAGACCAGGGAGAGAGGCACAAAGTGGGGTTCCATCTTGGGGTGGGTGCCCCTGATGGGCAAAGGGCAACCTCCCCCAAAAGGAGGTACCACCCCCTCCCTTCCTACCATCTAGCCCAAGGCCGTTGAAGAGCAGGCCAGCCTCCTTTGGTTTTTTTTTTTGCATTTAGAGTCTTTTTAATAAACAAAAGGATCCAGGCTGAGCGATCAGCTTGTCAGAACTTTGCTGCACATGACTCTAGAATACTGGACTGGTGAGCTGCTGCTTGTAATCTGTGCTGTGACTCACGCCAATATTTGTATGTAATTTTCCACTGGTGATAACATGTGAGGCAGTCGGTCTCCAGTGCCAGTAACAGGCTGTAGGCATTGTGTGAACGGAGAATGAGAGACAGACTCACTCCACCAAGTGAATTGCCCTGTGCTCCTGCTGGCTCCTGACTGCCCACTATTCATGCCGCACTCGATCCAAAGCCACATAAAAGCTCTTCTTGTCACCCAGGCAGTGCCAGCCAATGGGCCCAATCTCGCAGTCGGCACAAGCCAGGTACTTGATATTGTTCACGTTCTTGGTGAAGCCAACGTTCTCAAAACAAAAACAGAAATACCTGGAAAAACTCAGCAGGTCTGGCAGCATCGGCGGAGAAGAACAAAGTTGACGTTTCGAGTCCTCATGACCCTTCAACAGAACTAAGTAAAATTAGGAGAGGGGTGAAATATAAGCTGGTTTAAGGTGGGGGTGTGGGGGGGGAGAGAAGTGGTGGGGGGGGTGGGGTGGTTGTAGGGACAAGCAAGCAGTGATAGGAGCAGATAATCAAAAGATGTCACAGACAAAAGTGCAAAGAGGTGTTGAAGGTGGTGATATTATCTAAAAGAATGTGCTAATTAAGAATGGATGGCAGGACACGCAAGGTACAGATAGCTCTAGTGGGGGTGGTGTGAAATAAGACTAAAAGGGCATAAAAGGTATAGATTCTCAAAGGTGCACACATCACCAATGAACCAGTGTTCCTGTAGCATGTCCCCTTTTACTGAGCTTTTCTCAGTGCCCCTCTCCGCCTCATGTTCCATCTTCCCTAGCCGCACATATTATTGCGGCAGAGGTAGAAACAGGCTCATAACTGGCCTTGATTGGCCAGTTAAGGACCGAAGGGTGGGGGAAGGGGGCCGACTGATGCCTTACCCATTATGATATAAAACACAAAAAGCATTTTTTTAAAAAAAACATACAGATGCTGCCTAATTTTGCAACATAAAATCCAGTCCTATGGCTGTGCAGTATATGAGTGGGTAGCTATCTTCAACTCTCATTATTCCACAGGGACCCTGCAAAGAGGTCACATTTTCACAATCACGGTGATATACAATTATCAGGAAGGAGTGATAAGAATTTACTGCATTGTCAACGTGACTGGCAGAAAAGGACTAGAGCTAACGACAATTAAATACTTCCCTTTCATAAAGAAGGTCATCATCTCAAGAAAAGATGAGATAATTACTGGTCTGTGACGCTCTGCTCCACTGAGCGCACGGGGAAAAGTCACGGAGGAGAATTTTCTCAGCAAAGTGTTTCCCCGGCGTCCAATCAGAAAGCGAGGGGAAACTAAAAGGTTTGATGAATGTCGGCCATCGTGGTTTTCAGGTGGAATGATGTGCTTACAAATGCCCCTGAGCCAGGGCACAGCCTGAGTTGTATTTAAAACAAAAGCTCCTTATGAATTCAGCAGTGAGACCCAACACCTATGCAAGATCAGGCTGAGCAACTTTCACTCCTAAATTCCTGCACTCACATCATGTACAAATTTGAACGTAAATTCTATTAATAGCTTTTTTTTATTTCCAGATTTTTTTTTTTTAAAAATCAGCTAGGGTGAACATGAAGCTGTCAGATTGTCATTAAAAACCCAACTGATTCGTGACTTGTCATTCAGGAAAGGAAACCTGCTATTATCCTTTGTCAGTCTGGGTCTTTCTGTAACTGCAGGCCCACACCAATGTGTTTCATACTTACCTGCCCTTTGCCCAGCAAACCACATGGTACAGATGGCAAGAAAGGCCAGTCTTGCCAGTGACGCCACAACCTGTGAACGAATACTACGCGCTGAGGAGAGAGGGATGAAGCAGCGCTGACTATTAGGGGCACAGAGCTATGCTGGTCCTTTTTGTTCACAGGAGACGAGTGTCACTGGCTGGGCCAGTTATTTATTGCCTATCCATAATTGCCCTTGAGAAGGTGGTGGTGAGCTGCCTTCTTGAATCTCTGCAGTCCGTGTTGTGTAGGTACACCCACTGTGCTGTTAGGGATGGAGTTCTAGGATTTTGACCTAGCAACAGTGAAGGAACAGCAATATTTCCAAGCCAGGATGACTTGTGCTTTGGAGGGGAACTTGCAGGTGGTGGTGTACCCATGTATCCTCTGCCCTTGTCCTTCTAGATGGGTAGAGATTGCAGGTTTGGAAGGTGCTGTCGAAAGAACCTTGGTGAGTTGCTGCAGTGCATCTTGTAGATGATATATACTATTGCCACTGTGCATCGGTGGTGGAGGGAGTGAATGTTGAAGATGGTGGATGGGGTGCCAGTCAAGCGGACAGCTTTGTCCAGAATGGTGTCAAGATTCTAGACTGTTGCTGGAGTTGCACTCATCCAGGCAAGTGGAGAGTATTCCATCACACTCCTGACTTGTGTCTTGTAGATGGTGGACAGGCTTTGGGGAGTCAGGAGATGAGTTACTCACCACAGAATTCCCAGCCTCTGACCTGATCTGGCAGCCACAGTATTTACACGGCTAGTCCAGTTTCGTTCTGGTCAATGTTAACTTCCAGGATGTTGATAGTAGAGGATTCAGCCATGGTAATGCCTTTGAACATCAAGGGGCAAAGGTTAGATTCTCTCTTGTTGGAGATGGTCATTGCCTGGCACTTGTGTGGCATAAATGTTACTTGCCATTGGTCAGCCCAAGCCTGGATATTGTCCAGGTCTTGCTGCATTTGGACATGGACTGCTTCAGTATCTGAGGAGTCACGAATGGTGCTGAACATTTTGCAATCATCAGCGAATATCCCTACTTCTAACCTTATGATGGAGGGAAGGTCATTGATGAAACAGCTGAAGATGGTTGGGCCGAGGACATTGCCTTGAGGAACTCCTGCTGTGATGTCCTGGAGCTGAGATGACTGACCTCCAACAACCACAACCATCTTCTTTTGTGCTAAGTATGACTCCAACTAATGGAGAATTTTCCCCCTGATTCCCATTGACTTGCTAGGGCTCCTTGATGCCGCACTCGGTCAAACGCTGCCTTGATATCAAGGGCAGTCACTCTCATGTGACCTCTGGAGTTCAGCTCTTTTGTCCATGTTTGGACCAAGGCTGTAATGAGGTCAGGGGCTGAATGGCCCTGGCAGAACCCAAACTGAACATCAGTCAGCAGAGTATTACTAAACAAGTCCCCGCTTGATAGCACTGTTGATAGCACTTCCATCACCTTTCTGATGATCGAGAGTAGACCAATGGGATAGTAATTGGCCAGGTTGGATTTATCCTGCTTTTTGTGGACTGGACATACCTGGGTGATTTTCCGCATTGCCGGGTAGATGCCAATGTTCATTTGCGAAGTTTTACTGGAACAATGAGCCATGGGGGAGGGGTATTACCCACTTGTGGAGAGGAATACCTCTTCCTTTTGGATCGAGGTTGTCTTGCTTCCACTCCAATTCCATGGGTTTCTGAGATGGTTGACATGTCCAATGTGTGATTTACAGACTCCACCACATGTGGGGCAGGTTGTTCTTGATGGGTTGGGCAGATGGGCTGTTCGGAGGTTTGTACACTCCCTCCAATGCCTCGACATCGCCTCCCTGAGGGGCGGGGCTGAGAATTCTGAACCCCTGTCCTGGAAATTGCACTCTTGAATCATGATCAGTTGCAGTCAAGTCACGGTTTACTACTGGGGCAGGCACAGTATTGAGAAGATGATTCACACTCCCATTCCACAGTCAGCAGCCTCCATCAGTGTCGAGGTTTGCAATGTAACAGTGAGATATAGAGCCGGGCGTTTCCAAACTCCGAGGTGAGATGTTGGACTTTTGAGGTCCATTGGGCTGATTTCCGAAGGCTGCCAGGATCCTCAGGATTTTTCCACTGGTTTAAGGAAAAAAAAACCCCTGTGAGCTGCCGGGTGTTCGGTATTTTGTTTTTTTGGGGGGAGAAACCCGCCTTTTTCATCAATAAATGCTGGCCCCAGCCAACAACACCCACAATCCCGTAAATGAATATTTTCAACAAAAAAAAGCTTCCCCTACACTTAACTCCAGTTCCCCAATCCCGTAATGAATCCTCGTATCCACCCCCCCCAACCCAAAATTTCACTCCAGGGGTCCACTCCAGAAGTCTGGGGCATTAATTTGGAGTCAGACTGGGGGAAAAAAAGGGCTGTGAAGCATTGGTAGAGTCAGAGGAATGATTATTGTCAGGTTACTAACAAAAAAACTACTGCGGATGCTGGAAATCCAAAACAAAAACAGAATTACCTGGAAAAACTCAGCAGATCTGGCTTTGCCTTTGCAAAGCCAGACCTGCTGAGTTTTTCCAGGTAATTCTGTTTTTGTATTGTCAGGTTTTCCCAGGTAATTCTGTTTTTTGTATTGTCAGGTTACTGGCTGTTTGTTGTGACCGCTGCAGTCCATTTCCAGTTTAATTTCATTTGTTGAAAAGCACTGTCCAAATGCGTGTGGGAATTTCTCCTGTCAACAGACTTGAGGGGTTAACACAGGAGTTTTGAAACCAGACATTTAACCATGCAATTCTCTGTAGGTTCAACTAACCACAGAGACTGTGTGTGGGTTTTTTTTTTAATGTCATGAGCGTCAGCTGCCTCGGAGGGTTAGAGCGTGAGAAAAGAGTGGATGGATACCAATCTCACCCAATATTACCTGTCAGAAAGCACTACCCACTCAGGAGGTTGAAAGGGGACTAGTTGCCCTTTCACCGAACTTGAACTAAAACAGCACAGTTGCATTCTCGTGTGGGGTTGGTTCCTTCCTCCAATTCTTAATCAAAATGATTTTTAATCTTTAATTCTCCATTTATAGAATAGAATGCAGCCCTGGAATGGTTACTGCTCAGAAGGAGGCCATTCAGCCTGTTGAGCCCTTGCTGGTTCTCCTGACAGAGCAACTCAACGAGTTCCCCCCCCCCCCCAACATTCCCTGTAACCCTGCAAATTATTTTCTCGTTAGCTGCTTATCCAACCCCCCTCTTGAAAGCCACAGTTGAATCTGCGTCCATTGCTCTCTCAGGCGGTGCATTCCAGATCCTAACCACTCGCTGCCTGACAAAGTTTTACTTCACCTCACCTGTGGTTCTTTGGCTAATCTGTGTCTTCCTAGCTCTCACCCCTCCTGCCAATTTCTCCCTACGTACTCCGTCCGGACCCCTCGTGACTTAGAGGCATTTAATCAAACCTCCTCTTAACCTTCTCTTCTTCAAGGAGAACAAGCCCCATTTTATTCAACTCTTCACTGCAAATTGTCTTGACTGGGTTGTGCTTACAGGTCTTAGATTGGAGGCAGTGACTGGGCTGTCACACACACTGGGTGGTGCTGGATTCTGGACATCTGACCTTATCAGGCTCCATTGCCTCAGTGCATAGCCAGTTCCCTCCGACTGATTTCCCACAGCCCCTTTCACAACCTCAGGACATCCCCAAGTGCTTTGCAATTAGACTTTTAGCGTCTAGTCACTAATGTAACGTAGGGAAACGTGGTAGCCAATCTGTGCACAGCAAGCTCCCACAAACTGATTCTGACCAGATGGTTGAGGGGGGAATATTGGCCAGGAAGCCAAGGAGAACACCTGGTCTTTCTTCAAAATAGTTGCCATTGGATATTTTACCTCCAGCTGAGAGAGTCGACAGACCTCGGTGTAACATCTTATCCAAGAGGAGGTACCTCCTGCACTGCCATAATCCCTCAGTACTGCCCTGGCAGTGTCAGCCTAGATACACGCTCAAGTCTCTCCGAGCTTGAAGCCACAATCTTCTGACGTGGAGACTGACAGCCTAACCTTGCAGCGAATGCCATTATTTTAATCAGTTTCCTTGCCGGTGAGACTCCAGTCATCTCTATCATTGTTTTAATCGTTGAACCAGAAAGGTTCAGGACTGCTGATGAGCTTAGATGGAACCTAGGCATAGGAGCCAGAACCAACATCTAGTTAATGCATCAAACTCCACTGTACCCTATCATCAGGAGAGTATCATCACCACAAAGAACTTGGATGCTGTCCAGACACTGATTTCCATTTGCCTGAAGAGATAGTTAATGCTCAGTTAAATCAGCCACTGTGCTGCCATTTCCGCCTCTTTATTTCAATGGAACAGCGATGGAACGGACCATTTTACACTTGAAAATTGTGTTGAAATTAATAGGAATTGCCATTTCTCGCCTTTACTGTCAATCAGTGCCATTATTAAGGGACGTGCGTGGGAGGAATATGTAGCAGTTTTACTTACACCCCCTCCATGCACAGTCTCCTAAGTGTCACTTCAAACAAACACAGAATTGCATTGAACGTACAGCACAGGAATACTTTATCAGGACCGTATAGGCTGGGGCTGTTTCCCCACAAGAGAGAAGGCTGAGGGGGGCGATTTGACAGAGGGCTTGGAAATGATGAAAAGGGTCGATGCAGGTGTTCCCATCAGAATATCAGCTTAATCAAGGCTACTTGCCTCCAGCTATCAGCTGTGGCACAGTGAGGGACATTCTCACCTGTCAATCACAAAGGTTGTAGGTTCAAGACTCATTACAGATAGCGAGCACCAGCCTAGACTTCAATCCAAAATCTAGGTAGATTCTGCCCTCTTAGCTGGATATAAAAGATCCCACGACCACCATTTTGAAGGAGAGTAGAGCTCTCCCCAGTGTCCTGGCCAATATTCATCCCCCAACCGACATTACTAAATGGTCATTATGTTATTGCTGTTTGTAGGAGCTTGCTGTGTGCAGATTGGCTGCTGCATTTCCCACAATAGTGACTACACGTTGGAAATACACCATTGGATGTAAAGCATTTTATGATGTCCTGAAAGGCATTATAGAAATGCAAGTTCTTTTTCTCCTCAATCCTTTTTTTCCTCTAATAAGATATTTCCCTATTATTCCTCAAATGGTGCCACGGGATCTTTTATATCTGCCTGAGAGGTTGGGCAGAGCTTCGGTTTAGCATCTTGTCTGAAAGAGATCAGTTCTGACAGTGCAGCGCGCCCTCAGTACTACGCTGGGACTATCAACCAGGATGCTGTGCCCAAAGTCTCTGGAGTTGGAATTGAACCCATCACCTTCTAATTTTGGCTGAGGGAGAGCTACCTGCCGAGGTACAGCTGAAAATTAGGGTGCAAGATGGAAAACGGGCAAAGCTTTTTCAGTCAAAAGTTGTGGAATACTTTAACCAGGGATGGACAATGAAGTGGGAAGTACAAATGGAGTTAGCTATGCAGCTTGACACAAGTGCCAGGATGTGGACATTCAGGAAGTTGACTGCAGCAAAGGTCACTGGATCAGGTGGAAGTTCCTTCACCTCTGACAGTGCAGCATTCCCCCAACACTGCACCGACAGTCTCATGCTGAAGTCTCTGGAGTGGAGCTCAGACCCACAAAACTTTCAAACTCAGGTTGAGTGTGACCATTAAAGCCATGATCGGAAAGTAGCCAATGTAACACCACTATTCAAGCAAAGGGGAGAGCGAGAACACAAGAGAACTACAAACCAGTTAGCCAGACATCAGTCTTCGGAAAAGTGCAGGGATCTATTATCAAGTATGTTGGTAACACGACACTTAGAAAATTATAATGTGATGAAACAGAGTCATTCTGGTTTTATGAGTGGGAAATCGTGGTTGACTATTAGAGTTTTTTGAGAACGTGGGGTAGATAAAGGGGATCCAGTGGATGTGGTGAATTGGAATTTTCAAAATGCATTTGATAAGGTGTCACACAAAAGGCTGTTGCACCAGATAAGGGCTCATGGGAGTTGGGGATATTATAATATCCTGGATAGAGGATTGGTTAATGAATGGAAAGCAGAGAGTAGGAATGAAGGGGTCATTTTCAGGCCGGTAGGCTGTCACTTGTGGGGTGCCTCAAGGTCAGTGCTGGGGTCCTGGCTATTTGCAGCCTCTGTTAATGATGTAGACGAAGGGTCCAAGTGCAATGTATCCAAGTTTGCAGATGATACAAGCCTAGGTGATTAAGCAAGCTGTGAGGCGGACACAAGGGGCAGAATTTAATGTCCTCCCCCTAGGTGAGTTTGGAGGTGGGGAGGCATTTAATTGACTGGGAGGGTGCCATGCAGGGACTCCGTTTCTGTCCCAATCCTGCCCCCAGTGGTATTCAACTCACGGTGGGCAGGACAATTGCCACACAGGGAGCCTGAAAAGCTAACCCTGACATGATTGCTTGCAGACTCGTGGAGGGCGGGGGGGGTCTCCATAGGAACTTAGGAAACAGGAGCAGGAGTAGACCATTCGGCCCCTCGGGCCTGCTCTGCCATTAAACTAGATCTTCTATTTCAACACCATGTTCCCACACTATCTCCAAATCCCTTGATATCCTTACTATCTAGAAATCTATTGGTCTGTCTTGAATGTACTCAACAACTGAGCCTCCACAGCCCTCTGCGGTAGGGAATTCCAAAGATTCACCACTCCCTGAGTGAAGAAATTCCTCCTCATCTCAGTCCTAAACGGCCCACCTCTTATTCTGAGACTGTGTCCCCTGGTTCTAGACCCCCCACCCCAGCCAGGGAACATCCTACCTGCATCTACCCCCTGTTAAGCCCTGTAAGAATTTTGTATGTTTCAATGAGATCACCTCTCATTCTTCCAAACTCCAGAGAACAGGCCCAGTCTCCTCAATCACTCCTCATAGTACAGTCCCGTTACCCCAGAAATCAGGCTGGCAAACCTTTGTTGCACTCCCTCGATGACAAATATTTCCTTCCTTAAGAAACCAAAACTGTACCCAATACTCCAAGTGCAGTCTCACCAAGGTTCTATACAATTGCAGCAAGGCTTCTTTACTCCTGTGCTCAAATCCTCTTGCAATAAAGGCCAACACACCACTTGGCTTCCTCATTGCTTGCTGCACCTGATCAGTGCCCGATCGAGGGACCTGGCATTGGGAAGGGGAGGGCCTGCTGAGAGCCACCCGCCTGCCTTTGCCTCTGGACCTCCCCCTGCCCGTTTCCCGCGGCACCCACCGCCCAATCACCATCCTGCCCTCACTCCCCTGCGGCTTGGATCTCTTGCTGATCCTGGGCCTCTGGTGGGTGCAACGCCAGCAGCAGCCACCGCTTCCCCGGTGGCGCTGCCTGCAATGACAGGCTGCCAGCCTCTGATTGGCTGGCAGCTCTCCCGCCCAATCCAGGGGAAGGCCCACCCAGCCACTTAAGTGTCTGACTGGACTAGTAATCCAGAGGCCCAGACTAGTGCTCCGGGGACATGGGTTCAATTCCCACCACAGCAGCTGGTGGAATTTTTAAATTAAATTCAATTGATAAATCTGGAATTGAAAGCTAGTCTCAGTAATGGTGACCATGAAACTGTTGTGAAAACCCCCCCACCTGGTTTATTACTGTCCTTTAGGGAAGGAAATCTGCGTTCCTTACCTGGTCTGGGCCTACATGCGACTCCAGATCCACAGCAATGTGGTTGACTCTTTTAACCACCATCTGAAGTGGCCTAGCAAGCTGCCCAGTTCAAGGGCAGTTAGGGATGGGCAACAAATGCTGGCCTTCCTAGCGATGACCACATCCCATGAAAGAATTTTTAAAAATGCAAGGAGGTTGGGAAACAAGACTTAAGGGAGTTTTGTTGCCATTGTACAGGGTTATTGCGAAACCACAACTGAAGTACTGTGTAGAGCTTTGACCTCCACACATAAGGAGGGATATAGTTACCTTAACAGAGGTGCAACAGACGTTTATTAGATTGATTTCTGGGAGGGCAGCGTTGTCCTATGAGGAGAGATTGGGCAGAATGGGCCTATACTCTGTGGAATTTAGGAGAATGAGAGGCAATCTCATTACATTGGTTCTGAGGCGGCTTGACAGGGTAGATGATAAGCGAGTGTTTCCCCTAACTGGAGAGTCTAGAACTAGGGGGGTCAAAGTCTCAGGATGAAGGGACAGCCATATAGGACTGAGGGTTTGGAATTCTGTACCCCAAAGGGCTGTGAATGCTCAGTCGTTGAGTATATTCAAGGCTGAGATTGTTGGACTTTTGGACTCTCAGGGAATCAAAGCAGATGGAGATTGGGCAAGAAAGTAAAGCTGAGGTTGAAGGTTAACTATGATCATGTTGAATGGCAGAACAGGCTCGAGAGGGGCTTTAGGGGCTGCTTCTGCTTTTACTTCTTATGTCCTGACCTTATGTAAGTGTACCTCAGTGAATGAAGAAAGCAGCAGAATTACTTTTAAGCTATCAAGTTTGTAACTGCCTTTGTACTGTTAACAGCACTCCAGGGGAAATAGATGAAAAACTTCCAAAGCAAGCTCGGAGATAAAATTAGATAGAATTAACACAAACTTTCTCCACAGCACTGTTGAGGAACTCTCATTTACCAACGGCCACCAAATATGAAAGAGTGAATTGCTAAGTTTTCGGTTCATTAGGAAATCTGAGGTCACCTTTGCAAAGTGACTTTGACGTTTGAATTAGATGTGCTGTCAGAAGCCATGATTAGGCTTCAGGCATTGGATGATTAGATGGCAACTTACAATAGACTGTTTCATCCTTAAAGATGACAACTCCTTTCCACTGCCCTTTAACTAAACAACATTGCTCATTCTGAGATCATTCACAGAGCATGACTATTCCGAGTGGAAAATAAAGGGTTGAGATGACGGAGGGAGAAAATTGTGGCAGCGTCACTGCTCTCCGTTATCCGAGTGATAGAAATTCTTGAGCCATTGCTTGGAATTCCAATGAACTGCTGGAAATATCTCCAACCTTACCAGCCTGGAAAATCCTACTAAGAAAGCTTCTAACCTACCCTCCCTCCCTGCCTGACCCTCTATAAATGATGCCTTGAAATAAATTATTATTTTACACAAGAAGTGATTTTCCCTCTTCCTCCTGTTCCTCATGTTGTTGACCTTAAGGACGGGAATTTCCTCCTCAGTCTCGACATGACAACAGCACAAGAGCAAATTCTGTCAGAATTTGCAAGGTGCTAATGTTGGCGTTTAAGTGAAATGTAGAAGCTGGAGAGGGGGCCATTCAGCCCCTGGAACCTGTTCCATTGTTCTATCACATCACGGCTGATATCTACCTCACTCCCCCTCTACCGAACAGCACTGTGGTTGTACCTACGCCACAGGGACTGCAGCGGTTCAGAAAGGCGGCTCACCACCACCTTCGCAAGGGTAACTTGGGATGGGCAATGAATACTGGCCACTCCCTGTCAACGAATAAAAAATAAATTGAAGGCAGAGATTTCTAGAGTTTAGGATACTAAGGGAATCAAGAGATATGGGGGGGTAAGTGCACCAAAGTGAAGCTGAGGTGCAAGATTAGCCAAGATGTTACTGAATGAGGGAGCAAGCTCGAAGGGACGAATGGGCTTATTTGCATGAGATTTACAGTAGACTGCCACAGGTACTGGTACTGAATTAGTGAAAGCTGAAGCTGACTCGGCTTAAGAGTACCACATTTGTGCTGTTGCCCCTCACTGCATACGCACTTGCCAAGTTAAAAACAGACAATTATTTTCCACTGCCCCTAGAACTTGGTTTACCTTCAATAATTCTCAGTCTTTCATTTGCAAATAAAGGTTGTTGGCCCATGGAAACCATTCTCTTATTCTCCCTCTCTGCACTCGACAATCTCTCTCTCTATTTTATCATTGTCACTATGATCAATTCTTTACTCCATTTCTTTACTCATTCATGGAATGTAGACTGGCAAGACCAGCGTTTATCGTCCATGCCTGTTGAGTGTTCCCCTTGCTCCTAACCTCCAAACCCACCACCAACCCCCTTCATAGGGGCAGGAGGAGGCAATTCAGCCCTTTAAGCCCGTTCCGCCACCAGTAAGTGAGATCGTGGCTGATCAGCATCTTAACTCCATCCTCCCACCTTGGCTGCCAATCCCTTAATAAAAACCTCTTGTCGGCTTTGAATTTAAAATCATGGATTGAGTTTACATCAGCTGCTTTTTGTGGGAGAGAGTTTCAGACCTACACTACCCTTCTTGTGAAGAAGCGTTTCCATAAGACCATAAGACATAGGAGCAGAAATTAGGCCATTCGGCCCATCGAGTCTGCTCCGCCATTCAATCATGGCTGATAAGTTTCTCAACCCCATTCTCCCGCCTTCTCCCCGTAACCTTTGATCCCCTTACCAATCAAGAACCTATCTATCTCCGTCTTAAATACACTCAATGACCTGGCCTCCACAGCCTTCTGTGGCAATGAATTCCATAGATTCACCACTCTCTGGCTAAAGAAGTAGGACTCCTTGACGCCACACTCGGTCAAATGCTGCCTTGATGTCAAGGGCAGTCACTCTCACCTCACCTCGGGAGTTCAGCTCTTTTGTCCATGTTTGAGGCCAGGAGCTGAGTGGCCCTGGTGGAACCCAAACTGGGCATCAGTGAACAGGTTATTGCTAAACAAGTGCCGCTTGATAGCACTGTTGATGACCCCTTCCATTGCTTTACTGATGATGGAGAGCAGACTGATGGGGCGGTAATTGGCCGGGTTAGGTTTGTCCTGCTTTTTTGTGTACAGGACATACCTGGGCAATTTTCCACATAGCCGGGTAGATGCCAGTGTTAGAGCTGTACTGGAACAGCTTGGCTAGGGGCACGGCAAGTTCTGGAGCACAAGTCTTCAGTACTATTGCTGGAATATTGTCAGGGCCCATAGCCTTTGCAGTATCCAGTGCCTTCAGCCATTTCTTGATATCACATGCAGTGAATTGAATTGGCTGAAGACTGGCACCTGTGATGCTGGGAACCTCCGGAGGAGGTGAGATGGATCATCCACTTGGCACTTCTGGCTGAAGATTGTAGCAAATGCTTCAGCCTTATCTTTTGCACTGCTGTGCTGGGTTCCTCCATCATTGAGGATGGGGATATTTGTGGAGCCTCCTCCTCCAGTGAGTTGTTTAATTATCCACCACCATTCACGACTGGATGTGGCAGGACTGCAGAGCTTAGATCCAATCTGTTGGTTGTGGGTTCGTTTAACTCTGCCTGTCACTTGCTGCTTATGCTGTTTGGCACACAAGTAGTCCTGTGTTATAGCTTCACCAGATTGACACCTCATTTTTAGGTATGCCTGGCATGCCCTCCTGCATACTTCATTGAATCAGGGTTGATCCCCTGGCTTGATGGTAATGGTAGAGTGGGGGATATGCGAGGTCATGAGGTTACAGATTGTTGTTGAGTACAATTCTGCTGCTGCTGACCAGCTCGGTCAGTAGTGGTGCTACTGAGCCACTCTTGGTGATGGACATTGAAGTCCCCGACCCAGAGTACACTCTGTGCCCTTGCCACCCTCAGTGCTTCCTCTAAGTGGTGTTCAACATGGAGGAGCACTGATTCATCAGCTGAGGGAGGGCGGTACGTGGTAATCAGCAGGAGGTTTCCTTGCCCACATTTGACCTGGTGCCATGAGACTTCATGGGGTCTGGAGTCGACATTGAGGACTCCCAGGGCAACTCACTCCTGACTGTATACCACTGTACCGCCACCTCTGCTGGATCTGTCCTGCCGGTGGGAGAGGACATTCCCAGGGATGGTGATAGTGGAATCTGGGACATGATCTGTAAGGTATGATTCCGTGAGGATGACTATGTCAGGCTGTTGCTCTTCCAATTTTGGCATTAGCCCCCAGATGTTAGAAAGGAGGACATTGCAGGGTCGACAGGGCTGATATTGCCGTTGTCATTTCAGTGCCTAGGCCTGGTTTTGTTCCTTTTTTGTGACTTTGTAGCAGTTTAATGCAACTGAGTGGGTTGCTAGGCCATTTCAGAGGGCATTTCAAGAGTCAACCACATTGCTGTGGGTCTAGAGTCACATGTAGGCCAGACCAGGTAATGACAATTGATTTCCGTCCCTAAAGTACATTAGTGAACCAGATGGGATTTTACAACAATCATTTCATGGTCATCATTATACTTTTAATTCCAGATTTTTATTGAATTCAAATTCCATCATCTGCTGTGGTGGGATTTGAACCCGGGTCCCCAGGACATTACCCTGGGTCTCTGGATAACTAGTCCAGTGACAATACCATTACGCCATCACCTCCCCGCCACCCCCAGCCCCTCTCAGTCATTCCTTATTCCTGTAATCTGCACGTTTGCAAAACCCAAACTTGTAGTTAGTTAACTGTTAATGACATAACAGAAGGACAAGGGCAGCAGACACCTGTTAACATCACCATCTGGAAGTTCTCCTCCAAGTCACTCACCATCCTCACGTGGAAATATATCGCCGTTCCTTCACTGTCGCTGGGTCAAAATCCTGGAACTCCCTCCCTAACAGCACTATGGGTGTACCTACACCACATGGACTGCAGCGGTTCAAGAAGGCAGCTCACCACCACCTTCTCAAGGGCAACTAGGGATGGGCAATAAAAATGCTGGTCCAGCCAGCAACGCCCACATCCTGTGAATGAATTTAAAGAAAATTAAAGTGAGGAGCAAATTTAGTAGAGGTGATGAAAGTTGTGAGAGATTTTGTACGAGGAAATGAGGAGGAAGATCTAGGATAATTAGCAAAAGGAGGAAGAGAGAAGAGAAGAACTTTTTATGCAGCAAGTTATGATCAGGATTGCACTGCTCGAAAGGAAAATGGACCATAAGACCATAAGACATAGGAGCAGAAATTAGGCCATTCGGCCCATCGAGTCTGCTCCACCATTCAATCATGGCTGATAAGTTTCTCAACCCCATTTTCCTGCCTTCTCCCCGTAACTTTTGATCCCCTTACCAATCAAGAACCTATCTATCTCGGTCTTAAATACACTCAGTGACCTGGCCTCCACAGCCTTCTGCGGCAATGAATTCCATAGATTCACCACTCTCTGGCTAAAGAAGTTTCTCCTCATCTCTGTTCTAAAAGGTCTTCCCTTTACTCTGAGGCTGTGCCCTCGGGTCCTAGTCTCTCCTACTAATGGAAACATCTTCCCCACGTCCACTCTATCCAGGCCTTTCAGTATTCTGTAAGTGGAAGCAGATTCAACAGTAATTTTTAAAAGAGAATTGGATAAATACTTGAAGTGAAACAAAATTAATGGGCTCTGGGGAAAGAGCAGGGGAGTAGGACTAATTGAATAGCTCTTTCGAAGAGCTGACACACACACATTGGGCCCGAATGGCCTCCTTCTGTGCTGTAGGATTTTCTAAGACACTCGTGTCACCAATTAGGACCACAGTTACTTACTTCCCGGTGAACGCAGAGTTTCAACGAAGTAAGAGATGCTGAAAATCATTGCGTAATGAGTGTCAGTTTGCCAGATTCTGCAATGTAGCGTGTGGCTGAAGGAGCTTTCAACTAGCATCGGTAACAATGTGTTTCATGAGCTGTAATTCATGCCGAGTGCTCCTACTGTCATTGTATATAACGAATGTAACAGGAAGAGAGTGACACTAAAGGAGGAATAATGACTTCAAGTCGATCGTCAGAATTGGCTGACACTCATGGAATGAGACAATAAATTTATAATTTATCACAGAAGGAGTCCTTTCAGCCCATCATGTCTGTGCCATTTCCAATCAGTACCACACCCACTCCTCACAACCAATGGAAATGGCCAATTTAAACTTTATGTAAATTACTTTGCTTTATTTGAAAAACCATACTGTCTGTTCTGTTAATTCCAACCGGTATAAATGTTATTAAAATGAATCTCTGACATGTTAAAAAATTATAGTCCTGGGAATGTTTTCCCTTCACATATTTCTCTAATTTTCTCTTTTAAATCACTCTCAGTGGGAAATGTCGGGAGATGGTGACATAATGGCTTAGTGATCCTCTGGGGACATGGGTTCAAGCCTCACTACAGCAGCTGGTAGTACTTAAATTCAGTGAATGAAACCAGGAATTGAAAGGCTGTCTCAGTAATGGCGACCATGAAATATCATTGATTGTCGTAAAAACCCATCTGGTCGCTAACATCCTTTAAGGAAGGAAAGTTGACATTCTACATGTGACCCCAGACCCACAGCAATGTGGTTGATTCTTAACTGCCCTCTGAAATGGCCAAGCAAGCCGCTCAGTTCAAGGGCAATTAGGTGTGGGCAACAAATGCTGGCCTTGCCTTCAACATATACATCCTAAGAAAGAAATATAGTGATTCAGTTCACCTTTTTCACATAAGACTTAAAGGAATGGAATCTCTGTTTGATGTTGCCACTCAAATTCGAGGCAAATGGGTTCGATGGAGGACAAGATGCAGCCAGTTTTTAAAAATGTATTTGCTCACGGGATCTGGGTGTCACTGGCTGGGCCAGCATTTATTGCCTATTCCTAATTGCCCTTGAGAAGGTGGTGGTGAGCTACCTTCTTGAGTCGCTGCAGTCCATATGGTGTAGGTACACCCACAGTGCTGTTTGGAAGGGCGTTCCATAATTTTGACGCAGCGACAGTAAATATATGACGATATATTTCCAATTCAAGATGGTGTATGGTTTGGAGGGGGACTTGTAGGCGGTGGTGTTCCCATGCAGCTGCTGCCCTTGTCCTTCTAGGTGGTGGAGGTCCCAGGTTTGGAAGGTGCTTTGAAAGGAACTTTGATGAGTCGCTGCAGTGCATCTTGTAGATGGTACACACGGCTGCCACTGCGTATCGGTAGTGGAGGGAGGGAGTGAATGTTAAAGATGGTAGATGGGGTGCCAATCTAGCGGGCTGCTTTGTCATGGATGGTGTCGAGCTCCTTCAGTGTTGTTGGAGCTGCGCTGATCCAAGCAAGTGGAGAGCATTCCATCACACTCCTGACTTGTGCCTTGTACATGGTGGACTAATGGTCTCCCTTGTCTGCACTTAACACCTTGTATGATGTTGCACCACTGTTAATGGCTCCACATGAGAGCAACAGTCTCAGTGCAAGAGTGCTGGTTGGGCCAGGATCACTTGCAGGTCTTTATAAGTCAGTCACACTAGACAGTGTTTTATCCATTCACATTATAGTGAGGGAACTAGGAGAAGCAAATAACTTTATTTCCTAGTGGGTGTTTTTGAGCTATTACAATTCATTTCCACAGTATTAACAAGACTTATATATAACATAAAAACAGAAAATGCTGAAAAATCTCAACAGGTCTGGCTGCATCTCTGGAGAGAGAAACAGAGTTAACGTTTTAAGTCTGTATGACCCTTCTTCAGAGCTAAAGGGGACTCTGTTTTGTTCTGAGCCCAGGGGTTGAGACTGCCACCTGTAATTTAAGTCAGATAGGCCTTTCGGTCCGATTTAGCACTGAAACAACACAATGGTGGCCCAGAACTCTAAACCACCTGTGAGCAACACCAAAGAGGATCTGACCAAAACATATTTTGTTTAAAGCTGTCAAAATTTACAACACTATGCTGGGAACTGATGGCTCGTGCGTGAGATCTGAGTGGTCGTGAGATCTAAAACGTGGCAGTAATCAAATTTCCCCCTTTTGTTTCAGATCACCAGAAGTTGGAGAGAGAAGCTCGGATTTGTCGTTCCCTAAAGCACCCCAATATCGGTAAGAGACAACGGCAAAGATAACAGACATCAAAAAGAGGATTAGAGGAGCTGAGAGAATTAATGTTCAGATCGACAAATTGTAGGACCAGAGGAGGCCATTTAGCCTCTCCACACTCCAATGAGATCCTAGCTAATCCGTGACTCCACCTACCCACCTTTGGCCCAAATCCCTTCGTACCCTTGGTTAACAAAAATCTATCATTCTCAGTTTTAAAATTCACATTAGCCCAGCTGCTGTCTATTTTATATATCTCACAGCAATGCGGAGATGTCACTAGTTTCTACATGTGCAATGTATTTATTTACAAGAGCTTTTAACATACCCCTACAATCACAAAATGTCTGCACTTATGCTTATCCCAACTCTGGCTTCTAGTAGCTTCAGTGGTGCCTGTCCACATATCTCCGAGTCCACACCCAGGCTTAACTAATCAAGCACAATGAGCATAGATCAGTTACCAGACTCACATAATCAAACAGAGAACAATTCAACAATTGAACACTGTTCCAAACTGCTGTTTGCAGAAGAGAATTCCAAACTTCTGCCACCCTTTGTGTGGAGAAATGTTTCCTAATTTCACTTATGTAATTTTTAGATTATGCTGCTTAGTCCTATACTCACCAATTAGAGGAAATAGTTTCTCTTAATCTGGAGCATTGGACAACCAACAGCAGGCACCTTAAAGCATTGGAGAAGTACCACAGGTAGTGTCTTCACAAGATCCTTGAATTCCACTGGTCTGAAGACAGCCCAACAGCAGCATCCTCTCCCAAGCCAACCTGCCCAGCATCAAGGTGCTAATCACTCAAACCAGCTCTGCTGGACGGGACATGTCGATCGTATGCCTGAAACCGGACTCCTGAAGCAATTGCTTGACTTGGGATTTGGTCGTAGCAGGAGACTCCCAGGAAGACAGCAGAAACACTTTAGGGATGTCCTCAGAGCGTCCCTGAAGCGGTCATACCTTCCCGCCAACTCATGGGAGACCCTGGCTCTGACCAACCAAAACGGTGAAGCCTCACTTGGGAAGGCACCGAACACACCGAGAGACTTAGTCAGGAACGTGCAGAGACAAAGTGGAGGCATTGGAGGAAGCGAACAATCCTCCAAACAGCCCACCTACCCAACCCTTCGAGCACCACCCACCCTGTATGTGGCAGGGTCTGCAGATCACACATTGGACTGAGCAGTCATCTCATAACCCATTGAACCGGAGAGTCACCCTCGACAGACTGCCTGAAGAAATGCCTTCTCTGTTTCCCTTAATATCTTGAAAACAGCCCTTAATCTTCTAAATTCCTGGGAATACAAACCTAGTTTGTGCACTCTCCTCATAATGTAACCCTTGGAGTCCCAGTATCATTGTTTAAACCTGTGCTGCACTCCGCTCCGCACTCCCCCGCCTGCTCCAAGGCTAAATATACCCTTCCTGTGGGACCCCAAACTGTTCATAGTACTGCAGGTGTTGTCTTACATTGTATAACTGAAACATGACTTCTGCCCGCCTTGTATTCCGGTCCTGGAGATAGAAAGCCCAACAAAAAAACATATGAAATAGGAGCAGAAGTAGGCCATTCAGCCCATCGAGCCTGCTCCGCTAATCATGGTTGATCTGTTTGTGCTTCGATCTCTACACTCCATTCTATGCCCGATAACCTTTAATTCCCTTGCATAACAAGAATCTATCTACCTCTGCTTTAAAAATATTCAATGACCCTGTTTCCACTGCCTTCTGAGGCAGAGAGTTCCAAAGGTGCACAACCCTCTGAGAGAAAAAATTTCTCCTCATCTCTGTCCTAAAAGGGCGACCCCTAATTTTAAAACAGTGACCCCCCTAGTTCTGGACTCACCCACAAGAGGAAACATCCTTTCGACATCCACCTTGTCAAGGCCGTTCAGGATCTTGCATACTTCAATCAAATCACCCCTCACTCTTCTAAACTCCAGTGGAAACAAGCCCAGTCTGTCCAACCTTTCCTCGTAAGACAACACGCTCACTCCAGGTATCAATCTAGTAAACCTCCTCTGAACCACCCCCAACGCAATTGCATCCTTCCTTAATTAAGGAGACCAAAACTGCACACAGTATTCGAGATGCGGTCTCACCAATGCCCTGTATAACTGAAGCATAACATCCTTACTCTTACGTTCAATTCCTCTCATTATAAAGGATAGCATTCCATTAGCCGCCTTAATTACTTGCTGTACCTGTAACCTTTTGTGACACATGCACGAAAACACCTAGATCCCTCTGCACCTCGGAATTCTGCAGCGGTTCTCCGTTTAAGTAATCCATTAACCTTTTTGATTATTTTCCATACCTGTCCAAAACATTTTAATGATCTATATGCCTGCACGCCTAAATCATTAAAGGTAGGAAGCAACTTTCCTTCTGGGGGTGGGTGGGGGCGGGTTCATAGGTTTTATAGAATTACATCGAATATGCAGCCCAGAAACAGGCCATTCAGCCCAACTGGTCCATACTGTTATTTATACTCCGCACAAGCCTCCTCCCATTCCATCTGCCTCATGTCAGCCTTTCAGAATATCTTTCTATTCACTTTTCTCTCATGTACTCATCTAGTTTCCTTTTGAGAAATTTAAGACATTCGCTTCGGTCACTTCCTGTGGAGGACAGAGTATAAGAGCATCAACATCTGGTATTTTATTTTGTGTGCTCTGCAGACCAGAGCTGCAGAGAGTAGTCCAAGGTCCTGGAGAGGGTGCAGAGGGGATACTCCAAAGACTGAGAGGGTTTCAGTAGTAGAAAGAACCTGGGTCTCTCTTCATTCAGGAGGATTCTGTACAGCTTTGTTCAAACTTGCTCCGCCATTTTTTTTTGCATCTCTCTTTTTTGATCCCTATTTCGTTCCACGTACCTCATTGATTAAAATATTCAAAGCCTTCCAGCTTAAAATTGCTGCCGTCATAATGGAGAGGCCTTTGAACTGTCCGTGGGCCACGGGCCATTGAAATGTTGCTGAGCCGGGGCATCGCTGGTCAAAGTCTGGCTGGTTTCAGCTGGCAGACGCCCACGGCTGAGTCCACAGAGGGTGAGGGGAGGGAGAGGGCGGGAGGCAATTGAGAATGTTGGGTGGCAGTCAGGGGGTGGGGGGGAGGTGCATTTGGGTAGTGGGTACTCAGTCAGGAGATGGCGATCGGGAGGAGTTAATGTTTAGGAGTGGGAAGAAGGTAGGGAAGGGTGCAGGGAGATTGAGAGAGTGAGGAGAGGGGATGGTAGGAGTGTAGGATGGGGTGGAGAGAATGGTGGGGAGGGGAGAAAATGGAGGGAGGATAGAGTAGGGTGGCCATTTGTCCGGGTTTATACTGGACAGTCTGGTTTTCAGCTAATCTGTCCCCTGTCTAGTGCCAGATTCCTTCAAGTCTGGTATTTCTCGTTTACTGAAACAAAGCAGCAACTCGGGACATAAGGACGGAGATGGTCAGCATAGAGACGGTCAGCATAGAGACGGTGAGCACGGAGACAGTCAGCACGGAGACGGTCAGCACGGAGACGGTCAGCATAGAGACAGTCAGCATAGAGACGGTCAGCACGGAGACGGTCAGCACGTAGATGGTCAGCACGCAGACGGTCAGCACAGAGATGGTCAGCATAGAGATGGTCAGCACGGAGACGGTCAGAACAGAGACGGTCAGCATAGAGACAGTCAGCACGGAGACGGTCAGCATAGAGACAGTCAGCACGGAAATGGTCAGCATAGAGACAGTCAGCCTAGAGACGGTCAGCATAGAGATGGTCAGCCTAGAGACAGTGAGCATAGAGACGGTCAGCACGGAGATGGTCAGCATAGAGACGGTCAGCATGGAGACAGTCAGCATGGAGACAGTCAGCACGTAGACGGTCAGCACGGAGACAGTCAGCATGGAGATGGTCAGCACGTAGATGGTCAGCACGTAGACGGTCAGCACAGAGATGGTCAGCATAGATACAGTCAGCATGGAGACGGTCAGCATAGAGACAGTCAGCACGGAGATGGTCAGCATAGAGACAGTCAGCCTAGAGACAGTGAGCATAGAGACGGTCAGCACGGAGACAGTCAGCACGGAGACAGTCAGCACGTAGTCAGCCTAGAGACAGTGAGCATAGAGACGGTCAGCACGGAAACAGTCAGCACGGAGACAGTCAGCACGTAGACGGTCAGCACGGAGACGGCCAACACAGAGACGGTCAGCATAGAGACAGTCAGCCCGGAGACAGTCAGCATAGAGATGGTCAGCCTAGAGACAGTGAGCATAGAGACGGTCAGCACGGAGATGGTCAGCATAGAGACGGTCAGCATGGAGACAGTCAGCACGGAGACAGTCAGCACGGAGACGGTCAGCACGGAGACGGTCAGCACAGAGACGGTCAGCATAGAGACAGTCAGCACGGAGACGGTCAGCACGGAGACGGTCAGCAGAGATGGTCAGCATAGAGACAGTCAGCACGGAGATGGTCAGCACGGAGACGGTCAGCATAGAGACAGTCAGCACGGAGACGGTCAGCATGGAGAAAGTCAGCACGGAGTCGGTCAGCCTAGAGACGGTCAGCACGGAGACGGTCAGCATAGAGACGGTCAGCATGGAGATGGTCAGCATAGAGACGGTCAGCATAGAGACGGTCAGCATAGAGACAGTCAGCACGGAGACGGTCAGCACAGAGACGGTCAGCATGGAGACAGTCAGCACGGAGATGGTCAGCATAGAGATGGTGAGCACAGAGACGGTCAGCACGGAGACGGTCAGTATAGAGACGGTCAGCACAGAAGGCTAACCCAGGTCAAACAGACTTGGGCTGAAGTGGTCTGTCGCCCAAGAAAATTTAACCTTCATTCCACTTCTTCTGTAGATAAACTGGTCCGGGTAAAGGGAACTTAGCAACCCTGCGACATCTCCATGGGGATATCCAGTGTCCTGGAGCTGCCAAACATAGAAAAAAAACCCAATCATAGAAAACCGAAACTCACTGAGTAATCTACACCCCAACATTTTAATCACATTTTGGTTTAATGTTTGTAAGTTTCCTTTAAAGTTCTTCCTTGATTTTTCAGATGACCTGACTTAGGGGCTGTGCTTGATTTATCCCTTATTTTGTTAATTTAGTTAATTGTTTTAACTCGAAAAGAGTTACACACCAACATTTCAATCTTCTGAAATTTTAAGGGGCCATTTACTTATGATTAGTCGGTAGTTGGATTGATAGTTTTAAAAACAATTTGCATTACGTGAGTTTGCATCGGTCATGTGACTGGCCCACTTCAAACCCCCTGTTTATAATTACCTGAGCTCTGTTAGTGAACACCTTAGGGTGACAGTTTGCGGGAGCGGTGGAGAGAGTGTGGGGCGGGGTGGAGAGAGGATGGGGGTGGGGTGAAGAGAGTGGTGGAGGGTGGAGAGAGTGGTGGTAGGGAGAGAGGAGAGTGGGGGAGAGGTGGGGAGAGAATGGTGGTGCGGAGGAGAGAGTGTGGAGGGGGGGTGGAGGGTGTGTGGGGGAGGGGTGGAGAGGGAATGAGGGTGGGGTGGAGAGAGTGGGGGAGGGTGGAGAGAGTGGTGGTAGGGAGAGAGGAGAGTGGGGGAGAGGTGGGGAGAGAATGGTGGTGCGGAGGAGAGAGTGTAGAGGGGGGGGTGGAGGGTGTGTGGGGGGGGGGTGGAGGGTGTGTGGGGGAGGGGTGGAGAGGGAATGGGGGTGGGGTGGAGAGAGTGGGGGAGGGTGGAGAGAGTGGGGGAGGGTGGAGAGAGTGGTGGTAGGGAGAGAGGAGAGTGAGGGAGAGGTGGGGAGAGAATGGTGGTGCGGAGGAGAGAGTGTGGAGGGGGGTGGGGAGTGTGTGGGGGAGGGGTGAAGAGGGAATTGGGGGAGGGGTGGAGAGAGTGTGGAGGAGGGGTAGATAGTGTGTGGGGGAGGGGTGGAGAGGGAATGGGGGGAGGGGTGGAGAGAGTGTGGAGGAGGGGTAGATAGTGTGTGGGGGAGGGGTGGAGAGCGGTGGTAGGGAGTGAAGGGAGTGGGGGAGGGGTGGAGTCAGTGAAGAGAGTGGGGGAGGGGTGGAGTCGGTGAAGAGAGTGGGGGAGGGGTGGAGTCGGTGAAGAGAGTGGGGGAGGGGTGGAGTCGGTGAAGAGAGTGGGGGAGGGGTGGAGTCGGTGAAGAGAGTGGGGGAGGGGTGGAGTTAGTGAAGAGAGGGGGGGAGGGGTGGAGTTAGTGAAGAGAGTGGGGGAGGGGTGGAGTTAGTGAAGAGAGGGGTGGAGTCGGTGAAGAGAGTGGGGGAGGGGTGGAGTTAGTGAAGAGAGTGGGGGAGGGGTGGAGTCGGTGAAGAGAGTGGGGGAGGGGTGGAGTCGGTGAAGAGAGTGGGGGAGGGGTGGAGTCGGTGAAGAGAGTGGGGGAGGGGTGGAGTCGGTGAAGAGAGTGGGGGAGGGGTGGAGTCGGTGAAGAGAGTGGGGGAGGGGTGGAGTCGGTGAAGAGAGTGGGGGAGGGGTGGAGTCGGTGAAGAGAGTGGGGGAGGGGTGGAGTCGGTGAAGAGAGTGGGGGAGGGGTGGAGTCGGTGAAGAGAGTGGGGGAAGGGTGGAGTCGGTGAAGAGAGTGGGGGAGGGGTGGAGTCGGTGAAGAGAGTGGGGGAGGGGTGGAGTCGGTGAAGAGAGTGGGGGAGGGGTGGAGTCGGTGAAGAGAGTGGGGGAGGGGTGGAGTCGGTGAAGAGAGTGGGGGAGGGGTGGAGTCGGTGAAGAGAGTGGGGGAGGGGTGGAGTCGGTGAAGAGAGTGGGGGAGGGGTGGAGTCGGTGAAGAGAGTGGGGGAGGGGTGGAGTCGGTGAAGAGAGTGCCAAAGTGGCAGCAATCCGTCCAAACTGAAGTCACATTCTCCAGCTTCCATTCTCTGGATTGGTCCAGGCCTGTGGATTACTGGACCAGTAACATAACCAACCACACCAGCTTACCCCGTATCAAGAGCCATAGTTACAGAGAGTGACACTGTTGGAATGCATTCTTCCTAAAGATGAGAGCTCTACCAAGGAAGCAAGGATTAGTTGACATTGAGCATCACAACCAATCTGCCTTGCCATACCCCTCCCCTCCCCTCCCCTCCCCCCCACAGAATACGAAAACAATTCACAGCGAGCCAAATAACTGCACAGAAACCTTGTTCAGTTTCTAAATAACTGACAGTGGCTTCAACACTGTAACCGCATCTTGACAGTCCTAATGATGTTCTTCCAATCTGTCGTAGCCTGGTATCCTGGGGCATCGTGAAAACAAACAAGGAGACCCCTGGTGGGATTTTCAGCACTTACTCCAGCTCCGTTCTCCTCGCGTTTTCACATTTGCTCAATATTGCAGCCCAATGACACTCAACACTCGGCCTGGGAACCAGATCCAGCGCAACTCCCCACGCATTGCCCCCCCCTTGGTGAGCCAGATTCTCGCCGTCAGGTCAGAAGTTTCTGGGTTGAAACACTGCACAGGAGCTTGCGCCCTAACCCAGTAAGGTTGCCAACTCTGGGTGGACATAGACGCCGAACCACCCCTTTCCCCCACCCCCACACTCCCACCATTATCTAGTCATTGTATTGCTTGCACTGGAAGCTTGCTATTTGTAACTTGGCTGCTGTATTTCCTTCATGTTATGCTGAACCTGTGTCAAGCACTAGTTCAGCCTCAGCTGGAGTATTGCGCCCAATTCTGAGCACCACACTTTAGGGAGGACGTGAAGGCTTTGGAGTGGGTGCAGAAAGGATTTACTAGGATGGTTCCAGACATGAGGTATGACAGTCACATGGTTAGACTGGAGACGCTGGGGTTGTTCTCCGCAGAGCAGAGAAAGCTGAGAGGACTAGATAGAGGTCTTTAAAATCACAAACGGTTTGGATAAAACCAATGAAGTGTTTCCTGTGGCTGAAAGGTTCAGTAACCAGAGGGCATGGGTTTAAAGTGATTGATAAAAGAGCCAGGGGCAACATAAGGAAAAACTTTTTTATGCAATGCATGGTTAGCATTTGGAATGCACTGTGTGAGAGAGTGGTGGGAACAGATTCAATAGAAACCTTCAAAAGGGAATTGGATAAATACTTGAAAAAGAAAATATTGCAGAGGTATGGGACAAGGCTGGGGGAGTGGGACTAACTGGATTGCCATCCGAAAGAGCCAGCACAGACCAGACAGACCGAATGGCCTCTCTCTGTGCCATACTATTCTCAGCTTCTATTCCTCCAAGTGACAATACAAAATAAAAAATCACTCCATTGGCTGTGAAATGCATTGGGACGAACTGAGTTCATGGAAGGCGCCAGACAAATGCAAGCCTTTCTTGAATTGGGAGAAATTCCCTTTCCAGAGTCTTTTTGGCAGAGGCAGTGGTAGCTGCAGAGGCCACAAACAGTGTTTACTTAACGAGTAGACAGATAACTGAAGAAGAAAAGTTCAAAATGCGAAGAACTAAGAGAGCGGAGAATGGGATTTTTTTTTTTTGCTCATTTTCAGGATGTGGGCATCACTGGAAAAAAAACATTGATTGTCCATTCCTAATTGTATTTGAGAAGGTGGTGGTGAATTGCCTTTTGAATACAGCTGAGCGGCTTTATTGAGCATTTCAGAGAGCAGGTGAGAATCAACCGCGTTGCTGAGAGTTTGAAGTCACATATCGGCCTGTCTGGACAGGAACAGCAGATTTATATGGGCCTGTCTGGACAGGAACAGCAGATTTATATAGGCCTGTCTGGATAGGAACAGCAGATTTATATAGGCCTGTCTGGACAGGAACAGCAGATTTATATAGGCCTGTCTGGACAGGAACAGCAGATTTATATAAGCCTGTCTGGACAGGAATGGCAGATTTATATAAGCCTGTCTGGACAGGAATGGCAGATTTATATAGGCCTGTCTGGACAGGAATGGCAGATTTATATAGGCCTGTCTGGACAGGAATGGCAGATTTATATAGGCCTGTCTGGACAGGAATGGCAGATTTATATAGGCTTGTCTGGACAGGAATGGCAGATTTATATAGGCCTGTCTGGACAGGAATGGCAGATTTATATAGGCCTGTCTGGATAGGAACAGCAGATTTATATAGGCCTGTCTGGATAGGAACAGCAGATTTATATAGGCCTGTCTGGATAGAATTGGCAGATTTATATAGGCCTGTCTGGACAGGAACAGCAGATTTATATAGGCCTGTCTGGACAGGAACAGCAGATTTATATAGGCCAGTCTGGACAGGAATGGCAGATTTCCTCCCCTAAAGGACATTGGTGAACCACTCAGAGTTTTGCAATAATCTAGCACTTGCATGGTCACCATTACCGATACTGGATTTTGACTCCAGATTTATTTAATTAGCTGAATTTAAATTCCCCAGCTGCTATGGTAGGATTTTAACTTGTCCCAGGAGATCATTAGTCCAGGCCTCTGGATTGCCAGTTCAGTAACACAATCGTCATGCTGCAGCTTAACTCCTACTAAATCTAATTAAGAGAGCCAGCAGAGGGCCGAATGGCCTCCTTCTGGAGTGTCGAGTGCTATGATTTTCCTGGCTGGGAGCTTTCCGCTTCTGTTTCTGACAGCCTAGAATTTTCATGCCCTTTCAAATCATTGGAAGGAAGAATTGTAGGTTATCAAGTGAGCAAACACAAACCCCTATGATTCTACTGTCCAAAAAAAGCAATTCACTGTGAGAGGATGTGGTGATAAAGCTCTGTACCAAATCTCATGCATTTAATTTGTTTTATTGGGAGATCACACTTAGGGATCTCATCGAAATGTATAAAATTCTGACAGGGCTGGACAGACTGGATGCAGGGATGATGTTTCCTCTGGCTGGGGGAGGGGTCTAGAACAAGGGGTCACAATCTTAGGATACGGGATAAACCATTTTGGATTGAGATGAGGAGAAATTTCTTCACTCAGAGGGTGGTGAACCTGTGGAATTCTCTACCACAGAAGACTGTGGAGGCCAAGTCACTGAATATATTTAAGAAGGAAATAGTTAGATTTCTACACTCTAACGGCATCTAGGGGTATGGGGAGAGAGCGGGAGTACGGCGTTGAGATAGAGGATCAGCCATGATCATATTGAATGGCAGGGCAGGTTCGAAGGGCCGAATGACCTACTCCTGCTCCTAGTTTCTACGTTTCGATGTTTGACGCCTCTTTGAAGGAATTTAAAGCCCACTTGCTCAAAGAGGTTAGAAGGGCTCGTTCGACAGCACCTCCCAAAGCCGCACCCACCTAGAAGGGCCAGGGCAGCAAGTGCATGGGAACACCACCGCCGACAAGGTTCCCTCATAATCACACATTGTCCTGACCTGGAAATATATCGGCCGTCCCTTTACTGTCGCTGGGTCAAAATCCTGGAATTCCCTCCCTATCAGCATTATCACAGAATTGTTGCCGGGTAGAAGGAAGCCATTCGGCCCATCGTGTCTGCACCAGCTCGCCAAACTAGCAATTCCCTTAGTGCCATTCTCCTGTCTGCTCCCCGTGACCCCGCACACTCTTTCCTTTCAGATAACGGTCTAATTCTCTCTTGAATGCTTCGATTCAACCTGCCTCCAACACGCTCTTACCGCACAATGGGCGTACCTAGACCACATAGGCTGCAGCAGTTCAAGGAAGCTGCTCACCTTGTCACGGGCAATTAGGGATGGGGCAATAAATGCTGGCAATACCAGCAATGCACACAGCCTGAGCATTCATTTTAATAAAATAAAGTTCAAAATTAATTTTCTAACGATGGCTGTCATTTCAGTAATGACATCAGATAGTGGTCCTCACCAGTAAGCGGTTGAATATTTAAGTTTCTCATCCTGGTTTTCAATCCCCTCCATGCCATCACCCCCCCTCTCTGTCTCCGTAACCTCCCCCTTCCCCACACCCATGATATCGATGCCCCTCCAATTCTGGCCTACTGAGCAACCTTGATTTTAGTCACTCCACCATTGGCAACTGCACTTCCAGTCACCGGGTCCTAAGTTCCCGAATCCTCTCCCTAAAGCACTATGGTTCCCTCTTTCTGAAATGTTCCTTAACACCTACCCCTTTTGACCAAGCTTTTGGTCACCTGTCCTAATATTTTGCGAGGTGGTTTGGTGTCAAATTCTGTTGGTTAATTGTTCCTGTGAAGCAGCTCGAGATGTTTTACTGTGTCAAAGTTATTATATAAATACAAGTTGTTCTTGTTGAACAACTAGAGAGCTGAATTTATTAGTCACTGTTACTTGTTCTTTCATGTTCAGTGGCATTCGTAGATACATAAAAACATCGGAGCTGCTGAAGAGGAAAAAAAACAATCTCATTTCCCTTCTACCATCCTGATAATTGCCTAATGCGAATTAAGCTGTTAACTAATCCTTCAATTACTTGGCCAATTCTCTTACCGTGGAATTAGCAGGCTGTAGGTTCAAGTCCCACTCCCCAGACACTTCTTTCAGATGAAATATTTAAATCGAGGTCCTGCCTGTAAAAGATCAGGTAAAAGGTCCCTTGGCATAATTTGAAGAAGAACAAGGGAGCTCTTCCTGGGACCAATACCCATGGCTGAACCAACATCGCTGAAACAGATGATCTAGTCATTGTCACGTTGCTGTTTGTGGGAGCTTCCTGTGCGTAAATTGAGTGCCTTGTTTCCCAAATTACAAGTGACAATTTTATTCTTTCACGGGATGTGGGCATCGCTGGCAAGGTCAGCATTTGTTGCCCATTTCTAATTGTCCTTGAACTGAGTGGCCTGTCACACCATTTCAGTGGGCAGTTAAGAGTCAGCCACATTGCTGTGGGTCTGGAGTCACATGTAGGCCAGAACAGGTAAGGAGGGCAAGATTTCCTTCCCTAAAGGGCATGAGTCAACCAGATGGGTTTTTGCGATAATCGACAATGGTTTCATGGTCACCATTGCTGAGACTAGCTTTTCAGTTCCAGATTATTGATTGAATTTAAATTCCACCAGCTGCTGTGTTAGTATTTGAACCCATTGTCTGCAGGACATTAGCCTGGGACTCTGGATTACTAGCCCAGTAACAAAACCGCTGTGCCACCTTCTCCCCCAACATGTCAAATGTACTTCATTAGCTGTAAAGTACTTTGGGATGCACTGAGATATGAAAGATGTTATAGAAATTCTTATTTTACAACAGGCGTGAGGTGAGAAAAATCCCCATTGGCGGAGAGCTTTGGAAGTAGATTCAAAAGTCACCTGTTCCTCCGAAGCAGGCCACAGTCATCATCCACCATGTCTTGTTCTTTATCCCAAAATTTTACACATTGAATGAGTCAATCCTAGCAGATGAGAAGTCTGTTCCATTCTTAGTTGATTGCCGTACAGCACCAAAGGTTTCAACAAGATATTTTATTTTACTCTTTCATGGGATGTGGGCATCACTGTAAGGCCAGCATTTACTGCTCATCCTTAATTTCCCTCGAACTACCTGTCTTGCCAAACCATTCCAGAGGGCAGTTAAGAGTCAACCACATTTCTGTAGGCCAAACTAGGTAAGGACAGCAGATTTCCATGAACCAGATGGGTTTTTACAACAATCGATGATGGTTTCATGGTCCCCATTACTGAAACTAGCTTTATATTCACAAATTTATTAATTGAATTTAAATTCCACCAGCTGCCGTGGTGGAATTTGAACTCATGTCCCCAGAGCGTTAGCCAAGGCCTCTGGGTTACTATTCTAGGATGACATTACCACCACACCACCATCTCCCATGAGATCATGGCTGACCTGATAATGCTCAACTCCACTTTCCTGCCTTTTCCCCATAACCCTTGATTCCCTTACTGATTAAAAATCTGTCTATCTCAGCCTTGAATATACTTAACCACCCAGCCTCTACAGCCCTCTGTGGTAATGAATTCCACAGATTGATTACCCTCAGAGAAGAAATTCCTCCTCATCTCTGTCTTAAATGGACGCCCCCCCCTCTGGTCCTAGACTCTTCCACAAGGGGAAACAACCTCTCCGTATCTACCCTGTCAAGCCCCCTAAGAATCTTATACGTTTCAATTAGTTTGCCTCTCATTCTTCTAAACTCCAATGAGTACAGGCCCGACTGACTCAACCTCTCCTCATAAGAAAATCCCTCCATCCCTGAGATCAACCTAGTGAACCTTTTCTGGACTGTTTCCAATGCCAGTATATCTTTCCTGAGATAAGGGGACCAAAACTGTTCACAGTATTCTAGGTGTGGTCAAACTAGTGCCTTGTATAGTTTTAGCAAGACTTCCCTATTTTTATACTCCATTCCCTTTGAAATAAAGGCCAACATTCCATTTGCCTTCCCTATTACCTGTTGAACTTGTATGTTAGCTTTTTGGGATTCATGCACGAGGACTCCCAAATCCCTCTGTGCTGCAGCCTTCTGCATTCTTTCTCCATTTAAATAATATTCAGCTCCTCGATTCTTCCTGACAAAGTGCATAACCTCACATTAACCACATTATATTCCATCTGCCAAGTTTTTGCCCACTCACTTAACCTGTCTATATCCCTCTGTCGACTCCTTGTGTCATCCTCACCACTTGCCTTCCCACTTATTTTTGCGTCATCCGCAAACTTGGCGATAGTACATTCACTTCCCTCATCTAAGTCATTAATATATATTGTCAATAATTGAGGCCCCAGCACTGATCCCTGTGGCCTCCACTAGCCCCAAAGATACAAAGAGAGTAATTCCATACTGCAGTGGGAACATTGCAAACTGACCATGGGCGTCTTAAACCACTAAATTAAGACACAACATAGCAAGTAGTGGAGATGGGATCTTAAAGGTGCAAAGAGACATTGATAGAGTAAAAAAGTGGACAAAGCTGTGGCAGATGGAGTTCAGTGTAGGAACTGAGAGGTCTTCCACTATGGATCCAAGAACAATAGATCAAAATATTTTCTAAACGGAGGAAGCTTGGAACTGTGGAGGCATCCATGTACTGAGATCACTACAAGTTAGTGGACGGGTACAAAATGGAAAGTTGGGCTTTATCTCAAGAGGACTAGACTACTAAGGGTGAGGGAGTCATTCGATGGTTGCACAAAGCTCTGGAAGATCACATCTGGAGTTACTACAATCAGTTCTGGGCACTCCTCCCTTGGAGTGGGCACAGGCCAGGTTCACCAGAAGGATACCAGGGCTAAAATGGTTATATTATGAGGACAGATTGCATTGACTAACCTTGTATAGAATTGAGTTTAGAATATTGAGGGGTGATCCAAATGAAGTATTTTAAAACAGTCAAAGGAGCCAATAGGGTAGATGGAGATAAATATTTCACCTGGTGGGGTCAGTTCAGAACAAAGAGGCGTGACGTGAAAATTAGGGCTAAACCCTTCAGAGGTGATGTCAGGAAATTAAAAGCAAAATACCGGATGCTGGAAATCTGAAATAAAAACAGAAAATGCTGGAATATTCACCAGGTCTGGCAGCACCTGTGCAGAGGGAAACAGAGTTAACGTTTCAAGTCTAGTATGACTCTTCATCAGAACTGGGTATGTCAAATAATGCTTCTTCAAACAAAAGGTAGTGGAAATCTGGAACTCTCTCCTCCAAAAAGCTGTTGAGGCTGGGGATATTACAAAATGCAAGCCTGAGATTGATTTTTGTTATGTAAGGATATTAAGGTTTGGAATTATAAGGTCTTATAGCACTGGAAGAGGCCACTCAGTCTGTCGCGCCTGTGTCAACTCGTTGAAGGAGCTGTCCAGTTCAGTCCCACACCCCAGCCTTTCCCCCACAATGCTGAAAACTAGTCTCCTCAAGTACATGTCCCATTGCCTATTGAACGTGCCTGTGAAACTTACCACCACCCTATTAGCTACTGGGTTCCAGATCGTAACAACATTGTGAAAAAAATTCTCATTTTCCCTCTAGTTCTTTTAACCAATTATTTAAATCTATGACTTTTGGTTTCTCAAGGGAAACAGAGCAAGTAGGTAGAAACTGTTAGAAATCCCATACTTCTCAATATGTCTATTAGGTCTCTCCTTAACATTTGTCAGAAGCATCCTTTATCTATTTTATTTTAACCTCTGTTTCTTTGTCATCCTGGGAGTTGTAGCTTTGGATGCTCCACCTTTCTTCCATATGCTAATATGCTTGCTTCATATCCAAAGTATCTCCACCTTAAAGGCCTGTCATCGCAATTTTACTGTTTTCCTGGTCAGCCCTTCCAGTCTAGATCTGTTCTCAAGATTGGCTCTCCTCCAGTTGGGGTATTTTCACCTTTGTGTTTTCTTTGACCCTATCCATAACTACATTAAACCTATTATGATCACTATTACCCAGTTGCTCTCCCACTGCAACTACGTCATTTGCCCTAATTCATTTGCCCAAACTAGACCCAGTGCCACTTCCTTCCTTGTCGCAATAAAAACTTACTTCTCCTGAACTCATTTTAAGAGTTCTTTGCCTCCTTGCCCTTTACTCTTTCACCTCTCCCCTTCCAATCTATATCAGAGTAATCAAAGTCCCCTACTATTACTTTTTTTAACCTATTATTTTTACTTAAGGTTGAAATTTACCTTCAGATTTTTTCCTACCTCCTTCTCACTATTTGGGGTCCACAGTAAACCCCCAGCAAAGTTACAGCGCCTTTTTTTATTTCTTAACCCTAACCAAATAGATCCAGGGCAGAATTTTCCAGTCCCCACTGTGGCGAGTTTAATGGCAGGTTTTTTGGGGAGGGGGGGGTGCAGTGCGATGGGAGCTGAAAAATTGGTTTATGACAGTGGAATCTTGCACTCCCGCCTGCCATGGTGGGTCGCCATTCCCGCCAGAAGTCGAAGTGAAACTGATTTGCATCCCGTTAATTGGAGGCAGATGAAGGCCTGACCAGAATCGGCCCCCTCCCCCACCCCCTACCCCGATCGTCTGCACCACCAGGGGGACATCACGCCGGTCTAGAACATGTCTGGACCCACATGGCCCGTACCTGCCGGCACTTACCTGAAGAAGGCCTGGGGCAGCTCACAGGGATCAGAAGGGAGGATGTCCCCCTCCACCTCCCATCCTCTGGATAGAGGACATCCCTCCCGGCCTCCACGTGGGCATCGCTGAATTCGGTCCCCGGAGCTCCCTGTCCTCTTGGGGCCGTCTCCTCCCTCAACTTTGGGTAGGTTGCTATCTGGGCGTCTTTCAAATGTGGCGCCCGGGTATGATGGCGGGGCTCGCGCTATCCAGCCCACACTGCCACGCGATCTGCCAGGAGATCCCCAACTCCATAGTGAACGAGGCTGGGGTCACGCGATATGGCCCGAATTCCATAGCGGGAAACTCTCTCCATCCCCGTTCCCGCCCCCACCACAGGACTTAGTCCCAGAATGGAAAATTCCACCCTCAGCCTTTGAACACTCTAGCGTATCGTCGTCTGTAGAACTGTAATATTATCCTTGATCAATATTACAATCCACTGTCTCCGGCCTTTTCTCCCTCCTCCTTAATATATTGCAACCTGGGTGGTGTTTCCTTCCTGACCATGTTTAAACCAGGCCTTTGTTATAGCCACCGTATCATAATCCCATGTGGCAACTTGCGCCTGTAGCTTGTTAACCTTATTTCTTACACGCCTCGCACTAACACACAAAATTCCAACACCACGCTAATTCCTGCCCTTCCACTACTCTTTGACCTGTTGATGTTTGCACCTCTTAGTTTTCTAGTGTATCCTGCACCGCACCTCCCCACCCCACCAAATTAGTTTAAACTCTCCCTTACAGCACTAGTTAACCTCAAAAACAACAACTGCTTCCATTTGTACAGCACCTTTAATACATGTAAAGCATGTCAAGGTGTCTCACAGGAGGTTTGATTATCAAACAAAATTTCACGCCAAGTCACAAAAGGAAACCGAGGCAGATGGATGGAGTTAAGGTACAGATCAGCCACGATCTAATTGAATGGCAGAACAGGCCTAAGGGGCTGAATGGCCTCCTCCCATCTCTATGTTAACATACAAACAAGGAGCAGGAGTAGGCCATTCGGCCCCTTGAGCCTGCTCCGCCATTTAATAAGACCATGGTTGATCTGACAGTAACCCGAATCTGCATCCCACCTACCCCTGATAACCTATCACCCCCCTTGCTCACCAAGAATCTATCCACCTCTGCCTTAAAAATATTCAAAGACTCTGCTTCTGCCGCCGATTGAGGAGGAGAGTTCCAAACACTCACAGCCCTCTGAGAGGAAAGAAATTGCCTCATCTCCGTTTTAAATGGGAGACCCCTTATTTTTAAACGTGTTCCAATGTCTTGAGAAAGAATTAGCCCACAATCGCTATGACTCCCCCCCCCACCACCACCCTAAGCAAAGCTGTACAAAATTGGAAAATCGGCCCTTAAATGCTTTAACTGACTAAAAAGGTGGATGTGCGAACCTTACATTGTAGGTCATTGAATCTGTTTGAAGATTGTCTTACAAAGTGCCCTGCAGTCGTCTTTAGTGTAATTAGACTGTGCAACTTTGATGGTCAAAGAGACTCTAATTATAGTAGCGCCTAAGGTTTGGATTTAACAGGGCCTCCTGTTGTCTGGGCACTGCCTTTAGGCTTGTCCACATGAGCTGACTTTTGCAGATTTCTACATGAACATTCGCGTCTTATTTTTATCAATCAGCTCTCAGATACACAAGCCAGCAAACGGAGCGATGCAGGTTAACAAAGCCATGAGAAAATAGCAAACCAAGCTCCAGTGTCCCTTTCTAGAAGGATAGAATTGTAAAGTGGAGTTGTTATGTTAAAGTTGGTTAGCCCACACTTGTGCACATCTCTGGTCTTCATCCTATTAAAAAAAGGATATGGAGACATTGGAGAAGGTGCATAAAAGATTTTCAAGAATGATGACAGTCTATACCTACTAGGGAACACAGAATGGGCTGGGACTCTTTTCTCTGGAAAACAGAGGTCTGGGGGATGACCCGATAGAGGTCTTCAAAGCAATGAAAGGTTTTAATTGATTATGCCTTGAGAAAATCACTTGCAAGTGAGACCAAAGCTACGGGCCAGAAATCAATATGAAATGGTCACTAATAAATCCGATGGGGAATTTAGGAGAAATGTCTTTACCTAGAGTGTGGTGAGAATATGGAACTTGCTACCACGAGGAGTAGTTGAGGGTTGAAGTGAAGTGTGTAGCTTCTTTTAAGAGGAAGTGAGATAAACAGATCACGGAGATGGGAACAGAAATATATGCTAATAGGATGAGGCAAACAGGGGTTGGAGGAGGCTCGTTTGGAGCATGAACACCGGAATGGACTGTTGGCCAAACGGCCTGTTTCTGTGCTGCACATTTGATGGAATTGATCCTCTACATGTAGTTCAACCCACTGCACCTCACCCACCACCTGCCTCCCCCCCACCCACCCCCACTCCACCCCCACCCACCCCCACTCCACCCCCACCCAAGCTCGATGATAAACTTGAGTTCATCCAAAACTGTGCTACCTGTACTCTAACTCACACTAAGTTCAATTCACCCATCAACTCTGTGCTCCCAGTCTGGCAACGCCTCAGTTTTAAAATTCTTATCCTTGTTTTCAAACTCCTCTGTCCCCTCACCTCTCCTTATCTCTGTAACCTCCTCCAGCCCCACAACCTCCGAGATGTCTGCGCTCCTCAAATTCTGGCCCCCTAAGCACTCCTGATTTTAATCGCTCCACCATTGGCGGATGTGCCTTTACCAACCTGGGGCCCTAAGCTCTAGAATTCCCTACCTAAACCTCTCTGCCTTTCTTTCACCCTTTAAGATGCTCCTTAAAACTGACCTCGTTGACTAAGCTATTGGTCACCTGTCCTTAATGGCTGCTTATGTGAATCACTGTTAAATTTCATCTGATTCAACTCCTGAGAAGTGTCTTGGAATGTTTTACTACCTTAAAGGTGGTTGGAAGAAGAATCTCCTTTTGCCAGTTTAAACATCTGATCCCACCTGCTACCATCATGATCTAGGATCAGAAGAGTAGACCAGCAGGAGGCCATTCAGCTCCTCTAGCCTGTGGTGTCATTCTATTAGATCATAGCTGACCCACATCTCACCTCAATTCAATCCCACTTGCCCTCTATCCTTTGGTACTTTTCCTCCTCCTGGCACCATACCCTAAGGGGGCATTGACAACCATGCGCATCTCTTGGATTGGTCCATGATTTTGCTTGGCAAAGTGCTGCAGTGGTTTGCCGTTGCCTTCTGGAATATGGCTGACCAGGAAACTCTCCCACTCTTACCACCTGCCATTGGGGTTTACAAGCTGATAATCAACCTGTTCGGCCGCATTATACATGCACCATCCACGGCTTCAAGCCCTGAAGTAGGGCTTGAACCTGGAGCTTCTGGTCCAGAGGTAGGGACACGACCACTGCGCCACAAGATCTCCCTTTTACATCTTTACCTAATAAAAATCTATTAACCCCAGTCTTGAAAATTCCAATTGGACTCAAATCTTTTTGGGGGAGAGAATTCCAGATTTCTACTACCCTTTGTGTGAATCTTCCAGATTTCCTGCTTAAATGGTCTGGCTCCAAATGTAAGATTGTGAAGTAAATGAAGTTAGCTCACTGATCAACCATGATCTCATTGAATGGTGGAACAGGCTCGAGGGCCTGAATGGCCTCGTCCTGTTTCTATGGCCTGCACTTTTCAGGTGGCGGGTAGGCTTGGCGGGAGCAGACAGGGGGTGGTTGTGGAGCCGATCGCTGACCGCAATTGGCTCCGTGCCGCCATTTTACACGGGTGGGCCAATTAAGACCCGCCCGGCATAAGACGCGAGCAGTAGCGCTCAGCGCTACCTGTGTGGGTGGGATGGGGGGGCGTGGAGGAGGGAGAGTCTGTGTCACATGAAATGGGACATGTTTTTATAGTTAGGAAAAATTTCATTTTGTGAATAAAAGCTTTAGGAAATCTCATCCCGCTCGTGGATGAGGTTTCCTAAAAAAAACGTGAGGGCCGCTTGACCTTTTCGCCGGCCCGCCGACCTTAAGGTTGGACGGGCAGCGTCAACAATGACATTAATCACTTCCTTAATGGCCTGAAATATCGGCCAGCGCGCAGCTGACTCCGGCGCACGCCCGCCCAACGAAACACCGCGAAACAGCGCGATGGCATCGGGACGCACACCCGACATCATCATGCGCCATTTTAGGTGTGGGCCCGCCCCCACACGCTGACCGAAAAACCCTGCCCTATGTCTCCTTTTTCTGGGTTCCACTACCAGAGGATACAGTTTCTCTGTATCCACCATGTTAAAACTTCTTATGGTTTTAATCGCCTCGATTACATCACCGCCAGACTTTCTAAATTCACGGACATACATGCCAAGTGCATGTAACCTATCCTCGTAATTTAACCCTTCAGCTGCTGGACGAATAGCTATTAGCTTCAACAGTCCGTTTCAGAGAACCTATGAAACCAGTTATCAAGCCCATCTGATCCTATTTTCATGACTTTAATAATCCCAGTCCCCTGCCCTCCAATCCCACATTTCTCTGAAGTGAATAACATGAGAATCATGGGGCTTATTATCTCAACAATGAGCTGCAGGATTTGCAATTGGCCTTTTCTGTGCTTCCCAGAACGCTGACATCCTTCACCGTGTGAAGGGATCAAATGCACCAAGTGAGCACTGAACAAGGCTATTCAATATTGTCTCTGATTCCCTCAACCAGGAGTTGAAAATTGACAAGACTTGAAGAATTCATCAGTGAGATAAATCCTTTCACTCCAGCATTGCTTGAGCTGAATTATTTAGCTGTGACAGATTGACAGAATGTTTCTCACGTTGAGGCAGTTTCCTTTCTGCATGACCTTTATTTTGCTCCCTTCACTAATAGTATCAGAGAAGGAAGTAATACATTGAAGTTATCAGCGGGCAGAGGTTTAAGGCATTTTACTGAACGCATCAACTAATTTACTTTACCTGTCTCATCTCCTGCAACAACATAACGTACAAAGGAAAAGGAACATAGGAACTGGAGAAAGCCATTCGGCCCCTCGAGTTTGTTCCGCCATTTAATTAAATTATGGCTGACCTATATTTTAACTCCACCTTGGTTCCAGATTTCCACTCCCCTTTGTGTGAAGAAGTTCCGACATTTTTTTAAAAACTCATCCACGGGATATGGGCTTCTCTGGCTGGACCAGCATTTATTGCCCATCCCTAGTTGCCTTTGAGTAGGTGGTGGTGGGCTGCCTTCTTGAACTGCTGCAGTCCATGTGGTGTAGGTACACCCACGGCGCTGTTAGGGAGGGAGTTCCAGGATTTTGACCCAGCGACAGTGAAGGTACGGCGATATATTTCCAAGTCAGGATGGTGAGTGGCTTGGAGGGGAACCTCCAGGTGGTGGTGTTCCCATGTGTCTGCTGCCCTTGTCCTTCTGGATGATAGTGGTTGTGGGTTTGGAAGATGCTTTTGAAGGAGCCTTGGTGAATCCCTGCAGTGCATCTTGTAGATGGTACACACTGCTGCTACTGTGCATTGGTGGTGCAGGGAGTGAATGTTTGTGGATGTGGTGCCAACCAAGTGGGCTGCTTTGTCCTGGATGGTGTCAAGCTTCCTGAGTTGCACTCATCCAGGCAAGTGGGGAGTATTCCATCGCACTCCTGACCTGTGCCTTGTAGATGGTGGACAGGCTTTGGGGAGTCAGGAGGTGAGTTACTCATCGCAGGATTCCTAGCCTCTGACCTGCTCTTGTAGCCACAGTATTTATATGGCTAGTCCAGTTCAGTTTCTGGTCAACGGTAACCCCCAGGATGTTGATAGTGAGGGATTCAGTGATGGGAATGCTATTGCACATCAAGGGGACATCACCTGTGAATGGCCTGGCTCTAATTTTAAGATTGTGGCCCAGATTTTTGCCATGACAGAGAGCCTGTCAGTTGTGGCAAAAATCCCAGAAATGGCCAGAAACTCACCCCCAGATACGGCATGTTCCATTTTCGCAGAGGGGAGTCTGGAGTCTGGCTAGGGTTCAGTTTATGGAGGCAGCTATCTGGTAATTTAATTAGCTAGCTGCCTCCACTGAAGTGGGGATTTGGTCGGCCAGGTGTGTAAAACCCAGAGTGTGTACTTTAGACCATGTAAGAGGAGGTATGAACTTGTTGGGTTTGGATATGGTCCCAGGACACCTTTAGGAGAGGTAAGACACCCTTTGGGGGAGGTAAAGCACTCTTTGGGAGAGGTAAGGCAGCATTTGGGATTGTTAAGCATAAACGTGATTGATAGTAAAAAGTGCATAAACTCAGTGGAACTGTCAAAGAACTATCAAGCTGTCAAGGAACTATCAAGCTGTCAAAGAACTGTCAAAGAACTGTCAAAGAACTGTCAAGGAACTGTGAAAACTATCAAATCTATAAAGGAACCTTCAAAAGATACCAGGTGAGTTGGCATAAAGGGGCAATGGTGTTTGGGTAGAGGGCTATGTGGGGCCATGGGAGTTGGGTAGAGGGGCATGGTTTGGCATAGGTGGTATAAGGGGCCAATGGGGATGGGTGGGGGCATGAGGTGGCATAGGTTGAAATGGATGGGGCATGGGGACTGTTTAGGGTGGTGGTGGGTGGCGGTGAGGGCTGGAGGGCTGCTTTTTTTGTTTCAACCCTATACCAGTGAACAGAGGCAGGCATTCCACCCAGCCCAAATCCACACCTGGCAGTCTCCGCACTCATTCCAGGGGCAGGAGACCCAACCTCTAACCCAGCCTGCCCCCTCGGAACGACAATCAGAACTGCCGGCAGCCACTTCCGAAGGTCAGGTTTGCAGAGTCAGGATTGCTCCCATCTCTGCACACCCGACCCGGGAGGGAAAAGTGGGCCTCTGTCTCCTCGCTACCAGCCACCGGAGGAGATAGTTTCTCTCTATCTGCGCCATCAACCCCCTTCATCAGCTAAAACACCTCAGTTAGATCACCCCTTAACTTCTAAACTCTATGGAATATAGGTCCAGTCTACACCCTCTGTCCACGTAATTTAACCCTTCAAATCCCGGTATCATTCTCAGTGAAACAAAAGCAAAGCGCTGTGGATGCTAAAAATCAGGAACAAAGACAGAAAACGCTGGAAATAGTCCGCGGCTCAGGCAGCGTCCGTGGAGAGAGAAACAGAGTTCACGTTTCGGGTCGATGACCTTTCATTGGAGTTCTGATCAAAGGTCATCGACCTGAAACATCAAACTGGTGAACCTGTGCTGCACCCTCTCCAAGGTCCATATATCCCTCATGAGGTAAGGCGCCCAGAACTGAACGCAGTGGACTCCAGACACAGGGTCGGACCAGGCTGTGTACCGCTGCAACATAACATTCACCTCTTTAGCTGCCAGCCCCCTACTGAGCAAATGTAAAACAAACATGTTAAGTGGTCACATGCTGACAACACACTTAGCAATCTCTAGGCTTTCACGTCTGCCCTGATCCAATTTTATCACCCGCTGAGCTCATTAGAACACAGTCCTCACAAACCAAAGAAACGTTCATGTAATAATGAGACCTTCCTTGAACGAATGCCTTGCAGCTTGGAACAAGAGAAGGTACAGAATCAAAGGTCAGTCACTTCCAGAGCAAGAATAGCTGTAAGAATTTCCAAATGCGCTAATCATTGCTGTGTTTACGGCAGGGTATGCAGGGTTTAAACATTGCTGTTTTCAGCGTGGCCTCCTGCTCTGGCAATGATTGATTATCGAGCATGTGAAGAATGTGTTCTCTTCCAAAACACTTGGTTTTTAAGAATTGCAAAATAAGATAAGTGGGCCAGTTCTGGATCAACACAGATCCCAAGTTCTGAGGTGAGCCAACTGCCCTCGGTTAGAGGGAGAAGAAAGAAAGACTTCCATTTGTATAGCACCTTTCACGACCCCGGAAATTCTGAAAACAGTTAAAAACTTTTTGTGATGTAGCCGCTGTCGTGACGAAAGAGCGCACTTATCTCCCTGAGGCTAAGTGCAGCCTCAGGGAGATCGGTTGTAAATGTAAAAAAGACAAAAATAGAAAAATAAAATTTCCCTTACATGTCCCCTCAATGTCACATGAGTTGGGACATGTCCATAATTTTTCAAAATCTTTATTAAAATTTTTTAAAGCCTATATGAAAACTCATCCCGCCCATGGATGAGGTTTCATGTTTTCCCAGTTCCCGCCGGGGCTTAAGGTTGGACGGGCAGGCCCTTTAATTACTTAATTGACCCTGTCAATGGCCTCAATTGGCCATTGACAGGTCGGCGGGCGCCCAGCTGATTTTGCTGCGCTCCCGCCTTCCTGAGAATTTAAATCGGGCGCAGTGACGTCGGGAGTTCCCCCCAGCATCACCGTGCATCATTTTACACGTCAGCGAGTGGGCCCCGCCCCTGCTTGCCGACGCATAAAATTCTGCCCATAGAAAATAGGAGCAGGAGTAGGCCATTCGGCCCTTCGAGCCTGCTCTGCCATTCAATATGATCATGGCTGACCACCACCACCTTCTCAAGAGCAACTAAGAATAGGCGATAAATGCTGGCCCAGCTGGCGAAGCCCACATCCCGTGAATGAATAAAAATAAAATACGATGCCAAGATTGTGAACAGCCTGGTTCAGCCTTAGACAGTTTCCTGGGAAAAGGGTTGGTTGCAGAAGACTGGCTACGAAACCAAGGTTGATAAATGGAGCTCAGACACAAATTGGCCATGATCTAATTGAATGGCAGAAGGGGCTGAATGGTCTCCTGCTATCCCTATGCTCCTATACCTCTAGAAATGGCCACTCAGCCACTCAGCCACTCAGGCTCCTGACATTTATACCATCACTTGGTTGTGATCTTCCAAAATTCCCTAGATTCTGGAAAGGTCCCAGAAGATTGGAAAACTGCCAATGTTACATCTCTGTTCGAGAAAGGAAGGAGACAGAAAGAAGGAAACCATAGGCTATTTCTTCTTCTTCTTAGGCAGCCCCTCAGAGTCGAGGGTGACTTGCTTCCACACTAAAAATGAGTTCTCAGGTGACTGAGGAGTCCAATGCACGACTTCACGGTAGAAGATGCATTCCAAAAATGCTAAACAATCAAGGGGCAAAAGTGGGAGGAAGGAAACAAATACAACACCTATCTCTAGAGAAAAAGTACTAGGGAAAATAATGGGGCTAAAGGCCGATAAGTCCCCTGGACCTGATGGGTTGCTTCCTAGGATATTAAAGGAAATAGCTGCAGAGGTAGTGGATGCACTGGTAGTAATCTTCCAAGAATCCTTAGATTCTAGAAAAGCCCCAGAGGACTGGAAAACGGCCAATGTAGCACTGTTACTCAAAAAGGGAGGGAGACAAAAAACAGGTAACTATAGGCCAGTTAGCTTAACATCTGTCATTGGGAAAATGTTGGAGACTATCATAAAGGATGTAATAGCAGAGCATTTAGAAATACATAATCTAATCAAGCAGAGTCAGCATGGCTTCATGTAGGGGAATTCATGCCTGACAAATTTATTAGAATTCTTTGAGGAGGTAACAAGCAGGATGGATAAAGGGGAACTAATAGACGTAATATATTTGGATTTCCAAAAGGCATTCGATAAGGTACCACACATAAGGCTACTTAATAAGATAAGAGCCCATGACGTTGATGGTAGTATATTAGCATGGATAGAGGACTGGCTAACTAATAGAAGACAGAGAGTTGGGATATGAGGGGCATTTTGGGATGGCAACCTGTAACTGTAAGTGGAGTGTCACAGGGATCAGTGCTGGGACCTCAATTATTGACAATATATATTAATGACTTAGATGAGGGGGGTGAATGTACTATCGCCAAGTTTGCGGATGACACAAAAATAGGTGGGAAGGCAAGTGGTGAGGGTGACACAAGGGGACCCGACCGAGTGTAAAATGATGCGCGATGGCGTTGGGTGTGCGTCCCAACATCATCGTGCATTTGCGTGATATTTTGGTCAGCAGCACGCCCGTTGACAATTAAAAGGCCTATTAAGGTCCTTAAAAAGTTAATTAAAAGAAATTTTCCGCTGCCTTTCCAACCTTACGGTTAGCAGACAGGCAAAAAGGCTAAGTGGCCTTTGCACATTTTTGCCATCTTCAAAAAGCAAATAACAATCAAATAAAAATGTTGTTTTTTCATTAATAACATGTCCTTGCTCATGTGACAGAGTCACATATGAGGGGACATGTTTCATTACATTTTTATTCCTTTAATTATGTTTTTTCATACATCTTCATATCGTCAGAGAGTTGCCTCAGGGAGGTTATGTAATGCACACTCGCCCAGTTTGCACTCCCTACGCCCCCCCCCACCCACCCACACAGGCAGCGCACAGCGCTGCCACTCGCATTTCACGCTGGACGGGTCTTAATTGGCCTGCAAGCGTGAAATTGCCTTCTGGACCTGATCGCGGGCAGCGGTCAGCTTCCTGACTGTCCCCGCCGAGCCTGCCCGCCAAAGGCAAAATTCTGCCCAAGGAGTCGACAGAGGGATATAGACAGGTTAAGTGAGTGGGCAATAACTTTGCAGATGGAATATAATGTGGGAAAATATGATGTTATGCACTTTGGCAAGAAGAATAGAGGAGCTGAATATTATTTAAATGGAGAAAGACTGCAGAAAGCTGCAGCACAGAGGGATTTGGGAGTCCTCGTGCATGAATCCCAAAAAGCTAACATACAAGTTCAACGGGTAATAGGGAAGACAAATGGAATGTTGGCCTTTATTTCAAAGGGAATGGAGTATAAAAATAAGGAAGTCTTGCTAAAACTGCGCAAGGCATTAGTTAGACCACACCTTGAATACTGTGAACAGTTTTGGTCCCCTTATCTAAGGAAAGATATACTGGCATTGGAGACAGTCCAGAGAAGGTTGATCCTGTATATGGAGGGATTTTCTTCTGAGGAGAGGTTGAGTAGATTGAGCCTATACTCATTGGAGTTTAGAAGGATGAGAGACAAGCTTATTGAAACATATGAGACTCTTAGGGAGCTTGACAGGGTAGATGCTGGGAGGTTGTTTCCCCTTGTGGGAGAGTCTAGGACCAGAGGGCATAATCTCAGAGTAAGGGGGCACCCATTTAAAACAGAGATGAGGAGGAATTTCTTCTCTCAGAGGGTATTCAATCTGACGAATTCTTTACTGCAGAGGGCTGTAGAGGCTGGGTCGTTAAGTATATTCAAGGCTGAGATGGACAGATTTTTAATCAGTAAGGGAATCAAGAGTTATTGGGACAAGGCAGGAAAGTGGAGTTGAGGATTATCGGATTAGCCATGATCTCATTGAATGGTGGAGCAGACTCAATGGGCCGAATGGCCAACTTCTGCTCCTACATCTTATGGTCTTACAGTCTCTGTCACAGGTGGGCGCAGACGGTGGTAGTGGGACCGGGTGGGTGGGGTGCCCGGGTTGCCACGCGCTCCTTTCGCTGTCGATGCTTGGACTCAGCTGGCCCTTGGCGATGAAACTCGAGGTGTTCAGCTCCTTCCCGGATGTTTTCCCTCCACTTCGGGCGGCCTTGGGCCAGCGATTCCCAGATGTCAGTGGGGATGTTGCACTTTGTCAAGGGGGCTTTGAGGATGTCCTTGAAGCGTTTCCTCTGCCCTCCGGGAGCTCACTTGCCGCGTCGACGCTCCGAGTAGAGCGTTTGTTTCAGGAGTCTCGTGTCAGGCTTGCGGACGATGTGGCCCACACAGCGGAGCTGATCGAGTGTGGTCAATGCTTCTCGCTGAGCGAGAACACTGATGTTGGCCCACCTATCCTGCTGATGGATTTGCAGGTACTTCTCCAGTTAGCCTAATGTCTGTTTCTGGAAAAATGTTAGAATACCACAATTAAGAGGAAGTAGCAGGACATTTAGAAAATCATAATACAATTGGGCAGAGTCACCATGGTTTTGTGAAAAGGAAATGATGTTTGACAAATTTATTCCAGTTATTTGAGGACGTAACAAGCAGGGTGGATAAAGGGGAACCAGTAGATAAAGTGTATTTCCAAAGGAATTTGATAAGGTGCCACAAAATAGGTTAGTACACAGGATAAGAGCTTATGGTGTTGGGGGTGATATATTAACATGGATAGAGGGTTGGCTAACCAACAAGAAATGGAGTTGGGATAAAAGGGTCATTTTCAGAATGGCAAACCCTTAACTTGTGGAGTACCACGGGGAACAGTGCTGGGGCCTCAACTATTTATGATCTATATTAATGACTTGGATGAAGGGACCGGCCGTATTGTACTGCAAAGGCTGGAAGGACGACAGGTTGTGTGGAGATACAATGTGTTTGCAAAGGGATATAGATAGGTTGAGTGAGTGGGCAAAAATTTGGCAGATGGAGTATAATGTGGGAAAACAGGAGGTTGTCCAGTTTGGCAGGAAATATAGAAAATCAGAATATTATTTAAATGGACAGAGAGTGTGGAATACTGCAGTACAGAGGGTCCTGTGCGGCACTGTACATGATCACAAAACGTCAGCACACAGATACAACCAGTAATTAGGAAGGCATTTAGAATGTTGGCCTTTATTGCAAGAGGATAGAACAAAAAAGTAGGGAAATCTTGCTGCAGCTATATAGGACATTGGTAAGACCACACTTAGAGTACTGCGTACACTTTTGGTCACCTTATTTAAGGGGGGATTCACTTGCATTGGAAGCAGTTCAGAGAAGGTTCACTCGGCTGATTCCTGGGTCTGAGGGGTATGTCTCACGAGGAAATGTTAAGCAGATTAGGCCTATACTCATTAGAGTTTAGAAGAATGAGAGGTGATCTTATTGAAACGTGTGAGATTTTGAGGGACCTCGACAGGGCCGACGCTGAGGGGATTTTCCTCCCGGGGTTTCTAGGACTAGGGGGCAGTTTCAAAACACCACCACCACCTGGAAGTTCCCCTCCAAGCCACTCACCATCCTGACTTGGACCTATATCGCCATCCCTTCACTGTCTCTGGGTCAAAATCCTGGAGCTCCCTTCCTAACAGCACTGTGGGCGTACCTACACCACAGGGACTGCAGCGGTTCAAGAAGGGAGCTCACCACCACCTTCTCAAGGGGCAATTAGGGATGGGCAATAAATGCCGGCCCAGCCAGTGAAGCCCACATCCCATGAAAGAATTTAAAAGAAATAAGGGGTCTCCCATTTAAGACGGAGATGAGGAGGAATTTCTTTCAGAGGGTCGTTCAAAACTCTCCTACCTGTGTCCTAACTTGTGCCAAGTCCCATTCACCTATCACTCCCTTGCTCGCTGATCTACATCAGCTCCGGGTTAAACAACGCTTGATTTTAAAATGTTCGTCCTTATTTTTGAATCCCTCCATGGTCTCACCCGGCCCTATCTCCTCCAGCCCCACAACCCTCTGATATCTCTGCTTTCTTCTAATTCTGCCCTCTTAAGCATCCACCATTTTAATCGCTCCACCATTGGCGGCCATGCCTTCCACTGCCTGGGTCCCTTAGCTCTGGAATTCCCTCCCGAAATCTCTCCGCTTCTCTACCTCTCTTTCTTTCTTTCTTTAAGACACTCTTTAAAACCTACCTCTTTGCCCAAGTGTTTGGTCACTTGAACTAATATCTCCTTACGCAGGTCGCTGTCTTACTTTGTTTTATAAATGCGCCCGTGGTGCGACTTGGGAGGGTCAAAAACAGCGTTATCTAAGCATTAAAGTGCTAATTGTGAGTTGTTGTTGTTTTTCTGGGAGATGAATGTGCCAATCCTCAGATGCTCTCTCAATGATTCTCCTCACAGATTCTAGCTTGTGAATAATTCACCATCCAAGTCCAGTGTTATAATCGAACCAGTCACTTTCAGAAGCTGCTTGATAATTGAGTCATCGAACAATTAGAGTGTAGGTGTTAGATGAACATTGCACGCACATGAATCTGCAAAAACTAACTGACCCTGACAGCTATTTGCATATTATCTGTAATTATTAGACATTATCATGTTCAAGGTAATTCACACCCAAGTGACAAGCATCAGTAAATTGAAAAAGAGCATTCAGTAGTCATCATGATTCATGCGGATTCTTGTAAACATTGAACATAATTATTCTTTAAATTAATTACCATGATCTAGTGATATTTATAAAAACAACAAGCTACTCATTTGTTATATCAAGTTATTTTTTTCAGTTTATAGTATCTTTCCTGCCTGGTCAAACCCAGCAATAGAATAATCCTTCATTTTTGGGAGATGATGACATAAAAAATAAAAATTCTTGTGAAACCCTGGAAATCGGAAACGAAGTAAGAAAATGCAAGAACTGTGCAGAGACAGCTGTGCTTCTTCACTGCTTTATCATTGTAAGTCTTTATTGAACTGCCTTAAGATGTCTGCCACAAGAGAGAGAGATAGCCTCATGGCATAGTCACATAACTACGGAAAGCCAGATGTGACACTAGACTGATTGCATTTCAAAACCCCAAAATCCCAATTTTTCCACATTGAACAAAAGATACAAACATTCTAGCGAACAGAAGACACATTTGCATGCACAGTCCTGTGTGACTGTGAGTTACCCAAGTTACCCACTATACACCCACTGTCCTCATGCATTAACAACTGTCTGTTGTACTAGTCAGTCTCTGCACCTAATTGCATACATAGACCTTAAATTGTGCAGATCTCTTAATTGTATGCAGGTGCGTTGTCATTGGCTGTTCGTCTGGGTGATGTTCCCCCTCTGAGGAGTGTCCTTCCCGTGGCACTTGTTGCCCTGGTAACTGTTGTTGTTCCATTGAGATTGTTGGGGACCCGTGGACCTCTGGGATCGATGGTGGTTCTGTACTCAGTACAGATGCTGAGATTCCTTCTTCCTGACCAGCCACCTGCTGTGAAGGAACAGCATCACTAGTTGTGCGTATGTGCCTGCGATTGTGCCGGTATATATGGTCGTTCACTTCCACCGCGTATGAACAAGTTTACAATTTCTCTACGTGCGTCCCAAGTTTTCACGTGGGCTGACTCCTGTTGAGAGCGTTGAAGGTCTATACCCTGACTGCCTCTCCGATGTTCAGTTCTGGTAATGGTTTGGCTGTCTGGTCAAACTGAAATTTGGATTTCTGCCATTTCACCGTGATCTTTTCACTCATGCTTGTTAGTACTACTGGTTTCAGTAGCTTTTTTGTTATTGGAAGAGTAGTTTGGGTGCGGTGGGACATTAGTCTTTGGACTGGCCTTCAGTCGGTGTGTTTCTCCACTCGAGGATTGACCCGTGCTAGACTTGCTTGATTTCATGACGATTCCGTTGGCGATTTTCACTGCCACCTCATTCTTTTCCATTTGACTGGGGTTAGTGTGGAGAGGATGTGTAGTGTTGAATTTCCCAATCCTTTGTGAAGCAGCCGAATTCTTCACCCGTGAACTGAGGGCCATTGTCACTCATCACAATGTCTGGAATGCCGTATTGACTCAAGTGTGCTTTCAGGCATTCGACTATATCTCCTGTCGTCGTTGAACTCAGCCGGCCTACCTCGCAGTAGTCAGAATAGAGTCTACAGTGACAAGGTAATCAGTTCCTGTTATAGTGAAGAGATCTACTCCCAGCTTCATCCATGGTTTGTCTGGGATGTCATGTGTCATCAACGGCTCTGTAGCTTGACACTCATTACAAGCACCACACTGGCCAATGTGGTTTTTAATTTCATTGCTCATGTTTGGCCAGTTGAGCACATCTCTTGCCTTTCTCAGAGTCAATTCAATTCCTTGATGGCTTGCATGGATGCGCTTCAGCATCTCCCCCCTCATCTCCTTAGGGATGATGGCTCTATTTCCTTTGTACAATTGCCATCTTGATCTGTCAGTTCATCCGGGTACATCCAATATGCTCTTGTGACCACAGGTGTGTCCTTGATGCTCTCAGGCCATCCTTTCATCGCTATTTCTTGTAGCGCTTGTAGGGTTGCATCTTGTTGGGTAATTCACTTGATTCGAGCAAGGCACTTGTCTATCAGATTTAATGGCCAGGGTTTTCCCGTCGGCGATTTGGGGGCAGGGCCCACTCGCCGATGAGAAATGACGCGGGATGACATTGGGATGAATCCCCGACGTCATCCCGGTCCATTTAAATTTTTAGGAAGGCGGGCGGACAGCGAAATCAGCTGTCCACCCGCCGACCTGTTAATGGCCAATTGAGGCCATTGACAGGATCATTAAGCTCATTGAAAGACCAGTCCATCCAACCTTAAGGCTGGCGGGCAGGCCAGGAGCCCCAGCGGGCTTCTGAAAAACACAGGAAACCTCATCCAGCGGTGGGATGAGGTTTCATCTCAGTTTTTAAAAAGTTTATTAAAATTTCACTCATATTTATTAATGTGTCCCATCTCGTGTGACAGTGTCACATGAGGGGGACATGTTAATAATCTTTTTCTTTCTCTATTTTTAACGTTTTTTTAAACATTCAGCGCTCTCCCTGAGACAGCACTTAGCCTCAGGGAGCAGTGCGCTCTTTAACAGATGGGGAATCCCTCCCCTCCACCCCCCCGCACAGGAAGTGCATAGCGCTTCCTGTCGGGCAGGCCGCTGGGCGGGGCCTTAATTGGCCCGCCCACTCAAAATGGCGGCCGGCCCCGTTTCGGCGGCGGAGTTCGGCTGCCCACCCGCCACCAAGCCGGTGGGGCCCGCACGCCCATCAAGGTCAAAATTCTGGCCAATGTCTCTGCTTGGTTGATGATTTCCGGATCATGTCTCGTTGCTGCTTCATGTTGAATCTGACCAAATGTTGCTGAGGAGACACAGCTCAGAAAGGCACACAGAAGTGTTTAAATCTGCAAAAAGCTGCTGAAAAAAAGGACAAAGGAAAGCCAACAGAAGACATTTGCATGCAGAACTGCCTTAAGATGTCTGCCTCCAGAGAAACAGAGTGAGAGAGACAATCCATAGTCACATGACTACAGAAAACCAGGTGTGACATCAGACTGATTACATTTCAAAACCCAAACAGAAAAGATGTTTCCATTTGTGGGGAGGTCAAAACTAGGGGCTATAAAAATAAAATAGTCACTAATAAATCCATAGGGAATTCAGAGCGATGAGAATGTGGAACTCGCTACACAGAGCAGTTGAGGTGAATAATATAAATGCAGTTAAGGAGAAGCTAGATAAATGCCACCCTGCCCCCCCACTCACTCCTGCCATTGGTCATCCCACACGTCCATCTCATGCTGCCCTTCCTCCCCATAGCCAATCAGAAAGCAAACAGAAACTTTCCTACCCAATGGGATGATCCCCGACCATCAGTCAAACACTCTTGTTCTCCCATCTCCAATATTGTTTTCAATAAGCAAAAGGTGTTCAAAGAAACTTTTAATAAACACAGTGTTTAATGCCCTTGATGGTTTTGTTCAATGGGGTATTTTCTCGCAGGAGTGTCCAGGAGATTAGGCTTTGATTTTTGGACAATTCAGGGCAGTCCTGGAAGATTGCAATTGCCCACTTTAGTTGTTGGCCATGGGAGGAGTCTCTGCACGAAGCCTGCGCAGGTAGGCCTGACTTTTGCCCCATTTGTCTGTGATTAATTTTTTGGAAGGGCCCTTCAACAAGCATTTGCCCCTCTCGGTTGAAGGACGCCTAACGCCTGTTTTTAGGGTTTTCACTCGGCACCAGAATAAGCACTGCTAGTTTGCATTTTGCACAATTGACTCACAACTCTGTATAGATGAGTACCTGAGGAACATCAGTAAAATCTCAGAGAATTTTAAAATCCCACCCTTGGTTTCAGATCCCTCCATGATTTCACCCCTCCCTATCTCTGTAATCTCCTCCAGTCCCACCGCCCAACCCGGGAAGTGGGATATCACTGGCCTAGTAACGCAGAGTCCCAGACCTAAACTCTGGGAAGGTGGGTTCAAGTCCCACCATTTAAATCCAATTAAGAAAATCTGGAATTAAAAGCTAGTGACCGTTGATTGTTGTAAAAATCCATCTGGTTCACTAATGCCCTTTTAGGGAAGGAAATCTGCTGCCCTTACCCGGTCTGGCCTACACGGGACTCTAGACCCACAGCAATGCAGTTGGCTCTTAACTGCCCCCTGAAATGGCCCAGCAAGCTGCTCAAGGGCAGTTAGGGCGACAAATGCTGGCCTTGCCAGCAACACCCACGTCCCATGAAAGAATAAATAAATTAACCCTCCGACGTCCCTGCATTCCTCCAATTCTGGCCTCTCGCGCCTCCCCAATTTTCATCACTTCACCATTGGTGGCCGTGCCCCCCTCGGCCATCGAGGGTCAAACTTCAGGAATTCCTTCCCTGAACCTCTCTGTCTCTGCAGTTCTTTCTGCATCTTTACGATGCTCCTTAAAACCTACCTCTCGGACCAAGCTTCTGGTCATTGATTCTACTATTTCCTTATGTGACCCTGTGTGAGAATTTCTTTGGTGACGGTCCTGTGGAGCACCCTGGGATGTTTTACTGTGTCAAAGGAGCTTTATAAATGCACGTTGTTGTTCTTTGTTCTCCTTTGCCTGGAGAATCACAGAATCTTACAGCATTAGAGAAAAGCACTCTCATCCCAGCTGAGGTATTTTGTCCAACTCTGGGCACCCACACCCACACCAGGCCTTGGAATGTGTGCAGAGGAGGCGTACTAGAATGGTACCAGAGATAAGGGACTTCAGTTCCATGGAGAGACCGGAGGAGCTGGGGGTGTTCCCCGTAGAGCAGAGAAGGATAAGAGAAGATTGAAAAGAGGTGTTCAAAAATCATGGGCTGCATTTAATGGCACCTCCTGCCCCTACACCCACCCCCGACAACCCCACCAACTTATTTGAAGGTGGTGAGGGGTTGCTTGAAAAATAGAACAGGTGGTCTTCCCTCCCACCCCCAACCTGTCTCCCATATTATGGTGGACGGGTAAGACATCAGGCAGCTCTCCTGCTTTTAGGCCTGTTGAGGCCCTTAAGTGGCCAGTTAATGGTCACTTGAGGGCCTTATTCCCCCCTCCACCATTTTAAGTATGGTAGGGGAAGGTGGAGGCAAGGTTGGTAACCTGGTAGCTCTCACTGCCCAGGCTGCGATAGGGAAGAAGGGGAGCACCCCCTTTAAGAATTCCTCTGCGCACATTGGAGGCAACCCCCACCAAAACCAGACTCCCCCTCCCCTCACTTTAACCATTCCCCCAGGCCTCACTAACCCGGCCCCCCCCCCATTCCCCTCACCACCCCCCCTCCCTTGCTGGGGTCACCCATCCAGGCCCATCCAAAATTCTGGACTTACCCCTGAGCCTGGACTTCATGACTCTTCTTCCTTGGGGATTGGCTGTAATCCCAGCAGAGGCCACTGCTCCAGCCCAGCTCTGCTGGGACTACAGAGCCGCTGGCCAGTCAGATTGTCCAGCTGCCCTCTAGGGCAGGACTCCCCCCGCCAGATGGGGGGGCGAAAGTCCCACCCTGAATCAGTTCAGACTGCTCCCAATGTAACATCACTGCGGGGCCAACATAGGGTTGCCAACCCTCCAGGATTGGCCTGGAGTCTCCAGGAATGGAAGACCAATCTCCAGGACACTGCTGTGTGCAACACTGGAGAAAAATCATGGGGGGGGTGGGGGGATTAAAAAAGATTGTCTTTTTTGTCATTTTCTTTGAACATTTCTCTTTACCAGAAAGAAAAAATATTGAAAATTGGGGGGGTGGGGGAAAGGCTGTTTGGCTGTCAGTCAAGCATCATGCAATTGGGTAGTGAACCTTTTTGCTTTCCAATTGGCATAGGAAGGCAGTGCGTCAGAAGGATGGATAAAGGCAAAGTGCGTCATAAGGATGGATACGTTGGGTGACTAAAGGGCCAAGTCATGTGATGAAACCTCCAGGAATACATTTAATCGCAGTTGGCAACCCCAGGCAGCCGGCTTCTGAGTCAGCGGGTTCACTTTGTCATCGGTGGGGGTTGGGGGTGGTGGGGGGTAGGGGGAATCTGTCTCCTGGTAAAATGAATGGCTTTGATGAAGTAGGGAGGGAGCACCTCTCTTCAGTGGCAGAAGAGTCGGTGACTGCAGAAGGTAAAGATTTAAGGTGATTGGCGAAAGAACCCAAGGGGAGGTGAGATAAAGTGAACGCTCGGCCTGAAAGGGCGGTGGAAGCACATTCAATAGTAACTTCCCAGGGGGAGTTGGATCGATACTCGAACGTGGAAACATTTTGCAGGGCTGGGACGTTGGGAGGTTGAGGGGCGGAGGGGGGGGTGGTGGGGTCAAGGGTGAGAGTTGTGAGACTAATTGGATACTCTCTCAAAGAGCTTTGAAAGAGCTGGCAACAGACGATTGGCCGAATGGCGTCTATCGGTGCTGTGTCATTCCATGTCTCTGTATCTGTGTCAGCTCTTTGAAGGGTTGTAGCTAGGGTTATTTGGAAGATTGACTCGTGACCTATAATCCTCCACAACTTAATAATTGTGTAACATGCTCACCTCCACACCCTGTAAACTATGGAATATAATTATTACCAAGCTACAATAAAAGGGTTTCAGTACAAAGAGTAAATAGTATCTCCCCTTAGCCACTCAATAACAGTTATTGTTCCATTTTTTCACGAATAAAGATTTCAATATCTGTTACTTGTCAGGTTGGGTTTGCAATTATCCCATTGATGACATACGTTAGAAAAGTACTGATGTTCTCAGTACATTAGTGATATTTTATCTCTGTCAGTCTGATGATTAGTTGACACTGCTGTTGTTGGTATCCGTGATGCACACTGCAGCAACATTCCCCAGCAACAGAAGCAATTACTTCTCTTCTACATTGGGTGGGTGATGGATCCGGCCTTCACTGGGAGTAAGGATGCTCAGATGGCTGGTGGAGCACATCTTCCTTGCAAGTCAAGTCGCAAAATGCAGCAACTGCTCCCAGCCCATGACCATTCCAAACCTTTGGCCCCCCTCCCTCGCTCTGTAACCTCCTCCGGCCCTACAACCCTCCGAGATCTCTGCGCTCCTCCAATTCCGGCCTCATGTATATCCACCGATTTTCACTGGGGGCCGTGCCTTCAGCTGCCTCAGCCTAAGCTCTAGGATTCTCTCTCTGAGCTTGTCCACCTCTCTCTCCTCTTTGAAGATGACCCTTAGAACATACGTCTTTTATCAAGATGTTGGTCACATGTCCTAGTATCTCCTTAGGTGGTTTGGCGCCAAACTTTGATCCTTTGAAGTGCCTTTGCATTTTCTCCTGCGATAGTTCGGCCATATAAATGCGAGCTGTTGTCGTTTTGCATGCTTTTTGGAGTTTGAGCCTGGAGAGTAAGAGGCACAATCAGTGTTATCAATGGGAGCAGAAAGTTGCAAAGGGCATGAGTAGATTAAGTGAATGGACAGAACTGTGGCAGATGGAGTTCAATGTGGGAGGCCATCCACATTGACCCTAAGAAAGCAAATGAAGAACTTGGATTTCTATAGTGTCTTTCAGAACTTCAGGACACACCAAAGCACTTTACAGCCATTACAGTACTTGTTGAAGTGTAGTCACTTGTTATAATGCAGGAAACATGGCAGCCAATTTGCACACAGCAAGATCCCACACACACACACACACACACGGCAATATGATCATGACCAGGTAATCTGTTTTAGTGGTTCTGGTTGGGGGATTAAATATTGACCAAGACACCGTGGGAGAGATCATTTGCTCTTCTTCAACCAGAGCGATAGGATCTTTTATATCCACCCAAGAGGGCAGGAAGTTTGACATCTCATCCGAGAGACAGCATCTTTGACAGTGTGGCACTCCCTCAGCTGTGGGCACTGGGAGTGTCAGCCTGCAATTGTGTGCTGAAGTCTCTGATGTGGGGCTTGAACTCACGACCTTCTTATTCAGAGGTGAGAGCTACCCACAGAGCGACAGCATGACACACAAAAAGGCCTTTGCTGGTTGGCAGTGTCACTTGGCAGTGAAAAATCAGTTAAAATGAATGTTAACTAAACAGATGAGAGGCAACCATTCTCTAATCGAGGGCTGGTGCAGTTATCTAAGCGTTTGAGAGCCCACACCACGCATTGCAGTGACTGTCACATTGTAAAGTTGACTCTCCACGATGCATTTAATCATGCCTCAACATTAAGGAGCACAATAAAAATACACGGATGAACATCTTGGTTTTGCATTGTGACAAGCTAATGAAACCAGTAGCACAAGTGAATAGCTGACTGTTGTTTAATTGAAATGGAGTTGGTGTACTGGTGGCACCCAGGCACAGTTGAGACAGGTAGGGGCAGAATGCGCTTCACCTGGCTTCAGTGAACGCTGGGCTAGACCATAGAGAATCCACCCCGATTCCCATTCATGATTCCTGTGGATAGACCTTGCTGGGAGGTGTAAAACTGCTCGTTATGTTTGTACGTAGGGGCGGGAGTTTACACTGGTGGGATTTTACGGTCTGGCCGAAGTCAACAGGGTTTTGGACAGCTCGCCACATTTTACTGCCCCTCCCCCGCCGTGACAGGGCTGTAAAATTCAGCCCCATGTGTGCGTTTGATTCTGATTATGTGAGCCTGTGCAGATGTGTTTCTGTGTATCTATGTCTGCTTGTGTGTACCCACTTGGATGCGTGTCTACGTGTGCATGTGTGTCTGATGGCATGTGTCTCTGTGCGCGTGCGTGCGATGGCGTGAGAGATTGTGTATGTGTTTGTGCTTATGGACAGGAGCACGTATGTGTGTGATGTGTGCATTAATGTCTTTTGGTGCATGTGTGGGTTTGTGTGGGCGAGTGCCTCAGAATGTCAGGCAAGGTCAGGGTCAGCACTGGCTCCACATAGTCACTGACCCTCACTGTGACTGACAGCCAAAACCATCTGTGGTCTCAGCACCTTAGGAAGTGCATAGGCCCTAGAGTGAGTGCAGCACAAATTCATTGGCATGGTACCAGAGCCCAAAAGGGTTGAGTTATGAGGGCAGGTTGCACATACTGAGCTTGTATTCCCTTGAGAATAGAAGATTAAGGCCCAGATTTCCGCTCCCAGGTCAAGTACATAGAGATGGGAGAATTCCCAGCTCTGCAAACCTGGCCTCTTAAAATGGCTGCCCACAGTTCAGGTTTTGGTTCTGGTGGGGCAGAGTGGATTGAAAGTCGAGCCTACCATCCCCAGAACGATTGCGGAGGCAGACGGGTGCAGAGGCAGGCCGGGCGGAAGCCTGACTCTGTTCTCCAGCCCTTTGTTTAAATTATTTTTAAAATGATTAAAACCAAAAACAACCCCCACCTCGCACCTTCCTCACCCACCCAAACACTCCCCATGCCCCATGGATGCCAACCTATGCCACCTCATGCTGCCACACACCCCCTATGGGTCCTCATGCCCCCTATGTCAACCCTTTCCCCTCTACCAATCTCCATGGCCCCTCATACGCCTATGACCCTACATCCCCATGGCCCTTTATAGCCCCTATGCCAACTCATGCCCCCACCCACCACCCTTTGCTCTTTTTTCCTCCATGTCAGCTTATCTAGTAGCCCTTGAGAGTTCCTTGACAGCTTTGATAGTTCCTTGACAGCTCAAAAGTTTTCAACAGTTCCTTGACAGCTTTGACAGTTCCTTGGCAGCCGGACAGTTCCTTGCCATTTTGACAGTTCGAATGAGTTTATGCACTTTTTGATAACAATCATGTTTACTTTTAACAATCCCAAAGGGTGCCTTACCTCTCCCAAAGGTGTCCTGGGACTGTATCCAAAGGGGTATCTTACCTCTCCAAAGGGGTATTTTGGCTATCCAAACTAATCTATCAACTTCAAACCTCTTGTTATGTAGCCTAATCTGCACCCTCCAGATTTCATGCTCCTGGCCTACCAAAATCCCACTCCAACGGAAGCAGTTGATGAGTTAAATGGTCAGCTCCCTCCATAAATTGCACATGCACGAACCCCGTCCTGACTCAGGTCCCGCCTCCGCGAAATTAGGAAGTGCCATGCTTGGGGACGGGACTTAGAATTTCCAGGTTTTTTTGCCAAGATGGAGAGGTTCTCTGTCATAGCGACAATCTGGGGCTGAGGGGTAATTTAATCAAGGGGTTTAAGGTGATTAGAGGAGTTGAGAGGGTCGATAGAGAGAAACTATCTCCTCTGTTGGTGACAGTCTGGAAGAAGGAGGCGTAACCTTAAAATTAGAGTTTGTCTTTCAACCGTGATGTCAGGAAGCACAAAGGGTGTGGAAATTTGGAATTCTTTCCCCTCAAGAAAGCTGTTCATCCCGTGGGCCAATTGAAAATTTTAAAACTGGAATTGATAGATATTTTTGTCAGTCACAGGTGTCAAGGCCTACAACATTAAGGCAGCTATAGATCAGCCATGTTATAACTGAATGGCAGAACAGACTAGTGGAGCTGCAAGGGCTCCTCCTGATCCAATATAAAGAGCCATCACTTTGAGTAAAGCAGTGACCAACACACTTTACAAATCATCCAATTGCACAATGGGAGAGGGGAAAGGATAGGGAGTGGGAAAAGGACATGATGGTATAAATCAGTAAATGTTTGCAAAATGCATGATGAACAGCATCAGTTTACCCTTTAGGAGGGATGTGAATGTCCTTGAGAGAATGGAGAGGAGATTTACCAGAGATGAGGGAATTTACCAGGTTAGGTTGGAGAAATTGGGCTTGTTCTCCTTGGAGAAAAGGAGGTGGCTGGGAGATCTGGGAGAGAGGTGCAAGGTTTAGAAAAGGTAGACAAGGAACAACTGTTCCCACAAACCTATGGTGCAAAGACTAGGGGACACAGATTTGAGGTTTTGGGTAAGAGATACGGGGCAGAAACATGAGGAAGTTTTTTTTTACATATTGAGTGGTAATGAGCTGGAACTCACTTCCCACAAGTGAATATCCAGACTGGGGAGCGAGTGCCCAGACTGGGGAGTGAGAGCCCAGATCGGGTAGACAGTGCCCAGATGTGGGAGTGAGCGTGCAGACCGGGGAGGGAGTGCCCAGATGTGGAAGGGAGTGCCCAGGCGGAGGAGGGAGTGCCCAGGCGGAGGAGAGTGCCCAGATGTGGGAGGGAGTGCCCAGGAGGAGGAGGGAGTGCCCAGATGTGGGAGGGAGTGCCCAGATGTGGGAGGGAGTGCCCAGGCGGAGGAGGGAGTGCCTAGATGTGGGAGGGAATGCCCAGATGTGGGACGGAGTGCCCAGGCGGAGAAGAGAGTGCCCAGATGTGGGAGGGAGTGCCCAGATGTGGGAGGGAGTGACCAGGAGGAGGAGGGAGTGCCTAGATGTGGGAGGGAGTGCCCAGGCGGAGGAGGGAGTGCCCGGATGTGGGAGGGAGTGCCCATGCAGAGGAGGGAGTGCCCAGATGTGGGAGGGAGTGCCCAGGCGGAGGCGGGAGTGCCCAGGCGGAGGAGGCAGTGCCCAGGCGGAGGAGGGAGTGCCCAGATGTGGGAGGGAGTGCCCAGATGTGGGAGGGAGTGCGCAGGTGGAGGAGGGAGTGCCCAGGCAGAGGAGGGAGTGCCCAGATGTGGGAGGGAGTGCCCAGGCGGAGGCGGGAGTGCCCAGGTGGAGGAGGGAGTGCCCGGGCGGAGGAGGGAGTGCCCAGATGTGGGAGGGAGTGCCCAGATGTGGGAGGGAGTGCCCAGGTGGAGGCGGGAGTGCCCAGGCGGAGGAGGCACTGCCCAGGCGGAGGAGGGAGTGCCCAGATGTGGGATTGAGTGCCCAGATGTGGGAGAGAGTGCCCAGGTGGAGGATGGAGTGCCCAGGCAGAGGAGGGAGTGCCCAGGCAGAGGAGGGAGTGCCCAGATGTGGGAGGGAGTGCCCAGATGTGGGAGGGAGTGCCCAGGCCCTGTTTTGATTTTACGAGTTTGGTGGTTTTGGAAAGGGCTGTTCCGAGCATTGCTGCCCCTGCTGGAAAACCCTAAACCTGAACACCCAGATATGTCAGCACCTTTAACATAAGACAGTTAAATTAATGGCTGTTGGGGTTTAAATGGTGCATGTGCCCTACCAATATCCACCATAGGACACCCCGATATCAGCCACACAAAGCAGGCGGACTCTTGGCTTTGAGTGCGATGATGCTCAGCTTTTGCAGTCATGGACAGCGTCACAGCCCAGCCTAATCCTGCCCTCGACATGCATACACAGTACGAGTTTTCTTCTAATGCAGGACAGGAATCAGGAGCCAGAGCCTTGGACGATTTTTTTTTTAAAATTCCCTCTGAAACTGCAGCCAGACGGGCTGTGATTCACAAACTGCCCACAGACCCGAGCCGAGGATAGACTATCAGACCTTTCAGATTTGAGCACTCAGGCAACCCCCTTTACCCACTGAGTTATTGGGACGTTCAACCCACTGAATCCTCGTTTCCATTTCGAACCATTCTTCAGTAATGTCAGTAACTTTGCAACAGATGTATTTTAATACATTGTTTGTGATGTCATGCAGCAGAACTTATTGTTCCAGATCGAAGATCTGTAAGATATGGAGCTAGCCCTACAGTATGGTTTCCTCTAAATTATATATCAACCCTCTCCTGTCCATCAAAACAACAACAGTGTGCACCTTCGTTGCACCTTTAACATAGTAAAATGTCCCAAGTCGCTTCTCAGAAGTGTTATCAGACAACGTTTGACATCCAGACCACGTAAGGAGATACTGGGACAAATAAAAGTTTGGCCAAGAAGGTTACTTTTACAGACCATCGTAAAGGAGGAAAGTGAGATGGGGAGGGGTCGATGTGTAAGGAGGGAATTCGAGTTCAGGGTCCAGGCACTAAATGGTAGAGCGATTAAAATCAGGGATCCTCAAGGCCAGAATTGGAACAGCATAGAGGGTTACAGGTATGATCATACTGGTTGTGTGGTTGCTGGCTTCTGGCTGCCGTGACTTATCCTAGCTAGAAAGACTGTAGTCTTACTATGGTACTTGCTTCAAACTGGTTTATTAACACTTATATGTCAGACCGGTTACAGAACAGGTTTGTCTCTCCTGAGTACAGAATGTTCCATCCTCTCTCCTGAATGTCAGGCACATGACTGCTGATGTCACTGATGTATCATAGTATACACCAGTCATTAGCATAGCTATTCTGTTAACCCATCACGCTACAGCAGGGCTGGAGAAGGTTCCAGAAATCGGAAGGAGTGAGATCGTAGATGGATTCGAAAACAAAAATTGGAACTTTAAACATGAAAGTCACCACAAAAAGGTCCAGACATAATTGGGGTCATGCACGATTTGAAGTCTCTGACCTGGGGCTCTCTTTGGGATGGCAAGTAGCATTCAGGTCAAGGCGAGGGTTGCTAACTCTGCTGGACATATTCCTGGATGTTTTTCAATCACATTTTTTTATCCATTCGTGGGAATTGGGTATTGCTGGCAAGTTAGCATTTATTGCCCATCCCTTATTGCTCTTGAGAAGGTGGTGGTGAGCTGCAGGCCCTGTAGTGTAGGTACACCTACAGTGCTGTTAGGGAGGGAGTTCCAGGATTTTGACCCGGTGACAGTGAAGGAATGGTGATATTCTTCCAGGTCAGGATGGTGAGTGACTTGGAGGGGAACTTCCAGGTGTTGGTGTTCCCAAGTGGTGTTCTGCTGCCCTTGTCCTTCCATATGGTAGCGGTTGTGGGTTTGGAAGGTGCTGTCTAAGGAGTCTTGGTGAATTCCTGCAATGCATCTTGTAGATGGCACACACTGCTGCGACTGTGAGTCAGAGGTAGAGGGAGTGAATGATTGTGGATGGGGTGTCAATCAAGCGGCCTGTTTTGTCCTGGAAGGTGTCAAGCATCTTGAGTGTTGTTGGAGCTGCACTCATCCAGGCAAGTGGGGAGTATTCCATCACACTCCTGACTTGTGCCTTGTAGATGGTGGACAGGTTTTGGGGAGCCAGGAGGTGAGTTACTCATTGCAGGATTCCTAGCCTCTGACCTGCTCTTGTAGCCACAGTATTTATATGGCTAGTCCAGTTCAGTTTCTGGTTAATGGTAACCCCAGGAATTTTGATAGTGGGGGATTCAGCGATGGTAATGCCATTGAATGTCAAGGGGCAATGGTTAGATTCTCTCTTGTTGGAGATGGCCATTGCCTAGCACTTGTGTGGCATGAATGTTACTTGTCACTTGTCAGCACAAGCCTGGATATTGTCCAGGTCTTGCTGCATTTGGACATGGACTCCTTCAGTATCTGAGGAGTCGCGAATGGTGCTGAACATTGTGCAATCATCAGCGAACATCCCCACTTCTGACCTTACGATGGAAGGAAGGTCATTGGTGAAGCAGCTGAAGATGGTTGGGCTAAGGACACTACCCTGAGGAACTCCTGCAGTGATGTCCTGGAGCTGAGATGATTGACCTCCAACAATCACAACCATCTTCCAGAAAAGGCTTGGACTGACAAGTGGCAATTAACATTTGCGCCACACAAGTGCCAGGCAATGACCGTCTCCTACAAGACAGAGTCTAACCATCATCCCTTGACATTTAATGGCTTATCATCACTGAATCCCCCACTATCAACATCCTGGGGGTTACCATTGACCAGAAACTGAACTGGACTAGCCACATAAATACTGTGGCTACAAGAGCTGGGAGTCCTGAACTCCTGCTTCCAACCACCCTGTCCTAAGAGCATCTTCCATTGCTCATGTCTATCCTCAGGGTACCCTGCTTTCCCATTTGTTACCTGATTGGATGATACTTGTCAGTAAAATAGCCTCTTTTTCCATCACCAATATTTTTATAGTGAACCGGCAAAAGTATTCAAAGAAGCCATTCTCACCAAAACAGGGACATGCTGTAGCATACTGGACATATCACTGGATTAGCCATCAAAAGATGTGGGCTAATGATCAGGGACATGAGTTCAAATTCCATTAAGGCAGCTGAGGCATTTAAGTTCAATTAATTAAACAAGTTTGGAATAAATATGTTAGCATCAATTGTAAAAGCTCACCTGGTTCACTAATGCTCTAATGCAGAGCTGCCCCTCCGACAGTGTAGCACTCCCTCAGTATTGCCCCTCCGATAGTGCAGCGCTCCCTCAATACTGACCCTCTGACAGTGCAGCACTCCCTCAGTACTGACCCTCCGACGGTGCAGCACTCCCTCAGTACTGACCCTCCGACAGTGCAGCACTCCCTCAGTACTGACCCTCCGATAGTGCAGTACTCCCTCAGTACTGACCCTCCAACGGTGCAGCACTCCCTCAGCACTGACCCTCTGACAGTGCGGCGCTCCCTCAGTACTGACCCTCCGACAGTGCGGCGCTCCCTCAGTACTGACCCTCTGACCGTGCAGCACTCCCTCAGTACTAACCCTTTGACAGTGCAGCACTCCCTCAGTACTGACCCTCCGATAGTGCAGTACTCCCTCAGTACTGACCCTCCAACGGTGCAGCACTCCCTCAGCACTGACCCTCTGACAGTGCGGCGCTCCCTCAGTACTGACCTTCCGACAGTGCAGTACTCCCTCAGTACTAACCCTTTGACAATGCAGCACTCCCTCAGTACTGACCCTCCGACAGTGTAGCACTCCCTCAGTACTGACCCTCCTGCAGCAGTTCACGAGGCAGCTCACCTCCACCTTCTCAAGGGCAATTAGGGATAGGCTATAAATGCTGGCCCAGCCAGCGACGCCCACATCCCGTGAAAGAATAGATGAAAATCTAACTGGGCAAATCCTGCACCATCAGTCTCCTCCCCAAAATCAGAAAAGTGTTGGAAGGAGTCATCAACTCTGCCATCAAACATCGCCTACTCACTGATTACCTGCTCAACTGGCATTCTGTCAGAACCACTTGGCGAAAGCTTATAACGGGAGATGGTGGCGCAGTGGTGTTGTCACTGGGCTAGTACCCAGAGGCCCAGGCTAATGCTCTGGAAACATGGGTTCGAATGCCAGCAATGAATTAATAAATAAAAATCTGGAATGGAAAGCGGGTCTTAGTAATGGTGACCATGAAACTCTCATTTTACAGTCTCGCCCCACACCCCCCAACAGATGTGGCGAGCCATTTAAATCTCCATTCCGTCCAGCGAGACCGTGATATCCTGCCGGATGGGAGGGGGGCCTTAAAACCCTGGCCCATTATCAATTGTCTTAAAAACCCACCTGGTTCACTAATGTCCTTTAGGGGAAGGAAATCTGCCGTCCTTACCTGGTCTGAGCCTACATGTGACTCCAGACCCACAGCAACGTGGGTGACTCTTAACTGCCCAAGGAAATGACAATAACAAGCCACTCAGATCAAAGGCAATTAAGGGTCAACTACATTGCTGTGGGTCTGTGGGTGGACAGCGAATTCTGCCCATGCCAGCGACACTCACGTCCCATTAAAGAATAATATAAAAAAAGACATAGCCTTGACATGGATGCAGACCCCAGCAACCAAATGCAGTGAGCTCAGAGCAATTGCCTTTAGGCTGTGTCCAACAGCGTGGCGACACCAAGGACACCAGAGGTCGATAAGGGGTCAAAGAGGAAACTCTCCGTTGGCTGGGAATCATCGTGCCTGACACAAAGGAAGATCGTTGCCGTTTTTAAAATAAACATTTTGAATTGCCAACAGCCGGAGAAGAAACAATTTGCATTTCTCTTCACACTTTTCATGACCTCAGGGCATCCCAGAGCACTTTCCAGCCAGTTTAGTGTAGTCGCTACTGTAATGTAAGAAACATGGCAGATAACTTGCACACAGCAAGATCCCACAAGAAGCAATGAGACAGTGACCAGGTAATCTATTTTTTAGTGACACTGGATAAATATTTGGCCCCGGACCGAGGGGAACTCCCCTGTTTTTTCTTTGAAATCGCAGCTGTAGGATCTTTTACATCCACTTTTACTACAGGCCATGTGATCTTCCTTAGCACGTATTATTCTTAAAGGTACATGACACACAAAATAAAACCACAGTTACTACAATGACAAACTCAAGCCCCTGGACTCTAGGACTTGACGCTACGATGCACTGGCTCAGAGGCCAGGGAGTGCTACCCCCCACTGAGCCACAGAGAGTGTCAAGCCCACTTGAGGAGGCCTCTCAGTCTCAGCGAGCGAGAAAGGTGTTTGCTAACCGGCTTTTATCAAATGTCTGCTGAAAATTAAGACATATTAACTCCTGAGTCAGTTCCTTTACACATGAATTAAGCCACGTTCAAAACTCAATAACACGCTTGCTCGTTCTGACTCTTATCTTTCCTGACTCCATGCTATGTTTAATTGTAATAGTGTCTGACAATTGAAGCTTTTCTTTGGGAATTGACTGTAGGGAAATGGCTGCTCCCAGTGTGGAACTGAATACCCTATTACTTTCAGCTACAACCTCTGCAATCACCAGTGGCTTCTTATCTTTTGGTGTTCTTCTCTCTTAGGCGGCCCCTCGGGATTGAGGCTGACTTGCAATGAACTCTGGTTCGTTGAGTTCTGAGATGGCGGATAAGTCCAGTACACGACGTACATACTCAGACCTGTGGGGCAGGTGGCGCTGGGAGAGTAGGGTAGATGAGGTGGTTTGGAGCGCTCCCTCCAGCACCTCGCCCCCCCTGCACATTCCCGACAAAGTCACTCGATGTGCTCGGTGCCTTCCCGGGTGAGACTTCGCCGTTTTGTTTCCGTCACAAGCCAGGGACTCCCCTGGCTCGGTGGGGATTGTTTGATCTCTTTAGGGATGCCTTGATGACATCGCTAACGTGATTCCACCTGGGAGGCCCTGCCACGACTGAGTTCAGAATAAACAAAAACAGAATTACCTGGAAAAACTCAGCAGGTCTGGCAGCATCGGCGGAGAAGAAAAGAGTTGACGTGTCGAGTCCTCACGACCTTTCAACAGAACTGAGTATAGTTAGGAGAGAGGTGAAATATAAGCTGGTTTAAGGTGGGGGGAGAGAAGTTGGGGTGGAGGGTGGTTGTAGGGACAAGCGAGCAGTGATAGGAGCAGATAATCAAAAGATGTCACAGACAAAAGGATCAAAGAGGTGTTGAAGGTGGTGATATTATCTAAGAAAAGTGCTAATTAAGAGTGGATGGCAGGACACTCAAGGTACAGCTCTAGTGGGGGTGGGGTGGAAAGACTAACAGGGCATTAAAGGTATAGATTTAAAAATAATGGAAATAGGTGGGAAAAGAAAAATCTATATAAATTATTGGAAAAAACAAAATCCGCAGTTTTTTGTTTTTATCTCTGAGTTCAGAATAACGCAGTTGCTCCGGGAGTCTGGTGTCAGGCATATGATCGACATGTCCCACCCAGCGGTTTTGAGTGGTTAGCGCCTCGATGCTGGGGGAGTTGGCTTAGGAGAGGACGCTGCTGTCGGACCCCCTTTCTTGCCACCGGATTTGGAGAATCTTGGAATTTTGGAATTACCGCCCCCCCCTCCCCTCACAAAGAGACAAGAATTGTTCAATTCTTTGATCAATCGCATCTTAATTCCATCCAGGCTGGTGACTTCAATAGTTAATTCCAATTAAAGAATTTAAAGAGATCATTCAGCCCATCACACCTGTTCAAGTGCTAGCACTTCCCGTCTTTGCCTCTCTCCATCTCTCTCTTTGTCTCTGTCTCTCTCTCTCTCTCCCCCTCTCTTTCTTTCTCTCTCCATCTCTATCTCTCTCTCTGGTGTCCTGGGCCAACATTTACCCCTCAACTAAAATCACACACAAAAATCATATTATCTGATTCATTGATGTATTTGTTGTTTAATTAATTAACTTCATGTTCATCTGCATAAATTGCTCTTCAGAAGAAATTGAGGGGCTGGGGAAGTGTTGTTTGTTGCCCTGCAAATATGATTGGGTGCTATATAAATGCATCTTTCTTCAAACAGCAGCATCAGTTTAAATGCTGGGCAGGCATGATCAGTGGAGCGTCGAGAGATTAGTCCCCAGATCTCTACAGCTTCCACTTTCAGAATACTGTACCATATGGAAGATCTCAGCCGAGACATTAGTGATTTGCCTGTTTTTCAGGCACAGTGTGACCAAATACGAAGGCCCACCATGTTGGGTAAGGAGGTTGTGCTTTACATCTGGACCTGTCCTCCATTTTGGAGCTGTTTAGCGCTCCGTTAAACTGACCAATTAGATACAAGAATATCCCTCACCCCCACGTACCCATCTCCTCTCCTTATCCCTCAATCCCCCCCACCCACGTTCACCTAGACCCCTTGCCCCCACCTTCCCACCATATCCCACACCACCACCTACTCATCTTCCCCCATATCCCAAAACACTACCTACTCCCCTTGTCTTCATATCCCTCAACCCTCCAACCACCTTTGCCTCATATCCCACACCCCCATCTACCCACCTTCTACCCATATACCTCGCCCCCACCTTCTCCCCTTATCCTTCACCCCCACCTTCTCCCCACATCCGTCACACCCACCTACCCACCTTCTCCCCATTATTCCTCACCCCCACCTACCCTTCTCCCCATATCCCTCACCCCACCTTCTTCCCATTTCCCTCACCCCACCTTCTTCCCATATCCCTCACCCCCACCTACCCACCTTCTTCCCATATCCCTCACCCCCACCTACCCTTCTCCCCATATTCCTCACCCCACCTTCTTCCCATTTCCCTCAGCCCACCTTCTTCCCATATCCCTCACCCCCACCTACCCACCTTCTTCCCATATCCCTCAGCCCCACCTACCCACTTTCTCCCCATATCCCTTACCCCACCTTCTCCCCATATCCCTCACCCCAACCTACCCACCTTCTCCCCATATCCCTCACCCCCACCTTCTCCTAAATCTCTCACTCCATCTACCCACCTTCTCCCCATATCCTTCACCCCCACCCACCCACCTTCTCCTAAATCTCTCACTCCATCTACCCACATCCTACCCCATATCTCTCACCCCACTTACCCACCTTCTCCCCCATATCCCTCACCCCCCCCCACCCACCTTCACCCCCACCTTCTCCCCATATCCCTCACCCCCATATTCTCCCCATATCCCTCACCCCCCATCTACCCACCTTCTTCCCTTATCCCTCACTCCCAGCTTCTCCCAAATCTCTCATCCCCACCTACCCACCTCACCTCCCTATCCCTCACCCTCACCTACCCACCTTCTCCCCTTACCCTTCAAATCTTGCTTCCTTCAGAAACACAGCTATTTTCCTATTTATTTTTGGCAGCTTACTATCCCTCTGCAATAACTCATTACAGACAGGAAATAGAGAGGAGGAAGAAATGGGTAATTTTCAGGTGGGCAGGCTGTGACTAGTGTGGGACCACAAGTATCAGTGCTTGGGCCCCAGCTATTCACAATCTGTATCAATTATTTGGATTTGGGGATTAAATGTAACATTTCCAAGTTTGCAGATGACACAAAGCTAGGTGGACGTGTGAGTTGTGAGGAGGATGCAAAGGCGCTTCAAGGATATTTGGAGAGGCTAAGTGAGTGGGCAAAAATTTGGCACAGATAATAGTGGAGAATTGTGAGATTATCCACTTTGATAGGAAAAACAGAAATACGGAGTATTTCTTAAATGGTGAGAGGCTGGGAAGTGTTGAACTTCAGAGGGACTTGGGTGTCCTTGTTCATGAGTCTCTGAAAGCTAACATGCAGGTGCAGCAAGCAATTAAGAAGGCAAACAGTGTGTTGGTCTTTATTACAAGAGGATTTGGGTACAAGAATAAAAATGTCTTACTGCAATTATATAGAGCCTCGGTGAGACCTTACCTGGAATATTGTGTGCAGTTTTGGTCTCCTTACCTAAGGAAAGATATGCTAGCCATCGAGGGAGTGCAACGAAGGTTCACCTTCGGCCTGTCCGCAAGCATGACCCAGACCTCCCTGTCGCTTGCCATTTCAACACTCCACCCTGCTCTCATGCCCACATGTCTGTCCTTGGCCTGCTGCATTGTTCCACTGAAGCTCAACGCAAACTGGAGGAACAGCACCTCATCTTCCGACTAGGCACTTTACATCCTGCCGGATTTAACATTGAGTTCAACAACTTCATATCATAAACTCTCTCCTCCCTCCTCACCCCTTTTTGGTCCCCTTTCTTCAAATGTTTATTTTTAAAATTTTTATATATATTTTTTCCCCACCTATTTTTATTATTATTATTTTTAAAATTTATTTCCATTCATTGTTTTATCCCCACCTTTTAGCCCATTTTGATCTTTTTTCCCACACCGTCCCCCCACCCCATCCCCAATAGGACCATCTGTCACTTGCTCATCCTGCTTTCTACTCTTAATGTTACCATTAGCACCTCCTTTAGCCAGTATCACCACCATCAACACCCCTTCCACCTTTTGTTTATGACATCTTTTGCAATCTCTCCTTTGCCTCCACCTATCACTGGCCTTCTATCCAGCTTCACCTGCCCCACCCCCCCTTAAACAGTATATATTTCATCACATTCTTACTTCTCTTTAGTTCTGTAGAAGAGTCATACGGACTCGAAACACTAACTCTGTCTTCCCACAGATGCTGTCAGACCTGCTGAGTCTTTCCAACAATTTTTGTTTTTGTTTCACCAAACTAATTGCTGGAATGGAGAGATCGTCCTGTGAGGAAGGATTAAATAGACTGGGCCTTTATTCTCTGAGTGAAAGCAAAATACCGCAGATGCTGGAAATCTGAAACAAAAGCAGAAAATGCTGGAAAAACTCAGCAGGTCTGACAGCTTCTGCGGAGAGAAAAAAACACGGAGTTAGCGTTTCCAGTCCTTATGACCCTTCTTCAGAGCCAAAAAGAGCCTTTAGCTCTGAAGAAGAGTCATAAGGACTCAAAACATTAACTCGCTTTATTCTCTGGAGTTTAGAAGAATGAGAGATGATCTCATTCAAACATACAAAATTCTCACAGCACTCGTCAAGATAGATGCAGGAAAGATGTTTCCCCTGGTCGGGTGCGTAGAACCAGTGGGGCACAGTCTCAGAATAAGGGGCAAGGCCATTTAGGACTGAGATGAGGAGGAATTTCTTCACTCAGAGGGTGGAGAATCTTTGGAATTCTCTGCCCTAGAGGGCTGGGGAGGCTCAGTCATTGAGCACGTTCAAGGCCATGATCGATAGATTTCTACAGATTAAAAACGTCAAGGGGAGGACTTCCCCCTCTTCGAGCAGGCAGGCCCGGGAGCGGCCGCTAAGCTGACCACCGCCCGCGATCAGGCCCCAACCACGATTTCATGCTGGCTGCCCGTGAATGGCGCGCTGAAACGCTCAGCGCTGCCTAGATGGTCGGTGGGGAGGTGGGGGGGGGGGGGGGGGTTGTTGGAGGAGGGCAGGTGTGGAAGTCAGCGCATGCGCACAAGTGCACTCACAGAAAGACCCCTGAAGGCACAGAGCTGCCTCAGGTAGCTCAAGATTTCTAACTTCACAAATAAAGATTTTAAAATGAAGCAAAACATGTCCCCTCATGTGACTCTGTCACACGAGTAGGGACGTGTTGCAGATGAATTTTAAAAGTTTTTATTGTTTTTTTAAATCAATGGTTGGAACCTCGTCCCGCCCGAGGATGAGGTTTCGCAAAAAAACGTAAAGGCCGCTTGGCCTTTTCACCCGCCCGCCAACCATAAGGTTGGGCGGGCGGCAAAAAATTCAATTCAATTTATTGACTGAGGGCCTTAATAGGCCTCTTGATTGTCGGCGGGCGCGCTGCTGCCTCTCGCGCCCGCCCGCCGACCGAAGTATCGCCCGAGTACGCAACAACGCCAGGACCCTCGCCCGATGTCATCACGCGCTATTTTTCTCCCATTCGGGTTGGGCGTACGCCCGCCCAACGAGGGAAAAATTCTGCCCTAAAGGGATATGTGGATAGTGCAGGAAAATGTTGTTGAAGTAGAAGATCAACCAGGATCTCATTAAATGGCGGGTCAGGCTCAGAAGGCTGAATGGCCTAGTCCTACTCCTATTTCTTATGTTCTTATTCCACAGTTTGGTTGCCCTTTGGGATAAAGTTCCCTTCTTACTGCTGCCCCACTCCATTTGAACTGATTGCCTGGTATTTGACTTCAAGCCCCATGAGCCTGGGCCAACTGGTGTTTCACTGCTCTAGTTAAAATTTTTGGTGGGGTAACAGAGTAGGTTGATGAAGGGAATGCAATCGAGGTTGGCTACATGGATGTTAAGAAAGCTCTTGACTAAGTACCACATAGAAGGCTGGTTAACAAAATTGAGGCTCATGGAATAGAAGGGTCAGTGACAAATTGGATAAAACATTTGACTTACAGACAGAAAGCAGCAAGTCAAGGTAAAGGACTTTTTTCAGACTGGAGGCTAGTGGACGCTGATGACTGAGGGGAGGTTTGATAGAGGTGTACAAGATGAAGACAGGTTTAGCTAAGGTAGATAACGAAAAGCTGATCCCATTAGCTAATGGTACAAGGACTAGAGAACACAGATGTAAGCTCTTAGGCAGGAGATGCAAGGGAGGGGCAATGTGAGGAAGTACTTTTTTTACACAGTGACTGGTAATGGCCTGGAACTCGCTGCCTACGAAGGTGGTGGAAGCGAGAATGATTTCAAAAGGAAATTGAATAGGTATTTGAGGGAAATAAACTTGCAAGGCTATGGGGATAGAGCAGGGGAATGGAAATGATTGGATTGCTCTGCAGAGAGTGGGCATAGACTCGATGGGCCAAATGGGCCTCCTTCCATGACCTAAGGACTCTATGAATTCTCTCAATCTCTTCCCAGTTTTTAAAGTTTCACTTAGGAAAGCTCACTAAAGTCAAGGAAAGAAAATTCAGGCGGGTGTGTGATGAGTGGGATGTGTAAATAACAGGGGTTGTATAATGGGTGGGTGTATAAGAGGCAGGTGTTTAACGGGGTGTGTGTGCAATGAGCAGATGTATAGCCCACTATAGCCTGTGTAGCAAACAAACAATTGTGTCGCAGAGGGATAATTCTGTTAAGCACAGACAGAGATGGGGGAAATCCCAGAACCTTTGCTGATCACTGATGAAGCTGTAAAGCTCTGGAAGCATCAGGTACCTGTGCAAGGGTGAGCCAAACAGATTGACTGCATGCTCTGTCTCTCATCTTCAAAACACCACCTCAAATTCTGTATTGTTTTGGACCATACCTAACCCCAATGAGAGAGAAAAGAAACCTCCTTCCCAAAGTTAGAGACGGAGAAAGGAGTTTCCCTGATCGGCAAGTAGGGGCTGGTGGGAATGGCCAGTGGGGTTAAGGAGTGAGGGGTGGTTAGGATTTAATGACAGGATGTAAGAAGCTGGTTAAACTTTCTGAAATGGCCGGACTTGTAAATGAGGGCTGTTGCGAATATCTAGCTCATAATTCATATGTTCTAGAATATAATTTATAGCTTTAGGAATTGAAGTTTTAACTGTAGAAAAATGGGAGCATCTGATTGAAAAACTGGTTTAAAAAAAACAACCAATTCTGATGTAAATGCAACTCAAACAAGCCCAGGTTTAATTAACATAGGTTTAATTAGTCTTACAAGGTCCGAATTGATAGTGAAAATAAAACTTAAACAATGGATGTCACATCTCTGGACCTCATCGGGGAACCAGGGAGACTCAAGAGAGGGCAGTTACATCCATTAGAAATATAAAGTTATTCACATGGGTTGCAGAATCAAAAGTTATGTTGAAGGTAAAATAATTTGTTTACATTTCTGTTTGAGACCATCCTGAAGTATGCCACATTGTCAGAGAGATGGGCTGTGGGGACAGAACGTTCTTTTGTTTAAGTTTTCTGGATGCTTGTTCAAAAGCAGACAGTCGCAGTTTTGCTTTGGTGCAGGCTGCATCTCACTGGCTTGAGAGAGCCAACAGGATTTTTAGTCAGGCCCGCACTTTAAGCGGAGAAAATGCTAACTTTATCATTCACCGCGCGGAGTTTGGATGGGGCTCAAGATTACTTTGGATTCCATGAGGGAAATAGCAGCTGGAAGGTTTGCTTAGCTTGCAACTAGAGGAAGAAATCTACAGTGGTCCTCACAGACCCTTCTGGCAGAAAGCGGTCAGCAGAGCTTGCCTGGAAGCTGTGAGAAGGGCAGTCGGGTATCTGCGGGCAACCAGGACAAGGAGCTGAGGCATCGACAGTGGTGAGGTCTTAAATAAAAGTTGGAGGGTCACTTAGCCAAAAAGCTAACGGAAGGATCCCCATAAAACGTTACCTCAGGGAATAGCTGGAACACTGAAGAGAACAAAAGTGAATTCCGGAGGGCTGTGGCATACCTTGTGGGTCGGTACCTAAAGAAGTGGATGAGCCTTCAAGATTGTTGTAATGTATAAGGTAATTGTTGGGAGGAAGCAAAAAATAGAACTGAGTTCATATCACAAGTAATTATAAAATATGGTGTTGTTAATAGTACGTGCTTAGTTTAATTCTTATGCACAATAAAGTTTGGTTTTGTTTAAAAACATGAGATCTTGTGGCAGAGTTCTGTCAGTTAATCATGGGATGTTCAGATTTCTCTTTAACCATGAATGGTCCCTAACAGGATCGTAACAGGGCCGCCTTTGTAATTGACACCTACAGTGTTGCCAAATAATCAGTGCTCTCTGCCCAAGATAGGCAACTGCCTGTGCTAAACATGGTTGGTGGTTGTGGGGGGGGGTGGGGGGAAACAGTTGCAGGGAAAGTACAGCTGGAGCGAGACTAACTGGATTGCTCCTGGAAAGAGTAAATGGACCGAATGGACTCCTGTCCATGATGAACTATGATTCTATGGTGTAAGTGGCAGGGGCTGTATGATTAATTGCACTGGGGTCCTAATGGTCACCAGCCTGTTAACTCACCTGTCCTTTTTATTCATCTACGTTGTTCTTTGTTGTTTTACAGTGAGACTGCATGACAGTATAGCTGAGGAGGGCCACCACTATCTGATTTTTGACTTGTAAGTAGAACATTCATTTTTTTAAAACTTTACATTTAATAGTCACGTTCAGCTGCTTATTTATTCCAGCAATAAATTCTAGAAGCTCGTTCTATAAACTTGGGTAGCTCTCTCACCTCTGAGTCAGAAGGTCGTGGGTTCGAGCCCCACTCCAGAGTCTGGAGCCTCCAGGCTGACACTCCCATTACGGATACTGAGGAAGTATTGTTCTGTCGGAATGGCAGTACCAAAGGAGTTCTGCACTGCCACAGGGAAAGTACTGAGGGAGTGCTACATTGTCAGAGGGGCAGTTCTGAGGGAGTACAGCACTGTAAGAGGATCAGCACTGAGGGAATGCTGTACTGTCGGAGGGAAAGTGCTGAGGCAGTGTGGTACTGTCAGAGGGTCAGTACTTAGGCAGTGCTAAACCGTTAAATGGGCAGTAGTGAGGGAGTGCTGCACTGTCAGAAGGAAAGTACTGAGGGAGTGTGGTACTGTTGGAGGATCAGTACTGAGGGAGTGCTGCACCAATGGAGCGTCAGTACTGAGGTACTGCTGCACTGTTGGAAGAGCTGCTCTTAGGGAGTGCTGCACTGTCAGAGGGAAAGTACTGAGGGAGTGCTGCACTGTTGGAGGGGACGTTCTGAGGGAGTGCTGCACTCTCAGAGGGTCTGTACTAAAGGAGCACTGCACTGTCAGAGGGGCAGTACAGAGGGAGCGCTGCACTGTCAGAGGGGCAGCATGGAGGGAGTGCTGCACTGAGGGAGGCTTCGTACTGAGGGAGTGCTGCACGGTCGGAAGAGCAGTTCTTAGGGACTGCTGCACTATCAGAGGTGCAGTACTGAGGGAGTGCTGTGTTGTCGGAGGGTCAGTACTGAGGGAGTGCTGCATTGTTGGAGGGTCAGTACTGAGGGAGTGCTGCACTGTCAGAGGCAGCACTGAGGGAGTGCTGCATTGTCAGAGGGTCAGTACTGAGGGAGTGCTGCACTGTCAGAGGGTCAGTACTGAGGGAGTTCTGCACTGTCAGAGGCAGCACTGAGGGAGTGCTGCATTGTCAGAGGGTCAGTACTGAGGGAGTGCTGCACTGTCAGAGGGGCAGTACTGAGGGAGTTCTGCACTGTCAGAGTGGCAGCACTGACTGAGCGCAGAACTACCAGAGGGTCAGTGCTATACTGTTAGAGGGGCAGTAGTGAGGGAGTGCTGCACTGTCAGAAGGAAAGTACTGAGGGAGTGTGGTACTGTTGGAGGGTCAGTTCTAAGGGAGTGCTGCACCGATGGACGGTCAGTACTGAGGTACTGCTGCACTGTCAGAAGAGCAGCTCTTAGGGAGTGCTGCACTGTCAGAGGGGCAGTTGTGAGGGAGTGCTGCACTGTCGGAGGGGCAGTACTGAGGGTGTGCTGCACTGTCGGAGGGGCAGTACTGAGAGAGTGCTGCACTGTCAGAGCGGCAGAAATAATGGAGCGCTGCAGTGTCAGAGGGACAGTACTGAGGGAGTGCTGCACTGTCAGAGGGTCAGTACTGAGGGAGTTCTGCACTGTCAGAGGCAGCACTGAGGGAGTGCTGCATTGTCAGAGGGGCAGTACTGAGGGAGTGCTGTGTTGTCGGAGGGTCAGTACTGAGGGAGTGCTGCATTGTTGGAGGGTCAGTACTGAGGGAGTGCTGCACTGTCAGAGGCAGCACTGAGGGAGTGCTGCATTGTCAGAGGGTCAGTACTGAGGGAGTGCTGCACTGTCAGAGGGTCAGTACTGAGGGAGTTCTGCACTGTCAGAGGCAGCACTGAGGGAGTGCTGCATTGTCAGAGGGTCAGTACTGAGGGAGTGCTGCACTGTCAGAGGGGCAGTACTGAGGGAGTTCTGCACTGTCAGAGTGGCAGCACTGACTGAGCGCAGAACTACCAGAGGGTCAGTGCTATACTGTTAGAGGGGCAGTAGTGAGGGAGTGCTGCACTGTCAGAAGGAAAGTACTGAGGGAGTGTGGTACTGTTGGAGGGTCAGTTCTAAGGGAGTGCTGCACCGATGGACGGTCAGTACTGAGGTACTGCTGCACTGTCAGAAGAGCAGCTCTTAGGGAGTGCTGCACTGTCAGAGGGGCAGTTGTGAGGGAGTGCTGCACTGTCGGAGGGGCAGTACTGAGGGTGTGCTGCACTGTCGGAGGGGCAGTACTGAGAGAGTGCTGCACTGTCAGAGCGGCAGAAATAATGGAGCACTGCAGTGTCAGAGGGACAGTACTGAGGGAGTGCTGCACTGTCAGAGGGGCCATACTGAGGGAGTGCTGCACTGTCAGAGGGTCAGTTCTGAGTGAGCGCAACCAGAACAATCAGCTTGTCAGCAGGACATCAAGAGTTAATTTGTCACATGGGTAATGTACAAAAGGTAGAAAACTAAATTGGCGCTTTTGTCTAACATTTTATTAAATATAGTGAATGGAGAAAACTGAGAACCATGATTTTAAAATTCCCAATCTGACTTTGTCCCTCCCTATCTCTGTAACCACCACCAGCCTGTCAATCCTCATCACTCCTGCTCTCCTCCAATCCTGGCCTTGTCTGCATCCCTCATCTCTGCTCCACAACTGGTGGACCTGCTTTCCGTTGTCTAGGCCACAGGCTCTAAATCCCCACCCCAATCCTCTCTGCCTCTGTCTGTCTCTTCCTCTCTCTCTGCCTCTCCACCTCTCTCCCCGTCTCTCTCTCTCTGCCCTCCTTGAAGATGCTCCTTAATACGCTTTTGGTCACCTGTTCTAAAGTCACCTCTTGTGACTGGGTGTCAGTTTTTGTTTGATAGTTGCTCCTTGGGATATGAATGGGCTATAAAAATGCAAGTAGTTGTTGAATGTCAGCAATCCAGGTAGGTTTTTGTGTCAGAACATTAGATATGCACCAAGCAAGCGTTTTGCTCATTTGCTTTTATTCTCTTGTAGATTTTATCTTTGCCTCAGGCAGCAGATTATGGTAGTTAGTCTGTCCGTGCACTGAAAACTAATGATAGGCCTTCAGAAGGAGTGGAGTCAATAAGTCAAATGGATTCCAATTGTTCAGCCCATTTATATTTTTATAGCCTTTGCTGTCCCTGGGATTGTATATCCATGTGTTTTCAGCCTCAGAACGAAAGGATAGAAAACAATCAACATTCATCGTTTATGCAACAAATAAACTGATGGATTTGTCATTCTCCATTTGGGTTTTAATTTGATGTAATTGGGTTAGCTGAGTTTAGTGACTCACCACAGACATCCCAAGGAGCCAGCCTACAGCAGAGGTTACATTTCTTTTCTGTCAGTTGTAACAGTACTGTGTCTCAGTGCGCTTTCTAACAGCCAACGTCCACTGCTCACTGCGGCCTGTAATATGGTATTAGTGTTACTTTAAATTGGCAGTTCTCTAGTAGTTTAATAATCTTACTTAGAAATTCCACAAGCTGGAATGGGAAGTGGAAAAGTGTCATACAGAGCTGCAGTGAACACTGTACTGAGGTTCGAGACTAAACCACACAAAACTGAAAATACCCTGTATCTAACCCCGTGCTGTACCTGGCCTGGGAGTGTTTGATGGGGACAGTGTAGAGGGAGCTTTACTCTGTGTCTAACCCTGTGCTGTACCTGCCCTGGGAGTGTTTGATGGGGACAGTGTAGAGGGAGCTTTACTCTGTATCTAACCCCATGCTGTACCTGTCCTGGGAGTGTGTTTGATGGGGACAGTGTAGAGGAAGCTTTACTCTGTATCTAACCCCGTGCTGTACCTGTCCTGGGATTGTTTGATGGGGACAGTGTAGAGGGAGCTTTACTCTGTATCTAACCCCATGCTGTACCTGTCCTGGGAGTGTTTGATAGGGACAGTGTAGAGGGAGCTTCACTCTGTATCGAACCAATATTGAAGTGATAGAAGGCCAAAGTATTAAAGTATTTATTCTCCAGTAAGATCTGTCATCTTGAAGAGAATAAAATTCAAAGAAAGTGAAGTGTCAGAATAAACAAAAGGACAAAATAAATCTTATCCAGGAACGAGGCAAAGTTCTGTGACATTTGATAGAACATTGAATAATCAAACATGCATATCCAACTGTTCCATGGAGAATGATTGAAGGAATGAACAATAGTTTGTGTGCACTGGGGCATGTGTACTGAATCTTTTCTAGTGCACCCCTCAGGCAATGGCATCATTTGAATATTTACCAGAGTTCTCAAGAAAGAAAGACTTATATTTATATAGCGTTTCTCACAGCTAATGAAGCTATTTTAATGAGTGCAGTCACTGATGTAACATATAAACCAATTTGTGCACAGCAAGGTCCCACAAACAGGAATATGATAATTGATCAGATCATTTTGTTTCTTGATGATGTTGATTGAGGGACAAACATTGGCATCAGGAAACCCATAGAGAACCAGCCTGCCCTTCACCAAAGTCATGGCCATGCGATCTTTAACATCTGTTTGGGAGAATAGACAGGGCCTCAGTGTAATATCTCATCTGAATGACAGTAGCTCCGACAGCGCAGCACTCCCTCAACACCTCGGAAGCCGGTGGCGTAGTGGTATTGTCACTGGACTGGTATTCCAGAGACCCAGGTTAATGCTCTGGGTTTGATTCCCACCATGGCAGATGGTGGAATTTGAATTCAATAAATAACTGGAATTAAAAGTCTAATAATGACCATGAAACGATTGTTGTAAAAACCCACCTGGTTCACTAATGCTCTTTAGGGAAGGAAACCTGCCATCCTTACCTGGTCTGGCATACATGTGACTGGACTCCCAATACATGTGACTCCAGACCCACAGCAATCCTCTGGGGATGGGCAATAAGTGCTAGCCAATGATGCCCACATCCCATGCGTGAATTAAAAAAAAAAGTCCTGACCCTCTGTCAAGTGCTGCACTCCCTCAGTACCACCCCACCAACAGTGCAGCACTCCCTCAGTACCACCCCACCAACAGTGCAGCACTCCCTCAGTACCACCCCACTAACAGTGCAGCACTCCATCAGTACCACCCCACCAACAGTGCAGCACTCCCTCAGTACCACCCCACCAACAGTGCAGCACTCCCTCAGTACCACCCCACCAACAGTGCAGCACTCCCTCAGTACCACCCCACCAACAGTGCAGCACTCCCTCAGTACCACCCCACCAACAGTGCAGCACTCCCTCAGTACCACCCCACCAACAGTGCAGCACTCCCTCAGTACCACTCCACCAACAGTGCAGCACTCCCTCAGTACCACCCCACCAACAGTGCAGCACTCCCTCAGTACCACCCCACCAACAGTGCAGCACTCCCTCAGTACTGTGCTGGAATGTCAGCCTAGATTTTTGTACTTGGAGTACGAGTGAGTGAGTGAGAGTGAGCCACGGAGCCACAGCTGACAACCCACAGTCTCCAACTGCTACTCTTCTCAGCTCAGAGAGCTGGGAGCAATAGAAAAACTTCATTCTAAATGATACCAACAGCACTCCCTGAGTGTGCCTGAAATCCTGCCGGGCGGGGAATGGTAAGGTACATACTTCTGGGCCTAGGATCCTTTTCGCAGTTTGTTGCTTGGGATCCATTGAAAGCCAATCACCTGCTGAGCTGCTGATCCTCTCCCATTTCCACCTCTGTCCTGGCGCACGCTAATGAATTGAGTCACCTAAAAAGTGCTGAAGAGTGAGGTCCAGCACATGGAGGAGGAGAAGCTGGGCAGCTTTTCATACCTTTGGCTTATACACAAGCCAGGTGACATCCCCCCCACCCCCCACCATCATAGGTGAAACCTGGGGATTAATCACAGGTAGTAACATTTACTGACATAGGAACAGGAGGAGGCCATTCAGTCCCTTGAACCTGTTCACCATTCAGTTATTGAACCGTAGAATCATAGCATGGTTATGGCACAGAAAGAGGCCATACAGCCCATTGTATCCATGCCAGCTGTCTGTAACGGTTATGCAGTTAGTCCAATTCTCTTGCCATTCCTTAATCCTTGCATTTTTTTTTCCTCTTTGGATAATTATCCAAGTTCCTTTTGAAAGCCACAAATGAATCTTCCTCCATCATCCCCTCAGGCAGTGCGTTTCAGATCCTAACCAGTCACTGCGTAAAAAAGTTGTCCCTCATGTCGCTGTTGCTTCTTTTGCCAATTACTTTAAATCGGTGTCCTCTGGTTCTCGATCCTTCAACGCAGTGGGAACGGTTTCCCTGTGCAGAGATGTTGGCATTGTGGTAATGTCACTGGGCTAATGCTCTGGGGAATAAGGGTTCAAATCTCACCATGGCAGCTGGTGGGACTTAAATTCAATTAATAAATCTGGAATTTGAAAAGCTAGTCCCAGTAATGGTGATCATGAAACCATTGTTGTAAAAACCCATCTAGTCCATTAATGCCCTTTAGGAAAGGGAATCTGCTGGCCTACATGTGACTCCAGACCCACAGCCAAATGTGGCTGACTCTAAAATGGACAAGCCACTCAGTTCAAGGGCAATTAGGGATGGGCAACAAATGCTGGCCTTGCCAACGATGCCCACATCCCATGAAGGAATAAACTCTGTCCAGACCACTTGCGATTTTGCACACTTCTGACACACCACTTCCCAACATTCTTGTCCCCAAGGAAAACAGCCCCAGGTTCACCGACCTACAACTTGGCAGATGGAATATAATATGGGAAAATGTGAGGTTATGCATTTTGGCGGGAAGAATAGAGGAGCTGGATATGGAAAAAGGCTGAAGAAAGCTGCAGCACAGGGGAATCTGGGGGTCCTCGTGCATGAATCCCAAAAAGCTAGTATACAAGTTCAGCAGGTAATAGGGAAGGCAAATGGAATGTTGGCCTTTGTTTCAAAGGGAATGGAGTACAAAAATAGGGAAATCTTGCTAAAACTATACAAGGCACTAGTCTCCTTATCTAAGGAAGGATGCATTGGCATTGAAGGCAATCCAGAGAAGGTTCACTCGGTTGATCCCAGTTATGGAGGGATTTTCTTATGAGGAGAGGTTAGGTAGATTGGGCCTGTACTCATTGGAGTTTAGAAGGATGAGAGGTGACCTTATTGTAAGATGTAAGATTCTTAGGGGGCTTGACAGGATGGATGCTGAGAGGTTGTTTCCCCCTGTGGGAAAGTCTAGGACCAGAAGGCATAATCTCAGAGTAAGGGGCTACCCATTTAAGACAGAGATGAGGAGGAATTTCTTCTCTCAGAGGGTAGTGAGTATGTGGAACTCTTTACAACAGAGGGCTAAGGGGACTGGGTTGTTAAGTATATTTAAGGCTGAGATAGACAGATTTTTAATCAGTAAGGGAATCAAATGTTATGGGGATAAAGTGGGAAAGTGGAGTTGAGGATTATCAGATCAGCCACGATCTCATTGAATGGCGGAGCAGACTCAATGGGCCGAATGGCCTACATCTGCTCCTACATCTTATGGCCTACCCCTGTAATTGAGGTCTCGCATCCCCGGAACCGTTCTTGTAAATCTTTACTGCACTCTTCCAATGTCTTCAATTCCTTCCTGAAATGTGGTGCCCGGAACTGGACGCAATATTCTCGTTGAGGCCAAAGCAAGTGATTTATAAGCGTTCGCTTCCTTGCTTTTCTGTACTGTGCTTCTAATATAAAGCCCAAGATCCTGTGGGTCTTATTAACCAACTTATCAACCTGCCCTGCCATCTTCAATGGGTGCACAGATACCCCCAGATCATATTACCTGCCTTGGCTTCATTAACCCTGATACACTTCCCAACAAAAATCTGTCCATAACAGTCTTGAAAACTTTCTACTGACCTCCCAGCATCAGCCTTTTGGGGAGGGAGTTCCAGATTTCCACTATCCCTTGTGTGAAGAAGTGTTTCTTGTCACCACCCCTGAATGACCCGGCTCTCATTTTTAGATTAATTTTTAGCCCCTCTTTTTCTGGACTTCACCCACCAGAGAACACGGTTTCTCCATATCTGCGCACTCATCCTTTCATTATTTCAAACCCTTCAATTAGATCACTCCTCAATCTTCCAAGCTGAACTCTAACACACACAGTTGTTAGGGTCTAGTCCTATCATTTAACTCTGTCACAGTAAATTAGATAACTTAAACCGAGTCCCTTTCACCTATCACCTCTGTGCCCACTGAACGACATTGGTTCTAGTCCAACAATACCTCATTTTAAAACCCTCACTCTTGTTTTCCAATCCCTCCGTATCCTCACCACTCCCAGGCCAGAATTTTATGGCCCCTCCCAGCCAGCGGAATATTACGGCCCTGCCGAACTGAATGGAGACTTAAATGGCTGGCCACATCCATGGGTGGGGGTGGGGGGGGGGGGAAGGAAAGAGAGAAAGACACGCTGCGGCGAGGCTGTAAAATCCTGGCCCCTATCTCTCTAACCTCTTCCAGCCCTACAGCCCTCCAAGATCTCTTGTACTCCTCGATTTCCTGCCTCTTGCACATTCCTGATTTTAATCACTCCACCATTGGGTTCTAAGCTTTAAGCTGCCTGGATCCTAAACTCTAGAATCTTCTCCCTAAACCTCTCCACCACCCTAACTCTCACTCGTCCTTTAAGAGACTCCTTAAAGTTTACCTCTTTGACCAAGTTACCTCCTTACGTGGCTCAGTGTCAAATTTAGTGAATCCCATGAAGCTCCTTGGAGCGCTTTACGATGTTAAAGATGCTACGGAAATGCAAGCTGTTATTACTCTTGGGGAGGATTCGAAGTATAAATCCAATAGGGAATTCAGGAGAAACCAGAGAGCAGTGGGAACGCAGAACTTGCTAGCGCAGGGAATAATTGGGTGAATAGCATAGATATATTTAAGGGGAAGCTAGATAAACACAGGAGGGAGAAGAGAATAGGCTAGGTTGCTGGGGTTAAATGAAGAAGGTTAGGAGGGTTCCGTCCAGAGCAGAAACAATCGGGCGGAATTTTGCACAGGACCGGAAAATCCTGCCGACAGTGGAGGTGGGGGGCCTCCCCAATGATTGGCAGGATTTCCCAATCCGCTGTAGCCAATGGGCTTTCGAACGGCTCGGCCGCATTTTCTGGCCCCGCCCCTGCTTCGACAGGGCCGAAATTTCCACCCCATCAGCATGAACCGGTTGTTTGGGGGGGGCGGGGGGGAGGGAAATTGGCCTGTTGCTGTGCGGTAAATACTTTGTCATGGTGCAATACTTCTTTGAGTTGTGCATTCTAGATACGTGATTCATGAATCCACCTTTGCCTGTTTTCACAGAATAACCGGTGGGGAGCTGTTCGAGGACATTGTGGCTCGTGAATATTACAGCGAGGCTGATGCCAGGTAGGTGCATCAGTTCGCAAGCTGCCCACTCTTCCCCAATTATTTACCGTTGCCCCGTGCTTTCTCCAACGCAGCTCACCCCTGGACATGTCTCGGGTGGTGCAGGTGACACTGCCCAGTTTCATGGAGCGCCCATCTCTTGCGGGGGTGGGGGGGGCGGAGGTGGGGTTGTCAGGATGGGTGTGGGGTTGGCAGATCAAGTTGGTTTCTTGGGTGATTCATCACACTAAATGAAGTGTATCTGGGACAAGTATGACACCTGCCTCCAATTGGCAGCAGTGACTGAGGAACAGAGCAGGCTTGCTGGTTCTGAAGTAATAACATTTGAGCCAGAAACAGAAGTCAGTCATTCAACCACGCAAGCTCTATTCCAAAATGTATAGAATCATCGAATCTTATAGCACGAGTCTCTTCTCCTTCTCAGGCAGTCCCTTGGGATGGAGGGGGACTCGCTTCCACTCTGGTTCCATGGGTTCTGAAATGGCTGATAAGTTCCAATGCACCATCTTCAGTCTCAGCCAGGTGGTGCTGGAAGGGTTGGGTAGACGGGTTGGTCAGAGGTTTGTGTGCTCTCTGATGCCTTGACATCGCCTCTGCATGTTCCCGACAAAGTCTCTCAATGTGTTCCATGCCGTCCCAAATGAGCTTTCTCCATTTTGATCGGTCACAAACCAGGGTCTCCTGGGAGTTGATAGGCATGTTTGATGTCTTCAGAGATGCTTTGGGAACATCCCTAAAGCGTTTCCGCTGTCCTCCTGGAGTAGCCCACCCTGCCTATGTCGTCTCTTTGGAAAAGCTATCCGATTCGTCCCACTCACTCTACACCCTCCCCATGGCCCTGAAATATTTTCCTGTTCAAGTATTTATCCAGTTTTCGTTTGAAAGCTACTGTTAAACCTGCTTCCACCACCCCTTCAGGCCATGCATTCCTGGTCATACCAATTCACTGTCCTCTGGTCACCTTAAATCTTCTTAAATTGGTCTCTTCTGATTACAGACCCTTCTACAAATGGAAACAGTTTCCCCCTCATTTACTCTAGGACAACCATCATGAACACCTCTCTCAAATCTTTCCTTAACCTTCTATGCTCTAAGGAGAACATCTCTCTAACTGCATTTGTTCGAGGTTACCTGTATCTTTGACTGAAAACTCCCACTGATTCCCTTCCCTCTTTATGGACGCTGACTGGAGGATAGGAGCTATACTGACTTTCCTTTGCAAAATATCAGCCTGAGGATCCTGGAAGGCACCATTCAGTCTTCCCCAACCTTGATTCTCTCTCAAAGCTCAAGCATAGGCATATTCACTTATACAACGATGGTCACCTGTTCACACCGCCCACAGTGTTCCCTGGGAGACCAATCTCCTCTACCCCAGTGGGGGAGGAGGCAGGAATATCAGGCAAACCACATTTCTGTGGGATAGATTACATCATGGCCTCATTATGTCAAGTCAACAGCTCTGTAATTTGTAATAAATGGATCCCAAGCCAGATGAAGTATGAAACTAGACACAAATTCTTTTCTTAATAGTTCCTTTAGTTACAGAATGCAACATTACACATGTCTGCCTCCTATCTTCTAATCCAGTGTCCCAGCACTGTCCCTCTTTATATGCCCTTTTAAAACCAATGAAATAAAAAAAAGTAACTAATAAACAAATTAACAGCCCCTTAAACGGGCACTGTAATAAAAAGACAAAACTATAAAGGAAGCTTATTTAACTTATTTAAAAGCATCAGGAATACATTTAGACTGAGTTGGCAACCCGACTTGCTGTCCTGATAGCAAACTCCAAGGGTTCGGGATGCTAGATGCCTCCAGCACCCTTTCACTGGGCTAATGGGGAGAGAAGACCGGCTTAGAATCATCGAATGAAACAGCACAGGATGAGGCCATTCGGCCCATTGTGCCTTTGCCAGTCTTTGAAAGTGCTATCCAATGAATTCTACTCCTCCCTTCCCTGCTCTTTGACCATGTCCTGAAAACCTTTTCACCCTTTAAGTTTTGATCCAATTCCATTTTGGACGACACTATTGAATCAAGTTCTGCTCTTTCAGGCAGTGCCGACCGGATCGGAACTACTCGCTGAATAAATGTTTCATTCCCATGTCACGTCTGATCTTTCTGCCAATCGCCTTTAATCGGTGTCCTCTGCTTACCAAGCCTCCTATCCCTGGAAACTGTTTCTCCCTATTTACCCAGCATTTTAAATCAATTAAAAAAAATCTGGAATTAAAAGTCTGATGATGACCATGAAACCATTGCCAGTTGCTGTAAAAACCCATTTGGTTCACTCATGTCCTTTAGGAGACATGGAGAGGAGGTAAGTAGATTTCTGAAACATCGAGGAGTTGAGGGCTATGAGGAGCTGGCACGAAAGAGGAGTTGAGGCCTGGGGAAGATCAGCCATGATCTTATTGAATGGCAGGGCAGGCTTGAGGGGCCAAATGGCCTACACCTGCTCCTAGTTCTTATGAAATCTACCGTCCTGACCTGGTCTGGCCTATATGTGACTCCAGTCCCACAGCAATGTGATTGACTCTTAAATGCCATCTGAACAAGGGCAATTATGGGTGGGCAATAAATGCTGGCCTAGCCAGCAATGCCCACATCCCATGAACGAATGAAATAAAAAACCCCATCAAAACCCTGAATGATTTTGAAGGTCTCTACTTTATTTCCTTTCAACCCTCTCAGCCCCTAGGAGAAAAAACCAGCTTCTCTAGGCCCTCCACACTGATCCCTCAGCCCATTTCTAGTCAGTCATTTCTGAACCCTCTCCAAGGCTTTGAAGAAGACACTCTTCCCAAAGTGTGGTGCCCAGAATTGAACACAGTACACCAGCTGATACCTAACCAGTGTTTTGCTATCAAGAGAGTGAGGAGAGTGGGCCTGTATTCTCTAGAGTTTAGAAGTGATCTCATTGAAGCATACAGAATCCTTACAATGCTAGACAGGGTGGACACAAGAAGGCTGGGGCCGGGGGGTGAGGTTCCCGGAGTCAAGGGACACCATTTCTGAATAAGAGGCAGGACATTTACAACTGAGAATGAGGAAGAATTTCTTCACTCAGAGGGTGGTGAATCTTTGGAATTCTCTACCCCAGAGGGCTATGGAAGCTCAGTCATTGAGCATGTTCGAGACGGCAATCGATAGATTTCTAGATATTAAAGATGTCAAGGGATTTGGGGATCTTGCGGGAAAATGGTGTCGAGATAGAGGATCAGCCATGATCTAGTTGAATGGTGGAGCAGACTCAAGGGGCCGAATGGCCTCCTGCTGCTCCTTTGTTCATAATTGTAAATGAATACATTAAGCAGCGCTCAAAGTAGATTTTTTTTATTCCTTCCCTTCACGGGATGTGGGCGTCACGGGCAAGACCAGCATTTATTGTCCATCCCCAATTGCCCTTGGCCAGGTGATGGTGAGCCTGCTTCTCGAGCCACTACAGTCCATCTGGCGTAGGTCCACCCACAGTGCTGTTAGGAATGGACTTCTAGGATTTTGACCCAGCGACAGTGAAGGAACGGCAATATAGTTCCAAGCCACAGTGGTGTGTGATTTGGAGGGAAACTTGCAGGTTGTGGCGTTCCCTTGCATCTACTGCTCTTGTCCTTCGAGTTGGTGGAAGGTGCTGTTGAAGGTGCCTTGGTGAGTTGCTGTAGTGCATCGTGTAGATGGTACAAAATAAGCTGACAGGTGGGAGCAATTTTAAATGAATGTAATACCTGTTTCTATTGTTTACCATATTAGGATGGTCCTATTATTCCTCAGCCTCTCCCCACACCCCTCCTTCCCCCTTGGTTATATAATTCTGCCCATTGGCCAAACCTTGTTACTCCTGCAAGATACAAAATCTGATATTCAGGCAAGAGTCATTGATCAATAGTATAGGTTCTTGCCTTGAAGGGATGACTGCTGCTTTAAAACACTGGTTACCCCTCAGCCGGAGTATTGTGTTCAGTTCTGGGCACCATGCTGTAGGAAGGATAAGGCTTTGAGAGGGTGCAGAGGAGATTTACCAGAATTGTACCAGGAAAGAGGAACTACAGTTATATAGAGAGGTGGGGTCCTCCTTTGACTAAAGAAAGGGGTAACAGTGGCGTAGTGGTAATGTCACTGGACAAGCACTTCACAGGCCTGGGTTAATGCTCTAGGGGCCTGGGTTCAAATCCTCACCATGGTAGCTGGTGGAATTTTATTAAATTCCATTAATAAACCTGGAGCATCAAGCTAGTCTCAGTAATGGTGACTGTGACCATTGATTGTTCTAAAAAAAACCAAGTGGTTCACTATACCCTTTAAGGAAATTTGCCGTCCTTGCCTGGTCTGGCCTATCTGCAACTCTTAACTGCCCTTTGAAATGGCTGAGCAAGAACATCAGCTCAAGGGAAATTAGGGATTGGCAACAAATGCTGGCCTTGCCAGTGGCACCCACATCCCATGAACGAATAAAGAAAAAATAGAGGTGTTCAAAATCATAAATAACTTTGGTAGAGTAAACAAGAATAAATAGTTTCTAGTGACAGAAGGGTGGTTAACACAGATTTAAGATAGGCAGGAGAAGAGAGATGGAAACCTTTCTTTTATACAGTGAGATGTTCTGACCTGCCAGAAAGGGTGGTGGAAGCAGATTCAACCTTAATAATAATATAACCAATTTCTTTCAAAAGGGAATTGGATAAATTCTTGAAGGGAAAAGGTTGTGGGGCTTTGGGGAAAAAGCAGAGGAGGGGGATTATTGAATAACTCTACCAAAGAGCCAGCACAGGGACAATGGGCCAAATCCTAGGGGAGGTGGTGGCACAGTGGTATTGCCACCGGGCTAGTCCACTCAAAACCCCAGGTAATGCTCTAGGGACCTGGGTTCAAATCCCAACACACAGATGGTGAAGTTTGAGTTCAATATATAAAAAAAAATCTGGAATTCAAAGTCTGATGATGACCACAAAACCATTGTTGATTGTCAGGGGAAAAACCCGTCTGGTTCACTAATGTCCTTTAGGGAAGGAAATCTGCCATCCTTACCCAGTTTGGCCTACATGTGACTCCAGACCCACAGTAATGTGGTTGACTCTTAAATGCCCTCTGAACAAGGGCAATTAGGGATGGGTAATAAATGCTGTTCTAGCCATGAACACATCCCAAGAACAAATTTTTAAAAATCATAGTTTCTGCTGTAAGACTCTATGATAGTACAGACTGATTCTCAGCCAGTTTGTCATGCTATGTACAAGGTCTAGTAATGAATCATTTTTCTCCCCCTTGGATTTTTTTTTCACAGTCACTGCATTCAACAGATCCTGGAAGCTGTTCTACATTGTCACCAGATGGGAATTGTACATCGAGACCTCAAGGTGAGTCACACCAACACTTTGGTCATTGAGCAGGAATGCCCATAGTCTTCCAGCTCGTTCACACAGACTGGTACTGTCAAAGCCTTGGAGCGGATACAGGGGAGATTTACCAGTAACGGTGCTAGAGATGGGGGACTTCAGTTATGCGGGGATTGTTCTCCACCTGCCTCGGGTGGGTGTATAAGATCCAGCTGCACTATTTTGGAGGAAGAACAGAGGGGAGTTCTCCCCACTGACCACTATTTATCCCTCAACCAAACAGCACTTAAAACAGATTATCTGGCCATTCTCACAATCCCCTTTTATGGGAGCACACTGTGCACAATTTGGCTGTCATGTTTCCAACATTGCAACAGATCTCCAGAGGTAGTGAACTCGAGATTTTATGGAGATGTTCACAATCATTAGTGGATTTTGATAGGAAAAACAAGATGCAATTGTTTCCATTGTGGGGTGGAGGGGTGGTGGGTGGTCATGGGGCAGATAGCGGGTGTCAGTAACCAGAGGGCACAGATTTAGCATAGTTCACAAAGAGGCAGAAAGAGATGAAGAGAACTTTTTGACGGAGTCAGTTGTTGTGATCGCAAAGGGGTGGTAGAAGCATACAGTAACTTGCAAAGGGGAATTGGATAAATACTCGTAAAGTATAAATACAGGCCTATGGAGAAAGAACAGGAGAGTGGAACTAATTGAAAAACTCTTCCAAAGATCTGACCCACCTCTCACTATCTACCCTCCGTAAACTTGCAGTCATCCAAAACTCTGCTGCCCATGTACTAATTTGCACCATGTCCCGTGCACCCATCATCCCTGTGCTCACTGGCCTGCATTGGCTTTGAGTTAAGCAACACCTCGCTTTCAAAGTTCTCATTCTTGTTTTCAAATCCCTTCCTGGCCTCGCTCCCTCCCTATCTCTATAATGTCCTCCAGTCCCACAGCTCACCAAGAGCTCTGTGCCTCTTATGTATCCCTGATTTTAATCACTTCAGCTGCCAAGACCCTAAGCTCTAGAAGTCCTTCCCTACATCTCTCTGCCTCCGTATCTCTCTTTCTATTGTTAAGACATTCCTTAAAATCTACCTCTTTAACCAAATTTTCTGTCATCTGTCCTAATACCTTCTTATGTAGACAACTTATGGCACCTTTAACATGGGGGCAATGGTGGTGTAGTGGTAATGTCACTGGACTAGTAATCCAGAGACCCAGGCTATTTCCCTGGGGACATGGGTTCAAATCCCACCATAACAGCTGGTTTAAATTAATTAGTAATAAGTCTGGAATTAAAAGGTAGCCTCATTAATGGTGACCATGAAGATACCATTGATTGTTGTAAAAGCCCTCTGGTTCACAAATACCCACCTTGCTTTAAGGGAGGAAATCTGATGTTTTTACCCAGTCTGGTCTGGTCCACATGCAACTCCAGACCCATAGCATTGTGGTTGACTCTGAACTGTTCTCAAGAGATGGACAACAAATGCTGGCCTTGCCAATGATGCCCACATCCCATGAATGAATTTAAAAAAGTAAAACATCCCAAGATGCTTCACAGGAGCATAGCAAACAAAATTTGACACTGAGCCATCGAAAAATGTATTAAGTCAGCTTGATCAAAGAGCCTCTCGAAAGAGGTAATTAGCAGGGGGAGTATCCATGATGAATCCTGCTTGATACACACACTCCACACCTTCCCTGTTATAAACTGTCCTTCTGTCATAAACCCCCATCATAACCCATGCATGTTATACACGCTGCTTGATTTTTCACTCACGCCCCCTCTCTTTCTCTCTCTATTTAAAATTTCAAAACTAATGTTGTAATGTTTTTGTTGGGCAGAGGTATTATTAAGGGTTACCAAACGAGGGCAGTGGATGGAGTTAAGATACAGGTCAGCCATGATCTAATTGAATAGCCAAACAGGCTTGAGGGGCTGAATGGCCTCCTCCTGTTCCTATGTTCCTTCCCGTTGAAATTGAATTTCACCTCCCACTAAACCCACTACCAGCCTATAGGCTCCAGTGGAACTTTAACGGTTAACTTATAAGGAAGCTTTCAATTTCCATCCCACATTTCCTCTGCACTCTGGGTTAATTAGCTTCTGGATCTGTGGCGAGCTGCTGGTGTATGGGGGAGGTTGGCCATATGAGATTGCTATCTAATTTGCATACTCCCACTCTAAATCTGAATTAAAAAGCAGCACTAAGGTTTAAAGCTACAATCCCCAGACACTTTTCCTCCCTTGAGTCATGGGAAATTGATTTTGCTCGAGTTAACAACGGCAACTTGCATTAATGCGGCGCCTTTAACGTAGAAAAATGTCCCAAGTTGCTTCACAGGAGTGATTGTCAAACAAAATTTGTCACTCAGCCGCGTAGGAGGCAGTAGGACTGACCTACTTGAGTATCTTCAGTGTCTTTCAAATTGTATTTTGGATTTCTAACATTGTTCCTTTGTATTGAGGCGGGTGTTGGTCAAAGAGGTAAAGGTTTTAAGAAATCTATTAAAGAAGGAGAGGAAGGCAGAGAGGTTTGGAGAGAGGAGTCCAGAGTTTAGGATCCAGGCAGCTGGAGTCATGTCCACCAATGGTGGAGCGCTGAAAGTTGGGTTTGCACATGAGGCCAGAATTGAAGGAGCGCAAGATCCCAGAGGGTAAGGCACAGCGTCAATTTTCACATGTACGCTGATGATACCCAGTTCTACCTCACCACCACCTCTCTCGACTCCTCCACTGTTGCTAAACTACCAGGCTGCTTATCCGACATCCAGTACCAGGTGAGAAAACATCTCCTCCAATTAAATATTGGGAAGGCCAAAGGCATTTTTCTGGTCCCCGCTCCAAACTCTGTTCCCTGTCTACTAACTCTATCCCTTCCCCTAACAACAGTCTGAGGCTAGACCAGTCTGTTTGTAACCTTGGTATCATATTTGATCCCGATTCTGACCTTATATCCGTGCCATCACTAAGAACACCAATTTCCATCTCCTTAACATGGCCTGACTTCACCCCGTCTCACTTCGTCTGCTAGTGAAACCCTCATTCATGCCTTCATTACCTCTAGACTATTCCAATGCACTCCTGGTTGACCTCCCACATTCTACCCTTGGTAAAATTGAGATCATCCAAAACTCTGCTGCCCGCGCCTTAACTCACAGTGAATCCTATTTCCCTATCACCCCTGTACTCGGTGACCTACATTGGCACCCGGTGAAGCAACATCTTGGTTTTAAAATTCTCAGGCTATTTCAAAAGCCTGCAAGGCCTCGCCCCTCCCGATCTCTGTCATCTCCTCCAACCCCACAACCCTCCAAGATATCTGCACTCCTTTAACTCTGGCCTCTTGAGCATCCTCCACCATTGGTGGCCATGTCTTCAGCTGCCTAGGCCCCAAGCTCTCTCCATACACCTCTCAGCCTCTCTACCTCACTTTCCTCTTTTCAGACGGTTCTTAAAACCTGTATCTTTGACCAAGCTTTTGATCATCTGACCTAATATCTCCTCAGGTGGCTCGGTGTCACACTTCGTTTTATAATGCTCCTGTGAAGCACCTTGGGATGGTTCATTACCTTAAAGACGCTATATAAATGTAAACTGTTGTTGTTGTTGTTGGTTGAAGGGCCGGAGGAGGCTATTTCTAATCCTAGTTGGGGAGTTGTCTCACCTTTGGTTAAGATTGACAGTTCAAATCCCACTCCAGGACTGAAACACAAAGGAGTCCCCTCGTCCATCTGTTGTGGGTCCTGCAGCGTTTCGGGCACAAAGGGCTGGATCTTGTCGGAGGTTGGCAGTGGGGGGAGGGTCGAGAGTAGTTTGGTGGCCCCGACAATGGCCGGAAAGCCGGAGAAAATCCCTCCTCCGCCGGATTCGATGCCAATCTAGCAGCTAATGAACCAGCCTCGGGGCTCCCATTCCTTTAGGGGACAAGAGCCTACCACCAAGAACGGCCATCCAATCGGATGGCTGGCAGCTCTTCACTCCCAGCAAGGCTCACTGGGGCTCAGTGGCCACGGCCGGTACTGCGGCCAGCCAAGAGACCCAGCGATGGAGTGCAGCCTCGCCGCAAGGTAAGTAGGGTCAGGGCCTTGCCAGGGCCAGTCAGCCAGGCCCTGGTGACGGGGGAGTGGGGGTTCAGGGTCACTGGTGAGGGCAGGGGTGTGTGGTAAAATGCCAGTGGCGGCAGAAAGCGGTCCTTAATTGGCCAGTTAAGTGGCTAATTGACCGCTGGTGGTGGGGGGGGGGGGGGGGGTGCCCTCCACCTTCCCTGCCACTGGCAAGATGCCATCATGATGGTGAGAAGGCATCGGGACAAGACTCCACAACCCTGCCCCCGGTAACAACCCCCCCCCCTCAGTTTTCCACTCCCTCCCCTCCCCACCCTGCCTCCTCTCCCACTCCTGCAGGCCCCATAAAATTCAGCTCATGGGCAGTGGGTTACCTGCCTTTCGTACAATCTGCCCGGTTTTTCTCTTTAGAATGACTTAAACATTGTGTAGCCTTCGTACAACTGCCCACTTTCCGCCACAGTGAGAGATGAAAATCAGTTGTTGAGTAAATACGAAAACAAAATACTTCAGATGCTGGAAACCTGAAAAAAAAAGTGCTGGAAATATTCAACAGGTCAGGCAAAATCGGTGGAGAGAGAAAGAGAGTTAAAGTATCAGCTGGATAATCCTTCATCAAAATTGGGAGAAGTTAAGAGATGTAACAGGTTTTTAGTAAATACAGAGGCAGGGAAAGGGGTGAATGACGGAAAAGGATAAAGTAGAAGGTCTATGATAGGACCATAAGGCGTAGGAGCAGAAGTAGGCCATTCGGCCCATCAAGCCTGCTCCACTATTCAATGAGATCATGGCCGATCTGATAATCTTCAATTTCCACTTTCCCACCTTTTCCCCATAACCCTTGATTCCCTTACTGATTAAAAATCTGTCTATCTCAGCCTTGAATATACTTAACGACCCAGCCTCTACAGCCCTCTGTGGTAAAGAATTACCCCCTGAGAGAAGAAATTCCTCCTCATCTCTGTTTTAAATTGGTGCCCGCTTACTCTGAGATTAAGGTCCTAGACTCTCCCACAAGGGGAAACAATCTCTCAGTATCCACCCTGTCAAGCCCCCTAAGAATCTTATATGTTTCAATAAGATCGCCTCTCATTCTTCTAAACTCCAATGAGTACAGGCCCAACCTACTCAACCTCTCCTCATAAGAAAATCCCCCATACCCAGGATCAACCTAGTGAACCTTCTCTGGACTGCCTCCAATGCCAGTGTATGTTTCCTTAGATAAGTGGGCTAAAACTGTTCACAGTATTCTAGGTGTGGACTAACTAGTACCTTGTATAGTTTTAGCAAGACTTCCCTATTTTTATATTCCATTCCCTTTGAAATAAAGGTCAACTTTCCATTTGCCTTCCCTATTACCTGTTGAACATATATGTTAGCTTTTTGGGATTCATGCACGAGGACCCCCAAATCCCTCTGTGCTACAGCTTTCTGCAGTCTTTCTCCATTTAAATAATATTCAGCTCCTATTCTTCCTGCCAAAGTGCATAACCTCACATTTTCTCACATTATATTCCATCTGCCCAAGTTTTTGCCCACTCACTTAATCTGTCTCTCTCCCTTCGTAGACTCTGTGTCACCCTCAGCCCTTGCTTTCCCACATATTTTATGTCATCCGCAAACTTGGCCATAGTACATTCACTTCCCTCATCCAAGTCATTAATATATACTGTAAATAATTGTGGTCCCAGCACTGATCCCTGTGGCACTCCACTAGTTACAACGTCCCCTTTATCCCAACTCTGTTTTCCATTAGTTAGCCAATCCTCTATCCATGCTAATATACTGCCCCCAGCACCATGGGCATTTGTCTTATTAAGTAGCCTTATGTTCGGTATCTTATAAGAACATAAGAAATAGGAGCAGGAGTAGGCCATTCGGCCCATCAAGCCTGCCCCACCATTCAGTAAGATCATGGCTGATTTGACCCAGGCCTCAACTCTTCTTTTGCCAGCTCCTCATAGCCCTCAACTCCCTGATATTTCAAAAATCTATCTACCCCCTCTTTAAATATTTTCAATGATCTAGCCTCCACAATTCTCTGGGGTAGAGAATTCCAGACATTTACTATCCTCTGAGAAAAGAAATTCCTTCACATCTCAGTTTTAAATGAGTGTCCCCTTATTCTTCCTAGTTCGAGATTCCACCATTCTTGGAAACATCTTCTCAACATCTACCCTGTCTAGCCCCTTCAGAATCTTGTACGTTTCAATAAGATCACCCCTCATTCTTCTAAACTCTAATGAATAAAGGCCTAACCTGTTTAGCCATTCTTGATAAGTCAACCCCTTCATCCCTAGTGAATCTCTTTTGAACTGCCTCCAATGCCAGTATATCCTTTCTTAAATACGGGGACCAAAACTGTACACAGTACTCCAGGTGTGGCCTCACCAACTCCCTGTACAGTTGTAACAAGACTTCCCTACTTTTAAACTCCAACCCCTTAGCAATACAGGCCAAAATTCCATTTGCCTTCTTAATTACTTGCTGCACCTACATGCTAACTTTTTTGTGTTTCATGCACAAGAACACACAGATCCCTCTGTGCTGCACTTTTTTGGAGTCTCTCTCCATTTAAATAATAGTCTGCCTTTTGATTCTTCCTACCAAAATGCATGACCTCACACTTTCCTACATTAATCCCCATCTGCCAAGTTTTTGCCCACTCACTCAACCTGTCTACATCCCCTAGCAGATTCCTTATGCCCTCATCACAACATGCCCTCCCGCCTATTTTTGTATCGTCAACAAATATGGATACATTATACTCTGCCCCCCTGCTCCACGTCATTAATATAGATAGTTATAGATAGTTATCAAATGCCTTTTGGAAATCCAAATATATTACATATATTATTTCCCCTTTATCTATCCTGTTTGTTACCTCCTCAAAGAATTCTAATAAGTTTGTCAGGCATGATTTCCCCTTCATGAAGCCATGCTGACCCTGCTTGATTATGTTATGTATTTCTAAATGCTCTGCTATTACATCCTTTATAATAGACTCTAACATTTTCCCAATGACAGATGTTAAGCTAACTGGCCTATAGTTACCTGTTTTTTGTCTCCCTCCCTTTTTGAACAAGGGTGTTACATTGGCAGTTTTCCAATCCTCTGGGACTTTTCCACATTCTAAGGATTCTTGGAAGATTACTACCAGTGCATCCACTATCTCTGCAGCTACTTCCTTTAATATCCTAGGATGCAACCCATCAGGTCCAGGGGACATATCAGCCTTTAGTCCCATTAGTTTCCCTAATACTTTTTCTCTAGTGATAGTTATTGTATTTATTTCCTCCCCCGTCTCCCCCTAATAACATCCTTGTTTGGATGTGCAAAATTTCATAGCATTCTGAAGAAGGGGGAGGTGATGGCATAGTGGTATTGTCACTGGACTAGTATTACAGAGACCCCAGGGTAATGCTCTGAGGACCTGGGTTCGAATCCCATGGTGAAATTTGAATTCAATTAAAAAAAATCTGGAATTAAAAGTCTGATGATGACCATGAAACTATCATTGATTGTTGTTAAAAACCCATCTGGTTCACTAATGCCCTTCAGGGAGGGAAATCTGCCATCCTTACCTGGTCTGGCCTACATGTGACTCCAGACCCACAGCAATGTGGTTGACTCTTAACCACCCTATGAAATGGCCGAGCAAGCTGCTCAGTCCAAGGGCAACTAGGGCTGGGCAACAGAATGCTGGCTTCACCAGTTACACCCATATCCCATGAAAGAATAAAGGACAAATAAAACACCAGTAATTCTCTTTCACTTGGCATTAAAGGTTAAAATAACATCCTACTATAAAGGATGGTGGAAATCTGGACCTCTCTCTCCCAAAAAGCTGTTGGGGTCCAATGGAAAGTAGGATTTTTGTTCGACAAGCGAATTAAAGGTTATGGAACTATGGCGGGTAGATGGAGTTAAGACATGTAATGAAACAATGGGCAGCCTTTAAAGAGGAGATGGTGCAGGTACAGTCGAGGTTCATTCCTACAAGGGGGGGAAAGGTAGGACAGAGAAAGCCAGAGCTCTGTGGATGATGCGAGAGATAGGGAGCAAGATTAAGCAGAAAAAGAGTACATATGACAGAAGGCAGGTTGATAGTACAAGTGAGAACCAGGCTGAATATGGAAAGTTTAGAGGGCAAGTATAAAAAGAAGTAAGGGGGAAAGAGAAAGCATGAGAAGAGACTGGCAGCTCACATAAAGGGGAATCAAAATTTTTCTATAGGTATATAACCTGTAGCTGGATGGCAAGAGAAGAGGTGGAGTCGAGCAGGGACTAAATACATGAACGTGTGGAGGCAGAGGGCATGGGTGAGGTATTGCATGAGTACTTTGCATCCGTCTTTACCGAGGAAGACTTTGTTCGGGTACTGAATGGCCTAAACATTGATAAAGAGGGGAATTTAGAAAGGGTGGCTGTGCTTAAAGTGGATAAGTCACCAGGATTGGATGGATGCATCCTAGGATGCTGAGGGAAGGGTGGGTGGAAATTGAGGAGGCGGTGGCCATAATCTTCCTTCAATATGGAGAGGTGGGGGGTGGGGGGGGGTGGGGGGGTGCGGTATGTCAGAAGACTGGAGAATTGCAAATGTTACACCCTTGTTCAAGAAAGGATGTAAGGATAAACCCAGCAACTACAGGCCAGTCAGTTTAACCTCAGTGACAAGCAAGATTTCAGAAATGATAATCCAGGACAAAATTCAGTTACCTGAATCCATATGGATTAATTAAGGAAAGCCAGCAGGGATTGGTTAAAGACAAATCATGTTTAACTAACTTGATTGAGTTTTTGGATGAGGGTAATGAGATTGATGCGGTGTACATGGACTTCTAGAAGGCATTTGATAAAGTGCCACACAATAGGCTTGCCAGCAAATTTGAAGCCTATGGAACAAAAGGGACAGTGGCAGCACGGAGACGAAATTGGCTGAAGGACAGGAAACAGATATGTGGTGAACAGTTGCTTTTCAGACATGAGGGGTCTGGACAGAGTTGATAGAGAGAAACTGCTCCCATTGGGTGAAGGATTGAGAAACAGAGGACACGGATTCAAGGTGACAAGGAAAAGAACGAACGGCGTCAAGAGGAAAAACAGTTTTACGCAGTGAGTGGTTAAAATCCGGAATGCACTGCCTGAGAGTGTGGTGAAGGCAGATTCCATTTTGGCTTTCAAAAGAAACTAGGTGATTACTTGAAGGGAAAAGTTACATAACTACATGGAAAGGGCAGGGGGGAGGTGGGGCGAGCTGGATTGCACTTGTAGGGAACCGGCATTAGCTTGATGGGCCAAATGGCCTTCTTCTGTGCTTTAGGCAGTCCGTAATTCTATTTTGTAAAGATTCGTTATAATCTAAAAGAATGACGGAGCAGGCTGGAGGGACTGAATGGGCTCCTTCCGTTTCTCTGTGCCTATGACTTTGTTTCGCTAGGTGATTTGAAGGGAGGCTCAGTATTTCTACAAACTGGGCACAGATTGTAGGAGCAGCCTGTTCCTGGTTTGCTGTTTCTTGCCTTTGTAACTAGGATTCGTGTGACATTAATCTTTTTCTAAGTCGCGCTTTTAAATTGTAGCTGGGCTTGGAGGCAGGTTTGATGTAATCATTACAGGCAACTGTGGGGAAATGTGCAAAACTCTGCAGCCCTCATATCGTGTTGATAAGGGCAGAGGTGCCAAGCGATGCAAAGTAATATGGAAAGCTTATAAAATGAGGAAGGATTATGCAGGCGGCATGTGTCAGAGATGTTAATTGACTTTCAAATAATACCCTGGTGCGAGATGGTCTTCTCCTATTTAGTTGATAATCTGATGATTACAGTACATGTACTAACAATATGTGCACTTGCACTGAATGCAGAATGTGACAGGCTCACCATCTAGAAACATCATGTAAGTGACAGACTTGTTAATTTCACTGCTGTCTGCCATTCATTGTCCCTTCCTGCTTATTTTACCCTAAATGGTCAGTTACAACAACAAACCACTCACATTTATATAGCACCCCTAACATAGTAAAACACCCCAAGGCATTTCACAAGAGCCTAAATCAAACTGTAGTTTGCCGCCAAGCCACATAAGGAGATATTAGTTAAGGTGTCTAAAAGCTTGGTCAAAGAGCTAGGAACATCTTAAAGGAGGGGAGAGAGGAGGGAAGGTTTCAGGGAGGGAATTACAGAGCTCGGGTCCAGAAAGCTGAAGGCGTGGCCGCCAATGGTGGAGCGATTCAAATCAGGGATGCTCAAGAGGCCAGAACTGGAGGAGCTCAGAGCTGTCAGATTTGTAGAGCTGAAGGCTGTTACAGAGGACAAGGAGGGATGAGGCTCTCAAGGGACTTAAACATATGGATGGGATGGTAAAATGTTATCAGGTTATTTAAGCAGATTTTGATATTTGGATTTTCTTTGTACATTGTGGGTAAGAAGTTTGAGTTCGTGCTCCTGATGAAGAATGTTGTACCAGGGGAATTGAAACAAACCTGCGAGATTCCCTCTGGGAGGTTGGAAGATTGTGTTGAGTGCTCAGAGTCCCGGGCCTGGATCTGTGCCAAGTGCTATCACCGCACTATGGTCTGTTCTGGAGTCTGGATATCTAATATGTACTCCTGCCTAAGGGCAAAAAAAGACTTGCATCCATACAGCACCATTCATGACCTTGGGATGTCCCAAAGTGCTTTACAGACAATGAAATGCTTTTTGAAATGTGGTCACTGTTGCGATGCAGGAGACAGGACAGTCAATTTATGCACAGCAAGCTCCCACAGACAGCAATGAAATGAATGACCATGCCTTGGGATCTTTCACGCCCCTCTATGAAGGCTGACAGGGCCTCGGTTTAACATCTCAACCGAGAGACGGCACCTCTGACAGTGCAGCTCTCCCTCGACACCGGCCTCAGGAATGTCAGCCTGGATCATGGGATTCAAGTACCTAGAGTGGGCTTTTCTTTTATTCTTTCATGGGGTGTGGGCGTCGCTGGCAAGGCCAGCATTTATTGCCCATCCCTAATCGCCCTTGAGCCAAGTGGCTTGCTAGGCCACTTCAGAGGGCAGCTAGGAGTCAACCAAGTTGCTGTGGGTCTGGAGTTACATGTAGGCCAGACCAGGTAAGGACGGCAGATTTCCTTCCCTAAAGGAACCGGGTGGTGGGTTGTCTCCTAAATTCCAACAGTGACTGCATTTCAATAAATGCTTCACTGAATTTTTACAACAATTGATGATAGTTTTATAATTATCGTTACTGAAACAAGCTTTCACTTGCAGATTTTTACTGATTAATTGAATTTAAATTCCAGCAGCTGCTATGTTGGGGTTTGAACCCTTGTCCCCAGAGCAATCGCCGTTGGATTACTAGACAGCGCCTTCCAAACCCATGACCACTACCATCCAGAAGGACAAGGGCAGCAGGCACATGGGGACACCACCACCTGGAAGTTCCCCTCCAAGTCACTCACCATCCTGACTTGGAAATATATCGCCGTTCCTTCACTGTCGCTGGGTCAAAATCCTGGAACTCCCTCCCTAACAGCACTGGGGGTGTACCTACACCACATGGACTGCAGCGGTTCAAGAAGGCAGCTCACCACCACCTTCTCAAGGGCAATTAGGGATGGGCAATAGATGCTGGCCCAGCCAGCGACGCCCATGTCCCTTGAATGAATAAAATAAAATCCCAGTGACCTTACCACTGTGCCACCAGCAACCACTCCCTCCCCCCACCACCACTCCCTCCCCCCACCACCACCACTCCCTCCCCCCACCTCTGCTGAACCCACAACATTCTGACTCAAACAAGATCAAGTGATGCCCATTGAGCCACAGCTGACATCAGTGGGGGAAAGTTAGTGGGATTAATTTGAAAAAGCTGGGCTCTGTCCGAAGGAGTGGGCAATTGTGAAGGGTTAGTATCTGGAAACGACTATTCATTGTTGCAGAAAATACAGGAAAAACTCAGCCAGTCTGACAGCATCTGTGGAGAGAAAAAAAACAGGGTTAACATTTCGAGTCCGTATGACTCTTCTCCGGAGTTAAAGAGAAGTAAAGATGTGATGAATTTTATACTGTCTAAGGGGGGAGGAGCAGGTAAAGCTGGATAAGAGGCCAGTGATAGGTGGAGGCAAAGGAGAGATTGCCAGCGATAGTCATGGTCAAAAGGACAAAGGGTTGTTAATGATAGTGGTACTGGTCTAGAGGAGGTACGGATGGTGGCATTAAGGTCAGAAAGCGGAATGTGATAAAAGCAGGACAAGGGTAAGCACAATGGAAAGGACAACTTGAGCAAGTGACAATTCCCTCAACTTAGTCTACTGCATTCGCTGCTCCCAATGCGGTGTCCTCTACATTGGAGAGACCAAACACAGACTGGGTGACCGCTTTGCGGAACACCTTCAGTCTGTCCACAAGCATGACCCAGACCTCCCTGTCACTTGCCATTTCAACACACCACCCTTGTCTCATGCCCACATGTCCGTCCTTGGCCTGCTGCAATGTTCCAGTGAAGCTCAACGCAAACTGGAGGAACAGCACCTCATCTTCCAACTAGGCACTTTACAGCCTTCCGGACTGAATATTGAATTCAACAACTTCGGACCATGAACTCTCTCCTCCATCCTCAGCCCCTTTTTTATCCTCTTTTTTCAATATTTGTTTTCAGTTTTATTTTTTATTGATTTATTTTTATTTTTATTTAATTTCATTTTTATTCATTGTTTTATCCCCACCTTTTATCCTATTTTCAATCTTTCTTCGCATGACCATCCCCTCCCCCCTCTCCCCACCCCCGCAAGGGCCATCTGTCACTTGTTCATGTTGTTCTTTCCAGAGTGCTTACCCTTGTCCTGCTATTATCACATTCTGCTTTCTTACCCTAATGCCACCATTAGCACCACCTCTAGCCAGTATCACTATCATTAACAGGCTTTTGTCCATGACTATCTCTGGCAATCTCTCCTATCGCTGGCCTTCTACCCAGCTTCACCTGCTCCACCCCACCTTAAACAGTATAAATTTAATCACATCTTTACTTCTCTTTAACTCTGAAGAAGAGTCATACGGACTCGAAGCATTAACTCAGTATTTTTTTTCTCTCCACAGATGGTGTTAGACCGGCTGAGTTTTTGTTTCAGATTTCCAGCGTCCGCAGTAGTCTGCTTTTATCATTCATTGTCGCAAGTTGACTTGCATGAACCTGGGTTACGACTGGAATAAAGGTTTAGCTCATTAAATAGGCCTTTCTCTATTTAATTGCCAATCTTGCCTCTTTGTTCCTCCGACTCCAGCCTGAAAACCTGTTGCTCGCATCCAAGTCCAAAGGAGCTGCCGTGAAGCTCGCAGACTTCGGCCTGGCTATAGAAGTTGAAGGGGACCAACAGGCCTGGTTTGGTGAGTGGACAATGCCTGAAGAATTCTCCAAATCCACCGTCACAAGCTAAGCGGCCAAATATTTCTGCAGCCGAACTTTCCACCCTGCCCGAGGGGCCCGGTGGGCCAGGGGTCCAGCCCCCATGCCGCGCGCCCGCTGACCCTGGCCAATCCCCGGGGCCAAGAGTGACCCGAATTGTGTGGGCGGGCATCGGTTTACACCGCAGACAGGGTTGGTGGAGGGAACGGGTAGCATTCGCGTTGACCGAGAGGGAGGGAAGTTACTCGGGTAACATTATATGGCGTGGGTGAATCTTGTAAGGGCGCACCCCCTTACCCTCACCACCTGTCAGAAACATCGAATGTACAGACAGCATAGAAACAGGCCTTTCGGCCTAGCAGGAACTTGTGAGCATCATTGCTTCCCATGAGCCTTTTTCTATCCTTCTTCATCTCATAATCCTCTCTCCCTCATGTGTTTATCTAACTTCCCTCTAACTGCACCTGAATCACTCCTTGTGGTAACAAGTCCCACATTCTCACTGGGCTTTGGGCAAACTAACGTCCCCCAGGAGCACAGCTGTGAGATATAAGACTCTCCATGATCGGCAATGTCACTTGCCTAGAAGAGGCAGGGTGGGTTTCTTATGTGGACCAGTTTTTGTAAAGCTGGTTTGATTTTATTTGTAACCCTGGCTTTCTGGTCTGCCCTGAGGTGTTATTTCCTGTTGGAGTACAGTTGATCAGGCAACAGTCAGCCTCTGGTAGCTATCTTGATGCGTGTGCTGTTGTGTCATGGGGGGCATCACAGCCCACACATTAACCCACTCCAACCCGGACAATGGAACAGTGATCCTGATAGATATCTCTCCTTAGCTTGTGGACACTGTTAAACATGGTAGAACTCAGCACAGACTGGAGACTGAATCCGGGACCCTATTTGGGCCAAGCTCCTGTCTCCAACCAGCCCTACCCTCCCACGATGTCAACATGTCAGTCGGTCATGGAGTAGGGGGGGGAGACTACTATACCCGCAATCCTCTGTAGCTCAGAAACCGGCCTGTACGTTGTATGGTGTGCCCCTGCCTTCAGCATGTTCCTGTGAAGTTCTTTGGGATGTTAACGTGTATAAAATGATGAGGGGCATAGATAGGGTGGACAGGAAGGAACTTTTCCCCTTGGTGGTGGGATCAATAACCAGGAGGCATAGATTTAAGGTAAGGGGCAGGAGACTTAGGGGTTGTGAGGAAGGAATCTGGAACTCTCTGCCTGAAAGGGTGATAAAGGCAGAAGCCCTCACATTTAAGAAGTGTTTGGATGTGCCCTTGCGATGCCATGGCATACAAGGCTATGGGCCTAGTGCTGGAAAATGGGATTAGAACAGTTAGGTACTTGTTTGACAGGGGCAGGCTCGATGAGCCGAAGGGCCTTTTTCTGTGCTGTAACCTCTATGACTCTATTAATGGTTCTATATAAATGCGAGCTGTTGTTATAGCACTGCCAGAGGCAAATATAAGCATGGCCACCAAAGGTGAAGTCCCCATTTCTTTTGGCCATAAGGTTGGACGGACAGTGAAAAATTACATTTAGTTGGTACTTTAATGGCCTCAATAGGCCTGCTAATTGTTGGCGGGAGCACAGCTGCCTTCCACACGCGCCCGCCGACCGAAATATCGCGCAAGTGCGGGATGACATCAGGATGTTCGCCCAAGGTCATCGCGCGTCATTTTACGCTCGTTCGGGTCGGGCGGCACTCTCCCAGTGAGGTAAAAATTCTGGCCCTAACTTTTTTTAAAAATCCACTGGGAATTGAACACCAACCAGTTTTTCTGGATTATTGGCCCATCAACAACGATGACAATAACTTGCTTAAATAAAAACAGAAAGTGCTGGGCGTACTCAGCAGGTCTGGCAGCATCTGTGGCGAGAGAAAGGGTTAAAGCTTCAAGTCCGATATGTGACTCACTCTACGCTGGAACCCAATGAAGAGTCACGTTGGACTTGAAACATTAACTCTTGTTTCTCTCTCCACAGACGCTGCCAGACCTGCTGAGTATTTCCAGCACTTTCTGTTTTCATCTCAGATCTCCAGCATAGAACCATAGAAAAGTTACAACACAGAAGGAAGCCATTCGGCCCATCTTGTCCGTGCCAGCCCGAGGACACCCAGGTGCCCTTTCTAATCCCACCTTCCTGCACCCGGCCCATAGCCCTGCAGCTTACAGCACTTTAGGTGCAGATCCAGGTACTTTTTAAAAGAGTTTAAAGTTTCTGCCTCTACCACCAACTTGGGCAGCGAATTCCAGACACCCACTACCCTTTGTGTAAAAAAGTTCTTCCTCATGTCCCCCCTACACCATCTGCCGCTTATCTAGAATCTATGTTCCCTGGTTCTAGAGTCCTCCATCAAGGGAAACAATTTTATCCTGTCCACTCTAACTATTCCCCTCATAATTTTGTACACCTCAATCAAGTCACCTCTCAACCTTCTTTGTTCTAAGGAAAATAACCCCAACCTATCCAATCTCTCCTCGTAGCTACACTTTTCTAACCCTGGCAACGTTCTTGTAAACCTCCTCTGCACTTTCTCCAGAGCTATTACGTCCTTCCTGTAATGTGGTGACCAGAACTGCACACAATACTCCAGTTGTGGCCTCACCAGTGTTTTATACAATTCCAACATTATATCCTTACTTTTATATTCTATATCGCTGCCAATGAAGGAGAGCATTCCATATGCCTTCTTTACAACCTTGTCTACTTGAACTGCTGCCTTCAGGGACCTGTGTACTTGTACGCCAAGATCTCTCACTTCATCTACCCCTCTCAGTATATTCTCATTTATTGTGTAATCCCTGTAACTGTTTGACCTCCCTAAATGTATGACCTCACACTTCTCTATGTTAAAATCCATCTGCCACTTTACCGCCCACTCCACCAACCCACCTATATCGTTTTGGAGATTATGGCTATCCTCTACACTATCCACTACTTGGCTAATCTTTGTGTCATCTGCAAATTTCCCAATCGTGCCCCCCAACGTTCACGTCCAAATCGTTAATATATAACACAAACAGCAAGAGTCCCAACACCGAGCCCTGTGGAACACCACTTGAGACAACTTTCCATTCGCAAGGGCATCCATCGACCATTACCCTTTGTTTCCTGTTACAAAGCCTCTGCAGTATTTTGTTTTTATGACTTCAACTTGCCTCTCTATAGCTCGCTAAATGAATAAAATGTCCCAAGGTGTTTCACAGGAGCATAAGCAAACGGAATTTGACTGAAAACAAACCACATAAGGAGATACTAGGTCAGCTCAGTCACAGAGGTAGGCTTTAAGGAGTGTCTTAAAGGAGCAGAGAAGAGGTAGAGAAACCAGTTGGGCTGAATGGTCTGTTTCTATGCAGTAAATTCTCTGTAATGTGTTTTTAATTGATGGATAGAATCAGCACTCTGCTGTGAAAATATTCACACCAAGCTGTGATAACCATACAACAGAAACACCCCATCAGGGGTATCTGATGTAAGCGTGTTCTGGATACCGAGACACCTCAAAGTTGTTATTAGAGCTCAAGTTGTCATTTGCTTGCTCAACAACAAAAAATTTGCATTTATTTAGTGCCTTTAACATAGTAAAAAACATCTTGCACTTTACAGGAGTGTTAACAGGCAGAATCTGACACCAAACCGCATGCGATATTAGGGCAGGTGTCAAAAAGCTTGGGCCACCAAGGTAGGTTTTAAGAAGTGTCTTAAAGGAGAGAGAGGTGGAGAGGTTTAGGAAGGGAGTTCCAGAGTTTAGGGCCCAGGCAGCTAAAGGCACAGACAATGGTGGAGCGATTAAAAGCAAGGGATGGGGGGTCATGTGCAAGAGGCTGGAATCTGAGCAGTACAGATATCTCGGAGGGTTGTAGGGCTGGAGGAGATGACAGAGATCGGGAGGGGGAGATCATGGAGGGGGGGGGATTGAAAATAAGGACGAGTGTTTTGAAATCGAGGAGTTGCCAGACTGGAAGCGAATGTCGGTCAGCGAGCACGAACAGGACTCCTTCCAACAGCGGACAGGAGCAGCAATGGGCATTTCTAGAATGGGCAAAGGGAACAAGGTGGGGAACCGAGCAACGCTTAATTTAATAAAAGCAAAATACTGCAGATGCTGGAGATCTGAAATAAAAACAGAAAATGCTGGAAAGATTCAGCAGGACTAGCAGCATCCACGGAGAGAGGAACAGAGTTAGCGTTTCAAGTCAAATATGACTTCTTCAGAACTAAGGAAGAGGCCATAGTTTTAGGCTAAGGGGTGGTAGATTTAAATCAGGGATAAGGAGGAATTACTTTTCTCAAAGGGTCATGAATCTGTGGAATTCACTACCTCAGAGTGCAGTGGATGCCGGGACGCTGAATAAATTTGAGGAGATAGACAGATTTTTAATTAGTAACGGGTTGAAAGGATATGGGGAGAGGGCGGAAAATTGGAGTTGAGGCCGAAATGAGATCAGCCATGATCGTATTGAATGGCGGGGCAGGCTCGAGGGGCTGAATTGCCCACTCCTGCTCCTGGTTCTTATGTCCTTATGTCATATTGGATTTGAAACGTTAACTCTGTTTCTCTCTCCACGCACGCTGCCAGACCTGCTGAGTTTTTCCGGCATTTTCTGTTTTTATTATCGCTTAATTTGATCCGCTGGACATATCCTGATATCTCTTCCTTTCATCCTCTCCCTTGTGTTTCCAGGTTTTGCCGGAACTCCTGGCTATCTCTCTCCTGAAGTGTTGAGGAAGGATCCCTACGCTAAGCCTGTGGACCTGTGGGCTTGTGGTAAGCAGATGATGCTTTCCCCAGAGATTGTAATATTTTTATGAGTTTGTAGGAGTCACGGAGCTAAATTAAGCGCATGACAGTAGGAGTGAAGTGTTGTGGCAAATATTTTCACAGCAGCTCCTTGTTGTGTGAAAGGAAGAAAAATATTTGTCAGTTCATCACCCTTTCTGTGTAGGCCAAGGGATTTATTATTGTAGAACTGGGAGTCTCGTGGGTGGAGGGCTCGTTACTCAAGGGACAGGAGGTGATCAGGGTCGGATGTTCCTCAAGCTTGTTTGCACATTCACTGTATTTCTACATTGGCTGTTGGTTCCCTCCTGGGCGGGTAACACTCTCATCCCAGAATCAGAAGGTTTTTGGTTGTTTGGGCGCTCTTGCCTTGGCGTGGTGGGGGCATGAGGGGCCATAGGGGGTGAGCAGGGAGCCTTACCTTGACATGAAGGGGCATATGGGGCCACTGGGGGTGGGCGGGGAGGTTACCTTGGCATGGGGGTGCATGTGGGGCTATGGAAAGTGGATGGGGAGTGTTACCTTGGTATCAGGGGGCACCAGGGAGTCATAAGGGTTGGTAGAGAACCTTACCTTGGCACGGGGGGGGCATGATGGGCCTTAGGAGGTGGGTGGGGGGGCATGAGGTGGCATGGATGGGACATGGGGAGTGTATGAGGGGTGAGGGGGTATGAGGGGTGAGGGGGCGTATGAGGGGTGAGGGGGTATGAGGGGTGAGGGGGTATGAGGGGTGAGGGGGTATGAGGGGTGAGGGGGTATGAGGGGTGAGGGGGTATGAGGGGTGAGGGGGTATGAGGGTTGAGGGCTGGAGGACCTTTCCGTTTTTATTTTAACTGGGACAAAGTCCCACAGCATCGAGCCACAGCAAACAGCCCTCCTCGGTACCTTGCAGCCCCTGTGGCTGCCTTCAACCTCTTGCCTGGGTCAGCTGGCCTGACTCCAGCCCGCAGCCTCCCTCTAGCAGTGAAAATCCGGCTTTCACAGGCACTTTCTCCTGAGGCGGCCGGGCCGGGCCGGGAATTTTACGGACTCCCGCTACCCACCTCGAGGATGAAAGCCTAAAGCCCGGGTGTCAAATGTTTGACTCATGGCATTCCCGTGAAGCTCCATGGAGTGTTTTATTATTTACTAAAGAAGCTACATTAATGCACACCCGACCCCATCATGGACTCTACCCACCCGGTTAACCTCCTCCCACAGCCCGCGTCCACTCCATCCCTTCGTGCACTCTACCCACCCACTTAATCACCTGGGGTTCGGTTTTGGATAAATACTCCCTGACAGGTCTCTGATAAGACTCTAGACTCGCCGTCCATCACCTCATCTCTACTGTTCACCCCAGGCCTCCTCCCCCTCCTGCTACCTACCCAGTCAGGACTCTGCCCTCTGATACCCTTGTAAGGTCAGCCAGTGGAAAGGAAATTCTCTCCGATCTCCTCTGAACCAAACAACCTCCAATCACTTCACCCCATCCCACCTCTCCGTGGATTCTAACCTCCCAGTGAGTTTGTTGATTAATTTAGGGTGAGGGTATCTGGTATTGTTGAAGTACATTCAGCAATTATTCACATTTGCTTTGCAGGAATTATGCCCAATTAAAGTGATGAAAATATGAATTTCCCAGATGAGCAGTGTTACGCACCAATCTCAATATCCTGCAATAAAATTATATGAAAGTCATTTTCTGCAGATAGACTGGAATGAATGTGGGGATTAGGGTGAAGTGGTGCAGACTTGATGCGTTAGTCAAATATTTCAGCAGGTGTTTACATTGAAAGAAAGACAAATGAGAATCGAATGGATGCTGGAAGGGAAGAAGATTGCAGGGAAATGGGGAAAGAACAGAAGTGGGGCTAATTGAATAGCTCTTCAAACAGCACAATGGCATCCTTCTGTGCTTCTTCCCTCAGTACTGACCCTCCAACAGTGCAGCACTCCCCCAGTACTGATCCTCCGACAGTGCAGCACTCCCCCAGCACTGACCCTTTGACAGTGCAACACTCCCTCAGCGCTGACCCTCTGACAGTGCAGCACTCCCTCGGTACTGATCCTCCGACAGTGCAGCACTCCCTCAGTACTGACCCTCCGACAGTGCAGCACTCCCTCAGTACTGCTCCTTTGACAGTGCAGCACTCCCTCGGTACTGACCCTCCGACAATGCAGCACTCCCTCAGTGCTGACCCTCTGACAGTGCAGCACTCCCTTACTACTGACCGTCTGACAGTGCAGCACCCTTCTCAATACTGACCCTCCAACAGTGCAGCACTCCCTCAGTACTGACCCTCTGACAGTGCAGCACCCTTCTCAATACTGACCCTCCAACAGTGCAGCTTTCCTTCAATACTGACCCTCTGACAGTGCAGCACTCCCTCAGTACTGACCCTTTGACAGTGCAGCACTCCCTCAGTACTGACCCTCTGACAGTGCAGCACTCCCTCGGTACTGACCCTCTGACAGTGCAGCACTCCCTCAGTACCGACTCTCTGACAGTGCAGTACTCCCTCAGTACTGATCCTCTGACAGTGCAGCACTCCCTCAGTACTGACCCTCTGACAGTGCAGCACTCCCTCAGTACTGACCCTCTGACAGTGCAGCACTCCCTCGGTACTGACCCTTTGACAGTGCAGCACTCCCTCAGTACTGACCCTCCGACAGTGCAGCACTCCCTCAGTACTGACCCTCTAACAGTGCAGCACTCCCTCGGTACTGACCCTCTGACAGTGCAGCACTCCCTCAGTACCGACTCTCTGACAGTGCAGTACTCCCTCAGTACTGATCCTCTGACAGTGCAGCACTCCCTCAGTACTGACCCTCTGACAGTGCAGCACTCCCTCAGTACTGACCCTCTGACAGTGCAGCACTCCCTCGGTACTGACCCTTTGACAGTGCAGCACTCCCTCAGTACTGACCCTCTGACAGTGCAGCACTCCCTCGGTACTGACCCTCTGACAGTGCAGCACTCCCTCAGTACTGACCCTTTGACAGTGCAGCACTCCCTCGGTACTGACCCTCTGACAGTGCAGCACTCCCTCAGTACTGACCCTTTGACAGTGCAGCACTCCCTCAGTACTGACCCTTTGACAGTGCAGCTCTCCCTCGGTACTGACCCTCCGACAGTGCAGCACTCCCTCAGTACTGACCCTCCGACAGTGCAGCACTCCCTCAGTACTGACTCTTTGACAGTGCAGCACTCCCTCGGTACTGACCCTCTGACAGTGCAGCACTCCCTCAGTACTGACCCTCTGACAGTGCAGCACTCCCTCGGTACTGCATTAAGATTGCCTGCCTGTATCTTTATACTTGGCTCTTTGAAGTGGGACTTAACTCACAATTCTCTAACTCAGAGGTGGGAGTGTTACCCACTCACCCTCGACTCGCACTAAGCAGGCCTTGCAGCCTGTCTGCTGGCTATGAGGGCATTGACTGGATGGCATCTTTCCTCTCTTGGGTCAGATGTAGACTTTAAATTCTGCTTGGTGGGTTACAAACTGGCAGAAAGTTAATTGTGATGCACAATGAGTTGCTGGTCTGTTTTGTGTTCCTGCCCTCGATCGAATGATAATCGGTAGTTTTCCTTTTTGTACTAATTGAAACATAGGAAAATAGAACATTTATGACACAGAAAGAGACCATTCGGCCCATCATGTTGGAAACCCTATTGCGCCACTCTGTAAACTCCTTCATCCTCGTTCTCAAATCCCTCTCACCCCTCCCTACCTCCGTAACCTTCTCCAGCCCCACAACCCTCGGAGGTCTCATCTAGTTCTGGCATTTTCGTATCGCCGATTTTAATTGGTCCTCCTTCCGCTGCCTCAGCTATTAGTTCTGAAATACTACCTCTCCGCTTCAGTCTCATCCTATAGCACCCTCCTTTTTCCCCACCTCTTTGACCGAACCTTTGCTCATCTGTCTTAGAATCTCCTCATATGGCTCAGTGTCAATTTTTGCTTGATTGGGACATTTTACTCCATTAAAGGCACGACATAAATACAAGTTGTTGTTAACGAGAGTCTAACAACATGCGATATCGGAATGCAGATTCTTAATCTTCTTTCCACTGCTCGCTGTTTCAACGCAAGGGATCTAACTAATATCCCAGTCATTTCTAGGCTCATACGAATGTGACATGGTTAACTCAGGACAAGATTTTTTAAAAATTCCTTCATTCATGAGATGTGGGCTTCGCTGGCTGGGCCAGCATTTATTGCCCATTCCTAACTGCCCTTGGGAAGGTGGTGGTGAGCTGCCTTCTTGAACCGCTGCAGTCCATGTGGTGTAGGTACACCCACAGTGCTGTTAGGAAGGGAGTTCCAGGATTTTGACCCAGCGACAGTGAAGGAACGGTGATATATTTCCAAGTCAGGATGGTGAGTGTCTCGGAGGGGAACTTCCAGGTGGTGGTGTCCCCATCTGTCTGCTGCCCTTGCCCTTTTAGATGGTGGTGGTCATGGGTTTGGAAAGTGCTGCCTAAGGAGTCTTGGTGAGTTGCTGCAGTGTATCTTGTAGATGGTACACACTGCTGCTACTGTGCGTCGGTGGTGGAGGGAGTGAATGTTTGTGGATGGGGCATCAATCAAGCGGGCTGCTTTGTCCTGGACGGTGTCAAGCATCTTGAGTGTTGTGGGAGCCGCACTCATCCAGGCAAGTGGGGAGTATTCCATCACACTCCTGACTTGTGCCTTGTAGATGGTGGACAGGCTTTGGGGAGTCAGGAGGTGAGTTACTCGTCACAGGATGCCTGGCCTCTGACCTGTTCTTGTAGCCACAGTGTTTATACGGTTAGTCCAGTTCAGTTTCTGGTCAATGGTAACCCCCAGGATGTTGATATGATGGCAGGATAATGAACTGAGCTCTATTCCCTTTGCCCATGTCTTGTTTTCACTAGGTGTCATCTTGTATATTCTGCTGGTTGGTTACCCACCATTCTGGGATGAAGACCAACATAGACTGTACCAACAAATCAAAGCTGGGGCTTATGATGTAAGTACCATTGTTAGAGCCTGTCAACCATAATCAGTCTGTGGGTGAGGCGGGGAGGGAGATGTTGGGATCTTCTTGTTATGTCAGGAGCGCGTGGGTGATCTCCCATTAGTACAGAACAACCAGTTACCTGAGCCAGCCAGATCTATAGCAACTTAACTAGTTAGTTAGTTAGGCTCACATCCAGCAGATTGAGGCTCTCCATAGTCGATGCTTATATTTGCCAGTCTTGTTTCTGAAATGAAAGACATATTCACATGGACAAGTCATTAGCCTAACTCACAGCGGCCCCTACCCAGGAGGGCAGGTGGACTAACCTTCAGCCCTACACCTACCTGTCTTGCTCAGTTAGTTCAACCAGGAGTTATACTCTCACCAGTATTCCTCAGGGTTACAGGGGCCCACAAGCCTTCTTGCCCTGTCCAGTTACAGCCCCCAAGGTAAGCGGGGAACTGGAAAACTCCAGGACATGGTCACTGATTGACCTGGAACATTAACAGGAGCTGGAGTGGTACCTCTGTCACTGTGGATTGGGATCCCAGGTTCATTTTCAAACCAGTGCCATAATGGATGGGCTGGTCTTAGTTGGACAAACAATGGGGAATTTACCATCAGTACTAACTACAGCCAGTTAAACCCCAACAATCCCCCCACCACCTCACCCACCCATCCCACTGCACAAATCTGAGGGTCTTTAATTGGGGCTATGTCAAATAAGCCCATGTTCTATGGGATCAACTCAAGACATCTCAACACAGAAAGTGTATCTACTCCTTATCAAACAAAGAAGCTATTCTTTCAGTTATTGCAAATTCGTAAAACGAGACTGGCTTTTTCACTTGCCACAATACTAAATAAACGGTGAAGTTTCATCCATGATTTCTAAGCTATCTGTATATTATAGGTAACATGCTGTATTTATGTTGGGTGAAAGGTATCAAGGGATATGGAGCAAAGGTTGGGTGGGTGGAGCCATGATCTGATTGACTGGCAGAACAGACGTGAGGGGCTGAATGGCCTCCTCCTGTTCCTATGCTCTACCATAGGTGGACAATCGGCTCTGCCAGATCAATGTCCATGCATGAAGGTGAAAATTATCCCCAGCTTGTCTTCCGTGATTACCTCATCCTTCAAACCTTTCAGTTCCTCAGCTTTAGGCTGCTCACCTCTGTTTCTCTCCTTCCTTTCTTTGTCTATAAGCTTTTAATAACTTATTTGGAGTTCAATGAGCTACCAGACATTTGATTCATTTTGTCCTCCTTCCTTGTGGGTTTAACCGCATCTTTGGTCCATACGGGCGATCTTGGCAGCTCACTGGGATTTCTCAATAAAATATGTTGGGTGATTGGCAGATTCCTGGTTTTCTTTCATGTATTTTCTCTCTCTCTCTCTCTGTAGTTCCCGTCTCCGGAGTGGGACACCGTGACACCTGAGGCAAAAGACCTCATCAACAAGATGCTGACAATCAACCCTGCCAAACGCATCTCCGCAGGCGAGGCACTCAAACACCCTTGGATCTCGGTACGTCTACCAGTGTTCATTTTCAGTTATTTGAAAAACCTTTTATTACTGTTTTGTTTGCACTTCAGTCCCACGCTCCTGATCTACGGACACCCGGTGCAGAGGGGAGGCCGGGAAGGAGGAGGACCTCCTCGTGAACCTGCTCCTGGGCCTGGCCAAGTTGGCCATTAACAAGTCCAGGCAGCGGGCGATCGAGGGGGTCGTCCCGCCCGATTGTTTGTCCCTCTTCCACATCTACATTCACAGCTGGGTGTCCCTGGAGAGGGAGCACGCGGTGTCTGCTGGCACCATCGATGCCTTCCGTGCCCGGTGGGCACCGCGGGGACTGGGGTGTTTTATCGACCCCTTTAATCACATTTTGGTTTAATGTTTGTAAGTTTCCTTTAAACTTTGTCCTTGGTTTTAGAGCCAACCTGACTTAGGGGCTGTGCTTGTTTTACCCCTTATTTTGTTAATTTAGTTTAATTGTTTAACTCCAAAAGAGTTACGAGTGTTCATGGCATTTTCCAGTGGCATCTAAGATTTTATCAATCAACTCGGCAAGGGGAATACATGGGTGGGTGGAGTCCATGATAGGGTGGAGTCCATGATAGGGTAGAGTCCATGATAGGGTAGAGTCCATGATAGGGTAGAGTCCATGATAGGGTAGAGTCCATGATAGGGTAGAGTCCATGTTAGGGTAGATGATAGGGTAGAGTCCATGATAGGGTAGAGCCCATGTTAGGGTAGAGTCCATGATAGGGTGGAGTCCATGATAGGGTAGAGTCCATGATAGGGTAGAGTCCATGATAGGGTAGAGCCCATGATAGGGTAGAGTCCATGATAGGGTAGAGTCCATGATAGGGTAGAGCCCATGATAGGGTAGAGTCCATGATAGGGTAGAGTCCATGATAGGGTAGAGTCCATGATAGGGTAGAGCCCATGTTAGGGTAGATGATAGGGTGGAGTCCATGATATGGTAGAGTCCATGATAGGGTAGAGTCCATGATAGGGTAGAGTCCATGATAGGGTAGAGTCCATGATAGGGTAGAGTCCATGATAGGGTAGAGTCCATGATAGGGTAGAGCCCATGTTAGGGTAGCGCCCATGATAGGGTAGAGTCCATGATAGGGTACAGTCCATGATAGGGTAGAGTCCATGATAGGGTAGAGTCCATGATAGGGTAGAGTCCATGATAGGGTAGAGTCCATGATAGGGTACAGTCCATGATAGGGTAGAGTCCATGATAGGGTACAGTCCATGATAGGGTAGAGCCCATGATAGGGTAGAGTCCATGATAGGGTAGAGTCCATGATAGGGTAGAGTCCATGATAGGGTAGAGTCCATGATAGGGTAGAGTCCATGATAGGGTAGAGTCCATGATAGGGTAGAGCCCATGTTAGGGTAGAGTCCATGATAGTGTGGAGTCCATGATAGGGTAGAGTCCATGATAGGGTAGAGTCCATGATAGGGTAGAGTCCATGATAGGGTAGAGTCCATGAAAGGGTAGAGCCCATGTTAGGGTAGATGATAGGGTAGAGTCCATGATAGGGTAGAGTCCATGATAGGGTAGAGTCCATGATAGGGTAGAGCCCATGTTAGGGTAGATGATAGGGTAGAGTCCATGATAGGGTAGAGTCCATGATAGGGTAGAGTCCATGATAGGGTAGAGCCCATGATAGGGTAGAGCCCATGATAGGGTAGAGCCCATGTTAGGGTAGAGCCCATGTTAGGGTAGATGATAGGGTAGAGTCCATGATAGGGTAGAGTCCATGATAGGGTACAGTCCATGATAGGGTGGAGTCCATGATAGGGTAGAGTCCATGATAGGGTAGAGTCCATGATAGGGTAGAGTCCATGATAGGGTACAGTCCATGATAGGGTACAGTCCATGATAGGGTAGAGCACTGATTTTCAACCCTGTTGTTGATTAAGGGATCCTATAATATATTGTGAAATTCTGTGGAGCCCCAACTCTCTCTCCCTTCTCTCCGCCCACCTTATCTCTCTCCCTTCAGCTACCATGGACCCCCATGTTAATCTTGCTGTAGAAACATGGATCATCTTCATTGGTCTTATATTCATCCAGTTTGTGAGGCTTTTCAGAAAGATCGTTTTTTGTCTACCCCCATCTCTTTTACCATCGATCTTTCCAAACAACATCAGACTTTATATATATTATAGATATATATAATATATACATTTTCATATATATATATATTACAAAACAAAACTGAAAACAAAGTAATGCACCATCAAACAAATGAATGAAAATGCAAAATATTTTAATGATTATTTTTCATTAAATACATCTTGAAAAATTTTGTGCAATTTTTCAAATCACCTGAAAATTTCATGAAATCCTTTAGGAATTCTCGCAGAACCCTGGTTAAAAAACACAAGAGGGCAGTTCACCACCACCTTCTCAAGGGTAATTAGTGACGGGCCAAGAATGCTGGCCCAGCCAGCAACACTCACATCCCATAAATGAATCTTTAAAATCCTGTGCGCTTGGATTATTCCAAAGGTTTTCTGATGGAAATGTGTTAAATAAATTTGACATTTATATTTTTTATTTAAGGGTTAACCATGATTCATTTCTTGAATGCCGCACCTTTAACCAAGATTTCCATTGAAACTGGAGTCCTGATAGACTGTGTGTACAGTTTACGCTCTGGGTGAATCAGGGGTGTAACTGCAGTGTAGTTCTGCCCTGATACTATCCCAGATCCCTAGGTTGCTTTGTGTACGGGCTCAGTACAGGGGAACATCTCTTAATGACGCACCAATTTCCATTGTGCACCCATAGGCACATCAAGTGGCGGTAAAGGTTTGGGTGCCCGTTATACATCCCAGCCAATGACGTCACTGGGAAAGGGAAATTGGCGGTGTCTAGAATGCGGGATCAAACTACTGTCTACAGTTTATGGGCTCCCGCAGAAGTCAAATGTTTGCACTTCCCCCCCACACCCACCCCCACCCTCCGCCACTGTATTTCTCCTGAGTACCCTTTGCATGCCCTTGAACCAGACTCTGCGCAATGGGTTTTATAGGGCCGTAATGCAACCTTTTACTTGGAGTTTGTGGAAGGACAGAGAAGGCCAGCTGGGGGAGAGGTGGCGGGGGGGGGGGGGGGTTGTACCTCAGGCCACCAGCAGGTGGCAGCCTCACACCATTTCACTCTTGGAACTAACAGAAAAGAAAGTGGGTTCAGCAATTTTAAACATTGAAACTGGAATCTGAAGGAGTTATAGAACCCTAAAGAACAGGAGGAGGCCATTTGGTCCATCCTGCCTGGCTGACTCTTTGATAGCGCAGACCAATGTAGTCCCACACCCCAGAGATCTTTCCTGGTAACCCTGCAAATTAAAACTCCTCAAGTTCAGAAGCTCCTTTGTGAGGCCCTATGGAATCTGATTTCACCGGCTTTTAATGGTTTAATGCCTCATCCAAAAAGAGGCCAGAGCGTCAGCGTTGCACTTTGCATTTCAGTTGACCAGAGTCAGACTTGAATCCCCAACCTTCAGACTGAAGGGCGAGTGCTGAGTTAACACTTCAGCTTTTACAGTGGTCTTCCTCCAGAAATGATGCTGTGGTCATCAGACATTTATTCAGAACGTCAGTCCTTTGCTTCGGGAAACTTTGCATTAATGCGCTGTTAAAATAATCATTCTCCTGTTTTTTTTTCCCCCCCCCTCAGCATCGTGCTACTGTGGCCTCCTGTATGCACAGGCAAGAGACAGTTGACTGTTTGAAGAAATTCAACGCAAGAAGGAAGCTTAAGGTATGTCTATCTTATTATCCAACTGAGTGAGCTGCGTAGCTGACAGTCCAGAGCACCTGTAGCACCGGGGACCTCATTTCTAGACAGATGCAACTGTCAAGCGGAGAAGTTCTAGTGAACTTGGATCAACCTTGATCGGACCACACTTGGCTTCCTGTGCACCATTCTCATCTCCATGTTATCCAAAGGGTATGGAGGCAGTGTGACTGGGAAATAGAACACAAAGAGTTGGAATAAAGAGCTACGGGCGGGATTTTCTGCACCCACCCACCTCCGGGATCTTCCGGTCCTACAGCAAGTCAATGGACCTCTGGCTGGGGCACCGCCTCACCCTGCGGTGGGTCCGGAAAACCCCGGCCACTGTCTTATTGGCAGAAGATGCCAAGGTTCCTTTGCCGGCATCTCCCAAACCCAAACCTCTAGCGTCTAGAAGGACAAGGGCAGCAGACACATGGGAACACCACCACCTGGAAGTTCCCCTCCAAGTGACTCAGCATCCTGACTTGGAAATATATCGGCCGTTCCTTCATTGTCGCTGGGTCAAAATCCCGGAACGCCCTCCCTAACAGCGCCTTGGGTGTACCTACACCACAGGGACTGCAGCGGTTCAAGAAGGCAGCTCACCACCACCTTCTCAAGGGCAATTAGAAAAGGGCATTCAATGCTGGCCCAGCCAGCAACACCCACACCCTGAGAACGAATTTTTATTTTTAAATGTCAGCGAGATTGAAAAGAGGAGACGAGAGCGTATCAGGAATTAATGATCCTCAGGTGACTAAATGACATCAACTTCAGTTTGGAAAATCTTGTACGTTCTGTAAGGGGAGACTGAGTGACGGGAGGGACAGGACTGCCCAGAGAACCTGTTTGAGCAGGAGAAAGAGCCAGATCACATGGTCTCAGCATATGCAGGAGCAGGCATGTACACTACAGCCTGACTTACAATGCTAGGTATGATTAACGCTGAGTTTGTTATGAATGCATTTCACTTGGAGTTAGAACAGAGCACCAAACAGTCCAAATACCTGTCCTCACAGCTGCTCTTTCCTTTGTTTCCAGGGGGCGATTCTCACTACAATGTTGGCCACACGAAACTTCTCAGGTAAGGTGAACCTATCTGTGCCGCTCCATTGCTCTCTCATGCATCAATGCTGTCTCTACATCAAGTAGCCCTGACATGTGTAAAATTACTTGTGCCTGAAAACTGGTTTATCATAACCTCCTCGCTTTTGTACTCTCTGCCCCTATTAATAAAGTCCAGATTCCCGTATGATTTACTCACCCTGCCCTCAACTTGTCCTGCCACTTTCGATGATTCTTGCACCTTATAACCTCAGGCCCCTCTGCTCTTGTCCCCCACTTTAAAATTGCACCCTTGGTTTTATATAGCCTCTTCGCATTCTTCCTACCAAAACAAACCCCTTCACCCTTCCCTGCACACTTCCCACCTGTCCGCCCCCTCCACCAACCTGTCTCTGTCCGTTTAAAGTTTAACACTGTCCTCCTCACAGTTCACAATATTCCCAAGTTCTGTGTCGTCGGTAAATTTTAAAACGGTGCCCTGTACACCAAGGTCCAGGTCATTAATATATATGTCAGAAAGAGCAGGGGATCTAACACTGACCTGTGGGAAACTCCACTATAAACCTTCCTCCGCTCCAAAAAGCAACTGTTTGCCTCTACTCTCTGGGCAGAATATTGCCTTCGGCCTGCAGGCACGGGCCTAACGCACCGAGGCCTAAAGTGACGCGAGATGATGTCGGGCATTATCAGCGCATCATTTCAATTTTGCCATTAAGGCCATTAATAAAGCAATTTACCTTATTAACAACGCTGCCTGTCCAACCTTAAGGTTGTCGAGGGGGCAGGCGAAGAGTCCAGGCGGCCTTCGCATTTTCCAGGAAAACCTCATCCACGGGTGGGATTGAGGTTTCCTGCAGGTTTTATAATATTAATAAATAAATTTTGGTCAGTTCACACGCATGTCCCAGCTCATGTGACACAAGGAGGGGACATGTTTCAATAATTTTTTACTTCATTTATAAAAAAAAGTTTTATTATCAACTTAATCTCCCTGAGGCAGCTCCGTGCCTCGGGGAGATTGAAGCACCAGACTCTCCCTCCCCTCCCCCCGCCCGCACAGGTAGCGCTACCGGGTGCACGTTATGCCTTAATTGGCCCGCCCGCCTAAAATGGCAGCGCGCAGCCGATCGCGGGCAGCAATCGGGTCCGCCCCCACCCACCCCCCCACCCCGCCTAACACCCAGGAGGAACATCCTCCCTGCATCTACCCTGCCGAATTCTATAATGATTCTGTCTGCTTCAATTCACGACATCAATCATGTTGCTACCTTATAAAGGACAGCTCCATCCGTGCATTATTCTACAGTGTAGATCTAATCATGCTCCTTTAATCTTAAAATTCTTGCTTTTATTGTGTTTACCCTAAGCATAACTTCTGTAGAATCCCCTCCTCTAACTTATGGAGTCATAGAGTTATACAGCACAGAAAAAAGGCCCTTCGGCCCATCGTGTCCATGCCGGCCATCAAGCACCTATCTATTCTAATCCCATTTCCCAGCCCTGTGTGCTTTGGTGTTTCAAGTGCTCATCTAAATACTTCTTAAATGTTGTGAGGGTTCCTGCCTCTACCGCCCCCTCAGGCAGTGTGTTCCAGATTCCAACCACCCTCTGGGTGAAAACATTTTTCCTCAAATCCCCTCTAAACCTCCTGCCCCTTACCTTAAATCGATGCCCCCTGGTTATTGACACCTCCGCTAAGGGGAAAGGTTTCTTCCTATCTATCATATCAATGCCCATCATAATTTTGTACACCTCTATCAGGTTCCCCCCTCAGCCTTCTCTGCTCTAAGGAAAACAACCCCAGCCTGTCTAGTCTCTCTTCATAGCTGAAACACTCCAGCCCAGGCAACATTCTGGTGAATCTCCTCTGCACCCTCTCCAGTGCAATCACACCCTTCCTATAGTGTGGTGACCAGAACTGCACACAGTACTCCAGCTGTGGCCTAACTAGCATTTTATACAGCTCTAACGTAACCTCCCTGTTCTTATATTCTATGCCTCGGCTAATAAAGGCAAGTATCCCATATGCCTTCTTAACCACCTTATCTACCTGTGCTGCTGCCTTCATGGATCTATGGACATGTACACCAAGGTCCCTCTGATCCCCTGTACTTCCTAGGGTCCTACTATTCATTGTGTATTCCCTTGCTGTGTCAGTCCTCCCAAAATGCATCACCTCACATTTCTCAGGATTAAATTCCATTTGCCACTGTTCTGTCTATTTTACCAGTCCATCTATATCATCCTATAATTTAAGGCTTTCCTCCTCATTATTTACGACACCACCAATTTTGTGTCATCTGCGAACTTACTGATCAAACCTCCGACATTCACTTCTAAATCATTAATGTACACTACAAACAGCAAGGGTCCCAGCACCGATCCCTGCGGTACACCACTCGTCACAGGCATCCAATCGCAAAAGCAACCTTTGACCATCACCCACTGCCTCCTGCCACTAAGCCAATTTTGGATCCAATTTGCCAAATTACCCTGGGTCCCATGGGCTCTTACCTTCTTGACCAGTCTCCCATGCGGGACCTTGTCAAAAGCCTTACTGAAGTCCATGTAGACTACATCAACTGCACTACCCTCATCCACACAACGAGTCACCTCCTCGAAAAATTCAGTCAAATTTGTTAGACATGATCTCCCCCTGACAAAGCCATGCTGACTATCCCTCATAATCCTTGCCTCTCCAAGTGGAGATTAATTCTGTCCCTCAGAACTTTTTCCAATGGTTTCCCTACCAATGATGTTAGACTCACTGGCCTGTAATTACCTGGTTTATCCCTACCACCCTTCTTGAATAATGGTACCACATTTGCTGTCCTCCAGTCCTCTGGCACCTCTCCTGTGGCCAGAGAGGATTTGAAAATTAGTGTCAGAGCCCCTGCAATCTCCTCCCTTGCCTCACATAGCAGCCTGGGATACATCTCACCTGGGCCTGGGGATTTATCCACTTTTAAGCCCACTAAAACCGTTAATACCTCCTCCCTTTCAATGCTAATTTGTTCAAGTATATCACAGCCCCCCTCCCTGATTTCTACACCTACACCGTCCTTCTCCATAGTGAACACAGATGCAAAGTAATCATTTAAAACCTCACCTACATCCTCCAGCTCCCTGCCACTTGGGTCCCTAATGGGCCCATCTCTTTCCCTGGTTATCCTCTTGCCCTAAATACATTTATAAAATACCTTAGGATTTTCCTTTATCTTGCCCTCCAGTTTTTATTCATGCCCCCCTTCACTCTCCTAATTACTGTTTAAAGTATCCCCTTACACTTTCTATACTCCTCTAGGGCTTCTGCTGTTTTCAGCCCTCTGTATCTGCCATAAGCTTCCTTTTTTCCCTTATCCAATCCTCTGTATCCCTTGACATCCAGGGTTCCCTGGACTTGTTGGTCCCACCCTTCACCTTTACAGGAACATGTTGGCCCTGAACTCTCACTGTTTCTTTTTTGAATGGCTCTCACTGGTCTGATGTAGACTTTCCTACAAGTAGCTGCTCCCAGTCCACTTTGGCCAGATCCTGTCTTATCATATTGAAATCGGCCTTCCCCCAATTCAGGACCTTTATTTCCGGTCCATCTTTGTCCTTTTCCATAACTGCCTTAAATCTGACAGAGTTATGGTCACTATCCCCGAAATGCTCCCCCACTGACACTTCTACCACTTGCCCAGCTTCATTCCCTAAGGTTAGGTCCAGTACCGCCCCTTCTCTTGTAGACTTTCTACCCGCTGGCTCGAAAAGCTCTCCTGGATGCACCTTAAGAATTCTGCCCCCTCTAAGCTTTTCACACTAAGACTATCGCACTTAATATTGCCGAAGTTGAAATCCCCTACTATTCTTACCCTATTGTTTTTACACGTCTCTGAGATTTGCCTACATATCTGCTCCTCTATCTCTCCCTGATTATTTGGGGGTCTATAGTACACTCCCAGCAAAGTGATTGCCCCCTTTTTGTTTTTAAGTTCTACCTATATGGCCTCATTTGAGGAACCTTCTAAGATACCATCCCTCCTTATTGCAGTAATTGACTCCTTGATCAATAGTGTAATACCACCTCCTCTTTTACACCCCATCCCTGTCACGCCTGAAGATTCTATACCCTGGAATATTGAGCTGCCAATCCTGCCCTTCCCTCAACCATGTCTCTGTGATAGCAACAATATCATATTCTCATGTGTTAATCAACACCCTCAATTCACCTGCCTTAATTGTAAGACTCCTTGCATTAAAATAGATACAATCCAACCTTGCATTATTCCCTTGTGCTTTTAACAGGTCTATATTTGCTCTGCCTTCTAGACTGACTTAGTTTCGCTTCTATATTTGGCTGTACCCCCGACTGTACCTCCGCTCTGTATCTCATCCCCCTGCCAAATTAGTTTAAACCCCCGGCCTCCCCAACAGCACCAGCAAACCTCCCCACAAAGAGTTTGTCCCATTCCAGTTCAGGTGCAACCCGTCCGACTTGTACAGGCCCCACCTTCACCAGAAACAGACCCAGTGATCCAGGAAACTAAAGCCCTCCCTCCTGCACCATCGCTTCAGCCACGCATTCATCCTCGCTATCCTCCTATTCCTGTACTCACTAGCACGTGGCACAGGGAGTAATCCAGAGATTACAACCTTTGAGGTCCTGCTTTTTAATCTGCTCCCTAGCTCCCTAAATTCTTGTTGCAGGACCTCATCCCTCTTTCTACCTATGTCGTTGGTACCAATGTGAACCACGACCTCTGACTGTTTGCCCTCCCCCTGCAGAATGCCCTGCAGCCGTTCTATGACATCCTTGACCCTGGCACCAGGGAGGCAGAAGGGCCTGTCTGCACCCCTCACTATTGAGTCTCCTGCCACTATTGCTCTTGGACTCTTACTCCTCCCTCCTTGTGCAGCTGAGCCACCCACAGTGCCGTGAACCTGGCTCCGGCCGTTCTCTCCAGAGAAACCTTCACCCTCATCGTTTTCCAACACAGAAAAACGGTTCTCGAGTGAGATGCACTCTGGGGCTTTCCTGACTACCTGCCTGCCTCCCTTCTTCTGACTGATGGTCACCCATTCCCTCTCTGACTGCACTTCCTTAAGCTGCGGAGTGACCACATCTAAAAACGTGCTATCCACGTAACCCTCAGCCTCACGGATGCTCCACTGTGTCTCCCTCTGACGCTCGAGCTCCGAAACCCGTTACTCAAGCTGGTCAAGCCGGTGACACTTCCTGCACATGTGGTCATCCGGACTGCAAGGAGTGTCTGAGAATTCCCACATACTGCAGGCTGCACAACACACGGGACTGAGCTCCCTCGCCATACTTATTGTTTGTTTTTAATTAAAAGACTATTTCCCTAAATTTAAACCAAGTAGAAAACTACTTAGTTTTTCTTAAAAAAAACAGAATCTGAGACTCTTCCCTTCTGTAATGTCCCTTTAAAGTGAAAAAAAACAACTTACCCACTACCAACCAATCAGCTCTCTCCCTTGTCCTGACGTCACTCCTTTCGAATTCCAGCGCTGCCGAGTGTTTGGGTGAGAAGCGGCTCCCTCACAGGTAAACTCCACTTCGTTCCCACATAGGTAAACTCCCGCTCTTTATACAGCCTCTCCACTCCTTCACATTAATTCTCACTCTTTATACAGCCACTTTCGCTCTTTATACAGCTGCTCTGCTCCCTCACATTAACTCCCGCTCTTTATACAGCCACTCTGCTCCCTCACAGGTAAACTCCCACTCTTTATACAGCCGCTCCGCGCTCTCACAGGTAAACTCCCGCTCTTTATACAGCCGCTCTGCTCCCTCACAGGTAAACTCCCGCTCTTTATACAGCCACTCCGCTCCCTCACAGGTAAACTCCCGCTCTTTATACAGCCGCTCCGCTCCCTCACAGGTAAACTCCCGCTCTTTATACAGCCACTCCGCTCCCTCACAGGTAAACTCCCGCTCTTTATACAGCCGCTCCACTCCCGCACAGGTAAACACCCGCTCTTTATACAGCCGCTCCGCGCTCTCACAGGTAAACTCCCGCTCTTTATACAGCCTCTCCACTCCCTCACAGGTAAACTCCCGCTCTTTATACAGCCTCTCCACTCCCTCACAGGTAAACTCCCGCTCTTTATACAGCCGCTCCGCTCCCTCACAGGTAAACTCCCGCTCTTTATACAGCCTCTCCACTCCCTCACAGGTAAACTCCCGCTCTTTATACAGCCGCTCCGCTCCCTCACAGGTAAACTCCCGCTCTTTATACAGCCGCTCTGCTCCCACACAGGTAAACTTCTGCTCTTTATACAGCCTCTCCACTCCCTCACAGGTAAACTCCCGCTCTTTATACAGCCGCTCCGCTCCCTCACAGGTAAACTCCCGCTCTTTATACAGCCACTCTGCTCCCTCACAAGTAAACTCCCGCTCTTTATACAGCCTCTCCATTCCCTCACAGGTAAATTCCCGCTCTTTATACAGCCGCTCCGCTCCCTCACAGGTAAACTCCCGCTCTTTATACAGCCGCTCCGCTCTCTCACAGGTAAACTCCCGCTCTTTATACAGCCGCTCCGCTCTCTCACAGGTAAACTCCCGCTCTTTATACAGCCACTCAGCTCCCTCACAGGTAAACTCCCGCTCTTTATACAGCCGCTCTGCTACCTCACAGGTAAACTCCTGCTCTTTACACAGCCTCTCCACTCCTCACAGGTAAACTCCCGCTCTTTATACAGCCTCTCCACTCCCTCACAGGTAAACTCCCGCTCTTTATACAGCCGCTCCACTCCCTCACAGGTAAACTCCCGCTCTTTATACAGCCGCTCCGCTCTCTCACAGGTAAACTCTCGCTCTTTATACAGCCGCTCCACTCCCTCACAGGTAAACTCCCGCTCTTTATACAGCCGCTCCGCGCTCTCACAGGTAAACTCCCACTCTTTATACAGCCGCTCTGCTCCCTCACAGGTAAACTCCCGCTCTTTATACAGCCGCTCCACTCTCACAGGTAAACTCCCACTCTTTATACAGCCGCTCTGCTCCCTCACAGGTAAACTCCCGCTCTTTATACAGCCGCTCCACTCTCACAGGTAAACTCCCACTCTTTATACAGCCGCTCTGCTCCCTCACAGGTAAACTCCCGCTCTTTATACAGCCACTCAGGTCCCTCACAGGTAAACACCCGCTCTTTATACAGCCTCTCCACTCCCTCACAGGTAAACTCCAGCTCTTTATACAGCCGCTCCGCTCCCTCACAGGTAAACTCCCGCTCTTTATACAGCCGCTCTGCTCCCTCACAGGTAAACTCCCGCTCTTTATACAGCCGCTCTGCTCCCACACAGGTAAACACCCGCTCTTTATACAGCCTCTCCACTCCCTCACAGGTAAACTCCCGCTCTTTATACAGCCTCTCCACTCCCTCACAGGTAAACTCCCGCTCTTTATACAGCCGCTCCGCTCCCTCACAGGTAAACTTCTGCTCTTTATACAGCCGCTCTGCTCCCTCACAGATAAACTCCCAGTCTTTATACAGCCGCTCTGCTCCCACACAGGTAAACTCCCGCTCTTTATACAGCCTCTCCATTCCCTCACAGGTAAACTCCCGCTCTTTATACAGCCGCTCCGCTCCCTCACAGGTAAACTCCCGCTCTTTATACAGCCTCTCCATTCCCTCACAGGTAAATTCCCGCTCTTTATACAGCCGCTCTGCTCCCTCACAGGTAAACTCCCGCTCTTTATACAGCCTCTCCATTCCCTCACAGGTAAATTCCCGCTCTTTATACAGCCGCTCCGCTCTCTCACAAGTAAACTCTCGCTCTTTATACAGCCGCTCCACTCCCTCACAGGTAAACTCCCGCTCTTTATACAGCCACTCCGCTTTCGCTCTTTATACAGCCTCTCCACTCCCTCACATTAACTCCCGCTCTTTATACAGCCGCTCTCACTCTTTATACAGCCTCTCCATTCCCAAACAGGTAAACTCCCGCTCTTTATACAGCCGCTCCACTCCCGCTCTTTGTTGTTGTTTCACCTTTATTATTTATTTAATTTCCCTCTATCCTTAAGTTACTAATGTAATAATAATTAACAAGTGATAGTTATTCGGCTGCTAATTTAAATCTAAAACAAAGCTAAAAGCTGAAATACTCACCGGCCAATCACCCACCTGCCTGCTCTCCTGTGACATCACTCTTTGTTTCTTTCAGTGCTGGTTTGACTCGCTATTTGGGCGATGCCCTGGGGCTGAATTTTACTAGCCCCTGTGTGGCGGGAACGGAGGCGGAGGCTGGGGCAGGGTCGGTAAAAGAGGGGGGAGCCTGCAGTAAAATTCAGCCCCTGGCCTGTATTCCTATGTAGAATTCCGTAGCATCCATGCTGCAGAAATAGGCCATTTGGGCTCAATTGGCCTGTGTTGGTGTTTATGCTCTACCCAGGCATGCTCCCTCTCTCATTGTCTCTTTGCGCCCTCCCTATTCCATTCTCATGTACGCATCAAGCTCGCTTTATATGTACCAATGCTCTGTGAGTTCAGCCACTCCCTGTGACAAGGAGTCCCACATACTCACCATGTAAGAAAGAATTGCACAAGGTTAGTGCTTCTCACAGGAACGCCAAAAGCTTTTGAAATGCAGCCACCATTTTCTTTACTCTTTGATGGGATGTGGGTGTCACTGGCAAGGCCAGCATTTGTTGCCCCTCAACTGAGTGACTTGCTAGGCCATTTAAGAGTCAACCCCATAGGCTGTGGGTCTGGAGTCACGTGTAGGCCCAGACCAGGTAAGGGACGGAGAGATTTCCCTCCCTAAAGGACGTTAGTGAACCCGATGGGTTTTTAAAACTACGACAATTGGTAATGGTTTCATGGTCACTATTCTTGAGACTATCTTTTAAAAAAAATTCCCCCAGATTTACTAGCTGCTGTGATTTGAACCCATGCCCCACCGAGCATTAGCCTGGAGCCTCTGGATTACTAGGCCGATGACATTCCCACTGTACCAACATCCCCCCACACCCCACTAATGTAGTAATGTGGTCAACACATATGAAGAAATTGCTCCTCTATTTTTATTCAGTTGGTTAGTGACTATCTTATATTTATGCTTTCTTGTCCTGGTCTCTCCCACAAGTGGAAACAGTTCATCCATATCTACCCTATCCCAATGCTTCTTCATTTTAAAAGTCCTCTATCAGGTTTCCATTTTTAATGGAAAAAAAATGCTCACTCTTTCCTATCTCACCCTCTCATTTCTGGTAAAAGAATCATTTTAGTCTTCAATATTTCCATTCTTGGGGGCGAAAGGATATGGGGAGGAAGCGGGGAGCAGGCTATTGAGTTGGAGGATCAGCCATGATCCATAATGAATGGCAGAGCAGACTCGAAGGGCCGAATGGCCTACTCCTGCTCCTAGTTTCTATGTGACACTCCCTCCAGCTTTACCAGCAGTGAGTTACTTTTGAAGCATAGTCACTGTTGCGAGGTGGGAAGCGCAGTAGCCGATCGGCGCACAGCAACGTGATAAACGGCCAGTTAATCTGCCTTTAGTGAGGTAGGGTTAGGCCTAGCTGCCCCGGAGAGCAATCGATTGGGCGCGGAGGGAATCTAACTACGGTTAAAAGAAAATGAGAGTGTGCGACTGAGCGCTGAAATCTGTTTACCGGGGTTAAGGAGAGGGTTTGGGACAAAATTAATCCCCTTTTTCACTGTCACTTTCCAGCTGTTTGTGCTGATACAATGGAGACGAGCTGTCTTGTCCTGTAAATGTGTTAGTGAGAGCTGTTTGACCCCTACCTGATCCTGTCTCGTAATGGAGATTGATGAGTCCAACAGGGAGCTATCCTCAAACGGTGCCGTGTCTGTGGCTGGGACCTGCTTGTAAATGCGTTAGGAAGACAAGGGCCCAGAGTTTCACAGAGCACTGTTTGGCACAGATTGACGAGACTTTGCTAAGTCAGGTTTGATTCACGGTTAGAGACGCTGCTCCCTCTTCTCCCCTCTCTGTTTCGCTCCTGTCATTAAATTACCATAAAATCTTATTTAACAGAGGCGCCTCTCCCATCAAAATATCACCGGAGCAGCGCGTTAAAGAAACCCGTGCAGCTAAATGCTCAGCACTGTACGTGAGGTAACAGGAAGCAAGCGAGTTACAGGAGTGACCAACCGAGACCAGCAAGCCTACCGCCCGCCACAATAATGGCCCTGGGAGGTCAGGGGCCAGGCAGCGGGCCTCAGCGGGCAGAAAGGGACCACCCAGCTCACTTCCATCAGTCTTTAGGATGGAACGTTAAACAGAGGCCCCGCCTGCCCTCTCAGGTGATGGGAAATGATCCCAGCCAGGGCCACCATTTTGAAGTCAAACTCTCGCCAATGTCTTGGGTCCATATTTACCCCTCAGTCGAAATCATTTTTAAAAAGCAGATTATCCGGCATTAATGCATTGCTGCTTGTGGGAGCTCGCTGTATGTGCACATTGACTACATCACAGCAGCGACAACACTTCAACAGTACTTGGCCAGCCGTCCCCTACAACTCTCTGCGATCGCTGTGCTCATCCAGTTCTCACCCCTTGAGCATCCCCAATTTTATTCGCACCAGCGTTGGCAGCCGTGCCTCCAGCTACCAGGGCCCTAAGCTCTGGAATCCCCTCCCCAAATTCCTCTCTGCCTCTATCTGCCTCCTTAAGACGTCTTTTAAAACCTTGTTTCTTGACCGAACTTTTGACCACCTGCCTTAATATCACCTCGTGGCTCGGAGTTGAGTTGTGTTTTGCCGCGCTTACGTGGAAGTGCTTTAGGACGTTTTATTATGTTGAAGACGCTTTGTAGATACGAATCAATATAAGCTGTTGTTGTTGAAGCGCTTTGGAAGAACTGAGGTTCTGAATGGCGCTCTGTAAATGCAAGTTCTTCAGTTTACTTCCTGCGGAACTGACTGACTGACGATTGTAATCGGGGACATTCCGAGCAGGAGTTTTTGGACAGCAGGGGGTTTCCTGTCCCTGCATCCCTCAGTCCGTGACAAGCCAAATGCTCCAGCAGTTTTACTGGCTGGGTTAAAGGTGTATATGTTTCATAGGGAGCAACAGTTCCACTTTCACTGTAACTCCAGCTGCTGCCACACAGGAACAGCTACCCACACCCACACTCGGCACCCAGCCCGTCCGCTGGCGCACGCTCGGTCCTCCCACCTGCTGGGTATCGTTGCTGTGTGTCCGCCGACCACCCCCTGCTTGCCACCCCTCCCCCATACCCCTCGCCACCTCCCGCTCGCTCACCCTTACCAACAACCTCTTGCCACCTCCTCTTGCTCACTGCCCCTCTCCCGCCACCCCCCACCCCCTCCTCCTCTCGGAAGGGGGATCAGGAGGGTGCCAGCGAGCGAGGTGTCGAGGGATCAAAAGGGGGCCAATAAACGGGCAGTGCCTACGATGGACAAGAGGCGTGCAACAATGATGTCAGTGGTGGGAGAAACCATGGCCGCAGACGGAGCGGGTGCCAAGCGGGCATGCACCACTGTTCCTGTGCAGTGCCAACAAACCCACCCTTTAAAACTCTCGACTGTCACAGTGGGATTTGTACTCAAGTGACTGGGTCATTAGTCCAGGCTCTGCATTTACCAACCCAGTAACCTAAGCCCGGTACAGCACCGTGGTTCAATTACTGGACTAATACTCCAAAGGACTGGATTAATAATCCTGTAATGAGAGTTCAAATCCCACCACAGTGGCCGGGGAATTAAAATTCAGCTAATTAGATAGATCTGGGATTAAAAGTAACTACTTTAAATAATGGCGAATTACCCAGATTTTGTAAATAAAATTTTTAAAAATCCAGCTGGTTCACCCCTTACCCTTTGAGGAAAGAAATCTTACGTCTTTACCCAGTCTGGGCCTATGTGTGACTCCAGACCCACAGCGATGTGGTTGAGTCTAACCTGCCCTCTGAAATGGCCGAGTGAGCCTCTCAGTTGTGTTTGGGAAGGTGGCTCATGACTGCCACCTGCTGGTCTTGATCGTGTCTCATCAACGAATAAGAAAAGCCCGGGAGAGGTGAGGTGATGACAGACGGACGCCATTTGTTTGAACCTGTCCTTGTCGTTCTCAAATGCATCAACCAGTTTCTTTTATCTTTCAGCCTTTCTTCTTTCAGCTCCTGGGCTCCCAGAGGGGAAGAAAAATTGAGGAGGAAAATATCCTCTGTTTCAATAAATCCCCTCCCTTGTTCTACCTTAAAACCAGTGGTGGTTTTGGGGGTGGTGGTGGAGGGGCGGTGGCAATGAGTGTGGGGTGGGTGGTGTTGGGGGCAATGAGTGGAGGGGGTGGGGGGGTTGGTGGGGGGGCAATGATTGGAGGGGGTGGGGCCAATGAGTGGAGGGGTGGGGGGCAATGATTGGAGGGGGCGGGGGCCAATGAGTGGAGGGGGTGGGGGGCAATGAGTGGAGGGGTGGGGGGTTGGTGGGGGGGCAATGATTGGAGGGGGTGGGGCCAATGAGTGGAGGGGTGGGGGCAATGATTGGAGGGGTGGGGGCCAATGAGTGGAGGGATGGGGGCAATGAGTATGGGGTGGGAGTTGCTGGGGGGGGGCAATGAGTGGAGGGGGTAGGGGGCAATAACTTAGGGGCAATGAGTGGGGTTTGGGCAGTGAGGGGGTGGTGGGGGGGGCAATGAGTGGAGGGGTGGAGGGCAATGAGTGGGGCGAATGGGGGGTGCAATAAGTGGGGAGGCAATGAGCAGGGGGTGGGCAGTGAGGAGACGGTGGGGGTGCAGTGAGTGAAGGGGATGGGGAGGGGCAATGATCCATGGTTTGTCTTGTGTGTAAATTGTGCTTCAGTCTTTCCTGTGTTACAACAGCAACTACACTTTCAAAAAGTACTGCATTGGCCAGGAAGCACTTTGTGATATCCTGAGGTTTTGAAAAGTGCTACAGAAATGCAGGACTCTCGCGTTTCTAACGTTACAATAGTAAGCACACTTCAGCAAGTACTCCATTAGGTGTGAAGCACTTTAGGACTCTCTGAGGTTATGAAGGGTGCGGTATAAATACAAATTCTTTCTGCTGTGAAGTATTAATTTCCCATAATGTTGCACTTCACTCTCAGTTAAACACAGAAGGTCCAATAGCTCCCACTCAAATGGACCTCCCTGGATTTATCAATACCCAACATGTGCAGACACAGTTCAGGCCACACACCACCCCTCCCGTGCCCCCACCCCCATCCTGCCCCCCACCCCCATCCTGCCCCCCACCCCCATCCTGCCCCCCACCCCCATCCTGCCCCCCACCCCCATCCTGCCCCCCACCCCCATCCTGCCCCCCACCCCCATCCTGCCCCCCACCCCCTCAGCAGCACAAAGACCTTGGAGAATGGAAGTGAATTTACTGCAGACATGAGAGAGCCACTGGCTCAGGGATCTTCTGTCTACGCTCCCGAGACAGCTCTGAAAGCAACAGGACCTTTACCCGTTTGGGTAGTGGTGAATATTGCAAGGCAGCAAGAGGCCATTCGGCCCGCTTCCCCAGCTCTTTCCCCCTGGCCCTGCAACATTTTCTGACACCCTGAGGCTGTGAAAGGCGCCGTCTAAAGGCAATTTGTTTCTTTGTGCCGGCTGCTTGGAGCAACAATCCAAAACTGACCCCACTGTTCCCTGCCCCCCCACTCCCTTGGGTTGGACATTCCAGATTCCAGGGTTCTCCTGGTCTCCCATTTTGGTAACTGCAGGGTAAGATCAGTGAAAGCCCGGGTGAAGTGCTGGTCCCTCTCTGTCTCTGGGTTTCCACCAACCCTAATGCCAAGGTTACAACAAGGCTTAGAGAAATCTGACCATGGACATCTCAGGGGCAGATGTTTCACCTACTCTTCTCTTGACAATGGCCTATCATTTGATTAACCACTGAATGAAATGTTTCCCCTCTCCACAGTCCCCACTACTCCTGGCTACAAAACTTCAGCACCCGATTACCTTACATCTCACTATAATTGTGATTGATTTTGTTCCACTTACAGGTGGGAGAAGCTCAGGCAACAAGAAGGCAGACGGTGTGAAGGTAGGACAGAAAATCTTCTATCTTCTGTATTCTGCCTCTACTCTCTGCAGAATCACTGTACCATGCTTGACCGGTTTGTTGGGACCTTCCCATTTTGACAGCTAATGATGGCTGCCCAAAACATTTAGATAACCTTATGTTGATCTGTCCACCAGCAACATTTAGCTCAAAGTGTTCCCTGTCTCTCTCTCTCTCTCTCTCTCACTCTCCCTCAGGGTTAGGAGTCTCTCTGAAAGCAATTAAGCCACAAGGGTTTCGTGTTTACACTCTTGATTAATAGAGCGTGGGAGATCAGTAGAGGTGACCTTCAGCACTGAACGTTACTGATGTGTCAAAGTCGCACATTCAAGGATATAAACGAACAACTCAGCAAACCCTCTCAGGAGCTCGTATAGAGCCTGGTGGAGCCCTTCAAACAGGCCCTTCCAGCAGGAAAATCCCTCTTAGCCTCACGAGAACTAGATCCCCTATCCCACTCAATACGTTGGTCCCAGGGATGAGAGATTTTACTTGGATTGACTTTCTTCTGGGAGCGGAGAAGGCTAAGAGGAGATTGAACGGAGGTGTTCAAAATTGTGAAGGGTCTAAGTAAGAGAAAATAAAGAGAAACTGTTTCCAGTGGCCGAAGGGTCAGAGGGCACAGATTTAAGGTGATTGGCAAAAGAACCAGAGACAGTGGAAGAAAAGGTTTTTTATGCATTGAGTGATTAGGATTTAGAATGTACTGCCTGACAGGGCGATGGATTCCAATTCAATAGCAGCCTTTGAAAGGGGAATTGGATAAATACCTGGAGGAGAAAAAAATTGCGGGGATATAGGGCAAGACCAGGGGGGGGTGGGGTGGGGGGTGGGAAGTGGGACTAACTGGATTTCTCTTTGAAGGAGCCAGCACAGACTTGACAGGCCAAATAGCCTCCCTCTGGGCTGTACTATCCTATGATTCTACGATGGAGAAATGCAAAACTTGATGTGAGGATATCGAGAGAGGGCACCGAAATTCCAAGCGGTGTTCCCCAAAATAAGTGAGGGTCTCCTGAGCATTGGGAGCTGAAGGCTCGGTTACCAATGGTGGAGTAATTACAATCAGTGATAGTCAGCCGCCTGTCTATGCCTGCTTCCTTTAAGATATTCCTTAAAACCTACCTCTTCCGCCAAGCTTTTGATCACCTGTCCTGATATGTGTCTCGATGTTTAGGTTTGCTTCATACCGCTCTTGTGAAGTGCCTTGGCCTGTTTCATTGCATTGAAGGTGCTTTGTAAATTTAAGTTGACGCAGTTACTGAATGGCAGGGCAGGCTTGAGGGGCCATCTGGCTCACTCCTGCCCCTGCTCATGTTTCTTACACTCGCCTTGAGTCAGGGCTTTGGGTTCATTACCAAAAATACAAAGAGCTCCCAATGAGTGAAGACAAAGATAGGTTGGAAAGTAAGTTGTAAAGTGGACATATAAGAAGGCTACAAAGGGATATAGATAGGCTAAGTGAGTGGGCAAAGATCTGGCAAATGGTGTATAAAGTGGGTAAATGTAAAATTGTTCATTTTGGCAGGAAGAATGAAAAAGAAGCTTATCATCTAAATGGTGAGAGATTGCAGAGCTCTGAGATTCAGAGGGACCTAGGGGTCCTAGCGCATGAATCACAAAAGGCTAGCATGCAGGTACAGCAAGTAATGAAGAATGGTAATAGAATGTTATCGTTTATTGTGAGGGGAATTGAAAACAAAAGCAGGGAGGTTATGCTTCGGTTATACAGGGCATTGGTGAGACCACACCTGGACTATTGTGCAGTTATTGGTCTCCTTAATTAAGGAGGGATATAAATCCATTGGAAGCAGTTCAGAGAAGATTTACTAGACTAATACCAGGCATGGGCAGGTTGTCTTATGAGGAAAGGTTGGACAGGTTGGGTTTGTATCCACTGGAATTTAGAAGAGTGAGAGGCGACTTGATTGAAACATACAAGATCCTGAGGGGTCTTGACAGGGTGGATGTGGAGAGGATGTTTCCCCTTGTGGGAGAATCTAGAACTAAGGGTTATAAAAGTAAGAGGTCACCCATTTAAGATGAGGAGAATTTTTTTTCACTCAGAGGACTGTGAGTCTTTGGAACTCTCTCCCTCAAAAGGCAGTGGAAGCAGAGTCTTTGAATATTTCTGAGGCAGAGGTAGATAGATTCTTGATAAACAAGGGGGTGAAAGGTTATCGGGGGTAGGTGGGAATGTGTATCGATGCACTTAAAAGGGAGGCTGAATCAGCATGTGAGGGAGACGGGAAAAGAGCATTATGCTGATAGATTCAGATGACGAGAAACAGGAGAAGGTTTGAGTGGAGCATAAATGCTGGCATGGACTGGTTGGGCTGAATGGCCTGTTTCCATGCTCTGCATCCTGTGGAATCCTCTGACGCCAGTAGACCTTTGTTAGATAAGGATTTGGAGATACAGAACAAAGGTGGCTGGATGGAGCTGAGGTGCAGATCAGCCTGATTTCATTGAATGTTGGAACAGCGTTGAGGGGCTGAATGGCCTCCTCCTGTTCCTAAAATTTCCTAAAAATAACAGAGGAAGCGGCATGTCAGTAAGGTGAATCAGCGAGAGTAAAAGCTAGAATCAGTGATCATTGACACATCAGCGATTACATGCACACTGGTGATTATATAGACTGAGGTGATTACATACTCTGATGATTGTATGTGTATTGGCATTACTTGCGTATTTGTGATTACTTGGGCAGTCATGATTACACACAAGATGTTGTTTACATGTGCCTTTAGGATTAAATGGACATTACCAATAATGTACATCCGTGATTTTCTGCACATTCAAGTTTAGCCTCACGTTTGTGCTTGCTTTATGGACTGGTGATGATGCTCAGACATATACATTTGCGATCCCATGCATCTCCTCGCAGTACAGTTAAAATTGCTTCGCCACATTGCAAAGCCATTTCATTTGGAAACAGGTGCATAATACAACTCGACTTTAAACCAGGCTTTAAACCCCCCACCCCACATTTCTTCTAAAGGAGGTTGGTTAGTTTCACAACCATTTTCCTTTATTTATTCTTCCATGGGATGTTGGCATCATTGGCAAGGCCAACATTCGTTGCCTGTTGCCCTTGAACTGAGCGGGTTGGCTCAGCCATTTCAGAGGGCAGTTAAGAGTCAACCACATGGCTGTGGGTCTGGAGTCACATGTACGCCAGACCGAATAAGGACGGCCGATTTCCTTTGCTAAAGGACATTAGTGAACCAGATGGGTTTTTACCTCAATCAATGAGTTTCACAATCACCATTAGCGAGACTAGCATTTTAATTCCAGATTTTATTAATTGACTTTAAACTCCACCAGCTGCCTGGTAGATGTTCTCAGAGCATTAGCCTGGGTCTCTAAATTACTAGTCCAGTGACGTTACTACTACCCCCATTTCTGATTTCCATATATAAAAACTTGACCATTGATGCTTGCTCCCATCTTGTTCTGTGGCGTTGAGAGTTTTGGATTGTGGATCGCAGATTGAGCAGGTTGCCATGGTTACTCCTCATTGTGACAGCCCTGTGCCCTTAACCTAGGAATCCACGGAGAGCACCAACACTACAATCGAAGACGAGGATACGAAAGGTAAGGTGCAAAGAGAAAGAGGTATGATTCCAACGTGGACACGGGGCAAATGCTTCCACTTTGCGGGAGAGTCTAAAACAAGAGAGGCCATCGATATGAGGGCCTGGAATTCCGGCTTGATGAGCTGATATCTTCAGTACGGTTTTCCCGATGATGCTATAACTGGTGGAAGAGGCCAATGGAATTTTAAGCACAAATTGTGTTCAGTGCATCTCGTGTTTCTGCAATCGTTTGCACTAGCTTAGAAAAATTCTGCAAGCAACCGGCCCCAGACACAAAAATGTCCACCCCTCTGGGGTCAATTAATTACTGCCAATTTCTATTTCCTCTTTGAGGGGATGTGGTCATCGTTGGCTGAGCCAGCATTTTCACTACCCCTCCCTAGTTGCCCTTGAGAAGGTGGTGGTGAGCCGCCTTCTTGAACCGCTGCGGTCCATGCAGTGTAGGTACACCCACAGTGCTGTTAGGGAGGGAGTTCTAGGATTATATATTACATATTTCCAAGTCAGGATGGTGAGTGACTTGGAGGGGAACTTCCAGGTCCACCACTGTGACCATGTTTTCAGGCCATCAGTGTGACTCCAAGGATTAAGCTCGATTTTTGGGGTGTAAGGACACTAGTAGGCACGTTTTGAAAGGTGTTGATTATTTTTTGAAATTTACTCAGGAACTGAGGACCGTACCCCCCATCTCAGCAGAAAATAGTCTTGCGTATTTTTTAAACATAATTTCCGGTCATTTGAAACCGGCTGACCCACAGGTAGTGGATGGAACGCCGTGGTTAAAAACGCTTATGTTTTGTGATAAATTCAGTTCCTGCTGTATTAACCACGTCGGCGCTCCCCAAGGAATATTTTTGAAGCGACATAAATAAATTACATTTTAAAACGCTGTCCGCTTGGTCCTTGGCCGATTTTGCAAATGCGTTTAAGCGGGAAGTGAGGGTAGAAAACACTTTACAGAATGGGCATAACTTTGGATGTAATAAAGAACCTTTAGTAAGTAAAATAAAATTAACTAAACTTGCTTCCTATGGCCACTACGCTGCCCTCGCTGTTGAGCCTGAGACTTAACCACCCCACAGTTAAAATACCTTTCACATCCGAATGATGCCATTTTAATTCAGCTCCACCCCCCCCACTTCTCTAGACTGGACAAGGCTTCCTCCAAGGGACTTCTGAGTTAAGGTGTTGCTGTTGGGGTATTACTGGAAAAAGGGAGATGTTATCGAAGCTTTTCAATTGCATTCATCAGGACAGATGCAAGAATGCCAGATTTCAAAGGGAGCAACAATTCGTACTGCATGAGAAAAGGGCACTGATTGGTTGGCAAGTCGACTCTTATTGGTCAAGGCATTGCCATGGAGAATACACCAGGCATCTATTATCCCCCTTGCTTTTTTGGCTTTCCTGTGTCTGTCCTGATGAGTGCAAGGTGAAACACTTTGACAGCATGTCTCTTTTTTTAAGCAATATTCAAGCTCTGCACTACCAAGTGACCGACTATTTGTTACTATTGGATTCAGGTGCTCTGGACAATGGGAGGCAGTTCTTCTAGAATGAGAGGCCATAGTTTTAGGCTAAGGGCTGGTAAATCAGAGGTGAGGAGGAATTACTTTTCTCAAGGGGTCGTGAATCTGTGGAATTCACTACCTCAAAGTGCAGTGGATGCCAGGAGGCTAAATTAATTTAAGGAGGAGATAGACAGATTTTAAATTAGTAATGGGTTGAAAGGTTATGGGGAGAGGGTGGGAAATTGGAGTTGAGGCCGAAATGAGATCAGCCATGATCGTATTGAACGGCGGGGCAGGCTCGAGGGGCTGAATTGCCTACTCCTGCTCCTCGTTCTTATGTTCTATAGGTACAAAGGGAGAGAGGGTGAAATGGATGAGACAGTTGGAGAAAGGTGGGAAGGAATGGATAGAGGAAGAGATGGAGGCTGTACTGGATGGAGAAAGAAATCTATGGACAGAGAAAAAAACAGAGGAATGGATGGAGAGAGGAATAGATGGAGGGAGAAATGATTGGAGAGAGGAGGGAGGGATTGATGGAGGAAGGGATGGCTAGAGGAATTATTACAGAAAGAGATGGGAGAGCAGTGAATGGATGGAGGAAGAGATGTTGAGAGAAATGGATAGAGAAAAATAGAGGGAGGAATGAATGGATGGAGACAGACATGGTGGTAGGGATATATTAATGGGAAATTTAAGGAAGTTTTGTTTGGATATGGAGGAATGGATGGATAAATGGATGAGTCTGATCTAAGGCTCACTCCCTGTAATTCTGTTGTGTAACATGTAGAATGCAGGCTTTTTTTTAAAGTGGGACTGTGTTGTAAATTAAGAAACGTTTCAACCTTAACTTGTTCTGTGCTAATTCCAGTGCGTAAACAAGAGATTATCAAAGCCACAGAACAGCTAATTGAAGCGATTAGCAACGGAGATTTTGAGGCATACACGTGAGTTTCTTTCCTGAGAAAAACATTTGGTTTTGTTTTGTACCAATTACTCAAAAGTTTTGAAACCGTTAAATATCCAATAGAAACTGAATCATTAACTCTGAGTGGTTACAATCGGCGTCTTATATTCCAGGATGTAGATTTGCAACACACGATCCTGGTGTGAAACTGGTGCTGCTGATCCATCATTCATATTTCCTTCCATACCCCACCCCACTTGTCCCCTCCGTCCATCTATTCCTCCCCTCCCTCTATCCATTCCTTACCTCCTTCCCTCCTCCCACCTCTCCCTTTATCCCTTCCTCCCTCTGTCCCTCCTTCAATCCCTTCCCTCCTCCCATCCTGTCACTACCCCACGTTACATGTTAGAAGTGTTAAGTTTTTTTCCCCCCCCTTTAAATATTCATGTGTCAGCCCTTCTTTAGATGCTGACTGGTCTGCTGTGCATTTCTAACATTTCCTGCTTCCTGATTTGCTTATTGAAGTGAATCCCCGCCAATGTGATTTGTTGATCTTTCAGGAAGATGTGTGACCCTGGGGTCACCGCGTTTGAACCCGAAGCGCTGGGAAATCTGGTGGAAGGGCTCGATTTTCATCGATTCTACTTTGAGAATTGTAAGAGACCATTTCTGTTCTGGATGGATGGAGAGACAGACCATCCAAGTTGGATGACTGCATTTAAGCTATTCACTTTAAAGCTACCACATAGGGTTGAAGTTTTTAACCTCTGCTCTCTGAGCGACTGAATAGAGCGAGCGAATGTGGCCCAGCACACTCGTGAAGCCCCAGTTCAAGCCCAGCTCTATCTTGAACGAGTTGGCTTCATCCAGGCAGCCTTTGGGGCTAGTGGTTTGCTATCTGGGTAGCGTTCTCACCTCTGAGTCAGAAGGTCATGAGCTCAAATCACACTCCAGAGACCCAAACTCACCAATACAGACTGACACTCCCAGTGCAGTTCTGAGGGAGTGCTGCACTGCCAGAGGTGCCGTCTCTTGGATGAGACATTAAACCGAGGCCCTGTCTGGCCTCTCAGCTCCTATCACACTATTTCTCGGAGAAGAGTAGGGGAGTTCTCCCTGGTGTCCTGAGGCCAATATTTATCCCTTAATTGACATCCTTGAAAAAGAAATGTCTTATCTGGCCATTATCACATTGCTGTTTGTGGGAGCTTGCTGTGCACGAATTGGCTGCCACATTCCTTACGTTATAATAGTAACTACACTACAAAAATACGTCATTGGCTGTTTAGCAACGGCCTGAGGATGTGTATGGTGCCACAGAAATGCAAGTCTTACTTCCTTGTGTAAACGTGAGGTGTTGTTCCTGTTTTGATGCTCAGTGTCACGTGACATACTGTGTTCACCCCTCCCCCCACCCGCTGAGCTCTCGCAATGTCTATTTTTGTGTGCTCATCGGGGACTGATGGGGTTTTGTTTTTTTTTGTCTGTTTCCAGTGTGGTCTAAGAACAACAAGCCTGTCCACACCACCATCCTGAACCCACACATCCATCTGATTGGGGAAGAGGCTGCCTGCATCGCGTACATCCGCATTACACAGTACATAGACAGCAACGGGATCCCGCGCACTGCCCAGTCCGAGGAGACCCGCATCTGGCATCGCCGCGATGGCAAATGGCAGATTGTCCACTTCCACCGATCGGGATCTCCGTCTGCTCTGGCCAAGTAAGGGTTAAGGTCCAGGTTTTGGTAGCCAGGGGTCCAGAGGGACCAGCCTAGAATTAAGCACCGGGAAAAATTGGAGTGGGGGGTTGGGGGTGGGTTTGGGGTGAAGAGCAACAGCTTTTCAAGGTGAACTACCCTCATCATTCTCCACCCTTCCCCCCAACTCTCCGACACCCTTTTATCGTCTGTGTTCCAACCAAGGGTTTTTGGTTATCTCCCGGTTTCTGCTCCTGAAAGGGTTTGCACTAAAAACTGTAATCACCCTCCTTCCTTTTGGCAAATTTGCTCTACATTTCCTCCTTACTCAACAGAAAGTTGTGGGTTCAAGCCCCACCCACCCCAGAGATTTGAGCTCATAGTCTAGGGTGACACTCCCTGCTGCAATATTGAGGGAGTGCCGCACTGTTGGAGGTGCCATCTTCAGGCGAAATCGAACTGGTGGACATAAAAGTTGTCGACACACTAATGGAAGAAGATGAGGGCAGTTCACCCAGTGTCCTGTCCCAGTATTTATCCATCTTACTGCTACAGCTGTCACATTTCCCTACATTACAACAATGATAGCAATAGCATGTTACAATTCACTGAGGGAGTCTAAGTTGCTGGTGGCAACATGGACTTTTTTACATGCATGTTGTAGTCTGGAGCTATGGATAGTAAAGGTTCCAACATTCCTTCCATCACATGGCTGACCAGGAATCTCTCTAGCTCTTACTACCTGTCATTGGCACATATCGGAACAATTTGTAGGTTGCTAATCAACCCTGTTTGACCATCTTACAGACGCACTTTCTTTGGATATCAAGTCCTGAGGTGGGGTTCGAACCCGGAGCTTCTAGTTTAGAGGTAGGGACACTAGCCCTGTGCCACAAGACCACCTGTTGTGGCAGTGACTATGCTTCAAAAGGTAGCTCACTGACTGTTCAGTATACATACGAATTAGGAGCAGGAGAAGGCCACTCGGCCCCTCGAGCCTGCTCCGCCATTCAATAAGATCACAGCTGATCTGAATGTAACCTCAACCCCCACATTCCTGCCTACCCCCGATAACCTTTCACCCCCCCCCCCTTGTTAATCAAAAATCTACCTAGCTCTGCCTTAAAAATATTCAAAGACTCTGCTTCCACTGCCTTTGGAGGGAGAGAGTTCCAAAGATTCAGGAGAAAAAAATCCTCCTCATCTCTGTCTTAAATGGGCGACCCCTTATTTTTAAAACAGTGACCCCTAGTTCTAGACTCACCCACCACAGGAAACGTCCTCTCCGCATCCACCCTGTCTAAGAACCCCTCAGGACCGTAAAGGTTTCAATGAAGTTGCCTCTCGCTCTTCCCTAAATTCCAGTGAGCACTTTGAAATGTCTTGGGGGGGGGAGGGGGGGTGGGGGGGTGGGGGCGATGGAGAGCTGCTGTAGAAAATCTTCTTCATTCTTTGTGACCTTGTTCTGTCTCTGCAGCTGAAAACCCTTCTCTCCAGTCTCCTGCTGCTATCCATGACTGACTTGCACGCAAGGGAAAATATCCTCCTGTGAAACCTCACCGCTGGACTCACGTCTCCCCCCCAACCCCCGGAGAGAGAGGTGGAATGCTTGGCAGGATCACTGCTGTGTTGAGCAATCGGTTGCCCCCGCTCGCACACCCCACCCTGTGTTTGCCGGGAGAGTGATCAATTTCATAACCGATCCATCCTTTTTTGTAATCTGAAAGGCAATATCTGTCGTTCTGGCATGTTTACAGCGATATCCATAATTCCAATCAATTTACGGTGTAGGTGTATTTTAAAATTGTGATAGTTAAAGTGACGACTTTATAACTTGGCTGCGATGCATGTTTTTTACTGTTGTGCCAGGCGCAAAAAAAAAGATTTACAATAATGGGCGTTTGCAATCTCAACGTGAACTTGGGGGGGAGGGAGGAAGGAGGGATTTAACATTTTTTAGACGGTCCCGTCTTAAGAGACTATTCATCGAAGAGCATTTTAAGAGTTGACGGGTGGTAGAAAAGTGCCAGTCTCGTTCAGACTGGGTCAGCAGGGAGGCAGTCGCTGGTGGGCTTAACGGAAGTTTTAACCCTTTGCCTGCCAACGCCGAGGGGGGGGAAAACACAAACCCTCTGAAATGAATGTCTCCAGGGTGAAATTTTAAAAGTGATTGTTGTGCCCTGCCTTAACCATGGCGACTGCACTTTGAACCAATTGAAAGCACTTTGTGATACGTCTTGCACAGACTGAATGACTTGTACTTTGGTGCAATTAATAAGGGGAGAAAACCTTCCCCATTTCAAATCGCAAACAGCGGTCAGTAAACGACCGTTTAGTTTTAAGGGGGCTCGTTTTTGACCCATCGCACTTTGAAAGCAATGATTTTGAACACGGTTTGTACACTTATAAATGGCAATTCATCCTGTCGAGCTTGCTCAGATCTTCTGTGACACTGGCTTTACTGAGACTTTGGGTCACACTGGGTGTGAGTTGCTTGTTCCACGTCTCCTCACGAAGGGGGGTGTTTGGCTTGACATGGGCTCCCTGTGCAAAATTTCGGATCAGGGTCCTTACATTCCACCAGGCAACGGGCATTGAATCCGACCGACTTGATCTGGTGCCAGATCAGCACAGGCACAGTTGAGAGAAAGTGGATCGGCAGAGCGCAATGAGATTGAGCTCAATCCTTCAGTTTGTCACGGAATCCCGACAGGGACCTCGTGCATGTGCACAGACTGCACCACCCTAACCCCTGCCCCTTTCACTCTTTAGGCAGGGGGTTGGGTTCCCGGTTAGGCTTGTGGATTTCGGTCCTGCTTTTCACTGCCTCTTCCTTCCCCAACACCCCACCCCATATCCACCCCTATCTCCAACAACACCAGCAAACCAAACACCCAAACCCTCGCCCCCTCCCCTAAGACAGCTTGCACTGTCCTCTCAGTCACTTGTTACCAATGCAGCATTGGCCCATCATGCCTAAGCCAGCTCTTTGACAGAGCTGTCCAGTTAATCCCATCCATTGCCCCTGCTCTTTCCCCATAACCTGCGGATTTTATTTCCCTTCGAATATTTATCCGGTGTCCTGTCGAAAGTTACTATTGAACCTGCTTCCACTGCCCTTTCAGTTAACACATTCCGGATCACAATGACTCGCTGTGTGAAAACAAATTCTTGCCGTCTCCCATCTCAGATCCTTTTGCCGATTATCTTAAATCTGTCAAAAGTGACCTGCAACATCCAAGGCGAATAAGATCTGCGATGTGATTGTAACTAAGATGTACGATGTGGACCCTGAAATTTCCACACCGCTTTGCATAACAGATGAAGGAAACTTGATGCTACCTACATCTATAAGACCATAAGACATAGGAGCAGAAATTAGGCCATTCGGCCCATCGAGTCTGCTCCGCCATTCAATCGTGGCTGATAAGTTTCTCAACCCCATTCTCCGGCCTTCTCCCCGTAACCTTTGATCCCCTTACCAATCAAGAACCTATCTATCTTGGTCTTAAATACACTCAATGACCTGGCCTCCACAGCCTTCTGTGGCAATGAATTCCATAGATTCACCACTCTCTGGCTAAAGACGTTTCTCCTCATCTCTGTTCCAAAAGGTCTTCCCTTTACTCTGAGGCTGTGCCCTCGGGTCCTAGTCTCTCTTACTAATGGAAACATCTTCCCCACGTCCACTCTATCCAGGCCTTTCAGTATTCTGTAAGTTTCAATCAGATCCCCCCTCATCCTTCTAAACTCCATCGAGTATAGACCCAGAGTCCTCAAACGTTCCTCATAGGTTAAGCCTTTCATTCCTGGGATCAGACCTCTATTTTATCTCAGCCAGACTGGACTGAAGTGCATCGTCAACCATATGTGGATCATCCCTCCCCTTCCCTTTCCCTCATCCACCCTTGCAGGTCCCCAAGCGATTACCATGTTTCCAATTTTTCTAGATTGCGTAGGAACTTTCAAAAGGCAGTTGGACATAAAAGAGAAACTTAAAGAGAACTAATTTACAGGGGTTGTTGAGGTGGGGGGGTGGAGAAAGGAGGGAGGCTCAGGACTAAATTGGTCAGCTCATTCAAAGAGCCAGCACAGGTGGGATGGGCCGAAACACCACCTCATGTGCCGGAAGATTCCATCTGCCACCTCCGATGGTGTTGGATGGTTCTGGTTACTTTGGTTGCAGTTGCAGTGGATGACAAGCAACAGCACAAAAGCGCCATGGAAACCATGTAGATGCACTAGAACCACCATTTTGGAAACTAAGTAGTTGATCAGTGTCTAAAATAGAAAAGTTAGTCAAGATTTTGAGGTGGGAGATGAGCCAACCTGGTCTGTCTCTTTCGGAGGCTGAGAGACTTATCTGTTGTCCATTTGTAGAAACCTTCATTTCTCTGCTTGAGCAAGGGAAGTGGTGTCACATGATGGAAAGGCCTATGGCTCTCTCAGGCCAGGGAATCGTCCACCTTGACTGATGGAAAATGTTTGAGGTTCCTTCAGTTATAAAGCAAGCTTCTTTGCCCTCATGTCCAACCTATGACTTATGCTGAACCCCAGCCTCTGCACGTCCAGTGTCTAGGGCTGCCAACTGTGAATAAATGTATTTCTGGAGGTGTCATCACATGACTTGCACCCTATGCTCCAGCCATTAGTCGGGCCAACATGTCCATCCTTGTGATGCACTGCCTTCCTACACCAATTGGAAAGCAAAACGATTCATCACCCAATTGGATGAGGCTTAACTGTCATCCAAACAGCCTTGTTTTCCCATTTTCAATAAATAGTAAAGAGAAATGTTCAAAGAAAATGACAAAACAAACCAATGTTCTTCAATGTCCCAAAGATTTTTCTCCAGGGTTGCGCACAGCAGTGTCCTGGAGATTGATCTTCAATTCTTGGAGATGCCAAGGCAAACCTGGAGGGTTGGCAAACCCACCACTGTCCCTTGAGCAAAGAAATGCCAAAATGGATACGCTGTGGGACCCACAAGACAAGCATCACTGAAGGTGGAGAGAAGCCCCTCACAAGCCATTGAAAATTTTAAAATCAAGGTGTTAGTGGGCCAGGAAGTAATACAGGGGTGAGCAAGACTAGTACATGTTAAAATAAGACCAGGAGAATTTTGGATGAGCTGAAGTTTATAGAGGGCAGGAGACAGAATGTCCTCCAGGAAAACATTGGTTCATTTCTGACCAAGTAAAACATACAGCAACCACTCCTGTGGCCCTTAGCAACCAGGCTTTTCTCATGGACCTTAGCAACCAGTCCCTTGGCCCTTAACAACCAGTCCCTTCTCATGGTCTTTAACAACCAGTCCCTTGGCCATTAGCAACCAGTCCCTTCTCATGGCCCTTAGCAACCAGTCCCTTGGCCCTTAGCAACCAGGCTTTTCTCGTGGACCTTAGCAACCAGTCCCTTGGCCCTTAACAACCAGTCCCTTCTCATGGTCTTTAGCAACCAGTCCCTTGGCCGTTAGCAACCAGTCCCTTCTCATGGTCCTTAGCAACCAGTCCCTTGGCCCGTAGCAACCAGTCCCTTCTCATGGTCCTTAGCAACCAGTCCCTTGGCCCTTAGCAACCAGTCCCTTCTCATGGTCCTTAGCAACCAGTCCCTTCTCATGTCCCTTAGCAACCAGTCCCTTCTCATGGTCCTTAGCAACCAGTCCCTTGGCCCTTAGCAACCAGTCCCTTCTCATGGTCCTTAGCACCAGTCCCTTCTCATGGCCCTTAGCAACCAGCCCCTTGACCCACAAGATACTCAGCGCTGATGATGAAAGAAATCGCTCACAAGTTAACACAGCTTTGAAGAATTGGCTATTGTTTTTTTCAAAGCATGTCAGGAACCACGTGTCCCCTTCAGTCTGCTGGGCTGTGGGGCAGTCTTCCCTTTAATCTGCTAGGCTACTCAGCAACCCAGAAGTTACGTCACAGGCCACGCACAAGTCATCTCCTTTAAGATGCCGCACGTGCACAGTCGCACAAAAAATTTTAAAGGAACGGGGCTTTGCTTAAATGAATAGGTCACACGCAACAAAAAGAACTTAGAGGGGAGGGGCATTCCTGTGAGGCCATTCAGCCCATTGAACCTGTTGCATAGGAATGGAAGGAGGCCATTCAGCCCCTCAAGCCTGTTGCATAGGAATGGAAGGAGGCCATTCAGCCCCTCAAGCCTGTTCCACAACTTAATCAGGAAGCTGTGCTTTGGTGAGGGTGGGGGTGGATAGGGGTTTATTTGCTGTTTTTCTATCACATTAGGAGAAACACATTCATCTCATCACTTTTGCTTGCTTACTTGAGAAAGTGAATTAACCTGACAATCCGTGCACCATTTCTAGTGTTGGTTTTTTGCTAGCCTGAGCCTTTGCACTGGACTCTGGGCCTCGCTGGAGATTTGCTTTTGTACCTCTGTATTGTATCGCCAATTAAATCGATGCCTTTCTGTACATTTCCGTAAGTGATTTTACTGTGAACTGTCGTGACACTGAAGAAATTAATGGGTTGATCAAAGCTTCTGTCTTTGGAATATGGTTTAACTCATGGGTAAGGTTGCTGGTGACTGACTTGTGAATATTTTAATTTGGTGTTTCTCAAATAAAGAGGTTTTATCAGTTTGTCTTGAAGGAAGTGTGTTAACTTATTTTTGTCTTTGAATTGGCGAGAAAGTGGGAGGGAAAAATCTGCCATCTTCTTAATGGGCACTGCATTGACGGGTTACAGGTTTTGAACTTGGACACGACAGATTGAGCTTTTCATAGAGTTTCACGGCACAGAAACAGGCCATTCAGCCCATTCTGGCCTTTATGCTCCGCAAGAGCCTCCTCCCACCATTCCTCAACCTACTCTGTCGGCGTACTCTGCTACTCCCTTCCCCTTTACCTATTCTCCAAGCTTCCCCAAGTGTTAAAGTATTGGGTTGGTAATATAGTGGTTATGTTAGTAGACCAATAATCCAGTCAGCGTCAATAACCTGAGGTTATGAGTTCAAACCTCACTATAGTAGCTGTGGACAAATAAGGCTGGAATTAAAGAGCTGATGTCTCTGTAACCAGCAGGTTGTCATTATAATCCCATCGACCTCACCACTTTCATCCAGGAAGGGAAATCTGCCATCCTTTACCTGGTCTGGCCTACATGTGATTCCAGACACTTGGCAGTGTGGCTGACTCTTAAATGACCAAGCAAACCACTTAGTTGGCAAGAAGATGGCCCATCGCCATTTTCAAGACCAATTAACAATGAGCTTTGCCAGTTGCAGTGTTGCCCACAACCTGTGAATTAAGAAAAAGGTGCTCCTTGTGGTCACATAGGATTGCATAAGATATACGACACAGTAAAAGGACATTCAGCCTGACCACTCTGTTCCAACATGAATGCTCCACTCAAGCCTCCTCTTATCTATATCAGTTGTTACAAATGTAAAGTTTATAAGATTGTTATGTGTTAAACTGTCTTTGCAATTGAAGGTAAAACAGGAGACCCTAGAAGGGAGGTTGGTAGAAGGCTGTAGAATGCCCGGCAACAGACCATATGGTTTGGTGACCATGGGAACGAAAAGGCCCAGTCAGGAGACTTGCTGAGCAAGGTGCAAAGCTCTCAAACCTGAAAACAAAGGCAAGAGCAGCTGGGCAGACTTTCTCTCCCCGGGATTTTGGGCAGAAAGACAGAGAGAAGTGTCTCACAGGGAAACAAATGACTGCACAGTATGGTCAGTAGGTAGGAGAGCGGGTCCTTTCTGTGGGCTGAATGCGGGAGGGAAGACGGTCTCTGGTTAAAGAGACGCATCCTGTGGCAATCTAAGGATTCCAGAAGTTTCATCCTGGCACGGCTAGGGAGGGAAAGAATCACCAGAATGGGCCTCACTGCTGGTAATCAGTTTGGGACTACTCCAGAAACTGAGGAAAGCGGTTTTTGATGGTCACTCAACATTACAACTTGGAGAAATGAGGAGACACGGATGCTTTGGAAGCCGGGAGTGAGGTCGAACTGGTTCTTGTGAATATTCTGCGGAGAGTGAGACATAAAGTATAACTGTGGTGTGGGGCTTTCACTCATGTTAAAAAGTTAGAAAGGGGATATCTTTTTCTGCAGTTTAGAGTACTAGTTGCCTACACTAAGTTGTGTTTAGTTGTGTTGCTTTTAGTTTGTTAATTGTAGTAAAAGTCTTTCAACTTGAAATCTTGTGTGATCCTTTCAGTCGGTCACTGCAATTCAAATCACTTGTTTAAAGTTATCAGTGGGGATGGTAACACTGTGCAACCCTCTAATCCCCTCTCCCTCATGTTTATCTAGCTTATCTTTAAATGCATCTATACTTTTCATTTCAACCACTCCCTGTGATAATAAGTTTCCACACTCTCGCCACTCTTTAGGTAAAGACATTTCTTTTGACTTCCTTATTGGATTTCTTGGTGATTAATTTATATTGACGGCCTCTAGATATGCTCTTCCCCACACGAGGAAACATTCTTCCTGTATCCACTCGATCAAAACCTTTCAGAATTTTAAAGATCTCTGTTAGCTCACCTCTCAGCCTTCTTTTCTCAAGGGCAGAGAGACCCGGCCTCTTCATCCTTTCCTGAAATTTCGTTTCTCTTCGGCAGGTATGACCCACAGTGCCGTGACCTCCACCATGGGTAGGGTAAGGAGGAAGATCCCAAAACCACCCCAGCCGGAGCAAGGGTGTCAAACCCTGTGCTGTTGGCACCTGTCCGATCCACATCAGCCAACGATGAGAGGTGCTGCTTTTCCAAAACGCTATCAAACGAAGGCCCCATCTGCTCTGAAAGGTGCATGTCAGAGGAGGTGGTGGCATTAGTAGTATTGCCACTGGAGTAGTATTCCAGAGACCCAGTGTAATGCTCTGGGGAGTCCAGGTTTGAGTCCCAACGCAGCAGATGGTTGAATTTGAATCCAATGAAAAGTCTGGAATTGGAATTTTAATGATAACCATTGTTGATTGCCGTAAAAGCCCATCTGGTTCATTCATGTCCTGTAAGGAAGGAAATCTGCTGTCCTTACCTGGCCTGACTTACATGTGACTCCAGACCCACAGCCACGTGATTGACTCTTAAATGCCCGTAAGCAGGGACAATTAGGGATGGGCAGTAAATGCTGGCCTAGCCAGTGATGCCCACATCCCATGAACGGATAAAAAAAAATGTTAAAGGTCACACGGCACTTTTCAAAGAATATCAGGAGAGATTCCCCCTGGTGTACTGAGCAATATTTGTCCTTCAACCAACATCACTAAAAAGCTCTTGCTGTGTGTGAGAGCTTGTTGGGTGCAAATTGCCTGCTGATTTGCCCGACATTGAGGTCAGGGATTGGAGGGTCTGAATGGCTTTCATGTGCAGTTATCTGGTGAGCCAGGAGGGGGAGCAGTTGTCCCAGCAGTTGGATACCGATCAATTGAATTAAGAGGAACCTCAACTCTGAACTGAAATTAAAATGATAAACTGAGCTGCAGCAAGTTTGTCAACCCTCAGTTTTGGTTCCGGGCAATGTATCTACAGTTGATTCTCCCCACCACCCCCCACAACCCCAAGGACGTGTTAACTAAAATACTCCCATGTGCTGTGGAAGATCTCAGGTTGGATCCTGGGCTCGGTCAGTTTACATCACCTCACCTCATCTCATGAGAGGGTAGCACTCTGGCCTTTGAGTCAGAAATCATGGGTCCAATATAAGAGATAGTTTCAGGAGTATGCGGCCATCGTGTCTGCTCCACCATTCAATACTGGTCAAGGCTGATCTTGGGTTTCAACTCCATTCTCCCGCCCGCTCCACATATTCCTCGATCCCCTGAGAGATCAAATATCTGTCTATCCCAGCTATAAATATATTCAATGGTGGAGCATCCACAGTCCCCTGGGGTGAAGTAATTTCCCCTCATCTCAGTCCTAAATAACCAGCCCCCTTATCCTGAGACTGTGCCCCCCGTGTTTTAGATTCCCCACCCAGGGGAAACAATCTCTTAGTGTCTGCTTCATCAAGAACCTTGGAGGTTTCAATGAGATCGCCTCTCATTCTTCTAAATTCCAGAGACCGTAGGCCCAATTTACTCAGCCTCTCATCACAGGACAACCTTCTCACCCCAGGGACCAATCTGGTGACCCTTCACTGTACCGCCTCCAATGCAAATATGGAGACCAAAACGGCACACAGTACTTCATGTGTGGTCTCAGCAAAGCCCTGGACAATTGTAGCAAGACATCTTTATTCTCCAATCCCCTTACGATAAAGGCCAACATGCCATTTGCCTTCCTAATTGTTTGCTGCACCTGCATGCTAACTTTTTGTGTTTCTTGTACAAATACACCCAAGCCTCTATAAATCAACATGTGCAAAGTTTTACCCCTTCATTAAATATTCTGCTTTTCTGTTATGCCCAAGGAGGATAATCTCACACTCCCTCACATTATACTCCATCTGCCAACTTTTCTTCCCAGTCCCTTACAATTTACATCAATGCCTTAGATGAGGGGAGTGAAGGCGTGGTAGCTAAATATGCAGGTGACACAAAGGGAGGCAGGAAAGTATGTTGTGAAGAAGACATAAGGAGGTTGCAGACGGATATATTCTGGTTGAGTGAGCGGGCAAAGATCTGACAGATGGAGTTTAATGTGGGTAAATGTTCACTTTGGCAGGAAGAACAAAAAAGCAGAGTATTACTTAAATGCAGAACGGCTGCAGAATTCTGAGGTGCAGAGGGATCTAGGTGTTCTAGTGCATGAGTCACAAAACGTTAATATTGCAGGTACAGCAAGTAATTAAGAAGGCTAATGGAATGCTGTCCTTTATTACGCGAGGGACTGAGCATAAAAGTAAGGATGTGATGCTTCAGTTATACAGGGCATTGGTGAGACCACACCTCGAATACTGTGTGCAGTTTTGGTCTCATTTAAGGAAGGATGTAAATGCATTGGAGGCGGTTCAGAGGAGGTTTACTAGATTGATACCTGGAATGAGTGGGTTGTCTTATGAGGAAAGGTTAGACAGACTGGGCTTGTTTCCACTGGAGTTTAGAAGAGTGAGGGGTGATTTGATTGAAGTATACAAGATCCTGAACGGCCTTGACAAGGTGGACGTGGAAAGGATGTTTCCTCTTGTGGGTGAGTCCAGAACTAGGGGACACTGTTTTAAAATTTGGGGTCACCCTTTTAGGACAGAGATGAGGAGAATTTTTTTTCTCTCAGAGGGTTGTGCTTTTGGAATTTCTGTGCCTCAAAAGGCGGTGGGGGTGAATATTTTTAAGGCAGAAGTAGATAGATTCTTGTTAGGCAAGGGGGTCGAAGGTTATCAGGGATAGATGGGAATGTGGAATTTGAAACACAGACAGATCAGCCATAATCTTAATGAATTGCAGAGCAGGCTTGAGGGGCCGAATGGCCTACTTCTAATCCTGTGTCATATGTTCATATGTACCCTGTCTCTCTTTGCAGCCTCTTTATGTCCTACTTATGGTTTACATACCCGCCTAGTTTTATATCCAAAGTCCAAGACCCAGTCCAGAGACTCGGGCACATAATCCAGGCTAACATGCCCAGTGCAGTACTGAGGGAGTGCTGCACTGTTGGTGATGCCATCTTTCGGATGAGATGATAAACAAAGGCCGCCTCTGGCCTCTCGCCTCTATGTGACGATGAGGTGAGGAGTGCTCCCCAGGGCCCTGTATCCCTCAATCAACGTCACTAACAAACTGTTTACCACATATATTTAATTGGCTGCAACGTGTTTTTGGGATGTCCTGTACTGGTGAAAGGCGCTATAGAAATGCAAGTTCTTTGGTTTTTACAGCTGACGGTGGGACCTGGGGGCTGCAGCCCGACAGAAGGGGAAATTTAACAGGGAGCTCTCGATGTCCGTGAACAATGCTGAGTGTCGTACAGGGGTTACAGCTCGAGCAGCAAGTGGTCAGCAACTTCAACCCCTCACCACCACTGGCGAAGAAGATTTAAATCTCTCCAAGTTTAGTCCCAAATCATGTAGCGTTTGGAGAGGGGGTCGGAGGTGGGAGGTGGGGGTGCAGGGGAGGACGCGGGGTGGGGTGGGGTGGGTGGGTGAGCTGCGGAAGAGGGGGAGTGAAAATAAAAACAGCGGCGCGCAGTGACAGCGCTGCGCCCAACCAGAATAAAAACTCCCCCGTCAATCACGGGCGGAGACCTTGCTGCTGTGAACGACTGGGATTGATTTTTCTGCTCTGATCTGTATGATCCTCCACTCTGCTCAATTTTACTCCGGGTGGGGTTGGGGGGGAGATGCCAGCGGACTTCTGAACGGCCGGCCGCATTTTACAGCCCCACCCCCAGCCACGACGAGGGGTGGTGGGTCGGTAACCAGGGAACACTGACTGAGGATAGAAAGGACCAGGGGGTAGATGGGGAGAGTGTCTATCTGTTGTGACCTGGAGCACACTGGCCGACAGGGCGGTGGACAGGACGCCGATTCAATAAAAAACTTTCAGCAGGGGAGTCAGGTAAGGGTATTCGAAAATGTTGCCGGGCTGTGGGGAAAGAGCCGGGATGGGGGGGTTGGGACTGATGGGTTAGCTCTCCCAAAGAGCCAGCACAAGCAGGATGGGCCGAGCGGCTTCCTTTTTGTGCTGGAAGACTCTTATGATTTGTCCAGCGGCGAGGAGTCGCAGCCCAGTTGTCCGAATGAGCGAGACTGGGATAGAGGGAAGACGCTTTAAGAGACAGGACGAGAGTCAGGAGGATAAACAAGCTCTTCCATGTTTGAAAACGTGCCAACAAAGTACCTGCCAATCCCAGTTGCCTTTAGTATAGTTCCTCCTGGGAGTTTTTTTTATTGATGTCGGTTTAATGAGTTGCAGGACGAGAAGATAAGAAGAGCAGATAAGGATCTTTATCAAACACCATGCCTGATGATGCCTTGGAGATGTGGGGCAATCAACTCTCACGTGACTAGCAAGCTGACACTGACTGACACTGCTGTTGTATAGGCCTTTGAGCCCCAGTTTCCAACTATGGAAACTAAAGATAAGAAAGCCACAAACACACACAAACACGTCTTTATATCTCCCACTTCTCACCGGGAATCAACCGTCAGCGCCTCACAGGCATCATAGTAAAAGTGTCATTAAAATCCATCGCACGGTTTCCCTATATTGGGACACTCGAGTGACAACCTGGGGCCTTCGCTGCAAGACATCACGTTCTCCCTCTCTTTCTCTCTCTCTCAGAGGCATCTCCCAGTCAATTCAGTAAAGAAAGACCGGCTTGCATTCATGTAGCACCTTTCACAACCTCTGGATGTCCAAAGGCGCTTTTACCCGCAAATGAAGTAGCCTTTGGGGTGAAATTTGATGGTTTCCCCCCCCCCCGTCCACTGATTTGAAGAAAAGGGGGCCTTGTGAAATTCAGCCCGTGGCCTGCCCACCACCTTCCCACCAGCCCTGAGCTGTCTCCCATTTTATTGGGGGGGGTGTTGGTGGTGGGGTGGGTGGTTGGTGGGGAGTAGGCATCAGTTGACCCACCGGGCCTTTTGAGGCCATTAAATGGCCAATTAGTGGTCACTTAAGTACCTCAACCTACCCCTCTGCTATCTTATCCAGGGCCCAAGACAGATGGTTGGCCCAGCAGCTTTAACTGGACCGAGCTGGTGTTGGGCAAGGGAGGAGGTACCTCCTTTAGGGGTCTACTGTGCCCATCAGAGCAACCGCCCCATAAGGTTATACCCCCCACTTTAACTGCCCCCCACCCCCCACCCCACCCCACCAGCCTCTCAAACCTGACCCCTCACCTCCCTCGCTGGGGCCTGCCCCAGATTCACCTGCACACCAGCCTCCATAACCTCTTCTTCTTGGAGACTGCCTGTAATCCCAGTGGTGGCCACCGCTTGAATCTGGTGCTGCTGGGACTACAGAGCAGCGGGGCCAATTGGATTGGCTGGCAGCTCTCTAGGGCGGGACTTCCTCCCCAGATTCGGGGTAGCCAAGGTCAGCGGGGATGCATTCCCCATCGTGTCTTCAGGTGGAGGGGTGAGAAAGCCCAGCTTCTGAAAAACCCTGCCCTTGAAGTGCAGTTATTGGAACTTATGCACAGCAAGCTCCCATAACCAGTTGTTTTAAGAGTCTGTTAGGCCACTGGGGGGGCTACTCCCTGCTTTTCTCTGAGATTGCGCAGTGAAATCTTTTGCAGCCAACTGAGAGGGCAAACAGGGCCTCAGGTTTAAGGCCTCGTCCAAAAGATGGGCTTTAAGAATGTAAGGTTGAATCTATCATCCTGTTTGAGAGGTCATTGTACAATGTAGCAAGAAGGTCATCTCAGGCAGGCCGGAGCATGGGTTAACATCCACCTCCATCAGTGCCTCAGTCGCTCAGCACCATCGAAACAGGACAAAGGCACAGCCTTTCCATCCAAGAGACAATTGTTACCTCCAGACTTGACTTCAGCCTCCTTCCCTTCTCCCGCTCTCTGTAAACTCAAAGTATTCCAAAACTCTGCTGCTCATGTCTTAACTCAGCCTTGTTTAACCCATCGCCCTCTGACCCACATTTGCCCCCTCGTTCTGGCAACGCTTTGATTTTAAAGTTCAAATCTCTCCGCGGTCACCACCTGGGGCCCAGGCAGCTGAGGCACAGCCTCCAGTGGTGGAATGATTAAAACCGAGGATGCTCGAGAGGCCAGAATTGAAGGGGGTGCAGAGATCTTGGAGGGTTTGGAGCCTGGAGGAGATTAGGGAGAAAGCGAGGGGTGAGGCGAGGGAAGGATTTGAAAATAAAGATGAGGATTTTAATATCAAGGTGTTGCTTAACTGGCAGCCAGCTCAGTGAGCAGGAGGTGGGTGATAGGTGAATGGGGCTGGTTGTGAGTAAAGATTATGGGCTGCAGAGTTTTGAACGACCTCTAATTGATGGAGAAGGCAGATCATGGGAGCCCAGCCAGGAGAGCATTGGATTAGTCAGGTCTAGAGGTAATGAAGACAGGGATGAGCGTTTCAGCAACAGATGAGCTGAGACAGGGATGGAGTTGGGCAACGTTATGGCAGGTGGAAAGAAATGGTCTTTGTGATGGCGCGAATATGTGGCTGGAAGCTCAAGAGATTGTATGGCCTCCTGGCCTGGCAACACCTTGATCTTGAATTCAAATGCTTGATTTCAAATGCCTCCATGGCCTCACCTCTCCCTATCTCTGTAACTCCCTGTCAAACCTCCGAGATCTCCCTGGTCCTCTAACGCCACTGGAGTTTGCAAGAGTAAGAGGCGACTTGATTGAAACCCTCAAGATGCTGAGGGGTCTTGACAGGGTGGATGTGGAGAGGATGTTTCCTCTTGTGGGAGAATCTAGAACTAGGGTTTACTGTTTAAAAATAAGGGGTCACCCATTTAAGACGGAGTTGAGGAGAATTTTTTCTCTCAGAAGGTAAGTGAGGCTTTGGAACTCTCTTCCTCAAATGGCATTGGAAGCAGAGACCTTGAATATTTTTAAGGCAGAGCTAGATAGATCCTTGATAAACAAGAGGGTGAAAGGTTATCAGGGCAGGCGGAAATATGGAGTTGAGGTTACTTTCAGATCAGCCATGATCTTATTGAAAGGAGGAGCAGCTCGAGGGGCCGAGTGGCCTACTCCTGCTCCTAATTCATATGTTGAGTATCCTCGGTTTTCATTGCTTCACCATTATTGACTGTGCCTACAAGCTACCTGGTCCCTAAGCTCTTGAATTACCTCCATAAAACTCTTTGTCTACTTCCTCCTTTGACGCACTCAGTAAAACCTGCCTCTTTGACTAAGCTTTTGGTCTTCTGCCCCAATCCCTCCTTAGATGGATCAGTGTCAAATTTTATCTGATAATTCTCCTGTGAAACGCCTTGGAAAATTTTATTGCATTAAGGGTGCTACATGAATGCACGTTGTTGTTAGGATTGCTCACAACCGAATCACGCTGAACTGCTTCCCTCACAATAACTGAATTTCGGAAGGAATTTTGTTTGAACTCCAGTGTCACTGGCAAGGCCAGCATTTATTATCCTGCTAGACCACTTCAGAGGGCAGTTTGGAGTCAACCATATTGTTGTGGGACTGGAGTCACATACGTGCCCATAAAGGGTTCCGTTCCCTTCCTCCTTACAGCCCAGACTGGGTAAAGAGAGCATGGTTCCTGCCCCAAAAAGGCATTAGTGAACCCGTCGGGTCTCGTACGGCAGTGCTATAGCCTTGTGGTCACTTTTGTCGATAAAGAAATAAAGTAGAAAGAAAGATTCTGGTTTCTACAGCGTCTTTCGCAACCTCAGGGTGTCCAGGTGCCACTTGGCAGACATGAGAGAAACGTGGAAACCCAGTCGCTGTTGCAATGTAGAGAACCAGTTTCTGTTTCCCGAATTTCTCAAACTGGATTCTCAAGAGGCCATTACGGGATTTGAACTCAGATTCTCCGGATTATCAGATCGATGCGTCTGGATCATTGGTGTAAAAATAAAAGCACTAGGTGACTGCACCCCTGGCTTGAGGCTATATAAATACGTGTTATTGTAACTGTTGGGGCATTCTCAGCTCTGATGTATCGGCCGCTTTGTAGCCAACACAGACTGCGGCGGTTCAAGAGGAAGAGTCACTGGCGCCTTTTCAGAGCAGCCAGTGAATAGACAATAAAGGACGGCCTTGCCAGCCTTGCCAGGCACGCCTATATTCCCGGAATGGATATGGAAAAAAACTCTCTGGATAGCTGCTCTCACCGCTCGGTAACATTCCGCCAACTAACGTACGCCCATTTCTCAACAACCCACAACTGACCGCGATGTATTCTCGGATGTAGTTGTTCTGCGCTAACCAGTCAGTAATCCAGGCTGACTAGGCATTCACCTGGGTCATAGTCAAGGACAGTGCGAGTCAATCAGAGTAATATATCTTTACAACCCTCCCAGTCACCCCCATAAACTAACTTTCCATAAACCATAAATTTATTAGGAGCTTTGTAATCATTAACTGTGCACTCACGGATCTTGAACCAGAATAACGCCAAATGTTTGGTTGCTTACGACCATGTGAATGTGTGAAATGTCCTCACAGGAACTGTAGTGTGTCTGACTCCATTTAGGAGACGCCTGATTAAACCCTGTGAGGGCCAGTTAGCTGGGCTGACTGGGTGGCCACAGTGTGATGCAGAATGATACCAATGGCGTGAATTCACTCACCGTACCGGCTGTGGTAGTTCACGGAGGCCGGCCTGCTCCTCCTTTCAACCTTGCCCCACGCTTGTGGAGTGACGCCCCTCAAGCTCTACAAACAATTGCCTCTCTCTCTAATGAAGAGAGATGCCTCTGGCACTTCATGGACTATGCATAGTTGCCTGATTAAACCCTATGACTTTTGAGGCTGCGCCATAATCTCCATTCACCAATTTCCCAACATGGCAGCCAGCTACCAATTGCACTTTGTTTTCTTTATTCTTTCATGGGATGCGGGTGTCACTGGTAGGTCCGGCCATTTGTTGGCCATCCCAAACTCAATGGCTTTACTAGGCCATTTTAGGACAGCGGTTACCACATTGCTGTGGGTCTAGAGTCATGCGTAGGCCAGGCCTGGTCAGGATGGCAGATTTCCTTCCCAAAAGGAGCATTAATGAACCAATTGATGATAGTTGTCATGGTCACCATTACTAATAGTGGCTTTATATTCCAAATTTATTAACTGAATTTAAATCCTGCCAGCTGCCATGGTGGGATTTGAACCCATGTCCCCAGAGCATTAAACTGGGCTTCTGGAATATTAGTCCAGTGACATTACCAGTACACAACACCACCGTCACCGCCCCTGCCCCCACCCCCAGAATCACTGCTGTTCCAATGCAAGTGCTGCACTTTCGCACCTGAGGTTGAACAATGACAGAAGCTTAGGAATTGTTAGACAAGGTCCATCGAATTCACCTCCTACCATCTCCTGATGGTCACATGATACAACAATGATGAAGTTGTTGACTGATCATAGGAGTCAATCAATAGAAAGACTTAGATTTCTAAAGTGCCTTTAACAGCCTCAGGGCATCCCAAAGCGCAAAGTACTTTAAAGTGTAGTCACTTATAGGAAACACGGCAGCCAATTGGTGCACAGCAAGCTCCCACAAGCAACATTGTGATATGACCAAATAATCTGTTTTAGTGATGTTGGTTGAAGGATGAATATTGGCCCAGGACACCAGAGAAAACTCCCATACTTTTCTTCAAAATCGTGGCCATGGGATCCTTCACACCCAACTGAGATAATTGCTGGGGCCTTGGTTTAAAGTATCCTTCTGAAGGATGGCACTTGCCACTCCCTCAGTACTAGCACTGGGAGCGTTAGCCTGAATTATGTGCTCGAGTCTTTGGGGTAGCGCTTGAACGCATGACCTTTCAATTCCAAAACAAGAGACAGCGCTACCCACTGAGACATGACTGATACAAACCCAAAGAAGAGGGGAGCTCTCCCCAGTGCTCTGGCCCAATGTTTCCACATCCCCTCCCCCACCCCCAGTCCCCACCTCACCGCCTCTCTCCCCCCCACCCCAACAACCAACATCACTAAATCAGCAGATTATCTGATCATCGTCGCATTGCTGCTTTGTGGGAGCTTGCTGTGCTCAGGTTGGCGGCTGCGTTTCCAACATTACAACAGCACTTCAGAAAGAGCTTCATTGGAAGTAAAGAGCTGCGGGGGGCACCCTCAGGCTATGAAGGCAGCAGTAAAAATGCAAACTCTTTCTTCAAGCCTAATGTAGGAAGTCAGTTCCTGAAATGGTTCAAGTACCCAGCAACAGTGTGATTATTTCCCTTTCCTAATGGATGGTTTTTATGCTGTGATTGCAATGATTGTTCCATTGCTTTGTCCCACACCAATCAATATTGACTCATGCCCTGATCCACAGGTTGTCTCTTACACAGAGGAATCACCTCCACCGCCCGGGTCCAGAGTCAAATTGCCGACCAAACAAGTTTTTATAAGAAGGGGGTGGAGCAAGGCAGAGCTGGAATTTATTGCCTTGTTGGGTATTTCAACAAATGACAGAGCTCGCATTCCATCTGCCAGTGAAAGGTAAAAAGCACCCGGAGGAAGTTTTGCCGCGGAATTACGATGCAAAAGCTTTTTAAGTTCGAAAACACCCCACAGGATTTTTATTGCCGTGTTGTCACTATGGTGGTAAAGGGCTAAATCAGTTCAGTTGGTGCTTCATTTCCAGGAACCCCCCGCTGAACCACCCTAACACGCCATCGTGTTTCAGTAACCAATGTAACATTTCTCCAGGGCTCATGTCGCAGTATTCATGAAGCGCCAGGGGCTAATTATTCTGAGGCTGTGCACCCAGGCCAGATGCCACACACCAGCCATGTGCCAGGCAGCGATGTGTCAGTCCACCGGTCTACCAGCCACATTGGAGAGCCAAAGGAAACGCACTCGATGAATCTCCAGCATCTTGGGTCCAAAATGTGATTATTTCTAACTTAAGGGAAGCAGGAGACACAATGACAGGCGTCCTGGATCTGAGGAGAGATATCAACTTAGGCGTTAGAGGAAAATGCAGGGGCGGATTTTCTGCCAGTCCGACATCCTGTCCAATTTACCTTTCCACTCTCTTCATTCGGGCAGGGTGTTTAATGAGACCATAAGACCATAAGACGTAGGAGCAGAGGTAGGCCATTCGGCCCATCGAGTCAGCTCCGCCATTGAGATCATGGCTGATCTGATAACCCTCAACTCCACTTTCCTGCCTGTTCCCCATAACCTTTGATTCCCTTACTGATTAAAAATCTGTCTATCTCAGCCTTGAATATACTTAATGACCCAGCCTCTACAGCCCTTTGTGATAAAGAATTCCACAGATTCACTACCCTCTGAGAGAAGAAATTCTTTCTCATCTCTGATTTAAATGGGCGCCCCCTTACTCTGAGATTATGCCCTCTGGTCCTAGACTCTCCCACAAGGGGCAACAACCTCTCAGCATCTACCCTGTCAAGCCCCCTAAGAATCTTATATGTTTCAATAAGGTCGCCTCTCATTCTTCTAAACTTCAATGAGTACAGGCCCAACCTACTCAACCTCTCCTCATAAGAGAATCCCTCCATACGGGATCAACATGGTGAACCTTCTCTGGACTGCCTCCAATGCCAGTATATCCTTCCTTAGATAAAGGGACCAAAACTGTTCAGTGTTCTAGGTGTGGTTTAACCAGTGCCCTGTATTATTTTAGCAAGACTTCCCTATTTTTATACTGCATTCGCATTGAAATAAAGGCCAACATTCCATTTGCCTTCCCTATTACCAGAAGAACTTGTATGTTAGCTTTTTGTGATTCATGCATGAGGACCCCCAAATCCCTCTGTGCTGCAGCCTTCTGCAGTCTTTCTCCATTTAAATAATATTCAGCTCCTATTCTTCCTGCCAAAATGCATAACCTCACATTTTCCCACATTATATTCCATTTACCAAGAGTTTTCCCACCCACTTAAACTGTCTATATCCCTTTATAGACTCTTTGTGTCATCCTCACCACATGCCTTCCCACCTATTGTTTTGTCATCTGCAAACTTGGTGATAGTACATTCATTTCCCTCATCCAAGTCATTAATATATATTGTAAATAATTGTGGCCCCAGCACTGATCCCTGTGGCACCCCACTAGTTACAGGTTGCCATTCTGAAAATGCCCACCTTATCCCAACTCTCTGCCTTCTATTAGTTAGCCAATCCTCTGTCCATGCTAATATACTACCCCCAATATCATAGGCTCTTATCTTATTAAGGAGCGTTATGTGCTGCACCTTATTGAACGCCTTTTCAAATCCAAATATATTACATCTACTGGCTCCCCTTTATCTATCCTGTTTGTTACCTCCTCAAAGAATTCTAATACATTTATTAGGCATGATTTCCCCTTCATGAAGCCATGCTGACCCTGCTTGATTAGATTATACATTTCTAAATGCTCTGCTATTACACCCTTTATAATAAACTCTAACATTTTCCCAATGGCAGGTGTTAAGCTAACTGGCCTATAGTTATCTGTTTTTTGTCTCCCCCCTTTTTGAACAAGGGTGTTACATTGGCCGTTTTCCAATCCTCTGAGACTTTTCCAGAACCTAAGGATTCTTAGGAGATTACTACCAGTGCATCCACTATCTCTGCAGCTACTTCCTTTAACAACCTAGGATGCAACCCATCAGGGTGGCTTGTGATCCATCCCTCACCAGCTCCATAAAGGTAAACTTTCCTCCTGTATTCTTGTGACCTGTCAAGTTAGCACTGACTTAGCCATGAGGCCATGCATTCAAGCCCCACTCCAGAGACTTGAGCCCGATAATCTAAGCTGACATTCCCGCTTCAGTACTGGGGGAAGCCCTGCTGACCTGGGAGTGCCATCTTCGGGATGAGAAGCTAAGCCATTGCCCCTCTCAGGTGGATGTGAAAGATCCCGTGACTGTCTTTGCAAAGAAGACCACCTTATCAGATGGTGAAATTTGACTTTAATTTTTTAAAAATCTGGAATTGAAAGTCTGATGATGACCACAAAACCATTGCCGACTGTTGTAAAAAAAATAATCTGGTTCCTAACGTCCTTGAGGGGAAGGAAATCTGCCATCCTTACCTGGTCTGGCCTACGCATGACTCTAGATTTACAGCAATGTTGTTGACTCTAAAATGCCCTCTGAACAAGGGCAATTAGGGATGGGCAATTAATGCTGACCTTAACTAGTGATGCCCCCATCCCATGAATGATTAAAAAAAATAGGCATTTTTGAACGTCCTGAGGTGGTGAAGGGTGCTACACAAATGAAAGCCCGTCTCTCTGCCGAGAGTTATCTCCGGGTTCGAGAAACTGAACTGGGATCAGTGTGGGATTCTGGAACTGATTTCTAATGGAAGTGATAGGCCATTAATTTTTCTCTCAATACTTAGTCTGCCACTGATTTATTACTATTTATCTTGCTGCATGGTGCCAGACATTAATGCACTGTAATGTTCAGGAAGAGTTATGATTCATTGTTCACTGTTTTTTATAACAAACAGAGGAGTCACTATCATTCGAATCGATGGTCTATTTATGTAAAGGGACAGGTTGTGTTTGGTGACACCCGCCCCCCCTTCCCCCACCGATTTATTAACTGAATTATTATCTGCCCAATGACTAACTTTGTTCCAATACGTGATAAGTGTGGAATGAAGTATGGATGTCTTATTCGAACTCGATGAGCTTGACACTTAACTGCCTCTGAAATATCTGAGCAAGACACTCACTTGTGTCAACATATAACTCCATCAATCTTCCATCAAAAGTGTACTTTCCCTGGGAGTGTTCGATGGAAACAGTGTAGAGGGAGCTTTACTCTGTATCTAATCCTGTGCTGTACCTGCCCTGAGAGTGTTTGATGGGGACAGTGTAGAGGGAGCTTTACTCTGTATCTAACCCCATGCTGTACCTGTCCTGGGAGTGTTTGATGGGGACAGTGGAGAGGGAGCTTCTTGAACCACTGCAGTCCATGTGGTCAAGATACATCCACAGTGTTCTTAGGGAGGGAGTTCCAGGGTTTTGACCCAGGGACAATGAAGGAACAGCGATATAGTTCCAAGTCAGGATGGTGAGTGGCTTGGAGGGGAACTTGCAGCTGGTGGTGTTTCCATGTGTCTGCTGCCCTTGTCCTTCTAGGTGGCAGAGATTATGGGATTAGATGGTGCTGTCGAAGGAGCCTTGGTGAGCTTCTGCATTGCTACTTGTAGATGGTACACAGTGCTGCTACTGTGCATCGGTGGTTGAGCGAGTAAAAGTTTAAGGTGGTGGAGGGAGTGAATGTTTGTGGATGTGGTGCCACTCAAGCAGGCTGCTTTGTCCTGGATGGTGTTGAGCTTCTTGAGTGTTGCTGGAGTTACACTCATCCATGCAAGTGGAGAGTATTCCATCACACTCCTGACTTGTGCCTTGTAGATGGTGGACAGGCTTTGGGGAGTCCGGAGGTGAGTTACTCTTCGCATGATTCCCAGCCTCTGACCTGCTCTTGTACCCACAGGATTTATATGGTTAGTCTAGTTCAGTTTCTGGTCAATGGTAACTCCCAGGATATTGATAGTGGGGAATTCTGAGATGGTAATGTCATTGAATATTGTTATGACCTGGAAGAGCATGTGTCGGGACTTGCCCCTTCTTTCCCACTCCTCGATTGATCGTAACATAGTTTTTGTAATTTTTATGATTGAAGGTTTTCGTTCAATGTCTGTGACCAGCCATTTACATGCTAATTGCAAAGAAACCAGTCTGACAAGCTTTCTTCAGTTTAAACAAAAGGGGTTCATTTTTATTGTGCTAAAAACCCATCTAAGTAAAGATATAAAGATATTTCAAGAAGTAAACTCACATCCCAACCATTGCAACGCACAGGCAGGCATATAAAATTACAAGATCTACACTAGGAGGTTACTCTTTGACCAAATTAAAATTCACTGATAACAGGCAGAAAATAGAGAGTTCACTGTTTATGGGAAGAATATTCCCCCCGCTCGGGGTGAAGTGCACTGGCAGGCGCAGGCAGGCGCGGCTCCTAACAGCGCCCCCAATCGGGGAGAGGGGCACTGCCAATTAAGGCCCGCCCAGCGTGACGTCAACCAGGAACCGCTATGCACTCCCTGTGTAGGCGGGGGAGGGCGGGGGTGGGATTCCCTCAGCCGAGAGTGCGCTCTTTTGCGCATGCGCGAGAAAGAGCGCACTCATCTCCCTGAGGCTCAGTGCTGCCTCAGGGAGATCGGCACCAAATTTAAAAATGGTCAAGGGGCACAGACAAAATTTCCCTGACATGTGCCCTCATGCGACACTGTCACATGAGTTGGGACATGTCCATCACTTTTAATCAAACGTTTAATAAATTTTTAAAAAACCTTCATGAAACCTCATCCCGCCCGTGGATGAGGTTTGGTGCTTTTTCTGAAGCCCGCCAGGGCTCCCGGCCTGCCCGCCAATCCTTAAGGTTGGACGGGCAGGTCCGTTAATGATTTCAATTACTTTTTAAATGGCCTCAATAGGCCGTTGACAGATCGGCGGGCGCACAGCTGATTCAGCTGCGCCCCCGCCAACCTGAAAATGGAAGTGATGCGGGGTGACGTCGGGAGTTCCGCCTGATGTCATCCCGCATCATTTTACGTGTCATCGAGCGGGCCCTTCCCCCTGCTTCGCTGACCCAAAGATCCTGGCCTATGAGCCTTTGGTTGAGAGATTCTGTTGCTGCTCCATTGGCAGATTTATTTCAGTCTCTTCATTTTGTGTTGTAGTAAAAGGCATTTGAAAAATGCCTATTCTGGTCACACTACCTCTCTCCCCATTGTGATTTCAGATGATAATTGATTACCTCATGGCTGCATAGATCTTGGTTATTGTTCTGCCCTAGGTGATTATTTTCTCTAATGTCCCAGCCATTAACTCCTGAATGATCCATCTTCCATCCTGATGAGGTAGGAAGAACACCTTCCATATAGCTATTATCCTGGTAGACTATCTGTCTCAGCATGAAAGGTAGCTTTGTAGAAATGCAAATGATGAGGGCCAGGACAGTTTCAGTAAGTCTCTGAAGTAACAAAACAAAAACAGAAACAGAAATACCTGGAAAAACTCAGCAGGTCTGGCAGCATCGTTGGAGAAGAGCACAATTGACGTTTCGAGTCCTCATGACCCTTCAACAGAACCCTTCTGTTGAAGGGTCATGAGGACTCGAAACATCAACTGTGCTCTTCTCCAACGATGCTGCCAGACCTGCTGAGTTTTTCCAGGTATTTCTGTTTCTGTTTTTGTTTTGGATTTCCAGCATCTGCAGTTCTTTGCTTTTAGTCTCTGAAGTAATTCTTAAGGTGTCAAATCAGCAGGTGTGAAATTCCATGACAGGCGCCCAGATGTTGGGGGCCTATGAGGTGACGGCGGAATGGGCCACTTCCTGCCTGCCCCACCACGAGATTCGACATGCCCCTTGCGGCTGCATAGTTAATGAGCTGAACAACGCAAGATCTCCCATGTTCAGCCGCCCCACTCTCCAGCGGAAGCCACTCCGAGTTCGCCTTCCGCCACCAGACGTAGCCTCCGAAATAGAAAATTCCCCCCTGTGTGTCACATTGGTCAGAGGAACAATGAAGGAACAGTGAGATTGTCAGTGAGATTATCAGTGTTTTGGAGGTTCCCTTCTCACAACTGCCTCAAGATTTTCTCTCTCATCGCTTTGGTAGAAATTTGACAGAAACCACAACAACAACTTGCATTTAAATAGTGCCTTCAATGAAGTAAGCCATCCCAAGGTACTTCACAGGAGTGTTTTCAGACAAAATTTGAGACCCAGCAACATCAGAAGATATTATGTAAGCGAGCAAAAGCATGGTCAAAGCCATAGGCCTTAAAGACCGTCTTAAAGGAGGGGAGAGGGGTGGAGCGGCTTAGGGATGGAATTCCATAACTTCAGGCCCAGGCAGTTGAAGACATGGCGCCGATGGTGAAGCAATTAAAATTCAGGATGGACAAGAGACATTTGGGAGAAGACTGAGATCTCGGAGGGTTGTGGGGCTGCAGGGGGGCTCAGGGATAGGGAGGGGGCGAAGTCATAGAGAAATTTGAACACAAGGGTGAGAATTTTACAATCGAGGCATTGCCAGACCAGGAGCAAACGTAGGTCAGTGAGCACAGGAGTGATGAGTGTTGATGCATTAACAGCCCCTAGGATACCAAAAGCAGCACTCGACCGGCCCTGGAGAGCATTAAAGGGCCAGTAAGGCAGACTTATGGCCATCCAGATTCCCACCCTTGCTGCACATTTGTTGCGTTGGACCTGGATGGAATTGTACTGACAGTCCGCCTCAGTTTGGTAAGGACCACATTCCTGCAATTTTTGATGGATTTGAGCCTCATCGTTTACCGGAGATGCGTTCTCTGCTCCATCAGGCTTATACCACTCAAGCAGAACCTTTGGAATTTCCATTCCCAGGACAACTTGAATTTGTGCAAGGATGGCTAGGAGGAATTTCATTCGAATTTTTTAAATAAGGTAAAATTTCAACAGAGTAAATATTGAGAGGCCATTTCCTTGGCCAGGGATGATCATCAGTTTAAAATTGTGACTAAGAGAATGAAGAGGGAGGTTAGGTGGCCGAAGCAGATTCAGTAGTCATTTTCAAAAGCGAATTGGTTGAATGCTTGAAATGGGAAAGCATTCAGGACGATGGGGAAAGATTAGGGGGAGTTGGACTAATTGGATAGCCCTTTCAAAGAGCCGCCACGGGCAAGATGGGCCGAATGGCCCCCTTCTGTGCTGTTAAATTCTTTGACTCTGCGAATCCAGGACAAATTATGTCGCGCAGAGAGCTGTCCAAACACAGACTGCTTTGCCGTAGGGAGTGAAGCTTTTGCATGGGGGACAGATCAACACTTGAAGGAGGGCAAAATATAGGGTTACATAAAGAAAGGTTTGGGGGATTAGCTTGGGATTGCACCGGGAAAGAGCCAGCACCAAAATAATGGGCTAAATTACATTTTTTAAAAATGTATTCTTCGTGTTTTGTGGGCATCACTGGCAAAGCCAGCACTTGCTACCTCTGTGACAACCCAATCCCCAAACAAGGTCCCCCAATTTGTTAAATTCCCGAACGGGACCCCAATTTTGTTATCCTCCCGGGTGAGGAGAAATGAACTGGCTCCCCTCCTTTATTCAACCCCCCTTGGTTGGTCCCAACAAGGTTAATTTAAAAGGGATCCCTTCCCTCATGGATACCTTTTCCCAGCCCAAATTTTTTTTATTTTTTTTTTGGAAGGAGTCAATTTAACCAGGCTGTCTTGAGTCAAAGGAAGAATAAGTTTATTAGTTAATAAAAACCCAAGAAAAATGATAAAAAATGCAGCACACATACACACAGGTCAGAAATGAGAAGCTAAAAGTCTAGATAAAAGTTTAAAAAAGATATACGAATCAGTCTTTGGCTTGTCCGTGAAGCGTAGATGGAGAAACGTTGTGGCCATTAAGTTGGGTGATCCCGGTAGAGCTGACTTTGGCAGTTTCACAGTTGGTTTGGAGACACTTGGTTCTGCAGGGTAGCTTCTGCCGAGCCTTGCCTCCAGCAACAGAGAGGGAGAGAGAGACTTCACCTGCAACTGCAGAGGTGACTAGTTGGTCTTCTTGCTTTCACACATGCAACACACCAGCACACACTGCACTGATCTGCAGCTAGTTTTTTTTAACCAATTTTTTCCTGAGTATTCCTGTAAGGGAAAAAAATCCATGACTTGCCCAGAGTCTGTTTTCTTTGACCTCTAACCATTTCACACATTCTGAGATATGAATCAACAGGAGATGGATTTTAGATGCCTGCTGAGATGTGGTAATCAGTATTTTGTCTCTACAACCACAGGAAAGTAAAGTTCACTCCCTTGCTTCTTTCCTATCTTCCTGTTAAGCGTTTCTGCTTGAAGGAGGCCATGACACCTGTTCAGGTGTGACATTCCATGTTCTCCAAGGGCAGGTCTGTCAGTATAATCCACATAGGATTTTTTTCCAGAAAGTGGTCACTTTACATTATTAGCCATGTTTTGCTCAGTGTCCTTTCTTGTATTTCTTTAAAAATACACACATCTTAATTAAAAGTTCAATTTGCCCATAAGTAATTTATGGCTATAATCAGCTTTTCATGATACCTGTCTCAAATTGCCCTTGAACTGAATGGCTTGCTAAGCCATAGTGGAGAGCAGTTAAGAGTCAACCACATTGCTGCAGGTCTGAAGTTACATGTATGCCTCACCAGCAGGAAAGTGATCTAGATGGGTCTTTACAACAATCAATGATAGTTTCATAGTCACTATTACTGAAACTAGCTTTTCAATGCCAGATTATTAATTAAATTTAGCTAGACTAGCTGCCATGGTGGGATCTGAACCCCAGAACATTAACCTGGACTTCTGGGTTACTAGTCCAGTGACATAACCACTACACCACCATCTCCCCACAAAGCCACCAGCTTTAGCTTCTTTGGTAGTGCTCTTGTCTCTGAGTCAGCAGGTCGTGCATTCAAAGCCCATTGCTTGAAGGCCAAATACAGATGTTGATAGAAGTAAAGATGGAAGGGAAAAGATGGATGTTTCCACAAAATGGGAGATTGTGTGGGTCTTGAAGGATGAGTCACCAGACAGCGGGCTTGGATGAATTGAGCTAGGATCTGCTCATGATGGTCCAAACTAACTCCTTACCATCAAATCTTACAGCCAAACGTCGCATTTCTACCATTCCTACATTACCTTCCTGGCCAAACTTTATCCAATCCCTTCCACCACTTTAGAAACATTTACTGTAAATACATCTTCCTTCAAAAATGTCACTGGGCAGAATCGTCCTAGATTTGCACTAAGTGCCATTGTGGGTGGGAAAAAGGATGTTTTACCCGCTGGCCGCAATGGCGGCTTTTCACACTGTATCATCCCAATCCCACCTCATTAATCAGGCATTTCCAGGAAACATGCTGTTTCAATGGCAGGCAGACTCTCATTCGCCCGCCACACCATCACCTCACCACTTCATCATGCCGGACGCCATATTTAAAGTGTAGCCGCGTGCACACCTCTCAGTGCTTCCAACCCAGGGCTGCTGCGCAGAAGACATGGCCCCGATAGGCAAGAAGACTGCAGCCCCCCCGAATTTAATGATGTCTTCCTCAAGCACCTTTTGGACACAGTGGAGGCCCACTGTGATGTCCACTATCCCCTGCTCTGGGCAAAGATCATCAAGCAAGGTCGCCATTCCAGCATGGGAGGTGGTGGCAGTGGTGGTCAGTGCCAATGCCCTGCAAAAGAGGACAGTCACCCAGTGCCGCTACAGGATGAATGGTCTCGTCATTCCATCAGCGTAACTCACTCTTCTCATCGCTCTCAACCCAGACACTCACAAACCCACTGCAGATCCACAGGGATCTCACACCTCCAGGGACAACATCATTAACTCTCACACACACACCCTCACATCTCCATCAGACTCATATCCTCTGGAGTTCGCGTCCTCAACCCGTCCATGGCTCCGCTCACCACACAAACATGCCACGCAGTGCCATGTGTCCTGCTCACACTCTCTCCATCTGCTTTCATGTAGGAGAAGCTGGTTCACAACAGCAGCAACAGGTCCCAGACCGGGGGTGGACTGGCCCACTTTGAGGAGCGTGCCATCGCGCTGAGTGGTGAGGACGTAGACCGTGCCTGCAGCGACAATGAGGCCGGCAGCAGACACCTTTGTGAGGGCCTCGCACCACATCATCCCTCTCTCAACATAAATATGAGTGCCTCTCTCTCCTGCTTTTGACTCTGCTGACATGCACTAATTATCTCTACTGTGGTTCACAGGGAGCTCTGCCAAGCGACCGACACCCTCAGCCAGTCAGTCCCTCAACTCCATCCAGGTCCTCACCTCCAGCAAAGAGGACACTTCTTCCTTTGAAGAGCTGGAAATAAGCAGCCTGGAAGACCTGTCACAGCGCTTACCCACAACCTCTACCAGCGCAGACACACACACCTCGATGGGACCTAGATCTAGAGTAGGCTCGGGTTGACAATCTGGTGGTCACCGCACGGACACATGTCCGCAGCAGGAGGAGGACTGCTGGGGAAGAGGCACCTGTGAGGTCCAAGTCAGATGACAAGCCTCTGGATTCAGCCTTCCAACTCATCCTGTAGAGTCAGCAGAAGGCAGGGGAACATCACACAGAGCTGTTGGAAGTCTTAAACGGAGAGGCACATGAGTTGGAGGAGTGCGTCCACCTGCTCCCTGGTGAGATGGTGCCCACTTGTGCAGGTCTGCATGGGGAGGATGGCGGACGCCATGGAGACTCTGGTCCAGCAGAACGCGGAGATGTGTGCAGACCTGCAATCCATCACGGGAGCCATGTTCCTGCACTAGTAACACGAGAGGGAAACGGGCACCTCAACATCCCCCCAGATGATCCTTCCCCTCAAGGAGTCAGGCCGGGGCCCTTGGGCACCCAAAGGGAGGAGGAGCAGCAGCTGGACACCCCTGGGTCATCCACTCAGGCATCTCAGAGCCTGTCCTCTCCCTCTGAGTCCCCTTTGCCTGTGACCCCTTCAACCACATCCTCTGTCACCGCAGAGGGAGCAACTGGCCCACAGGAGGACAGTCAAAGCAAGCTGGGGCTCCCAAGGCTTTGGCTCTCCTGGAGACCCATGCCAAAGTCATCAGAGGCACCAGGGCCAACCATTCCACAGGCTGTCTCCAGCCCTGATGCAGATGTTAGGGCAGTAACTAGAAGTCTAAGGCATTTAGAAGTTAAGAAACTCTGATCACAGTTGGTTGCATTTTGTCATTTTACAATCTGAAAATATATTCACTTTCACTGACTAATTGGTAATGATGTCTTTCAGCTTGATTGACAGGCTTCATGGGACCTCCCATCGGCCCGACATCCCTCCCTCCCCACCAGCAGTTCAGCTGCAGGCAGCCAGCCCACGAGTGATTCTGGAGGGAGAAGTATGTGTGTTTGTGGCAGGGCCTTTCGGAGCCTCGTGCAACACTCTCCCACGCACGCGGATCCTTCCCAGCATCACACTCACCTCGATGTCCTGAGCATTGTGCAATGCTGCCTGCTGGGGTTCATATTCAGTTGACCATCTGAGCTGACCTGCATTTCCGCCCACCCAATGACCACACGCCCATGCAGCACCTGTTCTCGCTTCACTTTTGATTTAGTAAGCATGGTGCATCTAACACTTTCTTCAGGTCCCCTGTCCTTTCCACCCCCCCCAGTCACCCATTTCCTTTCCCCCATCAATCACCTTTCACCCCCCCTGGCATCACCTACCAACTCCCCTCTATGACCTACCAGCCACAACCCTTTTCTTTCGGGGGTGACCAGGTGAACGTGCACATTCACTTCCTTCCCGAAAATCCCACCCCCATTTGCATTAACCTCCCCGACCCCTTCCTTTCCACCCCCCAGGGTCCGTGTCTGCCTCCAAGTCCCCACCAACTGCTCTCACCATCCCTTCAACCGCTACCATTGCACATTCACCCTCCCACCCTACCACCTCACTCTGCCCTCAGTCATCCTCACCATTCCATCCTACCACGCCCACCCTCACTTTGTTACCCAAGGGGCAGTCATAGACTCATCGGAGCCCTCTCTTGCACCTTCACCTGGACATCGGTGAGTCCCGGCCTCTGCACATCAACGTTTGTCGAGACGTGTTCGGGGTTGACGCCGAGATGGGCGGATGATCCTGGCAGGCTGAGCTTATAATGATAGGCAGATATATTACAATGAGGCTCCCGACGTCCGACAGCAGGAAAGGCAGCCCACCAGTGACGGGCAGGACGGACGACAACAAAGCAGTTTCACCATGTCGTGAAGCCGCTTTTTGGCCTCCTCGCCATATTGTCCCGCCAAGCACGCCCGATGCCAGTGGGCACAGAAAATTCCGCCCACTATCTCTAACTCCTGGCGTCCACTGTCATAGCAGTGAGATGCTGAAGCTCACGATGTTGGCTGATGTACCCTTCAATTTCCTAAGCATTGAAAACATTGTGGGATCAATCAGTCCATCAAATAACTCAAAGCTTCGTTACAAAGTTTAAGCTAATTGTCTCACAGCCTTAATTTACTCAGTGCAAGTGAGAGGGTTGTTGGTGAACAGTTTCTATCCAGTTGTGTTCAAACATGTCAGTATAGTGTTACTTGGTAGAGACACTTGTGTTGAAATCAGAAGGTTTCACTTTACACTGCCACCTAGCTGTGGCTCTCAAATTTCATTCATTTGAGATCATCCATTCACACACTGGATTTCTGTCAGGTTTATCTGACAAGTGCTGATTTAGGGTTAGGATTAGCATCAGAGTTGGGTAGGGTTAGGGTTAATGTTAGGGTTAGCGTTAAGGTTAGCGCAAGCGTTAAGAATAGGATTATTGTTAGAGTTAGTGATAGTGTTGGGCTGGCTTAAACGTTAGAATTAATGTCAGGGTTAGTATTAATTTAGAGCCAGGGTCGGGGTTAGCCTTAGTGTAAGGGTTAGGCTTAGCATTAGGGTAAGGGGTAGGTTGGAGTGTGTGGGCTGGAGGGTGGTTGTCTCCTCGTGGGTTCATATTCTCATTTCCCAAATTTTATTTTCTTTCACTGGTGCCTGTCTCTTTTGCTTGACTCATATTTTAGGTTTAGGGTCAGGGTTAATGTTGGAGTTAAGGTCAGCTTTAGAATTAGGAGCAGGGTTAGGGTTTGGGTGGGGTCAGGGTTAAGGTTAGGGTTAGGGTCAAGGTTGGGATTGGGTTCAGGGTCGATATTAGGTTCAGGGTTAGGATTAAAGTTAGGATTAGGGTTAGGTTCAGGATCAGGATCTGTCTGAGGGTTATGGGCAGGATTAGGGTTAGGATTAGGGTCAGCATTAGGGGTAAGGTTATGTTCAGGATCACGTTAAGGGTCAGGTTTAAAGTTAGGTTCATGGTGAGTGTTGTGGTTAGGGTCAGTGTTATGGCTAGGGACAGGGTTAGGGGTAGGGTAAAGGTTAGGGTTAGAGTTTGGGTCCAGGTTAGGATTAGAGTTAGGGTCAGTGTTAGGGCCATGATCAGGGTTTGGGTTAGGGTTAAGGTCAGGAGTAGGGTTAGGGTTCACATTCAGTTTAGGGTTAAGATCAGGTTTGGGGTAGAGTTAGGGTTTGGGCTAGGTTTAGGGTTCGAGTCAGGGCTGATTTGGCTTAGGGTTAGTGTCAGGGTCAATATTAAGGTCAGGGGTGGGTTTAAGGTTAGGGTTAGGGCCAGGGCTGCATTAGACTCAGGGTTAGGCTCAGGATCCAGTAGTCATCAGACTTATAGCGAAAAGAAAAGAGAAGACAGAAAAAAACCAAAGCACCCAGTCCTGTTCACCCATCAAACTTCTGTTCATGAACCCCTAAAATCTGGAATTCCTTCTCTAAACCTGAACCTAATCCCAAATGAAATGTTGGATGTTCAGCCTAGACACAGAGGAGAACTCTTTTTTAAATTCATCCATGGGATGTGGGCATCGCTGGTTCGACCAGCTTTTATTGCCTTTGTTTAGAGGGCATTTAAGAGTCAACCACAGCACATGTGGGCCTGGAGTCACATGTAGGCCAGACCAGGCAGGTTTCCTTCCCTAAAGTGAACCAGGTGAGGTTTTACAACAATCAACAATGGTCATCATTAGATTTTTAATTCCAGATTTTTATTCAATTTAAATCCCACCATCTGCTGTGACACAGGATTCAAACCCAGGCCCCCAGAGCATTACCCTGGGCCCCTGGATTACCAGTCCAGCAACAATACCACCACGCCATCACCTCCTTGGGCCCTGCTTTTTTTTTAGTTATTCATACGATGTGGGAGTGGCTGGCTAGGCCAGCATTTATTGCCCATCCCTAATTGCCCCTTGAGAAGGCAATGGTGAGCTGCCTCTTTCGCCTTCAGAATTATGCCATGGAGTATTTACATTTACTCGAGAGGGCAGACGGATCAGTTTAACCTCTCGTCCAAAAGACAGCACGATGGGCCGAAGGGCCTTTTTCTGTGCCGTAGACCTCTATGATTCTATGACCCTATGACAGTACCTCCGAGATTACAACCTCATATGCTATTGCACTAGGAGTGTCAGTCTAGGTAATGCCCTGGAGTTTCTGGAGCAGCAATTAAAACTATGAATTTGCCGCTCCGTGGGAAAAGATTAGGCCTCACCGAGCCACTGCAGAGACCAGTGATATCCGTAGGCACTTTAAACGCACTCTGTGACTGCGCTAAGTGAGGCTCATTTGGTTGCCTCAGAGTTAGAAGGTTGGGTTAGTCCCACTCCAAAAGCTTGAGTACAAACATCTAGGTTGATGCTCCAATGCAGTACTGAGGGAGTGCTGCACTATGAAAGGTGCTTTATGCCAGATGAGGTGCTAAACTGAGGCCCTGTCTGCCCTCCCTGGTGGCTGTGAAGGAACCCATGTCACTATCTTGAAGAAGAGCTGGGGGAGTTCTCCCCAGTGATAACCTTCAATCAACGCCACTAAAACAGATTATCTGGTCGCAATCACTTTGCTGTTTGTGGGAGCTTGCTGTGCACAAATTGGCTCCTGCGTTTCCTACATTACAACAGCGAGTACACTTCAAAAGTACTTGATTGGCTGTAAAGCACTTTGGGATATCTGGTGGTCATAAAAGACACATAGAAATGCAAGTCTTTCTGTAAATGCAGCTTGTTGTAGTTGTTGACTCAATAGGACTGGGAGTGGAGTATAGTATTTAATCCTTTACTGTAGTATCCATCCAGAAAATGCTGTCAAAATGACTGAACATTGTACAATTAAAGTCGTAAGAGATGATGAGGCCAGGAAACTGTGTCTGTAATTTATAAACTGAAAGCACTAACACCATTGACAGTGTTATTGGTATACAGCGTCTTTGTGTATTTAAGAATTAAATTAAGGCAGTGTTGCATAGATTAACGAGGGGAGAGTATGTTATAAGTCTAAGTTATAACCTTGTGTTAAGGTGCTTCATAAAGTCATCCTTGTAACAGTTGTTTACAGTTTTAACCTGAAGTTAATGGCTTTGTATTAATCAATGATGCAATGTCATTAAATGTGCAGGATTTTTGCATCATTTAATATTATGCCACCTTCACATTACTGAGATGCTTCAGGTCAAACTGAAGTCATGGCCTGGAGCTCTCTACAATATGCAACCCATCATGTACCCTGTTGATATTGCTCGAGCGGACGGCAAAAATTCCACAGCTCAGGCTCTTTACATGTTGCAATTTGAGAGAAAAGAAGGAACTTGCATTTCTGTAGCGCCTTTCACAACCTCAGGACATCCAAAAGCGCTTTACAGCCAATGAAATACTTTTTTGAGGTATAGCCACCATTGTAACATTGGAAAATGTGTAGACAATTTGTACACAGCAATCTCCCACAAATGACACAAAAAACACATCATCTGTTTTATTAATGTTGACTAAAGGCTAAATGTTGGTCAGGACACCAATGAGAACTCCCCTACTCCTCTTCATAATGGTAGTTGTGGAATCTTTTACGTTCAACTGAGACGGCAAAAGATGCCTTGGTTTAAAAGTTCATCTAAAACACTTTGACAGCGTAGCACTCCCTCAGCACTGCCCCTCCCCAGTGCAAAGCTCCCTCAGTACTGACCCTCCAACAGTGCAGCACTCCCTCAGTACTGACCCTCTGACAGTGCAGCACTCCCTCAGCACTGCCCCTCCCCAGTGCAAAACTCCCTCAGTACTGACCCCTTGACAGTGCAGCACTCCCTCAGTACTGACCCTCCAACAGTGCAGCACTCCCTCAGTACTGACCCTCTGACAGTGCAGCACTCCCTCAGTACTGCCCCTCCCCAGTGCAAAACTCCCTCAGTACTGACCCTCCAACAGTGCAGCACTCCCTCAGTACTGACCCTCTGACAGTGCAGCACTCCCTCAGCACTGCCCCTCCCCAGTGCAAAACTCCCTCAGTACTGACCCTCCAACAGTGCAGCACTCCCTCAGTACTGACCCTCTGACAGTGCAGCACTCCCTCAGTACTGACCCCCTAACACTGCAGCTCTCCTCAGTACTGACCTCCCAACAGTGCAGCACTCCCAAAGTACTGACCCTCTGACAGTGCGGCACTCCCTGAGTACTGACCCCCTGACAGTGCAGCATTCCCTCAGTACTGACCCTCTGACAGTGCAGCACTCCCTCAGTACTGACCCTCCAACAATGCACTGCTCCCTCAGTACTGAACCTCTGACAATGCAGTGCTCCCTCAGCACTTACCCTCTGAAAGTACACTGTTCCCTCAGCGCTGCTCCCTCTGATGACCCTTAACTCTGTATTTGCAGCATCAGCCTGGGTTATGTGCTCAAGTCTTTGATGTGAGACTTGAATTTACAGCCATCAAGACATGAAAGTGCTACTAGTGAGAGGCATGGCTGCCATAATAAGTACCTCAGTAGTTGTTGACATGAATATACTTTGAGGGCCTCCTCATTAGCAGCAAGGCACTTCTGATGTTTCAAAATGTTAAAGGTGTTAAAAAGAATGCAAGTTGATATCGTTGTGTCTGGAAGTGTCACCAAGAAGTGTTGCAAGGGACATTAGCACCACCTCATGGTGTCACCCCTTTCAGTGAGACAACTCGCACCATTAGCTAGAAACTTTACTAAATCCACGGTTGTTGGTGTGTGAATCATCCCTTCAAATGGTTGCCGCATGGTGAGTACTTGTAGAATGAACACACACGAGCAGGGTCTGATAAAGGATTCACGTCACCATTCAACGAGGCAGGGTTGTATCTGTCAAAGGCGATCACGAGTATTGTTCCCCTCTCTCCAAACAGAGGCAGTGTCCTCTGGCCCTCTCAGATTTAACTAGTTGCAGCCAAATCTAGTACCTCATGCAAACAGGACTTTAGGTGGACAGAACAGCAGACAGTTCACAAATAAAAGCTCGTTTGTGTGTTGCTTCGCCTCATCCTTTGGACCCCACGCCCCAAGATTGACAGGAAGCCAACCGCACGTGGACTGCAGAGGTTGCAATTTACAAGCATCACCAGTCAAACCGGCTGTCACCCTTCAAATGCCTGAATCTCTCCATTTCCTCAAACTCTCAAAGCTTACAACACAGAAACAGGCTATTCGGCCCAGCTGGTCCATCCTGGTGTTTTTGGTCCAGACAAGTCTTCCTATTTTTATTCATTCATGAGATGGGGGCGTCACTGACTAGACCACAATTTATTGCACATTCCTAATTGCCCTTGAGGGCTGAGTGACTTGCTAGGCCATTTCAGAAGGCATTTAAGAGCCAACCACATTGCTGTGGGTCAGGAGTCATGTGTGGTGCAGACCAGGTAAGGACAGCAGATTTCTTTCCCTAAAGGGAATTAGTGAACCAGCTGGGTTTTTATGATAATCGTCAATGGTTTCATGGTCACCATTAGACTTCTAATTCCAGATGTTTTACTGAATTCAAATTTCACCATCTGCCGTGGTGGGATTCAAACCGAGGTCCCCAGATTATTACCCTTGGCCTCTGGATTACCACTAACACCACTATGCCACTGCCCCCTCCCAGGCTTTTCATCTCACCCCTAACAACATAATGTGCCAATCTAGTGTCATGCGCTAGTGAGTATAGAAATAGGAGGTTAGTCCAGATGAATGCGTGGCTGGCGAGATGGTGCAGGAGGGACAGCTTTAGATTTCTGGGACATTGGGACCGTTTCTGAGGGCAGTGGGACCTGTACAAGGCGGACGGGTTGCACCTGAACCGGAATGGGACCAATGCGTGGAGGTTTGCTAGTGCTGTTGCGGAAGGTTTAAGCTAACTTGGCAGGGGGCTGGGGTCCTGAGAGGAGGTTCAGCAGGGGGAGATGCACAGCCAAAATTAGAAGAGAGAGCAAGTGAGTCTGGAAGGCATTGAAATTAGAGGCCAGTTAAGGCACAAGGGAGCTTGGCAAAGTTGGATAGTATTTATTTTAATACAAGGAGTCTGACGAATAAGGCAGATGAGTTGAGGGCACAAATTAATGCACGGAAGTATGATGTCATTGCTGTCACAGAGACATGGTTGAGAGAGGGGCAAGATTGGCAGCTCAATATTCCAGGATATAGGGTCTTCAGGCGAGACAGGGAATGAGGTAAAAGAGGAGTGGGTATCGCAATATTGATCAAGGAGTCAATTACAGCAGTAAGGAGGGATGACATCTTAGAAGGCTCCGCAAATGAAGCCATATGGGTAGAACTTAAAAACAAAAAAGGAGCAAACACATTGCTGGGAGTGTACTATAGGCCCCCAAACATTCAGAGAGAAATAGAAGAGTAGGTATGTAGACAAATTTCAGAGAAGTGTAAAAATAATAGGGTAGTAATAGTGGGGGATTTCAACTTCCCCAACATTGACTGGGTTAGTCATGGTGTGACAGGTTTAGAGGGAGCAGAATTCTTAAAATGCAACTATAAGAGCTTTTTAAGCCAGTACATAGAAGGTCCTACAAGAAAGGGGGTGGTCCTGGACTTAATTTTAGGGAATGAAGCCAGGCAAGTGGTAGAGGTATCGGGGGAGAATTTTGTAGATAGTGATCATAACTCCATTAGATTCAAGGTTGTTATGGAAAGGGACAAGGATCAGCCAGAAATCAGAGTTCTAAATTGGGGGAAGGCCGATTTTAATAAGATCAGATATGATTTGTCCAGAGTGTACTGGGAGCAGCTACTTTTAGGTAAATCTGCATCAGAGCAGTGGGACTCATTCAAGAAGGAAATAGGGAGAATACAGGGCCAACATATTCCAATAAAGACAAAGGGTGGGACCAACAAATCCAGGGAACCCTGGATGCCGAGGGATATACAGGATTGGATAAAGACAAAAAGGGAGGCTTATGGTAGATACTGAGGGCTCAAAACAGCGGAAGCCCTCGAGGCGCATAGAATGTGTAGGGGGGACCTTAGAAAGGAAATTAGTAGAGCAAAAAGGGGGCATGAAAAAACATGGGCAGGTAAAATAAAGGAAAATCCAAAGTTATTTTACAAGTACATTAAGAGTAAGAGGATAACTAGGGAAAGAGTAGGGCCCATTAAGGACCATAGTGGTAATTTGTGTGTGGAGCCAGAAGATGTAGGTAGGGTTCTAAATGAATACTTTGTGTCAGTGTTCACAAGTGAGAGGAACTATGTGGGTATGGAAATCAGGCAGAAGGACTGTGATATAATTAAAGAAATTAGCATAGAAAGGGAGGAGTTTCTAAGTGGCCTGGGAGGCTTAAAAGTAGATAAACCTCCAGGCCCAGATGAACTGTATCCCAGGCTGTTGAGTGAGGCAAGGGAGGAGATGGTAGGGGTGCTGGCAATAATTTTCAATACCTCTCTGGCCACAGGAGAAGTGCCAGAGGATTGGAGGGCAGCCAATGTGGGACTGTTATTCAAGAAGGGAGGAAGGGATAAACCAGGGAACTACAGGCCAGTCAGCCTAACCTCAGTGGTGGGGAAACTATTGGAAGCAATTCTGAAGGACAGAGTTAATCTACACTTGGAGAGACAGGGATTAATCAAGGACAGTCAGCATGGTTTTGTTAAGGGGAGGTCATGTCTGACCAATTTGAATTTTTCAAAGAGGTGACCAGATGTGTAGATGAGGGCAATGCATTTGACGTAGTCTACTTGAGCTTCAGCAAGGCTTTTGATAAGGTCCCACATGGGAGACTGATAACAAAGGTGAGAGCCCATGAGATCCAAGGCAATTTGGCAAATTGGATCCAGAATTAGCTGAGTGGCAGGAAGCAGAGGGTGATGGTCAAGGGGTGTTTTTGTGACTGGATGCCTGTGTCCAGTGGGGTTCCACAGGGATCGGTGTTGGGTCCTTGCTTCTTGTGGTATATATAAATGATTTAGACTTGAATGTAGGAGGGTTGATCAGTAAGTTCACGGATGACACAAAAATTGGTGGGGTGGTAAATAGTGAGGAGGATAGCCTTAGATTACAGGAGGATATAGAGGGGTTGGTCAGATGGGCTGATCAGTGGCAAATGGAATTTAATCCAGATAAGTGTCAGGTGATGCTCTTGGGCAGGACAAACAAGGCACGGGAATATATGATGAATGATAGGACCCTGGGAAGTACCGAGGATCAGAGGGACCTTGGTGTGCATGTTCACCGGTCCCTTAAGGCAGTGGGGCAGGTAGATAAGGTGGTTAAGAAGGTATATGGGATACTTGCCTTTATTAGCTGAGGCATAGAATATAATAGCAGGGAGGTTATGCTGGAACTGTATAAAACACTGGTTAGGCCACAGCTCAAGTATTGCATGCAGTTCTGGAATCCGCATTGTAGGAAGGGTGTGATTGAACTAGAGAGAGTGCAGAGGAGATTTACCAGGATGTTGCCTGGGCTGGAGAGTTTTAGTTATGAGGAGAAATTGGATAGACTGGGGTTATTTTCCCTGGAGCAGAGGAGATTGAGGGGGGGACATGATTGAGGTGTATAAAATTATGAGGGGCATAGATAGGGTAGACAGGAAGGAACTTTTCCCCTTGGTGGAGGGATCAATAACCAGGGGGCATAGATTTAAGGTAAGGGGCAGGAGGTTTAGAGGGGATGTGAGGAAGAATTTTTTCACCCAGAGGGTGGTGGGAATCTGGAACTCACTGCCTGAAAGGGTGGTAGAGGCAGAAACCCTCATAACGTTTAAGAAGTGTTTGGATGTGCACTTGCGATGCCACGGCATACAAGGCTATGGGCCTAGTGCTGGAAAATGAGATTAGAATAGTTAGGTACAGACTCGATGGGCCAAAGGGCCTTTTTCTGTGCTGTAGACCTCTATGACTCTATGACTCGATAATCCTCTATTCCTTTCTCCCTCTTGTGCTTTGCCAGCATCCCCTTAATTGCATCTTTGTTATTAGCCTCAACTATTCTTTCAGAACTACAATCTCTCCCTAGATCTCTTCCAACTCTGGCCTCTTGAGCTTTCCCGATTTTACTCACTCCACCATTGGCGGCCGTGCCTTTAGCTGCCTCGGTCCTGAGCTCTGAAATTCCCTCACAATGGCCCGTAACTGCCATGGACTCCAGCGTCAGAACTGGGGAGTATGCCAAAGATGCACTGGGGAATCCCTCTGGTAAGTTCCCAGGCAAGTGTTTGCATTGCAATTGCCCAGAAGTGCTAACTCCCCCTGGCCAGTTCCGTTGCGCTGGGAACCATCTGAAAATGCGATTTAAATCACAAATTTCGGATGGTTCTGCTGGGGTTATGCCAATAGTTACCCAGATTGACCTCACGGGACTGCCCCCAACCCCCGACAACCCCACCTCACGCCCACACCAACCTTACCCCCCTCCCACCCAACATTGGATCCCCACCCCCAACCCCAGGCTGCCCCAAACCCCACCCCCAGACCACCCAGCCCCCCCCACCCTTCGGATCCCCCAACCATCCCCGGACCCCCAGAACCGCCCCACTTCCCCCTCCAGACCCTCACCCCCGAACCCCTCCACCTCTCCCGACCTTCCGACAGCCCCCCAACCTCCTGACCCTGGACCCCGTCCCCGACCTCCGGACACCCCCAACCACCCCCCCCGGCCTCTGGACATTCCCCGACCTCCGGACAACTCCAACGCACAACACCTCCCCCGACCTCCAGTGCCCCCACCAAACTCCGGACACCCCCAACCAACCCCCCTGACCTCTGGACACCTTCAACACCCCCACCCCACCTCTGGACACTGTCAACCCCTGCCCCGACCTCCAGACACCCCCCAACCCACCCCTGACCTCCGGACACCCCCAACCCACCCCCAACCTCCAGACACCCCCAACCCCCCTCCTCCGGACACTCTCAACCCCCGCCCCGACATCCGGACGCCCCCAACGCGCCACCCACCCCGAATAACCCCAACCTCCTCGAACACCCCAACTGCCCCTGAACACCCCCGCCCCCCCCCCCACCCCCCAAACACCTCCCAAACCTACACCACATGCCACATGGACTACAGCGGTTCAAGAAGGCAGCTCACCACCACCTTCTCAAGGGCAACTAGGAATGGGCAATACATGCTGGCCCAGCCAGCGAAGCCCACATCCCATGAATGAATTAAAAAATCCCCCCTGAACACTCGTAACGCCCCCTGAACTCCACCAACCCCCTGAACACCCCCAAACCCCCCCGAACGCCCACAAACCTCTTGAGCATCACCAAAATCCCTGAACACCCCCAAAACCCCTGAACACCGCCAAACCCCCCCGAATACCCCCAACCCACGCCCCAAAACCCCCCAAAACCCCTGAACACCCCCAAACCCCACCGAACGCCCACAAACCCGAGCATCACCAAAACCCCTGAACACCCCCAAAACCCCTGAACACCACCAAACCCCCCCGAATACCCCCAATCCACGCCCCAAAACCCCCCAAAACCCCTGAACACCCCCAAACACCCCCGAACGCCCACAAACCCCTTGAGCATCACCAAAACCCCTGAACACCCCCAAAACCCCTGAACACCGCCAAACCCCCCCGAATACCCCCAATCCACGCCCCAAAACCCCCCAAACCCCCTCAACACCCCCAAAACCCCCTGAACACCCCCAAACCCCCTGCACGCCTCCAACCCCCCAAACACCTCCAGCCCCCCCCGAAGACCCCCAACAGCCCCAAACACCCGCAACCCCCGGAACGCTCCCAACCCCTCCGAACCCCACCGAACACCCGCAACCCCACCCCGAACACTCCTAACCCCCAAATCCTATCCACTTACCTTAGACGCTTACCTTCCCCTGGCCTGTCACTTTCCGTGGCCCTGTAAACTCACCTGCTTTACGGCAGCAAGTGCTGTAAAAAAAAGGGGACGTGGCCTCCTTGAATCCGCTGGATCCCGACTTCTCTGGGGCCTGTGAGGATTCTCTCGACGCAGGCCCCAAGCAGCCCCGACAAACGCAAGTGGCAACGCAATCTTCAAGACCAGGCAAGTGCGCATTTATTTCTTCCAATTCCTGTGGGCCTGCGCTTTCCAACGCTAGTCGGAGGTTACAGCCCAATGTGTTTCTTCCACTCTTTCCTCATGTAAGATGCTCCTTAAAACCTACCTCTTTAACCGAGCTGGTAGTCATTCTTCTTGTTGTTGGCCAAGAAGAATTTTCAACCCACTGCTTTCAAGAGAGGAAGGGGCTAGGATCATAGTGATGGTTGTAAATTATTCCATCTACACTGCGGCCACGAGCTAACAACAAACGGTGCGGAGCAGATTTATTAAACATTTAGGAATCACAATAAAACCCATCAGCTCCCAGCTGACTTGGCAGCCGTGAAAATTTCCCCTCCTTTAGCCAACTGTGGCTGCATGTATTCCTGGAGGTTTCATCACATGACCTCCTCCTCACCCCCCCCAACTGCCCCTCCCCCACCCTCTCCCACCTTTGGCCATCCAACATGTCCACCTCTCACGGGGCCCCGCCTTCCCACGGTTGGTCAGAATGTGAAAAAAATCTCCTTGTCACCCCATTGGATGGTTCTTGACTGCTAACCAAACAACCTAATCTTCCCTTCTCCTCTCCAATGCTTTTACATGTAATAAACAGAAGTGTTGAGAGAAACAATATAGGAACGTAGGAACAGGATTAGGCCACTTGGTCTGTCGAGCCATTCAATTAGATCATAGCTGATCATCCATCTCAATGCCACTTTCCCGCCCTATCTCCATATCCCTTGGTGTCATTAGTCTCCAGAACTCTGTTGATTTCTCCCTTGAACATGCTCAATGATTCAGCTTCCAAAGCCCTCTGGGGCACAGAATTCCAAAGATCCACCACCCTCTGAGTGAAGAAATTCCTCCTCATCTCACTCTTTAATAGTCTACCCTTATTCTGAGATCATGCCCCCTGGTTGCAGACTCACCAGCCAGGGCAAACATCTTATCTGCATCCCACTTGTCATGCCTTGTAAGGACTTTGTAAGTTTTAATTAGGTCACCCCTCGTTCTTGGAAACTGTAGGTAAGGGAATACAGACCCAGGCTCCTCAATTTCTCCTCATAGGGCAATCCCACCATCCCAGGGATTCATCTGGTGAACCTCCGTTGCACTATTTTATTTGTAAATATTAAATATAATTTTAAATATAATCATATAACAAAATTATAATATAATTAAATATATTTTTAAAACCAGCCCCTATAATTTTTCGACCAGCATGTCTCTTGTTGGCATTAGTGTCCTGGGGATTAATTGTCAGTTCCTGGAGACTCCAGGATAATCCTGGAGGTTGACAACCCCTAATTTAAGCCTTAATTCCCAGGGTTATAAGAGTGGGCCAAGGAGCCGGAAGCAGAAAGCTCTTTTCTGTTCTGCTCACCCCCCTGATCAAACCAGGAGCCGCAGCAGCGTTAGGGCTGCAGCAAGATTTAGTCACTTCGCATCCATGCCCGATCGCGTCTGTAGAGCCAGGTGGTGCCTTCAAATCAAGTTCATGTCCGCCCACCCTCTCCCGAGCCACATCACAAAGTGTTCCGTGTATGACTCCCACTGCATCGTTCAACACTCATTCAAAATAAAATATTCCTTGGCAAGAGTTCGCATCCAGCTAAACTCAGCTCCGGATCTGACCAGTGCTTGAGCAGTCAGGAGTTCACAAAAACAGGCAGGAGTGGAGGTCTGGGTGGCGGTGTGGGTGAAGGTGGGGATGGACCTGTCTCCCACCTTGCCGACCCCCATGGTGATCAATCATCGGATGTACCAGCAGGATTGCGTCAGAGGGCCGTTAGCCTTTGGAGTCCTCTCCCCCAGCGAGCAGTGGATGCTGGGTCATTGAATACATTCAAGGCGGAGTTAGATAGGTTTATGACTGACAAGGGAGTCAAGGGTTATGGGGGGGCAGGCAGGAAAGATGGAGTTAAGCCACAATCAAATCAGCCAAGGTCTTGTTAAATGACGGAGCAGGCTCGAGGGGCTGATTGGCCTGTTCCTGTTCTTATAGTTGAACCAAAGAGACATCCTCAATTATAGAAGAATAAAGGATGATTTAATTGTTTTTTTATTTGTTCATGGGATGCAGGCGTCACTGGCTGGGCCAGCATTTATTGCCTATCCCTAATTGCCCTTGAGAACTGAGTGGCTTGCTAGGCCATTGTAGAGGGCATTTAAGAGTCAACCACATTGCTGTGGGTTGTGGGTCTAGAGTCACATGTAGGCCAGATCAGGTAAGGACAGCAGATTTCTGTCTCTAAAGGCCATTAGTGAACCAGATGGGTTTTTATGACAATTGACAATGTTTTCATGTTCATCATTAGACTTGTAATTCCAAATTTTTTATTGGATTCAGATGTCACCACCTGCCCTCCATCAGATTTGAATCCAGGTCCCCAGAGAATTACACTGGGTCTCTGGAATACTAGTCCAGTGACAACACCACTACACCACAGCCTTCCTACAATTGTGCTGTTTAAGGTGATCAAGGTGGGGTTGAACAGAGTGGGGGGCGGGGGGCAGGGGTTGTGGGGTGGTGGGCGGTGGCAGAGGAGAACCTTAAAATTATATCATTGAAGAAAGGTGTCAGGCTTCTCCACACAAAGCGTAGTGGGAATCTGGGTCTCTCTCCCCCAAAAGCTGGGGTTTATCGATGGAAAATTTCAAAACCGAAATTGACAGTTGGGCATGGGTATGAAGGGTTATGTGACCAAGGCAGGTAGCTGGAGTTAAGAGACAGATCAACCATGATTTAATTGAATGGAATGAGTTCAAGGGACTGAATGGCCTCCGTCTGTCTCAAGAGGAAAAGGATGAAATGGCTAAAGATTGAAAGCAGGAAAAACTCACGAAATACATCCATTAAAAAAAAAAGCTGAAAGAATTAAACTCTAATAAATGAGTGAGAACATTTTATTTAAAAAAATACCAGCCTACCTTACAGTCAAGGCTTAAGAATTGCAGTGATTTTGAGATATAATCCATTTGAACCTTCATAGAGCAAACCCCAGCTCCGTTTCTAACTGCTGTTAGGGTCATTAGAAGAATTAACTTGCATTTCTAGAGCAGTATTCACAACCTCACGCTATCCTAACATTAAAGCCAATTAAGTACTTTTGATGTGCAGTCACTGTTGGGATGTAGGGAACGTGCAGCCAATTTGTGCACAGCAAGCTCCCACAAACAGCCATGAGATAATGACCATATAATCTGTTTTCTTTCAGTGATGCTGGTCGAGGGGTAGATACTGGCCAGCACGCCAGAGAGAACCCGCCTGCTCTTCTTCCCAATAGTGCCATGGGATCTTTCACTTCCGCCTGAGAGCGAGGGCAGAGTCTATTGTCGTGTAAACCCCAGGGGTTGCTAAAAAACTAGAAGCCAGGTTTTTACAGCACTAACGTAGAAGGTCATGGAAGGGCTGGAGATGCCAATTTCGGAGTGAACCCACATTGTGACATGGCACAGACCCTAGTTCCATACAGTGGCTGATGCACACTCTAACAAGGCACGATGTCCACTCAAATTACGTGCGACATGTGCGCAGTGCAGTGAGAATGGAACACTTGAGCTGTGCTTCTTCATACAAACAAAGCATTCTCAAAACGCACCAAAGAGAAAAATAACATAAGCCCCTTATTTTTTTAATGCATCAAACCGCACGGTCTCTATATCACTGATCATAGTAAAGGTTCACTTTTGTCAAGTAGTTAATTAATATCAGCCTGATACAGCTTCACACTTATATCAAATATACCATGAGCAGGGAAACAATTTTATTAGGACACGCCACGACAGAACAATCTACCACCATTGCTATAGCAACAGTGTTGTTATTAGGGGCATCATATGTACAGGTTTCTACATCTGTGATGTGGAAACTCGTAATGTAGCAAGGTATCACTTGCAGCCTTGCTTATTGCTCTACAGACCTGAACAAAAGTACTCCTTTGTGAGCCTTTATCTAAATGCCATTTTGTTATGGGATTTTACCGCAGGAGAAGAGAAAGAATTTCCATTTCTATAGCGCCTTTCACAACCTCAGGATGTCCTAAAGTGCTTTGCAGTTAATAAAGTACTTCTGAAGTACTTAGTCACTATTGTGATTTAGGAAACGTGCTGAATTGGGCACAGTGAGCTCCCACAAACATCAATGTGATCATGACCAGACCATCTGGTTTGCTTTTAGGTGATGTTGGTTGAGGGACAAACATTCGCTAGGACGCTGGGGAGAACTTCCCGGCTCCCCTTCGAAATTAACGTCTCATCTGAAAGACGGTGCCTCCAAAAGTGCAGCACTCCCTCAGTAATGCGTTGGGAGTGTCAGCCTGGATTGTTGTGCTCAAGCCTCTGGAATGGGACTTGAACCTACAACCATCTGATTCAGTGGTGAGAGTGAAATCCATTGAAAGAGAAAGAGAGAACGGACTTACACTTCTATTGCACCTTTCACGACCTCAGGATATCCCAAAATGCTTTACAGCCAATGAAGTACTTTTGAATGTTTTTTCTTTATTCTTTCACTTAGCCAGTGTGCATCACTGGCCAGACCAGCATTTGTTGCCCATCTCTAATTGCCCTTGAGAAGGTGGTAGTGAGCTGCCCTCTTGAACGGCTGTAGTACTTGTGATGTGTGGCTTGGAGGGGAATTAGAGGTGGTGGTGATCCTATGCATCTGCTGCCTATGTCCTGCTAGGTAGTAGGGGTCACGGGTTTGGAAGGTGCTGTCAAAGGAGCCTTGGGGAGTTGCTGTAGTGCATCTTGTAGATGGTGCACACTGCTGCCACTTTGCGTCAGTGGTGGAGGGAGTGAATGTTTAATGTTTTGTCACCGTTGCACTGTAGAAAATGTCACTGAGTCAAGGCTGACACTTAATGCTGGGAGACAGCTACAGGTTCCTTTCCTCCTGCTGAAGGAATTGTCTTGAGGACTACAGCAGTACAACAAGCAACAGGACATCTTGGACCAGCATAGAGGAGAGGGAACTAACAACAACCTTCAGGCAGCATGTTGGCAACAAGGAACTCACCATGTGGAGACACCAGAGCTGAGAGATTATACCTAAAAGAAAAGATTGAACAGGCTGAGACTCTTCTCTAGAGAAGGTTCAGAGGTTACCTGATAGAGGCCTCTAAAATTACCCAATGGGAAGAAACAGTAAAAACTGGTCCTGGTCCAAACTGGTATTCCATTTTAAGGTATACAAGAGCAGTTCAGACCAGGGCTCTTATTTCCCAGTTTTTTCTAGTTTTTTTTCCCGTTGGGTACGAAAGGGTTTGGTAGGTTATGTCGGGAAGATGTTTCCACTTGTGGGGGAGTCCAGAACTAGGGGCCATAAATATAAGATAGTCACTAAAAGGGAATTTAGGAGAAACCTCTTGACCCAGAGAGTGGTGAGAATGTGGAACTCATTGCCACAGGCTTTTGTTTATTCATTCAGCCAAGATCTGATCAAGGTCTTTAAGGTTATGACAGAGTTTGATGGGGTGGCTTAGGAGAGGATGTTTCCACTTGTGGGGAGACCAAAATTAGAGGTCATAAATATAAGATGGTCACTAATAAATCCGTTAGAAATTCAAGAGAAATGTCCTTACTCAGAGAATGGTGAGAACGTGGAATACGCTGCCATAAGGAGTGATGCAGGCGAATGGTAAAGATACGTTTAAGGGGAAACTGGATAAGAAATGAACGGAAGAAAAGGAATAAAGGGTTATGGTAATAGGGTGAGATGAATTAAAGCAATAGGAGGCTGATATGGAGCATGAACACTCGCCTGGTCCAGCTGCAATGAATAGCCTGTTTCTGTGCTGTACATGTAATTCTCCATATGAATCACAGGCACAGACCCCATGAGCAGAGCACAGGATGAGTAAACGATACTCTAGATTTGAACAATGGTTACAGGACATGCTTCAGACTTGAGTGATCTCTAGTGAAATGAGGTCCCAGTTTGGCCATAATAACAAGCCGCTCCCCCAAGAGTTTGATGTTTTCCATTGGTATCACTGACCAAAAATATTGGTTGAAGGGGTTGTTCTCCTTTGAGCAAAGGAGGTCAAGGGGAGATCTGATAGAGGGGACAAGATTAAGGCAGGTTTAGATCAGGTAGACAAAGAAAAGCTGTTCCCATTCGCTGCTAGTAAAAGAACCGTTGGACACTGATTTAAGGTTTTGGGCAAGAGATGAAATGGGGGAATGTGAGGAAGGACTTTTTTACACAGCGGGTGGTAGTGACCTGGAACTCTCTGCCTACGAGGGGGGTGGAAGCAGAGACGATGAATGATTTCAAAAGGAAATTGGATGGGCACTTAAGAAAAATAAACTGGGCTTTGGGTATAGAGCGGGGGAGTGGGACTGATTGGATTGCTCTACAGAGAGCCTGAATGGACTTGATGGGCCAAATGGCCTCCTTTGGATGGCTCTTATGGGCAGGATTTTCTGTCTGTTGATCTCCAAATTTTCCCGTCCCGCCCGTGACTATGCCTGTCGATGTTGGGGCCGAGAAATCCCAACCTATAGCTCTTCTCTGCTGCTGAAGGCTTCATTCATGCCTTTGTTACCTACAGACCCAAATAGCTCAATACCCTCCTGCCTGGCCTCTCACCCTCCGCACACCATGAACTTGAGCTCATCCAAAATTCTGCTGCTCACATCCCAGTTCGCACTGAGACCCATTCACCCACCACCCTCACTGTAACTACATTGACTTACGGTCCACCGACATTGGCAAATGTAAAGTTCTGGTCTTCACTTCCTCCCACGGCCTTAGCACACCATGCCACGCCACAGACCCCTTAGCCTCCTCTAGCTCTGCTACTTACAGAGATCTCTGTGCTCCCCTAATTCTGGCTCCTTCCGCGTCCCCCAATTTTAATTGCTCCAACATTTGCCTTTCTCTACCTTTGTCCCCTCTTGTAAGATGCTCCGCTGAAAAGCTACCTCTTTGACCAAGCTTTTGGTCACCTGTCCTAATACCTCCTTACATGGCTGGGTGTCAACATTTGGCTGCAAGGTGCCTTGGGGCATTTTACGATGGGAAAGGTGCTACCTACACGCAGGTTGCTGTTGCACCACTTTTAAGTGACTCCCACGGAGGCAAGACACATAATAAAACATGTAAAGCAGCAGGGTTGAGGAGCGTTTCTTGTCAGAACAAACATTCTTGGAAGTCCAATTTGAAAACGTTGCGACGTTCTGGTATAATACACCCTTTTGAATAATATACTTTTTCTTAAAAAATAAACAAGCCCCTTTCATCACGCGAAATATATTACAGCCTATCCAAAATCGAATTCAAATGCATTCACAAGAGCGGAGACCCGGTGTTTGATGAAGCGGACGCTTATCCCACTTGGGAGCGGACGGCTTTGTTACTGAGTGCGGTATCCAGAAAGGTAAACTGCACAACAAACGGCACAGCAAGCGTCTATTTTAAGAGACGGCTCCTCCCTTTCTGCGTTTGGTTCCGTCTTCCCCCGGGCAGCTGTTACGTTTTCTCGATGAATTGTCATCCACAGCAAAGCAAAGGTCAGAGTTCGAGCCTCGATCCCAACGGCCCAAGCTGTTCCCCTTCTCCCCCCCACCACCCACACCCCCCCCGACCTCCCCCCGCCACTCCTCCGCCTTCCCCAGATGTCGAGGGAGGGTGAATAGGGGCGGCGTCCCCGAACGTTAAATGACGGCACATTGCAAAGAACAAAAAATGGCCTCTTCCTATCAAAAGCGAGTCTCTTCTTTGCTCAAGGCACAGTGTAGCTGGAACCGGGATAGAGTAGGCCCGTTGCCCGGGAGATACAGGGAGAGGAGTTGGGTTAGGACAAGTATTCCTCTTTGATAGTCAGCGGGATGGACTGAGAGACAAGGTTATTGCTGCTGCTAACCAATCCGATGGCAGTCGGAGCAACGGGGACTGGTGGTGTGGGTGTTGTCGTGCTGGCCTGCTGCGATTGTTGCTGCTGCTTCTTCTTGTTGATTTTTCTCTCCTTCGCCCGTCGGTTCTGGAACCAAATCTTCACCTGGGTCAGAGCAAGAGAAGAGAATAAGGCAGCCTTCATTAGAACATTCTCCGCCATTCCAAGCTCAGATATCCAGACAGAGTTACTACTTACTTTAGCTTTGAAGTTAAAATGAGTGACGTGAGTGCTAAGAATACGAAACTCATGCATTTTTTTGCAGGGGTTAGATGCAGCCCCTGTTCCCTTTTCCCATCTCCTTCGGTCTGACCGATCCTAAGAGTTTGTAAGTCTGCAAACAGCAAAGCCAGCCGCCCCCTCCCTTTGTGTCCAGATGTTAAAGCTCAGACCCGACTTTCAGTAGGGCTCGACCTGGGCCCCTGCCCCCCCCTGGCGACCCGGACATACCTGTTGCTGGGGGCAGAGTTCAGCGTGACTTCACACCACACCTTGACTAAGAGAGAAGGACAGCTGCTTCCTGGACACAGAGGAAGATGCAGAGAGACAAAGGATTTACTGCTGTGGGGGAGCGGCAGTAGATACTGCAGTGAGGAGCGGGGTAGACTGTTTTTTGTCTTAACAACTAAGCAGAATGCTTGTAAAAGTTGGTTTTCTATTCGAAAGGAAGGGAACAGGACTGACAGGACTTTGAGATTTAAGGAACAAGGAGGTGGATCTGGTTGGTGGAAGTCTGTCCTGGAATATTTACTCTGAGTGGAACAATTTTCACAGGACGTCGGAAGATTTGATCCGGTATGGCAGGAAGAAGTAAGCCAGCTGGATGCTGAGAGTGACCTGAGATCTAATCTTGTACTGCTACCTATTAGCAAGAATTGTGGTGCATTCCAATTGAGTTAATGAGTTCATGCAAAAGTAATTTTTCTTTTGCTTGGTTATTAGTTGCCTGTTAAGAAATGTTTGATCCATGTTGATTTCAGTTTGTTTCTTACAGTAAAACTCTTCGAATGCGAAATTTTGACCTGTGATTCTTTCTGTCAGAATGGGAAATTCATCTCTTTTAAAAGTTATCAGCCCCGTAACAACACACACAGCCACGAATAATCACATGGATACATACGTGCACAGACGGACAGACATGGACACATATGCACATGCTGCAGGTACGCACACACATAAGCACACGCACACACCACGTTGCTAGCACTTGACAATGGTCCCTGGCCAGATCTTTCTCCCACCCTGGCCCAGACAAACCGAGGCTGTTTCCAGCACTCGCTGAGCACAGATCTAGGGTCAATCTTGGTGCCTTATCTGGCCCCTATGCCTCAGCACATCAGTGACACCCCCTGGCAATAGGTTGCTTCAAACTAAGTTATTCTGACGCACAAATGAGACGCACTCACCTGTCGTTCAGACAACCCTAATGCGATTGCCAATTCAGACTTCCGGCGGATGGTTATGTATCTGCTGTAGTGGAATTCCTTCTCTAACTCCAGCCTTTGATGGTCAGTGTACACCACTCGGTATTTGTCTTTCGTTCTTGTTTTACCTGCTGATAGACAGTAAGGAATAATTGGGTTTATTAAACGAAGCAGACATGGCCTTGAACACAGAGGAATCTCTGCCTTACAACCAGTGAAATATACCCAAGGTCAGCACTGTCCCATACAGCAGCCACCAGCCACTTAGTGCTTAATGGGGAATCCCGATGGGGCTAAATGCATTTAGGAATGTAGGAGGGAGGCCATTCAGCTCCTCCAGCCTGTTCCGCCATTCAATAAGATCACTGCTGGCCAATGTCTCAACTCCCTGTGCAGGCCTTGGAAACCTTTTATATCCTTACCCAACAAGTTTCTGACTAGTAAACAATAATAAATAATAGACACTGTCATTGGCCATTGAATTCACTAACCCAGAGGCTGTTGATGCTCAATCGTTGAGTATATTCAATGCTGAGATCGACAGATCTTGGACTTTAAGGAAATTGAGGGCTAGTACGGAAAAGTGGAGAGTTGGGGTCCGAGATCATCCAGGACCTCATGTCCTGCTCCTGCTCCTATTTCTTATGTTCTCATGTGATAATCAACTCTCACGTTCCCACGCCATGCCAATGTGAACTTTAACCTTCTTTTGCATTGGTCAACAATACAACAGCGAGATGAAAAGTGGGCAAGTCTTTTCCGATTCTTGTGATTCCTGAATGGTGCTAGATTCTTGTTAAGTTAATATACGAAGACTGTGTGAAATGTATGCGGTGTATATGGTCATAAAATAATGGGCAGCGTATTGGGGTGGCGGGGGTTGGCACCCCCACCCCCCTCAGACCGGAAGCAAAGTCGAGCCGGCTCGCTCCGCGCCAACCCACAACCCGCAACCAGAACACACTGTGGCCAGGCTAGGTTGGTGCAGGCCAGGCTTCTGCCCACTCACTGGGGAGGAAGTCCCACCCTCGGGTGCTGCCGGCCAATCTGAGAGGCCAGCAGCTCCAGCAAGCCCCAGTAGCGCCAAGGGTGCATTAGTGGAGGCTGCTGGGACTGCAAGCAGGCCCAAGGAAAAGGACCATGGATTCTGGAGCAAGGTAAATCCAGGATATTGGGCAGAGAGGGTTTGGGCAGTTTAGGGTGGGGGCAGTGGTGGGGGGGGGGGGTGGGGTGTGGGTGTTGTGTTTAACAGAGCAGGTGGATAGGAAGAAAGGGCGGTTGCTGTCTTAGGGGAGCTTCCCCCACCCGATTCGCAAAGGGCACCCCCCCAAAGATAGTACCTCCCCTTACTTACCACCCTTTTAAAAGGTTCATTCAAAAACGGCCTGCCCACTCCCACCCGAATGTCCATGCCAACCGCTTTATGCTGTTGGCAGCACATTATCGCGGTCATCTGGCTTGTTAACAAGCTCAACTGACCCTTGATTATTTATTTTAATAGGGTAGGTGGGCTGCCAGTTTCAGCGCCCTCCCAGTCCCCTGCATACTGGGATTGAGGTCAGGGCACACACTCAGGACACCCCGCAGTGATTTACAGTCAATGAAGTACTTCTTGAGTGCAGTCACTGCTATGATGCAGGAAACATTGGGTAGCCAAGTTGTGCACAGCAAGCGCCCACATACAACAATGCAAAAATGACCAAAGAATTCTTGGTTTAGTGATGTTGGTTGAGGGATAAATATTAGCCTGGACACCAGGGAGATCTCCCTTACTCTGCTTCAAAACAGTGGCTGTGGGACCCTATACTTTAACCTGAGATGACAGACATTTATCGAGGGGTTGTGGTTTATCATCACTAAGGTTGGCATTTATTGCCCATTGCTAATTGCCCTGAGAAGGTGATGGTGGGCCTTATTTAACCATTGGTAGCAGGCGCCTTATCGGTAGCAGGCTTGATACAAACCGGGTGTCTTGCTGGGCCACTTTAAAGGGTGGCTGGGAGTCAGACACATTGGTATGGGCCTGGAGTCACATATTGGTCAGTCTGGGTACGGACAGCAAGTTTCCTCCATTAAGGGCCATTAGTGAACCAGTTGGGTTTTATTTCCAGATTTATTTCAAAATACTGCCACCAAATTCTCAGTGGTGGGATTAGAACTCATTATTGGTCTGATGGTATTGGCAGTACACTGCTGTAGCATAGATATCATCGAGCAGCTGGTACAGAACTCATACGTACATGCATACATACAAAATTAGGGGCAGGTATAGGCCTCTCAGCCCTTTAAGCCTGCTCCGCCATTCAATAAGATGCTGGTTGATCTGACTATAACCTCCCACCGACCTCTGATAACCTTTCACCCCCCTTGCTTATCAAGAATCTATCTACCTCTGTCTTGAAAACATTCAAGGACTCTGCTTCCAACGCCTTTTGAAGGAAGAGCGTTCCAAAGGGTCACTACCCTCTGAGAGAAAATTTTTTTTTCTTATCTCTGTCTTAAATGGACGACCCCTTATTTTTAAACAGTGACCCCCTAGTTCTCGATTCTCCCGCAAGAGGAAACGTTGGCCGGGAATTTTCAGTCTGCGGTGCGGGGGAGGGCCTGCGTCCCGATGTCATCGCGATGTTTCGTTCGGCGGGCGTGTGCCAGAGTCGGCTGCGCACCCACCGATAATTCGTAGGCCTATTAAGGCCGTTAAGGAAGTGATTCATTTCAAATTGACGCTGCCTGTCCGACCTTACGGTGGGCGGGCAGGCGAAAAGGCCAAGTGGCCTTTACATTTTTTTAGGAAACCTCATCCACGGGCGGGATGAGGCTTCCTAAAGCTTTTACGCATTAAATGAAAAGTTTTTCTGAAAAATAAAAGCATGTCCCACCTCATGTGACACCGCAGGATTTTACAGTCACATGAGGGGAGGACACGTTTCATTAAATTTTTATGACATCCGTTTATTTTTTTTCAAAAGCGCTTCAATCTCCCTGAGGCGGCTCCGTGCCTCAGGGAGATTGAGGAGCTCTTTCGTGTGCACGCACGAGTGAGCGCTAGACGCAATTCTCCCTCCTCCCCACCCCCCCCCCCCGCCCGCACAGGTAGCGCTACCGCCCCCGCCCACTCCCGCTGAGCCCGCCCGACGCGGGGTAAAGATTCAGGCCACCCTCTCCACATCCACCCTGTCAAGGCCCCTCAGGAATATCCCTCAGAATTTGCACTGCAGTGTCAGCCTAGACTATGGGTTGGATCCCGATGGGTGATGGCTTATTAGTCCCGTACCCCTCCCCGTTTTTTCCTTGTCCCCTATTTTCCTGACCCGCCTGCCACAGGACGGGAAAGGCACGAACGATATTTTCTGTGTTTTTGTTGTTGAAAGGGAATACAAAAACAGACAGCTCTTCATCAGGCTCGCGTGCCAGTGGTGAGGGTGAAGTAGGCAAATAGCATCCAAACAGCTCAGTAACCAGTGGAAAATATGGTTGTCTGGCAAAAGGCAAACCACAGGCAACCAGCATGAGTCACTACTTGGTTAAGTGACACAGTGTCTGTTTTAACTCAAGTTAACTCCATAATATGACAGTCTCAGAGCTGCATTGGCGTGATGTGTGTAGTAGCACACCTATAACAACATGTACTTTTGCTTTTACATCTCTGTGTTTATCTGGGCACAGCAAGAAGGGACAACATGTTTTTGCGATCTTATGATGTTCGTACTGGACAAGTCAGATCTCAGAGTGAAACCTGGCTCGATAGATCCTAACTTTAACTTTTCTTTGAAGCCGTGGAGGTAAAGGTACTGAACAAATTCACAGGAGTTTGCTGATGAACTTTTAACGCAAAGAATAAAACACTTATTAAACAAGGAAAATGAACTGTATTACACCAGGCAAAAAGGTTGGAAAGATCTCAAAGCAAACACAAGAAAATGATTCAAATATTCACTATCCCTTCAGCTTAACAATCTTTACAGATACATGCAAATTCAGAAAGACAAAACAATTCACCATGGCTGGAACCTTACGGTCCCATCGCGGTGGGGACAGGGCCGCAAAATGTGGCCAACCATTCTAAACTCGATTAACTTTGGCAGGACTGTAAAATCCTGCTGGTGTAAGATTACGCCCAATATCCATCTTATGCTCTAATATTCAGGCTCAGTATGCAGTACATGTGACCCGACTGGCGAACTGTGGACAGACACACCACACTCCAAAGTAAATGACAGATGCAACCAAAGCAGATTCTGTGGATTTCTCAACAACCCACTCAGACGTTCTTCACACTGTGAGCCAATGAGTCTCACTGAAACTCTGTCTTTCTGACGAGGGTTTCCAATCTGCACATTTGAAGTACTCGCCTTGGAATTCTCTCCAAAAGTCACTTCCACTCGGATGGCTTCAACAAGGACCCACCTTTTGGGTTTCAATCTTGCCTTCTGAGATTCCTTTCTCTTGGATCTCCAAATACACTCGAGCTTCACCTTCCGAACACGCTTTCAGATCTTCGGCCATGCCAAGCAGAACACCGCTGCTCCAAAAGGCCCACAGGAAGGAGTCACCAACCTTGGACTGCCTCCTTGGATCTTCTGGGCTTCTCTCGAGCCCACTTTGCTTCAAGTCTGCTCCCTGCATTTCTGTCTTTAACTTGCAGTCTATTTCTCTGCTCTTTAAACTTTACTCAACTGTACCTGTTTCAGATCCCTATCCTTGTCCCTTAACTTGGGACTTCCTTCTGGGACCTGTCTCTGTCCCACTCCTTGATTTGGGACCTTCTCCTTGTCCCCCTCCCCGTGTCCTGCTCCCTGAGACACCTTCTCCCGAATGGCACTCCGCTTCAGGTCACCTGTTTCACACTGTTCCGCTTTGCTCCTTTTTCTGTGCGCAGGGGCTGGTTCCCCGCCTTAAAGATGTGAAAAACCATGAACTGCACGTGTGTGTGGGCCATCACCTGGGTCATCGCATACACAGGAGGCCCAAGGCCCACGGGGAACTGTAGTTCCTGGCTTCTGAACTCCCAGTCTCTGAACGCCAGTTAAAGTACATATCGGAGTTCGTCACAGTTGCCATCCTATCATAGAATGACACAGCACAGGAAGAGGCCATTTGGCCCATCACACCCGTGCCGGCTCTTTGTCCCCTTCGCCCGGTAAGTCATTCCCCCCTTCAAGTGTTTACTCGGATCTCTTTTGAAAGTTACTATTGGCCAGAATCTTATGTTGGTTGGGCGGGCGGGCGCCCGACCCGAACGCACGTGAAATTGCGCGAAATAACGTCGGGCATGTGTCCCGACATCACCGCGTACGCGAGCAACATTGAGGTCGGCGGGCACGCGCAGGAGTCAGAGCTGCGCCCACCGACAATGAAAAGGTCGATTAAGCCCATTAAAAACCCTATTGCCCACGGTTTCACGTTGCCCGTGTGATTTTGCGCTCGTGTCACGTGGGCAAAACGGGCAGGCGGGCAGCCCATTTTTAACAAAACCTCATCCAAGGTCAGGATGAAATGTCTGGGGTGAAACATAATTAAAAAAATGATGCCTGGCGACTGATTTTTTTTTTGGGTTCTGCTGTCAGGCGCTTGAATGTGCTGCACAGACACAGTTTGGGTGCGGTTTTTTTTCCTTGCCATTTAATCTGTCCGGGTCTGCGGCTTCCCTGAGGCAGCCGCCTGCCTTCAGGGAGCTGACTAGAAGCGCCCGGCCGCATCCTCACTTTTGTTGGCGCCTGTCCTCTTCCCACCCCTCCCCACCCCCCACCCCCATCCCCGGCAGCGCTGAGGCTTTCTCAGGGCGTGTCTCACACTGGCTCCCCGTTAATTGGCCAGTCAGCGTGAAATTGTATTTCGGGGGCCGATCGTGGGCGGAAGCGCCTTTCACATTCGCTCCTGTGCCCATCGACTTGGCGCGCACGCCAAGCCTGAAATTCAGGCCACTGTTCCTGATTCCATCACCCTTTCAGGCAGCGCATCCCAGATTGCTGTGTAAAAAAAAAATCTTCCTTCTCGTCCTCAGCCCCCACCCCCCCCAGTGACCTTCAGTTCGGAGAATTCCCCATCGGCCTCGACCTGCACCTAACGCCGAGCGCTTTCTGCTTTAGTGATGATCATTCCGGGCAGGTTAGGGTTACCAGCCCTTCCGGATTGGCCTGGGCTCCCCGGGAACTGAAGACCAATCCCCGGGACACTACTCTAAGCAAAAGGCCCTGCACAGTAAAGAGCCTCTGAGGTGGCCAAGATGAGGCCTTAAGCTGAAGTGCCAGCTAGTTTAGCCCCCCCCACCGGTTACAGAGAGTCGCCATCTTGCTAAAGAAGTCCACCTGCCAAGAGGGTTAGGAAGGGGCTGATTGCCAATTAGGTGCCCTGCCAGTTAAGGAGGCCGCATGCCATTTTGGTGGCTAGCGTTTGATCTAACGCTCCCTCCAAACCGCAACGGGGTGCCTGTAAGTAGAAAGGCCATTTTTAGTGTTACTTATAAGTTTATCACCTTTTACAGTTGAAGCATTTAAAAAAAAATAAATGCTTTTAGAACATATGAAAGAAATCAGAGCAGGAGTAGGCCATATGGTCCCTGGAGCCTGCTCTGTATGCAATTCAATAGCTTCAGGGCTGATCTGATTGTGGTCTTAACACCACTTTCCTGCCTACCCCTCCCCCTAACCCTGGACTCCCTCATCAATCAAAACTCTGCCTAACTCAGCCTTGAATATATTCAATGACCCCCAGCCTCCACTGCTCACTGGGGAAGAGAGCTCCAAACTCTAACGACCCTCTGGGAGAAGAAATTCCCCCTCATCCCCATCTTAAACGGGAGACCCCTTATTTTCAAACTGTATCCCCCAGTTCTTTCAACATCCACCCTGTCAAGTCCCCTCAGGATCTTACATGTTCCAATACGGTCACCTCTCATTCTCCTTAACTCCAATGAGTGTAGGCCCAACCTGCTCAATCTTTCCTCCTAAGACAAACCACGCATAGCAGCAGCCAACCTAGTGAGCTTTTCCTGAACTGCTTCCAATGCAAGTATGAACCTCCTAAATGTGTCCCTCCTATTTGTTTTAAAAGTATTGGAGATGCTGAGCGAAGTTGTGAAGGCCTCGGATCATTTTGTTACAATAAAGGGGCCATATGAATATAAGTTTTTGTTGTTGTGGGGAGAGGGCTGTTTGACCCAGTGGGTGGATGGGGCCTATCATAATGTGGTTTCTCACCAAGGCCACATCAGAGAAGCAGGAGCAGCCCAGCAATAGATCACCCAGGTAGCAGCTGTTGCTGTGTATCATGATGTGAGTGGGAGCTTACTTAATGTCAGCTGTGGCTGAGTGGGTAGTACACTTGCCTCCGACGGTGGAGGGTTCAAGATCCCCAACCTCCCAGAGACGTGAGCACAAAATCCAGCCTGACACACCCAGTGCCCGTATTGAGGAAGTGCTGCACTGTCAGAGATGCCACCTTTCAGGTGAGATGTTAAACTAAGGCCCCATTCACTCTCTCGGGTAGATTTTAAATATCCCATGCCACTATTTCAAAGAGGGTGTCCATGGCCAATATTTATACGTCCAACCAATGTCACTGAAGCAGATTATCTGGTCATGATCGCATTGCTGAATGTGGGAGCTTGCTGTGTGCAAATTGGCTGCTGTGTTTCCTATTTTATTACAGTGACTCCACTTTCAAGAGTGCTGCATTGGTTACAAAGTGCATTGGAATATTCTCATGTCATGAATGGTGTTGTATAAATGCAAGGCCAGAGAGATCACAGCTTGTGCCACTCCTCAGAAGGTCACTACCACTCCTGCTGTTTCTGGCCCTTTTCAACATGCCTGTCCATTTCTTCAGGCTATAGAAAACCCCAGCAGCTTGCCAGCTAGCGTTGCACTATTTGTAGCCAGGTCGACGATAGCAGTTGCGTTGCTGATTCCTGCCTCTAACTAACAGAGGCCAAGGATTGAACCTGTCTGTCTATCACGCACAGGAGTAGAGCTTGAAACACTTGGGGGTGACGTTCCCCAGAAAGTCTGTACAGTAAAGAGCCTCTGAGGTGGCCAAGATGAGGTCTTAAGCTGAAGTGCCAGCTAGTTTAGCCCCTAGTTACAGTAAGCTGCCATCTCGCTAAAGAAGTCCACCTCTGCCCAGAGGATTAGTAAGAGGCTGATTGCCAATTAAGTGCCCTGCTAGCTGGAGGCTGGATGCCATTTTGGTGGATAGCGTTTGACCTAACGCTCCCTCCAAACCGCAACCAGGTGCACATTAGTAAAATGGCCATTTTAAGGGTTACTTAAAGGTCTCTCGCCTTTTATTGTCCAATAATTGCTGGAGGTTTGAAGAGGACTTTTGAAACACATGAGGAGACTTTACTGAGAGACTTTGTCAAGACCTCACCAACATTCCGGCAACATTTATTCTGGAAATTTGGACATCACCTAAAATGATTAAGTACTGTACTACTTCACCATTTTGGAGAATGTCCACGAGTCAGCATGAGAAAGGGGCTTGATCATGGCCATCTTGCTAGAGGATTTCCTTTGACCTGGGGAAGGGATGGGAGGAGGACATGATGTCAGGCAGAGCAACACCTGCTGCTGGAGAGGAGGGTCAGGAGGGCAGGTACAGGCATCCCTCCTCCTCCTCTATCTCTACATCGGGACCTCTAGTGCCGCATCTGAGAACCTGGGCAGCCTCTCACCCTCTCGCCTGAGCCATTGTGAAACATCTTGCTGTCCGTCAATCAGAGCACTGCACACCTACAGCAGAAGTGGGTGCAAGTAGCCCACACTTACTGCTCCAGGAAAATTGCGTCTGATCAGCACCCAAGTACTAAACCTGTAACTTCTGGGTTAGCCCCTCCAGGCAGTTCAAATGATGGTAATCAGAAATGAGGGTCAAAATTGGCATGGTAAAACCAGATTTTCAAACAGCGTGTCTTAATGGCATTGCACCCATTCAGTGTCAATTTTCAACCTTCCATCAAATGAGCCCCCATTACTTTCAATCATTTGCAGACAGAACCTCCAAGGTTTATAGCGCAGTTTGGGGCCACTCAGCTCATCATGGCTCCTCTCTGGAGCAATCCACAAAATGTCCCAATGTCCCAATGTCCCGTGCTCTTCCCCATAGCCTGTGTTTTTCTCTGCTTCAAATTATAGCTGCTTTCCTTTAAAAACAGCAATGGTTTCATCTCCAACCACTCCCTGTGACAAAGCATTCTATGTGCCAACAACACTCTGTGCAAAACTATTTCTACTAACTTCACTCCTTACTCATTCCGTGACAACATTCCCCAACAAGAGGGAAAATAAATCTTTTCTTGTGAAAACATTTTAACGTTTAAAAAACTTTTATCGAGCCTCCAAACAGCCGTCTCTTCCCCAGTGCAGAGGGGCTCGGTAAAGCGCACTTCAAGTGCACTGCACAGCTCCGGTCTCCGTATTACAACAACAACATCATGTGTTTATATAGCACCTTTATTGCAGGAAAACATTCCAAGGTTTTTCACAGGAGTGTTATAGAATCATCATAGAATGGTTACTGCACAGAAGGTGGCTGGAAAACTGGTTGTGTTAATGCTGGCTCTCTACAAGAACATTTCAGCCAGTCCCATTCCTCTGTCCTTTCCCAGCCCTGCAAATTCTTTCTCTTCAGATAATTATCTAAATCGCCTTTTGAAAGTCACAATTAAATCTGCCTCCACCACACTCTCGGGCAGAGCATTCCAGATCCTAACCACTCATTGCGTAAAAATGTCCTTCCTCATTTCGCTGCTGCTTCTTTTGCCAATTACCTTAAATCAGTGCCGTCTGGTTCTCTCAATCCTTCCACCAATGGGAACATTTTCTCCCCATCGACTCTGTCCAGACCCCTCATGACTCCCTTGCTTTTGTACTCCATGTCCCTATTTGTAAATCCTAGGATCCCATATGTTTATTAACCACTTTCTCTATCTACATCCACTATCAGCCTATCTACATCCTCTTGATGTTTAACACTATCCTCCTCAAAGTTCACAATACTTCCTAGTTTTGTGTCAGCTGCTAATTTTGAAACTGTGCCCTGAACACCCAAGCCAGTAGTCATGGTGAAAACTGACGATATGGCCATAGGACTGTAGAAACAAATTAGCAGATTCAATTTGGGACATAAACCACGAATGCCTAATGTTTGGAATAATCGATCAGGCAATTTAAACTGGAGTCAAAATATTAGGATTATTCAGATTAAAGATGTTTCTTTCATGGGACATAGGTGTCACTGGCAAGGCCAGCATTTGTTGCCCATCCCTGACTGACCTTCAACTGAGTGGCTTGCTCAGCCATTTCAGAGGGACAGTTAAGAGTCAACCACATTACTGTAGGTCTGGAGTCACACATAAGCCAGACCTTGTAAGGATGGCAAGATTTCCTTCACTAAAGGACATCAGTGAACCAGATGGGTTTTTACAACAATCATTGCATGGTTATCATTAGCTTTCAATTCCATATTTTGTTAATTGAATTTACATCCCACCACATGCTGTGCCTGGGGTTTGAACTCAAGTCCCCAGAGCATTAGTCTGAGCCTCCGATTACTAGTCCAGCAACATCACCCTATGCCACCATCCCCAATATTGCAGGAGCTAGTTACCGCCACAGGATAGTGAGGATGCTGTTATACTACTTCCAATACACAGTGTAAAGTAGCCTCATGGTAAAGGTAAAAGTGTACTCAGGATGCAGCTCAGAATCTGATTTCTATGTAATCCCAACAACAATCTACACTTGCAAAGTGAAAAAAAAAAGAAAAGAAAGAAAAAAAGACGTTTGTGTCACACTTTTCACAACCTTGAGGTGTTCCGGAGCATTCTACAACCTTTTTGAAGCACCTTAATGTGCAAAGTGGACATGCACCAGCCAAACTGCACACAGGATTGCCCCACAAACAGCAATGAGAAACAACCAGATAGTACACGTCGCCAACCAAAACTTGAGATGGAGATATTAGGGCAGATGATCAGTAGCTTACTGAAAGAGATGGCTTTATGGAGCAAAGGGAAAAGAAAGGCAGAGAGGCGGAGAGGTTAAGGGAGAAAATTCCAGAGCTTAGGGCCCAGGCAGCTGAAGGCACGGCCACCAGTAGTGGAGCAATTTAGATGCTCAAGAGGCCCGGATTAATGAAGTGCAGATATCTCGGAGGGTTGTAGCATTGGAGATGATTACAGAGGTAGGGAGGGGCAAGATAATGGAGGGACTTGAAAACAAAGATGTGAATTTTAAATTCGAGGCATTCTGTAACCAGGAATCGCTGTAGGTCAACGAACATAGGGGTGATGGGTAAACGGGACTAGGTGTGATTTCGAACATGGACAGCAGAGTTTTGGATGACCTCAAGTTTACAGATAGTAGAATGTGGGAGGCTGGCCAGAAGCATGTTGCAATACACAAGTCTAGAGGTAACAAAGGCATGGATGAGGGTTTCAACAGCAGGTGAGTTGAGGTAGCAGCAGAGTCGGGTGAAAAGAACATAGGGTGGAGTTTTACAGCCCCTCCCGCCAGCAGGATTTTCCAGTCCCGTCAAAGTCAATGGGCTTTTGAATGTCTCGCTGCATTTTCTGGCCTCACCCCCCCCCCACCACGATTGGGCCGTAAAATTAGGCCCAGAGGGATATTGCGCCAATGGAGGAGCTGCAGAAGATGTTTACAATGGTGATACCAGAACTGAGAGGTATGACTGTCAGGAAAGATTGAAAAGGCTGGAAATACTCAGCAGGGGCGGCAGCATCTGTGGAGGGGGAGAGAAAAATGGTCAGTCTTACAGCTTGAATATGATTCTTCTTCAGAAGACGTCAGAAGGTTCTTCTTCAGTTCTGAAGAATAGTCAAAACTTTGGCAGGGATTTTCCAGCCCCAGTGCGGTGGGTCCTGCCGTAGAGGATGTGACGAGCCAGCCAAAAGACCATTGACTTCAACGGAGCCACAAGACCCCACTGGTGGACAGGTACAGAAAATCCCACCCAATAACTCTGTTCATCACTTCACAGAGGCTGCCAGGCCTGCTGAGTACTTCCAGCACTTTCTGTTTTTATTTCAGGTTTCCAGTTTCTGCAGTATTTTGCTTGTATTGAACAGGCTGGTACTCTTTTCCCAAGAAGAGAAGGCTGAGGGTAACCTAATAGAGGTCCTCAAAATGATGGAGGGTTTCGATAGGGTCAACATAGAAAGATGATTCCAGTTGTGGAGGATTCCAATATTAGGGTCCATAAATATGAGATAATCATTAATAAATCCAATAGGGGATTCAGGAGACACTTCCTAATAAGAATGTGGAATTCACTAGCTGAGCACAGATTGATTAGTGCAGACGCATATAAGGGGAAGCTAGGTAAAGACATGGAAAAGGAACAGGAGAACATGCAGATTGAATGACTCAAAGCAGAGGTGAGAGGAGGTTTGTGTACGGCATGAGCAATGGTGTGGACCAATTAGGCAAAAGTGTATCTCTGCTGTAAATCCTATGTAGTGTGTCTCTTCATATTTATACTTTCCCATGTGACATCCTCCCGTTGAATTCACATTGTCTGCTCTCTATGGCTTTAATGTCCTTTCTCTAATATATTATAAACAGTTCTTTATCTGGCTGAACCAGGTACAAGTTTATCATTATCTCATTGCACTGTACTCAATGCTGCATTTATAAATCCTGGAGTGTTATTGGCTGTTTTATAGCCTTATTTGCCCGCAGACTCACTTTCGAGGAATTATGTGATTGCAATCTTAACTCTGGCTATTTCCCCACACCTTTCCATATTTTCTACTCATTGTAATTCCTTCGAATTTTTCCGTTGAATTGCATCTGCCACTTGCCTGCCCATTTGAAAATCCAGCCGGTTACCTTGCAATCCATTGGTAATTACACACAGTATGCATCAGATTAATGTTTTAAACTTTAAAAACAAATAATGCTCGTCAAAATGCTGGGATTTAAATGTCAACCACACCCCCACCCCCCACACCCCAACAGCCCATGTACACTTTACTCTCTCATGGGCTCTATCCACCCACTTAATCTCCTTTCACAGCCTGATTATGTGTTTTTGGAATTGCTGGTTTAGAATAAATATTGGCCTAGGACATCAGAGAGAAATGCCTTTCTCGTCTTCAAATAGCGATTACACATAGTCATTTGAAAGGCAGTGACTCTGACGATGCACTCCCTCAGCGCCACACTGAAGAATCAGCCTCGATTGGAAAGCCCTGAGTCTGATAAAGTAGCAGTGGGTGCCACCCCCCCCCCCCCCATTGGGAAGTCACCCACATGGTTCTTAGCATAAAAATGCACGGTCCATTATGGAGGTGATCTCATTACCTAGCTTGGGTCTGTCACCTCAGCTGACACTTCAGGGCAGTACTGAGCGAGGGCGCACTATTGAAGGCACAGTCTCACAATGGGATTCTGTCTGACTGTTCAGGTGAATGTGAAAGACAACATGATACTATGTAAAGAACATAGGAATTCAAATAACCCTCTGGTTGTACAGAACTTGAGTATTGCTGAAAAAAGAGACATTTTTTGTCAAAGCTTTTTGTCTTGCACTCATCAGGACATCTTGCAAGACAATACCAATGTCAGGGGAAACAACATATTTTTCCTGTATGAGAAGAGAATGCTGACCGGTTGGCAAGTGGACTCTGATTGGTAGAGGCGTTGCCATGGAGAATGTACCAGTTGATGGTGGCTGACAGTTAACTGCCATGCATTGTTTGAAATTTCAACCAGGCAGCTTGACTCTGACTGGTCAAGACATTGCCCTGGGGAATGAACCAACGAATAGATGTCACTTATTTTGTTTAGCTAAAACAGGCACAATAGACATTGGTACTTTCTTGCAAATTGTCCCGATGAGTGCAAGTGATGGTGGACAATTAAACAACTCACTGGAGGAGGAGGCTCCACAAATATCCCCATCCTCAATGATGGAGGAGCCCAGCACAGCAGTGTAAAAGATAAGGCTGAAGCATTTGCTACAATCTTCAGCCAGAAGTGCCGAGTGGATGAACCATCTCGGCCTCCTCCGGAGGTCCCCAGCATCACAGATGCCAGTCTTCAGCCAATTCGATTCACTCCACGTGATATCAAGAAACGGCTGAAGGCACTGGATACTGCAAAGGCAATGGGCCCTGACAATATTCCGGCAATAGTACTGGAGACTCGTGTTCCAGAACTTGCTGCGCCCCTAGCCAAGCTGTTCCAGTACAGCTACAGAGTTGGCATCCAGCCAGCTATGTGGAAAATTGTCCAGGTATGCCCTCTGCACACAAAAAGCAGGGCAAATCCAACCTGGCCAATTACTGCCCTTCAGTCTACTCTCGACCATCAGTAAAGTAATGGAAGGGGTCATCAACAGTGCTATCAGGCAAAACTTGCTTAGCAATAACCGGCTCACTGATGCCCAGTTTGGGTTCCGCCAGGGCCACTCAGCTCCTGACCTCATTACAGCCTTTGTTCAAACATGGACAAAAGACCTGAACTCCCGAGACGGGGTGAGAGTGACTGCCCTTGTCATCAAGGCAGCATTTGACCGAGTGTGACATCAAGGAGCCCAAGCAAAACTGGAGTCAATGGAAATCGGGGGAAAACTCACCACTGAGTTTACCTAGCACAAAGGAAGATGGTTGTGGTTGTTGGAGGTCGGTCATCTCAGCTCCAGGACATCACTGCAGGAGTACCTCAGGGTAGTGTCCTAGGCCCAACCATCTTCAGCTGCTTCATCAATGACCTTCCTTGCATCATAAGGTCAGAAGTGATTCTCTCCAACAAGAGAGAATCCAACCATTACCCCTTGATGTTCAATGGTATTACCATCACTGAATCCCCAGCTATTAACATCCTGGGAGTTACCATTGACCAGAAACTGAACTGGACTAGCCATATAAATACTGTGGCTACAAGAGCAGTTCAGAGGCTAGGAATCCTGCGATGAGTAACTCACCTCCTGAATCCCAAAAGCCTGTCCACCATCTACAAGGCACAAGTCAGGAGTGTGATGGAATACTCCTCACTTGCCTGGATGAGTGCAGCTCCCACAACACTCAAGAAGCTTGACACCATCCAGGACAAAGCAGTCCACTTAATTAGCACCACATCCACAAACATTCACTCTCTCCACCACCGATGCACAGTAGCAGCAGTGTGTACCATCTACAAGATGCGCTGCAGGAATTCACCAAGGCTCCTTCAACAGCACCTTCCAAACCCATGACCACTAGCATCTAGAAGGACAATTTCAGCAGATACATGGGAACACCACGACCTGGAAGTTCCCCTCCAAGTCACCTACTATCCTGACTTGGAAATCTATTGCCGTTCCTTCACTGTCGCTGGGTCAAAATCCTAGAACTTTCTTCCTAACAGCATTGTGGGTGTACCTACACCACATGGACTGCAGCGGTTCAAGAAGGCAGCTCACCGCCACTTTCTCAAGGGCAACTAGGGATGGACAATAAATGCTGGCCCATCCAGCAAAACCCACATCCCGTGAATGAATAAAAAAAGGCAAAAAAAGCTTCGAAAAAATGTCTCTTTTTTCAGCAATACTCAAACATTGGAATTGCTGGAGGACAAAAAGTACCAAGACCCAGATGCCTTCTACCTCCTTACTAGTTGATTGATCCAGCAATAAGTGCCATTGGCAACATGAGGAAAAACATTTTATGCAGCAAGTGGTTAGGATCTGGATGCACTGCCTAAGCACGTAGTGGAAGCAGATTCAATCGTGACTTTCATCAGAGAATAGGATAATAACTTGAGGAGAAAATGAATTGCAAGGCTGCGGGGAAAGGGTGAGTGAGTAGAACATGTGGGTTACTCCTGTAGGGAGCCAACACAAATGGGCTAAATGGCCTCCTTCTGTACTGTAAACATTCTATGGTTCTATGATTCAATGAACAATAATGCAGTTGTTGACTAATCATATCAATCAACCTCTAATAATGCACCTATTACAGACCCGGACATGAGGTGAGGATAAAGCCCAGTGGTCGGAAGATTTGGGAACCAGTTGTCCAGTCATATGTTCCTCACGAGCATCAGGTCTCAAAAATATTCAATCTCTGTATCCCAAAATGCTATATATTAGGAGGATGTTCACTGTGTGTTGAACTTTCTTCCCTCAACCTGAGAAAAAATGATTAATTAGCCCTTCATCTCAACACTGTTTTGTGGGATCTTGCTGTGTGTATAATGGCCGCCCCTTTTGCCCATTCAAGACAGTCACTGCACTCATTAGTTCATTGCAGGCAACGATCTTTCTGAGCAGCGTGATAGAGCATAGAGTCATAGAGTTATACAGCACAGAAACAGGCCCTTCAGCCCATCATGTCCGTGCCGGCCATCAAGCACCTATCGATTCTAATCCCATTTTCCAGCCCTGTGTGCTATGGCGTTTCAAGTGCTCATCTAAATACTCCTCAAATGTTGTGAGGGTTCCTGCCTCTACCACCCCCTCAGGCAGTGTGTTCCAGATTCCAACCACCCTCTGGGTAAAAAAAATCTTTCCTCAAATCCCCTCTAAACCTCCTTCCCCTTACCTTAAATCTGTGCCCCCTTGTTATTGACACCCCTGCTAAGGGGAAAAGCTTCTTCCTATCTACACCCCTCATAATTTTGTACACCTCTATCAGGTAAATTTCTCCAACTCTCCAGGCTGGGACTTGAACTCGTGCCTCCAGAGTATTATTCAAGGCCCCAGGATTATTAGTCCAGTAACCTTACCACCATGTTACCATTAAGGTAATCACATAGTTCCTCTGAGTGAAGAGGCCAGAGTTGCTGTTGGTGTTCAGGTAGCTATGTTCATCAGAGGTCAGGCATCAAGCCCCACAATTTGAAATTGCGTTATAGTCCGCACACTACCCTCCACGTTTTGACCGTGTGCCCCAATCGAACTTTATTACCTGGTGAATTCCAGTTATCCATCTTGACTGTCAACATAATTGAAGGCCAATTGCACAATGTCTCCGCTGACAGAAAGTTTATGATGAAAAATTGCTGCCCCTGATAACAATCCTTGAGAGACCCGACTTCAGTCGCTGATAAGGAGCTTATCTTGGTTAATGGGTAATGTGAGGTTGATTCCAGTTCCCCTCACGGAATCCGTCAACAAGTCTTTTGGTTTTCTACAGCTCAGTGTTAGCGGGTGACCCATCCTCCTGGCCGCCACCCAATCAAAATCTTAAAATGAGCTGCCAACATTCACTGACACAACGTTTAGAAAAAAAGAAAGTAGTTGCATTTCTCCACTGCCTTTCACCACTTCAGGATGTCCCAAAGTGTTTTATAGCAGAGCATTTCATACAGGCGTCGGATATGCAGCACAGAAAAAGGCCAATCAGCTCATTTAGTCAATGCCGGTGTCTATACTTCACTCAACCCTCCTCCCCTCCTTCCTCATCCAACCCTTTCAGAATATCCTTCTATTCCTTTCTCCCTCATATTGCTTGGCTTCCCCTTGGGTGCGTCTAATGGCGATGGACAGACGCTTCTTTGTCGGATCCACAATGGGGCATTAGAAGGGGAGATAAAAACAAAAAACTGCGGATGCTGGAAATCCAAAACAAAAACAGAAATACCTGGAAAAACTCAGCAGGTCTGGCAGCATCGGCGGAGAAGAGCACAGTTGACGTTTCGAGTCCTCATGGTCATGAGGACTCGAAACGTCAACTGTGCTCTTCTCCGCCGATGCTGCCAGACCTGCTGAGTTTTTCCAGGTATTTCTGTATTAGAAGGGGAGGATTGGCAGTTGGGAAACGGGAAACTGGAAACCAAATGTCACATCAAGATCTGATGGAGTAACCCAATATACCATGTACTATTCACCTCAACTATTCCCTGTGGTAGCAAGTTCCACATTCTCACCACTCTCTAGGAAAAGAAGTTTCCTTTGAATTCCCTATTTGTTTCCTTGGCGACTATCTTATATTGATGGCCTCTAATTAAGCCCTTCCCTTGAAGTGTACTCACTGTTATAAAGTAAGAAAGTCAGCAGCCAATTTTTACACAGTGAACTCCCACAAACCAATCTGATACTGGTCAGAAAATATACACGCATGTATATATTTTTTAATTCATTTTATGGGATGTGGGCACCACTGGCTAGGCCAGCATTTATTGCCCATCCCTAATTGCTCTTGAGAAGGTGGTGGTGAGCTGCCTTCTTGAACCGCTGCAGTCCATGTGGTGTGGGTACATGCACAGTGCTGTTAGGGAGGGAGTTCCAGGATTTTGACCTAGTGACAGTGAAGGAACAGCGATATAGTTCCAAGACAGGATGGTGGGTGACTTGGAGGGGAACTTCCAGGTGCTGATGTTCCCAAGTATCTGCTGGCCTTGTCCATCTAGGTGATAGTAGCCGTGGGTTTGGAAGGTGCTGTCGAAGGAGCCTTGGTGAATTCCTGCAGTGCATCTTGTAGATGGTACACACTGCTGCTACTGTGTGTTAGTGAAGGAGGGAGTGAATATTTGCAGATGGGGTGCCAATCAAGCGGGCTGCTTTATCCTGGATGGTGTCAAGCTTCTTGTGTGTTGTTGGAGCTGCACTCATCCAGGCAAGTGGAGAGTATTTCATCACAGTCCTGACTTGTGCCTTGTAGATGGTGGACAGACTTTGGGGAGTCAGGAGGTGAGTAGTTTGCCACAAGATTCCTAGCCTCTGATCTGCTCTTATAGCCACAGTATTTATATGGCTAGTCCAGTTAGTTTCTGGTCAAGGGTAACCCCCCAGGATGGTGATAGTGGGGTATTCAGCTATGGTAATGCCATTGAATGTCAAGGGGCGATGATTAGGTTCTCTCTCGTTGGAGATGGTCATTGCCTGGCACTTGTGTGGCATGAATGTTACTTGCCACTCATCAGCCCAAGTCTGAGTGTTGTCCAGGTCTTGCTGCAAATTGGCATGGACTGCTTCAGTATCTGAGGAGTCGCAAATGGTGCTGAACATTGTGCAATCATCATCAGCGAACATGCCCATTTCTGACCTTATGATGGACGTATATATATTAAAGCATATTGGTTAAAAATCACCACACAACACTGGAGACAATGACACTGCTTTTCTCCTAAATTGTGCCGTGGGATCTTTGACACCCACCTGAGAAAACAAATGGAAACCTTAGTTTAATTTCTCATCCAAAAGAGCATGTGCAGTGCTCCCTTAGCACTGCACTGCGCTGTCAGCCTGGATTATGTATTTGGAGTGCGATTTGAACCCACGATTTTCTCCATGAATTCTAACTCTGTAATCTTCATCAGTTGTACAAGTTCCCCCCATGCCCCCCTCACCCACCCACTCCCACCCCACCGATCTCTGCACCCCACCCATTCTGGCCACTTGAGTTTTCCCAATTTTAAACACTCCAACATTGGTGGCCGTGCCTTCAGCTGCCTAGGCCCTAAGTTCTGGAAGGCCCTCCCTAAACCTCTCCTCCTCTCCATCTCTTTCTCCTCCTTTAAGACACGCTTTAAATCCTACCTCTTTGACCAAGCTTTTGATCACCTGCCCTAGTGTCTCTTTTTGTCGATTGGTGCCAGGTTTTGTTCTATAACCCTTCTTTAAAGCGTTTTTATTACTTTAGAGGTGCCATCGGAATGCAGGTTATCTAACTCAGAAGGGAGAGGTCTATCAACTGTCTGGTATCTACAGCCTTCAAATACATCAGAACCTTTCATCTTTACAACACTGCGGACTTTTCTGTTCTGAACCTTCCTCTCCTGTCCATATTGAAATATAAATATCCAAGCCAATACCCCCTTCCTCCCTGCTTTCTTTCTGTGTTACAATCAAGACTCACTGTGTCATTCTCTGATCAAACTCCCTCTTTTCCAAACCTCTGCTCTTCTGAATTCCTTATTCCCCCACTTCTCCTGTCACCTGTAAGTCTTGAAAACCATACTTGGTGCCACTCAACTAAGACAGGGTTAGGGTTAGGGTTAGGTTAGGGAGGCCTCACTCTCCCTTATACACTTGTTACATATGACAATGGCTCTTGGCCCCCCTTTAGGAACATAGAATCAGCAGGAGGCCATTCAGCCCCTTGAGATTGTTCTGCCCTTGAGTTAGCTCAGGGCTGATCTGCACTTTAGATTTTTAAGCCTTAATTCGCTTGACTATTAAAATTTGTCAATCTCTGTTTAGAATCTTTAATTTGTTCTCCCTTACCCCACACCATGCTCCCTCCCCGCACCTCCCCCCAAGTTCAATGGCCCCTTATAGGGAAAAATGCTTCAGATTTCCACCCCCGTTTGTGTGAAGAAATTCTTCCTGACATCATCCTGAATGAGCAATTTTAAGGTTAGAGCTAATTTTCCCTGTCTACCGTATTGGTTCCATTATTCGCCTTAAAAACCTCAATTGGTTCACACCATGATGATCTCTACTCGAATACAAGTCTAGCTTATGCAATATTGGTTTCCCAAGTTACCAATTGCTAGGATGAAAGCAAAATACTGCAGATGCTGGGAATCTGAAATTAAAAACAAAAAATGCTGGAAAAAGCTCAGCAGGTCTGACAGCACCTGCGGAGAGAGTAACAGAGTTTAACATTTCTGAACGAGCTTTGAAGAAGAGTCACACGGACTCGAAATGTTAACTCTGTTTCCCTCCCCACAGATGTTGCCAGTCCTGCTGAGCTTATCCAGCATTTTGCTGTTTTTATTACCAATTGCTTGGAGCATGTTAAGGGAGGGACAGAGAAGAGGAGGAGGCCATTTAGGCACTCAAACCTGTTTACCAACCTGTATCTTAACTCCACCTACCCATCTTGGCTCCAAGTCCTTCTATGCACCTGTCTAGTGAAAACCTATTGATTTCAGGTTCGAAATTACCAATTGAGTTAGCACCCATCGTTTTCTGTGGGAGAGAGTGCCACATTTTTTACCACACTCAGCATGGAGAGGTGTTAGTCTTAACGTTTCCACTGAATGGACTGGCCGTTAGGATGTTGATGGGTGCACAGATCATTCAGTGGCTGCTGGGTGCTTCCTGTCCTGCACCCCCCACACATTACCAACCCTCAGGCCTCCTGCTGTCTCAATAGTAAAACAACAGCCCAGTTGTTTCCTCTAGTTGCAATAGTGGTGGATTCAACCAGGGCGGAGCCCCATGCCACCCTGCAGCTCTGAACCCCACCAGTGCTCGCCTGCCCATCTCTGTCAGAAAATCCATTGCGTAGGTATCCATGGTGGGTGGGGTGTTGTGCAGGATCCTTCTGCCTGACCTCAGTCATTATCCTCTCAGAAGACGAGGGGGGCAATTTTGGGAAATTATTTTTTAGCCATGTTGTGGCCTGGACTTCAATGGTGGGGCCCACATTCACCCTTGGCCTACCTCTGTTCAGGTGGTACATCGTCCATCAGTACAACGTCAAGACCAGACCAAACCTCAGGAGCAGGAACTCCCAGTTTAGGTGGTTTCCCAAAACCAAACTCTCACACCAAGCTTTTAATTGCCCCTTCTAATATCCCTTTTAGTTCAGTGTCAATGTATGTCTGACTACCCTCCCTGTTAAACACCTTGGGTTACTGAAGCTACAACTTGCATTTATGTAGCACCTTCCATGAGCTCAGGATGTCCCAAAGCTTTCTCACAGACAGTTAAGCACTTTTAAAGGGTAGTCACTGCGTTAATGTATGAAAGGTAGGAACAGGAAGAGGCCATTCATCCCTTTGAGTAGGTTCCAGCATTCAATTAGATCGTGGATAATTTTCTCCTTAACTCCTATTCACCTTGGTTACATCACCCTTTATACCTTTGCCCAGCAAAAATCCATCAATCCCAGTTTTGATATTTTCAATTTTTTCAGCAGCCTTTTTAGGGAGAATTTCCAGATTTCTACTATAACCGGCATCCTACATTAGAGGAGCTATTTAAATGTTGAATATTGCTGAAAAATGACATTTTGTCAAAGCTTTTCATCTTGCACTCATCAGGACAATCGCGAGAATACCAATGTGAGGGGAAGCAGCAACTTGTATGAGGAGCGAGTGCTGATTGGTTGGCAGGTGGACTCTGATTGGTAGAGGCGTTGCCATGGAGAATGCACCAGTTAATGGTGGCTAACAGTTAACTGCAAAGCATTGTTTGAAATTTAAATGGACAGCTTGACTCTGATTGGTCGAGGAATTGCTCTGAGGAATGAACCAGCGAATGGCTGTCACCTATTTTGTTTAGCTGAACCAGACGCAATGTGTGCACATGTTCTTTCTGTCTGCAAATCAGAGTCCGCTTGCCGACCAATCAGCACTCTCTTCTCACACAGTTTTTAAGTTGTTGCTTCCCCTGCCATTGGTATTTTCTTGAGATTGTCCTGATGAGTGCAGGACGAAAAGCTTTGACAGAATGTCTTTTCCCAGCGGTACTCAAGATCTGTACCACCGAATGACTATTATTTAAATGTTGCTCCAGCCCTCAGGTGGTCATTTACCTTGGAATGAATGGGTGGCAGCTCCTCCTCTTCTCAACCAAAAAAGTCCCTGTGTTTCTTCAGCTGCTCCAAGGCCCCTTTCACTTCCGTCTGAAGAGAGAGTTGGAGGTTTAGTTTAGTCCCTAATCTAGCCGACAGCAACACTGGACTTCCTGGATACTGAACTGTCAGTCCAAAGTCCCACACTGGTGATTAAACCCACAATCTCTGGAGGAATGCAGGAACAGGAGGAGGCCATTCAGCCTCTCAAGCCTGTTCCACCATGCAGTTAGATCATGGCTGCTCTGCTCTCTATCTTTACTCCATCAATCCGCCTCTGTCCTGCGTTTCCTATAATACCCTTGCCCAGCCAAAAGATACCAATGCCACAGAAGCTGAAATAAAAACAGAAAAAGGCAGGAAATACTCAGCTGGTCAGGCAACATCTGTGGAGAGAGAAGCAATCCGAGGTCGATTGCCTTTCGTCAAAAACCCAGAAATCTATTTTTACATTTTCTACACTGCCCAATGTTCATTGATCAGCTGCTTTCTGGAGGGAGAGAGATCCAGATTTCCATTACCTGTTGTGTGATGAAGTGCTTCTTGGCATCGCCCCTGAACGGCCTAATTCTAATTTTAAGGTTATGCCCCCCTTTGCTCTGGGCTCCCCATGGAAAATAGCTTCTCTCCTTTTACCTTAACATCTCCTTTAATCAACTTAAATACCTCAATGTAATCGTTATTTAATCTTCAATATTCAAGGGGATACAAGCCTAGTCTGTGCCACCGGTCCTTATAATTTAACCTTTTTAGTCCCAGTGTCATTCTGGTGAAACTGGAGTAATGATTAACACCATTCTATCCTTCATGAAGCTGTTTTGAAGTGGGTGTAATATAGGAAACGTGGCAGACAACTTACACACAGCAAGATCCCACAAACAACAAGGTGATAATGACCAGATAAGCTGTTTTTAATGATGTTGGTTGAGGGATAAATATTGGTCCAGCCACAGGTGAACTGTCCTGCTCAATAGTGGCTATGGGACATTATGCAGGCACCTGAGAGGGCCTTGGTTTAACATTTCACACAAAAGGAGGATGCCTCTGACAGTCCAGCCCTTCTTGAAATACTGCACTGGGAATGTCAGCCTGGGTTAGAGGCTCAAGTTTATAGAGTGAGTTGTGAGGGTGAGAGAGTGCTACAGCTGACAATCTGACAATTTAGAAGCTGATAGGTCTACTAACTGAGGATGATTTGGCCATATTCATTGACATCAGACACATATTGTATTCCATGTTCTTCTGTTCCTGTGTATAATAATCCTCACTGGCACCTATTCCATTTGCTATGACTCTTGAGAATGATTTACAGAGATGACTCATGGTGAAGGTTTCCACACTGAACTCATTTGTTTTCTGTTGCTAATTGCACTGTGCCTAAGATAACCTGATCATCCAGTTATATACTTCACCCCCTCCCGCTTGATGTCCGATACTGCATGGGGGCATAATGCAGACGGACATTTGTGCAGTTAGAAGAGTAAATCCTCATCCTTGTGTTCAAATCCCTTGGCACTTCCAATCTCCATAGCCTCCTCCAGCCCCACAACCGTCCGAGACCTCAGCATTCCTCCAAATCTGGCCTATTGCAATTTTAATTGCTCCACCACCATTGGTGGCCGTGTCTTCAGCTGCCTGGACTCTAAGCTCTTGAATTGCCTCCCTTTAACCTCTCCATCTCTCTACATCCCTCTCCTTTTTTAACGTTCCTTCACACAGAGGGTGGTGAAAACTGGATCTCTCCACTCAGAAAGACTGTTAAGGCCGGGAGTCAATTGGAAATGTCAAAATTGAGATTGACAGCTTTTTTAACGCAAGAGAATCATGGCATACAGGACCAAGATGGGTAGATGGACTTAGGCTGGAGCAGTCATGGAACATGCTTGAGGGGCTGAATGGCCTCCTCCTGCTCCTGTTTCCCCAGGGGACAGTTGGGTCAATCACCAATTCATGGTTTGGACTGACAGCGTCAGTATCTCGTGTTGGAGCTGCCGCCTGTTAGATTAAGGACTAAACTAAACCTCCAATTGTTTCTGCGGACAGAAGTGAGAGGGGCCTTGGGGCAGCTGAAGAAACACAGAAATTTCTCTGGTTGAGAAGAGGAGGAACTGCCACCCATCCATTCGAAGGTAAACGACGACCACCTGAGGGCTGGAACAACAACAACTTGCATTTAGATAGCTCCTTTAATGTAGGATAATGAGTATAGTAGAAACCTGGAAACTCTCTCCCTCAAAAGGCATTTGAAAATAGCCGGTTGGTAGTACAGAACTTGAGTATTGCTGCAAAAAGAGACGGGTTGTCAAACTTTACATCTTGCACTCATCGGGACAGACGCAAGAAAACCAAATCTCAAAGGAAACAACAATTTGTGCTGCATGAGAACAGGGTGCTGATTGGCTGGCAACTGGGCTCTGATTGGCAGATGCATTGCCATGGAGAATACCACCAGGGTTCAATTCAGTGCACAATTTGAGCGAGAGGTGAAGCTGCTACTATGCAGCAGCAACATGAGTGGTATTCACCCCTGAAAAGGATGCTGCTGTCAAGTCAAAAAAGATGTTTGCCTGCCACGCAAGTAGGTAATGTGCCATATGAATTTCAGTGCCAGTGTTGATGCCAAGTATGTAGGCTGTACGTCCCATTGACTGGAGGATCATATCAAGCAGCATATCTTTTAACTGTTCATGGCAGGCAAAGTGCTGACCGTATTCAACCAGCTCGTGCTTACAAAACTCAGAACATAGTGCCCAACATTAGAAGTGATTCTGGTATTGGCCAACACTTACTAAACAATACCAATTGTGCTAAGAATTACAATATGTATTAATTTAAGATTACCAGTGTGGCTCACAGTGCGGCTCACTTACATGTGCTAGAAACTACATATATTCACACACAGGGTCCTGTCCACATGTTGCCCTTTCTCAACTAAGCAAACCTTGGGGGACAGCCATTCCCTGGTTCATTCCCCATGGCAATGCCTTGACCAATCAGAGTCAACTTACCTGGTTTGAATTTAAGCAAAAGCTTTGCATTTAACTGTTCCCTGGTGCATTCTCTATGGCAACGCATCTACCAATCAAAGTCCACTTGCCAACCAATCAGCATCCATTTCCTCATGCTGTATAATTTGTTGCTCGCTTTGAGATTTGGTATTCTAGCGATTCTGTCCTGATGAGTGCAAGACGAAATGTTTCGACAGTATTCCTTTCTTTTTAGAAATATGAAATTGAAGATGTTAAAACTTGCGATTTGCAGATTTTAATTGGGTAAGGGTATTAAAGATTACAGAACAAAGGTGAGCAAATGGACTTAAGGTACAGATCAACCATGATCTAATTGAATGGTGGAACCTGCTCGAGGGGCTGAGTGGCCTCCTCCTCTTCCTATTTTCCTAAGGCATGCCTTAAAACCTACCTCCTTGACCAAGCTGCCCTCATATCTCCTTACATGTCTTGGTGTCAAATTTTGCCTGATAGCACTCCTGTGAAGATCCCTCGGGATGTTTTACTATGTTAAAGGCGCTGTATAAATGCAAGTTGTTGTTGCTGTTCCAGGATCTCTGCCCAATGGGAGTGTGGGGTGGAGAATCGGTGCCAGTGCTGGAGCTCCTGTGGAAAGAGTTTCTGCTGGGAGAGCAGGGTGATGGTGTTTAACCCTTTACTGACCCACAGGAGATTGAGAAGGAGGAATATTGGGGACTTGCTGAACTCTGCTGACCCCCTTTAAAACAATGGCTGACTATCCGATCGATTCCAAAGAGTAGTGTTCAATTCCAAGGTCAAAGGGTACGTCCCTCAAAATAGTCAAAATAAGCACCACTTCCAATACAAAACCACCTTCATGATACACTGGACTTGGAAGGGGTGTAATGCAGGTCTGCTAGAATTCAAGGGTTATATTGGGAGGTGAGATTACATAAACTAGGTTTGTACTCCCTTAGTGTAGAGGTTGAGGGATGGCTTGATTGAATTTTTAAGATTTTTGAAAAGCGTTGACAGACTAGACAGGGAAATTCCTTATTTCTGCTGATGGAGGAGTCTTGAACAAGGGGACATAACCTTAAAACCAGAGTCAGCTCATTCAGGACAGAATACATGTAAAATACTGCAGACACTGAAAATCTGAAATAAAAACAGAAAATGTTGGAAATAGTCAGCGGATTAGGCAGCGTCTGTGAAGAGAAGCAGTGTTAACGTTTCAGGTCGATGACCCTTCATCAGGGCAGGTTAAGCACAGGTTAGACACAAAGTAAAGCTCTTCTAAACTGCCCCATCAAACACTCCCTGGGCAGATACAGAATTAGGTTAGATACAGAGTAAAGCTCCCTCTACACTGTCCCCATCAAACACTCCCAGGACAGGTACAGCACGGGGTTAGATACAGAGTAAAGCTCCCTCTACACTGTTCCCTTCAAACACTCCCAGGACAGGTACAGCACGGGGTTAGATACAGAGTAAAGCTCCCTCTACACTGTCCCCATCAAACACTCCCAGGACAGGTACAGCACGGGGTTAGATACAAAGTAAAGCTCTTTCTAAACTGCCCCATCAAACACTCCCTGGGCAGATACAGAATTAGGTTAGATACAGAGTAAAGCTCCCTCTACACTGTCCCCATCAAACACTCCCAGGGCAGGTACAGCACGGGGTTAGATACAGAGTAAAGCTCCCTCTACACTGTTCCCTTCAAACACTCCCAGGACAGGTACAGCACGGGGTTAGATACAGAGTAAAGCTCCCTCTACGCTGTCCCCATCAAACACTCCCAGGACAGCTACAGCACGGGGTTAGATACAGAGTAAAGCTCCCTCTACACTGTCCTCACCAAACACTCCCAGGACAGGTACAGCACGGGGTTAGATAAAGAGTAAAGCTCCCTCTACACTGTCCCCATCAAACACTCCCAGGACAGGTACAGCACGGGGTTAGATACAGAGTAAAGCTCCCTCTACACTGTCCCCATCAAACACTCCCAGGACAGCTACAGCACGGGGTTAGATATAGGTAAAATTCCGTCTACACAGTTGGATATTGAGATGTTAAGCTGAGGCCCCCATCTGCCCTGTCAGACCCTGTGGGTGAACTGAAAATTTCAAAACTTGAGACTGATAGGTTTTTGTTGGATAAGGCTATTAAAGGTCATGGAACCAAGGTGGGTGGATGGAGTTAATCTACAGATCAGCCAAGATCTAATTGAATGGCAGAGCAGGCTCGATGGATTGAATGTTCCTGTGTTCCAATCCTATGTTGCGTTCAAGGGAAAGATAATTAGGGGGGAAAGGTTAGCTATAGAATATTACAATGACATCACCCATGTGACTCGTCTTCAAAATCCACACAACTTGGATTCTTGACCCCTTGGCAGAGACTATTTGCGATAAACATTATCTCAGAAACGTAGAACAGCCAGCAATAAAACTGCTGTAAATACACCTCAGATTTTCTGGGTTAAAGCTACTTTCAATCTCAAGATGTCAGTCTGTATAATGTCCAGCTCTGAAGAGAAAATGCAATGGGTATTGTTCCAGCTGCCTTATTTTCATGTAAAATAACCTGTGCCCCAGCAATTAGCAGTCATTGGTCACAACGACCCCAACCAAACTGAATAAACAGCTGTATCCTGTATACTTAGCACAATCTCTGTTACTGGTCTGTCTGCTACTGCCAGTTCCTCTATAGTCCAGCCTAACTAGGATAGCACTGACACAATGTACATGCAATATTATTTCATGACATTACCTCCACAATTGCAGCGATGACAAAGGGAGGGGGAGTGACCAGATGGAGGCCTTCAAGATTATGAAAGGGTTCAGTAGGATAAACGTAGAGATGTTTCCACTTGTTGGGAAGCCCAAGAGGTCATAAGTCAGCAGCAGCATTGTCATTGGCTGACCCTTGATTCAAAGATGACGCCTGCTCAGTGCCGCACGTCACTGCCCATGGCTCTTCGTGTGACTGTACAGGCTGATTCTCAACCCGCAGGTCTTTGGGCGCAAGAGGCAGGAGGTCCCATGAGGTAGTGGAACCTGGAGTGCAGGAATTGCTTCCTTTTCTTTCCTTCTCTGCCGCTGCTCTGCCTCATTATTAAGACATTGTAACTCAAAGTGTGATGCAGTTTATTGGACAAAGTGTTGTCACTTTGAAGAATTGGTATCAAGCTCCACCCAGTCGTTAATGTCAATGCTGTCATACTTCAGGGAGAACTTCAGAGTGTCTTTGAAGCGTTTTCTTTGTCCTCCCCTGGAATGTTGGCCATTTAAGAGTTGAGAGGACAGGACCTGGCCGGGGAGGGGTTTTACAGCCATCAGGACACAACGTCCAGTCCATTGAAGTTGACTTGCAGGAGTTTTGCCTGAATGCTAATGGAGTTGACTTCAAGAAAGACACTATCGTTTGTCCGATGGTCGTCCCATTGAACCCGAAGGTTACAGTGGAGGCATTGCTGATGGAGTTTCCCTAGTGCTCTTATGTGTCACTGATACGCAGTTCGGCTCTCATTGTAGGCATGCGGTGATGACACCTGCTCTATACACTGGGTCTTTTGTTGACTAATGGAGGTCCTTGTTGTCAAACATTCTCTGCCGTAGGTTTTTTAGAAGGCTGGGCTGGCACAGCTGATCAGGTGTTGGATCTCCTCAGCTGGAGTACTGCGGACAATTCTGGGCACCCCACTTCAGGAAAGATTCAAAGAACCTAGGTGTGTAGAAGGTTAACCAGGGTGTTCCGCGGGTGAGGGACTTTGGTTATGAGGCGCGGTTGGAAAAGTTTGGACTGTTTTCCTTGCAACAGGGCAGGTTAAGAGATGGCCTAATAGAGGTTCACAAGATGATGAGAGGATAGAGAAGATAGAGAAAAACCAATCCCATGTGGGTGTTCCTGTGGCCAGGTTTGGGGGCATGGGGAGCTTGGGGCTTCCTTCTCACATCCTATGTCCAGTGGAGGGACCCACTGACGGTAAGTGAAGGGCCCGTGGGGAAACATCTTTCTGACCTTTACAACAACCCCCTCACCAGGGCTTCCCTGACTGGCCCACCACACTCACCTTCATCCGGCAGCTTCGGCAACAATCGTCACCCTCAGGCCCCCTGCAGTACCAGCAGTGGCCACCGCTCCTGGTGGTGCTACTGGCGCAGGGGAGCTGCCGTCCATTGATTTGCTGGCAGGTCTCGGAGGCGGGATAACCACCCTTCCAGAGATTGCGGCAGGAAATTGCCCCAATGGGTGCCAAGATCTGTCTAATTGGGACTAACTCCCGATGGGGCTCCCGGAAATGGCTGTAGCAGGGTTGCCACGACGACGGAGCAGTCCCACCACCCTAACAATTAAATTCGGCCATATGATTCTCTGATTTAAGGTTAATTTTGGTGTAATAATTTGTGATGTCCCCTACATTTCATAGAATTATAGACTCTTAGTTGGTCTAAGCTGATCCTTTGAAAGAGCTGTTCAATTTGACTCTTAACTGTCAATGATAACAACAACTTATATTTACATAGTGCCGTTAATGTAAGAAAACATTCCAAGGCGCTTCACTAATGGCTGAGTAAGCCACTCAACCGTATCCAAGAAGGTGACACACCATCACCTTCCCAAGGGAGGTTAGGGCTGGACAATAAATGCTGGTCTTGCCAGAAACAACACTCAAGAAGCTTGCCACCATCCAGGACAAAGCAGCCAGGCTTGATTGGCACCCCATCCAGAAACATTCACTCCCTTCACCATCGACGCACAGTGACAGCAGTGTGTACCATCTACAAGATGCACTGCAGGAATTCACCAAGCCTCCTTAGGCAGCATCCTCCAAAGCCACAACCACTGCCATCTAGAAGGACAAGGGCAGCAGATACATGGGAACACCACCACCTGGATATTCCCCTCCAAGCCGCTCAGCACCCTGACTTGGAAATATATCGTCATTCCTTCACTGCCGTTGGGCCAAAATCCTGGAACTCGCTCCCCATAGCACTGTGGGTGTACCCACAGCACCGTGGGTGTACCCACACCACATGGACTGCAGTGGTTCAAGAAGGCAGCTCACTACCACCTTCTCAAGGGCAAATGGGTTGGGCAATAAATGCTGGTCTAGCCAGCAACACCCAACATCCCATGAATGAATTTTTTTTTAAATCCTGAAATTGAATAAAAACTATTTAGGGCCACACTCCAGCCTTTTTCTCATTACCATGCAAATGAGGCTGCTTCAAATACGTGTCCAATTGCCTTTTGAAAGGTCCTTTGGAATCTGACTCCACCGACTTTTCATGTATTATAATATCACATTCTATGATACGATTTAATATTCATTCAAGTGTAATATATTCTGCTAAGAATCATGATATCATCAATGCAAGGTGTAAACTCTCTATGCACTTCTTTCCTCATCAATGGTATGGTATGTTTATGTTTGAATGGATCAGGCCAAGAAGGTCACTGGCACCCTGACACCCTCACCCAGGAACCGTGACCCTGACACCGTGACTGTGACACCACGACCCTCACATCGTAACCCTGATGCTGTCATCCTGACCTCAAAAGTTATACCACCGCCTGCGAGGCAGGGGCTATAGAGCTACACTCTCACTTAAAGACCTGGAATGAGGAGAAAGCTCATCAAATACATCCTGACAGACACCAGCCCTTACTCTTAGCAGCAGTACCAGAAGTACTCTTCGCCCCCCTCACTCGTCTCTATGTAACTAGACAGATAAGGACATCTTTCAGACAACAGAAAACACACTAAACATTGAGTAAATGTTAATCCTCCTTTGCTTTTCTCTTTGTAGGTCACCATACACAATGATAGTTAACCTTTTCTTATCTCCCAACAAGCTCCAAGAGTTAGTTATTGGGTCATTGGTGTAATCAACACTCTCAAAGCCTCCTCTCACAGTTCTGGTTCCCATTTCACTCCTCAAGAGGGGCTTGTCTGATGTCACAGCAGGAACATTCATTAACCTTTTAGTGGCCAGCTCAGAAAACAATCCAATTTAAGTTGGCCTTGTTCACATAAGAAGGTACAGGATTCAAAACCAGAGGCCTGGCTGAGGAAATTCAGGGTTGGCATCAAGTGTGATCCTCGTGACCAGTGAGTGTGGTTGACTCCCCATTGCAATGGTCCATAAAGCACTCCCACCGTATAATCGTCCTCCAATTGGCTGGAAAAAAGATTGTCACAGCCGCAGAAGGCACACTCAGGTGACGGCCTGTCAGACTCAGCCAACCTGTGAACATTTCCACAATCTCACATGGCCTCAGGACATCCCAAACTGCTTGACTGGTCAATGATGTGCTTCTGAAGTGTAGTCACTGTTGTAATATGAGAAGCAATTTAGACACAAGATCCCTCAAACAACTACATGGTAATAGCCTCAGTTTAACACCTTGTCATCTCCAACAGTGCAGCACTCCCTCAGTACTGGCTTTGGTCTGGAGTTTATGTTTTGGTCTCCAGAGTGGAATTCAAACGCAAACTGTTTTAAAAGTTCTGACCAAAGTCGATTCTGTAACAATACTATCCAGCTTGTGGTTTTCTGCACTCAGGTTTAAGAATTATCTGTTTCCTGGCTGTAAATGCACCAGGTGAAGGTCCAAAGGCCAAAGTGCACAACACTGCCAAATTTGAAGAGAAGGCATGATAAATTAATGAGTAGCATCGGGATAAGACCAAACCTGGGTTTTCAAGAGCAATTTCATTCTCAGGACTGGGCATTGCTGGCCAGGTTGATACTTATTGCCCATCCCTAATTGCCCTGAGGTAGAGGTAATGCGCCTTCTCTAAGCAACAGCCGCAGTTTGATCCAAAGTGAGTGGCTTGTTAGGCCACTTTGGTACACATTCAAACATCCCTACTTGACTTTATGCTAGATGGTTGCAATAAAAAATTAAGCTAGGCAGATAAGAGTCAGTCATGTCCGTGTGGGACTGGAGTCACATATAGGCTCAGACAGGGTAAGGACAGCAGGTTTCCTTCCCTAAGGGGGTTAGGAGAGATATAGGAAAGGAATTTCAATGCTGAAAGCCTAAACAGCTGAAGGTACAGCCGCCAGCGCAGGAGGGATGGAAATCTGGGGTGCGCAAGAGACCAAAATTGAAGGAATGCAGGAATCTTGGAGAGTTGTAGCACTGACGGAGGTTACAGAGATAGTTGGGAAGGGGGGGTGGTCAAAGGCTATGGAGGGATTTGAACATGAGGCTGAGAATTTTAAAGTTGAGACCTTGCTGGACTGGAAGCCAATGTATGTCAGCAAGCATGACAGGGGGTGGGTGAGTGGGATTTGTTACGAATTAGGTTTGGAACAGCAGAGGTTTGGATGAGCTCATAAATGGGAGATCAGCCAGGGCAGCATCAGAAAAGTCAAGACAAGAGTTTACAAAAGGCATTGATGAGGGTTTCAGCAGCAGATGAGCTGAGGCAGGGGTGGAGTCAGGTGATGCCACAGAGGCAGAAGTAGGTTGTCTTGGTGACGGAGCAGGAATGAGGTCAGGAGCTCATCTCAGGACATAACCACTACACAATCTCACCCCATAGGTATAAATGACAGAGAGACAGCAGTGAGGGGAGAGGGGAGTGGTGGGGGGTGCCTGGAAATGAGTGAGTTAGGAAAAGAGGCAAACAAGTCTTGATAGAGGTTGAGGTTGCAGGTGAGGGATGCATAGTAGAGAGCAATAGGTCCTGGACAAGAGATGAAAGTTCAGTGGGGCAATGAGGCAATAAAATTGAAGCAATAAAATCTATGCCAACATCAAATACAATACAGATCCGATAAATTAAAGCTATTAGATTCCATCCTGTCTGAGGCTCAGAGTCTGTGACGTGTACTTTAAGCTCCAGCTTCATTCTGAACTGCTCTGTGTGCTACACCTCTAGTTCTATCTTGTGTTCAAAGAAGTCTTTGCTGCATTTAGACAAACAAGGTTCTTCAAAGTGAGAATATTTGATGATGTGTACTGGGACCACTGCTGGATATGTGCCCACACACATATACACCTGCACATATGCACACACACACACACACGTGCACACATGCATACACACAAAACACATATACACAAAACACACACGCAAACACACACACAAAACATGCACACCACACAAACTCACGCTCCTGTAAAAGCACATTGACAGTAATATGAACATATCTCATGCACACATGCACAAACACACGCACAGACACATAGACACAAGTGCACGCTCGCATATACATTCACACACACGGATGAACATACAAACACACATGCGTTTGCATACACACAGACATACACATAGAAGCTATGACCAAACTTGAGAAGACAAACTTTGACCTCTGACCTTTTATTGCTATAAAGAAAGCAATTCTAAGAAAACAAGGCAGGTGTTACTGATTGTGCCTATCTTTTTTGAACAAGAAGACTCGTTTGATGTGAATTTGCCAGGAGTGGTCAGAAATTTAAAAATGGTGTTTGACAAACACTGGGAGAAACAGAAAGGTAGATCAAAGGACGGGGACCGCATGTACTGCAGCTCCATGGATACAGAACCCAGCCCAGGACAATGGAAAGGGAACAGCCTCTTGTTGTTCAATGTTAACCAGTTTACACCCCAACCTCCATTCTTCATGTATATTGACTTTGTTGTTGCCGAAGGTCACAATGGAACTCTCTCCAGGATCCCCAAGGACCTCCATCTGCCCTCTCCCACAGCAACATGGACAGTCCTATTAACATATTCCTTCCACATTAAGACCACAATCCCACACTCTCTTTGCCTATTTAATTTTTAAATTCTTATATTCGCATTCAAATGGCTTCACTCCCCTCCATATCTCTGTAACTTCCTCCAGCCCTACCAACCTCCAAGATTTCTGCAGTCCTCCGATTCTGGCCTCTTGCTTAGTCCATGATTTTAATCACTCCACCATTAGTGGCCGTGCCTGTAGCTGCCAAGGCAATTAGCTCTGAAAATCCCTCCCTGAACCTTCCTGTCTCTCTATTTTTCTCATCTTCTTTAAGATGCTCCTTAAAACCTACTTTTTGTTCAAGTTTTTGATAGCCTGTCCTAATATCTCCTTATGTGGCTCGGTCTCGCTTTCAGTTTGATTGCACACCTTTGGACATTCTATTACATTAAAAGTGTTATATAACTCTGCCACGCATACCCTGGGCAGGTAGCCCTTGTAGCACAGTGGGTGGCATCCCCACCTCTGAGCCAGAAGCTCTGGGTTCAAATCATACATGAAGGCCATGGCAGGTGTGTTCATGATGGGGCCGACCAGGTTAATTATTAGCTTGTAAATCCTTCCAATATGCCTGATGGCACCTGGATTGAGCAGGTTGTCTTATGAGAAAAGGATAGACAGACTGGGCTTGTTCCCACTGGCGTTTAGAAGAGTGAGGGGTGACTTGATTGAAGTATGTAAGATCCTGAATGGTCTTGACAAGGTGGATGTGGAAAGGCTGTTTCCTGTTGCAAGAGAGTCCAGAAAGAGGGGGCACTGTTTTAAAATTAGGGATCGCCCTTTTAGGACAGAGATGAGGAGAATTTTTTTCTCTCAGAGGGTTGTGCGACTTTGGAACTCTCTGCCTCAGAAGGCGGGGAAGGTGGAGTCATTGAATATTTTTAAGGCAGAGGTGGATAGATTCTTGTTAGGCAAGGGACTCAAAGGTTATTGGGGGCGGTTAGGAATGTGGAATTCGAGACACAAACAGTTCAGCCATGATTTTATTGAACGGGGGAGCAAGCTCGAGGGGCCGAATGGCCTACTTCTGCTCCTATTTTGTATGTTCGTAAGAGTGGGAGAATTTCCTGACCAACCATTTCTTTCTTCCTAAGACATGCCTTCAAACCTAACTCTTTGTCTCAGTTTTTGGTCATCTGTCTTTGGCTTGGTATCAAATGTAGTCGAATTGCACCCCTGTGATGTACCTTGGGGTGCTCTTACTACATTAAAGGCACTGTAAAAATGAAAGGTGTTGTTGCTACCGCTTAAAAAAACAAAAAACATTCAACTTTAAATCAATGTGTAAAATGAGAGGCCACTTCTGTACCCAAGTTCATCTCCAATGACAAACACAATTTGCTGTTTCGAGATGGTGAGAGATCCTGTGAATGTTATTCCTTTAACTGTAACCTCCGGATTCTGAATAAGTGGCTTATTCCAACTGGTGTGCTGGCAATATCGTTCTGATGACCCCTCTCCTGGCTATCCCTAGTGTTGGGGTCTACAGTTGCAATAATGTAGAACGCACTGCTTAAACTTAAAAGAGACATTAAAACAAACGCTTATATGACCAGGACTTTGTAAATAGAGGTAACACAGAGTGGAAAGCAAGGAAAGTTATGCTAAAGCTTTATAAATCATTGCAGCCCAAGCTGGACCATTTATCAAGTATATCAAATCCTACACTTTAGGAAGGATGTCAAGATCTTAGAGACGGTGCAGAGGAGATTAACTAGAATGGTAAGCAGGGGCGAGAGGCTTCAGTGGAAATACTGGAGGAACTGGAGTTGCTTTTCTTACAGCAGAGAAGGTCGAAGGGAGATTCAATAGATGTGTCCAAAACCAAGAGGGATCTAGACAGAGTAGATAGAGAGAAAAAGGCTCCACTGACAGGAGAATCAATAACCAAAGGACACCAATTTAAGGTAATTAGCAAAAGAACCAGAGGTGAGATGAGAAGAAATGATTTTTATGGAGTGAGTTGTTGTGATCTGGAATCTGCCAAGGCGGAAGCAGATTCAGTAGTAACTTCCAAAAGGGAATTGGGTAAATATTTGAAAAGGAAATGTGCTGCAGGACTGCAGGGAGAGAGCAGGGGAACTGGGACTAATTGGATAGTTTTTTTTTTCAAAAAGCCAGCACAAGTACAATGGGCCAAATGGACTCCTTCCGTGCTATTATTATTCTGGCCTGAAGAAGAGTCATATTCAACTCAAAATGTGAAATCTGTTTCTCTCTCCACTGATGCTGCCAGATCTGCTGATTATTTCCAGCATTTTGTGGTTTTATTTCAGATTTCCAGCATTTGCAACATTTTGCTTCTATTTTTTTCTATGATTATTTAATTGACAATGATATCCTCATGATTTCATTGTGGTCGAATGTATATTGACGATCCAGTTGTCCCCCTCTCTGATCTTCCGCTTAGTTTTTACAGGGGGTTATGATAGAATTATACAGAATGTGCAACATAGGAACAGCCCACTCAGCCCAAACAGTCCACACCAGTGTTATGCTCCACACAGACTCAACCCTCTTCATCGCACCCTCTCAGCATACCCTTCTGTTCATTTCATGCGTTTTATCTAGGTTCCCATTAAATGCTTCAAAGCTGTTCACCATAACCACTCCCCTATGGGAGTGAGGTTCATGCTATCACCACTCTCTGGGAAAAAGAGCCACGCCTGAATCCCCTATTGGATTTGTTAGTTACTGTCTTATATTTATGGCCCCTAGTATTGACCTCACCCACAAGAGAATATGCAGCTAATCAAATTCAGCTCCGAATGGACGCTGTCAGGTTTCAGTCTCTATAAACCTGAGCAGTTGAGTTGTATGGTATCTAGATTGTCCAGCCTGTTTTAACTGTAAAACAAAAACAGAATTACCTGGAAAAACTCAGCAGGTCTGGCAGCATCGGTGGAGAAGAAAACAGTTGACGTTTCGAGTCCTCATGACCCTTCGGCAGAACTGAAGTATAGTTAGGAGAGAGGTGAAAAGAGAGGTGATTTTTCACCTCTCTCCTAACTATACTTCAGTTCTGCCGAAGGGTCATGAGGACTCAAAACGTCAACTCTTTTCTTCTCCGCCGATGCTGCCAGACCTGCTGAGTTTTTCCAGGTAATTCTGTTTTTGTTTTGGATTTCCAGCATCCGCAGTAGCTTTTAGCTTTTTGTTTTTATCTCTGTTTTAACTGTAGTCTAGGGAAGACAAAATGCAGTAAGGCAAGGAGTAGGTGGCCCCAAGCTTAAGTTTTAGAAACTTGCAGACTACAGGAGGAAGGGGCGGTGAGGAGCTCAATCTTCGGATCCTGGGAATGATTGAGTTAGATTGAGAAACAGCTCAATTAATCTTGTCTCCGTCTGATGGCAGTAATTATCACTCTGCCTCAGAATCCTGTCTCCTATTATAACAAGTGAGTGCCACCACTTTAAAAATAAATGAGTTAAAAACTTTAGTAAAACAATAAAGTCTATGTGCACATGTGTGATGCTGATGTCACACAGAGAGAGCGCGGTCCTAGAAATCCTGTATATCCATGACAGAGAAGTCATCTAAAATCAACTAATTTAAGTTCACAAAGACAACTAATATAACAATTTATTTTTAACATTAAATCCCCTTTCTGTCCTGCTATTGCTTCCTTCAGATGACTGGACAATTCAAATCGCTTAATAACGAGACATGAGCCGGGTGCTCAGGAATAGATTGAATTGCAGGGAAAATGGGCTGTATTTCTTTTCTGGGTTCAGGACCCCGGCAATGGGATAACTCCACGCAGCCTCAGTGCGACATACACACCGCGCTTTTTGATTGAAAGACTAACTAATGGCCGGAGGACGCACTCAGCACCCACTTCTGGGCAGCAGGTGGGGTCTGGAAGCTGGAGGGTAATGGATGACCCTCCAGCACTGAAGGAGCTGCAGTCCGCCCATGCAGGTAAGGAAGAGAGAGGGTGCCTCAAGACCCTCTCAGCAACTTCAAAACCCTGCAACTTAAAAAATAGCCACAGCTGGGCAACCTGTGGCCAGTCAGTTGTGTGGGAGAATGCTTAAGTAGTTAAAATGAGCACTGGCCTCCCCCCTGTTCGTCTGCAGGGGGCGCCGCCACCACCCCTCCCCTTTCACTCGCGATGCTCCAGCCACAACAACGGGCCTGTCCGCTGACTGGAGAATTCCAGTCGGTTCGGGACTGGGGCCTTACGGAGCCCCTTAACTCACCAAAGCTCCTGACACAGCACCTTCCAAATCCATAACCGCTACTATCTAGAAGGACAAGGGCAGCAGGTAGATGGGAACACCGCCACCTGCAAGTTCCCCAACAAGTCACTCACCATCCTGACTTGGAAATATATCGGCCGTTCCTTCGCTGTCGCTGGGTCAAAATCCTGGAGCTCCCTCCCTAACAGCACTGTGGGTGTACCTACACCACAGAGACTGCAGCGGTTCAAGAAGGCAGCTCACCACCACCTCCTCAAGGGCAATTAGGGATGGGCAATAAATGCTGGCCTAGCCAGCGACACCCACATCCCGTGCGTGAATATTCCTGAGCACCCGGCTCGTGTCTCGTAATAAAGTGATTTGAATTGTCTAGTCATCTGAAGGAAGCAATAGCAGAACAGAAAGGGGATCTAACGTTAAAAATAAATTGTTATATTAGCTGTCTTTGTGAACTAAAATTAGTTGATTTTAGATGACTTCTCTGTCATGGATATATAGGATTTCTAGGATCACACTCTCTCTGTGTGACATCAGCATCACACATATACACATAGGCTTTATTGTCTTACTAAAGATTTTAACCCATTTATTTTTAAAGTGGTGGCACTCACTTGTTATAATAGGAGACAGGATTCTCAGGAAGTGTGATAACTTCAGTCCAATAATTCTCCTGAATGTGATCTAGTTGATGATTGTCGATTAAGAAAGAAAATAACATTACTAATGTCTTCAGAGGGGACATGGTTCAATTTAACGCATTGTACTCTGCTTTGCAGCATAGCCTCCTCAGAGGGCAAGGTACTGTATTTACAGGCAGGTTCAAACACTCACTCTCCCTCAACGTATTTACCAATAGGACTTCCAATTCAAATACAACCAGATAATAGCTCCTACATTTACAATTATTGCTACAATATACATAGCACACCATGAGAAAACTTCAACTAATACAGAACATCAGGCAGATTCACACAAGCTATTCCTCATAGCTTCCTCATCTGTCACAATTTCTTTCATCCCAACAGTTGTAAGACCTACAGACTCGACCACCCCAATGCTCCCCTGACAAGCCTCCCATGTGCCACCCTCCATAAATTCAACTCAGCCAAATCTCAGCTGCTTGTATCCTAACTCACACCAAGTTCCATTCACACATCACCGCGGCTGTGCTTGTAGATCTACACTGCCTCCCGGTCCAGCAACGCATCGATTTTAAAATCCTCATCTTTGTTTTCAAATCCCTCCATAGCCTCCTCGTGAACTCCCTATCTCTGTGATCACCTCCAGCCCTAAGCTTTGGAATTTCCTTCCCTCTCCACCTCTCTACCTCTCTCTCCCCTCCTTTAAGATGCTTCTTAAGACCTACCGTAAGTTTTTGGTAACCTGTCCTAATATCTCCCTATGTGGCTCAAAGTCAAATTTGTTTGATAATTGTCCCTGTGAAGCACCAATTGGGACATTTTACAATGTTAAAGGTGCTATATAAATGCAATCCGTTGTAAAACAGTTACTTAACTATGCTGCGATTATAAAATGCAGGGTGACAGTTTAGAAACGTGCAGACTCTGGTGGACTGAGGAGCTCGTGTGGGGGAAGAACGAGGCTCCGGGAGATGGTCCTGTTCGAGGTTCACAGGACAGTACTTGCGAAGCATGCTCCAAAACACTAAGGCAAGTTTGTGGGACAATGTGAGTTCCCGAAATAACATTGACAAATCTCGAGGGTTTTTCCAAAGGGTTTTACGAGGCTTTGATAAGAGGCCTCAGTAACAAAGTGAGGTCAATGGTGAAAGAAGTCACCACTAAGACGGAATGCTAAGAAACAAAATAAACTGTTCTTCTTTGAAACGCAGAGCTGTGTTGAGGTCATCTTGCTTTCTGCACAGTTTTAATCACTAGCCCATATGTCAAACACAGAATGAAGCTGCTTACAATCCCCAGCTACCCACTCTCAAACTTGGAGCCCTTCCTCCTGCTATGTTTTACATTGTTTTAACGTAGAACTTTTTCATCGAAGAACAACCCCGGCGATGGAAACAACAACAAGTTGCATTTACACAGTACCTTTAACGTAGGAACATAGCCAGACAAAACTTAACACGCAAAGAGATATTGGGACAGGTGACCAAAAAGCTTGGTCAGAGAGGAAGGCATTAAGAAAAGTCTTGAAAGGAAGGGGAAGAGAGGTTTGGGGAGAGGAGGTCAAACCTTAAGGCTCAGGCACAGCCTTCAATGATGGAGCAATTAAAATCAGGGATGTGCAAGAGGCTGGAATTGGAGGAGTGCAGAGAGTCTTGAGATTGGATCAGTTTAGACAGATGAGGAGGGGCAAAGGCCAGGTGGAAAACAATGATGAGAGTTTTAATACCCGATTTATTAGATCCATCATTTCTTCCCTGCTCATTTTTTAATTTGATTTTTGATTTAAGTTTTGCAAGGCGCAATTAAAATAGATTTCACAGGATGTAGAAGCGTGCAGCACGGAAGGAGCTAGGCCATTCAGGCTATTGAGCCCAAGTTGCTGCTAGCTTTTTAACTGCTGTAGTCCTGTTTCCCTGCAGAACCACAGAAACAGGTTCAATTGTTTGAGCAGCGATAGAACAGTGGATGACAGCATCACCAATTCTCTGTGGGGGGGAGACCAACCCCCTCGACATACCCAACTGCAAGAGTGTTTGAAGTTAAGTCTCAAGGGTGGGGGAGACCAGACCTATTGGCCTTAAATATAAGATAAACATAATAAGTCTAATAAGGAATTCAGGAGAGTGGTGAGAACGTGGTGCCCGCTACCACAAGGAGTTGTTGAGGTGAATGACATAGGCCAGGACTTTTAGCCTTAATTGAGGCCCTTAAGCAGGTAATTAAGTAGAAATTTTCGCTGCCCATCCAACCTTATGGTTGGCGGGTGGGCCAAATAAGCCAGGCCGGCCTTTGCATTTTTTGCGAAGCCTCATCCACGGGTGGGACGAAGTTTCCGAGAATGAATTTTAAAAAAATCAATGACGTTTTTTTTAAAACCCTTTTTAACATGTCCCTCTTCATGTGGCTGAGTCACATTTGGGGACGTGTTTATGTTGTTTGTAGGTTCTTCGTTTTCCATTTAAAAAATCCCCTGCTTCCTGAGGCAGCTCTGTGCCTTCAGAGAACATGCGCCAACTTCAGCTCTCGCGCTCCTCCCGCCCCCAGCCTTGGCAGCGCCGAGTCTCTCAGCGCGTGTTTCACGCTGGCTGGCCATTGACTGAGGCCGGCCAGTGTGAAATCGCGGTCGGGGCCCGATCGCCATGGCGGGGCCGTTTCGTGGCCACTCCCGGCACTGCCCACCGCGCCCGCCCGACAAAGGGAAAATCCTGCCCGTCGATACAGTTAAAGGGAAGCTAGATAAACACACGCAGGAGAAAGGAATCGAAGGTTATGTTAATGGCTGAGATAAAGAGGGGTGGGAAGAGGCTAGACAGGCATGGAGCGGATGGGCTGAATGGTCTATTTCTGTGCTGCAAACACTATCCCATTGGTGTCAGCCGTGGCTGAGTTGGCAGCACTCTTGCCTCTGACTTAGGTTCTGGGTTCAATTCGCAATCCAGGGCTCGAGCACAAGAATCAAGGCCGGCACTCCAGTGCAGTACTGAGGGAGTACTACACTGTCGGAGGTGCTGGATTCTGCATGAGGCTTTAAACTGAGGCCCCAGCTGCCTGCTTGGGATGGACGTAGAAGATCACAAGGGACTATTTGAAAGAAGGGCTAGGGAGTTAGCCCCCCACAAGTGCCCTGGATCATGAAAAAAACAGGTTATCTGGACGTTATCACATTGCTGTTTGTGGGAGCTTGCTGTGCACGAATTAGGCTGCTGCATTTCCTACATCACAACAGAGACCCCACTTCAAAAAGCACACGGCTGGCTGTGAAGCGATTTGCGATGTTCGATGGTTGTGATGAGTGCTAAACGAACGTAAGCCTGTCTTTCTTAGGCTTTCTTCTTCACCCCCCCCCTCCCACCGGCCCACCCCCCGTTATCGCTCACGCACTGGATTCTCAGCTGCGTCAATTTTTATTAAAATTACAAATCGTGATAAATTCATAATCCACCAGCCTGGATTTCCTCAGGTTGCCCGGAGCTTTCTCCCCTGCGACCGGGCAAAGAGGAGATTCGAACCGCTTTCACCTGACCCCTGTTCTACCGGAAACTCTCTGGTGGTTGATATTTGTTCAGGGGAGAGGGGGTTACATGGGCAATGTTGAACTGGCAGAGAGGTTTAAAATTCGACTCCATCTTTATTCCCGCTCTAGTCGATTGGGGAGAGATGTGAAACCTGCTGCTCGATCGGTTTGCACAGGTCGGGCAAACTCTAAATCTACCTCCACCGCCTCGTTTACCAATTTTACACCTTAAAGCATTACAATATGGGCTGTGCAGCTTTCTAACATTGAACTAACGCTAGAAACCATGGCTCACACAGTACCCAGACTTATCCAATTACCTGTGCCATAAGTGGAACTGTTAAGCTTTTGTTTTATGACTAATTTCATCTCGAGGGCTTTCTTTTGGTCCACCTGGTGAGGGCTCATAGTGAAGGATTTTAAAAAGCAATGGTTCGGGTGAGATCAGTCACTGATTAGTGACAGCTTTGAGCTTTGAAAGCTTCTTGACTGCAAGAGGGGGGAGGATTAAGGAGCTGGGGGGCATTGGCTTGAGTAGGAGAGTACATGGTGGAACTCAAAGTCCACGCACTGAGAGAGATTGTGTCGGAGGAGGCATTTGGAGCTGCGAGGGAAGGATAGAGAGAAAGCCCGGAGAGACCGCCCCCATCCGACCTGCCAAGCCATAACGCAGTTCCAATTCTCACACCTAACCGGCCCCCTCCTTCCTGACATTCATTCATTTTCAAAACCCTTTGTGACCCCTTCCCCCACCTCAACTCGCACTCTCTGCTCAACAAAATGAACTACCAAACCTCGCTTTCCTTAAGGGAACAAGTTTGTTGCCATCAAACACCTTCTCTCCCTACCCCCGCCCCCCCCACCACCGAACCCTCATTCTCCACACCTCCCCCACCCCCACCCCCACCAACAGCCGGGGCCTCTGTCATTTTTGGGCTAAAATTCTTGACCTTGTTAGCTCTACCTGCACGAGCATCCGCTCCCCAGCACCTTCTGAAACCCCGCTGTTGGCTGATGCTTTCGATCTCTCCCTAACCTGCTCTGCTTCAGCGCTGAGAGAACGTGACTGCCAACTAGGCGTGCAGCACAGCAGCGCTACAACAACAGCAACCTGCATTGACATAGCACCTTCAACACAGAAAACCGTCCTGACGTGCTTCACAGGAGTTTAAATCAGGCCAGGTTTGTGTTTTGCCTTTAACATCTGAGTTAATGTCGCACACCTTTAGCAGCCCTGGGCGTTTGGCTTCGGTTGAGATCAAGCCGACCAAGTTCCCCCCCACCCCCACCCCCCCACCCCCCCCCCCCCCCCCACCCCCACCCCCACCACCCCCAGCCCCCCCACTCCCGTCTTACCTTGAGGGTTCGGCTGAAGATTGCGTCTCATCCAGTCGTAGGGATTCCTCCTCGGGGAGCCGGGGGAGAGCTGGGGGACCATGGTGCTCATGGAAGGCAGTAGTCCAGCTCCCCCCTGGGGCTGCACTGGAGCAAAGTCGGAGGGGCCGAACGCCAGCTGCCCCGGCGAGGAGGTGACGCCGGGAGCACCGGTGCTGTAGCCGTGCCATTCGTCCCGCGACGGGACATAAGGGGAGCTCCAGGTGCCGGTTGCCTGAGGGTGGTGCGGGTCAGCGCCGATCCCGGAGACGTGGTGATGGTAACCGGCAAAGTCGGAATACTGAGGAGGAGGAGGAGGGGGGGCAAAGTTCTGGGGGTTTAGGTTCAAGCTGGGGTGCCGCACGGAATTGGGATACATGCTGCCTTCCTTATCCAGGAGATAGCTGACGTACATGTTGACCGAATCCAGCCTGGAACATGCTGACTCTCCACTTGCCTGCAAAGGGCGGTTTTGGTTTTCGCACACAGTTCGTATCACTCCTCCCTGATACACACACACACACGGTTTCTCATTAACCATCTCTTACTTAAAACACACCCTGACGTCACATCTCCCTCTCTTCACAAATTTGCATTGAAAGAATTTTTTTTTCACTCCCAGAGATTAGAGATGGAGAACTTCAAACAGAGTAACAAAGGTTAAGGAGGAGAGATATTCTCTCTCTATTCCCCCTGTCCCTCAGTCCCAGTGCCAGGTGAAGTGTTGAGTTAAAAAAAAAATGCCAAGTTCAGAGAAACAGAGAGAGCAATTTAGCAAGCTTAATTGAGCTGCTAACTCACTTTCCTCACACTGTTGTGTGTGGTACAAATACAATTTTTATCCCAGATCTTGCATATCGAGATAGCAACTCTCAGCTAAATTGGTGTCTGTGAGCACTCCAACCCCAGTCATCCCAAAACCCCCCCCGGTCGGTCTCTCATCTTCCACTCTCCTTAAACTGCGCCTCATCCAAAACTCTGCTGCCCATATCCAAAATCAATGAAGGGCAACATTTTATGTCACCATGCCGGGCATGTTTGGGGGTGGGGGTGGCTGGGGTGGGGGGGTGCGGGGGGGAAGGGGTCGTGGCAGGGGGGGCATTTAAAATTAGCTGGGTAACTATCCCACCACCGAGCTGACCCCCATAATATACAAGGTGCCAAAATCAGCAGCCCACCCACCACATTTAAATGAATAATTCAACATCAATTAGGCTTGTTAACAAACCTATTAGCTGGTGTATTACGTGCCCACGCCATATGGGGGTTGGCATGGGCCGGTGGGCGGGAGTGGGGAGGCCATTTTTTGTGGCCTAGATGAAAAATATGGGAAGGAAGTGGGGTGGGGGTGTGGGACGGAGGCCTGGGTGCATTGGGGGCACCTTCCCCACACCCAAGATGTCAGACCCCACCCGCCCCCCCCACTTCCTTCCTTGCTACCTGTCACCCCACCCCCCACCCTCTCTCCGCACTCCCTAGGCTCTCTGATCTCTCCCCTCCCCTAAAAGCCCAGGACTTACCTTTCTGTGGCAGCCATCACTCTCCAGCTTGTTCCTTTGCAGCATTGGCAGTGACCGCCGCTGAGCCCTGGCACTGCCGGGGGCTGATGGAGCTGCCGGCCAATCTGAGGGCCACCCTGGGCTAGTTTCACCCACCCTCAGCATGTAATGGCTGAGGAGCAGGCTTCTTGACGGCATGTCGGCCGGTGGCTGACTGTCCTTCCGGGGTGGGGAGAGGCGAGCAGTCTGCTTCCCCCCCCCCAGCCCTTCACCCACCCCACACCCCACCAACCCCCACCGGAAAATCCGGCCCCAAGTCCTGTCAGCCCATCAACTCAATGATCTACATTAGTTCACACACCGATGCCTTCACCTCATCCTGATTTTAAATCCCTCCATTTCCTTACCCCTCCCTATCTCTGTAATCCTCTCACCCCTCTGAGACCTCTGTGCTCCCCTAATTCTGGCCTATTGCGCACCCCCAATTTTAATCGCTCCACCATTGGCTGCCTTGCCTTCAGCTTCAGAGGCCGAACTTGGAGAAACCCAAAGATCTCGAAGGGTTTTGGGGCTGGAGGAGGTTACGGAGCTGGGGAGGAGCAAGGACATGGAGAGATTTAAAGGAGGGAGATGATCTATGGGAGTAAGGGAGCTGCACAGTGAGTTGTGATCTGGAATACACTGCCTCAAAGGGCAGAGAAGCAGATCCAATCATAACTTTCAACGTGGAATTGGATAAATACTTGAGACGGAAAAATCTGCAAGTCTAGGGGGAAGGAACGAGGGAGTGGAACTAATTGGATAACTCTTTCAACATGCCGGCACAGATGCGATCTCCAACTAGGCTCCAGTCCGTAATTCTACGACTGCATAGAATTTTATCCTCCCAGGATTTTGTGTCTGAATTATTTTATAACAAGGTCTTCCAGACGAGATGAACAGAGCGAGGCCTCATCTGCCCTCTCAGCTGGAGGTAAGAGATTTCACAGCGCTACCTGGAGAAAAGTAAGGGAGTTCCCCCTTAAGCCTTAGGCCAATATTTATCCCTCAACCAACATCACTACATGTCAGATGATCTGGTCATTTGAATCATTGCTGTTTGCGGGATCTTGCTGTGCAAAGATTGGCCCCCACATTTCCTATATTACAACAAAAAAAAAGTACTTCAAGAGCGCTTCGTTGGTTGCGAAATGCGTTGGGACACCCTGAGGTCGTGAAAGGTGCTATATAAATGCGAGCCCTTTATATCGCTGGAGGCACAATATTGTAGATGAGATATGAAACCAAGGCTGGCTCAGATCCCTTGGCTCCCTTCAGAGAGCCAGGCAATTCTCCTGCCATCCTGGCCAACACTTTCCCCTCCATAGAAACCAACGACACTGGTCCTTCGTCACACTTGCTGTTGCTGGGCACATTTGCTAACAAACCAGTGGCTGTGCTCCAACGCAGGCTCCTTCCAGTTGCATTCTCAATGTTAAAAGTCCGAGAATAAATGGTGAATGAATTTTTTTGTTTAGTTGGCCCGGCCTGGTAGTGACCCTTCGTGACCTTGCCTTAAGCCCAAAGGTCAGCGTGAGCAAGCAAGGTGCATGCTGGGCGTGACTTCCTCAGTTAACTTGCTAATTCCTCTTTAATAAAATGTTGTGATCGGATGGGTTTTGCAAACTCAAATGAAAGTTTAGCGTTAATGTGACAAGGAGGGAATAAAACAATAAATCACACAGGAGACCGTCGGTTCTCTTTGTAATACGTTACAAAGTTAAAGCAGGTATGACAGAATGACCTTCACACCAGTAACCTCTGACCTGGAGATGAACGGAACAACCATGGGCTGGTCTTAAACGGGCAATATTGGCCTTAAAGGATTAGGCATGCCTTACAATGCTTCAACCCTTTTGGTTTTAAATTGCTCGATGCCTATAATACAAAGATCAATTTCATTATAAGCATGGCTGGTTAGAGTCTCCAGGAGTCATAATTATGGCCTTCGGCCCGTCATGTCTATGCTGGCACTCTGTAGTCTAACCCAGTCAGCCCCATTCCTTCGCTCTATCCCTGCAAGTTTATTTCCCTCAAGTGCCCATCCAATTTCCTTTTGAAATCATTCATCATCTCTGCTTCCACCCTCACGGGCAGCAAGTTTCAGGTCATTACCAGTCACTGCGTAAAAAAGTTCTTCCTTTCATCCTCCTCCTTCATCTCTTGCCCAAAACCTTAAATCGGTGTCCCCTAGCTCTTGAATCATCAGCTAATGGGAATGATTTTTCCTTGTCCACCTTATCCAAACCTGTTGTTATCTTGTACACCTCTGTCAAATCTCCCCTCAATCCCCTCTGCTCCAAGGAGGACAACCCCCAGCTTCTCCAACCTAACTTTGTAGCTAAAATCCCCTCACCCCAGGAAACATTCAGGTAAATCTCTACACCCTCTCAAGGACCCTCAGTGTGGTGATCAGAGCTGGACACAATACTTTAGTTATGACCTAACCAGAGCCTATACAAAGGTGCAACATAACATCCCTGCTTTTATACTGAAGATTACTTACTGAAGATTGAAGGTTAATTCTAAAAATAGCTGCGAGCAAAAACCCAACTGAGAAATATCATAGGGCCCTTAAAAATAATTGTGCATGTTTGTGTTTATCCCTTTGAGCTTTTCAGTTTGTTCATTATAAACATATCAAGATGTGGGGCTGGACAAAGGCTGTTTGATTTACATCCAAGGATCATCCAATTGGGTAACATAGATTCTATTCGCTTTCTAATTGGCTGTGGGAAGGCAGGACCCGCAAGGTTGGACGTGTGGGGAGACCATTAACGGAAGAGTGATGGGGGAGGGGTGGGTGGAGCTAGGAGCAATTTTCTCAGTGGCAGTAGAGCGAGAATTAGAAGTGCGAATATTCTGGTCTTACCATTGAACAGCAAGGATTATTTATTTCAATAAGGGACAGGAGGGTGTGACTGCCAGTGAGACAGGTAATAGGAGGAGCCTCAGGCTTTGCCATTGTCAAACAGGTTTGAGGTGCTCGCAACCTGTGTGGATGAAAGCGATGAGCTGGCTGGCCTTGGCACTGTGGTACAGGAAGCCGTTCAAGCAGGGGGAGACTACATCTTATGGTCTTATGGGGAGCAAAAAGGGATGTAGTGGTCGTAGGGGATAGTATAGTGAGGGCGGTTGACATTGTTCTTTATAGCAAAGAGCGAGAATCCAGACGGTTATGTTGCCTGCCCGGTGCCAGGGTTCAGCACGTCTGCACAGGGCTGGAGAGGATTTTGCAGTCGGAGGGGAAGGATCCAGTTGTTGTGGCCCATATAGGTACCAATAGCATAGGTGGAACTAGGAAAGAGGTTCTTCAAAGTCAGTATGAGGAACTAGGTACCAAATTAAGAAACAGAACCACAAAGGTAATAATCCAAACCACATGCAAACTGGCATAGGGCAAATAAGATTAGAGAGGGGAATGCGTGGCTCAAAGACTGGGTGTGGGAGAAGTGGGTTGTGGTTTGTGGGGCACTGGTGTCAGTACTGGGGAAAGCGAGGTCTGTACTGTGGGGACGGTTTACGCCTGAACCGTGCTGGGACGCAAATCACATAACTAGGGAAGTAGAGAGGGCTTTAAACTGAACAAGAGGGGTGAGGGATCAAGCTTGGGTAGGGGTAGCAATTCAAGATGTAGAGTCAAGACAGGAGAGCAAAATAGTAATATGAGAAATGAGGGTCAGAGAATGGCAGGAAGGGACAGAGAGAAAAAAACCTAAGAATACATCAACAGTCAAGACTAGATGTTACAAAGGTATCAAAAAGACAAAGCTGAAGGCTCTCTATCTGAATGCACGTAACATTCATAACAAAGTAAATGAATTCAAGGCTCACATTGAAGCAACTAAATATGATCTGATAGCAATTACGGAGATGTGGCTGCAGGATGACAAAGATGGAGTCCCTAATATTGAAGGGCCCGTGACATTCAAGAAGAATAGGAAGCTGGATAAAGGTGGAGGGTAGCATTGTTAATCAAAGAGGGCAATGGTGTAATATTTAGAGATGACCTTGGTTCTGGAGATCAGGATGTAGAATCGATTTGGGTGGAGATGAGGAACAGTAGGGGAGAAAAGTCATTAGTGGGGGAGGACTACACAGTGTAGCCCTCTAACAGTAGCCACAGCGTAGGACAAAATATTCAAGAGAAAATATTGTGTGCTTGTTGTAAAGGGACGGCAATAATCATGGGTGAGTTTAATCTACATATAAACTGGAAAAATCAGATTGGCAGTAGTAGCCTGAATGAGGAGTTCTTAGAATGCTTTCGAGAAAGTTTCTTAGAGCAGCATGTTCTGGAACCAACCAGGGGGCAGGTTATAATAGACTTGCTACTGTGTAATGTGACAGGATTAATTAATGACTTCAGAGTAAAGGTACCCTTGGTAGCAGCGATTCAATATGGTTGAATTTTACATCCAGGTTGAAAGGGAGAAGAGTGGGTCTAAGACTAGCATCCTAAACTTAAATAAGGGCAACTATGTGGGGATGAAAGCTGAGCTAGCTGAAATAAACTGGGAAACTAGGCTAGAGGATAGACCAATAGAGGAGCAGTGACAGACATTCAGCGTATTCAGAATGAAGAAAAATTCTAAGGAGAGGACCCACCATCCGTGGTTAACTAAAGATGTTAAGGAAAGCATCAAACTTAAGGAAAAAGCATACAACTCCGCAAAGATGAGTGGCAGGACAGGTGATTGGACAGAATATAAAGAACGGCAGAAAATGACTAAAAGGCTAACCAGGAGGAAGAAATTAGAGTATGAGAGGAAGCTAGAAATGTAAAAACGGATAGCAAGATTTTCTACAGGTACTTAAAGAGGAAAAGACTAAGTAAAATGAGTGTTGGTCCTCTAGAGAGTGACAGTGGGGAGTTAATAGTAGATAATAAGGAAATAGCAGAAGAAATGAACAAATATTTTGCTTCTGTGTTCACTATAGAGGATACAAAAAACATTCCAGTAATAGCTGCAAATCAGGAGGTGAAAGGGAGAGAGGGACTTGGTGAAATTGAAATCACTAAGGAAACGGTTCTGAACAAATTGATGGAGCTGCAGGCTGGCAAGTCTCCGGGTCCCAATGGACTATATCTTGGGGTCTTAAAAGAGGCGGCTAATGAGGTAGTGGATGCACTGGTGTCAATTTTCCAAAATTCACTAGATTCTGGAAAGGTTCCATCAGACTGGAAAGTAGCAAATATAACCCCTCTATTGAAGATGGGAGGGAGGCAGAAAACAGGAAACTATAGGCCAGTTAGCTTGATGTCTGTCATGGGGAAGTTATTAGAATCGATCATTAAGGAGGTTATAGCTGGGCACTTAGAAGAGCTCAAGGCAATAAAGAAGAGTCAGCATGGTTTTGTGAAAGGAAAATCATGTTTAACCAATTTATTGGAGTTTTTTGAAGGAGTAACATACGCAGTGGATAAAGGGGAGCCTGTAGACATAATGTAATTGGATTTCCAGAAGGCATTTGATAAAGTGTCACATCAAAGATTATTACGGAAAATAAAAGTGCATGGTGTAGGGGGTAACATATTAGCATGGGTAGAAGATTGGCTGGCTGGCAGAAAGCAGAGAGTATATATAAATGGGTCTTTTTTGGATTGGCAGGATGTGACAAGTGGGGTCCCACAGGAGTATGTAGTGGGGCCTCAACTTTTCACAATTTACATCAATGACTTAGATGGGGGGAGTGAAGACATAGTAGCCAAATTTTCCGATGACACAAAGCTAGGTAGGAAATTATGTTGTGAAAAGGACATGAGGAGGTTGTAGATGGATATTGATAAATTGAGTGAGTGGGTAAAGATCTGGCAAATGGAGTTTAATGTGGGGAAAATGTGAAGTTGTTCACTTTGGCAGGAAGAAAAAAAAGCAGGTGAACTTGGTGAAATTGAAATCACTAGGGAAACGGTACAGAGCAAATTGATGGAGCTGCGGGCTGGCAAGTCTCTGGGTCCCTATAGACTATATCTTGGGGTCTTAAAAGAGGTGGCCAATGAGGTCGTCCATGCTTAAATGGAGAATGGCTGCACAATTCTGAGGTGCAGAGGGATCTAGGTGTTCTAGTGCATGAGTCATAAAAACTTAGTATGTAGGTACAGCAAGTAATTAAGAAGGCTAATGGAATGCTGTCCTTTATTACAAGAGGGATTGAGCATAAAATTAAGGATTAATTGAGCATAAAATTAATTAATCCGGTACAGCGATGATTACTTCAGTGCTCCTTCATGCTCTCGTCGGGACCTGGAAAAATTTATTAATTTTGCTTCCAATCTCCACCCTTCCATCATTTTCACATGGTCCATCTCTGACACTTCTCTTCCCTTCCCTGACCTCTCTGTCTAAATTTCTGATGATAGACTGTCCACCAAAATCCATTACAAGCCTACCGACTCCCACAGCTACCTCGACTACAGCTCCTCACACCCCGCTTCCTGTAAGGACTCCATCCCATTCTCTCAGTTCCTTCGCCTCTGTCGCATCTGTTCTGATGACGCTACCTTCAAAAACAGCTCCTCTGACATGTCCTCCTCCTTCCTCAACCGAGGTTTTCCACCCACAGTCGTTGACAGGGCCCTCAACCGTGTCCGGCCCATATCCCGCACATCCGCCCTCACGCCTTCTCCTCCCTCCCAGAAACATGATAGGGTCCCCCTTGTCCTCACTTATCACCCCACCAGCCTCCGCATTCAAAGGATCATCCTCCACCATTTCCGCCAACTCCAGCATGATGCCACCACCAAACACATCTTCCCTTCACCCCCCCGGCGGCATTCCGTAGGGATCGTTCCCTCCGGGACACCCTGGCCCACTCCTCAATCACCCCCTACTCCTCAACCCCCACCTATGGTACCTCCCCATGCCCACGCAGAAGATGCAACACCTGCCCCTTCACTTCCTCTCTCCTCACCGTCCAAGGGCCCAAACACTCCTTTCAAGTGAAGCAGCATTTCACTTGCATTTCCCCTAACTTAGTCTACTGCATTCGTTGCTCCCAATGCAATCTCCTCTACATTGGAGAGACCAAACGCAAACTGGGCGACCGCTTTGCAGTACACCTGCAGTCTGTCCGCAAGAAAGACCCAAACCTCCCTGTCGCTTGCCATTTTAACACTCCACCCTGTTCTCTTGCCCACATGTCTGTCCTTGGCTTGCTGCATTGTTCCAGTGAAGCCCAACGCAAACTGGAGGAACAGCACCTCATCTTCCGACTAGGCACTTTACAGCCTTCCGGGCTGAATATTGAATTCAACAACTTTAGATCTTAAACTCCCCCTCCCCCTATCCCCACCCCGTTTCTTCCCCCTCCCTTTTTTTTCAATAATTTATATAGATTCTTCTTTTCCCACCTATTTCCATTATTTTTAAATCTACAACTAATACTTTGTTAGTCTTTCCACCCCACCCCCACTAGAGCTGTACCTTGAGTATCCTGCCATCCATTCTTGATTAGCACTTTTCTTAGATAATATCACCACCTTCAACACCTCTTTGATCCTTTTGTCTGTGACATCTTTTGATTATCTGCTCCTATCACTGCTTGCTTGTCCCCACAACCACCCCACCCTCAACTTCTCTCTCCCCCCGCCCTCCACTTATATTTCACCTCTCTCCTAACTATACTTCAGTTCTGCCGAAGGGTCATGAGGACTCGAAACGTCAACTGTTTTCTTCTCCACCGATGCTGCCAGACCTGCTGAGTTTTTCCAGGTAATTCTGTTTTTGTTATAAAATTAAGGATGTTATCCTTCAGTTATACAGAGCATTGGTGAGACCGCATCTTGAATACTGTGTGCAGTTTTGGCCTCCTTATTTAAGGAAGGATGTAAATGCATTGGAGGCGGTTCAAAGGAGGTTTACTAGATTGATACATGGAATGAGTGGGTTGTCTTATGAGGAAAGGTTGGACAGACTGGGCTTGTTTCCACTGGAGTTTAGAAGAGTGAGGGGTGATTTGATTGAAGTATACAAGATCCTGAACGGCCTTGACAAGGTGGACATTGAAAGGATGTTTCCTCTTGTGGGTGAGTCCAGAACTAGGGGACACTGTTTTAAAATTTGGGGTCACCCTTTTAGGACAGAGATGAGGAGAATTTTTTTTCTCTCAGAGGGTTGTGTGACTTTGGAACTCTCTGCCTCAGAAGATGGTGGAGGCGGGGCCATTGAATATTTTTAAGGCAGAGGTAGATAGATTCTTGTTAGGCGAGGGAATCAAAGGTTATCAAGGGTAGATGGGAATGTGGAAATCGAAACACAAGAAGATCAACCATGATCATATTGAACGGTGGAGCAGGCTCGAGGGGCTGAATGGTCTACTCCTGTTCCTGCTTCTTATATTCTTATGTTCAAACAGAGCTTCAGTGAGCAGGTTATTGCTGGGTCAGTGCTGCTGGATTGCACTGTCAATGACACCTTCCATCATTAGCTGATGATCGAGAGTAGACTGATGGGCTATTAATTGGCTTGGCTGGATTTGTCCTGCTTTTTGTGGACAGGACATTCCTGGACAATTTTGCACATTGCTGGGTAGATGCCAGTGTTGTAGCTGTACTGGAACAGCTTGGCTAGGGGTGTGGGTAATTGCATTATCCAGTGCTTTCCACTGTTTCTTGATATCATGTGGAGTAAATCAACTTGGCTGGAGACTGGAATCTGTGATGCTGGGGACCTCAGGAGGAGACGAGATGGATCATCCACTCAGCACTTCTGGTTGAAGGTGGTTGCAAATGCTTCAGCCTTTTGTGGACAGGACATATCTGGGCAATTTTCCATATTGTAGAAGACAGTGCTGTAGTGAGACAGCTTAGCTAGGGGCGCAGCTACTTCTGGAGCACAGTCTTCAGTACTATTGCCGGAATGTTGTCAGGGCCTGTAGCCTTTGCTGTATCCAGTGCCTTCAGCCGTTTCTTAATACCGTGTGATACCTTGGCATCTGTGATGCTGGGGACCTTAGACCGAGATGGATCACCCACTCGGCACTTCTGGCTGAAGGCAATTGCAAATGCTTCAGCCTTATCTTTTGCACTGATGCACTGGGCTCCCCCATCATTGAGGATGGGGGTATTTGTGGAGTTGTTTAATTGTCCACCACCATTCACGACTGGATGTGGCAGGACTGCAGAGCTTAGATCTGATCTATTGATTGTGAGTTTGCTTAGCTCAGTATAATGCTTCTGCTATTTAGCATACGTCTAGTCCTGTCTTGTAGCTTCTTCAACTTATAACCTAATTTTTATGTACTCCTGCTGCTGCTCCTGGCATGACCTCCTGCACTCCTCATTGAACCTGGGTTGATCCCCTGGCTTGGTGGTAATGGTAGAGTGGGGGATATGCTGGGCCATGAGGTTACAGATTGTGGTTGAATACAGTGCTGCTGCTGCTGATGGCCCACAACGCCTCGTGGACGCCCAGTTTTGAGCTGCTAGCGCTGTCCTGAATCTATTCCATTTATCACAGTAGTAGTGCCACACAACACTGAATGGTATCCTCTGTGTTAATGTGGGACTTCACCTCCACAAGAGCGTGTGGTGGACACACCTAATAATTCTCCTCACAGTCATTTAATTCAGTCCCGCACAGGCCAAGTCTACCTGGTGGACACCGTTCTATCAAGGACTCCACCAGGCATTTAAATCTCCTGATTTTAAACAAATAATAAATACCAGAACAAACCAATCCAGCCACATACTACTCCATCAGCCTAATGTCAATCATCAGCAAAGGCTGACTCTCAGCTCCTCGTCTGATTTACAGCCTCGGTCCGAATATGGACGAAAGAGTTTAATTCCAGGAGTGAAGTGAGTGCAGGGCTAGCCTTGACATAAAGGCAGCATGTGAGCAAATGTAGCATCAAGGAGCCTTAGAAAAACTGGAGTCAATGGGAATCAAGGGGAAAATTCTTCACTGGTTGGAGTCATGCATTGCACAAAAGATAATAGTTCTTGTTTGTAGGTCAACCATCTCAGTCCCAGGACATCGCTGCAGGAGTTCCTCAGGGTAGGAGGAACGATCTTCAGCTGCTTCATCAATGACCTTCCCTCCTTCATTAAGGTCAGGAGTGGGGGTGTTCACTGATGACTGCACAATGTTCAGCCCCATCAGCGACTACTCAGATACTGAAGCAGTCCATGCCTGCATGCAACCAGATCTGGACAACATTCAGAATGATAAGTGGCAAGTAACATTTGTGCCATGCAAGGGCAATGACCTTCTCCATCAGGAGAGAACCTAATCACCCTTTGATATTCAGTGGCATTACTTTTATTGAATCCCCTACCATCAACATCTTAGATTGTAAGAAATAGGACCAGGAGTAGGTCCTTCACCCCACCATTGACCAGAAGCTGAACTGGACCAGTCATATAAATACTGTGGCTACAAGAGCAGGTCAGAAGCTGTGGTGAGTAACTCACTTCCTGACTCCCCAAAAGCTGACCACCATCTACAAGGCACAAGTCAGGAGTGTGATGAAATACTCTCCACTTGCCTGGATGAGTGCAGCTCCAATGACACTCAAGAGCCTTAACACCATCCAGGACAAAGCAGCCCACTTCATCGGCACCCCACCACCTTAAACATTCACTCCCTCCACCACTGACTCACAGTGGCAACTGCACCATCTACAAGATGCGCTGCAGCAACTCACCAAGGCTCCTGTGACAGCACCTTCCAAACCCATGACCTCTACCACCTAGAAGGACAAGGCATCAGGCGCATGGGAACACCACCACCTGCAAGATCTCCCCCCGCCCCGCCCCAAGCCACAAGCCATCAAGACTTTGGAAATATATCACCATTCCTTCACTGTCGCTGAGTCAGAATCCTGGAACTTCATCCCTAACAGCACCGTGGGCGTACCTACACCACATGGACTGCAGCGGTTCACAAAAGCCACAGTTTTGGGTGGGAAACCAATACTAGTCTCGTCCGTAATGTCCACATTCCATAAGCAAATAACAAGCATGGGATAGAATACGAATGGGCTGTGGGAGGAGCAGGACCAATGAACTACATGAGAATTTCTTGTGGCTTTTTAAAAATCTCAGTATTGCCTGATACACGGTAAAATATTCTCTTGGATTCGGGGTTTGAACCTGAAACCTTTGACTAAAGGGTGAGAATGATCAGCGCATTGGCCAAGCTGACCCAGATTGCACCTCGAACCTTGTATAGAGTACGGTAGCGCAAAGGAGGCTGTTACTGAACTAGTAACTCTGAGGCCTGAACTAGTGACCTCAAAAAAAAAACATGAGTCCAAATCTCTACACATCACTTTTGAAAATTTGAATCCAGTTTTAAAAACCTTGAAATAAAAAGTTTGTGTATTAAGTGATCGTGGAGCTGTCAGATTTTCTTTAACGAAGCGACACTAATGTCTCTCAGGGAAGGAAATCTGCCATCCTTACCCAGCCTGGGCCTATACATGACTGCAATCCCATGGTATCGTGGCTGACTCTTAATTGCCCCCTGAACTGGGCCACTCAACTTGCATCTACTGGTCAATAAAAAACTCCACCACCACCGCGTGAAGGGCAATTGGGGATGGGCAATCGGTGCTGGTCTTGGCCAAAAACACCCACAGCCCACAAATGATTCTTTTCTAAAAAAAAAAAATTGCATGCAGAGATTTGTAAACGAAATGCCCTAAACCTCAATCCCCTGTTTTTCTTTGTTTGATTCTCTCTGTGTTCTGTAAGGGCCCATATGTTTGGTTATTTTAAGAATACAGCTGGTTACAAAGGAAATGATGTGGTTTGGTTGAAAGTTCCAAGTAAATTTTGTTTAGGAAAACATTGTTCAGGGTCAGGCTCAGAGCTGGAAAATTCAGCCAAGCGTTCTTCCAGACTGATACATAAAGTCAGCCACGTACGAGGTCAAGGCACTCTTTTATAAACAAACAAGATTCAACTAAGATTGCTGCAATATTAAATTAGCCCAAAATCTATCTTTCCATCCACACTGGCTAAATCCAAATGGATGGAGATGTGGAGCACGGGGTCAGAGCTGGGCAATGGGTGAGGCGCTGCCCGGTAGGCTGGTCGAAACGGGCTCAATAATTGTCCAAAAATAATTGGCTAAATACTTGAAGGGGAGAAACTGCGGGGCTCGGGGGAGAATGACTAACTGGACAACTCTTTCAAAGAGCCAGACCAGGGACAATGGGACGAATTACCCTGCTCTAATGTTCCACGACTCTATGCTTTTGGAATTTCCTTCCAATGTCCAGTTATCCAATTAATCCCTCTTGCCAGTGGAAACTGATTCTCCTTAATTAGTGTCTCAAGACTCTTCATAATTTTGAAAATCTCTATTAAATCTCCCCTTATCCTTCTCTGCTCTAAGGAGAACACGTCCAGCTTCTCCAGTCTCCCCTACCACCTCTTCTGCACCCTCTCCAAGGCCGTGACATCCTTCCTAAAGTGGCGTCCAGAATCAGACATTATGGGTAGAATTTTCCTTTCCGGGACTAAGTCCCGTGGCGGGGGCAGGGACGGGAATGTTTCCTGCTGTGGAGGCCGCCAGGAATCCGGGAATCACGCGATCCCGGCCTCATTGATTCTTCAGTCCGGGGATTCCCGATGTTTTGCGCGGTGGGGGGGTGACTGGATGGAGCGTGCCCTGCCATCATACTCGGGCGCCATATTCAAAAAGGTGCCCGGGCAGCAACCCACCCAACACCAATTGAGGAGATGGCCAGAAGAAGACAGGGAGCTCCGGTGCCCAGATTCAGCGATGCCTCCCTGGCCATCCTGCTCCACCAGGTGGAGGCCAGGGAGGGACGCCCTCCGCCCCTCGGATGGAAGGAGGACGCTGGGCAGGGAGACGAACATTGCACGGGAGCAAGTCTCCAGGGTAGTCAGTGCCCAGGGCCTCAGGCCCTGCAGTGCCAGTAAAGGATGAATGACCTCATCCTCTCTGCCAGAGTAAGTGAACCCTCAACTGCTCACACTCACCTCCATGAATGGTACAGGGGACATGGGCCTCAGTGGCAACTTGATAAGGTTATGGCTCATAGCTCCACTGCAGGCCGTCTACACTGCAGGTGGAGAGGCCACTGTGGGTCCCTCACTCTTCCACACAGAGAGCTCACATTCTGTCTGGGGGGCTGGGGTGGGGGCTGGTGGTTGCAGGTGGGGGTGTGGGAGGGGCTCAGGAGGTGAGAGCACCAGCAAGCACCACGAATGACATGCCCCTCTGAGCCTTATCCTTATATCTCCTTGGGCTCACTGCTCTGGAGGGCCCTGCCCAGAGCCCTGCTGGACAACCTGCAGTGCATCAACCACATGGCGCACAATCCAGTGGGTTATTTGTACGACTGGAAGCGTGAGAAAGATACATGAATCCCAATTGGTCTCAACCCCATCTCTCTTTGAGCAGGAGAAGTTAAGCCATAACCGGAGAGAAAGGGAGAAGATGGGAGCGGACTGGGCACACTTCGAAGAACTGACCGACTTTAAGAGCAGGCAGCCCGGCCAGCAGGGGTGGATTGGGGCAGATCCATTGGAGATGGAGAGATTGTCTTGTGGCCTCCATCCTGTAAGGGTCCGTGTGTGTCATAGAAACGCAGGGTCAAAGGTTCCTTCATGTTGGAGGCAGCTCATGCAGTCACTCGCTCCCTCTCCTCTCTCACTCATTGGTGCCACCAGGAAGAGGGCAAGGCCCGACAGTGAGGGAGCCTTGTCCAGCGCGCACACAAGCCCGGAGAGGAACGAGGACGTCGCTGACAAAGAAAGTGCGCCTGTAGAGGTGGCACAGCAGACGCCTGCGCCCTCCACCAGCCCAGAGACACACTAAACTGGCTCCAATTTAGGAAGGGCCTCACATTCTGGTGGTCACCGAATGGACAGGTGTCCGCAGCAGGAGGAGGCAGGTTCAGCCAAGCTCATCGGCACTTGGAGGAGTGCTGGGAAAGAGGCATGTGTGAGGTTCGTGCTCGATGTCGGGCCTCTGGAATCGGCCTTCCAAGAGATGCTGGAGTGGCAGCAAGAGGGGGGGTGGAAATCAGGCAGAGATGGTGGAGACCCTCAACAGGGTGGCGCGCCAGGCTGAGGAGACTGTCTGCCTGCTGGCTGATGAAGTGGTGCCAACCTGTGAATGAATGGAGGTCTCCCTGGGGAGGGTGGAAGCCTCCATGGAGAACCTGATCCAGCAGATTCTGCTGGAGATGCGCGCAGACATGCACTCCATCGCTGTAGACATGGGTGAGCTTCCGCAATGGCTGCTCGAGAGGGGGACAGGGTGCCTCGACCTCTCTCCAGGTGCCCTTCCCCTCAAGGAGTCAGGCAGGGGCCTTTGGGGGCCCAAAGAGAAGAGGAGCGGCAGTTGGCCACCCCCGGGACCTCCGCTCAGGACCCTCTGAGGGTGTCCGGCCCTACCTAATCCACTTTGCCCATGACCCCTTCAGCCTCGTCCTCTGTGACCACAGAGGGAGCAGCCGCCCCACAGCAGGACAGCCAAAGTAAGCCGGGGCCCTCTAGGCCTCGGGTCTCCAGAGGACGCCCACCAAGGTCATCCAAGGCAACAGGGGCAACTGGTCAGCAAGCTGCTTCCACCCCTGCTGCAGATGTCGGAGGGGAGAACCTGGAAGAAGAGGTAGGGAAAGAAATATTAAGAAGTTCTGGATTCACAAGTGGTTGCACGGGTGCACTACGATTATCACACATATCACACTTTTGTAAACAGATCACTTGCACTTAAATCATGCCTGATATGGTTTATTTGTGATAGCCCTTAAACCTGTACCTGCCCCCCCACCCCCCCCCCCAACATCTTCCGAGAGACACCCCATGTCCCCCAGAATTATGCGTGTGCAGGGAGGTAAAGTCTTTGCCAGGGCCCTTGCGAGCCATGGGTAAGAAGTCTCCTGTGCATGAGGAACTCTTTGCCCTTCACACTCTCGCCTGTCCCAAGGCCCTCGCATTGTAAGTGCTACATGCTGGGGTTTCCCTTCAGTTGCTGACCCGCATCTCCACCCATCCCCACTGACCGGATCCCCATGCAGCACCTCGAGATCTCCATCTAAAGGCCCTGCGTAGTTGCGAGCAGCCATGGCGCGAGTTAATGTTTGAAGTCGAATCTAATACCTTTCCCCCTCCCCCGTCACCACACCCTCCCCCCACCACCCCATAACCATTGACCATCCGCCCCCCCCCACCACCCACCCAGGAATCACTTTTGACCTTCCACCGTCACCCTTCAACCCTCCCCCATCACCTTCCGTCGCATCACAGGCAGGAGAGGAGGAGGGGAAGATGGCCGCCAAAGGGAGGAGTCACCCCCTCATGAGCAAGAGGCAGCAGGACCCCCTCCTGACATGGAGGATGAGGCTCTCAGGAACGTTGTGCGTAGGGCGGCTCCCAAGGCCGAGAGTGCACAGAAGACGCATGTCTTTTCTCCAGATGAGTGAGAGAGACAGAGTCTCGCCAACGCCTCCAAAATGTCCAGGGATCTGGTGGCTGACGTCTGCCACACTCTGCAGGATTTGACGCCACGGTGACTGAGTGGGCATCCATCGCCAGTCACTGCCGCTCTCAACTTCTACCAAACTCGCTCTTTCCAGGGCTGCACTGGGGAACTCTGCAGGATCTCACAAACTTCCACGCACAAGAGTATCCAGGAGGTGACAAACATCCTTTCAGCCAAGATCCACATCTACGTTAACTTTAATAGAGACCACGCCAGCCAGGACACCAGAGCACTGGGCTTTGCTGCGATTTTCGGTTTTCTGCAGGTGTAGAGTACCATTGACAGTACTCATGTGGCTATCAAAACTTCCTGGCAACAAGGGCACTCCGATACATAAACAGGAAAGGCTTCCACTCCATCAATGTCCACCTGCTCTGTGACCACAAGAAACAAATCCTGCAGGGAAGATGCCACGACTCCTACGTGTTGAGTAGGTCACAGGCCTTGGACATGTTCGACAGGCCACACAGAATCTAGGGTTGGTTGCTTGGTAACAAAGGGCGCCCCCAAAGGACGTGGCTGGTGATGCCCGTGCGGCAACCTCAGACTCCTGCAGAGAGAAAGGACAATGAGACTCGTGGCGCTAGCCAAGCAGCGGTAGAGCACACCCTAGGGATCCTAAAGATGCAATCCTGATGCCTGGGCAGATCTGACTGAGCACTCCAGTACGCTCCCCAGAGGGTCTCACAGAGCATCGTGGTTTGCTGCGCACTGCACTACCTGTGCTGCAAAGGGGGATGAGTTACCAGATGATGACATAGAGGAGCTACACATCTCCACCAATGAGGAGGACAATGAAAGGGATGAGGTTGATGAGGTTAAGGAAGTTGAGGCTGCCGGGGAAGATGCCATTGCACAGGCCGGACAAGGTAGGCGGGCACATGAGGCCCTCATAGACACCAGATTTCACGAGGAGGATGTCAAGTAGGAGTGAGTCCCCTCTTGGGCAAGTGTCCTCCATCATGGACACACACTGACATCAGCGTGTCTCTCCCTCTCATTTCAATCAGAAAGTGAGCCCTTAAACATCAGGCTCACATTGTTCTGATCCTTTTAAAGATGATGAAGCCTCAGGAACATGTGTCATTGCTGAGATAAGGTCCTAACTGGAGGAGGGCGCCCTGGCATCAGACATCGGAAGCTGCCTCCTCACCTATCTCTCCAGCATCCCACCCACCGCGGCAGCCTAGTAGAAGCAGGAGCTGCCCTATGATCCTCAGCGCGCTCGTACCTGTATTCTCTCAAGCTGTCAAAGCTCCTCAAGGAGATCCATCTCCAGCAACAGCACAACGCTTTATGAATCATCTCAATGGTGACACTTGGCCCAAGGCAGCCAAGGACTTTATGCAGGTCCTCATGCATTTTAACACGACCCAGCTCTGTGTTTTCATTTCACCTCCATTACATTGACATCCGGCAATCTGTGGGCCTACATTTAGCCTGACCTTTTCATATGGATTGACAACCTGAGGGTAACCATGTTCACACACTTGCAGGCCACACATTAGAATGCCTCCCCTTGAACACAGGCAGTCTCCCCTAATGGCCAGCCCTGACCCTTACAACCTCGATACAGCAACAACGCTACGGAGACCTGAATGTGAGGCTTGGTTCACGTGAGAGAGCACACTTTGGCCTCATTACATCCTGGTTTCTAGGCCTTTGCTGCCCTCAACATTGTCCTCCCATCAAGGTGACATTTGCACATCAAGAGCTCCATTGACTGCAACACATCGTTTAGAGTTATCATCAGTGGCCTCGGTGACTCTTTAGGTGGGGGGGACGCTATGCACAATGTCTGGCACAGCGCTGTTTCCTCACATTGTGACAAGGGCCTTGTAGGCACTATGCAGACAAGCACAAGGTGGGAGAAGCTGAAGGTTGTAGCGTCGAGGCCACAACTATAATGTGGCTGCCAGGGTCAGAGCTCCGGCACACTGAGCTGGGGAGGTGGTCACACCGATGGGTGAGCTTATCAGATGTACACTCAGAGAGTGGGCAACGCTCAAGACAGACAGGAGCATCACCAGCTATGCTTCTCAGCTCTTTGAATGAAAGCCCTGCTGGATGAGAGAGGGAACATAGAGTTCCGGTCAATATTAACCTTCTCAATCCATTTCCTGTTTTCCTGGCACTTCCAAACCTTCACCTTTCAATAATGCTGAGGAGACAGCTGAACACCTCAGCCTCCATCTTACACAGCCAAGATCTAACATGACATGACCCAGCAAAACCTGAGAGCGAGCTTCCTTCCACAAGCTCACTTTACTTTAAGGACAAGGCATAACTGATGCTGGAAATGATCTGAGGAGGGGCTGACAACGCGTCAGCTGGAAGCAGACAGCATTGAGCAGAGGCACAGGACTGCGACAATTCAATAAGTGGGGGAAGGGACCATGGTGTCACATAAGATTGACAACAACACAGCTCATCATAAAGAGGGGGCAAACACAAGAGATGTGAAATGGTGTGATTCTATTTACATTTGTGAAAGCTATCTACATGTGTTTAATACCCGTGCCACCGATGTGATCCTAATATTGCTTTGTCTTTTTGACCCTACTGCTACATCTTGGTGCTTCCCCGACATCCACAGTGGAGGTGGAGGCAGCCTGCTGACTGCTACGCCATGTTGTCTGTGATGACTTTGGCAGGTGTCCTCTGGAGGTCCAAAACTTGGAGGGCCCAGGCCTGCTTTGGGTCTCCTGCTGTGGGGCGGGTGCACCCTCCTCAGCCTGAGGAACTGCAACTGATGGGGTCACAGGGAGAGGGGATTGGGATCGGCTGGACACTCCCGGGGCCACCTGGGTGGATGGTCCTGGGATACCCAGCTGCTGGTCCTCATCCCTATAGGTACTCGATTGCCCTTGGTTGATTCCCTGAGGAGAGGGGTAAGCTAGAGTGGGATCGAACTACCCCCTCTCACGTAGCCGCTGATGGATGCCACCAATGCCAACACCGATGAAGTCCAAGCTCCTGCCACAGTGCAGGACCTATGTTCTGGACCGAGGTCTCCATGGCGGCCGCCATCCTCCCAGTGTTGACCTCGGTGGGTTGGAATGCCGGCGCTATTAACTCAGACTGAACGCGGACGGACCCCTCCATCGTGCGTTGATATCTGAGGAATGCAGTTGACATCCCTTCCTGATGTTCCCGTGATTGGCTCTGCATCTCCATAAAACCGGAGGCTAATCATCCTACTTGGGCTCCACAGATTCCTGATCTCCAGCAGTCCTCCGAGCGCTGGTGACCTTGGATGTCCCTGACTCCGCCTGCTGTGAACCAGATCGTGATCCTGAGCCTGCCCTAGAACTACGTCCCACCAAGGAACGTGTTCCCCCGCCCCCGGTGGAAGGTGTGGGTGAGCGCTGTGATGGGTCTTTAAGGGGGCTGTCCTCAGCTTCCTCATCTTGAGGTGTCGTCAGGGCTCAAGCTGAGGGCCTGTCTGGCTGAGGGTCTCAGGCACTTGGCAGAGGTGCCTACGAAAGAAAGTAGGGGTGACTGGTGCATGGCAGGCAACTTGAGAAACGGCCACCCCATTCACTATGTGGTTGCCTGAGGATGCGCCAGTGCAGGATCCTCACGTGGGCGATTGTCACCGCCCTCTCCGTCGCCGCAGGGACGGTTCACGCCCTCTCCGGCCAGTGCAATGGCTCAGTTCCAGTACACTGTGAGAACCTTGATGTCAGGCACTCCACCCCTGGTCTGGGGCCTCTCTCTCCGATTGTGCGCTATCTTGTCCTGCACAAAAGACAGGCGGAGAGAGTGTGAGCAAGATGCATGTCAGAGAAGACGATAAGGATGCCTGCCTGACGTGGGCGCTGAGTGGAGCCATGGACGGGGTGAGGACGTGAGCTCCAGAGAATACGAGGCCAGATGGAGATGTGAGGGTGTGTGTGTGAGAGGGAGTGGTGATGTCCCTTAGGCTGGCAGTGAGTCAGATCCCTGTGGAACGTCATCCTGAGAGTGGCTAATGTGCTTGTGAGTGTGGGGGTTTAGAGCGATGACCTGGTTGACTTGAGCAAGCGTAATGGATGAGATCATTCATCCCCATTCTGCACTGGATGGCCAACCTCTGCAGTGCAGCATTGGCACTGACTACCACTGCCACCGCCTACCAAACCAGAGTTGGTGATGTTGGTGGACCCCCTCTGGCCAGAGCAGGGGTAGAGGAGCAGAGGCAGTCCTTCGCGGTATCCAGCAGGTGGCCCAGGGGAGACTCACTAAACTTGGGGGCTGCCACCTTCTTGCCTTTCGGGGCCACGTCCTGTGCTGCACACGGTGAGACCACTGCGCACGGCTGCTCGTTGAATATGGTGCCCAGAGTGAGGCGCTGGTGAGCTCACGACAGAGCGGGCGAATCAGAGGCTGCTCGCCCACGATTCGGCGTCTTTTCCCTATGCGCGTAATTAACGAGCCGGGTAGCAGACGATACAGCGTTAAAACCCGTCATTGCGGCCGGCGGGAAAAACCCCAATCTTCATGCCTGTCACCGCACTGGGGAAATCCCACCCTCAGTCCGGTGGGGTGGGTGGGAAAGTCGGCGCGGTTACCGTCAGCTGGCGAGATGGGCCCCCGCACCAGATCATCCATTGGTCACCTCATGATGTATGGCATGATCGAGCAGCTCATCGTGGCAGAGGGGGCTGGGATTCGTCCACCCCACTGTTAACTCGTCGGGTTCCAGTTCCGGGCACCATACTTAAACCGCACCCATGCAGCCCAGGACTTGCCGTGACAAACACCAGAACCGGCCCCCCCGAAGAGACGAGTGCTGTGGACCCAAGTTCAGCGACAGTGCACTGGCTACGCTCCTTCAGGCAGCCCAGAATTAGCGAGAGATCCTTTACCACCACCCCCCCCACCCCCCGCCCCCCACCCCGTGATGGGAGCCAGAGGTCCACCAACTTCACTGCCAAGGCTCGAGAGGAGGTCGCCAGGGCAGTCAGTGCCAGTGCTGAAAAGGGGTGAATGACCTCACCCACTCTGCCAGGGCCAATCAACCTTCCCCTCACTCTCAACTCACGCTCTCACAAGCCCATCAGGCATTCACAGGGTTACAGTCCACAGGGACCTCACACAGGACCAGCACAAGGGGCCATCACCGCTCATTCTCTCACACACACACTTTTAAATCTTCATCTCTCGTCACACCGTGCACAAGTTGCATCTCCAACCCTTACACAGGTCCTCTCAGCCACACGGAAGGCAGGCGTGCTCATCATCTACTTTTGCATTCATCCTGCTCACAGTCTGTCCACCTGTCTTTAGGCAGGGCAACAGGGAGAGATCCCAGACAGGTGGAGGGGATGCCGGAGCTCAGGCCACTCACCCCCTTTGAGGAGCAGGGGGAAAAGCTGGTGAGCAAGGATCGGGAGCGTTCCTGTACCGAAGGCGAGATCGGTGTCTCCCAACAAGCCAGTGAGGCTCTGTCCACTGGTCTTCACCCACCTGCCAACACTGAATGCTCTGTAATGTAGGTGACTCTCAAGCCAATCACTTCTCTCTATTACAGCCACCAGCAAGTAAAGGAGGAGATACATCGCCAGCCAGCCCATCAGCCCCAGCCCCTAGACTATCTTGGATGAGGATCCTGACGACCCACTAGCTGCAGAGTCGTGTTGAGGGAACCAAGGGTTATGGGGGAAAGGCAGGAAAGTGGAGTTGAGGATTATCAGATCAGCCATGATCTCAGTGAATGGCGGAGCAGTCTTGATGGGCCGAATGGCCTACTTCTGCTCCTATGTCTTATGTTTTATGGTCTTATGGTCACTGTGCTCGCCCACACCCTCCGCCAGCGCAGAGACACACACCTCAGTGGGACCTAGCTTTAAAGCAGGCTCTGGGTCACCACCTGGTGAGCACGGCAGAGGTTCAGGTCCACAGCAGGCGGAGGCAGTGACAGCCAAGGTCACTGACACTCGATGGACTGTTGGAGGCCAGGCTCCTGCTGTGTTCAAAGTCCAATGACGAGCCTCTGGAATCGACCCTGAGAGAGGTGTTGGAGCTCCAAAGACAGGCGGGGGTACAACAGGCAGGGTTGTCAGAAGCCGTCACTAGATTAGGATGGAGGATGGAGGAGTCTGTCCACGTTCTGTCTGATGTCATGGTGACATGCCAGCACATTGAGGTCACCATTGGAAGGGTGGCGACATCATGGAGACCTGGTCCAGCAATTTGTGCCGGGTAAGCGCTCGGACCCGCACACCATCGCTATGGCTGTGAGTGGGCTGCATCAATAGCTATGCAAGAGGGGGACAGGGCACCTCGATCTCCCTCTTCAAGGAGTCAGGGAGAGGCCCTCAGACACCCACGGGGAGGAAGACCATCAGCCGGAGACCCCAGGGCAATCCACCCAGGACTCTCCTGGACTGTCCAGCCGCTCCGAATCCCCTCTGCCTGTGACCACTGATACTCCAGCTGCTCAGACTGAGGATTCATCTGCCCCACAGCAGGAGGCCCAAAGCAGGCCGAGGTCCTCCAAGCCTCAGCCCTCCAGAGGACACCCGTCAAGGTCATCACAAACAACAGGGCTTAGCAGTCAGCAGGTTGCCTCCACCTCTGCTGCCAATGTCGGGGAAGCACCTAGACGGAGCAGTAGGGCAAGAAAAATTAAGAAACACTGAGAGCACAATGGGTGCTTACTTACTGTAAATACTTTGCACATCTGTCAATATATTTTGCTTATCTGAGAGTCTCATCAAGTGTAACAGATGCTCCCCCCCTCACATATCCCCCATCATGTACCTCAATCGCACAGCCTCAGTAGTGAGTCACCTTTCTGTCCACAGCAACAACATGAGCAAAGCCTCTTGTTCTACCGACATGGTGGTTGGGCAATGTATATCTTAGACTGGCATCCGAGGATCAGATCACCTGGCCTCCTGAGCATAGGTTTATTCTCCTGATGCTGCTGCGCTGAAGACTGGTCAATGAGGATCTGAGAGGTTTTAATGCCAACCCGCACTGGAGTCAATCTAACTTGGTGCATCTTTCAGTGACCTCCATGTAATTCTGTCAGGCTGGGATATGGGTTACGTTTCAAGCAATTAGTCAGGGATCTTAGCCGCTCATGGAGGTCTGTAGGGTGACATCATGACTGCATGTACAGCTGGACATCACCCCTATAGTAGTTCCCCCTCTCCACCTGTATGATGCAGAGTTATGGACCTAGATAGCACTAGGTGACTCCTGAAATGTCTGCTAGACATTTCTACTCTTATGTGAGATCAGAGTGTGTGTCTGGGCTCCTGATGCCGGACTATTAAATGGGAGGATGCTGCTTTGGACCTGAAGGCCTGGCTAGCGTGGTTTGACCTAACCCCTGAGCCAGCTTTCCGATGGGCAATCGCCATGGTTATCTGATCGTGACAGTGCCATCAGCAACCCTGGTTTTCTTGTGTATATCTGAAAACGCTGGATTGAAAATGTGGAGGCCCCAAATGGAATCAAAGCAAAACTCCAGAACATCTGATGCGTGTGCTTTATTATCAATGGAGTTACAAAGTAATGCCTAAATACAATGTTGACATTTACTGGGCCACAGATGCCAAGGCGATGCTGGACGGGAACTTGGGAAGCTCCAGGCGAACGCTGGGTCATGAGCGACTGTCAATGATCAGACCATGGTGCTGCTGAAGCTCCCTCTGTGCACACAAAGGTGACCTGGCTCACAGGCTCACACACGTGACTGAGAGTGACAGATCACAGCCACCTAACAAGCGACCTCAGGCTGGGCTCTCGGTATGAAGGTGAGGCCTGAACATTATTGTTGCATGAGGGATGGCCTGTGGAGGGATGCCACATTCCAGATTCAGATCAGTCCTCAGACATTCACACTAGGACCAGTGGTTGATGATTGCCCTCCTTGAGGCACCTTACAATGCTCCAGGCATACTGCCATGAGTGCACTGGGGTTTTCAGTGCTGCTTCTGCCTCTTGAAGGCTGCCGTAGGCAGTGAGACGTTGGTGCGATGCTTGAAAGGGCTGCACCATGTCTACTTGCTTCACAGTGCGAGCTGGTGGAGTTCTCCTCCCATAACAGAACGGCCACATGCTCCAGAGGCTTCCAAGGGCGAGGCCAAGATTGTGACTAGTCATTCTGAGATTGATGTCCTCCACTGAGATGCTGAGGATAGCGAAGAAGGTGTTAATGTTAAGCCTGCATGGAGGGCACAGGTGAAAGAGGCTGGTATGAGCTAGTCATCTTCATCGTCCCGGAACCTTGTGCTTATAAGGATTTCACAGTGGCGTCTGGCCCATGCTATGGCCTCCTCTTCTGGGGCCTCAACATCCTCACCCTCATCGAGCTCATCCTCTCGATGTCCCCCTCATCAGAGGGGACGTGCAACTCCTCCATCTCTCTATCTGGTAACTCCTCCCCCTCTTTGGAACACCAAGCCATGTAAAGCACAGCAAACTACAATGATGCAGGACACCTTCTGGGGAGACGACTGGAGAGCGTCGCCTGACCGGTCCAGACATCAGAAACTCATCTTCAGCATGTCAATCAAGCTTAATCAAGGAATGTGTCGCGGAATGAGCCACATTGTACCTCCCCTCTGAAGCACTCTGTGGCCGCTGAATGGGCATTATTAGCCACGTCTTTTGTGGGTAGCCTTTGTCACTGATGAGCCAGTCCCTGAATGCGCTCAAAGCCCTCAACGATCAGTGGCACCTGCGAGTGACTCAAGATGTAAGAGTCGTGTGAGTTCCCAGGGTCGCACAGACCTGCATAACCTGCTTTGGGTGGTCACAGACCAGCCGCAAGTTGAGAGAGTGGAAGCCTTGTCTATTGAGAAATCCTAGCGGCTGCTGCCAAGGAGCTCTTAAAGCCACAATGGTGCAGTTGATGGCGCCCTGCACCTGTGGGAATCCGGAGATCACTGAAAATCCCAATGCTCTGGCAGCCTGGCTAGCTTCATCCAGGGGGAACTGGACGTGATTGTGTGCCTTACTGATTGGGGTGTTGGTGACCTCTCCAATGCGTCAATGAGCAGAGGTTCGTGATATTCCACAGAGGGGCCCCCATAGAGCCCTGGAATGAGTCGCTCGCAGAAAACATTGAGTGCAGTGGTCACCTTTAGCACCACTAGCAATGGATGACCTCCCAGGCTGTGTGGCATCAGGTCCTCACGTGAAGAATGTGGCAGATGTGAGCCACCACATCCCTTGAAAAGCAAAGGCACCTGCGGCACTGTCTCTTGCCCATCTCCAAGATCGAGAGAAGTCTCCGGTACGCCCTGGATCACGCCAAACACCTCGGTGGAATTGACCTCTCCACCTCAGCATCTGGGTCTTCATGAAGCCCCGCTGGCCCATGCTCCTCAAGGTAAGACTCTTCCCTTTACCCTTCCTGACAGCGACGGGCTGGTCTTCTCCTCCTCAGGTGCATGAGGACCACGAAAAAGGAATCGTTGCTCGCTCCATCCGTCCGGCCCTTCTCGTCTCTGTGGAAAAATTGGACAGAGACATAACCCCGCACTGATCACCGTCCGCCGCCAAGCTAGGGAGTCAGCGTGAAGCCCCTGGGCTGCCCTCATTCCAGGCATTCCATCCCCAGATCCTCCCTTCAAGGTGCTGCACAGCCTTAAGGATCACTGGAAGCTGATCCACCACAACTCCCATGCCCCCAACATTCCCACCATCCTCCCCCACCACCCCCACCCCAACGCCCCAGGCATGAGAGTGCTTTCAAAAAGGGGGTAGGATCTGGGTGAGCACAGCCTGATGCTGTCAGCCCCAGTCACTGTCAGGCTGCCTCCTTTGGAGTAGACAAGGGCCCAGACTTGCACTAATGTAATGACTGTAATCGTTGAGCTGTGTAAAGCCTGAACCTCTCAGCTGCGATGTGTAGAGAGGCCTTTGGAGAATTTTGCCGATGTGCTTCAGCTGTGGTCCCTTCACTGCTGGATCTTTCCGGCCTTTGGTCATTCCTATGAGAGGGACAAATGGTCCTACAAACCCAGTTAACGTTTGACCCCAAGCCGGAATGGGTTCGAGCAAGAACACGCAACGTGAGTTAAGGCGCCCAAATCCTTCAATTGGTATTTGAGTTTTCCTCACATGTCTCAGCTGAGCCTTGCCCTCCACGCCCTGAAGTGGAAATTATTAGAGTGCCCCTTCAATCGGCCCCAAAGTGCAGTAATCGACTCCTCCCACAAGCCCTCAGACCCCTCGCGTGGCAACTTCTCCCAAGGTTATTTTTCACTGCATCATTCCATCGGTTGTTGAAATGGTGCTGCTCCACCTATGCTATAAGACCAGCTTCCAACTGCCCTCCCCCCACCCCCGTCACCATCCAAGTCCCTCCTATTGTCCCGGAAGAGCATCATGTGCAAGTTTCCCTCCCTCCGATCACTCTCCTGTCTCCCCCTCTAATCCTGGAGCCCATCATTGTTGGTGTAGATATCCCTGAACTCACCCCCCCCTGAAACATTTTCTGTGGAGGTCCCAATGTCCCATGTCCACCGCACCCCTCCCCATCTTGAGACCCTAGGCACAGTGACCTACAGAGACTGCAACCCCCCCCCACTGCCCCCCCACCCCACCATGAGACCATTGAGGGCTCCCCTGACCAGTTCCCTATTTACAGGCTGAGGATGCCTCCCTTGACTGTGACTGTGCCACCTGCAGCCCAGTGCCAAGCCACCAGGACCCAAAGGTGTGAGGGACCGGCCATGCCCTGCACTCTACGCTGTGCACGGCTGACACAGACAGGCCCTCCTCCTCCTCCCCGAACTGGGACCGGGAAAGGCACACCAGGTACAGCCTTGTAGCACAGTGCACACTGCCCCAGGACTGCCCCAGCCTTATGCCCCCTTCTTCCTTTCACCACCCCACCCCAGTCATGTGTCTTTGTCTACCCTTTCCCTCCGGGGCTCCTCCGGGCAAACACACCCCCTCTACCCACCCCCGTCAAGCGTGTACCTTCCCGCCCGGTTCCCGCTGGTCTTGCCTGAGCAGCCTTGGCAGGGAGTCAGGGAGGCCACGAAGACAGCGCAGTGAAACGCAGGCATCCGCCGCACGCACATACCTCAAAGTTGCAAGTTAAATGCAGTTCGCCAGACGCACATCGGTTATATCCGGTTGTGATTTTCTCCGAGCTAATTAGCCACCGGTGTGGCCATCAGGATTGGGGATGGGGGGCACGGGGACTGTGATTCCAGCGACCTGGGTTTTTAAGGAGAGTTCACCAGATGCAAAGGCGCGTGAATATGGTTCCTGTACCGATGTGACAGGCAACACGAGTTGCCATGGGGGTCGGGACCAGGAAATTGCAATTCATTTTTCCGCAAATGGGAAACTGACATTTGGACACAGTCCGAATTTTCCGCTCCCCCACCCCCCCCAAACCACCACCCACACCCACCCCACCCCACTAACCCCACCACAGCGCCTGCCACTGGCCGGATCAGAAAACCCTGCCCGGAGTCACGCCACCTTCTAAAACTGGTGTACATAAAACCCCAGGTCATTGTTGCAAGAGCCCCTTTGGTCAATTTGCCACCCTGCCCATTACCAACTCACAGAGACCTCACCCTGTAAATATTCACACACTCACAGAGACCGGCCTGTAAATATTCACACACTCACAGAGACCGGCCTGTAAATATTTACACACTCACAGAGACCCCCCCGTAAATATTCACTCACTCACAGAGACCCCCCCCGTAAATATTCACACACTCACAGAGACCGGCCTGTAAATATTTACACACTCACAGAGACCCCCCCGTAAATATTCACACACTCACAGAGACCCCCCCCGTAAATATTCACACACTCACAGAGACCGGCCTGTAAATATTTACACACTCACAGAGACCCCCCCGTAAATATTCACACACTCACAGAGACCGCCCTGTAAATATTTACACACTCACAGAGACCCCCCCGTAAATATTCACACACTCACCGAGACCCCCCCTGTAAATATTCACACACTCACAGAGACCCCCCCTGTAAATATTCACACACTCACAGAGACACCCCCGTAAATATTCACACACTCACAGAGACCCCCCCCTGTAAATATTCACACACTTACAGAGACCCCCCTGTAAATATTCACACACTCACAGAGACCCCCCCCTGTAATTATTCACACACTCACAGAGACCCCCCTGTAAATATTCACACACTCACAGAGAGCCCCCCCCTGTAAATATTCACACACTCACAGAGACGCCCCCGTAAATATTCACACACTCACAGAGACCCCCCCGTAAATATTCACACACTCACAGAGACCCCCCCTGTAAATATTCACACACTCACAGAGACCCCCCCTGTAAATATTCATACACTCACAGAGACCCCCCCGTAAATATTCACACACTCACAGAGACCCCCCTGTAAATATTCACACACTCACAGAGACCCCCCCTGTAAATATTCATACACTCACAGAGACCCCCCCGTAAATATTCACACACTCACGGAGACCCCCCCGTAAATATTCACACATTCACGGAGACCCCCCAGTAAATATTCACACACTCACAGAGACCCCCCCGTAAATATTCACACACTCACAGAGACCCCCCCGTAAATATTCACACACTCACAGAGACCCCCCAGTAAATATTCACACACTCACAGAGACCCCCCCGTAAATATTCACACACTCACAGAGACCCCCCCGTAAATATTCACACACTCACAGAGACACCCCCGTAAATATTCACACACTCACAGAGACCCCCCCTGTAAATATTCACACACTCACAGAGACACCCCCGTAAATATTCACACACTCACAGAGACCCCCCTGTAAATATACACACACTCACAGAGACCCCCCTGTAAATATTCACTCACTCACAGAGACCCCCCCTGAAAATATTCACACACTCACAGAGACACCCCTGTAAATATTCACACACTCATAGAGACCCCCCCCCCGTAAAAATTTACACACTCACAGACATCCCCCCCTGTAAATATTCACACACTCACAGAGACCCCCCCCGTAAATATTCGCACACTCACAGAGACCCCCCCCGTAAATATTCACACACTCACAGAGACCCCCCTGCAAATATTCACACACTTACAGAGACCCCCCTGTAAATATTCACACACTTACAGAGACCCCCCCGTAAATATTCACACAATCACAGAGACCCCCCCTGTAAATATTCACACACTCACAGAGACCCCCCCTGTAAATATTCACACACTCACAGAGACCCCCCTGTAAATATTCACACACTCACAGAGACCCCCCCTGTAAATATTCACACACTCACAGAGACCCCCCCTGTAAATATTCACACACTCACGCAGACCCCCCCTGTAAATATTCACACACTTACAGAGACCCCCCCCTGTAAATATTCACACACTCACAGAGACCCCCCCTGTAAATATTCACACGCTCACAGGAACCCCCCCTGTAAATATTCACACATGTAGAGACCCCCCCCTGTAAATATTCACACACTCACAGGAACCCCCCCTGTAAATATTCACACACGTAGAGACCTCCCCCTGTAAATATTCACACACTCACAGAGACCCCCCCTGTAAATATTCACACACTCACAGAGACCCCCCCGTAAATATTCACACACTCACAGAGACGCCCCCCGTAAATATTCACACACTCACAGAGACCCCCCCGTAAATATTCACACACTCACAGAGAGCCCCCCTGTAAATATTCACACACTCACAGAGACCCCCCCCGTAAATATTCACACACTCACAGAGACCCCCCCGTAAATATTCACACACTCACAGAGACCCCCCCCGTAAATATTCACACACTTACAGAGACCCCCCCCTGTAAATATTCACACACTCACAGAGACCCCCCCTGTAAATATTCACACACTCACAGAGACCCCCCCTGTAAATATTCACACGCTCACAGGAACCCCCCCTGTAAATATTCACACACGTAGAGACCCCCCCCTGTAAATATTCACACACTCACAGAGACCCCCCCTGTAAATATTCACACACGTAGAGACCTCCCCCTGTAAATATTCACACACTCACAGAGAACCCCCCTGTAAATATTCACACACTCACAGAGACCCCCCCGTAAATATTCACACACTCATAGAGACCCCCCCGTCAATATTCACACACTCACAGAGACCCCCCCGTAAATATTCACACACTCATAGAGACCCCCCCGCCAATATTCACACACTCACAGAGACCCCCCCATAAATATTCACACACTCACAGAGACCCCCCCCGTAAATATTCACACACTCACAGAGACCCCCACGTAAATATTCACACACTCACAGAGACCCCCCCTGTAAATATTCACACACTCACAGAGACCCCCCCGTAAATATTCACACACTCACAGAGACCCCCCCGTAAATATTCACACACTCACAGAGACCCCCCCCCGTAAATATTCACACACTCACAGAGACCCCCCCTGTAAATATTCACACACTCACAGAGACCCCCCCTGTAAATATTCACACACTCACAGAGACCCCCCCTGTAAATATTCACACACTCACAGAGACCCCCCCTGTAAATATTCACACACTCACAGAGACCCCCCCGTATATATTCACATACTCACAGAGATCCCCCCCCGTAAATATTCACACACTCACAGAGACCCCCCTGTAAATATTCACACACTCACAGAGACCCCCCCTGTAAATATTCACACACTCACAGAGACCCCCCCTGTAAATATTCACACACTCACAGAGACCCCCCCTGTAAATATTCACACACTCACAGAGACCCCCCCTGTAAATATTCACACACTCACAGAGACCCCCCCTGTAAATATTCACACACTCACAGAGACCCCCCCTGTAAATATTCACACACTCACAGAGACCCCCCCGTAAATATTCACACACTCACAGAGACCCTCCTTTAACACATTCACAGACACTGCCCCCCCCACCACTGCACCCCCGCAAATGTTAACGCTTACAACATCCTGTTTATAAATGTTAGGGCCAGATGGAAATCTGGTTTGCTCCAGGGATGGACATGCAGAGGGGACGGGAGCGGGGGGGCATGAAGGCCTCGCGAGATTGGTGTTTAGGTCAGAGAAGGGGTTTCTCACTCCCAGTTGGCATGGACTGCAATCTAATTTAGGAATGCAGGAGAGAGAGAAATGGGATGCCGTGGGAAAGAAGGAAGCAGCCTCGGTGCTGGGCCAGCCAGGAATTAGCTCTGAGAGCTGGGGAGGGAAAGATCCATGGGAACACTTGTGAGGCCAGATTGACCCTGAACAGTGAACATTGGAAGAAAGTGATTCAATTTCTAATAAACCCATGGAATGACATAGAAAAAATGCACTGAATCAGGCCACTCGGCCCAAACAGTCTAATACTGGCATTGAGGCTCCACTTCAGGGATTTGAAAGGCCGACCGTACTTCAAGTTGATTGGCTAGATTTTCACCTTTTGGGCCGGACGCTGCTTCAGAATAATTTCTGCCACAATTTGCGAATGAATAACCGAAAACTGAACTGGACGAGCCATAGAAATGCAGTGGCTACAAGAGCAAGTCAGGTGCTGGGAATCCTGTGGTGAGCACATTAGAACATAAGGTTTAGGAACAGGAGTAGGCCATTCGGCCCCTCGAGCCTGCTCCGCCATTCAATAAGATCATGGCTGATCTTCTTCTGTTTCGATTTCCACATTCCCATCTAACCCCCAATAACCTTTGATCCCCTTGCCTAACAAGAATCTATCTGCCTCTATTCAATATTCAATGATCTTCCCCTTCCACCGCCTTCTAAGGCAGAGAGTTCCAAAGTCACACAACCCTCTGAGAGAAAAAAATTCTCCTCATCTCTGTCCTAAAAGGGCAATCCCTAATTTTAAAACAGTGCCCCCTAGTTCTGGACTCACCCACAAGAGGAAACATCCTTTCCACGTCCATCTTCTCAAGGCCGTTCATGTTCGTATATACTTCAATCAAAGCACCCCTCACTCTTCTAAACTCCAGTGGAAACAAGCCCAATCTGTCCAACCTTTCCTCATAAGACAACCCACTCATTCCAGGCATCAACCTAATAAACCTCCTCTGAACCGTCTCCAGTGCATTTACAATCCCCCCTTTTGTTCTTTCTGCCAAAGTGAACAACTTCATATTTTCCCACATTAAACTCCATTTGCCAGATCTTTGCCCACTCACTCAACTTATCAATATCCATCTGCAGCCTCCTCATGTCCTCTTCACGATATACTTTCCTACCTATCTTTGTGTCATCTGCAAATTTAGCTACCCTGTTTTCACTCCCTTCATCTAAGTCATTGATGTAAGTCGTAAAAAGTTGAGGCCCCAGCACATACCCCTGTGGGACTCCACTTGTCACATCCTGCCAATCCAAAAAAGACCCATTTATGCATACTCCCTGCTTTCTGCCAACCAGCCAATCTTCTACCCATGCTAATATGTCACCCCCTACACTGCTTTTATTTTCCATAATAAGCTTTGATGTGACACCTTATCAAATGCCTTCTGGAAATCCAAGTACAGCACGTCTACAGGCTCCCCTTTATCCATCGCGCATGTTACTCCTTCAAAAAACTCCAATAAATTAGTTAAACATGATTTTCCTTTCACAAAACCATGCTGACTCTTCTTTATTGCCTTGAGCTCTTCTAAGTGCCCAGCTATAACCTCCTTAATGATCGATTCTAATAACTTCCCCATGACGGACGTCAAGCTAACAGGCCTATAGTTTCCAGTTTTCTGCCTCCCTCCCTTCTTGAATAGAGGGGTTATATTTGCTACTTTACAATCTGATGAAATGTTTCCAGAATCTAGTGAATTTTGGAAAATTAACACCAGCGCATCAACTACCTCATTAGCCGCCTCTTTTAAGACCCCAAGATATAGTCCATTGGGACCCGGAGACTTGCCAGCCCGCAGCTCCATCAATTTGCTCAGTACCGTTTCCCTAGTGATTTCAATTTCACCAAGTCCCTCTCTCCCTTTCACCTCCTGATTTGCAGCTATTACTGGAAGGTTTTTTGTATCCTCTATAGTGAACACAGAAGCAAAATATTTGTTCATTTCTTCCGCCATTTCCTTATTATCTATTATTAACTCCCCACTGTCACACTCTAGAGGACCAACACTCTACTTACTCTTTTCCTTTTAAATACCTGTAGAAACTCTAACTATTCGTTTTTACATTTCTAGCTAGCTTCCTCTCACACTCTAATTTCTTTCTCCTGATAACCTCTTAGTCATTCTCTGCCGTTCTTTATATTCTGTCCAATCACCTGTCCTGCCACTCAACTTTGTGGAGTTGTATGCTTTTTCCTTAAGTTTGATGATTTCCTTAACTTTTTTAGTTAACCACGGATGGTGGGTCCTCCCCTTAGAATTTTTATTTATAATAGGAATGTAATCATTCTTAATACTCTGAAATATCCCCTTAAATGTCTGCCACTGCTTCCCTATTGATCTATCCTCTAGCCTAGTTTCCCAGTTCACTTCAGTTAGCTCAGCTTTCATCCCCACATAGTTGCCCTTATTTAAGTTTAAGATACTAGTCTTAGACCCGCTCCTCTCCCTTTCAAACTGGATGTAAAATTCAATCATTTTGTGGTCACTGCTACCTAGGGGTGCCTTTACTTTGGGGCCATTAATTAATCTTGTCACAATATACAATACCAAGTCTAATATAACCTGCTCTCTGGTTGGTTCCAGAACATGCTGCTCTAAGAAACTATCTCAAAAGCATTCTAAGAACTCCTCATCCAGGCTATTACTGCCAACCTGATTTTTCCAGTCTACGTGTAGATTAAAATCACCCTTGATTATTGCTGTTCCTTTATCACAAGCACACAATATTTTCTCTTGAATATTTTGTCCTACATGATGGCTACTGTTAGGGGGCCTGTAGACCACACCCACTAAATACTTTTCTCCCCTACTATTCCTCATCTCCACCCAAACCGATTCTACATCCTGATCTCCTGAACCAAGGTCATCTCTAACTATTGCACCAATGCCCTCTTTGATTAACAGTACTACCCCTCCACCTTTACCTAGCTTCCTATTCTTCTTGAATGTCATGTACCCTTAACATTAAGGACTTAATCTTTGTCATCCTGCAGCCACATCTCCATAATTGCTATCAGATCACATTTATTTACTTCAATGTGGACCATTAATTCATTTGCTTTGTTATGAATGCTATGCGTATTCAGATAGAGAGCCTTCTGTTTTGTCTTTTTGTTACCTTTGTAACATCTAATCTTGACTGTTGATGTATTCTTGGGTTTTTTCTCCCTGCCCCTTCCTGCCATTCTCTGACCTTCATTTCTCATGTTACTATTTTGCTCTCCTGTCTTGACTCTACACCTTGAATTGTTACCTCTACCAAGCTTGATCCCTCACCCCTCTTGTTTAGCTAACTCACCTCTTGACTCCCCAAAGTCTGTCCACCATCTACAAGGTACAAGTCAGGAGTATGATTGAATACTCTCCACTCGCCTGGATGAGTGCAGCTCCAACAACACTCAAGGTGCTTGACACCATCCAGGACAAAGCAGCCCGCTTGATTGGCACCCCATCCACCACCTTCAACATTCACTCCCTCCACCACTGACACACAGTAGCAGCAGTGTGTACCATCTACAAGATGCCCTGCAGCAACTCACCAAGGCTCCTTCAACAACACCTTCCAAACCCATGACCTCTACCACCTAGAAGGACAAGGGCAGCAGATTCATGGGAACACCACCCCTGGAAGTTCCCCTCCAAGCCACTCATCATCCTGACTTGGAAATATATCGCCGTTCCTTCACTGTCTCTGGGTCAAAATGCTGGAACTCCCTCCCTAACAGCACTGTGGGTGTACCTACACCACATGGACTGCAACGATGTGCTCACCACCACCTTCCAAAGGGCAACTAGGGATGGGCCAGTGACGCCCAGATCCTGTGAAAAAAATAAGAAAAAGATGCATGGCCAGAGGTTAATTGCACTCAGCGTCCAATTAAGGCTGGCGGGAAGGCCTTGGTCCAATAGGAAACCCTCTAGCGCTGAAGGTGCTGCAGACAACCTCACAGCACGTTGTACAAGCATTTGCAAAAGAAATGGCCATTGCTGCCTGGCAACTACTGTGGAAGGGACAACCCCTGCATCCGCAGCTGGGGTTATACAGAAGCAGTAAGGAGGAGCCTCCAAGTTGATCCTGGAATAATGCTGCCCTCCATCCACCCCCCACCCCCACCCCCACTCCAGTCATCTGCCACCCTCCAGGTGCTGCGAGAGGCCAACAGGCCAACTGAAAAATCACTGTCAGCCTCTGACCCTCCCTTGGCCTTAATTAATAGGCCTTTCAGTTCAGTTGACAGGCTACCCGCCGCTTTGAAAAGGGTAATTCGCGACCCAGCCCAACTTAAAAATGGCCCCAGCACGATAACACAACACGCTGGGGGGGCGCCAGGAAAATTCGGGCCCGTAAGCCTTGGTTACTGCCTCCGACAGAACGCCAGGACCCAGCTCGAGGAGCCATCGGGACCAGATGAGGTGCATCCAAGGATACTGAGCGATTGCTGAAAACAGAGACATTATTTGTCAAAGCTTCTCGTCTTGCACTCACCAGGACACCGCGCAAAAAAATATCAATGTCAGAGGAAACAGTATATTTACACTGTATGAGAAGAGGGTGCCGATTGGTTGGCAAGTGGACTCTGATTTGTGGTGATGTTGCCATGGAGAATGCATCAGTTCATTGTGACTGACTGTCAACTGCCTCTTGCCAACCAATCAGCACTTGCTTCTCGTCCAGTATAAAGATGTTGTTTCCCCTGACGTTGGTACTTTCTCGCCCATTGCCCTGATGAGTGCAAAGACAAAAAGCTTCAACAAAAAAATGCCTCATTCTTTCAGCAATACTCAAGTCCTGTGTTGCCAAACGACTGTTTGGATACTGAGGAAAGCAAGGGTCGAAATCGGGCAGGCACTGGCCCTAATCTCCCAGTCCCCCTTAGAACAGGGGGGTGGTGCCAGAGGGCTGGAGAATTGCAAATGTTACACCCCTTGTTCAAAGATATACCCAGCAGTCACAGGCTGGTCAGTTTAGCCTCGGTGGTGGGGAAACTTTGGGGGTTGATCATCAAAAGCAGAATTAGTCACTTGGACAGATGTGGATCCATTAAGGAAACGCATTTGATCGAGATTTTTGACGGGGTAACGGAGAGGGAAGGGTGTAATGTTGCGCCTCGGGCTGACGTGCCAGTTTGCCGACACCATCCCCACCTCCGAGCCATTTTCAGGAAGGCCGAAGCTGGGGCAGAGCGGCTGCCCGTCAGCAAGCGGCCAGGTAGCTTGTTCCGTCACTAAAAGACCAATTAAGGTCGTTGGTCAGCGGCCATCAGAAACACGGAAGCCGACTGCCTCCCGGGGAGGCAAAAGGCCAGCATTCCCGGAAGACCTGGAGATTCCCTCCCAGCCTCCCTGGACCACAGCTGTGACCCCCCCCACCTCACTGGCCACTGTGTGGAGGTGTTCACCACCCATCAGGACGATCTCGCAGCAAGAGCCAGTTTTCACCTGTAAAGTTTACAAGGAGCAGAGAGGGTGCCAGCAGTCGGAGGGGTGGGGGTGGGAGGGGGTAAAGGGCAGGCACGATGAGAAGTGAGGGTGCGGGCGCGTGTTTCTACCGAGCTCCCTGAAGGTTGACAAGTGCCGCGGGGCTGCTTCAGGGAGCTGCAGCATTGCCCCGGTGAAGATTGCACACGAAAAAAAATGCCACAATCTCTCTCTGCCATGCAAATTCAAGCAACCGACAGCAGAACTCATCGCACCTCAACCCCTCAGACATCTTGTTTTATTTCATCCCAGATATTTTACCTGGCCCTGGGTCGAGTGTGAGGTGACAACGTGAAGGCCACCTGGCCGATTGGCCCCGTCTGCCAACCTAAAAACGTAAAAGTGGTGCACAGGCCACATAGAATCTCTACTAATTGCCTCCTCAAAAGGCTTAATTGCTCGCTTAATTGTCGGCGGGCACGTTTCCAACACCCCCGCGCACGCCCACCGAACGTAATGCTGCAAGCGAGCGCGAAGGCTTCAGAATGCGGACCCCTTAATTCAACGTAAAATTCTGGCCCATGTGTGGGCCTGACTACAGCATTTTGCTGCCACCTTCTGGACAGGTAATGGAATTCCATGTTGCATTGCCCACATAGAGTGAGTAAGGAGGGGTGTGTGCAATTGTACAATAAGGGTTTATTTTACAACACGCCCAATTAGCAGCATTCAAGAGTTCTGGCTAGTCAGATAGTATCCTTGACTCGAATTCCGGAGACTTATGTAGAAAATCCAAGCTGACAGTCTCAGCACCATTACTGAGGGAGTGCTGCACTGTCAGAGGGCAGTACTGAGGGAGTGCTGCACTGCCAGAGGGTCAGTGCTGAGGGAGTGCTGCACTGCCAGAGGGCAGTACTGAGGGAATGCTGCACTGCCAGAGGGCAGTACTGAGGGAGTCCTGCACCAAGGAGCAGTCTGAGGGAGCGCTGCCCCAAGAGGCCGTACTGAGGGAGTGCTGCACTGCCAGAGGGCAGTACTGAGGGGGTCCTGCACCAAGGGGCAGTGCTGAGGGAGTGCTGCACCAAGTAGCAGTACTGTGAGTGTGCTGCACTGTCAGTGGGGGCAGTACTGAGGGAGTGCGCTGCACTGTCAAAGGAGCACTACTGAGAGTGCACTGCACTGTCAGAGGGGCAGTACTGAGGGAGTGCTGCACTAAGGGGCAGTACTGTGAGTGTGCTGCACTGTCAGAGGGGCAGTACTGAGGGAGTGCTGTACTCTCAGAAGGGCAGAGGAGGAGTGTGAAATATTAGATACAATAAGCATAGTGAGAGTGGAAGTACTGGAGGGACTGACATCCTTGAAGTTGGATAAATCACCAGGGCCAGGTGGATTGTATCCCAGGGTGTTGAAGGAAGCCAGGGACGAAATAGCGGATGCTCTGAGGATCATTTTACAATCCTCACTAGATACACGAGGTCCCAAAGGATTGGAGGTCTACGAAAGTTGTACCATTATTTAAAAAGGGTGCGAGGGATAGACTAGAAAATTATAGGCCGGTCAGCCTGACTTCAGTGAATTGGAAACAATTCTGAGAGACAGGATAAACTGTCATGTGAAAGACACAGATTGATCAGGGTGGTCAGCGTGGTTTTGTTAGGGGAAGATCGTGTCTTACTAAATAGAATTTTTTAAGTAACAAGGAGGATTGGTGAGGATAGTGCAGTGGATGTTGTCTACATGGATTTCAGGAAGGTATTTGACAAGGTCCCACATGACAGACTGGTCAGGAAAGTGAGATCCCATGGGATACAGGGGAGGGTGGCAGGTTGGATCCAAAATTGGCTCAGTGACAGGAAACAAAGGGTAATGGTCGATGGATGTTTTTGCGAATGGAAAATGGTTTCCAGTGGTGTCCCACAGGGCTCAGTTGGGGCCCTTGCTGTTTGTTGTATATATTAATGATTTAGATTTAAATGTGGGGGGCATGATTGGGAAATTTATAAATGTCACATAAATTGGCCATGTAGTTGATAGTGAAGAGGATAGCTGTCAACTCCAGAATGATATCAATAGTTTGGTTGAGTGGGCTGAAAAGCAGTGAATGAAATTCAATCCAGAAAAATGTGAGGTAATACATTTGGGGAGAACAAACAAAGCAAGGGAATGCTCAATAAATGGGAGGATATTGAGAGGGATTGAGGAAGTGAGAGACCTTGGAGCCCATGTCCACAGGTCCTTGAATGTGGCAGAACAGGTGGACAAGATGATCAAGAAAGCAAATGGAATGTTTTCCTTTATCGGGTGAGGTATTGAATACAAAAGCTGGGATGTGATGATGGGACTGTATAAAACACTGGTTAGGCCACAGCTGGAATTTTGTGTACAGTTCTGGTCACCACATTACAGGAAGGACATAATTGCCCTGGAGAGAATACGGAGGAGATTTACAAGAATGTTGCCAGGGCTTGAAAATTGCAGCTATGAGGAGAGATTGGACAGACTGGGGTTGTTTTCCTTAGAACAGAGGTGGCTAAGGAGGTGACCTAATTGAAGTGTACAAAATAATGAGGGGCCTAGATAGGGTAGACAGGAAGGACTTGTTTCCCCTAGCTGAGGGGAATTACCAGAGGGCATAGATTTAAAGTGATTGATAGGAGAATTAGAGGGGACATGAGGAAAGGTTTTTTTCACCCAGATGGTGCTGGGCATCTGGAATTCATTGTCTAAGTTGGTGGTTGAGGCTGAAACTCTCAACTCATTTAAAAGGTACCTGGGTCTGTATCTGAATCGCTGTAACCTGCAAGGCTACAGACCAGGCGCTGGAAAGTAGGATTCAAATCAGCAGCTAGTTTCTTTTTCTCTTTTTGGCCAGTGTAGACATGATGGGCTGAATGGCCTCTTTCTGCACCGTAACTTTTCTATGGTTCTAAGGCAGTACGAAGGGAATGCTGCACTGTCACGAGGTCAGTAGCGAGGGAGTGCTGCACTGTCAGAGGAGCTTCTAAGGAAGTGCTACACTGTCAAAGGGACTGTATTGAGGGAGTGCTGCACTGTCAGAGGGGCAGTACTAAGAGTGCACTGCGCTGTCAGAGGGGCATTACGGAGGGGATGCTGCACTCTCAGAGGGGCTTCTAAGGGAGGGATGCACTGTCAGAGGAGCAGCACTGAAGGAGTGATGAGGGAGTGCTGCACTATCACAGTGTCAGTACGAAGGGAATGTTGCACTGTCACGAGGTCAGTAGTGAGGGAGTGCTACGCTGTCAGAGGAGCTTCTGAGGAAGTGCTGCACTGTCAAAGGGGCAGTACTGAGGGAGTACTGCACTGTCAGAGGGGCACTACTGAGGGGATGCTGCGCTCTCTGAGGGGCTTCTGAGGGAGGGCTGCACTGTCAGAGGAGCAGTACTAAAGGAGTGCTACACTGTCAAACAAGCAGTGCTGAGGGAGTGCAACACAGTCAGAGGGGCAATACTGAGGGAGTGCAGCACTCTCAGAGGGACAATACTGAAGGAGTGCTGCACTGTCAGATGGGCAGTACTAAGGGAGTGCAGCACTCTCAGAGGGACAGTACTGAGGGAGTGCTGCACTGTTGGGGGCAGTACTAAAGGAATGCTGCACTGTCACGGGGGCAGTACTGAAGGAGTGCTGCACTGTCAGATGGGCAGTACTAAGGGAGTGCAGCACTCTCAGAGGGACAGTACTAAGGGAATGCTGCACTGTCACGGGGGCAGTACTGAGGGAATGCTGCACTGTCACGGGGGCAGTACTGAGGGAGTGCTGCACTGTCAGATGGGCAGTACTAAGGGAATGCAGCACTCTCAGAGGGACAGTACTAAGGGAGTGCAGCACTCTCAGAGGGACAGTACTGAGGGAATGCTGCACTGTCACGGGGGTAGTACTGAGGGAGTGCTGCACTGTCACGGGGGCAGTACTGAGGGAGTGCTGCACTGTCAGACAGGCTGTCTATCAGATGAGACATTAAAAGAAAAGATTTTGTCTACCCTCAGATGGACATTAAAGATCCTCTGGAAGAAGAGCAGAGGATTTCTCCCCCGGTGTCCTGGATAATATTTATCTCTCCACCAGTATCATAAAAACTGATTATCTTAGTAAGCTTTCTGTGTGCAAATTGGTTGCTGTTGGCTGTATTTAATGGAGGCGATGGGGTCCCGCCCACCAACTGGAGAACCAGCAGGAACACCTCATCGCCTCTTTTCGGAAAGGCCCATCGAACTCAGTAATAGTCTCAAGCATTTAACTGGACAGCAGTGGGCCTTCCCCAGGATCACGGACCCCGGAGGCTGACGTCTGCCCATTGAGAGTTACGGGCCAAGCAGACGGCAGAAGTTGTATTGAACGGTATCACCACGGGGGGAGGTATCGTCGCTGTATCCCAGGCCACAGGGGGAGTGATTGTGGGAGGGTGCCATGGGGAAGGGGTCGTGGGGGAGGAGTGGGTCGTCAGCAGCAAGGGCAGGGGTGGTAGCTCTCTACAGGCAGCCCCTCCCTCCTGATGCCAGGTCCCTCGATCAGGCATTGAGTGCTTTTGAACGAGGGACACCCCCCCACCCCCACCCCTCCAGCCCCCCACCCCTCCAGCCCCCCACCCCACCAGCCCCCCACCCCTCCAGCCCCCCACCCCACCAGCCCCCCACCCCTCCAGCCCCCCACCCCACCAGCCCCCCACCCCTCCAGCCCCCCACCCCTCCAGCCCCCCCACCCCTCCAGCCCCCCACCCCACCAGCCCCCCACCCCTCCAGCCCCCCACCCCACCAGCCCCCCACCCCTCCAGCCCCCCACCCCTCCAGCCCCCCACCCCTCCAGGGGCCCACAAGCAACCCCGAAAGGGTTTGCTTGTCGTGCTCCCCACATGATGAGCACCCACCAGTGGTGACAGGATGAGGCCCTGACGTGGGCATTAATTGCCCACTTAAAGACCCCAATTAGCCAGCAGGGCAGGAAGGTCCTCCACAAGCCTACCCACCATGGACTTAATCGGGGTGGAGGTGAGAAGTTGGCAGTGTCCCCACCCGCTGTCACTGTGCCACCTGATTAAACGCCCCCACCACCAAACTCGATATGGTGGGGGGCATTAAGTTCTGCCATGTTTCCCGTATTAGAACAGTGCCTACCCTTCAGCAAACTACCTCATTGGCTGTAAAGCAATTTGACACTTCCTGGAGTCATGAAAGGCGATATAAAAATGAACACATTCTTTCTTTCTGATCGCTGCCTAATGACAGCTGTCGAGAAATCCCCTGCCTTGAATTGTCCCACGTTCTGGAATTCCCTCCCGCCTCTCTCTCCTCCTTAAAGCCTTCCCCCTGACTAGCCCAGGGAGGGGTGGCGTAGCCATATTGTCACTGCCCTAGTAACCCATTGGGGCAGGCTAATGCTCGGGGCACATGGTCTTACATCCCTGAGTTGATAAATCTGGTCTCAGTACTGGTGACCATGACAATGTTCATCAGGTGTTGCAAGAACCCAACTCTCTGTCCACTAATTCCCTCAGGGAAAGAAATCTGCCATCCTTACCTGGTCTGGCCAGTCCAGCATGTGACTCCAGACCCACAACAGGCGGGGTTCATTCTCATGGCTGATCAGGCCACTCAGTCCAAGGGCAATTAGAGATGGGCAACCAATGCTGGCCTTGCCAGCGACGCCCATATCCCGTGAAAGAATAAACCAAAAGCCGTTTGGCTGCCATTTTCTAATATCTCCTCCTCTGGCTCCGCGTCCATGCTCCTCACGCCTCGCTGAAACACTTTGAGGGAACTTTACTCTCCAGGCAACAACACAAGTTGTTGAGGCTAATTTCATTCAGAGTTGGGCGTTGCAAGCAACCCAGATGCTTTAGGAGAATCCATTGCAAAACGCGTATCTACTGAGTGTTGACATTTCCAAAGACTTGCCCAGATGTCAATGGGAGTATTCATTTCGTGGGAAGCGGGTTGGCACAATTACTGAGCTGAACCCTCGGCTCCCACCCAGCACCGTCAGGGCTACACAATCTGGAGAGGGGGAAAAACAGTTTGTTCACATCTTTGGCTCATTTCAGCGAGGCACCAACTGCAGATGGAAAGATTAAGAGCGCACAGATAAACATAGGCAGAGTGGTTGGAATCTGTCGAGCTTTTGGGGTTTCAAAAGGCTGTAGCTTGTCAGAAGGAGGGAAGAGTTAAGAAAGCGACGAGTGTTGGGCCTTGAAAGCCCCTGTATTTTCAAGCCAGCCTGACCTCAATAATTACAGGGTAGGACATTTGGTTTTACTCCCCGCGGACATTTCCTAACATGTTGTTTGGTTCTGTGGTTTGGATCACATGGGCCCACTTGCAGGCCAAAGGGTGACCAACTGGAGAGAAATCACGTGATCAGAGCGAGATCAACACTTCCTCTGACTGGTGCAGAAATCATTGTCCTCTCAGCACCTTTCACAGCCGGGCCTTAGCTCCACCCTCTTGCCTCAGAATTAGAAGGTCTTTGCGGATTCAAGTCTCGCTCCAGGGCCTGGGTTTTCGGCTTCGGGGGCGGGTGCGATCGGAGGACCCCAGGGGGGCGGCCCACTCAGCGCTGCCGGGGTGGGGGTGGGGGTGGGGGTGGGGGGAGGGTGGGCGATCACGCCAACATGGGCACGGGCGAGCGCTGGCGGAGAGCTCCCTGAAGGCGCGGAGCTGCCTCGGGGAGCCGAAGGCCCGAGAAACCACAAAAATAAAGGTTTTCAAATCAGGAAGATAAAACGTCCGAGCACCACAATCAGGCGTCTGAACCTATGGACGATAAAAATAGCCGTCCGCAGGTTTCTATTTTTATTTTATTTAATAACAGAAACGTCATCCCGCCCTTGGATGAGGTTTGCTGAAAAACGTAGAGGCCGCTTGGCCGCTGCGCCCGTCAGGCTACGTAAAATGACAGGCAATTGCGCCGTTAATGGGCCTAATTGCCCTCTTCATGGTCGTCGGGCGGCACTTCCGACTTTTGCGTGTGCCCACCGGCCGAAATGTCGCCCGAGCATGGGACGACACCGGGACACCCGCCCGACATCACCTCGCGTGAGTTCACGCCCGATCAAGTCAGGCAAGCGCCCGCCCAATCAGCATAAAGTTCAGCCCCCACGGCCTTGAGCACAGAATCTGCTGTGGCACTGAGGGAGTGCTGCACAGTCAGAGATGCGAAAATCTAGATGAAGTATTATAGCAAGCACTCATCTGCAAAGGATCCACCATTTGGCACTATTTTGAAGATGAGAGGGGAGCTCCCCCCAATGTCGTGGACCAACGTTAATCCCTCAGCCAACATCACAAAAGCAAATTGTCTGGTCATTATCACACTGCTGTTTGTGGGAGCTTGCTGTGCAGAAAATGGCCGGTCCGTTTTGCCAATAGTCATAACATTTCAAACGGAATCTTTGTATTGTGTGTTTCTGAGAGACAGGATGAAATATTTCAGATAAAGGTTTCTTTAGAAACTCTGTGTACTTGAGTTGAACTCAATGTAATACACAACCACTTCAACTCCCACTCCATCCAGACTGACTTGAACTGTTGACTAGTTAATCTTGATAATATCAGTGCAAAGATGAGGCTTTTTTTAAATCATTCACAGGATATGAGCATCACTGGCAGGGCCAGCATTTATTGCCCATCCCTAATTGCCCTTAAGAAGGTGGTGGTGATCCGTCTTCTTGAACCGGTGAAGTTCATGTGGCGTAGGTGCACCCAAAATGCTATTAGGAAGAGAGTTCCAGGATTTTGACCCAGCTGCAGTGAAGGAACGGCGACATATTTCCAAGTCAGGATAGTGTGTGACTCGGTGGTGGTGTTCCCATACGTCTGCTCCCCTTGTCCTACTAGGTGGTAGAGGCCACAGGCTTGGAAGGTGCTGTCAGAGGAGCCTTGGTGAGTGAAAAGCACATTTGATTCACTCTAAGCGAGCACACCCGCCTTCCAGTGTCTCAAAGTGTCAAGCTTGTTGGTTTGATGGCCCCTAGGGAGTGTGGGGTCCACATCAATGCGAGACACAAATAGAAGTAGAGTCTTGATGACAGGTCCACCATTGGCAGGATACTCCGAGTTGAACAGTTGATACAACTGCAGCAACTCATCAAGGCTCCTTCGACAGCACCTTGCAAACCCAAGGCACGTGGGAACACCACCGCCTGCAGGTTCCCTCCAAGCCGCACACCACCCTCAACTTGGAGCCATATCACCGTTCCTTCACCGTCGCTGGGTCAAAACCCGACATTCCAACAGCTTCAAGGTCGCTTTTATCATTTTTTTTAAATAAAATCAGGAACATCATAGTTAAGGATTTATTTTAAAAACAGAATTGAAATTCTCCAAAGGCCCACGGTCGGATTGGAACTCGTGTTGTCTGGGTTTTCAGTCTGGTTAAAAGAAAAAACATCTGAAATATAAAAAGCTGGTCATCGGTAAAAGTGACCAGGAAGCTACAAGATAGTCATCAAAAACCCAACTGGTTCATGAATGTCTTTTAAGGAAGGAAACCTGTTGCCCTTTTCCCCCCCAACCCCCTAGAAGTAACTTCAGTCCCAGACCAACATTGTTAACTTTTAACTGTCCCCTAAAATGGCCCAATAAGATGGCAACTCGCCCACCACCTCCTCAAGGACAATCGGAGGTGGACAAGAAACACTGGTCTTACCAGCCATTGTTCACATCCCAAGGATGAATGTTTAAAAAATATGCTGTAACCTCTCGGGGAGGGGGGTGGGTAAGCACGAAACGCACATCCTTCTGACTGGAGGGTGAGAGTGCAAACTCTGGGCCAAGGGTCACTGGATAGAAATCAAAAGGGGAGCCCTGTGTTGGGAAGAGCTTTCAAAATGATACTAACATGTGTTTTATGTAAAGGTGGGGGAGGGAAGGGTCTAGCTTCATGGAAAGATTTAAGAGCTAAAAACAATCACGAGTCCAATCGCTGGAAGGCAGCCAGTATTTTACTTAAAATATGATTTCCTTTTCAACAACCCAGGCCTCGTGGCAGAGTGATCGCTCCCCAGGGCAGAACAGCAGAGCCCCAATAGCTCCCTCGAGCCTGTTGCACAGGAACCTACGGCATTCAACCCCTCGAGCCTGTTACACAGGAGGAGGACATTCAGCCCCTCGAGCCTGTTACACAGGAACATACGGCATTCAGCCCCTCGAGCCTGTTACACAGGAGGAGGCCCTTCAGCCCCTCGAGCCTACTACACTGGAACAGGAGGAGACCATTCAGCCCCTCAACCCTGTTACACAGGAACAGGAGGAGGCCCTTCAGCCCCTCGAGCCTACTACACTGGAACAGGAGGAGACCATTCAGCCACTTGAGCCTGTAAACACAGGAACATAAGAAGGCCATTCAGCCCTTAGAATTTGTTCCACAGGGACAGGAGGAAGCCATCAGCCCCTTGAACCTGTTACACAGGAACAGGAGGAGGAGGCTATTCAGCCCCTTAAGCCTGTTGCATAGAAACTCGAGGAGTCTATTCAGCCCTTCGAACATGCTACATGGGAATGGGGGGGAGGCCTTTCAGTCCCTTGAGCCCATTACACAGGAATGGGAGGGGGCCATTCAATCCATTGAGCCTGTTACATAGGGACAGAAGGAGGCCACTCAGCCCCTCAAGCTTAATCAACCATTGTATGGTAATCATGGCTACTCTGTACCCCAACTCCATCTACCCACCTTAACCATAACCCTGAAACACCTTACCCAACAAACATCCATCAGCCTTAACTTGGAAATTTACAATTGACTCCAACCAAGCAGCTTTTTGGGGTAAGACTTCCACTACCCCTTCGGGTGAAGTGCCTCCTGACAGTACTCCTAACAAGTGCTAATTTTAAGGTAATACCCCCCTTGTTCTAGTCTCCCCACCTGAGGAAATAGTTTTTCTCTATCGACCCTCTCAACGTCTTTAATCACCTTGCACACCTCAATTACATCATCCATCAAGCTCCTACACTGAAGGGAATGCAAACCTAATCTATGCGACTTGTCCCCGTAAAATGCGACACCTTCAGCCATGGCATCTACATGCTGTATTTGAACCCCGTGATCAGCCCATCCTTCCTAAGGTGTGGTGCTCAGAATGGAGGCAGTGCTCCAGATGAGGTCTGCCCAGAAGTTCAAATCATGAAATTGTAACCTCCACTACTTTGGCAGCAAAAATTCAATAAATGGTGTGGTCAGCAGAGGGCAGTCAGTGTTTGTGGAACCACAGCCCCCAGCCTGTCGGAGCGGACGAGGGGAGAGGAGCTCAGAGGACAAGGTCTGCAGAGCATGAGTATCTCCTCCAGCCCTACAACCCTGCACAATCTCTGCACTCCTCCAATATTGGCATCCATGCTTCCTGAATCTGGAATTCCCTCCCTAAAGCCCTCTGCCTGTCTCTCCTTCTTTAAGACGCTCCTTTAAACCTACCTCTTTGACCAAGCTATTGGTCCTAAAATCTCCTCACGCGACTCGATGTCAAATGTGGTTTGATGACATACCTGGAAAGCACCCCATGGGCTGTATTGTTATGTTAAAAGCGCTATATAAATGCAAGTTGTTGTTGATGCATAGTTAGCATAAGGAACGATCAGGATTCAAGGAGTTAAAGTGTTGACCTTTCTGACTGTTTAAACACAGAGGGACTCTGGAATTTGTCAGAAAGCCAGACGTTGAGACAGAAAAGGGAAGATAACAGGAGTTCTGTTTTTGTTGCATCGTTTTAGTTTCAAGTTTGTTCAAGACCAGTCTTTTGCTAATCGCTGCGACTGGACAAAGAGTCCTGAACTCAGGGGGGTGAAAAGATACCATGCCAGAAATCTATGAGATCGTTCTTCTTTTAATCAACAAAAAAAAAACCTGTGTGATGGAAAAAGAACATTGTTAAATCCATTCTTGGAGAAATAAAAGTATGAATAAAACTGGAAAACCAATGCGGACTATTGGATGATTGTGTCACCATGGTGACAAGCCTTCCTCCTGCACATCTCCAATTTATGAGGGTACAGACTGGATAAGACTATTGCAACATATCCAGCATCACCTCTGGTTGGACATGTTTTCTGGAGGTTTTATCACTTAGTCTCCGCCCACCCCGCAACCACATTCTCCCGCCATTGATTGATTGACACGTCCATCCTCACAGTGCTCACCAATCAGAAATTGAAAAGACTCTTTATTCTTTCACAGGATGTGGGTGTCACTGGCAAGGAATGTAGAAGATTGCTGGATGATCTAATTGTGTGTCATTTCAGCAGGCAATTAAGGGTCAACTACATTGCTGCCTGGAGTCACACGTAGGCCAGGTCAGGTAAGGATGGCAGATTTCCTTCCATAAAGGTGATTAATGAACCAGATGGGTTATTACAACAATCAATGTCATAGCCACCATTACTGAGACTAGCTTTCAATTCCATATTTATTAACTGCTGTGCTGGGATTTGAATCCGTGTCTCCAGAGCATTAGCCTGGGCCTTGGGATTACTAGCCTGGCAACATTATCACTATACTACCATCTCCCCATCTTCATAACCTGATTGAATACTCCTTGCCTGTAGCCTTTACTCATTCCCCCCACCAACCCTCACATTTCCAATATTTTTATAATTAACGGACAGAAAGTTCTGTCCATATTTTGTCAATGCGGCCTGATCTTTATCCCCTGGGTTTTTACTCGCCACAGTGTCCTGGAGATTAACCTTCAATTTCCAGAGGCTCCATCTGAAAACCCCAATCTCACTCCCTCCAGACTTGGTTCCTCCAAAACCTCCTAGCCCTCCTGGCTTGTGTTTAATGAGGTTTCTATGGTTTTGATCCTCCCCATCTCCGTAACCTCCACCGGACCCGACAACAGCCCTCCGCCGATCTCGCCAATCCTCCAACTCTCCCACGATCCCTCTCCCTTCACCATCGATTACAATGTCCTCAGCTGCCACAGGCCCATGTTCTGGAATTCCCTCCCCTCAGCCTCTCCACCTCCCTCACCTCCATTAAGACCTCCTTTAAAAATCCACCTCTTTACTCAAAGTTTGGCTCCTGAAATCTCTTTCCTTGGCTTGGCCTCCATGTTTTTGTTTAGCCTCACGGTGAATGTTGACTGCGGGGGAGGGGCGCAGATCAGCCTCCAACCACACTTCCTTCTCTCCATATTGAACACACATCCTGCCCCCCTTGCTAGCTGTCCAATATCCAGGCAATAAGGGTACTGATGTTCATGAAAAACTTGGCAACTTTATAAAGCTGCTTTGTAACTTCTGCAACGTGCTCACAAGTCACTAATTCAGTCAAGAATTCAGCTGCATGTATTTGCCAACATTTTCGCGAACATTTGTTCCCTGTTTGCTAGGTCGTTGGACAGTTATCAAGTGCAGGATGTGTGTGAAGTGCATGGAGCAGGAGGTGTGGGCGGTGTCCAATTTATATCCCTAGCAACCAGCAGACAATGAGACCAATTTCCCCACCATCCTTCCCCCCACCCCCCTCCCCCACCCACAGTAGGCAATTTATGTAGCACCTTTCACCACCTCAAGTTGTCCCAAAACACTTTACAACAACTTAAGTACTTTTGAAGTGTAGTCACTGTACTAATGTAGGAAAGTATAGGAGCCAATTTGTGCACAGAAAGACCCCAAATACAGCAATGAGATAAATGACCAGATCATCTATGTTAGAGGGAGATCTTGTGGCACGATGGGTAATGTCCTGGTCTCTGAGACAGAAGATCTGGGTTTGAGTCCCACTCCAGGACTTGATGGCCAAGGAAGATGGGTTCATAAGGCAGCCAAACAGGTTGATTATCAACCTGCAAATCTTTCCAACGCATGCCAATGACAGGGGTGGGGGAGAGCGGGAGAGATTCCTGGTCAGCCATGTGAGGGGAAGAAGGTTGGAGTCTCTACCGTCCTCCATAACTCCAGACGTCAACACGCCAGTGGGTTGTCAGTGTTTGGAACTCTCTTTCCCAGAGAACAATGGAGTCCGTATCACTGAATATATTCAAGGGTGAGTTAGACAGATCTTTGATCAACAAGAGAGTCAAGGGACAGACAGAAAGGTGGAGTTAAGTCCACCGTCAGGTCAACCATGATCTTATTTAACGGCAGAGCAGGCTCATGAGACCTACGCCTGTTCCCATTTGTTATGTTCTTATTGTTGTGGGATCACTTTAAGTGGCACCTGAAGTGGAGATTCAGATTTATTTATTTATTTTTTCAGAGTGCTGCAGCAGGAGACGGCCTTTGGCTGGAAACTTCTCTGATGTTGCTGTGGGACCATCCCCGTGCTTTTGGATTAGGCCCTTCCCATCAAGCAGTTCAACATGGGAATCCATGGACAGGATGTGACATCACATCTCACATGACCCAAAAGTTGTGGGTATAGACCGACAAGAGTAAGAGGCGTGTAGATCATGCTCCTGTACTCATGGTATGTATAAATATTCCAGCACAAGTTACAATAAAGAACCCACGTAATATTTGCGAATTGTTTGTAGTCCTGTGATTCCTATATCAGCCACACGCTATAAGAGCAAATAATATAGCATGGTGGCAGCAGTTGAGAAATTTTGACACCATGTACGACATCGTGATAGCACTGGAGGAATTCTGATCACCAAGTACAATAAAGTGACAGCTGGTTGCTTACTTGGACTGGTTAAAGTTACCTCAACAGTTCAACAGTGCAAAAGACCCCACCACAAACAGGACCCCTGGAGGGGTTAAAAGTCGTGTGAGTACAGTAGCCATAATGCAGGGGAGAAAACTAACAGCCACAGATCGGCGTTGTCCACAGTTATGGTGAGATATCAGGAGAGGCAGCGCACCATCATTGTCTGTGGACCCCCATGCCAAATCGCTTTGAGGGCAGGGCCTAATCCAAAGGGTCAGTAGTGGCCCTACATGCAGCATCAGAGGAGTTTCCAGCCAGAGTGAAGGCCGGCTGTGGCTGTGGCTGCAGCTCTCTGAAGAAAAAAGTCGTGATCCTGTGAAGCCCAATAAAATAAAAAGAGGCAAACCTGTGGAAATACTGTGCCGATAAAAGGAAAACCTGTGACGAAGCCAGTATTGTTAAAGAAGCTGGAACATTGAGATAATGGCACTTAAATACCCACTGATGGATAGAAGGCATAAGATATAGTCTCTGAGTTCAAGTTATTTCGCCAACGGATGGGACTGTGTTTCCTGGATCCAGGAATGAGTGAACCAAAGATAAAGGTTGGAAAAAAATCAAGAGCGCAACGGGTAATGAGGGACTTCAATGGATCAACACGATTGACAACTGAGGATCAGAAGGACCCTAGCAAGACATGGACACTCCTGGAAGTTCAGGTCAAAGTAAAGGTCAACTCCCAGATGCACGTGTCAGAGCTGATTACATGCCGACCTCGACAAATGGGTCCATCGACCAATTTGTGGCAAGGTGGTAAAACGAAGCCCAAGAGAACAGCCTTTTAGATAATGAATTGTCAGAACTCATTTTGGAACTAGTCATCATGTCTACCACAACACAGGCCTATCAAAAAGACCTACTAGAGAAGAAGAAAGGAAACAGCATCAAAACGTTACTAAATGATGGAAGGAAATTTGAAGCCATCATGGCTGGGCAGTTGCAAACACTAGGACGGCTGCAACAATTGTCTCAGAAGTATGCTCAATCTTGTAGTAAATGTGGACTGACTCATGGGCAATTTGCAATTGCCTGGTATACCAGGACCAGGTGCAAAGTGGGTGGACATTGGGCAAGGCAATGCTGGAGGCTAAACTTAGAACATGTATCTAAAAACAGTGATAAGTCACATGCCGAGAAGAAGAATGCAAGGCACAGCAACCACTGAAGTCAAAGGTATGTCAACACACAGCAGAATTCTAAGAAGATGCACGATGTGGAAGTGATGGGGAAGTGAAACATGAAGAGAATCGGGTACAAGAGCCTTGCTCAGACGTTGGTTGAACAAGGGTTCCATTTCATCAATGTGAATCGACATGCTGATGCTATAATGCAATCTGAGGTATTCGCCATGATTGGAATTGCATGTTTGCAGAAGAATGGTGAGCACTCGCTTAAGGCTAAAATCGATGCAGTAGCAAGTGGTAATATCTTGCCTCGCCGTGCATTGAAGGCTATGTATGCAGAGAAAAGGGAATGTGTTGTAAGACCCACCACGGCTAGGTTGACTGCCTACAATGGCTCGCTGATCAAGTGATTGGAACGATAAACATGCGATGCAGCTATGGGGAGTCGGAATGGGTAACACAAATGTTTTATATTTTCGACACAGCTGGGACAGCTGTAGAAGGGCTTCCTGTATGCCGAACTTTATGGATCGTCACAACACACGAGGTCAGCACCACACCGAAGAGTACAGAGTGCAGTGAGTGAGAAAGAGACCCGAAACTGCTTTGTAAGAACGGATTTGGCGCAGTTGGTAACTTCAAGGGAAATGCCATGTTGCACACGAGGGAGAACCAGTTCCTATTACCGATGAGCCAAGGAGGCGCCATGAGCACATTCAAAAGAAGTCCACAGTGGAGCTCGATGAGATGGACTGCAACGGAATCACCCACCAAGTGCACCAGCATACCGATGGGTGCATCTGCATCCACATTTCTGCTAAAAGAGATGGCGATCTCAGGATTTGTTTAGACCCGAGTTGGTTGAGCTCAGCCCTCAAGCCATGTCCGCGTAAAATGGCGACCCCTTGAGGAGTTGAAACCTGAGTTCACTGGAGCTCGGTGTTTTTCAAAGCTCGACAGGAAGCAGGTCAGCCCACTGAGCGAAAGAATCTCGGCTGCTCAGAACATTTAGAGCTTCATTCGGGAGAGACTGTTTCAGACGGTTCCTGTTTTTTTACCAGCCAAGACGGGCTGCGACAAAAATGTGACAATGCTATAGGCAGGTGAGGTTAGACAGCGGTGTAGTGGTTTTATCACTGGACTAATAATGCAAACATGCAAGCTAAATGTTCTGGGAGCATGGGTTCAAACCTCACAATGGTAGTAGATGGGGTTTAAACAAATTAATAAATCTGGAATATCAAGTAATGATGACCATAGGAAAGTTATGGTGCAGAAAGAAACCATTCACCCCATTGTGGCTGTGCCAGCCATAAATAAAGAAGATAACCGTTCATTTTTAAACCCACTTTCCAGCGCCTGGTCTGTAGCCTTGCAGGTTACATCACTTCTGATGCAGATCCAGGTGTCTTTTAAATGTGTTGAGCATTTCAGCCTCAACCAACTTAATTTAGGCAGTGAATTCCAGACCCTCAGCATCCTCTGGGTGAAAAAGCTTTCCCTCATGTCCCCTCTAATCCTTCTACCAATCACCTTCAATCTATGCCCCCTGTTAATTGACCCCTCAGCTAGGAGAAACAAGTCATTTCTGTCTACCCTATCTAGGCCCCTCATAATTTTGCACACCTCAATTAACCCCTTAGCCTCCTCTATTCTCAGGGAAACAACCCTAGCCTATCCAATCTTTCTTCACAGCTGCAATTTTCAAGCCCTGGCAACATTCTTAAAAATCTCCTCTGCGCTGTCTCCAGAGCAATTATGTCCTTCCCGTAATGTGGTGACCAGAACTGTACACAAAATTCCAGCTGTGGCCCAACCAGCATTTTATACAGTTCCCATCACCACATCCCTGCTTTTGTATTCAATACCTCATCCAATAAAGAAAGGCATTATGTTTTCTTTACCACCTTATCCACCCGTCCTGCACCTTCAGGGACATGTACTCCAAGATCTCTCACTTCCTCTACCCCTCTCAATATCCTCCTGTTTATTGAGTGTTCCCTTGTTTTGTTTGTCCTCCCCAATATGTTACCACACACTTCTCTAGATTGAATTTTATTAGCCACTTTTCCAACTCCTCAGCCAAACCCTTGATATCATTCTGGAGTCGACAGCTGTCCTCTTCAATATCAACTACACGGCCAATTTTTGTGTCATCTGCAAATTTCCCAATCATGCCTCCCACGTTTAAGTCCAAATCATTAATATATACAACAAACAGCAAGGGCCCCAACACTGAGCCCTGTGGAACAGCACTGGAAACCGCTTTCCATTCACAAAAACATCCATCAACCATTACCCTGTGTTTCCTGTCACGGAGCCAATTTTGGACCCAATTTTGCCTCCTTCCCCTGTATCATCACTTTCCTGACCAGTCTGCCATGTGGGACCCTGTCAATTCTGAGAGACAGGATAAACTATCACTTAGAAAGGCACAGATTGATCAGGGATAGTCAGCATGGTTTTGTTAGCTGGATACATAGGTTGGTCTAGATGTTTTGTGAATGAGTCAGGAGATAGGCCGTTCACATTCCTCTCAGGTGAATGTCTCTGATGGGTTCTTCTAGATAGGCTGGTCCATTCTAATGGCTTTGGAATTAGTAGGATGCAATTATGCAAATGTCCGACCATCTTAGAAGCTGCTGTTTCACGTTACAGAAATGCTGTTGGTCAGTATTTTAAAACTCAACCAGTGGTTTCAGCCCAATAAATAAATAAAGTAATTTTCAATATAAAGCATGGCTTCATAGCAACAGGATAACAGAAAATGTCCCAGGCTGTATCTGTATAGCCCACAACATTGCCGTAATGGGACCAACTAAGGTTGAGCACAATTGAAACCTACATTTGCTGATGCTGGCTGCTTGTCATGGGGGCCTCATGTTTAATAGCAAGGAGTGCTAAGTCAACATTAGGCATATCAACTTCTTCCAGCCAATAGATTCTTCCACGGGAATATATCCAGACCCAGACAATATTAGGGATGTCATAACCATGCCAACTCCCCAGGCCTGGGAGGACTTACAACGTTGCTTCAGCCTGTTGAACTTTTTCTGGCATGTATATCCCTAATTTCACTGAGAGAGCAGCACCGCTCAGGGACCTGCTGTACAAAGATACACCCTATTTGTGGCATGAAGACCACCAGCAAGTGTTTGAATATTTAAAATCAGCATTATTGAACCAAGATAATGTGCTGTAATACTACAATCCTACCAAACAGACCACTCTGGAAGTCAGTGCATCCTAGGGATGGGTGCGTACATCCTGCAAGAAGGGGAGCCAATTGGCTTCAGGGTGGAGAGTTTGTCAGAGACCCAGGCTAACTCTTCTAGTATTGAGCGTGAGACATTAGCCCTGGTCTTTGGCATAACCCAATTTCACACCTAACTTTTCAGAAAACACTTCACTGCAGAGACTGACCACAAGTCACTGTAAACCATACAGGGCAAACCACTTACGAGTGCTCCTCCATGGTTGCAGAGCCCTTTGGTGAAGATTCAGGGGTGCCATTGTGATGTTGTAATTATATAAACTGGGCAGCAAAAATGGCCATACCAGACAACCTAACCCAAACAAAGATACAGATATCTCACTAGATTTGCATGTCCACGGTATGGATACTGAGATTGAAGATGTCTTGAAGATTGATCGCATGAGTTTTGGACACCACAAATACGAGCAATTAAGAGGGGAGATGGAACATGACCCGGCTCTATGGGAGTTATGGGACATGATTGTGAAAAGAAGGCCTGACGCTCTACAGGAAATAACTAAACAGACACGCTATTTTTTGCCGTATTGAAATGAGCTTGGTATATCCCGAGGGGTGATTTTTAAAGAGAAACCAGTCCTGATACCCAAAGCTCTGCGTTTTGATATTCTAACCCTATGATACCAAAGGATTGACTGTACCAGACATCTTGCCAGAGGGACAGTCTACTGGCCAGGAATCAACAGTGATGTTGAGAAAGTGGTTGCACTTGTAACCTGTAACACATGTCAAAGTTATCAATCAAATCAACAGAAGAAACCTTTGATTCCACAGGGAACCACTCCATACCCATCGGGCAAATATTGGCACAGACTTGTTTCACGTTCACGGCGGTGAATTCTTCCTTGTTATGGGATTACTTCACGAAGTTTCCGATCATCAGGCAGCTACAATATACATCAAATGTGGTAGCTGCAGATACAATCAGTGCTTTTTTCAGCTTATGTGGCGAGCCAGAAGAAATTATCTCCGATATTGGGCTGCCATATGCTGGCAGACCATTTCAAGACATGTGTGGCAGATGGGGAGTCCACCATGGAAAACATGTAAACACATGGTTCATAACCATCAATTAAGGCCACACCTTCAGCAATGGCTGTACCATCATCCTGCAGAGTTGGTATTTTGGAGGCAGGTAAGAACTATCCTGCCCAGTCATCATGCTTCTATGTAAGAGAGACAGTAAGAGATTCACTTCTTTCCCAATAAGGGAAGATGAGTGTGTCTTACGACAGGCCAGCAGGACCAGAATTGGCTCGATTGCAAGTAGGACTGAAGGTCAAAGTTCTCAATCATTCATCGAGAACTCGGAATCCTACAGAGGATGCTAGGATGTGCAACCAGCCTAGATCGTGTGAGGTCAAGACACTCAATGGTGCAATTATCAGACAGGCCCAAAGTCAACTAAGAGAAGAGTTATAAGATGTTACCGCATCTGACACTCCTGTCGCACCGGGGGCAAGGTCAAAGACAAGGTCTGCCGATGAGGACATGGATGCCACAGGTACAGATGAAAAACAGGTTGACACAAGTTCTGGAATGTCAGTGAATCAAAGGAGTTGTGAAGAGTTGCTCACAGTTCTGAGTAGAGGTTTACAACCAAGATATGGTTGAATCAGTGGACATCGTCCAAGGTTTTGCAATTCTTAGTTTTGTGTAATTGTAAATTATGCTTTGTTTATTCCTTCTTAATTGCTCTGAATCAAAACATCATTGTATACTGTATATATGTTTTCTGATTTGTGGGATTTGTTGTTATTTTTTTGAACTAGTGGGGATCACTTTAAGAGACTGTTAAGTAGAGAGTCATTGAAGGAAGTAATGTCGTGTTTCACATGACCCTGAAGTTGTGGGTACAGACCTACAGAGAAAGAGGTGTATAAAACGTGCTCCCATACTCATGTTGTGTATATACATTCCAGTTAAAGAATCCACGTATTTGTGTTAGCATTCCTGTGGACTCCTATCGGTCACACACTAAAGGAGCAAATGCTTATAATCTTCTGAAAGACACTATAGAAATGCAAGTTCTTTCTTCTGAATCAAATGACTCAACAAAGGCTTTTGTCAAAATGTGGTGGTGGGGGGGGGTGGGGGGGGGTGCAGGGGGGCGGGTGGGGGGGGAGGGGGTGTTGCAAAGTTCACACTTGATTCCCAGCAGTGTGGTGCCAAACAAGAGGACCATCAAAAACAAGAAACTAATACTAGCTTATGCATACGGGCATTTAGAGATATTCCCTTAACTTCTAGGGAGCATCTGTAAATGTTTGTCCTCAAACTGTTGCCGATGAAGCACCAAAGTTTAAATGTAGAATTCAATTAGCAGAATGTAGCTTTTGAGCAGCTAGCGAGATGCTGCAATGGGTGTTTTTGTTTTCCATTATGAGTTGGCTGGTTTCCATGACACATTTTAACTTACCCACTACCACGTGAGGCAATTACAACACAGAGGGAATGAAAACAAAAAAACTGCGGATGCTGGAAATCCAAAACAAAAATAAAAATACCTGGAAAAACTCGACAGATCTGGCAGCATCTGCGGAGAGGAACACAGTTAACGTTTCGAGTCCGTATGACTCTTGAAGAGTCATACGGACTCGAAACATTAACTGTGTTCCTCTCCGCAGATGCTGCCAGAGAGAATGAAGTTGGATGACAGTGCTGGACACAGCTGCAGACTGAAGCCAGAAACCCAGCTGAACCCTCCTCAGACAATGGGGCGTTTGTCCCTTTGCATCAACTCGGTTGTTTTGGCACCTTGATTAAGTTTCCCAGCATTGCAACTTCACTCCCATTCCTGGGCAGTGTCAACAAAAACAAAGGAAGAATTTGCATTGCTATAGCACCTTTCATGACTCCAAGACTTCCCTCAGCCTTCTTTACGGCCAATGAGCTACTTTTGAAGCGCGGTCACTGTGGTAACACAATCACTGCATAGTCTGGGAAAGAGAAGGCTGAGGGTTTGGCTACTACAACTTTTGAACATTTGATATGGTTTATAGGATAGGCGTACAGAAGATGTTTCCAGTTGTGGACAAGACCAGAAGTGGGGGGACGGGACAAAAAAATATAGGGCAGAATTTTGCCCTTGGCGTGTGGGATTGGCGGGGGCAGGTGGGGGTGGTTGGGAAGACGACCGCCGCTTGCGATCGGCAGCGCGCCACGATTTTACATGGGCGGGCCAATGAAGGCCTACCCAGCGTGATTCACGAGTGGCAGCACTGATCGCTGCCTGTGCGGGCGGGGGTGAAGAGTGCGAGCAGGCCTAGCGCAAACTTTGCACATGCACGCAAGAGAGTGCAGAATAATCTCCCTGAGGCACGGAGCTGCCTCAGGGAGATGAAGAATATATTGAGCGAATTATTGGACATCAGAAAAATTGACTAAAACATGTCCCCTCATGTGACTCTGTCACATGAGCAAGGGACATGTTTTTTAATTAAAAAATAAAGTTTTTATTTCATTTGTATTTGATTTTGGAAACCTCATCCCGCCCGTGGATGAGGTTTCCAAAAAAATGCAAAGGCCGCTTGGCCTTTTCGCCTGCCCGTCAACCGTTAGGTTGAACAGGCAGTGAAAAGTTAATGCCAATTGATAACTTAATGGCCTTAAAAGGCCTTTTAATTGTCAGTGGGCGCACTGCCGACTCCGCGACTGCGCGTTGACATAGGTACGCTCGGCCGACATCATCACGCATCATTTCACGCTCGGTCGGGTGGGGCACATGCCCACCCGCCCAGCTAAAAATTCCGGCCATAAGATAGTTACTAATAAATGCAATAGGGAATTCAGAAGCAACATCTTTACCCAGAGAGTGGTGAAACTGCGGAGCTCATTACCACAGGGAGTGGTTGAGGTTTATAGCATAGATGCATTCAAGGGGAACGTGGATAACTACATACAAATGTGCGAAGGGTGACAAATGCTGGCCTTTCCAGCAACGCCCACACCCCATCAAAGAATGCAAAAAAAAGCAGCAAAGGAAGGTGGCAGCCATGTTGGGGTCTGCCGTTGCCTTGCCAGATGCAGTAGGCAGCTCCTTCGAAGGTCAAGAGCTCAAACATGGAGTAAAGTGGCCATGCAGACAAGTTAAAGTACAAACCTGGACCCAGAGTTCATTGGACCATCAAACTTCAGTTTACCACTACTACAAATAAACTTTCCAATGAACCTGACAACTGGGCACTAATGTGTTAATTGTATGTTAATTATATTGCTAAGATACACAGGTGAAGGGCTTTGTTTTATTAAGCAGTTGAGCATTTAATAAAGGGAGCCTGAAGGTGGGGGGATTAGCTAAAATGTTAGAGCACCCACGTCTCATGCGAGAGGTAGCTGGATCAAAAAGGTAATACAGAGAGCCTGGTTGGCCAGTTAGCTCAGGTGGTTGGGATGTGATGCTAATAACGCCAAGGTCATGGATTTGATCCCCGCACTGGCCAATGAGGCTTCTCCATCTCAAAGCGAGCATGTTGCTTGCTATGCAATCCTTAAATGGTTACCCGCGCATTGCAAGACAAGTAAAGAAGCCTTGGTTGTGGGGATTGTGGCACGGTGGTAATGTCACTGCACTGGTGAGTCAGAGGCCAAGACTGATGCTCTGGGTACATGGGATTAGGTCCCGCCATGGTACCTGGTGGAGTTTGAATTCAATTATTAAAATCTGGCTTGGAAAGCAAGTCTCAGTAATAGTGACAACTAATGAATCTAACGTTGATTGTCACTTTAAAGAATCGTTACAGAGAATAGTTTTTAAAAATAAAAGAGACACTGAGGTTAGGAAGCAGACATATGTAATACTGTGTTCTGTGAATAAACCTATTAACAAGAAAAGTATTAGTGTCTAGTTTCGTTCTTCACCAACTGGATTGGGATTGATATAATATAATATAACGTCCGCCAGACTGTTTGGCTTCACTGAAATAAATGTTAAAAATCACATTCCTGAATGCTGCAGCTTCTTAACAATTCCTTAGTGGGGTAGATGAGCCCTGAGTTGGCGGCCAGCAGATTTCCCATTCCCTCTCCCACGCCTCCTGGCCATTTGAAAATTTCACACAGTTCTGAGGTATCAGGATCCTGAGACAATCTCCAGGACTGATTTTGAAATCCCACGTGCACCAGGTCCTGACTCTGCATCATTTGAAAATTTGGGTCCACTGGACCTTGTTGGGGTACAGGTCCATCTCTATTGACCCTCCTATTGCCTTATCCAAGTGTCCATTCTTTGTGAATGCTAGTATCTAGTCAGTATGTTATTCAACTGTTAGTAGCATCATACTCTGACATCACCCAATGCATGGCCATATTCCAGTGAATGGCTGATGCTTCCAGAGCAGACACGAAGGTCTGGATCACGTACTCCTGCTCCTATTTCTTATGTTCTCGTATTCCCAAGTCCAGGGGGCTGATGCTAATTGTAGCTCTCCCCCAGCTTAGGTTAGGGATCAAACATGAAGTATAGTCGGAAACAGACCCAGGATGTGTTTGACAGAGACTACATAAGGCATCCAGGAACTTTCAAACACTTAATAAGTATTTACAATTATGTACAGGGGCAGATAAGCACGAGGCTCCTTCTAGAGACATCACCTTCTGAGTACCTGTGACACGTGATTTGACGTCTCTGATGATGTAAATTATTTATTAGCATAAGAGAGTGTCGGTAGGTTCTCTCCCATTATAACGAACAGTGGCAATTATCTGCCCCTGCACCTTGAGTAGTATGACCCCTGGACCACGAAGTCAAGTCTTAGAAGATTGGAGAAACTCAGGCTTCAGCCACTGAACTGTAGCAGAAAGAATGGACACTCCTGCACCCCTGTCCAACTTAAAATTAGTTTTGTGGCCATTGAATGTGATCTCCACATTCTTAAAGGTGTGCTTGGATTTTGCAACTCCACCCAAGTAAGGCACTTTATGCTCCTCTGTATCTTCTATTTCCTGGACACTGCTTGATCTGATCGGTCTCCCTTTAAATTTTTTGAGTAGGAAGCTTGTGATTGTGGTATGCTGCTTTAAATCAGCCCTGCCTTTGTCAGGCATGACAATCGGCATGTATGACAGGACACTTTTTGCGCCTATGGGGTTTTTTGACACAGCAACAGGAGCACTGGACAATGGTGGCAACTGCCCTGTCTTCGGTGTGCATCTGCTTTCTCGTGGGCACACCGGTGCCTCTATTGTTTACACGCTGAACTGAGTCAGTGGTCTGACTCCACAAAGGCTCTCCCTCAACCCAGATTAAAACTCGGTTCTGCTTCTGAAGCTCAGCCTGTTTCGCTAATTGGACTGCCTTGGATAATGTTAGCTCTTTTTTGGACTGTAGAAAGACTGATAAGCCTTCATCAAGGACAATGTTCCTCCAGAGATTGAAATACGAAACAAAGGACTGAACCTGGTCATAGGTTGCTGTGGCCCCATTAACAACCTGCCTTTCTAAAGTGTCGTCTGCGCTACTACCAATGAAATAGAGGAACGTGCTGACCAGCTCTTTATCAAGCTTCTGTGCTAACCCTGAAGCGGTCCTGTACCTGTTGAATCCGCGATGCCAGTTTTTCCTGTGTGCTGCTTGGTCGGGGTCTTTCACATGGTCAAAGAAGTCGAGTAGAGGAATCAACTGTCTTGAGGCTCCGTTTATGCTTTTCTTTTCAATTCCTGGCTACAGTCGCTCCCCCGCTATTGTACGCTCATTGCCTTTTCCTTTCCCACCACCAGCCCTTTCGTCAGGGATCCTTGCAATTTGGTTAGTTTAGCACTGTCACAATGAAGCCACATCAGAAATGGGCCCAGGGTGTGTTGACAGAGATGACAAGACATCTAAGAATTTCCAAACATTTATTAACTACTTACAACTACGTGCAGGGACAGATTAGCAGGAGGCACCTTCTAGAGACAACACCTTCTGAGTTCTCGAGACACGTGATCTGACATCACTGATGATGTAAATTAGTTATTAGCTATTAACCCTTTATACAACAGAACATGCCACACATTGGCCTACATCTATCTCCAAAACATCATCCGGCTCCTCTCTGGCCTCAGCTCAACTGCGGCTGAAACCATTATCCTTGCCTTTATCACCTCCTGGCTTGACAATTGCAATACTCCCATGGCCAGTGTGCCACTGCTCACCACCACCCCTCACACCCCCGTAAACTTCAGCTCATCCAAAACTCTGCTGCCTGTGTCCTAACACACACTAAATACCTGCTCACCCCTGTGCTCACTAAACCACACTAGCTCCCTGGTGAGATATGCCCCAAATTTAAAATTCTGATTCATATGTTCAAATCGTTCCATGGTCTCACCTTCCACCTACCCCTCACACCCCCCTCACACCCCCTCTCTACCTCTGTAATCTCCTCCTACCCTACAACTCTCTGAGATATCTGTGCTCTTGTTATCCTGGCTTCTTATGTGGCCCAGATTTAAATTGCTCCACCATTGATAACTGTGCTTCAGTTGCCTAGACCTCTAAGCCCTGGAATTCCCTCCCTAAAACTATCCCTCTCTACCTCTCTTTCCTCCTTTAAGATGTGCTCCTTAAACCCTGTCTCTTTTGGCCAAGGTTTTGTTCATCTGTCTTAATAGCTTATTATGTGGCTCGATGTCAAATTTTGTTTGATAATTGTCAGGAAACTATCATATTTTTCCTAATATTGTTGTGGGACATTTTAAAGCAGGCTTATGTGTACGGGTGTATGGTACTATGTGGGGGACTAATTTAATTAAACTAGAGATGATTAGACTGCAAGGTTTAAATTATCAAAGATGTGAGGTGTAAAACAGGCATTTGAAATGGAGATGAGTAAAAATAAAGTGAGGTCAGCAGATACAGTGTGAATGAAATTTGCATTTTTAGATAAGTGGAGAAGTATTTGATTTTCAAAGGGACACGGAGAATGTTTACAAATGGCAAGATAAATAAGGCAAGGTTATTAGGTTGATTTTTCCCAAAAGTGCTGGGAATGAGAACATGAAAGACTGTTATATTCTGGGAAAAGTTACTTCTAAAGGCAAGTGGAAACAATGGGATTTACAGATCAAAAAGGGAGAAGTATATTTAAAGAAGGATGGAAGGCTGTGTGTGGTGTGACATATGAGATCTTGAAAGGTGACTGTGGGAAACAGACTTGGGGGAAAAGCCTCTAGCCACCCTGCAGAAGTTTGCTGTTCTACTAACCAAAGTTGTGTTAAAAGCCTTTGGAAGTCCATTGTCCAGTGGGTGCTTATGGTAAAATTGTTGAATGGTTTTATAAATTTGGAATACATTTGGACTGTTGCCTTAAAGGAGGTGTGTGGTTGGGAGCCTGGTTAAGTAGAAATTTTGGGAACTGTTATAGCTGTGTAACTATAATCTTGTGTGTGATTAAGTTTGTTCTTCTTTTGCCAATAAATGTTTTAATTTAATCTTCAAAATCTCTAAAAGTGGTACTGGACTCATTAGTTCTGACTTCTGTGCACAAGCCTTCTCATAATAAATACAAACTGCAAAATTGTTGTGATAGCGTGGCCAAGTTTCCCTTGTGGATTTGGTCAGCCTGCCAAATATCACCTGCCATATCATAACATAATGCTCCCCTGAATCACTTTGGGATGGCTTCCTACTTTAAAGGCGCTATATAAAGGAAAGCTGTTGTTTAGTAGTAAAGAACCTGAATATTACTGTAAAGAGAGACATGTCGCTGAAGCTTTACCACTTGCACTCATCAGGACAAACACAAGAATGCCAACTTTCAAAAACTCAACTCTGATTCCGTCATATAAATTGTTGTAGCTGCCTAGTACAAGGTGAACAGTGGAGCAGGTGAACACACATTGGCAATGTCGGTCAAGGCGCCTGTCACTGGAGGCCCAACCCCGCCTAATCACACTCCCAATCCTGGGTCTCCGCCTCTCCTTGAGGTTGAGTGCTCTCTTCTTCTGCAAGGGGAGAAAATAGAGAGAGGTAAGTATTTGTAATGGGTAACAGGGGAGGACAACATTTGTGGCAGTTGAGTGTGAGGAATGGCTCTGAGGGAACGATAGGATGAGGGTGCGTGTTAGTGTTGGCTGTTCAGATGGGGATATAAGAAGGTACCCAGAGAGAGAGGAATGGGTGGAGCTACAAGCTGTGTCAACCTCAGGAGTGCTGTGCAGGAGAATGCTGAGGACATCATAGCTTGGCCTCTGAAAATACTGTGCTGCTTAACTTGCCCAGCTTCCTGATATCCTCTTACTGCATTGACGCTGGGTTGGAGGGACCATACTCCAGCTGCTGCCTTCCTCAGTCACTTCTATCCATACCTGCTTGATTGAAGAGGTTGTCCCCTCCCTCCTGTGCTTGGGAGAACTCATCTCACTGCAGCCCCTCAGCTCCCTCAATAGGAACTCCAGGTAAGAGTGGGAGACCTGTGGGTGGGGGAGGGAGGGGGCATCCTTTCCAGGTCTCCCCTCCATTTCTATGGCTTGCTGCAGCCCCATAAACCCATGCCCCACTCTGACCTATGTCATAGTCCCTTTAATAAGAAATCCTTCCTTTGACCTTTGACATGTCATCCCACCCTTCCTCCCTGATTGGTCGGAGGACACTCACACTGTGGTTCAGTTAAAGAGCCATGGCAAAGCCCATTGGAGGTTTCAATGAGTCCTTGGCTGTACAATGGTCTTACCATTTGACCAAGGACTGAGTTGAGAAAAGTTTTTTTTTATTCTTACATGGATTGTTAGCTAGGTCAGTATTTTTATTGCCCATTTCTAATTGCCCTTGAGAAGGAGATGCTGAGCTGCCTTCTTGAACCCCTGCAGTCCATGTGGCATAGGTACACCCACAGTACTGTTGGGGAGGGTTCCAGGATTTTGACCCAGCGACAGTGAAGGAACAGCAATATATTTCCAAGTCAGGATGGTGAGTGGCTTGGAGGGGAACTTCCAGGTGGTGGTGTTCCCATGTGTCTGCTGTCCTTGTCCTTCTAGATGGTAGTGGTCATGGGTTTGGAAGGTGCTGTCTAAGGAGCCTTGGTGAGTTTCTGCAGTGCATCTTGTAGATGGTACACACTGCAGCTACTGTGTGTCGGTGGAGGATTTGGTGCCAATCAAGCGGGCTGCTTTGTCCTGGATGGTGTTGAGCTTATTGAGTGTTGATGGAGCTGCACTCATCCAGACAAGCCTCCAAATAACTCATACAGTGGCCAGGGTTTACCGGTCCCACCCCTTGGCGGGACCTGGTGTTTGCAGTGAGGGGGGAGAATTTGACGACCCAGCAAGGCATCCATTGACTTTCGGCAGGACCAGAAAACGCCAGCCAGTGTGACCCACATTATCAATTAAAAACAATAACTTGCTTTTATATAGCACCTTTTAACACTGTAAAGCATCCCAAGACAATGCACGGGCGTATTATCAAACAAAACTTTGGCACTGAGCCACATAAGGAGATATTTGGAGAGGTGACCAAACGTTTGGTCAAGGAGGTAGGTCCTTAGGGGCATCTTAATGGAGGAGAGAGAGCCGGAGAAGTGTAGTAATGGTATCAATCTGATTTGCATTTGAATGAATCGATATGACCTGTTTTCACCACCTTCCTATGGATTTGATCACTCACTCGCTGAAATATTTTCGCCACAGATTACTTTTGAATTTAGCCCTGACAAGCACACACGGTAACTCCTGTCCTGGACAACTTGAAACATCTGGGTTAGGCTAGAGTGCCTCTATCTCCCCAAAGTAAACTTCCCAGATTCAGGAAGTTGTCTGTCAGTCTTAGTGAGTCCAGTGAGTTTATACTGGGGATGCTGTTGGATTGTCAGGAAGTCTATGTCAGGACCCGACAGCTTTACTGCTCATGTTAACACTGTCCAGCCTTCCGATGAGTTCTGATAGAGAACAGTTCTCTGACTCTGGGGCTGCTCTGAATTTTAAAGGAAGGATTTGTTCCGAGGGCTGGAGAGGAAAATTTCTGAATGAAGTAAAGTTGTCAATTTTTTGCCAGATCCAAAACTGGACACGGGGATGGGGAGGGGTGACCGAGGTACGAGTTATGATGTTCTGGTAAATGGGAAAAACAAACACTCACACACACTGTTGCTGTCTGGTTTACATTTTATAAATTGCCAGACAGCCTCTGCAGAACTGGACAGTCTGATCCAAAGGGTGTTAACCGAGCTGGCAAAGGTTGAACACTGAGCACTTCCTTTTCATTTTATTTATTTTTTCATGGGATGTGGGCGTCGCTGGCTAGGCCAGCATTTATTGCCTATCCCTAATTGCCCTTGAGAAGGTGGTGGTGAGCTGCCTTCTTGATCCGCTGCAGTCCATGTGGTGTAGGTACACCCACTGTGCTGTTAGGGAGGGAGTTCCAGGATTCTGACCCAGTGACAGTGAAGGAACGGCCGATATATTTCCAAGCCAGGATGCTGAGTGGCTCGGAGGGGAACCTCCAGGTGGTGGTGTTTCCATCTACCTGCTGCCCTTGTCCTTCCGGATGGTTAAGGTGACGATTTGGAAGGTACTGTCCAAGATGTTATTGTTTTAGTCCTCAGTTAAGCTTTGGCTCAGCAATCACAAGCTCAGGCCTACAGCGTGCTCCCTCACTCACTCCATCATCAGTGACAGAGCATCCAGCCCCCAGATACCTAAGCTCTCCTTCAACGTACCTGCTTCACTGCTGGCCCCTCATCTTCAAAACCCTCCTCCAATCCCCTCTCCCTGACCAGCTGCCAGCCCCCTCCTCTCTCCTACTTACGGCTGGTGGAAGCCGCTCCTCCTTTGAGAAATGCCGGGAATTGTTTTGTGTTTTTTTTAAATTCACTCACGGGATGTGGGCGTCGCTGGCAAGGGCCAGCATTTGTTGCCCATCCCTAATCGGCCTTGGGAAAGTGGTGGCCAGCTGTCTTCCTGAATACAACTGAGTGGCTTGCTAGGCCATTTCAGAGGGGCAGTTAAGAGCTGACCACATTGCTGTGGGTCTGGAGTCACATGTAAGCCCAGACCTTTCCTGAAGGACATTAGTCAACCAGATGGGGGTTTTCTTTTTTTGACGATGCAATTATTACATTAATTGAATTTACATTCCCCAGCTTCCATGTTGGAATATGAACTCTTGGCCGAAATCTTACCAGCACACCTTCAGTCCCAGCGCCAGGAACATGTGGGAGGAACAGCCGGACCACAGAGTGGAGTTCACCAATTGAGGGGCCACTGGCGAGACTGTCGCCCCCATTAAGGGCAGCAAGCTGCCCCTCTGAGCTGCCAGCTCAGTCAGAGAGTTGGCCTCTCCTGCCGCCATAGCAACCGCAGAAATGGCCGCCGCTGAGGCTGCCGGGAGAAGGAGAGGGCACCCTTGAAGGGATGGCGTGAATGATTTTTAACTGAAGTGGTGAACACTCCACGGGATGTTTTACGTCCACCTGAGGGAGCAGATGTGGCTTTTTCCTAATGTCTGGTCCACAAGGTGGCACCTGGAAGGGCAGCCTAGATTTTAGCGCTCGCGTCTTTGGAGTGGAACTTGAACCCACAACCTTAAACCCATTTTAAAACTGAGGCCCCCTCTCAGGTGGATGTTAAAGATCCCCTTGCACTATGTTGTGTCATATAATGGAACATGTTAGACTAAGTCCCATAAAGGGTTAACCGTAATTGTCTGTGTTTTCATTGAAGGGAGTGACAGACACTCATGATGTGAAACTCTGGGACAATCTAAAGTGAAAGTAAAAGGAAAGCAAGCATGGTCAGAAGTTTGTAAGAGTGTTCTCCATAATTTGTAAACATGTTAGAATAAATGTCAAAGTGTTGAGAGCTAGCAGTCTTCGGGAAATCATTGAAACTACTCCAATTTGATAACACAATAGTGTGTTTTGAAGAGTAGTGCAGCTCTCCCCAATGTCCGAATTAAAAATTTATCCTTCAACCAGCAACACTAAAGCACAGGATCTGGTCATTATCTCAATGCTGTTTGTGGGATCTTGCAAATTGGCTGACACTTTTTCTCCATTAGACGTTCTGTGACTGCACCTCATCTCCTGCGAAGCACTCTGGGCCACTCTGACACCTTTCTAATAGTCCAGATGTGCAAGAACAGCCAAGTGTGGCACCAAGCCATCGGCAGGCAATAATAAGGTCCATGTGACCATCCAATACTGGCTTGTAAGGTGGAGGTCCAGCACTGTGCCACTCACCTAGGATTGGAGTTAAAATTGAAGGATTGAGGGCTGGGGGACCGACAACAACCAGATTTTCTTGGCTCTGCAAAACCCAGCTCGAGGGACCTCCTCCAATATTGACTTGCCAATTCGCTGTAGACTCAAAATGGCGGAAAGGACAACTTCCATTTACTTATAGCACCTTCATTATAGTATAATGTCCCAAGGCACTGCATGAGAGTATAATCAGACAGAATTTGACACTGAGCTACATAAGGAAACATTAGGACCGGTGACCAAAAGTTTGGTCAAAGTGGGGATGGGGGGGGAGGGTGGTGGATTCATGCAGCCTCTTAAAGGAGGAGAGGGAGGTAGAAAGGCAGAGAGGGAGTTTTCTTCTTTTATTTATTCGCTCATGGCATGTGGGCTTCACTGGCTAGGCCAGCATTTATTCCCCATCTTAATTACCCGTGAGAAGGTGGTGGTGAGCTGCCTCCTTGATCCGCTGCAGTCCATGTGGTGTAGGTACACCCACAGCGCTGTTAGGGAGGGAGTTCCGGGATTTTGACCCAGCAACAGTGAAGGAACGGCGATATATTTCCAAATCAGGATGGTGAGTGACTTGGAGGAGAACTTCCAGGTGGTGGTGTTCCCATCTATCTTGTCCTTCTAGATGGTAGAGGTTGCGGGTTTGGAAGTTGCTGGTGAGGAGGGTTGGTGAGTGCAGACATAGGGCAGAGTTTTCTGGATGGCGGAGGGGGCGCAGTCCAGCGCGGACCTGATTGCCACTGACGATCAGGTCCGTGCCCCGTTTTACGCGAGCGGGCCAATTAAGGCCCGCCCAGTGTGCTTCATGCCTCCTGTGCATAGCGGGAGTGGGCGGACGGCAGCAGGCGCTCTCAGCCATCCAGGTCCATTGGTGACCCGACGGCCTGTATAAAGGAAGGTTAGGCAGCCTCAGAAAGGCTGCTCGCAATGGCTGGGTGAAGGGCTCTGCAGAGGGGCAATGGAGGTTATTCAAGTCCGGAGGGTAGGCCATCGGGGCAGGCCAGGCCGGAGGATAGGCCATCGGGGCAGGCCAGGCCTGAGGGTAGGCCATCGGAGAAGGCCGAGCCGGAGGGTAAGCCATCAGGGCAGGGCAGGCCGGAGGATAGGGCGGGGGCCAGTGTGCCCCTCGTTTTTCTGATGACTGCCTTGTTGCCCTCCTCGAGGAGGTGACAGCACGGCGGGAGGGGCTGGTTCCCCAGGACGGGAGGAGGAGGCCTCCCTCCCCACATGATGAAATGTGCCTGGGAGGGGGTGGTGGAGGTGGTGAGCTCCCGTGACATGGTGCGGCGCACCTGGGTCCAGTGTCACAAGCGCTTCAATGATTTGTTGCGCCCTGGAAAGGTGAGGACAATGTTGGCATTGGTCACTTAACCGAGCAGGTCGGCTTGTCCCCCTTGCTGCCTCCTCCCTCCCCAAGTCTGAGTGTAATGACTGCATTGAATCATTGCCGGCATGTGTCCTTCGCTGGTGGGCCAGCAGATATTGCCCATGCCAAGGTCACCCTAAGAGGGCGATGAAGAGATGGGTTCTGCGCCCGCAGCATGTGGTACACTGAGACCCACATGACTGTTTTGGAGGCAACCTGGAGGACCTGCACCCAGGTGCTGTCCTTGAACTGCAGGACATGTCCAAGTCAGGGTGATGACATGTTGGGAGGGGAGATTCAAGGTGGTGTGGCAACGAACCATCTGCTGTCCTCTGCATTCCACGTGCTTGCGCCTCTTTGCTATGGAAGGATATACCGTGTGGTGTCTAATGTGATGTAGGCAGCATGTGGCCAAGGGGGTGGGGGGGTGGTGGGGAACAGGCCCAGCATCTTTGTGTGAGTGTTCGGCTGCAAGTGAAGAGGCTCTGGAGCCCTGCAATGTCCCACTCTGGTTGGGCTGGGCTGGGCCGTCCGGAAAAGAGTCCAGGTACAATTTGCACAAATCAATGCTCTTCTCTCATTTTCAGAAGAAGGCACATAACACGGCCGAGCGTGCAAGGACTGGCAGCGGCCAGGCGCAGATCGCCATTCTCAGCCGGTTTGAGCAGGAGGCCCTGGATTTGGAGAGGCGCCATGCGCCCAGGTCCACTGGTGTCGGTGAGGCTGGGGTGCCACGGCCAGGTATTTATGCCCAGCAATGAGGTCAGCATTGTTCTCCCAACAGCCATGGCAGTGCTGGATGTTCAGTGATTTAATTTTGCAACATGGCTTGACCATTGCTTACGAAAAGATGAGCGCGTAATGATCCGGGGGACAGGGACGCACTTTGTCATTGTCTCCACGTTAACTGATCCACTGTCCTTGTTCTTCCTTTCAGCATCATCGAAGCAGGGCCGGGAGGAGGAGCAGCAGAGGCCCCCTCTCACACCTGAGGGCCCTGAAGTCTCACCAGCGTCACACCATCTCTGCCAGGCAGGCACCAGCGCAGATACTAGCACCTCGGTGGGAACTAGAACATCGGCTAGTGTCCCGGGGCACATTGGTGAGGGCACTTCACAGTCACTGGAGGAGCTGGCAGAGTCAGAGAGTGCCCATGGCGCCAGAAATCGGAGGACTGCAGGGGACCAGGCACATGCTCAGTCGGTGCCTGGTGATGTGCCTCTGGAGTCGTCCACAACACAGCAGGAGCAGGAAATGCGGCCGGGTGTGTGGAAGCATCTGGGGGAGATACATGAGGCTATGCTTCGCTTGCTCTCCATGGTGGAGGAGTCTACGCGGACGATCGCTGAAGCAATGAGCCACATGTCCGAGTGCCATGCGTCCTCCATGGAGAGAACGGCAACTCTCATGGAGAGGCTCCTCCAGGAGACCCATCAGGGCTCCCTGGGGATGCTCTCTGACCAGCAAGCCCTCACATCGGCATTGACCTCAGCTGGTCAGTGCCAGTGTGGGAGATGGTGTGGGCACCAAGTTTCTCGGTGCCCATCCATCCACGGTGAGCAGGGAGGTCCAAAGTGACCTCACGTCGGCACAGCATCTGGCTGTCATCTCTGCAGGCACCTCTCAGGGCGCTCCAGATGAGGGCAGCAGCTCCTCCGCCCCTCTGCCAGTGACCGTAGCATCCGGTGAGGCTGCGATGACTGGGGAGATGCCAGCTGTGGAACTGGAAGCTCCCTCCCAGGCGGGGCCAGCACTGGCTCCACGGGCCAGAGGACTACCACCAAGGTCATTGAGGCCACCAGGACAGCAGAGTCAGCAGGCTGGCTCAGATGCCACTCTGAGCGATGGGGCAGCACCAAGACGTAGCACCCGGAAACAAAAACATAAGGCACCTCAGGCACACCACAGGTTTTTCACTGGTGCTTTTGTGTTGGCCCAAGATAAGGTCTTTGTGATTTGCTTTGAATTGGAACACCATTGTCATTTTGTTTCATTAAGTTTCTTTGCCTGTGATATTAAATTCAGACATGTGACCATGGCTGAGGGAGCCTCTTTTCTTCTGCATGTGGATGGTTTCCAAAAATGTTAGGAGTGCTTTGTGGGACATTCAGCTTTATTAACAAGGCCCTTAGTTACTGTTCCTAACCTGGCAGATTTGGCACTTAGGTATTGAGTATGGAGCCTACAGCCCAGGCTTGTCCTGGAGGTCTATCTGTGGTGAGCTAGCTGAAGGTTCGTTGGATTAAAGCCTCCCGGGTGTTGCTGCCTCCCTGCAGTATGCCCGGGTCAGCATCTACCCCCTCAGCAATTCCCTGTGCGTGCTTATCCTCGGACTCACTGCTGGACTCATCGTGTGCAGCCGCAACCACTGCGTTGATGTCTTCATCGTCTACTGCATCCCCCCTTTCCAGCGCCAAATTGTAAAGAGTGCAGCATGCAACCACTATCACCAAAACACGATCTTGGGGGGTACTGGAGTGCGCCCCCTGAGTGGTCCAGGCATCAGAAGCGCATCTTGATAAGACCAATGGCTCTCTCCACCACAGCCCTTGTGGAGGCGTGGCTCCTATTGTAGCGCTGCCCAGCTTCTGTTCTTGGATGGTGGAGAGGCGTCATGAGCCACCTTCTGAGGGGATAGCCCTTGTCACCCACCAGCCAACCACCCAGCCGGGCTGGAGCACTGAAGAGCCCCGGCACCTGGGAGTGTCTGAGGATGTAGGCGTCGTGGGAGCTGCCTGGGTACCTTGCACAGACTTGTAGAATCAGCATCCTGTGGTCACACACTATCTGCACGTTCATGGAGTGGAAGCCCTTCCTGTTGACGAAGGCACCGGGCTCACCTGCTGGTGCCTTGATGGCCACATGTGTACAGTCAATTGCACCCTGGACACGGGGGAAGCCAGCAATGGCCGCGAAGCCTCTGGCTCACTGTGTCTGACTTGCCTGGTCGCAGCGGAAGTGGGTGAAGATCAATTCACGCCTGAACAGAGCGTCTGTAACCTGCTTGACACAAATGTGGGCAGCTGATTGGGAGACACCGCAAAGATCACCCACTGAGCCCTGGAAGGAGTCAGAAGCATAGAAATTGAGGGCAGCTGTGACCTTCAGAGCTGCTGGCATGGGGTGTCTGCCCGCACAGTTAGTGGAGATCTCAGGCCCAATCATCTGACAGATATAGTTGACTGTCTCCCTTGAGAGATGGAGCCTTCTTCGGTACTGCACCTCAGACATATTGAGGTAGCTGCTTCGCCGCCTGTATACCCTGGCAGCAGGATAGTGGCGTCATCTGCGGCCCCTTCCGCCTTGGACAACCTCTTGGCCCTCCGCCCCTTGTGCCTGCACCTGTACTCCCAAAGGTGGCTCCCCTGGAGGCTGAATGTGTGCTCCTGGCCTCCTCCCCCTTCTAGCCCTCCCTTCCTCCTCAGAGGAGCTGCCTCCAGTGGACAGTTCAGCTCCTATTCCCAGGCTAAGGGAAGGCTTCCAAAAACCTGCAGGCCCAAAATAGATTCCTCACTGCAGAGTGCTGACCTGAGGGTTGTGAGTCCAGACCATGCAGCTGGTGTGCGTTTTGAAGTATTGCAGATCACACAGGCAAGTTTCAGTAACTTTGAAAAATCAATACTTGAGAGAGCACACTCACGACCCCACTGAGCCCTCTTATCCTGCCTGTGGATGAGGTTAATACAAATGTCTCCTACCTGCCTGCCCGTTGTGCCCATGCGCCGACCCGAAGATTGCACAGGCCCCGAAAAATCAGCGTTGACTGGTGAATCAAGGGCCTAAAGTGGCCCGTTAATTAATGGCGGGTGCACAGCAGATATCATCGCCCGCCTGTCCAATGAAATATCGCAATGACGCTCGCCCGACGTCACCACACACGTCAGTTTATGCGCGGATGTGTGGGGCTCACCCCCGCACAGCAATGGGAAAATTCTGCCCATCATGTGCCAGTGGTGGAAGGTATAAGAGCTAAAAATTGACGTGTGTCATTTTTCAGGCCATGCTGCTGGCTTCCTCTGTGCTCAGCAGGGAGCCAAGCAGCGTGTGCTGACAGCACATGGTCCAGCCGGCCTCCTGTTCTTAAAGGCAGTCTGTCCCTAGTGCATTGACTAACATGGGGCTGCTGATGAATACTATTGCTGCAACAAGAAACAAGGAAAATGGAACCCCAGGGCAGAGAGAGGACTCCAGGGTCACGGGTGCAGCACTAGAGGCCTTAGTGGTGGAGGTGGGCAGGAGGAGAGGCACCATGGTCCTGTGAGGGACCAGGAGACCCTCAAGGAACACCCTTCAAACGGATTGGGATCAGGTAGCAAGGGAGATCAATTTCCAGCATCTGGATCCAAGGACCTAATAGGAATGCAACAAGGTGTCTAAGGACTTCACTCACATGGGTGGTCAAAGTCAGTGCATGCATCTTTACCTGACATCTCCATTCAACCATCCCACCTACCTCGGATGCTGCTCAATGCACCACACCCTCAGCAATTACCCAGCAGCACTCTCTGTCTCAGATACTCCACCTAACCCTCACACGCCTACCAAAGCTACCAGCTTCACACCCAACTCTCCCTGCCTCCACATTCCTCCAGCTATTCAGCTATGGCAGGCACAACACCCAATCAGAGTGTTGCACAAGAACTGATGTTCTGCCCTCTCTCTTGCTGGACAAGGTGGCACACAATAGAAGGGGGCAGAGTAGAACCAGCGGGTCACATAGACGCCTGAATCTACCAAGCCCCGTGGAGGAAATGGCTTTCAGCAGCAGGGGGCTGGCTACGACAGAGCCAGTTGCATCCACCGTCACGAAGATCATTGAGGATGATGGCATATTTCTGCCTTTATGCTGCTTCTCAACTCTCAGCTCACCCTCACCCTCCTACCTGGGGGTGATGTGTAAGCTGCTAATGCTGTGACCACAGACCGCTTGCTTTCCACCCCATCCCCATTTTCTCAGCCTCCACCCCCACCCCCACCGCCTTTTGATTTTCTGTCTTCCGGCACCCAAGAACAACTGCCCCATCCCAGCAGCCCCAGGAGAGGAGAGAGAGCGACAGCACAGCACTGATGAAGAGGCCACCCCACTTGACATGACAGCCACCAGCTCAGGCACTGGCCCTGCATGTACCTTGAAGATTAGTGTGAATTTGGGATCCACACATGGTGAGTCACTGGGCATGAGTGGGCCACAACCAGGCCAGGGTAAAATAATAGCTTGTATCCCAGCTCACCGGAGGGTGAGTTGGCACACAGGTTCTGCCACAGAGGACTCAGATGGGGTGGTATGCTGATGGGCATGCACAGCGAGATGCTGGGTGCATTGTCACTGTCAAGGAGCATGGAGGAGTCCAGCCACAACATGGCAGAGGACATTGTGCAGAGCTCTCCCTCTTTGCAGCCTCTTCGCCATCTCCCTGCCAAGCCGCGGACCCAGAGGTACTGACAGGGCTGAACCTTTCCCTGTTGCAGCCTTAGCGTGAACAGGTCACCAGGTCCTCTGTCCTCCCCGTGATAGATGCAGCAACACACCCTGTCAAACCCGGGAATTCACCACAACATCGCCGAAAACACTCCAAAGTACTTCCAGATACTGTGCAAAATCTTCAAAATCACCTTACGTGCAAGTTGGGTGCCCGGCTCCTAAAACAACTCCAGTGTTGGGCTCCCTGTGCAGTCAAGTGCTTGATATTGGAATAAGTTGAATGGACCTATGTGCCCCGAATTTCACATCAGCACGTGTCATGATGGGTCCAGCTCAGTTGTTTCCAATGCTCGCTAGGGGGACTGCCCGATTGAGTGACCTTCTTCAGCTTTGCTGTGAATCTGGATTTCACCCTCGGGATTTTTCAGGCGATGGATGGGTTACTGAACGGCCGATTCCACAGCTTCTGGCCTTCTGGGCGTCCGAAATCGCTGGCTACAAACAGTGGAGCGATGAAAATCAGGGATAGCACAAGAAGGCGGAATTGGAGGAGCTCAGAAATCTGGGAGGGTTTGTAGGGCTGGAGGAGGTTACAGAGATAGGGAGCGGGGGGGAGAGGCTCATGGAGGGATTTGAACAGGAGGGTGGGGAATTTCAAAGCTGAGACAGTGGACCAGGAGCCATTGCGGGTCAGTATTTGGAATCAGGGTTTAAAAGTGAAGTAAATAAATTAGTTGCAATCCGCTTTGGTCGAGACGTGACATTGGCCGGCCTCAAAGGATTGACGGGAGGAGGGGGTCATGACCCTTCCTGACCCTTCCCATTGGCTTTGCCACTGGACATGCCCATGGTGTCCATGTCAGGACATCTTGCGAGAGGCAGCAAAGAGAAACAAACAATTAACTGGAGGGAGAAGCCCTGTTTATTGGACCTGCCAACTCCAAAAGAAATTGTTTTCTTTTCCCCTCCTTTCTTGAAAGATTTGTAATGAGATAAGGTCCATCCTGAATCGGAAAACTGACGCAAATTGAAAAGCTGCTGATAAAGGAGAGAAGCATTTGTGAGTCATCCCCAAACTCCCATCCCCCTACACCAAGGGCCCTCAGGATGAATCTGGAGCCAGTTATTGTTTTGATTCCCAAATCCTGGAAGCCACCACTTACCGAAGATCCAAGAACACATCAGGATACAGTAAACAATAAACTCAATTTTCTAGCCCCACAGCCAGAAAGTTGAAAGTTTTTGAAAGTTGAAATATATACATAAGTGCACCTTTTAATGGTGAGGGAGGGAGCGAAAGACGACAGCGTGAGAGAGCAGCAAAGCAAAGAATATACAAACACTGAGACAGAGCAGTCAGTCAAGCAAGTCAGCACAAGGATTTTTCTACACGAGTCACCCAGTCTAATCCCACTCTCCCCCTCACTCCCCACACTCCTTAATATCCCACCCAGTCTAATCCCACTCGCCCCCTCACTCCCCACACCCCTTAATATTCCTCCCAGTCTAATCTCACTCTCCCCCTCACTCCCCACAGCCCTTAATATCCACTCAGTCTAATCCCACTCGCCCCCTCACTCCCCACACCCCTTAATATTCCTCCCAGTCTAATCCCACTCTCCCCCTCACTCCCCGCAACCCTTAATATCCTACCCAGTCTAATCCCACTCTCCCCCTCACTCCCCAACCCCTTAATATTCCACCCAGTCTAATCCCACTCTCCCCCTCACTCCCCAACCCCTTAATATTCCTCCCAGTCTAATCCCACTCTCCCCCTCACTCCCCAACCCCTTAATATTCCACCCAGTCTAATCCCACTCTCCCCCTCACTCCCTACACCCCTTAATATTCCACCCAGTCTATTCCACTCTCCCCCTCACTCCCCAACCCCTTAATATTCCACCCAGTCTAATCCCACTCTCCCCCTCACTCCCCAACCCCTTAATATTCCACCCAGTCTAATCCCACTCTCCCCCTCACTCCCCAACTCCTTAATATTCCACCCAGTCTATTCCACTCTCCCCCTCACTCCCCAACCCCTTAATATTCCATCCAGTCTAATCCCACTCTCCCCCTCACTCCCCACACCCTTTAATATCCCACCCAACCTAATCCCAATTTCCCCCCTCACTCCCCACGCCCTATAATATTCCACCCAATGTAATCCCACTCTCCCCCCTCACTCCCCACACCCTTTAATATCCCACCCAACCTAATCCCACTCTCCCCCTCACTCTCCACATCCCTTAATATTCATCCCGGTCTAATCCCACTCTCCCTCTCACTCCCCACACCCCTTAATATTCATCCCAGTCTAATCCCACTCTCCCCCTCACTCCCCACACCCTATAATATTCCACCCAACCTAATCCCACTCTCCCCCTCACTCCCCACACCCTTTAATGTCCCACCCAGTCTAATCCCACTCTCCCCCTCACTCCCCACACCCTTTACTATTCCACCCAGTCTAATCCCATGCTCCCCCTCACTCTCCACATCCTTTAATATCCCACCGTCTAATCCCACTCTCCCCCTCATTCCCCGCACCTTCTAATATCCCACCAAGTTTAATCCTACTCTCCCTCTCACTCCCCGCACCCTTTAATATCCCACGCAATCTAATCCCGCTTTCCCCCTCAATGTCCCTACACTTTAATGTTCCACCCAAATTGAGCCCACTGTCCAACTAACTCCCCACACTCTTTAGTATCCCACCCAGTCTAATCCCATTCTCCATCTCACTCCATGAACCCTTTCATTTCCCACCCAATGGCATCCCACTCTCCTCCTCACTCCCAGCACCCTGTAACACCCCAGTCAATCTAATCCCACTCACTCCCTGCGTCTTCTTATATCTTATTCAGTTTAACCCAACTCTCCTTCTCACTCCCCGCACCCTTTAATATCTCACACAATCTACTCCCACTCTCCCCCTCACTCCCCGCATCCTTTACTACCCCACCCAGTCTAATCCTACTAACTCTCCACACCCTTTATTATCCCACCCAGTCTAATCCCATTCTCCCCCTCGCTCCTCACAGCCTTTAATATCCCACCCAGTCTAATTACAGCCTCCTGCGCATTCCCCAATCCTTTAACAACCCATTCAGTCACTTCCCATTCCCTTTACTATCAAACCTAGTCTGATTCCCTTCTCCTGCTCATACCACATCCCTTTTAATATTCGTCCTCTACAAGCAACCACCTAACTCTCTTCCGTATGAATGTATGGATTCTGCTGCAACTACACTTTGTGTTAGAGAATTCTACGCTCGGTCCATCTTCTGAGTGAATATGTTTTCCTCTTAGAGAAGAGCAGGTGAGTTGAGAAGCAGTGACAAGATGAACCCAAGCTTGGATTTTAGGAGGAAGGCAAATAAACAGATACTCCAGGCTCCCGATGGGGTGTAGTAAGGGGAGGCCCCTGTGCCCAATCGAGGGAGCTGGCATCAGGAAATGGGATGTCCACACAGGAAACCACCCACTTGCCTCTTGTTTCCAACACCCCTTCCCCCACCTTGCCAGCGGCGCCCTCCCCACGAACCACATCCCACCCACAGCCACTTCTTTCCAGGGATCGATCCGTGATCCCCAGCGAGGGCCATACTTTAGTCACCAGCAGTGAGCACCGCTCCCAGTGGCATGCCAGTACTGGCAACCTCCTGGCTTCTGATTGGCCAACAGCTCTCCTTCCGCCCTCCTAAGGGTTTGAAGAGGCCCAGGTAAGTGCCTGATTGGAACGGAGTAGCATCAGGGCCTCCCGGAGAAAAGGGACACAAGGCTCTCATCAGTTCCGCAACCATTGGCCAAGACCACCCCTCTCGTCACCCACATTAAATCACGGCCTTAAAGGGGAAAAAGATACAGGAATTATTTCTGCCAGTTGGGGAGTCTAGGACTAGGAACATAATTAAAGCCAGGCCTAGAGTGAAAGTAGGAAACACTTGTATACAAAAAAGGGTGGTGCAGTTTGGAATTCTCTTCTGCAAATGGCAATTGACGCTAGATCCATTGTTAATTTAAAATCTGAGGTTGATCGGTTTTTGTTCACTAAAGGTTAAGGGATATGGATGGGAGGAAAGTGGGGATATAGAGTTAGGTCACAGATTTGATCTCATTGAATGGCCAAACGGGTTCAAGGGGCTGAATGGCCTCCTCTTGTCCCTGTGTTCCTGTCTTTGTAATTTAACCCTTGAAGCGCGTTCCGCTGCAATCCCGGTGTATAGCAGTGCCATGGGAAAGTAACAGGTGAAATCTGTGGTGGGATAGCTGCCGAGTGAAATTCTAAAGGGAGCAGGGAGAGAACCAGAGATGGAAACAGGAAACAGAAGTGAAACGAAAATTATAAGTTAAGGAAAGCCACAAGCTAAATGAAACACAGGCACTAAAAACTCTTCCAACTCAGTTTCTAATTTACAGAGCAGACTGCTAGTTAGTATGTCGGACATGGAGCCAGTTACAGTTTTCAAAAAGGGAAAAGGAGTGATCTCCTAACTTGCTTCCCTCCCACAACATGCCCAATTCCAGCTGGCTAGAATGCAGATTTCAGCACTGGGAGGGCTGAGAGAGGATAGGTTTCGAACCAATGAGAGGAACTCTGGAACAAAAGCACATTGTAATAAGGCTTCCACATAAGGTTCCTTTCTAAGCTGAGATGCCAAGGCCTCCAAACTGCGGGTCACGAGGCGAGATACTGGGGTTGCGAGTGCTGAGGTAGCAATGGCTGCTGTAGGGCTCGAACTGAGTTCTAACAGCTGCGAGGCCTCTTTAAATCCTCAGGTTATTTTTCTATTGATGCGCATGCGGCCTAATGGGAAGATCTGGGAGTGTTGATTCCACCACTTCCCACTGCCTCCCACCACCCAACCCCCAGCTCATCAACTCTGGTACCCCCAATCTTTCACTCTGGAGTCACGCAAAGTCTGGTTAATTAAAATGGGGTCACACTAGGAAAAAAGTTTGGGAAGCACTGGCCTATTTAAAAAAAAGAGCCAGAGAGCACAGGACATCACCAAGGTTGGCAATTGTACCGGAGAATGTCAGTATAACTCTTGATGCCGCATGGTTAATTGACATCTAGCTTAAATTTTTAAGAGCCTGTAGAGAAGGTAAGGAGTCCCACAGATTGGATGGGAGACAGAGGTCAGGGAGAGGGAGGAAGGAGAGTCTGAGGGAGGGGAGACAAAGGAAGGGGAGACTGAGGGAGGGAAGTTTGGAGATCCTGGAAAAGGTTGATCAGGCCTACGAGAGTTTTAATTTGAACCCAGCGAGGATGAAGAAAGGAGGAGGAGTGGAGAGGATGGGAGATTTAGATCTTGGAGTATCAAGATCACAAAATTCACAGAAGAAATGACACAGGACAAGGAGCTGGAGAGGGGTAGGGTGATAGGGCGATTGCGAGACAGAGAAAGAAGGAGAAAGAGAGACAAAGGGATGAGAGGGAGAGGAAGATACGACGAGCATGAAACAGGGAAAGGGAGAGAGAGATAGAGACAGCGATGAGACAGAGTGCCAGAGATAAAGCAAGTGAAGCATAGTTGAGAGACAGACAGAGAGAATAGCAGAGAGAGACAGAGATAGAGAGAACATAGCAACAGAGAGAGAGATGGAGAGAGAGAGATTGAAGGTTAGAAGTAACAGCAACAGAACAGAAGGAGACTATTCAGCCCCTTAGATCTGCTCCACCATTTAATTAATCCTTTGATCTGAATTTCAACTCCTTTTACCTGCCTTTGTTCAATATCCCATGATGTCCTTACCCAACAAAACCTACTTATCTCAGAGACCAATATCAGATGAGAACGTTCTTTCTGCCCAGAAGCAGCTAGGAGGCAACGTCAAGGTCTCAAACCCTAACCTTTGTAACCTCCTCCAGATCCTCCAAGATCTCTGCGCTTCTCCAATTCTCACCATGATTTTATTCGCTCCGTATTGTCGGCTGGGTCTTTAAGTCAAGGCCCTAAACCCTGGAATTCCCTCCCTAAACTTTTCCATCTCTGCCTGTCCTCCTTTAAGATGCTGCTTAAACTCTTTGACCAAGCTTTTGGTCACTGGTGCTAACATCTCCTCACAAGGCTTAGTTTCAAATATTGTTAGATTACGCTCTTGTAAAGCACTTTGGGACATTTTACTTTGTGAAAGGCGCTATATAAATGTAAGTTGCTGTTGCTGTTGCTGTGATGGTATTTCCATTATACAGATAACCAGATACCGGAGGCTTATGTGGAACATGAGCATAGACCAGTTTGGCTCAATGGCCTGTTATACACTGTAAACTCTATGTCATCAAACAACGTGGAATATTCATGGTAATGCAGAATGGGTAGAAAGACAAAACTGATTTCAAGACTCACTCCAGGAGAAGGAACAGGTAGGTTGGGGGAGAGTTGCTAGATTAAGAGCATTTACAGCACAGAAACAGGCCAACAATGGCAGGTGTTTATACTCCACACCAGCCTCCTCCACACCTTTCCCTCTCATCCCATCAACATATCTTTCTATTCCTTTCTCCCTCATGTGTTTATCCACCTTCTCCTTAAATGCATCTACACTATTCTCCTCGACCACCCCGTGCTAGCAAGTTCCACATTCTCACCACTCTCTGGGTATAAAAGAAGTTGCTCTTGAATTCCCTGTGGATTTATTGGTGATTATCTTATATTTATGACCCTTAGTTCATGTCTTGCCCATTTAAATTTTGAATTTGCTGTGTGAGAATTCTTCAGCTTCCCTTGCTTGATTCGTTAAGCACCCTTCACACGTTCACAGAGTATAAACTTTGAGGAAAGAAGGGGGTGAATATTTCAGGCCAGCTAACCTGTTTGTAGATGTTATTCCAGGACTGGAAACCACCGTCTACTGCTGGACAAGGCACTTTCTGTCAGGGACTAACTGGAGTCTGACAGGCATCAGTGTACTGTAGGCACTACAGAGTCTATAAACCTACAGAGACAGGAGCTGAGCCAACCAGACTGCGTGGGCTCCTGGACTCAATCGCCGTTCTGTACTGAGTTAGCTGACCCCAGCAAGGAGAGTAGCTGGTCTTGGCCATGGCTCACTGGGTAGCACTCTCTCAACTTGACAATCCAAAAGTTGTAGGTTCAAGCCTCACCCCAGGGACTTGAAAGTCCCTAACCCTGGTTGGTACTGAAGGAGAACATTCCTTTTATTCATTCATGGGATGTGGGTGTCACTGGCTAGGCCAACATCTATTACCCATCCCTAATTGCCCTAGCTCAGAAGGCATTTTTAAGAGCCAATCATTTTTAAGAGCCTCTGGAGTCACAGACCAGGTAAGGATGGCAGATTTCCTTCCCTAAAGGACATTAGTGAACCAGATGAGTTTTTACAACAATCGACAATGGTTTCATGGTCATCATCAGACTTTTAATTCCAGATTTTTATTGAATTTGAATTTCAACAGCTGCTGGGGTGGGATTTGAACCCCAGAGCTCTCTGGAACCCCTGGCTCTCTAGAATACTAGTCCAGTGACAATACCTCTATGCCACCGGCTCCCCGGAAGTGCCACCTTTTGGAGAATCTAACCATCTCCCCTTGTCATTCAATGGCATTACCATCGCTGAATCCCTGACTATCAATATCCTGGGGGTGACCATTGACCAGAAACTGAACTGGACTATCCATATAAATACTGTGGCTACAAGAGCAGGTCAAAAGCTAGGAATCGTGCGACGAGTAACTCACCTCCGGCCTCCCCAAAGCCTGTCCACCATCTACAAGGCACAGGTCAGGAGTGTGATGGAATACCTTCCACACTGGAGAGTGCAGTGGATGATTGCAGCGCCAACAACACTCAAGAAGCATAACATCATCCAGCACAAAGCAGCCCGCTTGATTGGCACCCCATCGACAAAAAATATTCACTCCCTCTACCACTGGTGCACAGTGGCAGCATTGTGGACCATCTACAAGATGCACTGCAGGAACTCACCAAGGCTCCTTAGAAAGCACCTTCCAAACCCACGACCGCTACTATCTAGAAGGACAAGGGCAGCAGACACATGGGAACATCTCCACCTGGAAGTTCCCCTCCAAGCCACTCACCATCCTGACTTGGAAATATATCGCCGTTCCTTCACTGTTGCTGGGTCAAAATCCTGGAACTCCCTCTCTAACAGTGCTGTGGCTGCACCTACACCACATGGACTGCAGCGGATCAAGAAGGCAACTCACCAACCACCTTCTCAAGGGCAATTAGGGATGGGCAGTAAATGCTGGCCTTTTCAGAGACACCACACATCCCATGAATGAATAAAAAAAAATACTGGACTTAGATGAAGTGCTTGAACAGATTCACCAGAATGTGATTAGAATATGAGGAGAGATTATATAAACTAGATTTTTAGTCCCTGGAATCTAAAAGGTTAAGCGGTGATTTGTTTGAGGTTTTCATGATTTTAAAAGGAATTGATAGGGTGGGCATTGATGTAGAGAGAAGTGGTAATGCCATTGGATTAGTCATCCATTAGGCTAATGCTCTGGGTTGAAATCCCACCGCAGTCGCTGGTGGAATTTAAATTCAATTAATAAATCTGGAATTGATAGCTGGCCTCAGTAATGGTGACCATAAAGCTATCACTGATTGTTCCTAAAACCCATCTGGTTCACTAAGGCCGCAGCATTAACTGCCCCCTGAAATGGCCCATCAAGCCACTCAGTTCAAGCGCGATTAAGGACAGGCACAAACGCTGGCCTTGCCAGTGACACCCACATCCCATTAAAGAAGATAGAGAGGAAACTATTTAAGTTTTAAAATCAGAGCCAAGTCACTCCAGAGAGAAGTGAGGAAAGTCTTCCTCATGCCAAAAAGATGTGGAACACTCTCCCACGAAAAGCAGTAGCTGTTGCCTCAATTATTAATTTTAAATCTGAGCTCTTTAGATTTTTGTGAGCCAGGGATGTAAAAGAATATGGAGCCAAGGCAGCTGGATGGAGTTAAGATACAGATCAGCCATGATCATGTTGAATAGCAGAACAAACTTAAGGGGCTGAATAGCCTCCTCGTGGTCCCATGTTCCTATGAGTCAAGGTTCTGAGGACTTCTGTGGGAAGCATTTGCACATAGCTGCACCATGGCGTAAAGCTTGATGTAGGAAATGCTGAGGAGGGCCCTTGAAACCACAGGGGACTTCATTAGCTGGAATGTTTTGAGAGAGCTGGGGCAATAAGCAGAAATGAACAGAGTGTTGTACGAATCGGGGTGCTGCTGCCTTCTATCCATTTACTCCTTCGCAGATAACTACACACTAATGGAACTTGATTCATTCCTTTAACCATTCATTCCTTTAACCACCACCAACGCACAGTGGCAGCAGTGTGTACCATCTACAAGATGCACTGCAGCAACTCACCAAGGCTCCTTCAACAGCATCTTCCAAACCTGTGACCTCTACCACCTAGAATGACAAGAGCAGCAGATAGATGGGAACACCACCACAAGAACACACGCCAACACAGGAAATAGGAGCAGGAGTAGACCATTCAGCCCCTCAAGCCTGCTTTGTCATTCCATAAGATCATGGCTGATCTGGTTGTAGCCTCACTCCATTTTCCTGTTGCCGCCACACCCCCATAACCTTTGACTCCCTTATAGATCAAAATCTAACTCAGCCTTGAATATATAATAACCCTGCATCCATTAGCTGCTTTCTGAGGAACAGAATTCCATAGACTAATGTCCTGCCAACAATGCCCACATTCTACAAATTAAGATTTTTAATATATGGTTTAATAAAACTGTCTGTCTTGCCCCACAATTCGCCTCTCTTATTGAAGGTTCTGTAGTGCCAACAGTGGTCAGAGGTTGGAATTACAGCGTGACATGTTTACATGATGAATTTCCATTACAAAATGGGCTCAGGCAACTATTACGGAAATACAAAAATAAGGATCGAATGCGTGGCCTTAAAATGGGTACTGACCTTGGTCCAATAATATCATCCCACTTTATCTGAATCTTGCGACTCCCCATGTACAACACCACATCAGATTCATGCAAAGAGTGAATTAGATACTGGCTGTAAACACAGACGGAAATCCTACTCATTACAGACATCTCCGGCAAAAAACAAACTCAAATAATTGGAATTAAAGTCAAATTAAGTTTGACTTCCTGAATAGTTAAGGGGGAATTAGACACAGGGCAACATTCCTTGCTGATAGAGGGTTAAAGTCAGGATGGACTAGGAATTTATATGCTCACCACTACAGTCCTTAATTTTTTCCATATGTAACCTTGCATGTGTCAGCCTCTCTAACCAGGGGCTAAATGTGTTTAAATTTGTGATTCCAGTCACTATTTCTTGCTTACAATGTGCCTCATGTCGACATCTTATGTCAAACTGTGTTAATGAGAGAACTTGTACTTGGTACTCTTGAGGAGGGAGGGAGGGAGGGAGGGGGGTGGGGGTAAACAACACTGGTGGTTTTATTAAAATACCAATACAACTCTATAGGGCTAAACCGAGGTCTGATGCCGATTCAATGACCGTGAGTCAACGCTTGGCGTTGGAGAAGCAGTGTTCTCAACATCCTTTTTAAATCCCACACACACACACACACACACTCACTCACACGCACAAAAAAAAAAGTTGGGCAGATTGCTAGACTGGGAAGGGAATTGTCTCAGAGTTGGGGAAACTGAGCTCAGGAGGGGAGGAAACTAGTTACAGTCACCATCCTCCCGCTCCAATATTCAGGAGCTGAGTCTTTAGTCTTCCAAGTTCCAGAAACTTTTCTCTCTCTCTCTCTCTTGTATTTTTAAACACAGGCGGAACCCTCCTCAACGAGCAAAACAGCAACTTTATGTTCTCCAGCTGACTGAGTTCGCTCGGATCTTAAGTGGGAAGAAAAACTTTGGAGATTTTTCTCTCTCTCTGTTCCCCCTCCCCCGTCACAACAAGACTTGCAGCCCATTTCCACAATAAGCCTGGGAGTTGACTTGAAGTTTGTTGTTGTGGGATCCGCAACCTCCATCCATGTAGTTTTGTTGGAGCAACCGAAGGACTTCGGGCTCTTCGCAAGAGGAGAATCTGCCGGCGTTGGGTTCCCAGGTGAGATCCAGTCTGAACGATCAGCGCTTCGCGTGTCGGATAACCTGGGGTAAAAACTGCTGACTTGTTCCCCAAAGTTTGCTGGGGATGGAATACTCGGCTCAACCTCTTAGAGTTTGGATTTTCTGCTTGTAATTCTTCACCCCCTTGGAGTTTGTCCCCCCACCCAGTAGTGCTGTGACAATCTGTGTGGACGGGTTTGCTCTCAGTGGAACAGTCTTGAGACAATTAGAAGGACCAGAAGAGGAGATGAGAAGTGTGATGTGGAATGCAGAGTCTGAAAGGGAGGTGTGAGCAGATTCAATAGGAACTCTTAAAAGGGAACTGGACAAGTTCTTGAAGGTTGGGGGGTGGGGGCTTGGGATGGGGAGTTTTGGGAGGGGGGGGTGGGATGGGATGGGATGGGGAGTTGGCGGGTGTGGGATGGGGAGTTGGGGGGTGTGGGATGGGGAGTTGAGGGGGTAGGATGGGGAGTTGGGGGGATGTGGGATGGGGAGTTGGGGGGGTGGGATGGGGAGTTGGGGGGTTGGAATGGGGAGTTGGGGGTGTGGGATGGGGAGTTGGGGGGGGGTGGGATGGGGAGTTGGGGGGTTGGAATGGGGAGTTGGGGGGGTGGGATGGGGAGTTGGGGGGGTGGGATGGGGAGTTGGGGGGTTGGAATGGGAAGTTGGGGGGAGATGGGATGGAGTTGGAGGGATGGGATGGGGAGTTGGGGGTGGATGGGATGGGGAGTTGGGGGTGGATGGGATGGGAATTTGGGGGTAGATGGGATGGGGAGTTGGGGGTGGATGGGATGGGGAGTTGGGGGTGGATGGGATGGGGAGTTGGGGGTGGATGGGATGGGGAGTTGGGGGTGGATGGGATGGGGAGTTGGGGGGTTGGAATGGGGAGTTGGGGGAGTGGGATGGGGAGTTGGGTGGGTAGTGGAGTGGGTTGGGGAGTTGGGGGGGTGGTGGGATGGGGAGTTGGGGGGGTGGGATGGGGAGTTGGGGGATGGTAGGATGGGGAGTTGAGGGGAGGTGGGTGGGGAGTTAGGGGTGGTGGGATGGGGAGTTGGGGGTAGGATGGGGAGTTGGGGGGATGGGATGGGGAGTTGGGGGAGTTTGGGGGGGTGGGATGGGGAGTTGGGGGGGGGGTGGTGGAATGGGGAGTTGGGGGGGGTGGTGGGATGGGGAGTTGGGGGTGGGGAATGCCAGGCGATGGGGAAAGAGCAGGGAGAATGGGCCAAATTGGATAACTGATTGTAAGAGCAGGCAGTCACAATGGATCAAAATAAAAGCACAATACTGCGGATGCTGGAAATCTGAAACGAAAACAGAAAATGCTGGAAAAACTCAGCAGGTCTGGCAGCATTTGTGGAGGGAGAAACAGAGTTAACTTTTCGAGTCCATATGACTCTTCTTCAGAGCTCTGGAGATGGTTCATACGGACTCGAAACGATAGGTCAGAAGGGTCCAGCCTGTACTGACCAGTCCTATGATACAGCTCTTGATACATTAACTCCAGAAGATTGCAGTAACTTAGTGGAATGTGTTGGCGGAGCCAAACGGGATGGAGTTCCTATACGTGTTTAAAAAACAATAGTTAAAATGATTAGGCTGATGGCTTTAATTAGGTCCATTCTTCTGCAAATTGTCATCTTCTTCTGTTAGATCATCACAATGAATTTGCCTGGTTTTTTTTTCTCCCTCTGTTTCTTTGAAACAGTAAAAGGGAATTTTTAAGAGCCTGGTGTTGTGTGTGTAAAATGACTTGTCATGGGCTTGGCTTGTCTCCGTTGGGATCCAAGTGTCTCGCTGGACAGTATTCCTGGAGTTTGGCAGGCACAAATGGATGCGTTCCAGAAACATGAGTGGGTTGGAAGCAAAAAGTTCCTGTAGAATGAAGTGGGTTTTGCCATCGACTCTCAGCTATCTAACCAGACATGCTCACTTCCTTGCCCGGTTACTGGCCTATTGACAGGGAGATGGAAGCATTTCATCTTCATGATCACTGAGAAGTACAAATCCTGAATTTGGCAATATCTAGTGTTGAGTGGTGAAAATCAACTGTGAGGCTTGAATATAGGATGGGCATGAAGAGGTGAAGAGTTTGGGAGAAACTATGTTGCATTGTCCTTAATCCTTACCTCTTTGACCAAGCTTTTAGTCGGCTGTCCTCAAAGCTCCTCACCTGGCTCCTTGGGCAAATTTTGTTTGATAAACCTCCTGTTAGAAGCCATTGGAAGTTTTACTGCGCTGAAGGCACTATATAAATGCATGTTGCTGTTGGTGGTGGTGGTGGTGAGAATGTGGAACTCTCTGCTGCATTGAGCGGTTGAAGAAGAGAGCATCAATGCATCTGAGGGAGGCTTAGAATTACATCGAATTTTACAGCTTTGCCACAGGCCATTTAGCTCAATGTGTCTATGTCATGTGAGCCTCTTCCCACCTTACCCCACATAACCCCTCAACAAAGCCCTCACACTTATTGAACTTTCCCTAAATATGCTTACATTATTTGCCTCAACTACTCCATGATCTCATTGAATGTCCAAGGGACTAACTGGCTTATCCTTGTTCCTTTGTCCCTATTGCTAGTGAGTTCCAGATTCTCACCAGTCTCTTAGGTAAATATGTTTCTCCTGAATTCCCTATTGGATTAGTTATATATTTATGGCTTGATACACACATGAAGAGGTAGGGTATAGAGGGATTGGGGGAGGAGGAGGAGGGGAGACTTGTGCAGAGAATAAAAGCTGGCATTGACCAGCTGGGCTGAATGGCCTGTTTCAGCCCATAGATTCTAAATCCAGGGCACATGAGCCAGTGTTTAAATATTAGCTTCACATTTCTCAAACTTAAGTTGGTTACTAGTTTTTTGCCGGTTAATGAACATTGTCCAAGTCTTTAGCTTATTGGGAAAATAGTTTGGCCTTTTATTTAAGATGGTGTTTGTCTCATAATCCAAATAAAACAACAACAACAACCTATATTTATACTGCACACTCAGAATGGTAAAGCATTCTCGGGTGCTGCACACAGCAATTATCAACTTTGACACTGAGCCACATTAGGAGGCATTAGGGCAGATGACCAAAAGCTTGGTCAAAAGGTAGGTTTTAAGGAGCGTCTTAAAGGAGGAGAGAGAGGTAAAGAGGTGGAGATGTTTAGGGAGGGAATTCCAGAGACTAAGGCCTTGGTTGCTGAAAGCATGGCTTTGATGATGGAATGAAGGAATTGGGGGACCGTCAAGAGGTACAGGCCTAGTGCCAATGCCCCTTATTGTCAAGCAGGCAGGCACCATTATCTGGACCCTCATTGGCACCAGGAATCAGGGAGCACCTAGTGACTGTGATACTACAGAGTGAATTACCGCAGCAAGGGAGGAAGGTGGTCGTGTGGAACAGCAATGCTGAATCATAGCAAATTCAGGAAAACAACAAAGTCTACACAGAATAAGAACCGTTTCAGCTGTACCTTGAATGATAATGAAATGAGAAGGTATGAGGTGTGTGTACTATCATTAAGTAACACAACAACCGTATCATTTCTTGAGACGTGCGTAACACCGGCAAGTCCAAAATTTTTTGCTCATCTCTAGTCATCCTGAGGAGGTGGTGGTGGCTGACGTCGCTGCAGTCTTATTGTATTTTTTTGCAGCAAGCTTGGTACAACTGAGCGGCCATTTCAGAGGCCAGTTAAGAGTCAACCATATTGATGTGGGCCTGGGGTCACATCTAGGTCCAGACTGGGTAAGGACGGCAGATTTCCTTCCCTAAAGGACATTAGTGAACCAGATGGATTCTTACGACAGTCCAGCAGCTTCATAGTCACTTTTACTTAGGCCAACTCATGATGCCATAGTGAACATTCCTCAATTTAGATCATGTTACATTAAATTGGTGATTTGTTTTCTTTCAAATGTCCAATTGTCCACATATGTAGTGTATATCTCAAAATGATCATGCTTCAGTCTGAGACAGAAAGCAGACAGAGTTTGTTGAGAAGCCAAGGATAGATCCTTGGGGGAGCCCCCAAAGTGATTTGAGCGTCAGGTACAAAAATTGCTCGAGATGCTGAATTAGGATTGTATGGTTAAGAGTGGAGTCAAATGAAGGCAGTGCCACTAAGTTGGGGAATGGAGGAGAGACATTGGAAGAGGATGCCCTGGTGAACTCTGTCGAAAAGGTTGAAGAGAGAGAGAAAACACCACGATAACAATCACAGTGAATCTCATTGGGACTTTGTGGATGTTACACCTCGTGAATAAATGCAAATTAGTGAAGGACCAAGAAACCAGTAGGCAGTACAGTATGTGCTAAATGGTACAGCACACTGAGAGGTCGAGGGGTTAGAGTGTGTTTTAAGTGGGACAGAGTGTGATTGCTCACACACAGCTCCAGGTAACTCTCAGAGTGGCTCCAAGACTACTCACTGTGTCCCGAGAGGAAGCCATTGCTCCTCAGTGGGCTTTAAAGGGGCAGGAAGGAGGAAGCCCAGCTTTGAGTTTTGAGTTTAAGGGAAGAGTAAGGAATGGAAACTTCAAGCCGATCGAATTGAAATTGTCAGGCTTATGAAGGGAATTAAGGAAAGCAGCATCAGGTGAATTCCTGGCTCTTCATCACCGGGGAAACGACTTAAAATTTACGAAATTTGGGAAGTCCCTATTAGAGGGAGTTGCAGGAACCCAGACGCCTGGAGGTGTACAAATACAAATTATTGAAGGTGGCAGAACAAGTTGATCAGGCTCAAAAAACAAAAATTGCTGGAAAAACTTAGCAGGTCTGACAACATTTGTGGAGAGAAAGACAGAGTTAACCTTTCGAGTCCATATGACTCTTCTTCAGAACTAAAGAGAAGTAAAAATGTGGTGAAATATATACTGTTTAAGGGGGGGTGGGACAGGTGAAGCTGGATAGAAGGCCAGCGATAGGTGGAGGCAAAGGAGAGCTTGCAAAAGATGTCATAAACAAAAGGTGAAAGGGGTGTTGATGGTGGTGATACTGGCTAAAGGAGGTGCTAATGGTGACCTTAAGAGTAGAAAGCAGGATGAGCAAGTGACAGATGGCCCTAGTGGGGGTGGGGTGGGGGGAGGGGACAGTGTGGGAGATAAGATCAAAATAGGCTAAAAGGTGGGGATAAGACAATGAATGGAAATAGATTTTAAAAATAACAATAATAGAAATAGGTGGGAAAAAATATATATATGAAAATTAAAAAATAAATATTCGAAAAAAAGGGATCAAAAAGGGGTGAGGATGGGGGAGAGAGTTCATGATCCGAAGTTGTTGAACTCAATATTCAGCCCGGAAGGCTGTAAAGTGCCTAGTCGGAAGATGAGGTGCTGTTCCTCCAGTTTGCGTTGAGCTTCACTGGAACAATGCAGCAGGTCAAGGACGGACATGTGGGCATGAGAGCAGGGTGGAGTGTTGAAATGGCAAGCGACAGGGAGGTCTGGGTCATGCTTGCGGCCAGACTGAAGGTGTCCGCAAAGCGGTCATCCAGTCTGTGTTTGGTCTCTCCAATGTAGAGGAAACCGCATTGGGAGCAGCGAATGCAGTAGACCAAATTGAGGGAAGTGCAAGTGAAGTCCTGCTTCACTTGAAAGGAGTGTTTGGGCCCTTGGACGGGGAGGAGGGGGAAAGTAAAGGGGCAGGTGTTGCACCTTCTGCGATTGCATAGGAAGGTGCTGTGGGAGGGCGCTGAGGTGTTGGGGGTGATGGAGGAGTGGACCAGGGTGTCCCGGAGGGAACAGTCCCTATGGAATGCCGACAGGGGGGTGAAGGGAAGATGTGTTTGGTGGTGGCATCATGCTGGAGAAAGAGTTGTGGGAGGGGGCCTGAGTAGGACTGGAACAAGGTTGATCAGGCTGTTTTTATTTTAAAGAGAAGCTAAATGGAATCCTTGGATTTTTCAATAGAGACCCAGGATACCGAAGCGAGAAATTGTATAAACCTTTATAAATCACTGGTTAGGCCCCAGCTGAAATATCCATTTCTGGGCTCCACACTTCAGGAAGGATGTCAGGGCCTTCGCAAGAGTGGAAAGGAGATTTACCAGAATGGCACCTGGGATAAGGGTCTTCAGTGATGTGAAGAGACTGGAGAAGCTGGAATCACTCACCTTCGAACAGAGAAGATTAAGGGGGCATTTGATAGAAGGGGTAGTATTCAAAATGGAATTGGATAAATACTTGAAGGGAAAAGTTTGCAGGGCTTTGTGCAAAGAGCAGAGGGAAATAGGACTAATTGTATGGCTCTTTCAAAGAGCTGGCACAGGCACAATGGGCCAAATGGCCACTTTCTTTGCTATATCATGCTATGATTCTATAGTCTGTTGGGACAATGAGTAAAGGAGCCTCCAGCCGATTACTAACCAGCAAGAAGCTTTTGTGGTACCAGCTGGCAGCTCCTGTCTGAGATGAGTTAGCTATTCTGAGTAGTAACACATTGCGTCTGAGTCCGAAAGTCATGCATTCAAGTCCCGCTCCAAAAAGTTGAGCACAAATGCTGACTAGTACACCCAGTCCAAAACTGAGGGAGCATGCTGCACTGTCAGAGGGACAGTGCTGAGGGGGCGTGCGGCACTGTCAGAGGGTCGGTGCTGAGGGGGCGTGCTGCATTGTCGGGGGGCAGTGCTGAGGGGGCGTGCTGCACTGTCGGGGGGCAGTGCTGAGGGAGCGTGCGGCACTGTCAGAGGGGCGGTGCTGAGGGGGCGTGCTGCACTGTCAGAGGGGCGGTGCTGAGGGAGCGTGCTGCACTGTCGGAGGGGCAGTGCTGAGGGGGCGTGCTGCACTGTCGGAGGGGCAGTGCTGAGGGAGCGTGCTGCACTGTCAGAGGGGCGGTGCTGAGGGGGCGTGCTGCACTGTCAGAGGGGCGGTGCTGAGGGGGCGTGCTGCACTGTCAGAGGGGCAGTGCTGAGGGGGCGTGCGGCACTGTCGGAGGGGCGGTGCTGAGGGGGCGTGCTGCACTGTCGGGGGGCAGTGCTGAGGGGGCGTGCTGCACTGTCGGAGGGGCGGTGCTGAGGGGGCGTGCTGCACTGTCGGAGGGGCGGTGCTGAGGGGGCGTGCTGCACTGTCGGAGGGGCGGTGCTGAGGGGGCGTGCTGCACTGTCGGAGGGGCGGTGCTGAGGGGGCGTGCTGCACTGTCGGAGGGCAGTGCTGAGGGGGCGTGCGGCACTGTCGGAGGGGCGGTGCTGAGGGAGCGTTCTGCACTGTCGGGGGGGCAGTGCTGAGGGAGCGTGCTGCACTGTCGGAGGGGCAGTGCTGAGGGGGCGTGCGGCACTGTCGGAGGGGCAGTGCTGAGGGAGCGTGCTGCACTGTCGGAGGGGCAGTGCTGAGGGGGCGTGCGGCACTGTCGGAGGGGCAGTGCTGAGGGAGCGTGCTGCACTGTCGGAGGGGCAGTGCTGAGGGAGCGTGCTGCACTGTCGGAGGGGCAGTGCTGAGGGAGCGTGCTGCACTGTCGGAGGATTAGGGAACGTATTTATGGAAGGTCTGTGGAGGGTGAAGGGCGAGGGAAGGCCTAGACAGAGGACAGGCTCAGGGTGGTGCTGAGAGGAGTCAGTCCTCCTGGTCCGATAATTCCTGGGCCTCCTGCCAATGCCAGCTTCCTCAGGCCTTCATTACCAGTCTGGCAACAATTTGATTTCAAAATTCACGTTCTTGTTTTCAAATCCCTCCCTATCTTCATAACCTCCTCCAGCCCTGTAACCCTACATGACCTCTCCTCTATTTCTTGCCATTCCCAAATTTAATCGCTCTAGCATTTGCGGCTGTGTCTTCAGTTACTTTGGTCCTAAGCTCTGGAATTTCGTCCCTAATCCTCTTCATCTGTCTCTCTCTCTCTCTCTCTTCTTTAAAGACGCTCCTTAAAACCTACATCTTTGACAAAGCTTTTAGTAACTTGTCTTCACATCCTCTTATGTGTCAAAGTTCCTTTGATAGTCAACACCAACTTGCATTTATATAGCCTTTACATAACCTTTTAACATAGTAAAACATTTCAAAGCACTTAATTGGAGAGTTATTAAGCAAAATTTGACACTGAGTCACGTAAGCAGATATTGAGCAGATAATGGAGTTTACATAGACTTGAAGATGGGAGGCCACCCAGGGAAATGTTGGGATGGTTGAGTCTAGAGGTAACAAAGGCCACAATGAAGGTTTTCAATAGCGGAGGAACACAGGTGGAGGCAGAGTCTGGCAATGTTAGGCAGGTAAAAATAGATAGTCTTAGTGATGGTGCGGATATGTGCTTGGAAGCTCGTCTCAAGGTCAAATATGACACTTCTCTTGTTAATCATCTTGGGATATTTTCTTGCTTCATTAATGTCCTTTAGAGAAGGAAATCTGCCATCCTTAACCAGTCTGGGCCTAGATGTGGCTCCAGTCCCACACCAATATGGTTGACACTTAACTGCCCTCTGAAATAACCCAACCAGCCGCTCAGTTGTATCAAGCCTATTACAAAAATGCAACACGGACTGCAGTGGTTCACCAAGGCGGCCATCATCACCTCCCCAGGGTGACGAGAGATGGGCAATAAATTCCGGATTTGCCAGTGACACCCACATCCCAAGGACGATACAGTTATGATGTGGCCTCATGTTTAAGGCGGCATATAAAGTTGGTTGTTGTTGATCGAGGCTGTGGTTAAAACTGAGACTTCAACCATTGAAATTAGGCCCCCCCTCACCAAAGGTTGGCTTCCCTGTGCCTGAATTCAAGTGGGGCAGGGTGGGTGGGGGGGGGGTGGGGGGATGGGTGGGTCGGGCCGGGTGGGGGGGACGGCGGGGTGCACAGATCTCACATGCTAGCCCCCTTAACATTTCCCACCGGCACCATTTACAGAGGGCGCAAAGGGTGAGGTGAGAAACTCAGCACTAGGGTGGGACTCAAACCCACGGCCTCCTTGACTCATCGGCGAGAGCGCTGCCAACTGGGCCACGTCCGACAAGAATAATGGGCTTTTCCACACTCCCTACAAGTTCTCACGTTAAGGAAAATGGTGAGGCGGGGCTGGCTTGGGGAGTGTATATTTTTCTTCAAGTGCCCATCAGCTGCTGATTTATGTAACATTCCTGGTTAAAGGAAAACCTTTCACACAATAACATCGGCCTGACACAGAACTGTTCCATATCAAAGTGAGCTGACTGCAATCATTCCCGCCCATTCACAGTTATTCCATCCCTTGGTGTTCTTTGTTTCTATGTGCCCTGACTTATTTTCATGTTGTTCCTTTTCCAATACTGAGTGTGACCAGCAACATTTTTTTAATAAAAGCCACAAGATGCAGGTAGACACAGAGATTCAACTCGGTTGTGACAAAGAGGCACATAGAAGCAGAGAGAGAGAGAGAGAGAAAGAACAATATCTTAGCCCCTCCTTGCCCTCACCCCTCTGTAACTTGCTCCAGCCCTATAACCCTCCGAGATATCTGTGTTCCTCTAATTCTGGCCTCTTGTGCATCCTTGAGTTTAATCACTCCACCATTGGTGACTGTGTTTCAGCTGTCTGGCCTCTAAGCCCTGGAATTCCCCTCCCTCAACCTCTCAGTATCTCTTTCCTCCTATAAAATGTTCCTTGAAACCTGCCTCTTTTTCCAGGCTTTTGATCACCTGTCCTAATACCTCCTTGTAACTAGACGTTGAATTTTATTCAGTTACGATTCCGTGAAGCATCTTGGGCATCTTACTGCATTAAAGGTGCTATGTAAATATAAGCTGTTGTTGTAGAGTGACAGTAATGAGATAAGGGCACAGCTGAAGAGAAACTAAGGGGATATGTGAAGAGAGGGAGGAATAAAGACTGAGAGAGAGAGACGGAGCGTACAGAGTGAGAAACATGCAACAGGCAGAGGCACAGGCAGACACAGGCAGAAAGAGATGGACATGCTCACTCACATTCATAACTTGAACACTCCCAGACACAAACGCAGTCACACACACACGCACACTCACCCGTGCACTCTTTCTCACACATAGATATACACAGGCAGAAAGAGATGGACTCATGCTTTTTTTGTTCACTCACGCTTGCGCATACGCATTCGCTCACACACTCGTGCACATGCACTCACATACACTCTCTCACGTGCACGTGCACTCACTCACAAACTCTCTCGCACAAACACGTCTTAGGCAGTCTCTCGGGATCAAGGATGATAAAAACAAAAAACTGCGGATGCTGGAAATCCAAAACAAAAACAGAAATACCTGGAAAAACTCAGCAGGTCTGGCAGCATCGGCGGAGAAGAACAAAGTTGACGTTTCGAGGACTCGAAACGTCAACTTTGTTCTTCTCCGCCGATGCTGCCAGACCTGCTGAGTTTTTCCTGGGATCAAGGATGACTTGCCTTCTCCCTTCGGCCGGTCACAAGCCAGGGTCTCCCATGAGGAAGCAGCGATATTTGACCTCTTCAGGGATGCTTTGAGGACATCCCTAAGGTGTTTCAGTTGTCTCCCTGGGAATCTTCGCCGCGACTGGGTTGCGAGTAGAGCAGTTGCTTCAGGACTTTGGTGTCTGGTGTATAAATGACATGTCCCGCACAGCGGAGCTGGTTTTGAACGATAGCGCCTCGATACAGGGCATGTTGGCTTGGGAAACAACACTGCGGTCAGTCTGCCTTCCTTGCCAATGGATTTGGAGAATCTTGCAAAGGCGTCACTGGTGATAGTAGCGCTTTGAAGTGCCAGCTGTAGGTTGTCCAAGTCTCTAAAGCAAATAGGAGCCGCGGGGATCACTGTCTGCCGCAGGGAAGATGATTAAGGATCCTTTTCAATTGCCTCCTCCCAGTGGCTGACGCACTCCTTCCAGAGTCACAGTGAGGTTTTCTCCCATTGAGAGGCACCACAGGCAAGATCTTCACTGCAAGGAACAGCACCAAGACACACACCCACACACACAGCAACGCGCACACACCAATGCTCGTGCCACCGCACGCCCCTACACATGCACACGCATACCACTACACAAGTGCACACACACACACACTCGCCTGCTCACTCACACACCACACAAACACGCACACACCCTCACTCTTACTCTCCCTCTTCCACACACTACTCCACAACCAATGGATCAGTTCTAAGCCCTGCAGTCCTGCTACATCCAGCCGTGAATGGTGGTGGACAATTAAACAACTCACTGGAAGAGGAGACTCCACAAATATCCCCATCCTCAATGATGGGGGAGCCCAGCACATCAGTGCAAAAGATAAGGTTGAAGCATTTGCAACAATCTTCAGCCAGAAGTACGGAGTGGGTGATCCATCTCTGCTTCCTCCAGAGGTCCCCAGTATCACAGATGCCAGTCTTCAGCCAATTCGATTCACTCCATGTGATATCAAGAAACAGCTGAAGACACTGGATACTGCAAAGGCTATGGACCCTGACAATATTCCGGCAATAGTACTGAAGACTTGTGCTCCAGAACTTCCCACGCCCCTAGCCAACCTGTTCCAGTACAGCTACAACAATGGCATCTACCCGGCAATGTGGAAAATTTCCTGGGTATGTCCTGTACACAAAAAGCAGGACAAATCCAACCTGACCAATTACCGCCCCATCAGTCTACTCTCCATCATCAGTAAAGTGATGGAAGGGAGTCATCAACAGTGCTATCAAGCGGCACTTGCTTAGCAATAACCTACTCACTAATGCTCTGTTTGGATTCTGCCAAGGCCATTCAGCTCCTGACCTCATTACAGCCTTGGTTCAAACATGGGCAAAGGAACTGAGCTCCAGAGGTGAGGTGAGAGTGACTGCCTTTGACATCAAGGCAGCATTTGACCAAGTGTGGCATCAAGGAGCCCTAGCAAAACTGGAGTCAATGGGAATCAGGGGAAAACTCTCCACTGGTTGGAGTCATACCTAACACAAAGGAAGATGGTTGTGGCTGTTGGAGGTCAATCATCTCAGTTCTAGGCCATCACTGCAGGAGTTCCTCAGAGTAGTGTCCAAGGCCCAACCATCTTCAGCTGCTTCATCAATGACCATCATAAGGTCAGAAGCAGGGGTGTTTGCTGATGATTGCACAATATTCAGCACCATTCACGACTCCTCAGATACTGAAGCAGTTCATGTCCTAGTGCAGCAAGACCTGGACAATTTCCAGGATTGGGCTGAAAATTGGCAAGTAACATTCATGCCACACAAGGGTCAGGCAATGACCATTTCCAATAAGAGAGAATCCAGCCATCCCCCCTTGACATTCAATGACATCACCATCACTGAATCCCCCACTATCAACATCCTGGGAGTTACCATTGACCAGAAACTGAACTGGGCTAGCCATATAAATACTGTGGCCACAAGAGCAGGTCAGAGGCTAGGAATCGTGCATGAGAAACTCACCTCCTGACTCCCAAAAGCCTGTCCACCATCTACAAGACACAAGTCAGGAGTGTAATAGAATACTCCCCACTTGCCTGAATGAGGGCAGCTCCCACAACACTCAAGATGCTTGACACCATCCAGGACAAAGCAGCCGCTTGATTGGCACCACATCCACATTCACTCCCTCCACTCTGACGCACAGTAGCAGCAGTGTGTACCATCTACAAAATGCAGTGCTGAAACTCACCAAAGCTCCTTCGACAGCACCTTCCAAACCCACGACTGCTACCACCTAGAAGGACAAGGGCAGCAGACACATGGGAACACCACCACCTGGAAGTTCCCCTCCAAGCCACTCACCATCCTAACTTGGAAATATATCGGCTGTTCCTTCACTGTCGCTGGGTCAAAATCATGGAACTCCCTCCCTAACAACACCGTGGGTGTACCTACACCACAGGGACTGCAGCGGTTCAAGGAGGCAGCTCACCACCACCTTCTCAAGGGAAATTAGGGATGGGCAATAAATGCTGGCCCAGCCAGCGATGCCCACGTCCCATAAATGAGTAAAAACCCGCATGTGCGCGCACACATACACACACACACACTCTCACTCCCACACACACGCTCTCTCACTCCCACACGCACACAGGAAGCTAACTAGACCAATTTGCTTGCTTTGTTTATAGACACAGTGTTTATTCCAGTGCAGACTGATATAAGTATATCAGAGAGAAAGTGGGACTGAATGAACTTCCCGACCTGGGGACCGATGGTATTTCTGCATTCTCTGAAGCTGATTTAAAATCTGAACTGACCTGTGCACCCTGTAGACCCAGTGAACCACTCCATGGAGGCTACAGTACAGAAACAGGCCATTTGGCCCAACTGTTCAATGCCAGTGATTACACATCACTTCGACAATATGCAAAATTACGAGGGATTTTGATAGTTTCCACTGGTAAGTGAGTGAGTAACTAGATGCCATAGATTTCAAATGATTGACACAAGAACTAGAGAAAGAAATGAGAAGAGATTTCTTCACACAGTGGGTTGTTAAGATCTAGAGCACAGCACATGAAAGTATTGCACAAGAAGATTTCATAAGAGAATACAATTGGACACTTACTTGAGGGGACCCATTTGCAGTGCTCATAGATAAAAAGGCTGAAGTGTGATACCAAATTGAATGGCCCTTTCAAAAAGCTGGCATAGGCATGATGGGCTGAGTGGCCTCATTCAGTGCTGCAAGATTCTATGATTAAATAAAAACATCAGATCAAAGAGATAGGAGCAGGAGTAGACCATTTGGCCCCTCGATGCAGCTCCGCAAATCAATAACATTGTGGCTGGCCTGAACGTGGGCTTAACTCCACTTTCCTGCCTGTCCCCCCATAACACTCGACTCCCTTGTCGATCAAAAATCTGTCCAACTCGGCCTTGATTCAGTGACCCAACCTCCACTGCTCCCTGGGACAGAGAATTCCAAAGACTAACAACCCTCTGAGAGAAGGAATTCCTCTGCATCTCGGTCTTAAATAGCAGACACCTTGTTTTGAAACTGTGCCCCCAAACTTCATCTGACCTCCATCAGCATAATCCCCACTTCCTTTCCCAGCCCCCACCCCTTCATGTTAACTCCAAGCCTGCTCAGTCCTTGGACTAATTTTAAAAAAAGAAACCTTCCCAAGCTGGCTTAGAGTCACAAGATCGTCAGGGACAATTTTATTTCGCTCTTCTCGCCCCACGTTTGTCACTGGAGAGTGTTTCCGGGGATACAGCCAGTCACGGGTGCGGATTGGCCCTGGTTATCGGGGATAATCGGGGAACGCAGGCCGATCGTTATGAAGGTTTGGGGAATGGTTTCAGTAAAAAAAAAAGTTCACAGTCAGGATTTGTTGCCAATTGGGTAAAAGGCCACAGATGTGAAGCTGGAGGAAGGGAGTAGGTTTTGCCAGCTCTCTAGGAATACCCAAGATTCTTCCGGGATTGGAGATTAATCTCTAGGATTCTGCTGTAACAGAAAAACATTGGGGCGTTAACAAGTTGCGCTTTTTCTTTTGTTTTATTTTATCAGCTATGACAGTATTGGCAACGGGGGTGGGGGAGGGAAAAGGTTGTTTGGTTAAGAGTCGAGGATCATCTGATCGGACAATAAAGGGTGGAATCTCTTATTGCCTTTGCTTTCAGATGATCATTTCCAATTCCCAACATCAATGGCTTCTGAGCTCTGACCGCCTGAGCGATCTTTCCGGAGGCAGCCAATGAACAGGCAGCCTCTGGGAGCCCCGTCCAATTAGGGACAGTGGGCGGACTGCACAGGCGGGAGAGCCAATCGGAGCTCCTGAGGCTGTGGGCGGTCCCCAGCCCCATCGCGAGAGGTAGGGACTGCCACAGAAGGGTGGGAGACTGCGAAGGGAGGGGCGTCTCAAGGTGGAAACGCCCTCTGAATACCTTTTAAAAATAACTTGTGGCCCCAGCTGCCAGGCTGTTTTTGGGCCCAGGTTTATTCAAAGGTGGAACGATTTGGAGATCAGTTTAGATTTTAGGTAAGGGTATTGAGAGCTAAGTAGTTATTTCAGCTCATGGGGGAGACAAAAACACAGGACCATCAATATAAGATAGTCACTAATAAATCCAATAGGGGATTCTGGAGAAACCTCTTTGCCCAGAGAGAGAGAGATGAGAATGTGGTACAGGGGGGGTTGGGGTGAATCTCATCGATGCATTTGAGGGGAAGCTAGACAAACACATGTGGGAGAAAGGAATAGAAAGATGTGTTGATAGCAGGGAGATGAAGAGGGATGAGAGGACACTTGTATGGAGCATAAACACTAGCATGGACCAGATGCACTGAATGGATTTTTTCAGTGCTGTACATTCTACGTCCTTGTACAATTTGTGTTTTCACTCCATGTAACTTTGTTGTTCTGGGTCAAGTACGAAAGGAAAAGATCTCAGACGTATCGCAGTAGCTTAGAGCGAACCATTTGATGTTTCACATATACACAAGGTCAGGATCTGCTCTCCAATTCTATCTGAGAGAGTAAATGTTTACTGTTTCCTTATTCCCTTCTCTCGCTGTCTCCATTTGGTGATTGGTATCTTTCTCTCGTTTGTGTTTTTTAATCTTATCTATTCCAGTGCTCCTGTCTCCAGTCACCCGCTCCTGCAGCCTACCGTCTCTGAGATGGGACCGGGAGGGTGCTGGTGGGGGCGGGCTGTCCTTCACCTGTTGGTGGATGGTGTTGGCTGCTCTCCCAAGGCAACCAGCTGCACCGTGGGGTTCATTGTTTGGTGCTTTCAGAAACTGGGCCCTGACTAGGATTTGCCAATGCTCGAGTGTCCTGGAATTAAAGATTAACCTTCTGGGCACCACGATTTCTCCAAAACAATGATGGGACAGGGGTCTGTGTCTGTGATTTCCCCCACATGGTGATGGGACAGGGGGTTGTGTCTGTGATTTCTCCCACACGGTGATGGGACAGGGGTCTGTGTCTGTGATTTCCCCCACACGGTGATGGGACAGAGGTCTGTGTCTGTGATTTCCCCCACACGGTGATGGGACAGGGGTCTGTGTCTGTGATTCCCCCACACGGTGATGGGACAGGGGTCTGAGTCTGTGATTTCCCCCACATGGTGATGGGACAGAGGTCTGTGTCTGTGATTCCCCCACACGGTGATGGGACAGGGGTCTGTGTCTGTGATTTCCTCTGCTCCCTAACTCCACTCCCTCACCTTGTTTGAAAGGTCGGACCAATGGCAAAATGCCCCTCCAACCCTTTCCCACTCCTCCTGACCTGGACTTCTACAGGTACAATTGATAAAGAGAATGATAGTTTATGGGATTTAACATAGCGAATCTCATCCATCACCAATCTCATGCTCCTCTGATATGCAAAGTACACAGTAGCTGTTTTAACAAGGACAGATTGTCTTTTAAATCTCACTGTTGGCAGAACTAATCACTTTCTATACAGCCTGTCATTGGGATTCAGCCCGTCTGAGAGCATCTAACTACATTGGTGAGCTCTGTGTTGTCAGACAGAAATGTTCTGCACAAAAAGTAAACTGCTTCATTCTGTTATGTGCTGAAAAGATTGACTGAAATTTAATCCCAGGGTATCAACACTGGTGACACAAACCATCAAACCAATAATCCTAAGAACATAAGGCCATTCAGTCCCTCAAGCCTGTTCCACCGTTCATTTAGATTGTAGCTGGGCTGTATCCTAACTTCACCTCCTTGCCTTTGTTCCATAACCTTTAATGCCCTCGTCCAACAACAATCTATTAATCTCAGAATGGTTCAGTTGACAGGGAGAGTGTTTCAGATTTTCGCTATCCTTTTTGTGAAGAAATGCTTCCTGACGTGACCCTGACTATTTGGTTGCCGGCATTTACACTGGAAAAGCACTGCAAGAAACTTCTGTCACATGCACCATCTCCTCAAAGCTGGGGAAAGGCCCGGGCGCTCTTTTCTCTAGAAAAGAGAAGGCTGAGAGTGGTGGGGGGGTTGGGGGGGTGGGGGGACCCGATGGATATCTTCAAAATGATGATGGGGTTTGTTGGGCTGGATACAGAGATGTTTCCACTTGTGAGAGCAGAGAACAAGAGTCAGGGCCCATAAATGGAAGAGAGTCACTAATACCCTATAGGGCAGGGGACGTGAACCCTTTTCTTATTTCAGGCCGTTCACACATAGGCAAGATCACACGCACGTAAAAATAAATTTAATTTCGTTTTTTTAGCGAGAATACAGAAAAGTTCAACTCAGCCGCTGTTTTAATGTGACAGCTGAATTTGAATATCATACTGTTAAATATTATTATAGAAATCCAGCTGACGCTTTTATCCAAAGCGAATTCATAACGATGATGGTAAATGCTCTTTTGAAGGCACTGCTGTCATAGGTCTATATTTTTAGAAATCTTAAAAACAAAAAACTGCAGATGCTGGAAATCCAAAACAAAAACAGAAATACCTGGAAAAACTCAGCAGGTCTGGCAGATGCTGCCAGACCTGCTGAGTTTTTCCAGGTATTTCTGTTTTTGTTTTTAGAAATCTTGCTGCAGGCCAGATGGGATTGAGCAACGGACCGGATCCAGCCCACGGGCCATAGGTTCCCCACCCCTGCTATAGGGGAAATCCTATAGGGAACTCAGGAGAAACTTTCGAGTGATTAGAATGTGGAACTCGCTACCACAGGGAATAGGTGAGGCGAATGGTTATGGGGAAGCCAGATGAAACACATGAGAGAGAAAAGAATGAAGAAAGATGAATGAAGAGGGTTGGGAGGAAGCACAAACACTAGCACAGGCCAGTTGGGCAGAATGGCCTGTTTCTGCGCTGTTAATTTTAAATAATTCAGTATCCAGTAGCAAAGTTTGTGGCTGTCAGATATTCAATTCAACTCCTTCATTTAACGGGTTATTTTGGGAGGGCAGGAAGGGATGGCAGGAAGTAAATTTAGAGCCTTTATTCAGCACTAGACTGGGATTCATTTGCAGACAGAAGTCTTGTAATTATCATAAACGATTAAGATTAATAGATGCTCTTGAAGGCTGTTGCTGCAGTTTTAAGTAACATTTTTTTGAGGCCTATCTAAAATCCAAACTCCCCACCCCTCTCACTAACCCCAGAAGACCAACCGTCATGCATTGGCCTACAACCTTTTAGAAGTTGGCACAGGACGTAGGCTAGCAGAATGGGCAGACACGTGGGCAGATGGGATTGAATATCAAGAAGTGTGAGGTGATGCATTTTGGCAGAAGGGGTAGAGCCGATATGTACCTTAATGGCACTGTGTACAGGAACAGAGGGTCTTGGATGCATGTGTGTAGATCTTTAAAGATGGCAGGACACATTGGGAGAGTAAAAATAGAAAATGCTGGAGGAACTCCAGCAGGTCTGGCAGCATCTGTGGAGAGAGAAACAGAGTTAACGTTTCAAGTCCATATGACTCCTCTTCAGAGCTGAAGAGAGACAGAATTACTACATTGAGAGAGTAGTTAGCAAAACATATGGGATCTTGAGTTCCATAAATAGATGCATTGAGTACGAAAGCATGATGTTCATTTTTAGCATTAAAAAGGTTAGGCTACAACTACAATATTGCATCCAGTTCTGGTTAAGTGCAGTTTAGGAAGGATGTGAGGGTGTGGAGGAGATTTACCAGAACCATTCCAGGGATGAGGGATTTTACCTACAAGGTTCGGTTGGAGAAGCTAAGGTTGTTCTCCTTGGAGCAAAGGAGATTGAGGGGAGATTTGACAGAGATGTACAAGATTATTAAAGATTTAGATAAGGTAGACAAAGAAAAGCCATTCCCTTTAGTTGATATTGCAAGGATCAGAGGGTACAGATTTAAGGTTTTTGGCAAGAGATGCAACAGGGAATGTGAGGAAAAATTTCTTTCACACAGCAAGTGGTAATAACCTGGAACTCGCTGCCCAGGGCAATGGAAAGGGAGGTGATGAATGGTGTCAAAAGGAGATTGGGTGGGCAATGAACTTGTGGGGCTACAGGGATAGAGGACTGACTGGATTACTCTACATAGAGCTAGCATGGACTCAGTGGGTCGAACAGCCTCCTTTTGTGCTCTAAATGGTTCTATGATGACACTTGGTTTGGGGAAGGGATTGGAACCTGATCTGGAACACGCCAATTACAGGATCATACATCTACCTTAGCCTTTCACTTTCTCTTAACATTTGTATAAATATATTCTTCACCATCTCTTTCTAGTTGCTTTGCGATATCTCTTGCCCTGTCGCTCTATAGGCAATGCACTCTTCGAAACATATGAGCATAACTGCAGAGTACACCATTTAACTCCCTAAAGAAAAAAAAGGTGTGCATTTATATAGCTCCTTTCACAACCTTAGGACATCCCAAAGTGCTTTACAGCCAATTAAATACTTTTTGAAGTGTAGTCAGTGTCGTAATGTAGGAAATACAACTTGCGCACAGCAAGATCCCATAAACAGCAACATGGCGAATGAGCAGATCATCTGTTTTTAAGCATTGTTTGAGGGGTTTCTAACGTTCCAACCCTTGCACCTTTTTTGAATTACCCGTGAGCTTGGGGAGCCTATAGTTCCCTGTTGCTTTCTCCATGGCAACACCTCGGCCAATCGGAGTTGACTTGCCAACCAATCAGCAGCCTTTTCTCCCATGGTCTAAATTGTTACGATCATTTGAAATTTGGCATTCTTTTAACATGATAACATGCCTCTCCTTTGCTCAATATTCGAAGAGTAACAATACTTCCAAAAATACTCCCTGCTTCATTGGCAGGAAAGCGATTTGGGATGTCTGGAGGTCATGACAGGCGCTATGACAATGCAATTTGTTTTTATTTAAATGAGGGCCATTAGTGAAATTGCTGCTCCGTTTGGCGGGAGGGGAATTAACTCTCCATAAACCAAGTTAAAATCCACCCCCTCCCCTTCCCGCACACTGGGTCAGATTTGTTGATTGAACACAGATCAGGGGTGAAACCTGCGGTAATCAAAGAAAAATACAGCGGATGCTGGAAATCCGGGGGAAAAAAAAACAGGAAAGGCTGGAAAAACTCAGCAGGTCCGGCAGCTTCTGTGGAGAGAGAAACTGAGCCAAAGCCTCGAGCCCCGGCGCTCTGAAGAAGAGTCACGTGGACTCAAAGGCGTTGGCTCGGTTTCTCTCTCCATGAAATCTGGGATCTTGCTGATCTGTGTGGGGCTCAGAGCCACGTTGTTTCCCCCCCCCCCTACCCCCACCCTTGCCCACTCAGTTCAGTGAAACTGTTTTGTTTCGAATCCCTTGCACCTAATTTTATTTCATGCGCCTATTAACTAAAAACATCGACTCCTGGGATGTTCGAAACCAGCTGTTTTGCTTTACAGTAACCTCTCTCTCCCACGCCTTTGTGTTTTTTTTTATATTCCCAGGCAGTGAAGATTCGGTAAAGCACACTAACTGTTTGTGTGCCTCTCACCCCCGCAGATGGACTGTGTCAACATCTCTCTCTCTCTTTTAAAACAGATCCTGTACTTTTTCCCATGTTTTTTTTCTTGTGTGTTTGGCAGGAAAAGGTCAGTTTATTCAGGAAATGTTTAGGATGTTTGCCAGGGTACTTGCCAGCTCTGAATCTTTCTGAAGAAGGATAGGCAGGAGCAGGGCCCATGCGGGTGAGAGAGAGCGTTGCTCGTTTATGTATGCGGGGGTGGGAGTGAGGCAGCTATGATTTGAAACATCGGGAAAAGCTGGTGCCTGAACAGATCCTTTTTTCCAATTTGCACAGAATGGGACCCATCACTTGAAGCAGACCAAGAACAGTGGAACAAACACTGTTGATTTCTGATCCCTCAGCAGAAGCCTCGAGGAGCGATCTAATCGAGGTGTTTAAAGCAACAAACAGGATTTGGCAGGGTAGATGTGGAAAAGCTATTCCCTCTTGCGTGGTATATTCAGAGTCATCGGTAATCCCCTTGAGATTCAATGGGATATTTGATCATTTCTTTGTCCTCTGATGATTTTCAACCAAATACTTTTTCCATTATTCAGGGTTAAATGTCTCCTCCTTTTAGATGATATCTGTATCCTGGGAGAGTGAGTCTCTGTGATAATTTTGCTCAATAACTCATTGCTTGGTGTTTATTAAAGTACGTGCGAAGTTTGGAGAAGCTGGGATTGTTCTCCTTAGAGCAGAGAAGGTCAAGGGGAGATCTAATAGACATTCAAAACCCTGAAGTGTTTTGATATATTAAATAAGGACAAACTGTTTCTAGCAGCAGGAGTGACAGTAACCAAAGGGTAGATCTAAAGCAATTGTTAAAAGAAGCAGAGGCAAGATGAGAAAGTATTTATTTACTCAGTAAGCTGTTATGATCTGGAATGTGCTGCCTGAAAGGGCGCTGGAAGCAGATTCAACACTGACTTTTAAGAGGGAATTGGATAAAGACTTGAAGGGACAGGGCTACAGGGAAAAAGTGGGGGAGTGGGATTAATAGTCCTTTCACAGAGCCAACACAGGGAAGGTAGTTTTACAGGCTTCCTTCCACGTTGTATCTCTCTGTGATTCTATGATTCTACGTTCAATGTGAATGCAACAAATAACCTTAGTGCTGCAGTGCTGGGGAGCAACGCACATTTCGCACTGTGTCAGTGCCCAGTGCCATCGCAGAACAGGTTAGATGCAGAAATGAAAGCGTTGGAACTGAACCTGGGCAGTAGGGTTGCCAGCACCTCCAGGACTGGACTGGAGCCTCCAAGAATTAAAGACAGATCTCCAGGAGAAAAATCATAGGGGCATTTAAAAATATTGTATTTTCGTTGAACACTTTTCTTTGCCAGCCATTTTAAAAAATCAGAGATTGGGAAAAGAGTTTATTTCACTTAAAGTCAAGTATCATCTAGTCATAGGGTGACCAGATTTTCAAAAGTTAAAAGCGGGAGACCTTGAAAAGCCATGGGAAGGTGGTGCTCCATGGTGATTGATATGTTGGGTGACCAATGGGAGGGAGGAGATGGGGGGAGGGCAGTAGAAAGTGGAGCGGTCATACGAACATACATACGAACATACGAATTAGGAGCAGGAGTAGGCCACTTGGCCCCTCGAGCCTGCTCTGCCATTCAACAAGATCGTGGCTAATCTGGATGTAAACTCAACCCAACGTTCCTGCCTACCCCCGGTAACCTTTCACCCCCTTGTTAATCAAGAATCTATCTAGCTCTGCATTAAAAATACCCAAAGACTAGTATTCCACCCCCTTTTGAATTCCAAAGACTCTCAATCCTCTGAAAGAAAATTGTTTCTCCTCGTCTCTGCCTTCAATGACCGACCTCTTATTTTTAAACAGTGACCCCGAGTTCTAGATTCTCCCACAAGAGGAAATATCCTCTCCACATCCAACCTGTCAAGACCCCTCAGGATCTTATATGTTTCAATTAAGTCACCTCTTACTCTTCTAAATTCCAGTGGATACAAGTCTAACCCGTCCAACCTTTCCTCATAAGACAACCTGCCCATTCCTGGTATTAGTCTAGTAAACCTTCTCTGAACTGTTTCTAACATATTTACATCTTTCATTAAATAAGGAGACCAGTACTGTACACAGTACTCCAGATGTCATCTCACCAGTGCCCTGTATAATTGAAGCATAACCTCCCTACTTTTGTATTCAATTCCCCTAGCAATAAACGTTAACATTCTATTAGCTTTCCTAATTACTTGCTGTACCTGCATGCTAACCTTTTGTGATTCATGCACTAGGACACCCAGATCCCTCGATTCTCAGAGCTCTGCAATCTCTCACCATTTAGATAATAAGCTTCCCTTTTATTTTTCCTGTCAAAATGAATGATTTCACATTTGCCCACATTATGCTCCATTTGCCAGATCTTTGCCCACTCACTTAACCTATCTGTGTCACTTTGTAGCCTCCTTACATCCTCGTCACAATTTACTTTCCTACCTATCTTTGTGTCATCAGCAAATTTAGCCACCATGCCTTCAGTCCCTTCATTCAAGTCATTTATATAATTTGTAAAAAGTTGAGGTCCCAGCACTGATCCCTGTGACATACCACTCGTCACATCGTGCCAACCGGAAAAAGACCCATTTATGCCAACTCCCTGCTCCCTGTTAGCTAGCCAATCTTCTATCCATGTCAATATGTTACCCCTACACCATGAACTTATATTTTCTGCAATAACCTTTGATGTGGCACTTTATCAAATGCCTTCTGGAAATCTAAGTATAGTACATCCACCAGTTCCCCTTTATCCACAGCATGTGTGACTCCTTCAAAGAACTCCAATAAATTGGTTAGACATGATTTCCCTTTCACAAAAACATATTGACTCTGCCGGGTTGCCATGAATTTTTCTAAGTGCCCTGTCATAACTTCTTTAATAATAGCTTCCAACATTTTCCCTATGACAGATGTTAGGCTAACTGGCCTATAGTTTCCTGCTTTCTGTCACCCTCCCTTTTTGAATAAAGGAGTTATATTTGCTATTTTCCAATGTAATGGAACCTTCCCCGAATCTAGGGAATTTTGGAATATTAAAACCAGTTAATCAACTCTCTCACTAGCCACGTCTTTCAAGACCTTAGGGTGAAGTTCATCTGGACCTGGGGATTTGTCAGCCCCACAGCGCCAACAATTTGCTCAATACCACTTCCCTGGTGATTGGAATTTTCCCATGTTCCGCCCTCCCTTCCATTTCCTGATTTACAGCTATTTCCAGAATGTTACCTATGTCCTCAATAGTGAAAACTGAAACAAAATGCCTGTTTAATTCGTCCGCCATCTCCCTACTTTCCATTGTCAATTCCCCAGACGCACTCCCTATAGGGCCAACACTCACTTTGTTAACTCTTCTCTTATTTAAATATCTATAGAAACTCTTACTATCCATCTTTATACTGCTAGCTAGCTTTCTCTCGTACTCTAATTTTTCCCTCCTTATTAATCTTTTTGTCATTCTTTGCTATTCTTTATATTCTTTCCATTCTCTGACCTTCCACCTGTCTTTGCATAATTACATGCTTTTTCTTTAAGTTTGATACTGTCTTTAATTTTTTTAGTTAACCACGGAAGGTGGGCCCTCCCCTTGGAATTTTTCTTTCTCATTGAAATGTATGTATTCTGTGTATTCTGAAATATCCCTTTAAATGTCTGCCACTGAACCTCTATTGACATATCCCTTAATATCATTTGCCTGTTCATTTTAACTAGCTCTGCTTTCATACCTTCCTAACTGCCCTTATTTAAGTTTAAAAAACTAGTCTTTGACTCATTTCTCCCTCAAAATGAATGTAAAATTCAATTACGTTATGGTCACTGCTACCTAGGGGTGCCTTCACTAGGAGGTTATCAATTAATCCTATCTCGTTGCTCAATATCAGGTCTAGTATAGCTTGCTCTGAGGCTCCAGAGCAAGCTGTTCTAAGAAACTATCCCGAAAATATTCTATGAACTCCTCATCTATGCTGCCTTTGCCCATCTGATTTTCCAGTCTATATGTAGATTAAAGTCCCCTAGGATTATTGCTGTTACAATTAGGGGGCCTGTACACCACTCCTACAAGTGTCTCCTTGCCTTTATCATTCCTCATCTCAACCCAAAATGCTTCTACATCCTGGTTTCCTGAACTTAGGTCATCCCTCTCTAATGTGCTGATACCATCATTACTTAACAGAGACACTTCTCCACGTTTTCCTAACTTCCTGTCCTTCCTATATGTCACGTACCCTTCAATATTCAGGTCCCAATCTGTCTCCTGTAGCCATGTCTCTGCAACGGCTATCAAATTGAACTTATTTATTTCCATTTTCGCTAACAGTTCACCTGTTTTGTTTTGAATGCTGCGTGCATTTAGATATAGAGCCTTTAGTTTTGTCCTTTTATTATTTTTGTAGCATCTAGCCTTATCTGCTGATTTACTCTTAGAATTGTACTCTCCGCCCTTTCCTGTCACAGCCTGTTTATCATTTCCCATATTAATATGTGTCTCTCTTGCCTTGTCTCTACTCTGTTTGGTTTACCACATCTTCCCAAATTAGATCCCTTGCCCCTACTATTCCGTTTAAAGCCCTCTCTACTTCCCTAGTTAGGGGGCAGCTTGTGAGGACACCAGCCCCAGCATAGTTCAGGTGTAGACTGTCCCAATGGTACAGATCCCACTTTTCCAAATACTGGTGCCAGTGCCCCACAAACTGGAACCCATTTTTCCCAGACCAGTCTTTGAGCCACACATTCATTTCTCTAATCTGATTCCCAGATATTATTACCTTTGAGGTTCTGCTTCCTAATTTGGTGTCGTGTGATGACATCTCCCAAACTACGTCCAGCCAGAGTTGGCAACCCTAGTGGCAATGCTCAGCAACAACAAAAATCACAGGCCTGAATTTATATAGCTCCTTCAACATAGTAAAGCGCCCCAGGTCAAACAAAATTTGAAAATGAGCCACATAAGCAGATATGAGGAAAGGTAACCAAAGGCTGGTTTCAACAAAGTAGTTTTTAAGGATCATCTTAAAGGAGGATAGAGACGGAAGAAATTCCAGAGCTTTAGGGCCTGGACAGCTGAAGGCACATTGGACAATTGTCGAGCGATGGAAATCGGGAAATGCACTCGTGTAAGACTCCCTGATGACTGCTTCACGATGGTTTCCTGCAGGCGAGCAGCCTTGCCCATTTATCTCTCTAAATATGGTAGCAGCTGGGACTCCGGCCTCAATAGGGTGGATGTGATGACTCCCCCCCCACTCCCGCCTTGATTTCTAAATCTCGGCCGCCCATTTCTCATGTGTAAGATAGGAGGCCGTGTGTTGCATTTCCCCTCCCGGAGTGCAGCAGTTCCCTTGCTGGTCAAGTAATTCCAGAGACTGAGAGTTCAAATCATTTGGGAACCTGGTGTCAGTAAAAGTGACCGTGAAACCGATGCCTCACCCACTCCGGGCCTATCTGTGACTCCAGTCCCACGCCAACGCGGTCGACTCTTAATTGCCCTCCGGAGTGACCTCGCAAGACGCACAGCTGCGTCACCACCTTCTCGAGGACAATTGAGGAATGTGCAATAAATGCAGCCTCGCCCGCGAAACCCACATCCCGAGGACAAATTATTTTTTTAAGAGAAGCACCCCACACCCCCTCCTAGTGCAGAATGAAAGCGAACCAATTTGGCACTTTAATTGGAATGTATTTATTTTTATGATGGATTCTGGAGATCTAAAGGAAAATGAAAATGCATAAGGAATCTGGGTTGTCTCTGCTGGACTTCAGGGAACTATCATTAGGTTATATATGTTGAAGGCAGGAAATAATTAAGTGCTGTTCCCTTGACCCCTCCTATGAACAGTTGGAAGTGCAGCAGAGTACGAGAGAGTTTGAAGCGGGTTCAAAGCTTTGGCTAAGGCTGAATTTGACTGCGGTTGTCACGGCAACCACAAGCTTACGTGTTTCAAAAAATTTGTTGCATTTCTCATGAAAATAAAGGCCAGCAGAGGGCAAGGCACGATATCAGCAGTGGAGGGTGGGGGGGAGATCAGTCAAAAGGGAAAGAAATATACTAACAGAGGACGTGGGACGGGAGGAAAACTCTGGCAACCGGCGGGTTCTTGAGTCACACTGTATGTTTTTACAGAGAGGCCCAGGAATTCCAGGAATCTGTGGATTTCCCGCTGAAGCTGATATGAAAGCCAAGTCAGGGAAAGTCTTCAGGGAGGATCAGTCTTGTGACTTGATTTCCCGCTGCTGCACTAAGCCATTCAAAGTCATAAGGTCCATGGTCTTGAATCCCCAGCCTTGCATTTGTACAGTGACTTTCACTACCTCAGAATGTCTAAGAGTTCCTAAGTTTTTGAGGCATAGTCCGTGTTTTCATGTAAGAAACATCAAAATGTTTGCAAACTTGGTGTCATATTTGACCCCAAGCTTCCAGAGCCACATATCTGCTCCACAATGAAGACTCCCTACATCCATCTCCATAACGTTGCCCCGTACCAACACTGTCTCAGCACTGCTGCTGCAGAATCCTTCATCCAATACTTTGTTATCGCTAGACTTGACTATTCCGACGCTGTTATGACCAGCCGCCCACCTCCACCCACCTCTAACCTTCCCTAAACTTAAGCTGATCCGAACTCTGCTGCCTCGTTCATGTCAGATCTGTTCACCCATTCGCCCCCTGTGATCGCTGGTCCAGCAACATCTTGACTGAAAAATTCTCATCCTTGTTTTCAGATCCCCTCCTGGCTTCCCCCACCCCGCCCCACCCCACCCCACCCCATCTGTGTAATTTCCTCCAGCCCTACAGCTCTCCCAGATAACTATGCTCCTCTAATTCTGGCCTCTGGAGCATCCCTGATTTTAATCACTCTACCATTGGCGGCCATGCCTTCAGTTTCCTGGAGCCCAACCTCTGGAATTCCCTCCCTAAAATTCTCTACCTCCCTTTCTCCCTTAAAATCTCCCACTTTGACCAAGCTTTTGGTCGTCTGCCTTATTATCTTGTCAAATTTTGTTTGATAGTGCTCCTGTGAAGCGCTTTGGAACATTTTACTATGCTAAAGGCACCATATAAAAACAAGTTGTTGTTGAAAAGCAGCAACCAACTCGTTCACATCAAGCTGTCTCAGCTCAGCATTGTCCAAGTCATCAGTTTTTTAGCAGTGTTGGCTAAGGGATAAATATTGGCCCAGGACACTGGAGAGAACTCCCCTAGTCGCCTTTGAAATAGTGCCATGGGATCTTTTATATCTGCCAGAGAGGGCAAACTGGGCCCTGGTTTGCGCTACCAACAAAACAGCACTCACTCAGTACTGCACCAGGAGTACCAGTGTAGATTTGTGTTTGAATCTTTGGAGTTTTTTTTAAACTTATTCTTTCAAGGGACATGGGTGTCACTGGCATGGCCAGCATTTGTTGCCCATCCCTAATTGCCCTTGAACTGAGTGGCTCACCACACCATTGTAGAGGGCTGTTAAGAGTCAACCACATTGCTGTGAGTCTGGAGTCACATGTAGGCCAGATTTCCTTCCCTAAAGGGCATTAGTGAACCAGATGGGTCTTTACAACAACAGTTCTGTGGCCAGTATTACTGAGACTGGCTTTTCAATTCCAGATTTATTAAGTGAATTTAAATTCCACCAGCTGCCACAGTGAGATTTGAACTCTTGTTTAAGCCTGGGCCTCTGGTTTACTAGTCTGGTGACATTACCACTACGCCATCGTCTCCTCCTCAATCGTGGGCTTGAACCCACAACCCTCTGATTCAGAAGTGAGAGTGCTACCCTCTGAGCTAGAGCCAAAGCCATGAGCCATTCACCCCTCTCCTCATAATGTACAGCCCAGTGTGTCGGTATGTGACACTGGACTGTGCGGCAACCTGTCCTGGTACCAGTGATGTCAGCAACTGCAGCGAACGTGAAAGAGAAGTGGAGCCACTTTCAGAAAATCAGTGAAATTCCTCCTCCATCTCAGGAAGTCAATCCCAGGGGCAGGGGGAAGAGAGGGAAAAGTGATGTTGGGGTTAAAATTGTGTTCGAAAATTCCAGCAGACCATTATTATTTCCCACAGTGCTCCTGCGAACCGATAGGGATGTTTAGCTACGACCCCAGCACCGAATATAACAACAACTTATATTTATATAGCTTTCTTAGCGTAGCGAAGCATCCCAAGGCACCTCACAGGAGCATTATAGATCAAAATAGGGCACCAAGCAGCAGGTCGGATGACCAAAAGCTTGGTCGGAGAGGTTTTAAGGAATGACTTGAAGGAGGAAAGAGAGGTGGAGAGGTGTAGGGAGGGAATTCCAGAGCTTGGGGCCTAGACACCTGAAGGCATTGCCAGCAATGGTGCAGCGATTATAGTTGGGGATCTGCAAGAGGCCAGAATTAGAGGAGCGCTGATATCTCAGAGTCATGGGGTTGGAGGAGATTACGGAGACGATGAGGGTCAAGGCCATGGACAAATTTGAAAACAAGGGTGAGAATTTTAAGGTCAAGCCATCCCTTGACCGGGAGCAAATATAGGTCGGCGAACCCAGGGGAATGGGACTTGCTGTCAGTTAAGACACAGACAGTAGAGTTTGATGTAGTAGTGTTACATTAAAGGTGGTACATAAATGCAAGTTGTTGTTGCATTACTGGGTGAATATTCCGCCACATTGTACTCTTATATCCTCCTTACTAAGGTCTGCTGTTCCTTGTGGTAACCGTAAAATTGAATTTGTACCCTTGACAATATGAGACTAACAATATTGTTTTTTGTGTTTTTCAGCTGATGGTCCTCCTGGTCTTTTTGAGGATGTCCACCATTCGATGGGATCTTTTTCTTGCAGGTACCTATCACAAAGGGGATGGTGTGCTCAGACCATAAAGCTAATTGGTTTCAGCCAGTCTGATGACCATCCATGTGTTGGAGTTGGGGAGGGGGTGGGTTTTGGGCAGTGACAGACTCGGGTCAAGGGACATTCATCATAACCAGGAGGGCTGCAGGTGACACAAGATTGGGCAGTATCACTCTCGGGTATTAAATTTAATCTGGTCACGCTCCTGTGAAGCACCTTTACTACATTAAGGGCGCCATATGAATGCAAGGTTTGCTGCTTGGTTAAAAAGCCAGTGACACTGAGCAGCTCCTCTATTCATAGTCAAAGACTCTTTCAGGCCTATGTAGTAACTGTTTGTGTGTAAAATCTGCGTGTTTATTTTAGGATTCCTGCTTACATGTTCTTTTGGTGAATGTTCTGAGAGTCACTTGGAATTGAAAGAGATCATTCTGCGACCTTCTTCCAACATCACTCTGAACTGCTCCGGGAATGGCCACATTGACTGGAGCTACGAAAAAGTCGCCAATGTTTATCCTGATGGCCGTTTTCTGCACATTTATAACGCAACCGCTTATCACAGCAGAGAGTACAACTGTTCCTGTAATAAAACTGAGGTCATGAGCTTCTACATCTTTGTGCCAGGTTAGTAATTGGTCCAGTTTGACTGGAATGATCCTCTTAATCTTCAGGAGTGAAATGGCAATGCCACTTTTCACACAAATGGTGGTGGTATTCACAGGAACAGAAGGAGGCCATTCAGCCCCTCAAGCCTGTCTGCCATTCCATTGAATCACGGTTGATCTGTACCTTAACTCCATTTATCTTCCTTGATTCCATACCTCTTTAGACCCCAACAAAAATCTACTAATCTTAGTTTTGAAATTTTCAATTGTACCCACCCCACAAACCCCGCACCTTGCCTCAAAAGCTTTTTTGCAGAGAGAGTTCCAGATTTCCACTACCCTCGGTGTGAGGAAGTGCTTCCTGACATCACCCTGAGCTGCCTTGCGCTAATCTGAATGTTGTGCCTCCTTCCTCTGGACTCCACCCAGCAGAGGAAATCAAAGCCTTAAATCGCCTTAACATACGAATTAGGAGCAGGAGTAGGCCACTCGGCCCCTCGAGCCTGCTCTGCCATCCGATAAGACCACGGCCGACCTGTTTGTGTTTCGAATTCCACATTCCCATCTACCCCTTATAACTTTAGATTCTTGTTGGGCAGGTATCGCTGCCTTAAAAATACTCAATAGATCACCCCTTAATCTCCTAAACTCAAAAGAATACATGCCTAGGCTATGCAACCTGTCCTCATAACTGAACACTTTTCTAGCCCTGGTATCAGTTGAATCCAGACTGCACTCTCTCCGAGGCTGATATAACCCTCCTGAGGTGCGATATCCAGAACAAAGCACAGTGACTCCAGGTGGTGTCTAACCCGAGCTTTATATATAATTGTAACGTAACTTGCCCTCTTTGTATTCCAGTTTTCTTGAGATAATGACCAACACTCCATTCCCCTCTTGACCTTTTTTGTACCTGTGCTCCAGCTTTTAGTAATTTGTGTACGGGGACACCGAAATCTCTCTGCTCCTCCACGTTTTCTAACATTTGGACTTTTAGGAAATACTGTGATTTGTCTTTCTTTGGTCCAAAGTTTCCCCACGTTGAGTTCTTTCTGCCATAGTTTTGCCCACTCCATCCATGTCCCTTTGCAATTTCCTGCTCCCACCTACACTATACACTGTGCCATCTCACTGGTTGTCCTCCGCATGAACCATGCAACACAGAAGGAGGCCATTCAGCCCATCATGCCTATGCCAGTTCTTTGAAAGAGCTGCCCAATTAGTCCAACAGCACCCCAATAAGCACCCGCCCCCCCCACTCTTTCCCTGTACCCTGCACATCCCAAAACCTATGAGTGATGGTTGGGCGGGGAGGGGGGGCAGGTGAATTGTGGTTTCGAAGGCTGAATGAAAGGTTCTGGAGAAATCTTATCAAGCTGAAACTTTAACCCTGTTTCTCTTTTCCACAGACGCGCCGAGTGTGTTTTCAGTATTTGCTGTTTTGATTTCAGATTTCCAGCATCTGCGGTATTTTGCTTTTGTTTTAGCTTCAGGTTATTGCTGGATCCAGGTATTGAGGGTCACAGAGCAAAGACTAGCAAATGGAGTAGAGGTTTCGATCGGCATTGAAATAGCATTTGGGGATGTAGAAATGAGTAATTTGAGGCAAGATGAGTGTAATGGGCTTGGGAGGAAAGGGTAAGGGACCTACAGTTCCCCAAATCATTTTCCTTACCTCATCCCCGATTCTGTTCTCGAATCATTGACACTGATTTCTCTAATTAGTCAACAACTGCATTATCATTGAATCATGTGACTACCAGGGTGACTGAACACAAGCTACCTTGTATTTCTTCATTGAGCAGTTCCAATGATCTCATTGATAGCAGCACAGGCTAGAAGGACTGAATGGCCTACTCCGCTTCCTAAGTTCCCATGGCCATCTACACTATCCCTCTGGAGAGGATCACTGGACAGGGATTAGGAACAGGGGCCCAGCCTGGTTGAATGTTCTGTGATCCGTATCTCAGGAAACCAATTCCGGCCCCTCCACTATTACTGCACTTAATGAATTGGGCATCAACTGTTTGAAGGGGATGGATGTCCATCTAAGGCAGGGTTAAAACTCTCTGAACCACTGAGTTCTGCAGAGCAGACAGGCCCACTAATCCGAGGACTCGTGTACAACCTTTTGAGACCGCACGATGCACCCTGAAAGGGAAGTAAAACGGCAGAAATTGTGTTTCTTTTACAGATCCCGACATATGGTTCCGGCCACAAAGGACGGATGATATGATCATCATCATGATGGAAAATTCAGTGGCTTTCACCATCCCATGCCTGGTAACCAATCCGGACCTCCAGGTCACGCTGCTACACCAGGAGACTAACACCGTCATAGACATACCATATGACAATAAGCAAGGCTTTTTCGGCAAGTTCAAGGATGGAACCTATGTGTGTAAGGCCACGTTAAAAGGAGTGGAGCGAGAGTCTGAGGAATACTTTGTGGAAACGCATGAAGGTGATCACTCCCTTGTTAAAGATTGCTTCTGTAATATTGCCCAGCTCCATCCCTGCCTCAGCCCACCTGCTCTGAAACCCTCATCCATGCTCTTGTAACCTCCAGATTGACTATTCCTGGCTGGCCTCCCATCTTCCACCCTCTGTAAACTTGAACTCATCCAAAACCCTGCTGCCTGTGTCCTTACTCGCACCAAGCCCCATTCACCCATCGCTCCTGCGTTTGCTGACCTACTCGGCTTCTGGTCCAGCAATGCCTTAAAATTCTCATCCTTTCCAAACCCCTCCATGGCCTCACCCCTCCCTATCTCTGCTCCTGTAACTCTCTGAGATCTCGGACCTCCAATTCTGGCCTCTTGCTCATCCCCAGTTTTAACCCCACCACCGTTTGTAGGCATGCCTTCACTTGCCTAAGCCCTTAGCTCAGGAATTTCCTCCCTAAACCTTTCCACCTCTCTCTTTTCCTTTTAAGACATTCCTTAAAGCCTACCTCATTGGCTGTCCTAATCCTTGTCACCTGTCCTAATATCTCCTTATGTGGCTCAGTGTCAAAGTTTGTCTGGAAAACACCCCTGTGAAGCACTTAAGGATGTTTTACTATGTTAAAGACTCTTTATAACTTGTTGTCTACGAACTAAAGACCATTATCATTTCCCCCTTGCAGCCAGTGGAGATCTTGATATTGAGCTTCATACTTTGAGAACCATGGTCAAACAGGGAGAGCCTATCAGTGTCACCTGTACAGCAAACACCAAATTGCTGGATTTCACATGGTACTATCCGAGGGAGACGGTGAGTTTGCAGGAGGTTTAACCGACTTTTGTATGGGAGCGGAAAACAGTATCAAAATAGTTGAAAAGTCTTCAGGGAAAATTGTTGTGTTTTTTGGTGCTGATAGCATGAGTTGGAGAGATAAAACATTTGCATCTTGGATGTCAGTAGGACAGCTACAGCACAGGGTTAGGTACAGAGTAAAGCTCCCTCTACACTGTCCCCATCGAACACTCCCAGGACAGGTACAGCATGGGGTTAGATGCAGAGTAAAGCTCCCTCTACACCATCCCCATCAAACACTCCCAGGACAGGTACAGCACGATGTTAGATAGAGAGTAAAGCTCCCTCTACACTGCCTCCATCAAACACTCCCAGCGCAGGTACAGCACAGGGTTAGATACAGAGTAAAGCTCCCTCTACACTGTCCCCATCAAACACTCCCAGGGCAGGTACAGTACAGGGTTAGATACAGAGTAAAGCTCCCTCTACACTGTCTCCATCAAACACTCCCAGAGCAGGTACAGCACAGGGTTCGATACAGAATAAATTTCTCTCTACACTGTCCTATCAAACACTAGAGCAGGTACAGCACAGGGTTAGATACAGAGTAAATTTCTCTCTACACTGTCCTATCAAACACTAGAGCAGGTACAGCACAGGTTAGTTAAAGAGTAAAGATCCATCTACACTGTTCCATCAAACAAACCAAAGCTCATATATCAGCCAGGGCACTGGGGAAAACTCACCTATTTAAAAAAGTGCTGATGGATCTTTAACATCCAGCCGAGAGGGCAGACTGGACCACAGTTTAATGTTTCACCTCAAAGCCCATGTCTCCAACAGTGCAGCATTCCCTCCGTACTGCCCCTCTCAGTGCAGCACTCCCTCAGTACTGCCCCTCCACAGTGTGGTGTTCCCTCAGAATTGCCCCTATGTCAGTGTGGCGCTCCCTCAGTATTGCCCCTCCGACAGTGCAGCGCTCCCTCAGAACTGCCCCTCTGTCAGTGTGGCACTTCCTCTGTACTGCCCCTCTGATTGCGCGGCGCTCCCTCAATACTGTCCCTCTTACAGCGCGGTGCTCTCTCAGTACTAACCCTGCAACACAACGCTTCCTCTGTACTACCCCTCTGACAGTGAGGCGCTCCTTTAGTACTGCCCCTCTAACAGTGAGGCATTCCCTCAGTACCGTCCCTCTGACCACACAGTGCTCCCTCAGTACTGCCGCTCTCACAGCGTGGAGCTCTCTCAGCACTAACCCTGCAACGCAACATGTCCTTTGTACTGCCCTTCTAACAGTGCAATGCTCCTTCTGTTCTGCCCCTGTGACAGTGCAGTGCTCCCTCGCTTCTGCCCCTCTGACAGTGCAGTGTTCCTTGGCTCTGCCCCTCTGACAGTGCAGCACTCCCTCAGTCCTGCACTGGAACCACACAATATGGTTTTAACAAGAAACACTCCCATTGGACTTCCGCTAACTGTGCATTTTGTTTCCTATTAGAAGTTCTCAGTAACAGAACTGAACACACATTCCCTTTTTGTTCAGGATGCTCATATAACTGTGTCAGACGGGGAGTATGAGGTGAACTCAACCCTATACTTGGAAGGGGCCACACTGGAAGATTCTGGATGGTACAACTGCAGCGTCACAGGATACTATTCCGAGAATCAGTTCGAAGAGAAATCTCTGCAAATTACCGTTCTCAGTAAGTAACTTTTTACCAATGAAAGTGGGCAATTTCACTATTGCCCCTTCAAGCGCGCAGATTTGGAGATGGTGGTCAGCCTGGTTGGTAACCATTGTAACTCTGGTAGCAGATTTGAGTCGCAGTGACGCTTGTTGTGTTCAGCTGGGCTCAATGGGCAGCTCTCTCGCCTCTGACTTAGAAGCTTGTGAGTTCAAGTCCTGCTCTAGAGAGAGACTAGAGCACAAAATCCAGACTGTTATTCCCAGTGTGGTACTGTGGGAAGTGCTGCACGGTGAGAGGTGCCATTGTCCGGAGGAGAAGTTAAACTGAGTCATTGTCTGCTCACTCAGGTGGGTGTTAAAGATCACATGGCGCTACTTTACAGAGAAGGGGAGTTCTCCCAAAGCCCTGGGACCAATATTTATCCTTCAACCAGCATCACTAAAACAAATCATCTGATAATTATCTCATTGCTGGATGGGGAGCTTGCTATGTGTAAATTGGGTGCAATGTTTCCTACATTTCAGGAGTAATTTATTGGCTGTAGAATGCTTTGGGATGTCGTGGGGCTGTGAAAGGTGCTATAGAAATGTAAGTGTGCCTTTTCCTTTTTGCTTAATTTTTCTTTCTCCTTTTCTTTGTCTGTCTCTCTGTTTCTCTTGCCTTTCTTCCTCTCTCTTTTAGAGGAACAGTCCTGCACAATGTTTAATGGGTGCATTGGTGCTAACCTGATTTGCCCATTGTGCGCAATGTACTAGTAAGTCCATCTGACTGAACCAAAACATTGCAGTACAGATTGACTTGGTCTTATATTAAGCATATCAGCTGATTGGAGCAGTCCGAAACCTTCATCAGCTCTCCTGATAACCAGTTTGTGTAGGAAGAAACCAAAGCTAATTTTTACTTGGTAAAGATTTATTCACAGAGTAAATCACTACAGGTATATACCTCCTATCTTGACTCACACACCATGTGTCAGTAAGTATCTCTTTATATGTGATCAAATAACTATTACAGACAGGAGGGGATTTAAATTAAACAGCCCTGCATTCTCCCCTCACCACCCATCTGCAAACAGAAAGGTGTTTTTGATTTTTGATTTCCTCGCTTTATATGTAGGGGTGTATTTTCCCAACCCCTCAGTTTTGGTGTGATCCAATTCTCTATTAATAACCCCACAGCAAACTTGAGAGAAGATGAACTAAATTTCAACAGACAAAGCTCTGGTTCTACTGCTGTTTGGCTAATGAAAGATGGCAGACTGCTTTTGCAGCTCAACAAGGCAGGATAACAGTTCCTTTCAACCGGAGGAGTGGGGGTGGGTGTCATGTGATATTACTTCCACTTCTCGACTTTGGCTTGGACAAAGGATGTATATTCCTTTGCCTAGATCCTTGAGATGGTTAATGTTTCAACCTTTAATAATGTCAAAGAAGATTTCAATGTCCTATGGAACAAGTGGTCTCCATTGGCTGTATCTGTCCTTAGAAATGTAAATGGCCTTTGTACAATTCCTTTGGAATTTGGCCTCTGCAAGCACAGGGTTGTTAGCGCCTCTTCAGGAATAATGAGATTATAGCTGTTCTTAATGCCACTAGTTCCTAGTGTTTGAGTCATAGTCAGCAATGGCTTCAGCCATTGTAAAGCCAAACAATGCCCCCACCGGTATATACTTAACTTCAATTTATACAATTAACTCTATGGGATCCTGCACCTACTTGTTGTAACACTGGGATTTGTTACTTCCACCAAATGGGTAATTTTATTTATTCGTTCATGGGATGCGAGCATCATTGGCCAGACCAGCCTTTATTGCCCATCCCTAATTGCCCTTGAGCAGGTGGTGGTGAGCTGCCTTCTTGAACCGCTGCAGTCTATGTGGTGTAGGTACACCCACAGTGCTGTTAGGGAGGGAGTTCCAGGATTTTGACCCAGCGACAGTGAAGGAACGGCCGATATATTTCCAAGTCAGGATGGTGAGTGGCTTGGAGGGGAACTTGCAGGTGGTGGTGTTCCCATGTGTCTGCTGCCCTTGCCCTTTTAGGTGGTAGAGGTTGCAGATTTGGAAGGTGCTGTCAAAGGAGCCTTGGTGAGTTGCTGTAGTACATCTTGTAGATGGTACACACTGCTGCCTCTGTGCTGAAGGGGGTGAATGTTGAGGGTGGTGGATGGGGTGCCAATCAAGCGGGCTGCTTTGTCCTGGATGGTATCAAGCTTCTTGAGTGTTGGAGATGCACTGATCCCAGCAAGTGGGGAGTATTCCATCACACACCTGACTTGTGCCTTGTAGATGGTGGACAGGCTTTGGGAGTCAGGAGGTGATTTACTCTCCACAGAATTCCCTACCTCTGACCTGCCCTTGTAGTCACAGTATTTATATGGCTAGCCCAGTTCAGTTTCTGGTCAATGGTAACCCCTCAGGATGTTGACAGTGGGAGGTTCAGCGATTGCAATGCCATTGAACGTCAAGGGGTGATGGTTAGATTCTCTCATGTTGGAGGTAGTCATTGCTTGGCACTTGTGTGGCAAGAATGTTACTTGCCACTTATCAGTCCAAACTGGATATTGTCCGGGTCTTGCTGCATTTGGACATGGACTACTTCAGTATCTGAGGGGTTGCGAATGGTGCTGAACATTGTGCAATCATCAGCGAACATCCCCACTTCTGACCATATGATAGAGGGATGATCACTGATGAAGCAGCTGAAGATGTTTGGGCCTAGGACACTACCCTGAGGAACTCCTGCAGTGATGTCCTGGAACTGAGATGACTGACCTCCAACAACAACAACAATCATCTTCCTTTGTGCTAGGTATGACTCCAAACAACGGAGAGTTTTCTCCCTGATTCCCACTGACTCCAGTTTTGCCCGGGCTCCTTGATGTCACACTCGGCCAAATGCTGCCTTGATGTCAAGGGCAGTCACTCTCACCTCACCTCTTAAGTTCAGATCTTTTGCCCATGTTTGGACCGAGCCTGTAACAAGGTGTCCAATTAAAGTTTGTGTAAGTATCCAAATCCAAATCTGTCATGCACACGTGTTTCATTCAGGTGCTGACAAAAGGGTTCGGAATTCATCGGAACATACCTTAATGGTTGGGGGCTTTAGGAGGGCTAAGCAAGTTGTGGTTTAAGTAACCAGGGAAGCACAGCAAATGGCTCAGGTCAAGAGACCACACACATTTTTTTCTGTAGGAATTGGAAGATAGGATGAGAAAACAGTTTAATCCAGTTTAGATCATTCGAGATGGGATAGGCTTCCGGAGCCAAGTGACCTTTGTCTCATCCTAAAATGACCTCCTTTACATGTTCCTAATTTGCGACTCTTTATGCTGGACGCCAATGAACTGTGACCCCGCACCTCCCACACCGCTCCCCACTGCTGAACCAGATCAGTGATGTGTTTGGGTGAAAGCCACAGTTGCTCCAGTGATGTGGAGAGATTGGAGAAGCTGGGACTGTTCTCCTCAGAGCAGAAAAGGTTAAGATTAAATTTAATACAGATGTTCGAAATCATTCAGAGCTTTGATAGAACAGATAGGGAGAAACTGTTTCCAGACAGGAGGATTGGTAAACAGGGAGCACAACGTTAAGATAATTGGCAAAAGAACTAGAGGGAAGAGGTAGGGGAAATGTTTTTTTTTCACTCAACAACTTGTTGTGATCTGGAATGTGCTGCCTGAAAGGGTGGTGGAGGTAGGTTCAGTCATAACTTTCAAAAGAGAATTGGATAAATACTTGAAAAGAGAAATTTTGCAGGGCTACAGGAGGCAAAGGGTTGTGGTGGGAGGGGGGAGGGGGCGGGGGTGTTGTTGGGCTAATTGGATAGCTCTTTCAAAGAGCTGGCTCAGGCACAATGGGCTGAATGGCCTCTTTCTGTGATGTAACACTCTGTAATGCCTTTGCAGCGAGTGGATTTGTTCAGCTCAACACAGATCTGAGTGACACCGAATATGCGGAACTGTCAGAGGTGAAAATGTTTGTGGTTAATATAACGGCATACCCAGCCCCCACTGTCAAGTGGCTGAAGGACAATATACCATTCAATGAAAGGTCCAATCAAGTGACATTTACGAACAAAACCCTGGGAGAAAACAGGTAAATGTTTGTATTATTTCCATCCAGATAATACAATTCTCGTGGCCATAAATATAAGATAATCACTAATGAAGGCAATAGTGAATCAGATGAAGTTCAATGCAGAGAAGGGTGAGGTGATTTGTTTTGGCAGGAAAGATATGGTGAGACAGTATAAAATAAAGGGAGAGACTCTAAAGGAGGTGCAGGAACAGAAGGACCTCGGTGTATACATACATAGGTCATTGAAGATGGCAGGGCATGTTGAGAGAGCAGTTAATAAAGCATACAGTATTTTAGGCTTTATTAATAGGGACATTGAGTACAAGCATAAGGAGGACAGAAATGCTCGAAACGTTGGCCGAAGGGCCATGAGGGCTCGAAACGTTGACTGATTTCTTCTCCGCCGATGCTGCCAGACTTGCTGAGTTTTTCCAGGTAATTCTGTTTTTATTTTGTACAAGCATAAGGAGGTCATGTTGAACTTGTTTAAGACACTAGTTAGGCCTCATCTGGAGTACCGCATCCGTTTCTGGGTGCCTTACTTGAGGAAGGATGTGAAGACATTGGAGAGAGTACAGAGGAGATTCACAAGAATGATTCCAGTGATAAAGCTATGAGGATAGGTTGGAGAGGTTGGGAATGTTTTCCTTGGAGAAAAGAAGGCTGAGAGGAGACTTGACAGAGGTATTCAAGATCCTGAGGGGTTTGGACAGGGTAAATAGTGAGAAACTGTTCCCACTCAAGAGAACATCAAGAACTAGCGGGCACAGGTTCAAAATAATTGGTAAAATTGGCATGTGAAGTGAGGAAAAATGTTTTCCACCCAGAGGGTGGTTAGAGTCTGGAACAAATTTCCTGAGAGGGTGGTGCAGGCATGTTCAATCGAGGTATTCAAAAGGAAATTGGACTGGTACCGGAAAAGAGAGAATGTGCAAGGCTACCTGGATAAGTGAGGGGAGTGAGGCTAGGTGGACCGCTCTTTCAGAGAGCCAGTGCAGATTCGATGGGCTGAATGGCCTCCTTCTGTGCTGTAAAGATTCTGTGATTCTGTGAATTCAGGAGCAAATTTTATTACCCAGAGAGTGATGAGAATTCTGAACTCACTACCACAGAGAATAATTTGAAGTAAATAGTATACTGTAAATACACCTAAGAGGAAGCTGGATAAACACATGAGGGAGAGAGGAATAGAAGCATTGCAGGGCTATGGGAAAGAGTGGGGGAGTGAAAAACTCTTTTGATGAACAGCCATGGACACTATGGGCCAAATGGCCTCCTACTGAGTTGTAAGATTCCATGAAATTCAAAACTCTTCTCCCGAAGACTGTGGTTGCTGGGGTCAATTGGAGCTTTTAAGACTGAGTTCAATAGATTTTTAGTAAGGTATTGCATTTCATAAGTAATGCATGGGTGGGGGTGGGGTGGTAAGTTCCTACCTCACGTAATTTAATTTATACCTACCCAATTTCCATTGAAGTCAATACCGAGCGATAGTGGGCTGGAGAGTGAGGGTGAGCGGGGTGTAAATGGAGAGTGACAGTGGTGTGGGGGGTGTAAATGGAGAGTGAGGGTGGGTGGGGGGTAAATGGAGAATGACAGTGGTGTGGGGGGTGTAAATGGAGAGTGAGGGTGGGTGGGGGGTAAATGGAGAGTGAGGGTGGGTGGGGAGTAAATGGAGAGTGAGGGTGGGTGGGGGGTAAATGGAGAGTGACAGTAGGGGGGGGTGTAAATGGAGAATGAGGGTGAGCGGGGTGTAAATGGAGAGTGAGGGTGGGTGGGGGGTAAATGGAGAGTGAGGGTGGGTGGGGAGTAAATGGAGAGTGAGGGTGGGTGGGGGGTAAATGGAGAGTGACAGTAGGGGGGGGGTGTAAATGGAGAATGAGGGTGAGCGGGGTGTAAATGGAGAGTGAGAGTGGGCGGGGGGTAAATGGAGAGTGACAGTGGGTGGGGGGTAAATGGAGAGTGACAGTGGGGGGGGGGTGTAAATGGAGAGTGAGGGTGAGCGGGGTGTAAACGGAGAGTGAGAGTGGGTGGGTGTATATGGCGGGTAACAGTGGGTGAGGTGTAATTGGAGAGTGATACTGGGAGGGGTATAAATGGAGAATAAGAATGCGCAGGGTGTAAATGGAGGGTGAGAGTGGGTTTCCTCTCTGGGGAGTAATGGTAAAATGTCTCCCATTGTACAGAGACTCTGGACATGTTTCTGAGAAATTCAGTAAGGCAATTTTGGAAACCAAATATTTCTTTCAACCTGAATTACAGTTTCCTCTCCCTCTTGGGATGGGTCCTCCTCACACTGGCATCATTCTCTTACCCCTCTCCTCTATCACCAGGTATCAGTGCATACTCAATCTCATCCGTGTGAAGGAAGAAGATTTCGGAAATTACAGCGTTCAGGTCTGGAATGTTGACAGCAAACAGGAGTTTACCTTCACTTTAAGAGTGAATGGTAAGAATTTTACACTGTTTCATTGTGAAAGAATTCATTGCTGAACAAAATCTCTAGCTGATGGGGTGTAGTACCTCTCTATAGATAGACATAAAAGGACCCATAGCATTAATTTGAAGAAGAAAAGAGTGAGTTCTCCATTATGTCCTGGCCAATGTTTATCCCTCATTTTCCGTTTAATCCCACTCCCTTACTCTTTCCCTAAAGCCTTGTAAATTCTTCCTCTTCAGGTATTTATCCCATTTATTTAAAGTAGCACCCAAACAGGGAATAGATCCTTTATCACGTTGCTCCTTGTGGGATCTTGCAAGAGCCCAGGCATCTATTAAAGTACTGAACACCTGAGCCCCAGAGCAAACATTGCTTGATTGGCAGCTCTGGCGCTCTGATCTCTGCTGTCAATTTCACCGTGTTTATTTACAAAAGATTAAGAGGTTTCAAGTGCCGGCAGATTCAGCAACTGAAACTTTTAATGGTCTGGATGATTGACACTTTTATTGCCCTGTATTAAGAAGGAGTTTTTTTTAGAAAGTGGAAAATAATCAATGAACGTTCTTTTTGAAGCTCTTTAACACATCCTAGTGTTACTATAGGGTTAATTGCTTCAATACAGTTTCTAGTGGATGAACGGGCATGGAAGTGCCATAGATTGGCATGAGGGACCATAAGGAGTGGGTGGGGTCATACCTTGTCATGGAAGCGTGAGGGACCATAGGGGGTGGGTGAGGGCATGAGGTGGCATGCGTGGGCCATGGGGAGTGTGGGTGTTGAGGGGGTGTGAGGGGTCAGGGCTGGAGGACCTTTGTCTTTTTATTTCAACCGGGACAAAGTCCAAGAGTACCAAGGTGGTCCTTTTAAATGACCCACCTCAGCGCCCAGCAGGCACTTTATCCCGAGGGGTGGGGGATGGTTCCCGAGCTGGGAATTTCCCCGATTCCCTCCACCTGCCATTGTGTCCTACACTGGGCACCACACTTAGAAGGATATGAAGGTTTAGAGAGCGTGCAAAAAAGATCTATGAGAATGGTTCCAGGGATGAGTGACTTAAGTCTCGTGAACAGATTGGCAAAGCTGGGATTGGAGAAGAAAGGTTGAGAGACGATTTGATAGAGAGGTGTTCAAAGTGATGAGGGCCCAGATAGAGTCGATAAAGAGAAACTGTTCCTTCTGGTGGAAGGGCTGAGAACCAGATTTTAAGGTGAAAAGTAAATGAGCCAAAGGTGACATGCGGAAACTTATTTTTATGCAGTAAGTGGTTAGGATCTGGAATGCACTGCCTGAGACTGTGTTGGAGGCAGGTTCAATCGTGGCTTTCAAAAGGGAATTGGATCATTATCTGAATGGAAAGAATGTGCAGGGCTACAGGGAAAGGGCCAGGGAGTGGGACTAGCTGAAATGCTCTTGCAGAGAACCAGCAAGGACTTGACAGGCTGAATGGCCTCCTTCTGTGTTGTAAATGTTCTATGATTCTATTTACAATTCTAACTCATTCATTCTTAGGATCTCCAAACTTTGGAACTTCACCCCTCCCTCAGTCTCCCCTGCAAACTGGAACACTTCCCCTCCTTCAATCTGTCCTCTTCCCCTCTCTCAGTCCTCCCATTAATTCTACAATCAAAGGCTTTATAAAATACAAGACTTCATCAACTAAACAAAATCTGTTGACTTAACTCATCTTCACTGCTACTCTTGTCTGCACTTTGGGCTTCAACCAGGACCTCAGTTTCTGAGTACAGAGAATATAAAGTGAGGAAAAAAGCACAGAGTAACACTTAGTGGGAGTCGATGGGTTTCGATAGCCATGGTTTATTATAACTATTGTCTTTTCTTGAACATATAGTGCCAGCTAGGATCCTGGACCTCAATGATTTTCTTCAACCTAGCGGTATCCAGACTGTGACCTGTGTTACGGAGGGATCGCCTTTGCCAGAAGTTACCTGGTACACATGCCATGACCTGAAAAGGTAATCAAATGCAGAAATTCCTAAGATATCTGTTCTCGGTCTACCTACCTAGAAAGACAAGGGCAAGAGATGTATTGGGAACAACCAAGTTCCCCTCTAAGTAAAGCACCATCCTGACTTGGACATACATCAACAGTCATTTCATCGTCGTTGGATCAAAATCCCAGAACTCCTGCCCTAACAGCACATGTGGCAGTCCCTTCACCACATAAACTTGAGCCAAACAAGTAAGAGGCTCATCACCACCATCTCAGGTGGCAACTAGGGATGGGCAATAATTGTTGATCTTGCCAGCGATGTCCACATCCCAAGAATGAATTTAAATACCCGCTGTCCTACGTGCCCTTGTGGGCTGTCGGGCATTGCAAGATTTTGGGTTTAGGCAGGGTAGGTAGCTGGGTACTGTTAAGGGGTTACAAATCCTAGTGGCATGACCCTGTTCAGGCCACGCAAGTTCAATCATCTCGTGATTGAAGTGGGACTAGAAGGGAGAGAACTTTGACTTTTTCCTGTCCATGGGCTTCCCTCCTTTATGTTTCTGGTGGAATTTGTTGATCAATAAAAATATTTCCTAGCTTTATTCATCAGATCCACCAGGGCTAAAAGGGTTAAATTCAGAGGACAGGTTGCATTGACTAAGCTTGTACTCCCTGGAGTTTAGAAGATTAAGATGGAGATCTATTTGAGGCATTTCAATGATGAATGGAGTTGATAGGGTAGAAAATGAGGAACTATTTTCTCTGGTGGGTGGCGGAGGGATTGGGTAGATCGCAGGAGAAAGAGGCATAACCTAAAACTTAAAGCTAGGCCGTTCAGGGATCATTTCTTCACACGTAGGGTAATGGAAATTCAAACGTACAAGATTCTGAAGGGACTTGATAGGGTACATGCTGAGAGAGAGTTTCCGCTGGTCAGGGAATCTAAAACAGGATAAGGGGCTGAACGTTTAGGATTGAGATGAGGAGAAATTACTTCATTCAAAGGGTTGTGAATCTTTGGAATTCTCTACCCTAGAGGGTTGTGGATGCTCCATCGTTGAATACAGTGAAGGCTGGGATAGACAGATCTTTGATCTCTCAGGGAATTGAGGGATATGGGGAAAAGGCAGGGAAGTGGAGCTGAAGCCCAAGGTCAGCCGTGATTGTATTGAACGGCAGAACAGGCTCGTTGGGCCATGTAGTCTACTCCTGCTCACATCTCTTGTGTTCTTATGACATCTGGAACTCTCTCCCCCAAAAAACCGTTGAGGCTGAGGGTCAATTGAAAATGTTAAAATTGAGATCGTTAGGTTTTTGTTAGGGTAAGTGTATTAAGGGCGATGGAACCAAGGTGGGTGGATGGGGTTAAGATACAGATCAGCCATGGTCTAATTGAATAATAGGGCAAACTCAAGGGACTGAATGGCCTCCTTCTGGGCCTGTGCACTTGTGTTGGAGGGTGTGCTGGATAATTGCAATTCCCGCGTCGATTTTCCACTCACATCTGCCATGCAGAGCTGCCCCCGGGTGGCAGATGTCCAATGTCAGTCGCCACCTTCTCACGAAATCTGATGAATTATTCTAGGTGCAACAATAAGATGGGGAAGTGGACCCCGCTGAAAACCAACTCGAGCAGGATCCGGCTGGAGAAACGGGTCTCCGAGCTGCCAGAAAACCGCGTCTTCCATGTGGAGAGCGTCCTCATCCAGGAGGGCGCCAGTGAAACGGCTGCGGTGCGCTGCTCCTCCGCCAACGGCTTTGGAACCGTGAGCCGGGAGATCAAGCTCATTTCCCACGGTGAGGCAGGGCGAGGGGAGACAGCACAGGCCGGGGAGGAGAGGGGCAGAAACAGTAGAGGCAGGCGGCTGGAGCAGAAAGGCGATGGGTCAGACCCCTTCGCCAGAAAGCTGAAATACAAAGATGCGGAAGTTATATTACAGCAAAAAGATACCCCCATCTCGAGTAACTGCATTCCCTTCTGGTCATCGCACTTCAGGAAAGATGTATTAGCCTTCAAGGGGTGCAGCGCGGTTTTTACCAGAGCTGAAAGGGTTGACATATGAGAACAGGTTGCGTGGTGATTCGGTGGAACCATAGGATGTGTAGTTTCTCATCTTCCCCATGTGCAAGTGTCCAGCCTCCATCTGGCAACTGATGTCAGCAGCCCTATTGACATCGGGGGGGGGGGGGGGGGGAGGGGTCATTGTGTTGGGGGGGACGGGAATCGCAGGCACACACCCACGTCCGAAAACTCTGTGTTGTAACGCTCCTGAGAATGGACGTCCAGGCAAGTCATTGGTTGGGACTGTGGCCTCGGACTTAACACAGAGTGACAGTGTTACATTGGTTCCATTGTCAAGTGCCACCACACATTTGGTGCGTGTTGTAATCCCAGCACAGTGAAGCTGAGTAGAAATAACGCTACGCTGCACAATGGACCTTCACTATTCGAACTAACGCTGGACTCCCTCATCCGATCAGTCTTTCCACTTTAAGGCCTCAACTATTGTTTTCTTTTGTGTGTGATTGTTGTGGGGTCGATCGGTGCACACCCATTCCAGATCAGACACACTAGTGTTTTGATACAGAACTGCAATGGATGAGGTTCCTCACCAGGAAAGCAAAGTCAGAGAATTCCCTGAACAGTTTGGCCTTTCAGTGGCTCGGTGGTTAGTGTAGTCGGGTGTTTGGGCAGAGCAAGGGCTAATGTGGGACTGGAGAGCAGTACCGCTCACAGTATGATGTGGAGAGTCATGTGATGGTAGACTCTGTGAAAAATTTTCCCCCCCAATCGGTGGGGGGGGGGGAAGTGCGGGAGTGGATGCGAGCAGACGCACCTCCAATTGGCGCCCCGCATCGGGGGTGTGCCGCCATTTTAAGTGAGCGGGCTTTAATTGGCCCACCCAGTGTGACATCCACTAGGCAGCGCTGTGCGCTCCCTGTGCGGGCAGGGGAGGGTTCCCTCAGCCGGGTGTGTGCTCTTTTGCGCATGCGTGTGAAAGAGCGCACAGATCTCCCTGAGGCTAAGTGCTGCCTCAGGGAGATCGGTTTGGACTTCAAATTTTGAATAAAAACCATCCTAACATTTCCCTTCCATGTCCCCTCATGTGACAATGTCGCATGAGTTGGGACATGACCATAACTTTTATTAAAACTCAATGTGCAGATTTTAAATCGCTCATGAAACCTCACGCCGCCCGTGGATGGGGTTTCATGGTTTTTCTGATGCCCGCCAGGGCTCCCGGCCTGTCCGCCAACCTTAAGGTTGGACGGGCAGGTCCACTGATTATCTAAATTGTTTTTTTAATGGCCTCAATAGGCCGTTGACAAGCCGGTGGGCACACAGCTGACCCGGCTGCGCACCCGCCGACCTGAAAATGGAAATGACACTGGCGACGTCAGGAGTTCTACCCGACGTCACCCCGCATCAGTTTACGCGTCGACAAGCGGGCCCCACCCCCCGCTCGCCTAACGGAAGACCCCGCCCTCTGTGTTATAGAGACCGCGAGGATCGAGCATGGAGACAGCATGTGTGTAGGACTGGACCTTGAAGATGTATATTGTGTTGAATGGCAGAGCAGGCTCATCGGGCCATGTGGTCTACTCCTGCTCATATCTCTTGTGTTCTTATGACATCTGGAACTCTCTCCCCCAAAAAACTGTTGAGGCTGAGGGTCAAGTGAAAATTTCAAAATTGAGATTGGTAGATTTTTGTTAGGGTAAGGGTATTAAGGGTGATGGAACCAAGGTGGGTGGATAGGGTTAAAATACAGATCAGCCATGATCTAATTGAATAATAGGACAGACTCAAGGGACTGAATGGCCTCCTTCTGGTCCTGTGCACTTGTGTTCAAACTTCTGCTACCTTGTGTTGGAGGGTGTGCTGAATGATTGCGATTCCTGCTTCAATATTCCCTATTCCTCTGCAGAGCTGCCCCCAGATAGCTATGGGCTACCAATAAAAGTTTATGTTCAACCAGACAAACTTCCAGACCTATTAGTGCGACATCAAACAATCGTACAACAGTTAGCACTCTTGCCCTCTAAACCAGGCAGTTTGGGGTTCACATCCTGCTCTAGAAACCTGTCTACCTATTACAGGCTGACACTCCAGTGCAGTACTGAGGGGGTGCTGCATTCTCTTTCGAGTGAGTTAAACAAAGGCATTTCCTTGCCCTCTTAGATGGATGTAAAAGATCCCCTGGCCACTATTTGAAGAAGAGTAAAGGAGTTCTCCCTAAGTGATCTGGGGCCAATATTTATCCCATACCAACATCACACAGGTTCTTAGTATCACTTTGCTAATTGTGGGTTGTTGCCTTGCGCAAATCGGACGCTGCATTTCCAACATTACAACAATGACCAAAAGTACTTCATTGGCTGTAAAATGTTTCAGGACACCCAGAGTTTGCGAGCGGCGCTTAGAGGAATGCAATCTGTTTCTGTCTATTACAAACCCCAATCTTCCTCTCAGTGCCGCATTGTGCGGAACCACTGTTGGTTATTTACAATATTTAACAACATTTCTTCACGAGTGAAACCATTCACCTTTTCTGATTTTCCTCCTACTTCAGGTACCCGCTCTCAGTTGGTCACCGTGGCCACCATCCTGGTTTTGTTGGTCATCATAATCATCTCGTTAGTGGTTCTGGTTGTAGTTTGGCGGAAGGTGAGATATTAATGTCAGGACCTAACGATTGTGAGCAATCTTACTGAGGCCTGACGGTAGCAGAGTTTCAGCACACTGAACAAAGCCTTCTGTTGCCCCGACCTTCACTCCCTCTTTCCACCTTCCCTCGCTCTTTCTCTCATTCCAGCTCTGCCTTCCTGCCTTTTTTTTTATCTTTCTCTCTGTCTCTGTATGTCTTTCTCTCCAGTTTATTAATCAACTGTGCTCAATGCTGCCACTGTCTATCTTACATGGTCCACAAGAGGTTTGATTGGTCTAATAGCCCTTTCCCTGATGCATATTGTAGCATAGTGTGGTACTATCACTCACTGGGCCAGCATGGCACCCTACCCAGCCCACCTCCGCACCCACTCAGCCCACATCCACATCCGCCCCTACTATTATCATTCACTGTGCCAGCACATCACCTCCGACTGGTATTATCGCTCACTGCTCCATGACAGCGCCTCCTGTGCATACAAACATACAAATTAGGGTGCAGGAGTAGGCCATTCGGCCCCTCAAACCTGCTCCACCATTTGATAAGATCATGGCTTATCTGATTGTGGCCTCTACTTTCCTCTCCACCACCTATACCCTTGTCAGTCAAGAATCTATCTAACCCAACCTTAACAATATTCAATAACCCTGCCACCACTGCTCTTTGGGGAAGAGAATTCCACAGGCTAACGACCCTCTGAGAGAAAAAAATTTATCCTCATCTCTGCCTTAAATGGGAGATTCCTTAATTTTAAACTGTGTCCCCTAGTTCTGGTCTCTTCCACATCCTTTCTTAACTAAGGAGACCAAAACTGTGCAGAGTACCCAGATGTGGTCTCCCTGTACATCTGTACTTTTATATTCCATTCCCCTTGCAATAAGCAACAACAGCCTTTTTGCATCCCTAATCACGTGCTGTACCTAGAAACTAACTTTTTGTGATTCATGTACCAGGACACCCAGATCCCTCTGTACCTCAGAGTTCTGCAATCTCTCTCCACTTAGATAATATGCTTGCTTTTCTAATCTTCCTGCCAAAGTGGACAAGTTCACACTTTCCCACGTTATACTCCATATACCAATTTTTTTCCCATTCCCGTAACCTATCGATATCCCTTTGCCGACTCCTTATATCCTCTTCACAACTCACTCTCCTACCTATCTTTGTGTCATCAGCAAATTTAGCCACCATACATTCAGCCCTTTCATCCAAGTCATTGATATAGATTAAAAATAGTTGAGGCCCCGCCACTGATCCCTGTGGCACTCCACTGGTTACGGCTTACTCAATCGAAAATGACCCATTTACCCCTGCTGGTATGGTCGTTCAGTGCACCAGCACAGCGCCTACCACTGGTATTACCTCTCACTGCACCAGGACAGCATCTCCCCCCTCCACCGCTGCGAGCATTTGCAGTAACTGCATCAGCAGATTTCTTACCAGTGAAGTTATTACCTCAATGGTAATATTTACAAGAGCTAGAACCCATTTTAAAGCCAGTGTTTAGATGATATCTCACTGCAAGTGTAATACTAAATGACAGGAGGTACTTTAATTGTTTAACCTGACACCAACACCAGTGATAGTCAGCTGATCACCACAAAATGCTGTAGAAAAATTAGTTATTGCAGGAGCAGGAGGTTTCAATTTTGGCTGAGAGCTACTTTAGTTCTTGTTAACAGAAAACACATTTTCTCCCTCTCCCACTTAAAGGCATTGAGTCTCACTGGGCTCCAGTTCCCACAGACACTTACTCACTCTAGCTACACATTCCATAGGCACTGACTCTCACTGGGGTATGAGTTCCACAGACACTGACTCCCACTAGGGTACGGGTTCCACACACACTGACTCTCACTGGGGTACGGGTTCCACACACACTGACTCTCACTGGGGTACGGGTTCCACACACACTGACTCTCACTAGGGTACGTGTTCCCCACACACACTGACTCTCACTAGGGTACGTGTTCCCCACACACACTGACTCTCACTAGGGTACGGGTTCCACACACAGTGACTCACTCTAGCTACACATTCCACAGGCACTGACTCTCGCTGGGGTATGGATTCCACACACACTGACTCTCACTGGGGTACAGGTTCCACACACACTGACTCTCACTGAGGTATGGGTTCCAAACACACTGACTCTCACTGGGGTACGGGTTCCACACACACTGACTCTCACCGGGGTACAGATTCCACACATACTGACTCTCACTGGGGTATGGATTCTACACACACTGACTCTCACTGTGGTATGGATTCTACACACACTGACTCTCACTGGGGTATGGGTTCCACACACACTGACTCTCACTGGGGTATGGATTCTACACACACTGACTCCCACTGGGGTATGGGTTCTACACACACTGACTCTCACTGGGGTATGGGTTCCACACACACTGACTGTCACTGGGGTATGGATTCTACACACACTGACTCCCACTGGGGTATGGGTTCTACACACACTGACTCCCACTGGGGTATGGGTTCTACACACACTGACTCTCACTGGGGTGCAGGTTCCACAGACACTGATTCTCACTGGAGCCTGATCTTATTGAATGGCAGAGCAGGCTCAAGGGGCTGAATGGCCTACTCCTGCTCCTAATTTGTATGTTTGTATGAATATGAAGTGATGGAGGTTATAGTGCAGACCCCTGGTTAGATCCCATCTGGAATATTGTACAGACACTGTACGTCAGGAAAGATATATCGTCCTTTGAGGGGAAGCAGCGTAGGTGCACAAGAATGATTCTTGAGATAAAAAGAGTTAAATTATGACGATGGGTTGTGCAGACCAGGCTTGAGTATAGAAGATTACGGTGTGGTCTAATTTAGGTGCTTAAGATGATTAAAGGATCTGAGAAACCATTTCCTTTGGTGGGGAGGGTCAGAACAAGGGGTCAAAAAAGATTTAAATTAAGCCAGTCAGGGTAATGCAAATTTAGAAGTCCTCCCCACCCAAAAAGCTGTTGACACTGGGGGTGGGTTGACATTTTCCAAACAGAAATTGATATATTTTTGTTTAGTAAGGGTATAAAGGGCTATGGTGCAAAGGCACATAAATGGAATTGGGTTAGAGATCAGCCATGCTGTAACTGAATGTTGGAGCAGGCTCGAGGGGCTGAGTGGCCTCTTCCTAGTCTTCATCGGTCTATTTTGCCCCTTTAACCACGGCATATTTGTCTGTTTTGTGCAGAAGCCTCGCTATGAAATCCGCTGGAAAGTCATCGAGTCCATCAGCTCGGATGGACACGAATACATTTACGTTGACCCAATGCAGCTTCCGTACGACTCGAGCTGGGAGTTCCCCAGGAACCAGCTATCTCTGGGTATGCAAACAATGTGATTCATCCAGAAAAGGAATTGTGATTTTCATTTATATAGCGCCTCAAAGGCAGTCAAATGTCCCATGGCGTAAGGAGCAAAATTGAACTTTGAGCATAGGTGTTGGGCAGGCTTGGTTTAAAGAGGAGTTTAAAGGAGGAAAGAGAGATGAAGAGGTGTTGACAGAGTGGATACAGAGAATCTTCCCTCTTGTGGCCATGAGCTTAACTAGGAGCCTTCAATATAAGATGGTCACCAAGAAATCCAGTGGTGAATCTAGGGAAATGGTGGCATAGTGGTAATGTCACTGGGCTAGAAATCCATGGTGGAATTTGAATTCAATTAATAAACAATCATAGTAATTCTGTCATTGAAAATGAGCCCCAGTAATGGTGACCACGAAACTACCATTGATTGACTAATGTCCCTTTAGGGAGGGGAATCTGCTGTCCTTGCCTAGTCTGTGACTCCAGACCCACAGTAATGTGGCTGATTCTTAACTGCCCTCTGAAATGGCCCCAGCAGACCTCTCAGTTGGAGCAGTTAGGGATGGGCAATAAATGCTGGTTTTGCCAGCAATGCCCACAGCCCATGGAAGATTTTTTTTTTTTAAAAGCAGAGGAACTCCGTTATCTAGAGTGTGATGGGAATGTGGAACCTGTTGCCACAGGGACTGGTTGAAGCAGATAGTTGTGGTTGTTGCATTTAAGGGGAAACAAGACAAACATGTGGGGGAGAAGGGAACAGATGGTTATGATGGTAGATTTAGATGAGAAAAGATGGGAGGGAGCTCAATTTTATGATTATGAGGGGCATGGACAGGGTGGATAGGGGGCAGTTGTTCCCCTTAGTTGAAGGGTCAGTCACGAGGGGACATAAGTTCAAGGTGAGGGGCAGGAGGTTTAGTGGGGATGTGAGGAAAAGCTTTTTTACCCAGAGGGTGGTGACGGTCTGGAATGCGCTGCCTGGGAGGGTGGTGGAGGTGGGTTGCCTCACATCCTTTTAAAAAGTGCCTGGATGAGCACTTGGCACATCGTAACATTCAAGGCTATGGGCCACGTGCTGGTAAATGGGATTAGGTAGGTAGGTCAGGTGTTTCTCACGTGTCGGCGCAGACTCGATGGGCCGAAGGGCCTTTTCTGCACTGTGTGATTCTGTGATTCTGTGAATTGGAGCATATGCACCAGCATGGACTGAATGTTGGGCCGAATGGCCTCTCAGAAGGAAACAACAATTCGGACCAGTATTTCTATTTCCCAGTTTTTACTGGGGTTTTTTTTGTCCTAGGCTGTTGTGTGCTGTATATTTATTTAGGTTTAGGGAGGGAATTCCAGAGCTTGGAAGCCCAGACTACTGATGGTGAGGCAGCCATTGGTGGAATGATTAAAATTAGCGAAAGCACAAGAGGCCAGAACTGGGGAAGCGCAGAGATCTCAGAGGGTTGTAGGGCTGGAAGAAGTTCGAGAGATCAGGAGGGGTGAGGGTGTGGAGGAATTTAAACTCCGGGGTGAGAATTTGGAATTGAGGATGCTGGATTACTGGGAAACAATGTAGGTCAATGAGCACTGTGGGTGGTACATGAATAGAATGTGGTGCAGATCAGGTTATGAATTTGGAAAAGCTAAAGTTTATGGGGGATGAAAATTGGAAGCTGGCTGGGACTGCATAGTTGAGGCTAGGAACAATAAAAACATGGATGAGAGTTTCAGTGCCAGTGGGCTGATGCAGGAGCAGAGACAGGCAACGCTGGGGAGGTAAAAGTAGGTGGTCTCTCTGATGAAGACAGTATGTGGGAGGGGGTCAGAGGGCAGTTCGGGGTTAAATAGAACTCTGAGGTTGCTTCAGGCTGAGACAGTGGCCAAGGAGGGGAATGGAGTTAATGGCTAAGGGGCAGAGTTTGTGGCAAAGTCCAAGATTAATGACGTCAGTCTTCGTAATATTCAACAGGAGGGAATTACAGCTCATTCAGGGAATGAATGTCAGACAAGCAGAATGACAATACAGATACAGTGGAGAGCTGGAGAGAGGTAGTGGTGTTGTGATAGAGCTACTAGGCCCCATCCATCTCTCTCTATCTTCCTTTCTCTGAAGTACAGAGCCACACTTGGGGTGATGGTAGATCAGATTGTGTGTTACACTGCCTCACCTTCCCTTCACGCAGCCTGCAAACATCCATGTCCAGATGTGCTCCCTGTTTGTGCAGCTACACCCAGATGTTGGTCGTTAGCTAGGCGGCTGCATCCAGATGTCACCCGTGCTGTGCCTGTCTGTCTGTCTGTCTGCCCTCACCCAGATGCGTCTGCGGCTCATGCGACTGCATCCAGATGTTCCCCGTGGTTTTGTCGCCATGTCCAGATGTTACTCTCTGGCGCGCTTAGCTGCATCCAGATTCGGTCTCTGCCTGTGCGGTTACATCCAGATTTGTGCAGCTGGATTCGGTTAGAAGAGAGTGACTTGCCTATATCGGCAGCCGCCACCCTTAAGGTGAATGTGGGACTTTAAGATGAACAGAACGTATGGGTGGAATTTAATGCCCCCCCACCCCCCGCCACCATGCCACCTCCCCAACCCCAGCAGTGAATTTGGAGGCAGAGGGGAAGGGGGTGGGGGGCACTTAATTGGGTGGGAGGGTGCAGGGGGCGGACCCTGCTGTCTTCCCGCCTCCGTTTGATGACGTCGGGGATGGACAGCCTTCCCATCTGGATACTCGTTTAGGCCCTTTAAGTGGGCAATTAATTCAGCCAGCAGGGGGCAGGGGGGAGTCACCACACACAAGCCCAAAAAGCAAACCCGTCAGGTTTGCTCGTGGGCTCCCAGGGGGGTTGAGAGTTACCCGGCGGCGGGTAGAGGAGGAGGTGCCCATCGTCCAAATGCACTCAGTGCCTGATTGAGGGAACCGATATTGGGAAAGTGGGGAGGGTGCGGTGGCCACAGAAAGTCACCCCCTGCCCCCACCCCATCCCACCCTCCAACCCCACAACCCCCACTTCCTGCCCTCACTCATCTTTGGCCTCAAGTCCTTCATCGATCCTGGGCCTCCTCTGGGTGCATTACCGCAATGGAGAACTGCCAAGCCAATGGTCAGCAGCTCTCAGGGGGGCAAGATTTGCACCCTAAAGGGTGCTTGATCCTGGCGAAGGGCTGACATTAGCCACTGAAGCGCCTGACAGGTGCTTAATCCAGCAGGCACTCCCCAACAGAGGTGATGCACGGCTCTCGCTGGCTCTCTAGCAGGCAGGCGAGACCCCTGACACCTCGATTAAATTCTGCCCTAGGCATTTAAATTAGACTACAGGAGGGGCTGAGTGGTGCAGAAGTCATGCTTCAGCTATACAAAACATTGGTTAGACCACACCTAGAGTACTGCAAGCACTTCTGGGCACCTCGGGAAGTAGATATTGGCCCTGGAGGATAAATTTACCAGAGTAATACTTGAACTCAAAGGGTTAAAGTACGAGGAGCGATTGCACAAACTAGGGTTGCATTCCCTGAAATTTAAAAGGTTGATGGTGATTTGACCAAAGTTTTCAAGACGTTAAGAGGAGCTGATAGGGTAGGTATAGAGAAACTATTTCCTCTGGTTGGGAAGTCTAGGACTGGGAAGTATAGTCTGCAGATTAGAACCAGACCTTTCTGGAGTGAAAATGGGGAACACTTCTTCACACAAAGGGGAATGGAAATTTGGAACTGCCTTCTGCAAATGGCAGTTGACATTGGGCTAATTGTTAATCTTACATCTGAGACGGATAGATTTTTGTTATCCACAAGTATTGAGGGATAAGGGGCATACGTGGAATCAGGCTATGGATTGGTCATGGTTTCATCGAATGTCGGAACAGGCTTGAGGGGTTGAATGGCCTCCTCCTGTTCTTAAGCTCTTTTGACCGAATTCTATCTGCAATTCCCTGTCCCAATTATCTCCTGACCTGACATTCCCTATCCTCACCTGAAGGTTGTACTTGGTCTTGATTCATCACGGGTAACAAGAGACCACCACTGGCGGTTAAGGAAAGGTTACTGCTCTTCAGATAGCATGGAAACATCTATTACCTGGACTACGTACAACAATTAAAGGGGATGAGTAAAGTTCCAACACTGAGGACAGACTAGTACTGGTTTTCATTTCCAGACGGAGGGAATTAAAAAGCAGAGAAGTTATGTTAAACTTGAAACAAACCTTAGCTTTTTTTATTCATTCCTGGGATGTGTGTTGTTGGCCAAGCCCATCCTTAATTGCCTTTGAGAAGGTGGTGGTGAGCCACCTGCTGCTGCAGCCCCATCTGGTATTATTCTGTAGCAGTTAGTTACAACTGAGTGGCTTGCTAGGCCAATTCAGAGGGCAGCTATGAGTCAGCCACATTGCTGTGGGTCTGGAGTCACATGTAGGCCAGACCAGGTAAGGTCAGTGGACTTCCTTCCCTAAAGGGGCATTAGTGAACCAGTTAGGTTTTTACAGCAATCAATCATAGCTTCATGGTCACCATTACTGAGATGAACTTTCAACTCAAGTTATATTAATTAATTGAATTTAAATCCCACCAGCCACTATGGTGGGTGGGCTTTGAACCCTTGTCCTCAGAGCATTAGCCTAGACCTCTAGGTTACTAGTCCAGTGGTACTACTGCTACGCCACTGTATCCTCAACAGTGCAATCACATTTGGAGTACTCTGTACACTCTGGTCACCATTTTATAAACAGGAAATAGAGGCGCAGGAGAAAATGCAAGAAAAAAAAGATTTGCTGCAAGGTTACACTGATCAGGAAAGGTTGAACAGGCTGGAGCTCTTCTCCTTAGAGAACAGAAGGCATGAACTGGTAGTCTTTAAAATTATGAAAGGATTTGAAAGTGTGAGTTTTTTAAAAATATTTTGCGGGGAATATTGTGTTATTCTGTAAAGAAGGTTAGGTGTCTGTTTTTTAGCTGGCTAGGCTATCCCCAATTGCCCTTGTTCAGAGGGCATTTAAGAATCAACCACATTGTTTTGGGTCTGAAGTCACATGTAGGCCAGACCACATAAGGACAGCAGATTTCCTTCAAGGTGGGTTGTTTTGACAATAGACATTAGTCTTTTAATTCCAGGTTTCTATTGGATTTAATTTCCACCACTTGCCATGGTGAGATTTGTACCCCAACCCCCATAGCATTATGCCTAGGTTTCTAGATTTCCAGCCCAGTGACTATACCACTACACCACTGCCTCCCCTGTGGGATTTGATTAAGCAGAGCAGGAATTTGATTGGAGTCAGGTTGTCTGAGGGTTTGGAAACGTGAAAAAGATGAGGTTTAAATTGAGGCATAAGTAAATAAATTATATCTAACATTTGCATTTTTTTAGATAAATTGAGAGGTTGTTTGAATTTCAAAGGGAAATCAGAGATAACAATGAAAATATTTGCATCTTGCAGGAGCTCCATAGGTAAATGGTATTGAGGATATGATATTTTTACTGACCCAAAAGCAAAGACAAGATAGAAACGTGAAAGATCTTATATTTGGAAGGATTTGAATTTCAAAGGGATGTGAGAACAATGGGACTGAGATGAAAGGGGAAAAGGTATATTAGAGATTCTGTGGATAGCTGGTTTCTAGCTTTTGAGCTGGAGAGCTGTTGAGCTGGAGATAGCTGGAGTTGTTTGAGCTGTTGAGAAGTCTTGGGTAGCAGCCAGCAGTTTTATTCTGAAGTGGATTCCATAGCAGAGTGGAAGAGGGTAAAGGTCATGTGGTACACCTTTATTGAGGCTACAGCAGTTTGTCTTTTGTAATATTACTGGATTTTTCATATTTAAACATCTATAAGGCAGTGTTGCCTGGAAGGTGTTTACTTGTGGTTTTGACCAAGTGCAGAGTTTATTGGGAAAATGTTTTGTAAGACTAACCTTAATTGTGTAACTGTAACCTTGTGTGCTTCAGTTTTGTTTCATTTCTTTTAATAAAACTTTTACTGTTAATTTTTTTAAAAACCAGAAGTGTTACTGGACCTCTTACTGCTGAGATCTTGTCCTCGTTATCAGAATAACAAAAGAAAGGTTGTGTCCCGTAAGTCAAGTTTCCCTCTGGGATTTGGTTTGCACGGCAATTAACACCGGCTGTGGTAATAACAATGGAGAAGATGAGGAAAGGGTTTTGTAGAGAAGATGTTTCCATATGTGAGGTAGGCCAAAATTACAGGCATAAGACAGTCACCAAGAAATCCAATAGGAATTCAGGAGAATCTTCTTTACTCAAGAGTGATGAGAATGTGGAATTTGCTACCACAAGGAGTACTAAAGGCAGATAGTGTAGGTGCACTGAAGGGAAAGCTAGATTAAGACGAGGGAGAAAGGAATAGGTGGATATTTTAATCAGGTGAGATGAAGTAGGGTGGGAGGAGCTTCATATGGAGCATAAATGAAAGCAAACTGGAAGTTCCGCTCCAAGCCACTCACCATCTTGACTTGGAAATATATCGCCTTTCCTTCACTGTCGTTGGGTCAAAATCCTGGGACTCCCTTCCGAGCAGCGCTGTGGGTGTATCTACACCACATGGACTGCAAAGATTCGAGAAGGCAGCTCACCACCACCTTTTCAAGGGCAGCTGGGGATGGGCCAGCGAATTCCACATCCCGTGAATGAATAAAAGAAAGACCAGTTGGGCTGAATGGCCTCTTTTTGTGCTGTAAATTCAATGTAATTCTTCCTCTTGTTACTGTGAAGTTTTCTGTGTTATGATCCGTAGGTGAGTAGATTGTATGGTTGATGCTGTTCCTGGTTCTAGGCAGCAGGAGGCACAATGCACCCTGGACCACCTTCTGTTTATCTCTGCTCTTCAGCAAATCTATGTACCACTGGGCCTCCATTTTACCGTGCCCACCTATAGCATGACCAAACTGTCCCATTCATCTATCAGCCCCATGCTCGCTGACCAACATCGGCTTCCAATATAGTAATATCTCAATTGTAAAATTCTCAACCTCGTGTTCAAATCCCTCCAGGCCTCCCCCCTCCCTATCTCTGCAATCTCTCCCCATCCTACAGCTCTTGAAGATCTCTGCGCTCCTACAATTCTGATCGCTTGAGCATCCCTGATTTTAATTTCTCCGCCATTGGTGGCCGTGTCTTCAGCTGCCTGGGACCCTAAGCTCTGGAATTCCCGCCCCCTCCTCCTCTCTCGAGTTTGGATACAGGGTAGCAGAGACTTGAATGAGCTGAAGTTTATGGGAAGTGGGAGGCCAGCCAGGAAAGCATTGGAATTATTGACTTGGGAGTTCAGATTGTGGGTTTTGGACAAGACTGACCCTTCCTCATTGTCTTTTGCAGGTCGCACACTGGGCTCTGGTGCCTTTGGCAGAGTGGTTGAAGCAATGGCCCATGGACTGAGTCACTCCAACTCCACCATGAAAGTTGCCGTGAAGATGTTGAAGAGTGAGTCCACACTGACCCACATGGGGAGGGGAGACTGATTGATGGGAAGCTCCAATCGGAAGGGGATTCTCATTTCCAATTTCCTACACCGTCAAGGGTCACTGTTTGTCTGGTATTGAGATGGATGTAGGCATTGCTGCTATGGTTGACAATTATTCCTATTCCTAGTTGTCCTGAGAAGGTAGTGCCTTGTTGAACCACTTGTAGTAGGTTTGATAGAAACTCATTGGCTTGCTAGGCCATTTCAGAGGGCAATTAAGAGTCAACCACTTTGCTGTGGATTTGAAGTCACATATGGGCCGGACTAGGTAAGGATGGCAGATTTCCTTCCCTCAAGGGAATGAGTGAACCAGATGGGTTTTTTTTAAACAATAAAAGACCAACAAGGCCAGATTTCTGATCAACGAGGTGCATCAAGGGTTATGGAGACAGGCAGGAAAGTGGAGTTAAGTCCACATCAGCCATGATTTGGCAGCATCGGCGGAGAAGAAATCAGTTAACGTTTCGAGCTTTCATGGCCCTTCGGCAGAACTGCAGCATAGTTTCAACAAGGGAGAAATATAAATTGGTTTAAGGTGGGTGGGGGGTGGGGGAAGAGACACATTGAGGGTGTGGTGTGAGCAGATAATCAAAAGATGTCACAGACAAAAGGGTCAAAGAGGTGTTGAAGGTGGTGGTCTTTGTCTGAGAAAAGTGCTAATTAAGAATGGGAAACAGGATATTCAAAGTACATCTCTAGTGGGGGTGGGGTGGAAAGACTAAAGGTTTTAGTTTTAGATTTAAAAATAATGGAAATAGGTGGGGAAAGAAGAATCTATATAAATTATTGAAAAAAAAAGCAGGTGGGGGGGGAAAAAAAACGGGGTGGGGATGGGGGGAGGGGGAGTTTAAGATCTAAAGTTGTTGAATTCAATATTCAGCCCAGAGGGCTGTAAAGTGCCTAGTCGGAAGATGAGGACTGCTGTTCCCGTCGCATTCTGAGATCCACACTCAGTGCCATGCGCCGCCATATGAACATACTCGACCTCTCCCTCCAGCAGCACCGCCGCACCCTTTTTCAAAGCTGCGCGTGCCCCCAGTTTCATTTTATTCTTCGCCTCATCCGTCGCCTCAACAAGAAACTTTTTCTCTTTCTCTCAAGTGCTAAGGAACGCAAGCTCCAACAACTCATCGACTCCAACACCCATCTGGGACCCTCCACCCCTGCTTGTCCCTCCGTCCCCACCCCATCTTCCAATCCCAGCCCCAGCCGCGTATTCACTATACCCCCTGACCTTCCCCTCTCCGATGCTGAACGTGCAGTGCTCAGCAAAGGACTTAGTTTCATACCCTTACGCCCTCATCTCAATGAATTTCGGGCTCGGCATGATGCTGAACTCTTCTTCCGCCGTCTTCGTCTCCGTGCTCACTTCTTTGGGCAGGAGTCCTCTCCCCGTTCAATGGATCCTTTTACCCACCTCCAATATTCTCCCTCCACTTGGACCCCTCCCTCTGGATTCTTACCTTCTCTTGATCTTTTCATTGAGAACTGTCGGCGTGACATTAGCCGTCCCAATTTCTCTGCTCCTCTCACCCATTCTAATCTGTCTCTCTCTGAACTCACTGCACTCCGTTCTCTCAGGTCCAACCCCAACATTGTCATCAAACCCGCTGACAAGGGTGGTACTGTTGTTGTCTGGCGCATTGACCTCTACCTCGCGGAGGCTGAGCGTCAACTCACAGACACTTCCTCCTACCTCTCCCTGGACCATGACCCCACCACAGAACATCAAGCCATTGTTTCCAGGACTGTCACTGACCTCATCTCCTCTGGAGATCTTCCTCCCACAGCTTCCAACTTGATAGTCGCCCAACCTCGGACGGCCCGCTTCTACCTCCTACCCAAAATCCACAAACAGAACTGTCCTGGCAGACGGATCGTGTCAGCCTGTTCCTGCCCCACGGAACTCATTTCTCGTTATCTTGACTCCCTTCTCTCTCCCCTTGTCCAGTCCCTTCCCACCTACATCCGTGATTCCTCTGACACCTTACGTCACATCAACAATTTCCAGTTCCCTGGCCCCAACCGCTTCCTCTTCACCATGGATGTCCAATCCCTCTACACCTCCATCCCCCACCAGGATGGTCTGAGGGCCCTTAGCTTCTTCCTTGAACAGAGGCCCCAACAATCCCCATCCACCACTACTCTCCTCCGTCTGGCTGAACTTGTTCTCACACTGAACAATTTCTCCTTTAACTCCTCTCACTTCCTCCAAATAAAAGGTGTGGCTATGGGTACCCACATGGGCCCCAGCTATGCCTGTCTCTTTATGGGGTATGTGGAACATTCCTTGTTCCAGTCCTACTCCAGCCCCCTCCCACAACTCTTTCTCCGGTACATCGATGATTACTTCGGTGCTGCTTCATGCTCTCGTCGGGACCTGGAAAAATTTATTAATTTTGCTTCCAATCTCCACCCCTCCATCATTTTCACATGGTCCATCTCTGACACTTCTCTTCCCTTCCTTGACCTCTCTGTCTCAATTTCTGATGATAGACTGTCCACCAATATCCATTACAAGCCTACCGACTCCCACAGCTACCTCGGCTACAGCTCCTCACACCCCGCTTCCTGTAAAGACTCCATCCCATTCTCTCAGTTCCTTCGCCTCCGTCGTATCTGTTCTGATGACGCTACCTTCAAAAACAGCTCCTCTGACATGTCCTCCTTCTTCCTTAACCGAGGTTTTCCATCCACGGTCGTTAACAGGGCCCTCAACCGTGTCCAGCCCATATCCCGCGCATCTTCCCTCACGCCTTCTCCTCCTTCCCAGAAACATGATAGGGTCCCCCTTGTCCTCACTTATCACCCCACCAGCCTCCGCATTCAAAGGATCATCCTCCGCCATTTCCGCCAACTCCAGCATGATGCCACCACCAAACACATCTTCCCTTCACCCCCCTTGACGGCATTCCGTAGGGATCGTTCCCTCCGGGACACCCTGGTCCACTCCTCCATCACCCCCTACTCCTCAACCCCCACTTATGGCACCTCCCCATGCCCACGCAGAAGATGCAACACCTGCCCCTTCACTTCCTCTCTCCTCACCGTCCAAGGGCCCAAACACTCCTTTCAAGTGAAGCAGCATTTCACTTGCATTTCCCCTAACTTAGTCTACTGCATTCGTTGCTCCCAATGCGGTCTCCTCTACATTGGAGAGACCAAACGCAAACTGGGCGACCGTTTTGCGGAACACCTGCGGTCTGTCCGCAAGAAAGACCCAAACCTCCCTGTCGTTTGCCATTTTAACACTCCACCCTGTTCTCTTGCCAACATGTCTGTCCTTGGCTTGCTGCATTGTTCCAGTGAAGCCCAACGCAAACTGGAGGAACAGCACCTCATCTTCCGACTAGGCACTTTACAGCCCTCTGGGCTGAATATTGAATTCAACAACTTTAGATCTTAAACTCCCCCTCCCCCCATCCCCACCCCGTTTTTTCCCCCCCCACCCGCTTTTTTTTTCAATAATTTATATAGATTCTTCTTTCCCCACCTATTTCCATTATTTTTAAATCTAAAACTAAAACCTTTAGTCTTTCCACCCCACCCCCACTAGAGATGTACTTTGAATATCCTGTTTCCCATTCTTAATTAGCACTTTTCTCAGACAAAGACCACCACCTTCAACACCTCTTTGACCCTTTTGTCTGTGACATCTTTTGATTATCTGCTCACACCACACCCTCAATGTGTCTCTTCCCCCCCCCCCCCCACCCACCTTAAACCAATTTATATTTCTCCCTTGTTGAAACTATGCTGCAGTTCTGCCGAAGGGCCATGAAGGCTCGAAACGTTAACTGATTTCTTCTCCGCCGATGCTGCCAGACTTGCTGAGTTTTTCCAGGTAATTCTGTTTTTGTTTTGGATTTCCAGCATCCGCAGTAGCTTTTAGCTTTTTGTTTTTATTAGCCATGATTTTATTGACTGGCGGAGCAGGCTTGAGGGGTCGAATGGCCTACTGCTGCTCTTATTTCTTATGTTAGTTATAATCCAACAGCTTCATGCCGACTTTTACTGACACCAGCATTTTCTTTCCCGATTTTTAAAGTTAGATTCGAATTCTCAAACTGCCCATTTGAGCTCAGATTCTCTGGATTATCTGTCCCTGTAGCATAAACCTGCAATACCCTTGAACCAATGTTTCATTCAGCCCATCAGACCTCTCATGGGCCATATACAGTTTATGTTGTCATAGTCGCTTAGCTTGAGAAAGCGAAACTGATTTCCCCTCTGATGTCGTGTCCTTTAACGCCTAATGAACTGTTCGGTCCTCTGTTCGTAGCGCTACCCGATTTTTAAAGTTAGATTCGAATTCTCAAACTGCCCATTTGAGCTCAGATTCTCTGGATTATCTGTCCCTGTAGCATAAACCTGCAATACCCTTGAACCAATGTTTCATTCAGCCCATCAGACCTCTCATGGGGCATATACAGTTTATGTTGTCAATTCCAGTTCTGCTGTTTGTAGCTACTTCCACCAGATCTGCTGTCATGGTTTTCCACAACTTACTGTGGGGCTTATAATGTGTGAGGTGCCAGGGTCTTCACAGGTGACCGGCCACTTGCCTTACAAAGCATCATGTCTGTGCCTGTGGGTGTGTCACACACCTTGCTGGTCTCCGCCTCTGAGCCATTGCCCTAGTAACTACGATATTCCACCTCATCTGCCGCTCCCAATCTTTATGCACTTACAAGGGGGCGTCATCTCCACACCGCACCAGCTGAAGCTGATGGGCCCCTCACTTAGTTTTGCACAACTGCCAAGTCAAGGTCCCTGGGTAAGGCCGCTGGCGTGCACGGCAGCTACTTGGGAGTCATAAGCGAGATTTGGAGAGTTGTGGGATGCGTGTTTCCCCTAACTGTGCCCCTTTTCACATGGACATGAGGCCTCCAATTCTAAGTCGTGAAGTATCCAGTATATTGTTTGCAAATAAGGGAGGTGGTGGTGTAGTGGTATTGTCACTGGGCTAGTAATCCAGAGACCCCGGGTAATACTCTGAGGACCTGGGTTCGAATCCCACCTTGGCAGATGGTGGAATTTGGATTTAATAAAAATCTGGAATTAAAAGTCTAATGATGACCATGAAACCATTGTCGATTGTTGTAAAAACCCATCTGGTTCACTAAGGGAAGGAAATCTGCTGTCCTTACCTGGTCTGGCCTACAAGTTGACTCTTAAATGCCCTCTGAAGAAGGGAAATTAGGGATGGGCCTCTCCAGTGATGCCCACATCCCATGAACGAATGAAAAAAAAAGTGCCCATCCAGCTATTCCTTCCATGGAAATACAGTCCCCCACTGCTGACTCTTGAATGATCCTGCGGGGACGGAGTGGGGAGGCAGGTACAGGAGAAGCCGGGGTCGTTCTCCTTCACGTAGAGAAGGTTCAGGCGAGATTTAGTAAAGGTGGTCAAAATCATGCTGGGTTTTCGATAGAGTAAATCAGGAGAAACCGTTTCCAACAGCAGGAGGGTCAGTAACCAGAGGACACAGAGCTAAGTTAATTGGCAGAAGAAACAGAGGGAAAATGAAGAGGAGGGTTCTTTTTTGCATGCAGCAAGTCATGGCGATCCAGAATCTCATGGAGTGGTTGAAACAAATAGTGTAGATGTATTTAAAGGGAAGGTAGATAAATTCATGAGGGAGAAAGGAATAGAAGGTGTGGCAGGGTGAGCTCAGAGCAGTGGGAGGAGGCCCATGTGGAGCATAAGCACGGCATGGACCAGTTGGACCGAATGGCCTGTTTCTGTTCTGCAATACATTGTAAAGGGGCAGTGGAAGCAAATTCAATAGTAACTTTCAGACACAAATTGGTTAAATACTTCGACATATTAATTTAATTACCCACAATGTCTCCCAGCGTTCAAATTCCTAATTCATTGCCTCTTTGTGATTTACAGCTACTGCAAGGACCAGTGAGAAACAGGCCCTCATGTCGGAGCTGAAAATAATGAGTCACCTCGGCCCTCATTTAAATATTGTGAATCTACTAGGAGCCTGTACCAAAGGAGGTAAAGATTGAGTTCATTCATGTATTATTCACGTCTCTGATCTCATTCGTAGGTAGTACCCCATATAGCAGGGGCAGTGGACAAGCCACCATCAAGGCCCACTGAAAGTGCAAGGCCAAAAGTAATGCTTATTAAGTATAGGTCAAGACCTGCACAGGGCCGGAACCCAAGGTAATGGCCCCAAGGCCTACCAGGGCCCTCCGGCCCTACCCTGGATCAGGACCCCTGGGCCTAGCCTGGATCAGGGCCCCTGGGCCCAGCCTGGATCAGGGCCCCTGGGCCCAGCCTGGATCAGGGCCCCTGGCTCAACCCTGGAACAGGACCCCGAGGCCTACCTTTATTCTGGGCCACCAGGCCTATCCTGGACCTTAGCCCCTTGCAGCCCTACCCCCAGGATCTGGGCCTCCTGTGGTCTTCCCCATGATCTGGGCCTCCTGCAGGCCTACCCCCAGGACATGGGGCGCCTTGCAGGCCTACCCAGGATCTGGGACTCCTCCAGGCCTACTCTGGATCTGAGGCCCCAGGCCCAGCAGGTGTTAAGGCCAAACTGAAGGCCTAAGGCTGCTAATGCAGGTTATCACTAAGCTTAAAAAGCAGCCACAGTTTATCGGAAAGCTGCCCCAGGAAACCTTTTTTGCAATTATGGAGACCAGAACTGTGCACGAGTGCACTCTTCAGTGTGGTTAATTCATGTTTCACTATCATGAATCTATTGCTGATGTCCGACCCGATATTATAGTTGTAATATTAAAATTTGAGTCAGAGTTTTAGAGTTGGAAGCAATCAGGGCTGGGGAGACCTGGGCCAGAATTTAACGTCCCGCAGGCAGGCATGTGCCTGACCCGTCCGGCCACAAAATAGCACGAGATGATGTCGGGCGAGTGTCTTTCAGATGCTTGATTGTGCTGCATGGACATATTTTGCAGCATTGTTGTTGCTTTGTTTATTCTGTGGGGGGGGTCTGCAGCTCCCCCCGGGGCAGCCATCTGCCTTCAGGGAGCTCACTGGAAGCGCTCACCAGCACCCGCAGTGACGTCAGTGCCCACCCTCTTCCTGCCCCCACAGGCAGTGCTGAGCCTCTCTCAGTGCACGTTTCACCCTGGGTGGTCGTTAATTGGCCGTGAAATCACGGTCGAGGGGCCCATTTCCCATCCGCTCCCAGGCCTGCCGACCACACCCGCTCGCTCGTTCAAAGAGCAAAAAATTCAAGCCCTGGAGAATTTCCTTGAATCTGTTCACAGCCTGAGGATTATAGATTAGGTGATGGAGGCCGTGTGATAGACACTGACCTCTCGGAGGGTGACGGGGATGGGCTGATGCAGACTGGATGCTCGGTGAGAGACTGTGACTTTGTTTTGGACAGGTCCGATCTACATCATCACAGAATACTGTCGCCATGGCGATCTAGTGGATTACCTGTACAGGAACAAGCACACCTTCCTCCAGCATTACGCTGACAAAGGGCAGCAAGAGTCAAATACCATCATCACCAACTCCTACAATGAGAGGATGAAGAGGTAAATGTTCGTGACATCTTTACCATTACAACAACAACTACATAGCAGCTGTAACAGGGTAAAACATCCCAAGGTGTTTTACAGGGGAGTTGTGGAACAATTTTCTCTCACTCTTTCATGGGATGCAGGCGTCAATGGCAAAGCCAGCATTTGGTTCCCATCTCTAATAGCCCTTGAAAGTGATGGTGAGCTGCCTTTATGGGTTGCAGTGGTTCAAGAAGGTGACTCGCCACATTCCTTTCGAGGGCAGCAAGGGACGGGCAACAAATGCTGGCCTTGCCAGAGATGCCCACCTCCTAGGAATGAATAAAGCAAACGGTCTAAGAGGCAAGTTCTAAAGAACATCTTAAAGGAGAAAGAGGTAGTTAGGGAGAGAATTCCAGAACTTAGGGCCCAGGCAGCTGAAGGCACAGCCACCAGTGATCGAACGATTCAAGTCAAGGATGCACAAGAGGCCAGAACTAGAGGAGCGCAGGGGTGTTGGAGGGCTGCAGGGCTGGAGAGGATTACAGAGGGCAAGGCCATGGAGGGACTTGAAAACAAGGATGAGACTTTTAAAATGGTGGAGCCGGCTGATGAGATGGGCCGGAGAGTGATTGTGGCAGTGCTGTCCTGTCGGGTGCCAGTTTCTGCTCCCCCGCTACCCCGGGAGTATGGTATTGGCAAAGTGACCTGCCATCGGGCTGTGTCATAAGGAGGATAAGAGTGGCGACATTCACAGACAGCTGGGAGGGTCCCGGGTGGCAATGGCCCTGATTATTCTTATGGACCCCTGAGTATGTCTCCAGAACCAGAGACAAAAACAAACCCAAACTCTGTGAGGTTGAACCTCTCCCTCCTCCATCGCTCAGGGTGCAGGCTCCCATCGTAACATGATAACTGGGGTTCTACGATCCTGATTTGAATATTGAAAAGGGGTCATTAATGTCCTGTTAACACCAAGCAACATAAATAATCAACACCCACGAGTTCAAATCTCACCAATTGTGAGGTAGAATTTAATAGATCTGGTCATTTATGGCCTGGCATCAGGCTTAACCCACCCACCACATCATTAAAAAACCTAACTGGTTCACTAATGTCTTTTAGGAAAGGAAATCTGCCATCCTTACCCAGTCTGTGCCTATATGTGACTCCAGTCCCAAATCAACCTGGTTGACTCTTGACTGCCCTATGAAATGGTCTAATGGCCCCTCAAGCTATAAGAACAATCTCTTCCTTTAAAAAAATACGATTGCACCGATCGGCTACCAAAGGTTCAACAATTCCCAGCAGCATCCCCCCCTCAGCATCTAGAGGTGGACAATAAATTCCAAGCGATGCCCACATCCTAAGAATAAATTAAGAGATATCAGCCTGGCATCCATAGTGCCTCTCCCAGAGAGGTACCATTGACTCCACAAGAAGGGAAGGAACAAAGTTACTTTCACTCCTTTCCTTCTCTCTCCTTCTCTTTATCTTTCTCCCTTTCTCTCTTTTCCACTCTCCCTTTCTCTCTCTCTCCTGCTTCACTTTCTCTCTCTCTCCCTTCTCTCTCTCTCTCCCTTGCTCTCATGATCTCTCTCCCTTTCTCTCTTTTTCTCTACCCCATCCCTCTCTCTTGCTCCCCCCCTTCTCTCACTCTCCCCCCCTTCTCTCACTCTCCCTTTCCCTCTCTTAGCCTCTCTCTCCCCACCCCTTTCTCTCTCCCCCTTTATCATCTTCTCTCTCACTCTCTCTTCCCCCCATCTCTGCAGAAGTTTGAACGAGGAGGCGGAGTGAGCCGAATTGTCATATCTCTTTCAGAGGGCCAGAACAGTCTTAATGGGCTGAGTGGCCTCCTCCTGTGCTATATGACTTTGATTAACACTGTATAGCCTGTACAGTCGAATCCCATCCCCGGTGTTATACGTCCAATGATGAGAGTTCCCTCCCTCGACCCTCTCGGTTGCTTCCCACAGTTTCATAGTCCCATCCTTTGAGGGAATTGAACAAAAGGAAGGAATCAGAAAATAATTGAAATTTAAACTGAGATTTTCCCCAGTCTTCAGCAGTTTTGTTCCAGGCAGAGCTTGAGGGTCAAACTGAAGGGATTAATAACCGAGCAGGCTTCAGTGTAACAATGAAGGGTGTTTAAATTCCTAACACACTGTCAGCAAATGGCCAGTTATTTCTATCCTGTGTGTAATTGTGGAAATAGTTTCCGATTCTTGGTTTTTATTTTCTTGATGTTTGTTTTGGCTCTGGTCCAGATGTAGCCAGAACCGTGTCAAACTCCACAGGTCAAAGGGACCAACCCATCCTCCTGGCTTCCTGCACTTGGAGCCAGACAGCATTCTTTGCTGTTTGTGGGCTGCAGCATGTTGTGCCTGTGTCTCTGTGTGCCTGTATTTCTCTGTGCATACATGCCGACGTGCGTCTGTACGCCTGTGTGTGCATCTCTGTGTGTGCATGCCTGTACACGCATCTCTGTGCGTGTGCATCTCTCTCTGCATGCATGTCTGTGTGTCTGTATGTCTCTGTGCGTGCATCTCTGCACGCGCATGTCTGTGCATGCGTCTCTCTGTGCATGCATGTGTGTCCGTGTGCCCCTGTGCATGTATCTCCGTGCATGCATGTCTATGCGCACCCGCTTAACCTATTTATAGCCCCTCGCAGACTCTTTGTATCCTCCTCCCAACTTGTTTTCCTACTTATTTTTGTATTCACCAGCAAATTTGGCTACAATGCACTTGGTCCCTTCATGAATATGGATTTGTAAATCTGCCTGTCAGTGTCTGGATGTGTCCACTGAGGGTTGAGAAAGTCCGAGGGATTTCGTGGCTCCTCTCCTGAAGTTGCCAGTTCCACACACTGCCCACCCCTCTTCAGGTCCTTGTCGCCTGTGAGGTCCAGCCAATGATTATTGGCAAGCTGTTTGATCATACGGTGCGTTGTAGATGGGCCTCATGCTGACCCTCGTTCCCGTGTCCCCATGCAGGCAATGTTTACTGTATGCAGTACAGTAAAGGCTCAGGGTTAATGATAGTTGCAGAACCCCAACATGAAAATGCACCAAACCTGGCCTTGGACAACATGGTTGCCATAAATTTCCAGCTGCTCCATTAAGGCTTCACTGGCACCTTCTCCGAGCAATTGGTGTTGCTGAATTCTGGAACAATTCTCAGCCAGGGCTCACTGGATGAAGGGCAGGGGAAACGTTTCTGATTTTTAATTCCCCCCCGCCAATCATTCATCCCTAGGGAACTGGGGTCGATTTACGCACCTGCCAACCAAGCCAGGGTTGGATGTGGCTCTCAATGTCACCCTCAAACCAGTCTGTAAAAGAACCAGAGAGGGAAAGGTGAGAATTTCTTTTTATGCAGCAGGTTGTAGTGATCTGGAATGCTCTGCCTGAAAGGGCGGTGGAAGCAGATTCGGTAGTAACTTTCAAAAGGGAGTTAGATAAATACTGGAAAAGAATAGCATTTACAGCACTCTGGAGGGAGAGGAAGGGGAATGGACCTGATCGGATTGCTCTTACAAAGACTGATGGATTGAATGGCCTCTTTCTGTGCTGCACCATTCTGTGTCTAGTGTTTCACCACATGGGCAGCAAGGCCTCAGGCTGTATTCCTGATGAGCTCCTCTCTTTCTCTCTGTCTCTCTCACTCACCCGTCCCTCTCGCTCTCGCCCACAGTTACGTGGCCCTGTCCTTTGAGAATGATGGAGGGTACATGGACATGACCAAAGACGAGCAGCTCGAGTACATGCCAATGCTGGAGGCTAAACGTGAACCAAACTACGCCGATATCGAGCATCCTGATTACAACAGGCCATACTCTCAGGAGAACAGCTCTTCTACTGGTAACACCCTCACTGTCTCCGCCTCATTCCAACCCCCAACATTCCTCATAAGTTTTCTTTCTCTTTCCTTCTTTTCTCTTTTTGTCTTTCTCCCCCTTTTCTCTCTCTCTCTTTCTCTCTCTCTAAACCCCTCTCTCTCTCTCTCTCATCCCCCTTGTCAATGACTTATTAATTACATTGTTACGGTTTAATGGCAATTATTCCCTATAAACGGGGATAGCTGGGACACTGGAGGGGTTGGAGTAGTGTTGACTGTGGACTAAGTCAATAAACGCCCTCCAGCAAAGAAAGCAGCCGGGTCTTAATCTTAATTTCACCCACTGGCATGGATCCATTTAACACCTCTCTCTTTCACACCCCTCCCTCCATCTCTCTCTTCCCCCTCTCTATCTCTTTCCCTCACTTTCACACACCCTCTCTCTCTCTCTCCCTCTCAACTATATCTTCCTCCCCCTCTTTATGTCTCTCCATCTCTCTCTCTCTTACTCCCCCGTCTCTCCCCCTCCTCTCTCCCCCTCCTCTCTCCCCTCCACTCCCCCACACCCCCAACTTCTTCATTGTTTCCTTCCCTCATTCTTTTTCTTCAAATGCTCCATCTAGAATGGGGTAACAGCCTCTCCAGCTGGTAACCTCCCTTATTCTCTCCCTCTCAGCCTTGCCTCGCTCGTTTTTTCCCATGGGATCTTTCCTCTCTCTCTTGTTCTTCCTGAACTGCAACCCGTGACTGCCATCTACTGACAGCCACCTTACACTGCAGATCTGTTGCTTGTAGCACTGCAATCCACAATTTTAAATGCACAGAAGTACCTAATATCTTATAAAAATCAAATATGTCCATTCACCTTGAGTTAAACGTGGAAGATTGTGGATTCAAGCCCCACTGCTTGAACTGAGCACATAATGAGGAAGAAAGAAAGATTTATATTTCTATATCACCTCTCACAGCCTTGGGATGTTCTTTCAGGCTTTCCAGCCAATTAAATGTTTTGGAAGTGTGGTCTGTGTTGTTATGTAGGAAATGCAGCAGCCAATTTGCACACAGCAAGCTCCCACAAACAGCAATGTGACATTTTTTATTCATTCATGGGATGTGGGCGTCGCTGGCTAAGCCAGCATTTATTGCCCATCCCTAATTGCCCTTGAGAAGGTGGTGGTGAGCTGCCTTCTTGAACCGCTGCAGTCCATGTGGTGTAGGTACACCCACAGTGCTGTTAGGGAGTGAGTTCCAGGATTTTGACCCAGCGACAGTGAAGGAACGGCGATATATTTCCAAGTCAGGTTGGTGAGTGATTTGGAGAAGAACTTGCAGTTGGTGGTGTTCCCATGTGTCTGCTGCCCTTGTCCTTCTAGGTGGTAGCAGTCATGGGTTTAGGAGGTGCTGCCTAAGCCTTAGCCTTGGTGAGTTGCTGCAGTGCATCTTGTAGATGGTACACACTGTTGCCACTGTGCATTGGTGGTGGAAGGAGTGAATGTTTAAGATGGTGGAAGGGGTGCCAATCAAGTGGGCTGCTTTGTCCTGAATGGAGTCAAGTGTTGTTGGAGCTGCACTCATCCAGGCAAGTGGAGAGTATTCCATCACACTCCTGACTTGTGCTTGTAGATGGTGGACAGGCTTTTGGGAGTCAGGAGGTAAGTTACTGTCCACAGGATTCCCAGCCTCTGACCTGCTTTTGTAGAGACAATGGCTGGTCCAGTCAGTTTCTGATCATTTACACTCACCTGAGTGGGTTAAGGGGCCTTGGGTTAACATCTCATCTGAAAGAGGGCACCTCTCACAGTGTTGCATTCCCTCAGTACTGCGCTGAGAGAATCAGCCTAGATTTAGTGCTCAGGTGTCTAGGGTGGGGCTTGAACTCACAACATTCTGACTCAAAGGTGAGGTGCTACCCACTGAGCTGTACCTGACACCTGTAACGACCACATGGCTGTAAGAGAGCAAGGGGGGTCTTCCCTCATGCCCGGGGTCAATATCTATGCTTCAACCAATATCGCGAAAAAAATTATCTGGTCATTATCACATCGTTGTTTGGGTCACTTTGCCACTGGTAAAATAGCTGCTGAGTTTCCTACATCATGGCAGCAGCTGTACTCCAAGACTCCAGTTGTTGTGAAGCACATTGGACGTCCTGAGGTCTGGAAGACACTATGGAAATGCAAGTTGGTGTGTTTCTGAAAAATGTAACAAAGTCCATCATGATGGCAAGTCCCTTACGCAGTCTATCATGTTCTTTTGAAAGAGCGTGAGGTCACAGAGGATAAACTACTGATCAGCGAGTCTCCGATACTGAGCTACGTGGATCTGGTCGGAATCAGTTATCAGGTGGCACAAGGAATGGAATTCCTCTCACTAAAAAATGTAAGCCATTCAAATCTGTCTCTGTCCGTGACCCTGTGTGCGTGTCTGTCTCTCTCTCTCTCTCCCCCTTACTCAGGTTAAAATTACAATTTTGTCTTTCTGTCTGTCTGTCTGTGTCTCTGTCTCTGTCTCTGTACCTGTCTGTCTGTCTGTCTGCCTCTCTGTCTCTGCCTCTCTGTTCCTGTATCTGTGTCTGGGTCTCTGTGTGCCTGGCTCTGTCTGTCTGTCTGTCCCTCTCCGTTTGCGTGTCTGTGTCTATGCGTCTGTCTGACCGTCTCTGTGTCGGTCTCTCTGCCTGTGTCAGTCTCTCTGCTGGCCTGTGCCCATGACAGTCTCCCTAATGCCTCTTGCCTCTGCCTCTGTCACTCTGTCTCTGCCTATGTGTGTCTGATGGGGTCTGTGCTGTCAGTTTCACGCTGTGAGCCCAGGTTTATTGGTCAGACTGTCTATTGAGTGTTGGCTGCCTGTGTGTGGAACCAGGGAAGGGGGAATGTGGAGGGGTGAGGGACAGTAGAGGAGGAAGACAAAAGGGGACGCACACTAAGCACAGCCAGATTACCAAATTATTATGTTGGCTCTTCAATCCTTTCCCAGCCTCCTCCTCGTACCAAGTTGTAACTTGTATTTTACCAAACTGGCAACCAATCCCTGATCAGCTGGGACAGTCCCCATTAACTGGAGGGAGTGGGGGTAGCAAGGTGGGGGGTTGGTGTGGGGGGTGGAGGATGTTGGTTAGAGGTCCCACTACTCCCCCAGGGTTAACGATAGGGTGCAGTGTTCTGTCCCCCAAATCTCAGATGAGTGCCGTTGCTTCCGATGAGATGGATTGTTGCTGGAACTCACTGGCTGTGAATACTCACAGACAATCAGGTCAAACAATTCAAAAATCCTGCACCCCACCAGATGTCCTGTCAGTTCCTGATGATATCATTGGATTTCTGGGGATTCCCTCCCCCCCAGTTCCTGATGATGTCACTGGGATCCCCGGCCCCAGTTCCCGATGATGCCACTGGGATTCCCTGCCCAGTTCCTAATGATGTCACTGGGTTTCTGGTGTCGTATGATGTTATATGTGCCTACTTGCCATTGTAATGTAATGGTGCTCGGCAGAGCAAAGGTTAATGTGGGACTGGAGAATAGCACCACCCAAGGTATGATGTATAGAGTCACATGGTAATAGACTGAGAGAACAGTCTAGAGAGAACTCTCTGGAACCAGCCTACATGGAGATAACAGCACCATGTATGACAGTAACCTGGGATCTGTAAATAGTTAAAGGTTAACAATAAAAGTTTCATGTTTAAATATACAAGTCTCAAGGCCTCATCATTGAGATATCTAAAAAAACCCATATTACAACACCTGGTGTATTATTGTGGACAGGTGATAAACTGATTTTTTTTTGTTTTGACAGTGTGTCCATCGCGATTTAGCAGCAAGGAATGTGCTGATCTGTGAGGGAAAACTTGCGAAAATCTGTGACTTTGGATTAGCACGGGACATAATGAATGATTCGAATTATATTTCAAGAGGGAGTGTGAGTATCCCGCCATCCATTTTAATATCACATCTGTATAAATGACACTATCCATATAAATGTCACCATCTATTTGAATATCGGTATCTGTATAAATATCTCTCTATCTCCCCCTCTCTTTCTGTCTCCCCTTTGTGCTCTTTCTCTCCGCCTCTTGCTCTCCCTTCCCTATTCTCCTCTTCTCTCTCTTTCTCTCTCTCTCTCTCTCTCTCTCTCTCCTCTCCTTTCTCTCTCCCCCTTTCTCTCTCCTCAACTTTCTCTCTCCCCCCTTTCTCCATCCCCCCTTTCTCTCTCCCCACTTTCTCTCTCTCTCTCCCTCTTTCTCTCTCTCCCCCTCTTTCCCTCTCTCTCCCTCCCTTTCTCTCTCTCCCCACTTTCTCTCTCTCTCCCCGCTTTCTCTCTCACTCCCCCTCTTTCTCTCTCTCCCCCTCTTTCCCTCTCTCTCCCTCCCTTTCTCTCTCTCCCTGCTTTCTGTCTCTCTCTCTTTCACCTTTCTCTCTCTCTCCCTCTCTCTTTCTCTGTCTCCCTCTCTCTCTCTCTCCCCTCTCTCTCTCTCTCTCTCTCTCTCCTTCCCTCCCCCTCTCTCTCTCTCTCTCCTTCCCTCCCCCCTCTCTCTCTCCCCCTCCCCTTCCCTCCCCTCTCTCTCTCTCTCCTCCCCCCCCTCCCTCCCTCTCCCTCTCCCCTCTCTCTCTCTCCCTCTTTCTCTCTCTTCCCCCCTTCCCCCTCCCTCTTTCTCATGTTAAAATTAGAACACACAAAGCAGAATAACCTAATTGTCATTAACTAGCGAGGAGGATTGTCCTCCATTAGTCCAAAGATGGCTGAAGAGGCCCACTGGGGCACTTGCTGTCATGTGGGATGCCTGGTTGCGTGTTATCAGTTCAGGTCATGACGTGTTCTTTTCGTTGCTTTCGCTTTTCTTCTTCATTTTGTCATCGTTAGGTCTAAGTTCAAATGGTAACCTGGTTAGTAACTATTAACTGATCTGGTTCCCAGACCTTTTTGCCTCTGAAATGGATGGCGCCAGAGAGCATTTTCAACAACCTGTACACCACGCTGAGTGACGTCTGGTCCTATGCAGTCTTGCTCTGGGAGATCTTCACCCTTGGTAAGGCACCTCCAAACATCTCTCTTCCCCCTCTGACTTTCTTGCATCACTGAGGGCACTCCAGTGTTTGGGGAGAAAATTCAGGGTTATTGCTAAGTGGAGTCCTGGTAAATCACACATCTTGTCATCTCAGTGCACTCTCCTACTGGCCTTTGAGTTACATCTACCCAACGCAACACTTGAAGTTAAAATACAGATCAACCGTGATCTCATTGAGTGGCAGTGCAGCCTCGAGGGGCTGAATGGCCTCCTCCTGTTTCTATGTTCTCTCCAAGCCCTTGTTGAGAAGCTGACGACAAGATCGGCTCTCCTGAGGCTTCCAGAGGCTGGAATTAATTGGTTAGCCGCCGTGCTTTAGTGGGTAGCACACTCACTTGCCTTTAAGTCAGAAGGTTGTGGGTTCGTTTCCCACCCCAGAGACTTGAGCACACAATCCAGTGCTGAGGGAGTGCTGCACTGTCAGAGGGGCCATCACTCAGATTGAATGTTAAAATGGGACCACTCGAGGAAACAGCAGGTGTGTCCTCCCCAGTGTCCAGAACCAGTATGTATCCCTCAACCACCATCACTTTGGGAAAAAAAACAGATTGTCTGATCATCATCACATTACTGCATGTGTGATCTTGCTGTGCACAAATTGGCTGCTACGCTTCCAACGTTGCAACAGTACCTGCACTATAACGTGCTTCAGAATGACCTGAGAGTTTGAAAGGCGCTATATAAATGCAGTCTTCAAATTCGATCTGATGACTAGACTGAGTCGTACGTCAATGAGAATGAAATCAAATTGGTGTTTGATGTCTAAGTAACGATAGCTTCTTTCTTTTCTTCCTTCCTTGCACTCCTTTCTCACTCCCCATTCTTTCTCTCTCTCTCTCTCATTTACTTTTTCATTTTCTTTCCTGTCTCTTTTCTTCTTTTCCAAGGTGGGACACCGTACCCGGAACTTCCCGTTAATGACCAATTCTACAATGCTATAAGGCGTGGTTACAGAATGCCTAAACCTCACTACGCCTCCGATGAAATGTGAGTAAACACCAGGAGCTGCTGAGTCAGGCACAGCCCGGAGAAGCCGGAATGATGATTGGGATCGAGGGGAAGGGCTGGGAGGACCAGCACAGCCCTCAGACTGAAAAGAGTGGGAGGAAAAAGCCTGGGGTGAATGAAGGAGCGAGTGGGGGGTGGGGCCACCAAACTCTAATTTTTAAAAACCTGCACATTGTAAGGGGGAGGGAAGGTGGAGTGAAGGGAGATGATCAGTCTTCACGTAAAATACACTAACAGCAACCCAAAAATACTAAATAATCATGGAGTAAAACGGGGGTGAGGAAATAGATACAATAACTATCACTAGAGAAAAAGTACTGGGGAAATTAATGGGGCTAAAGGCTGAACCTGATGGGTTGCATCCTAGGATATTAAAGGAAGTAGCTGCAGAGATAGTGGATGCACTGGTAGTAATCTTCCAAGAATCCATTGATTCTGGAAAAGTCCCAGAGGATTGGAAAACGGTCAATGTAACACCCTTATTCAAAAAGGGAGGGAGACAAAAAACAGGTAACTAAAGGCCAGTTAGCGTAACATCTGTCATTGGGAAAATGTTGGAGTTTATTATAAAGGATGTAATAGCAGAACATTTAGAAATACATAATCTAATCAAGCAGAGTCAGCATGGCTTCATGTAGGGGAAATCATGCCTGACAAATTTATTAGGATTCTTTGAGGAGATAACAAGCAGGATAGACAAAGGGGAAACAGTGGATGTAATATATTTGGATTTCCAAAAGGCGTTCTATAAGGTACCACACATAAGGTACCTTAATAAGATAAGAGCCCATGGTGTTGGGGGTAGTATATTAGTATGGATAGAGGACTGGCTAACTATTAGACAACAGAGAGTTGAGATACGGGGGGCATTTTCAGGATGGCAACCTGTAACTAGTGGAGTGCCACAGGGATCAGTGCTGGGGCCATAATTATTTACAATATATATTAATGACTTGGATGGGGGAAGTGAATGTACTATCGCCAGTTGTGCGGATGACACAAAAATAGATGGGAAGGCAAGTGGTGAGGATGACACAAGGAGTCTACAGAGGGATATAGACAGGTTAAGTGGTGGGCAAAAATGTGACAGATGGAATATAATGTGGGAAAGTTTGAGGTTATGCACTTTGGCAGGATGAATAGAGGAGCTGAATATTATTTAAATGGAGAAAGACTGAAGAAAGCTGCATCAGAGGGATTTGGGGGTCCTCGTGCATGAATCCCAAAAAGCTAACATACAAGTTCAGCAGGTAATAGGGAAGGCAAATGGAATGTTGGCCTTTATTTCAAAGGGAATGGAGTATTAAAATAGGGAAGTCTTGCTAAAACTATACAAGGCATTAGTTAGACCACACCTAGAATACTGTGAACAGTTTTGGTCCCCTTTTCTAAGGAAAGATATACTGGCATTGGAGGCAGTCCAGAGAAGGTTCACTAGGTTGATCCTGGGTACGGAGGGATTTTCTTATGAGGAGAGGTTGAGTAGGTTGGGCCTGTGCCCATTAGAGTTTAGAAGAATGAGAGGTGACCTTATTGAAACATATAAGATTCTTAGGGGGCTTGACAGGGTAGATGATGAGAGGTTGTTTCCCCTTGTGGGGAGCCTAGGACCAGAGGCCATAATCTCAGAGTAAGGGGGCGCCTATTTAAAACAGAGATGAAGAGGAATTTCTTCTCTCAGAGGGTAGTTAATCTGTGGAATTCTTTACTGCAGAGGGCTGTAGAGGCTGAGTCATTAAGTATATTCAAGGCTGAGATAGACAGATTTTTAATCAGTAGGGGAATCTAGGGTTATGGGGAAAAGGCAGGAAAGTGGAGTTGAGGATTATCACATCAGCCATGATCTCATTGAATGGCAGAGCAGACTCGATGGGCTGAATGGTCTACTTCTGCTCCTACGTCTTATGGTCTTATGGTCCCACAATTCGGAGGGGAGAATGAGGGAGGGGAGGAGTCCCACAGTTCGGAAGGGGAGGCTGTGGGAGGAGAGACTGAGGGAGGAGAGGAATTCCACAGTTTGGAGGGGGTAGGCTGTGGGAGGGGAAGAGTACCACAGTTTGGTGTGGGAAGCGGAGGGCGAGGGAGGCAGAGGGAAGGGAAGTGTCCCACAGTTTGGAAGGGGAGGCTGAGGGAGAGGGTGGCTGAGGGAGGAGAGACTGAGGGAGGAGAGGAATTCCACAGTTTGGAGGAGAGACTTAGGGAGGGGAGACTGAGGGAGGTGAGGAGTCCCACAGTTTGGAGGAGGGACAGAGCCAGGGTGTACAGAGCGAGGGGGGAAGGGAGATGGAGGGAGGGGATTCAGAGGGAGGGGAAACGGAGGGAGGGGACACGGAGGGAGGGGAGACAGAAGGAGGGGAGACGGAAGGAGGGGAGACGGAAGGAGGGGAGACGGAAGGAGGGGAGACGGAAGGAGGGGAGATGGCGGGAGGGGAGATGGCGGGAGGGGAAGGCAAGATGAGGTGGAATGTTACCCTTGGGCATAGCTTATAATAGCTTGTGTTTGAAATGATGTTGCAGATATCAAATCATGCAAAAATGTTGGAATGATGAGTTTGAGAAGAGACCTTCTTTCTCGAATTTAGTACAGTGCATGGGAAACCTGCTTACTGAGGGCTACAAGAAGGTAAATATAATATTGAATGAAATACAGATTTTACTCTTGGAATATTTACTTGCATGCTTCATTGGTACCAACATTCTACACCTGGGTGTAGTTACAACCATTTTCAAGAAGTTCAACATCATTCCGGACAAAACGGCCCATTTGATCGCCACCCCATCTACCACCTTCAACGTTTAGCCCCTCCACCACTGACACACAGTAGCAGCAGTGTGTACCATCTACAAGATGCACTGCAGCAACTCACCAAGGCTCCTTAGACAGCACCTTCCAAACCCACGACATCTACCGCCTAGAAAGGCAAGGGCAGCAGCTGCATGGGAACACCAGTGCCTGCAAATTCCCCTCCAAGCCACTCACCATCCTGACTGGGAAATATATCGCCGTTCCTTTACTGTCGCTGGGTCAAAATCCTGGAACTCCCTTCCTAACAGCACTGTGGGTGTACCTACACCACATGGACTGCAGCGGCTCAAGAAGGCAGCTCACCACCACCTTCTCAAGGGGCAATTAGGGATGGGTAATAAGAAGTGCTGGCCTCACCAATGACTCCCACATCCCCAGTATGAGATTATTTTAAAAATGCTAATGGTCCAAAACAACAGAGATGTGCCTTCAAGTAGACAATCAGTTGCTCTCATCTTGTCCCAACTCCTTCCCTGAAAACATATATTGGTTTCACCCCACCCCAACCCTTACTGCTGTGCCTGTACTTGTGTGTTACCACCAGCCCACCCCCCACCCCCCAATCCCAGAGGTGCCAATACCGGCATTGTGTACACACTTAAACCTGGTAACTCTGACCAAGATGGAACATAAGGGGGAATGGATGACGAGATGGTAAATTTGAGGGGAAAGGGAGGGGTGGAATTTACCAATGGCCACATGTCTGAAATGCTGACTTGTTTTTGTTTTTGTGCTCTCCCCCACCCCCGCTCCCCACCACCCCCCTCCCACCCCCCCCACAACCTGCCTCCTCTAGAAATATGCCCAGGTTAACCAGGATTTCCTAAAGAGCGATCACCCAGCGATGTCTCGCACCGAGGTTAAGTTCTTCCAAGGCAACGACAATGTGATCTACTCCAACTGCACAGAGGGTCTGCTCAACAGCACTGATAATGGTTACATCATCCCACTGCCTGACCCAGAACCCTGCGAGGAGTCCGCGGACCCCAGCGGGCCGATGGAGAACTCCCTGAGCGAGTCTGCCACAGGGACTAGGCCGAGGTAAAGAATCAAGTCGAGTCAAGGTCCAGCATGTTCTCGAAGCTTCAAGCAGCGTCGAATCAATCATGTAATCTTACTGCACAGAAAGCTAGCCCATTCGGCCCATCGTACCTGTGCTCTCTCCCTCTGTGATGTATCACTCCCTATTTTGTGAACTCCCTGTTCATCTCCCCCACTGCTTTTTATATTTTTCATGATTTTCTGTGGCACTGTTTGCCCTAGTTTTATCCTGCACCGCTTTCACGAGTTCCAGTTTTGTTTTAATCGCTAATTACCCACATAACAACAACTTGCATTTTATATAGCACCTTTACCATAGCAAAACACTCCAAAGCACTTCATAGGAACATTATCAAACAAATTTGACACCGAGACACATGGCAATATCGGGGCAGCTGGTGAAAAGCTTGGTTAGAGGTGTAGGGTTTAAGGAGCTTCTTAAAATAGGAGAGAGAGGTGGAGAGGTTTAGGGAGGGAATTCCAGAGCTTAGGCCCAGGTGGCTGAAGACATGGCTGCCAGTGGTGGAGCGACTAAAATCAAAAATGGGACAAGAGGCCAGAATTGGAGTAGGTATCTCAGGTTTTTGGGGCTAGAGGAGGTTACAGAGATGGAGAGGGGCGAGGCCATGGAGGGATTTGAAAACCTAGGGTGCGCATTTTAAAATTGAGACGTTGCTGAATCAGGAGGTCCACGTGGGTCAGTAAGCACAGGGGCTGATGGCTGAATGGGTCTCGATGCGAGTTAGGCAAGTTAGACCGTGTTTTGGTCCACGCCAAGTTTACAGAGGGTGGAATGTGGGGGAACCAGCCAGGAGTGCGTCAGAGTTTGTCCAGTCTAGAGGTAACAAATGCACGGAAGAGGGATGCAGCAGAGGGGCTGAGGCAGGGGAAAAGTCAGCTGATGTTACAGATGTAAACATCTTAATGATGGCATGAATATCCGGTTGGACACTCACCTCCAAATTAAATATGGCACCAAGGTTGTGGACAGTATTTCAGCCAGTAATTTCTAGCCCCCCAATCTTAATGCCATCAGCGGCTCAGTAAATAGCACTTTCTCTCTCTCTCTCTCTCATCTCTGAGTCTGAAGGTCGTGGGCTCCGGCTCCTCTGCAGAGAATGGAATGTAAAACCCCGGCTGACACTCCAGTGCCGCGCTGAGGGATTGCTGCACTGCTGGAGGTGCCATCTTTCAAACACGGCATTAAACTGAGGCCCCGTCTGCCCTCCCAGGTGGATGTAAAAGATCTCATGGTGATATTTTGAAGAAGAGCAGAGGGAGTTCTCCCCAGGGTCCTGGGCCAATAATTATCCCTCAAAATGATGCCATCAGACTATCTGGTCAGTATCACTTTGCCCTCGGTGGGAGCTGGCTGTGTGTAAATTGGCTGCTGGGCTTCCTATGTGTCTACGCCTCAAAAGGACTTTATTGGCTGCAAAATGCTTTGGGATGTCGTTAGGTTGTAAAAGGCACTATAAAAATGCAAGTTCTTTTTTTTTAATTTGAGCTGATTTGGTTGTTGACCCCTGGCCGAACCAGCACTTTCTGATTGGTATCACCTCCTCTCCTCTTCTTTGTAAGTTTGCTGATCTCCTACATTATGGTTGTTGGCCCCTCACCTGAATTCATTATTGAAAAGAAAGCATTAAGGAGTGGAAAGGATTATTGAGGCACATCTTCTCCCTTCTCTTGTTTCAGTTCCCTTGTCTGCGTGGAGACTGAAGAGCCTACCGACACCAGCGATTCCGCTCAGACGCCCGAGGCCCCAAAAGAGCTTGAGATGGACGCTGAAGGCGACCCCAACCTGCCCGATGTGGAGGACAGCTTCCTGTAATCTTCACACCCTGGAACTGCCTTCACTGTAGAACTCCCTCAGAACTTTCAACTTTATCTGAAGTACAAACTCTGTGAGAAAAATCTCGAGCGAACGTGTTGCCTGGTTCATCCCAATGGGAATCGGGGCACGTGGAATATCAGGATAATAATGTGAAAAATCTTCATGACACGAAGAGTCCCTACTATAAACATGTCCATCATCCACTGAGCAGGGCTTAGATTCTAAAATGTGCACGTGTGTCTGGGGGAAATGTGACCGTTCTACTTAGTGTCTCATTTGCTGGACGTGGGATTGTCACTGGAACAGGGTTTTATGTTAAGTCATGATGTTCGTTTACAATTTCCGACTCCCTGTCCTACACCGCCTTTCTGTTCCCTGGAGCCTTACCATGTTGAAATTAAGACCAATTGCACTGCCTCCCACTCTCTGAATTCATCCCTTCTCTCTCTATCTCCAAACAGCGAGATTCCTCAACTCCCTCAGTCCCCTGCCCTCCCAGATTGCGTGACTCCACTCCTCCCTCAGTCTCCCTTCCTCTTTGCAATCTGTGGGCTTTTAGAACCCAAACTTGTCACCAATCAGGCCCTGCGCCTCGTCCTGGGATATGCTTTCTGTCCGTGTCGTGCACTATGGTGCTTTGGCTCACCATCAAGACTTCTCAGTCTTAAAAGATACATCGGGATCTTCCTTGGGTTTGGGATCGCGGGGATCTGAACTTGGTGTTGAATTGGAATGCTCGTCCTATGTTAAGTTATGCATAGCTTGGCCTTGGACGGCATTAGAGAGTGGCAGAATGAAGAGGTCACTGTGCTTTAAGGACTATTACACATCTGTACCATTGACCTAAGTGGGAAAAACCATGTTAAGGCCGTTTAACTGTTTTTGACAGTAACTTGTCTTCACAATTTTCAAAGATTTATTTCCTCACAGTGGGACCTTACCCTGGTTCTGATCTGGAGTAAAAACATTTTCAGGGTAGAAGGAGCCAGAGTAGTTGTTAAGTTTGTATTATATTGCATCTATTGAGATTATTCCTGCCCATTACATTTCACCTTATAAGTAGCATTTTTTTTGCACAAAACGAGACTATATAATGGAATTATTTTTCTTTTTCTAAGCAAATATTGTAAATATGATGCCTTTGTCGTGCAGTATTGTTTATTTTGAAAATGTTTTGAGTGTCGTCACTCCATGATGTCAATGTTTTAGGATGCTCGTGTCTACGCGTATGAGATGGAGAGGATATTTGACCTTAAACCCCCACCGAAATGAAACATTAATAATGGAACCCCTGCCACCAAGAATCACAAACTTGACCATAAGTAGGGGAAGCAACATCTAACCCTTAGAATTCAGCAAATCCAAGGTCACTTCTGCCTTCATGGGCCAACCATTCATCAAGAGAGTAGATGAATCAAGTGGCGCGGATGCATCTAAGGGGAAGCTAGATAAACACGTTAATCTGAAAGGAATCAGAAGGTTATTCTGATAAGGTTAGATGAAGAAGGGGGGGAGGAGGAGGCTTGTGAGGAGGTTAAACACCAGCATAACACAGAGATAAAAACAAAAAACTACTGCGGATGCTGGAAATCCAAAACAAAAACAGAATTACCTGGAAAAACTCAGCAGGTCTGGCAGCATCGGCGGAGAAGAAAAGAGTCGACGTTTCGAGTCCTCACGACCCTTCAACAGAACTGAGTAATATTAGGAGAGGGGTGAAATATAAGCTGGTTTAAGGTGGGGGGGGATGGTGAAGGGGGGGGGTGGGGTGGGGGGGGTTAAACCAGCTTATATTTCACCTCCTAATATTACTCAGTTCTGTTGAAGGGTCATGAGGACTTGAAACGTCAACTCTTCTCCGCCGATGCTGCCAGACCTGCTGAGTTTTTCCAGGTAATTCTGTTCTTGACCAGCATGACACAGTTGGGCTGAATGGCCTGTTTCTGTGCTGTAAATTCTAAGGAACTGCATTCATTTGAAAATAACTCCATTTGCGCCAGGCTGCTGCATAAAATGGGGAATCGGTCAGTAACGGAAAAAAAAATCTCCCATCCAAAGATTGCTGACTTTTCCGAAAGTATTTCTTGCCATTTGTCTGAAGTTTGGTATGTGGTGGTTCTTGGTTTTTTTTTTCTACCTTTAGCTGCTTTTTCCATGTAGGTAGCGAAACCAATCGCCAAGAGGTAATTCATATGCCATGTATGCGCACATGTGTTTGTTTGTCTGTGGGCAGAATCGTCTTCTCGCATCGAAGGTGGGTAAGTGGAGGGACACTTCCCCAGTGACATCTCATGAGGAGATACAGAGATCTTGCAGGGCCCTCATTCTGGCTGGAATCTGGATGTAATGAGAGTGTCACAGGCCTGTCTGGCACATCGTTCCATTGCCCTTGCCCTGCCTTCAGTGACCTTCAACCCACTCCCACCCCCGCCTCCTCCAACACCCTTGACCAACTATCATTCAACCTACAATACCCCCGGCGCCAGTCCCGCCCATCACCGTTGCTCCGCTCCCCAGCACACTGGACCGGTCCCCCCATAACCATCGACCTGCCATCTGTCATCCTCGACCCTCCCTCTATCACCCTTGACCTGCCTTCTGTTAACCTCAACTCTCAGGACCTCACCATTGAACTCCATTTCCCCACAATCATGCTCGACCCATGATCTGCAGACATTGACCTTCCCTGTGTAGTCCAGCTTCGTCCCTCTATCCCTAGGAGCCTTCGTAAGGTTGTCACATCCCCCGGTCAGCCGTGCCCCTTTCCCCTTTCACAGCTGCCCCCCCCAATCCCGATGCATCCGTGCCTCTTCTCCCCCGGTTCAACAGAGCTTCCCTAACAAGAAAAGCAGCTCCAACTCCGTCCAAATCCACCAGGAAGATTACCTCACCTGCTGCACATCACCTTTAACCGGTCGTGAATCTGAAGGCATGTGTTTCTTGTTTGCTGCCTACTTAATTCCAATGGTACAACTTAACCTGGAAAAGTTGTGTTTTAATGAGCATGCGTGACATGTTAATGTACTAAAAATAAGTTCCCACCGCTTGCAGCCAAGAAGCACACCACCCTCAATCCACCACCAGTTTAATAACCAACTTTCATTCCGCTGTTGGGAAGCTGATATTTTGCTTCCTGCTCAATTAATGGCCCCCATGTGCCATGTTTCCCACTCCCGGGAGCTTCACAAGATTCCGCCGTGTGTGTGAGTCTGTGTGCGTGTGTGTGAGTCTGTGTGTGTGTGTGTGAGTCTGTGTGTGTGTGTGAGTCTGTGTGCGTGTGTGTGTCTGTGTGCGTGAGTCTGTGTGCGTGTGAGAGTCTGTGTGCGTGTGTGAGAGTCTGTGTGCGTGTGAGAGTCTGTGTGCGTGTGTGAGTCTGTGTGCGTGTGTGTGAGTCTGTGTGCGTGTGTGTCTGTGTGCGTGTGTGTCTGTGTGTCTGTGTGTGAGTCTGTGTGTGTGTGTGTCTGTGTGTTTGTGAGAGTCTGTGTGCGTGTGTGAGAGTCTGTGTGTTTGTGAGAGTCTGTGTGAGTGTGTGTGCCTGTGTGTGAGTCTGTGTGCGTGTGTGTGAGAGTCTGTGTGTTTGTGAGAGTCTGTGTGTTTGTGAGAGTCTGTGTGCGTGTGTGTGAGAGTCTGTGTGCGTGGGTGTGAGAGTCTGTGTGCGTAGGTGTGAGAGTCTGTGTGAGTGTGTGTGCCTGTGTGAGAGTCTGTGTGCGTAGGTGTGAGAGTCTGTGTGAGTGTGTGTGCCTGTGTGTGAGTCTGTGTGCGTGTGTGTGAGAGTCTGTGTGCGTGGGTGTGAGAGTCTGTGTGCGTAGGTGTGAGAGTTTGTGCGCGTGGGTGTGAGAGTCTGTGTGCGTGTCTGTGAGAGTCTGTGTGCGTGTCTGTGAGAGTCTGTGTGCGTGTCTGTGAGAGTCTGTGTGCGTGTGTGTGAGAGTCTGTGTGCGTGGGTTTGAGAGTCTGTGTGTGTGTCTGTGAGAGTCTGTGTGCGTGGGTTTGAGAGTCTGTGTGCGTGTCTGTGAGAGTCTGTGTGCGTGTCTGTGAGAGTCTGTGTGCGTGGGCGTGAGAGTCTGTGTACGTGGGCGTGAGAGTCTGTGTGCGTGTCTGTGAGAGTCTGTGTGCGTGTCTGTGAGAGTCTGTGTGCGTGGGTGTGAGAGTCTGTGTGCGTGTCTGTGAGAGTCTGTGTGCGTGGGTTTGAGAGTCTGTGTGCGTGTCTGTGAGAGTCTGTGTGCGTGTCTGTGAGAGTCTGTGTGCGTGGGCGTGAGAGTCTGTGTGCGTGGGCGTGAGAGTCTGTGGGTGTGAGAGTCTGTGTGCGTGGGTGTGAGAGTCTGTGTGCGTGGGTGTGAGAATTTGTGTTTGTGTCTGTATGTCCATTATTTTTTCTGCTCAAGAGAGAGGGATTCAGTGGAAGTAAATAACACTGGAAGGACACGGCAGACAAAAAGACTTAATGTGACCCAATCTTTTTTCCTCTCCACAGATACAGTCTGCTTCCCTGTGTATTTCCAGCAATTTTCGTCATCTTCCCTCATTTGCAGTTTTATTCTATTCATTTTATCTGAGTGGACATGGTTAGCTGCTGGGGTCAGGAATGGGGTTGGGGGTGGTGGGAGGATGTTGTTGAGATACCCAGGGCCAGCAATAAGCACTTTTTGAGATTAGGTACACTAGAGTTGGCCCCTGATCTCCCTCTACCTGAGCAGTGGGCCTCAACTCTAACCTGGCATTTGGGATTGATTAGAATTTTGTGGCATAACGGTGTTACGGGATTATGGAACCAAGGCCGGTAGATGGAGATAAGTTACTAATCAGCTGTGATATAATTGATTGACAGAATAGACTCAAGGGACTCCTTCTGTTCCTATATTTTTACATTTTCCATTGTTTAGTTAGGGATAGTCTTTTATTATGGGAACACGTGGAACTGGGCTGAGTCTCACAAGTTTCTAACAGCCAGCAGAGGGCAGTCTCATCCCATTAGTTTGGAAAAGTTCTATTTCTACTCAGGGTGAAAGGTCAACGTGTTAAGTCACTGCTCCACGCAGTTCCCAATACTCTATAGTTTAAAACTGTATTGATGTCTATCCTTGTGCCTTCTAAAGATGTCATTGTATCTTTTCATGGTCATTGCTTTACTGAAAATGTCACGCTAATAATTCAAACTATTTTCCTAAAGCACTTGTGAGTTACGCATGATGGGGTTCAATTACAGACTTTGGTTCTATCCGTTCTCCAGTGTGTACCTAATCGTAGAATGGCTACAGTACAGAAGGCGGCCTTTCGACTTGTTTTCTCTGTGTTGGCGAATCAGCTATGATCAATTATATCACTCCCCCAACTTTTCCCCATCGTTCTGCAAACGCTTCTCTTCAAATAGTTATTCAATTACCTTTTGAAATCCACGATTGGATCTGCCCCCCACAAGACCCTCGGGCAGTGCATTCCAGATCCTAGCCACTTGCTATATAAAACTGCTTTTCCTCATGCTGTCCTTGGTTCGTTTGCCAATCACCTTATAGCGATGCCCTCTGTTTTATGACCCTTCTGTGAATTACAACAGTTTGCGTTGTAAACCATGTTGTGTCAATTCTAAGGCAACATCTCAGCCTCTGACTGGGTGTAGTCCTGGAGGTTTTATCACAAGACCTCCCAGCTCAAACCGTTCCACCTCAGCATGCCATTGGTCTATTCTACAGGTGTCACTGCTTTCCCTTGGCCAATTGGAAAAGGAACAAACCCTTGTTAGCCAATGCATGTAATTGCGCCAGTTCCTGAAACAGCCCTCCTTCCCATACCACCAATATCTTTAATGTTTTGAAAGTAAAAAGCAAAAAAACACATCATTTTGTGTAACGCCTCCTCTTGATTTTTCTCCTGGGATTTCGCTTACAGCAGTGTCCTGGTGATTAATCTGGAATTCCTGGAGTCCCCTGCGTTGGCAACTGTTAACCCAGTGACAGTGTAAAATCAGACAAGGGGGACTTTCTGTTGGGTACGCGTGACTGTAGGAAGCCAATGAAACATTCATTATCTTTGCTGTTTGGGAAGTGTCTTCTACATATATGTAGGTTTCTGCCACGGACATGATTGACATGTCCCTTGCCCCACAAGAGCAGCAATATCGTGGGAACAACCTCATCTTTAAATCTTCCTCCAAGTCACTTGCCTTCCTGATTTGGATGTATGACTGCCTGTTCATAGCACTAGGTCAGTTCCATAAATTCGTTCCTTGACATCATTGCAAGAGTGCCATCATCACAAGGACTTCAGATGGAAAGTCCTCCTCAAGCACTCGAGGATAGACAACAAATGCTGGTCTTGAAAGCAATGTGAGAACAAGTTTATAAAGCTTTACTTTGGATCTGGATCCTACCCACTTGAGGCAATTCTTTCATCCATATTTTCCTTGTGAACACATAAAAACTTGGGGCATTAACCTGGGTTATTTGCTCATGCTTTGGGGCGAAAAGGAGAAGACCAGTCGTCAAGGGGGGGAATCCTTTCGTCAGCTACTCAAGTTCGCCTCCTAGTGGGAGCCTGTTTCAAATTTAACTCCTGTATCTGGTTTTCTTGCTCAGTTTCAACTAGCCTGTCAGTCTGGTCGATTGTCAGATGGGAGAAGGAAATTTCAACAACAAAAAAAATTATATTGAGGCCCTGCTGTTAAATTCAACAGAGTCTTCACATGACTGGCCTAGCTGGGATTTGCTTGCACTCCCTGACATGCTCACCTGTCTCCCCGTAAACACTGGGGCCATTGTGTGTCTTGTCATTCCATGGTACAGCATGTCTGATTGTTTTGAGTGTAACCCTCCAAACAAAAAGCATTGGCTGTGACTGAGGGGCCGGGCCCAATATCTGTGCCGGCACGGGTCTAAAACTGTAATGTCTTATTCTGTCCTCCTCCTGGTCATCTGAAAATTCAGACTCCCTCTTAGCGCAAATTCAGAATGAAGGTTTCTTTCCAACGACCTTGAAACCACAACATGAAACTGCCTTGAATTAGGTTTATCTGTGAGTGACCTAAGATGACTGTGTACGAAAAGGGAGGTGTTGAAATGTTCACACAGATATTCTATATTAATAACGGTACAGATAAATAGTTTTAACATAGGCTGTGTTAATTCAGAATGTGCATACATTGCGATAAGTATGAAAGTATGTATGTGTGCTGTTGGTCAGTAATATACTTTTCATTGATCTTATTCAATATTAAATAAACATGTTATTTTCTAGCATTTCCTGTCTTGTTCTCTCTTTCTCTTAAATAAGTGACATTTAGGTCTCGGTTCAGCAATAACTATTTGTGCACCGTCGCCCATTCATGACACAGGCATCGTAGGCATCTGCAAAAAAATGTCACAAATAACAAATTGCATTTTTCTAGTGCCTTTAATGTGTAAAAAATGTCCAAAGCTTGTTCACAAGAGTGTAATCAAGCATAAGTTGACATCAGGCCAAAGAAAAGAGATATTTATGATATGGCGTGACTTAAAGGCAGTTTTGAGAAGTGCTATGAAGAAGGAGGAAAGCTTTGGAGGGAGCATGCCAGAGCTTAGGACCTAGGCAGCTGAAGGCACAATGGTCAATGATGGAACAATGAAAATCGGGAATTTACAGGGGGCATATTTGGGGGAATGCGGAGTTCTGGGGAAATTTAGGGCTGGGAGAGATTGCAGGGAGGGCTGAGGTCATGGAATGATTTGAACATGAGGATTTGAGATCGTGTGCGCACATGGGTGAGTAGGAGCTGGCGCGAGTTAGGGTATGGGTAGCAGAGCTTTACATGAACTGAAGTTTACAGAGGGTGGACAAGCCAGCCAGAAGAGCTTTGACATAGCTGAGTGTAAAGGTGACAAGGGCCAAGTTTTCACAATAAATATCTACAGATAAAATTATTTTATGACCATTTTTCCCACAGGAAGAATTTGGGTAAAATACTCATTTTAATGCTGGTTATTTAAAAGTACTCAACTTAAAATTGGTCTTTGGCAAAGTGAATAGTGAATCTGTGACCTATTTCAATGCTGGCCTGACCTACTTGGAAGTCAGTGCAAAATAAAAACAGGTAAGATGTGAAATGAACAATTTACTATCCACTATTTTGTTCCAGTGCCCGAGACCAATTTCACCCCCAATTTGACTTGTCACATGTAAAAAAAGGCACTCAGATAAAGAGTGATTAATATGTTAATATTAGCTAATTAGCTTGTCTGCGATATTGCAGATACACCCACTTCATTGTAAAACCTTTAATTCATTTAAGAAGGGACACATTAGCATAAAGCTTATGTTCCTTGATTTATATTCTAGAGGCCTGGACTAAGAATCCTGAGGCGTAGGTTCAAATCCCACGTTGGTAGATGTGGAATGTAAATTCAATTGATTCAATAAAGAATCTGAAATAAAAAGCTAGTATCAGTAATAGTGATCACAAAACCAATGGATTGTCATAAAAACACATCTAGTTCACTGATGTCCTTTTGGGAAGAAAGGAGATGTCCTTACATGGTCTGGCTGATATGTGATTTCAGTGTCACATCAATGCAGTGCACATGCCCTCTGAAATGGTTTAGCAAACAACATAGTTGTATTCAAGAGCAATTAAGAATGCATAATCATGGTACATGAACCATAAGAAGTTAGTAAGTAGGTACAGCAAGGAAGACAAATGGAATGTTGCAGTTTATCGCAAAGGGAATGGAACAAAAAAGGAGGGATGTTTTGCTCCAGTTGTACAGGGCATTAGTGAGACCATATCTGTACGGATTTGCATTAGAAGCAGTTCAGAGAAGGTTCACTCGGCTGATTCTTGGGATGGGAGGGTTATCTTATGAGGAAAGGTTGGACAGGCTGGGCCTGTATCCATTGGAGTTTAAAAGATTAAGGGGTGATCTTATTGAAACATGTAAGATCCTGAAGGGACTTGACAGGAGAGGTGCTGAAAAGGCATCTCCCCTTTTGGGAGAGACCAGAAGAAGGGGACATATTTTAAAAATAAGGGGTCTCCCATTTAAGACTGAGATGTGGAGGAATTGCTTTCTCAGAGGGTCATGAGTCTGTAAAACTTTTTTCCCCAGAAAGTGATGGAGGCAGGGTCATTGAATATTTTTAAGGCCGAGTTAGAAAGATTCTTGACTAACAAGGGAATCAAGGAGTATTAAGGGTAGGCAGGATAGTGGCGTTAAGGCCACAAGCTGATCTGCTGTGATTTGATTGAATGGTGGAGCAGGCTCGAGAAGCCAAATGGCCTTCTCCTGTTCCTAATTCATATGTTAGTATGTTCATAAAAATGCTGGCTTACCATTGAGGCCCACATCCTGTGAATGAATGATTTGAAAAACACTGACCAAACAGGTGGCTGGGCTTTTGGAAAATGAAAGTTCTGGCAACAAAAGAAAGAGCTTGCATTTCGAGCACCATTCATACCATCAGGGAAATCCGAAGAGCTTCACAGCCAATGAATTGCCTTTGAAGTGTTGTTTCTGTTATATTATCTAATTGACCCAGTTCCACTTTTCGTTCTTGAAGCAACTTGGGACATTTCCCTACATTACGAGTGCTAAATCAATACAAGCTTTGTGCTGGTGGTAAATGACAGCCAATTTACACAGAGCAAATCCCCACAGGGAGTAGTGAGATAAAAGACCAATTGTTGTTGTTATGATGTTGGCTGAGGAATGGATATTGGCCAGGACCTAGGAGAGAACTCTGCTGCTCTTCTTTGAATAATTTCAAAATATGACATTGACTTAGAGGGAAGAGCACTACCACAGAGCAAAGGCTGACAGTTTAAACATGTAGGGAGAGGAAGATCCAGGATTGTAAAGAATCAGGCAGAGGGATTGTCCTGTTTAAGAGGAATCGTCAAGCTGGGATATCATTATTCACATATTATCAGTTAAAATTAGTTTTACCAATAAAGCTGAGGGAATCTGTACAACAAAATTGAAGAAAGAAATGTCCATTAAACACAGGTTATAATCTATAATCAATTCTGTTTCTCTCCACAGGTGCTTGTCTGACCTGCTGAGTTTTTCCAGCATATTTTGTTTTTATTTTGTAGGTGTAACCTGTAATGGAGTCAATTATTTTCTGGTGGGTTTTGTCAGGTGATTTACAATGGGACCAGTCACTGAGCTGTGTCTGTAAACTGAGGTTATTGACAGACCGGAAGTCAGTGGGCGGGGCGGAGGTGCAGTGACGTCACTGTGAATACGGCCTGGAGGAGACATTGGGGCGGAAGTTACGTCCGTGGCGAGCATGATGCGTGATGACGCAGTGCGCTGAAGGAGCGGGGGGCCGGTCCCGGCTCTTGATTGGCGGAGAGGTCGCGGCGACCGAGGCCCGAGTGGCGGCATCATGTGGAGGCTGAAGGCCGCAGCGGGTAGAGGTGAGGGGGCAGATTGGGGTTTGGGGTAGGGGATTGGGGTTTGGGGTAGGGGATTGGGGTTTGGGGATTGGGGTTTGGAGGAGGGGATTGGGGTTTGGGGGAGGGATTTAGGGGGAGATTGGGGTTTGGGGAGGGGATTGGGGTTTGAGGAGGGGATTGGGGTTTGGGGGAGGGGATTGGGGGAGATTGGGATTTGGGGGGAGATTGGGGTTTGGGGAGGGGATTGGGGGGAGATTGGGGTTTGGGGAGGGGATTGGGGTTTGGGGAGGGGATTGGGGTTTGGGGAGGGGATTGGGGTTTGGGGAGGGGATTGGGGTTTGGGGAGGGGATTGGGGTTTGGGGGAGGGGATTGGAGTTTGGGGGAGGGGATTGGGGTTTGGGGGAGGGGATTGGGGTTTGGGGGAGGGGATTGGGGTTTGGGGGGAGATTGGGGTTTGGGGGAGTGGTTTGGGGGGAGATTGGGGTTTGGGGAGGGGATTGGGGTTTGGGGGAGGGGATTGGGGTTTGGGGGAGGGGATTGGGATTTGGGGGGAGTTTGGGGTTTGGGGGGAGATTGGGGTTTGGGGAGGGGATTGGGGTTTGGGGTGGGGTTTGGGGAGGAGATTGGGTTTTGGGGGTGGGGTTTGCGGAGGGGATTGGGGTTTGGGGGTGGGGGTTTGGGGAAGATTGTGGTTTGGGGAGGAGATTGTGGTTTGGGGGGAGATTGGAGTTTGGGGGGAGATTGGGGTTTGGAGGAGGAGATTGGGGTTTGGAGGAGGGGATTGGGGTTTGGGGGAGGGGAATTGGAGTTTGAGGGAGTAGATTGGGGTTTGGGGAGGGGCTTGGGGTTTATGGAGAGACGATTGGGGGAGGGGTTTAAGCTTTAGGGAGAGGGTTTGGCATTGAGGAGAGGGGTTTTGTGTTTTTGGGAGTGGCTTTGGGTTTATGGCTTTGGGGGTGTTGGGTTTAAGGAGAGGGGTGTGGGTGGAGGGGTTGGGTTTGTGATTTAAGGGGTGGGGTTTGAGGTTTAGGGGACGGTGTTTTGGGATTTGGGACTTAGCCAGAGTGGTTTGGGGTTTATGGTTTTGGAAGATTTTTGTGGTGTTTTCTTTTGTGTTAGGGGTTGGAGTTTATGACTGAGGTTGGTTTAGGCAATTGGAGGCAATGTAGGGGTTGCCGACCTTCAGTAATCCCAAGAGCAGTTGTCACCTGAGAATATCCAAAGTACTTTACAGCCAATGAAACACTTTTTTGAGGGCTCACTATTGTAGTAATGGAAATGTGGCAGTCAATTTGTGCACAGCAAGATCCCAGTAATAATAGTAAAAAAAAACACAACCAAATCATCTGTTTTAATATGCTGGTTGAGAATATTGATGTTGGATATATATATATTGACCAGGGCAGTGGGGAGAGTTCCCAAGCTTATCTTTGAAACAGTGGCCATGGGATCTTTTATGTCCATCCTCGAGACCAATTGGGCCTCAGTTCAACATCTCATGCAAAAGATGACACCCCTGACAGTGCAGCTCTCCCTTGGTACTGCACTGGTAGCGTCAGCCATTCAGCATTTTGAGCCATTCATTTAGATCATTTCTGATCTGTGCCTTAACTCCATTTACCCACTTTTTCTCCAAAGTCCTTGTAACCCTTGCTGGACAAAAATCAATTTTATTGTATTTGTTCATGGGATGTGGGTGTTGCTGGCTGGGCCAGCATTTATTGCCCATCCCTAATTGCCCTTGAGAAGTTGGTGGTGAGCTGCCTTCTTGAACCGCTGCAGTCCATGTGATGTCGGTACACCCACAGTGCTGTTAGGGAGTGAGTTCCAGGATTTTGACCCAGCGATAGTGAAGGAATGACGATATATTTCCAAAGCAGAATGGTGAATGACCTGAGGGCAACTTGAAAGTGGTGGTGTCCCCATGCATTTGATGCCCTTGTCCTTATAGGTGGTAGAGGTTACAGGTTGGGAACGTACTGTCTAAGGAGCCTTGGTGAATTCCTACAGTGCATCTTGTAGATGGTACACGCTGCTACCACTGTGCATTGGCAGTGGAGGGAGTGAATGTTTGTAGATAGGGTGCCAAACAAGTGGGCTACTTTGTCCTGGATGGTGTCAAGCTTCTTGAGTGTTGTTGGAGCTGCACTCATCCAGTCAAGTGGAGAGTATTCCATCACACTCCTGACCTGTGCCTTGTAGATGTTGGACAGGCTTTGGGTTGTCAGGAGGTGAGTTACTCGCTGCAGGATTCCTAGCCTCTGACCTGCTCTTGTATTTACAGTATTTATATGGCTAGTCCAGTTCAGTTTCTGGTCAATGGTAACCCCAGGATATTGATAGTGGAGGATTCAGCGATGGTAATGCCATTGAATGTCAAGAGGCAATGATTAGGTTCTCTGTTGTTGGAGATGGTCATTGCGTGGCACTCATGTTACTTGCCACTGGTCAGCCCAAGTAACATCTATTTAAATCTTCAAGATTGAAAGTAATGCATAGTTCTTTGGAGGAGAGAGTTTGGGTTTCCTCCACCCTTTGCGTGAATTTGTTAACTGATTTCACCCCTGAGTGGCCTCGCTCTAATTTTAAAATGGATTCCCACCCACCAACCCAACCAGAGGAAATGTTTTCATTATATGCTCATGTCTCTGGAATGGGGCTCAAACTCGCTTCACAGAAAACCAGTATTGTTTACAGTACAGAAGGAGGCCATTCTGCCCATTGTGTCTGCGCCTATTAAAAAGTTATCGAGCCCAATCCCCACTTTCCAACTCTTGGTCTGCAGTCCCTTGGGTAACGGCACCTCAAGTGCATATCCAAGTATTTTTTAAATGTTTATGCCTCTACCACTCTACTACGCAGTGTTCAGGCACCTCTTGGGTGAAAAAAATTCTCTTCAACTCCTCTCTAATCCTTTTACCAATTACTTCAAATCTATGTCCCCTGGTTATTGACCTCTGCTGAAAGAAATCAGAGTGCATTGCACTGAGCCAGGTCTGACAGGAAGCAAATGTTTTCATTTGCTTTTTTGCAACCTTAATGCTGCCCCATTTAATACCCTGTGTATCCCTCCTGCCCCTCTGCTTGATTCTAACACTTACCATTTAAGGTGTAATCCCTTTCTCATGTTCTAAATCCAGAACAAGAACATCAGAGGTGAGATTCCTTAGAGTCCAAAAATCTATCGATCTAGGTCTTGATTATACACGATGACTGAGCATCCACACCCTCGTGTAAGAATTCCAAAGGTTCACAACCTTAGCAGTGAAGAAATTTCTCCTAATTTCAATGCTAAACGACCAACCCCTTATCCTGGGACTGTGCCCTCCCTGCATCTTTTTTTTAGTTTGTCCTTAGGATGCCTGCATCCGAGAGTCTGAAAAGAAGTGGCTGCAGTGACATTTGATGCATCGGTTGTAATCTTCCAAAATTTTCTAGGTTCTGGAAAGACCCCTGCGGCTTGGAAAACTGCAAATGTAACACCTGTATTCAGGAAAAGAAGGTAGACAGAAAGCAGAAAACTAAAGCCCAGTTAGCCTAACATCTGCCAGTGGGAAAATGCTAGAATCCATTAGGGAAGTGGTGTCAGGACATTTAGAAAATCGTAATGCAATCAGGCAGAGTCAACATGGTGATAAAAGCAAAAAAATGCAGATGCTGGAAATCTAAATCAAAAACAAAAATACCTGGAAAAACTCAGCAGGTCTGACAGCATCTGCGGAGAGGAACACAGTTAACGTTTCAAGTCCGTATGACTCTTCATCAGAGTCAATGTGGATTTGCAGAAGGGAAATCGTGTTCAACAAATTTACTAGAGTTCTTTGAAGATGTATCAAGCAGAGTGGATAAAGGGGCAGTAGTAGGACTAGTTTGGATTTCAAAGAAGTATTTGATAAGATGCCATATAAAAGGTTGCTGCACAAGATAAGAGCTCATGGTCTTAGGAATTAGCAAGGATGGAGGATTGGCTAACTACAGGAGGTGGAGAGTTCTGAGAAATGGGCCATTTTCACCAGTGGGGTGCCACAAGGATCAGTGCTGGAGCCTCAACTACTTACAATCTGTTAATGACTCCGTCAAAGAGACCGAATGTATTGTAGCTAGATTTGCTGATGATACAACAAAAAGGTGGGAAAACAAGTCATGAGGAGCATACAAAGAGTTTGCAAAGGGATAGAGATAGGTTAAGTGAGTGGACAAAAATTTGGCAGATGGAGTATAATGTGGAGAAGCAGAAGGTTGTCCATTTTGGTGGGAAGAATAGAAAAGCTGAATGTTTAAATGGAGAGAGACTGCAGAGTGCTGCAGCACTGAGGAATCTGCCTGTCTTCATAATCACAAAATGTTGGCAAACAGGTACAAGTAATTAAGAAGGCAAATGGAATGTTGGCCTTCATTGCAAGGGGATGGAGTATTTCTTTTATTCATCGTAGGCCAGCATTTATTGCCCATCACTAGTTGCCCTTGAGAAGGTGGTGGTGAGCTGCCTTCTTGAACCGCTGCAGTCCATGTGGTGTAGTTACACCCACAGTGCTGTTAGGGAGGGATTTCCAAGATTTTGACCCAGCGACAGTGAAGGAACAGCATATTTCCAAGTTAGGATGGTGAGTGGCTCGGAGGGGAACTTCCAGGCGGTGGTGTTTCCATGTGTCTGCTGCCTTTGTCCTGCTAGGGGTAGTGGTTGTGGGTTTGGAACGTGATGTCTATGGAGGCTTGGTGAATTCCTGCAGTGCATCTTGTAGATGATATACACTGCTGCCACTGTGCGTCAGTGGTGAAGGGAGTGACTGTTTGTGGATGGGGTGCCAATAAAGCAAGCTGCTTTGTCCTGGATGGTGTCAAGCTTCTTGAGTGTTGTTGGAGCTGCACTCATTCAGGCAAGTGGGGAGTATTCCATCACACTCCTGATTTGTGCCTTGTCGATGGTGGACAGGCTTTGGGGAGTCAGGAGGTGAGTTATTTGCTGCAGGATTCCCAACCTTTGACCTGCTCTTCTAGCCACACTATTTATACGACTAATCCGGTTCAGTTTCTTGTCAATGGTAATCCCGAAGATGTTGATAGTGGGGGATTCCAGCGATGGTGATGTCATTGAATGTCATGAGGCGATGGTTGGATTCTCTCTTGTTGGAGATGGTCATTGCCTGACACTTGTGTGGTGCGAATGTTACTTACCACTTGTCAGCCCAAGCCTGGATATTGTCCAGGTCTTACTGCATTTGGACATGGACTACTTGGGTGTCTGAGGAGTCACAAATGGTGCTGAACATTGTGCATTCGTCAGTGAACACCCCCATTTCTGACCTTATGAAGTAAGGAAGGTCATTGATGAAGCAGCTGAAGATGTTTAGTCCTAGGGCACTACCCTGAGGAACTCCTGCAGTGATGTCCTGGAACTGAGATGATTGACCTCCAACAGCCACAACTACCTTCCTTTGTGTTAGGTATGACACCAACCAGCAGCAAGATATCCCCAATTCCCATTGACTCCAGTTTTGCTAGGGCTCCTTGATGCCACACTCAGTCAAATGCTGCCTTTATGCCAAGGTCAGTCACTCTCACCTCACTTCTGGAGTTCAGCTCTTTTGCCCATGTTTGAACCAAGGTTGTAATGTGGACAGGAGCTGAGTGACCCTGGCAGAGCCCAAACTGAGTGCCAGTGAACATGTTATTGCTAAGCAAGTGCTGCTTGATAGCACTGTTGATGACTCCTTCCAACACTTTACTGATGACCGAGAGTCGACTGATGAGGCAGTGATTGGCTGGGTGGCATTTGTCCTGCTTTTTGTAGACAGGACATTCCTCGGCAATTTTCCACATTGCCGATTAGATGCCCGTGTTGTAGTTGTACTGGAACAGCTTGGCTGGGGGCTGTCCAAATTTTCCCATCCCACCGGCAACAGAAAATTCCATCCACTATAAATGTGAGTCTTTTGCAACTCTCCTTAGGGAAAGGGAGGGAGAGCAGGGAATTGGATGGTTTTATTTATTTATTTATTTCCCGCCCGTACTTCATCCTGAGAAAAAGGTGAAGGGACCGCTTTCTTTGCAATCTTTGCGTTACATTATGTGGCTTGCTCGATCCCCACTTTTGAAATGTTACCAGAAGGCTTTTCCTGTTTGATTCACTCAATTCTTTCCCTTCCCCTCCAGTCATTTAAGGAAGCAGTATATAATGGCATGGACTTTGTCATGTACTGGGCTTGACAAGCTTATTCAACGAACAGCTCGTTCGCACTCTGACAGTCCCGCAAAACGAGAAGGACTCTGCCACAGAACACAGCCAATAGCAAGAAACTGCAAGGAGCCTTTTAACGTGGGGAGGCTGCTGCACTGCAGCTGCCTCACGGTTTTGACTGACCAGAAAATTCTCCCACTCTTACCACCTACATTTGGCATGTTAGAAGGACTTTCAGGTTGATAATTAACCTGTTTGACCGTCTTATGAACGCACATTCCATGGCCATCAAGCCCTGGAGTGGAACTTGAACCCAGAGCTTCAGGCTTAGAGGTAGGAACACTACTACTGCACCAGTTGTTGACACTGAGGAAGGTGTGTCCAGTGAGAGTGACCCGGCTGACAGTCCAACCTAACTGTAAGGAGCAGTGAGACTGCTTATAAATCCTGACTTCCACATTTGTGACATGGCCTTGGTGTAAAGGTCAAGAAAATGACCTGCTCCCTTTTAATGCACACTTAACACTTTGCCGCATGACGAATGTTCTATGATGTTATACGTGCCTGCATGCCATTGTAATGTAAAGGTGCTCGGCAGAGCAAGGGTAAACGTGGGACTGGAGAATAGCACTGCCTATGGTATGATGCATAGAGTCACATGATACTAGAATGACAGAAGAGTCTAGGGAGAACACTCTGGAACCAGCCTGCATGGAGATAACAGCACCATACAAGACAGTAACCTTGGCTCTGTAAATAGTTAGAGGTTAACAATAAATGGTTCATGTTTAAATATACAAGTCTGAAGATCTCATCATTGAGATATCTAAAGAACCCATATTACAACAACAGATGCTGCTCATTTTTCATACTCTTGTGTGATGTAGGTGATTTTGCACCCTGTATGTATATGATAACATAACCATTGCCACTAGGTTTGGGTGCTGTACTGAAATGAGAACCATCATTCAATCTTGTCTTTGGAGCACTCCAGCTAATATTAGCAGGCTGAATGGCTGAAAAAAAATACCTGCATTTGACAACTTGTGTTGGCAGTTGACATACATTGTGAATTGTGTTAGTTATGGATCAGTAGATAGCACTCTCAGAAGGCTGTGAGCTCAAACCCCCAAGCCAGAGCCTTGAGCACAAAGTCCAGAATGGCACATCAGTGCGGTGCTGAGAGACTACTGCACTGTCAAAGGTGCCATCTGCTGGATCAGGCACTAAACCGAAGCCTTTCTACCCTCACAGATGGATGTAAAAATCCTATCAAAGTCTTTGAAGAAAGACAGGGGAGTTATTTTTTTGCCAATGGAACAATATTTGCTCTTCAACCGACATTACTAAAATAGATTAATAGATTATTATCACATTTCTGTTTACTGGATCTCACTGCGCGCAAATTAACTGCTGGTTTTCAACACCAACTACGTTTAAGAAAGTATTTTATTGGTTGTAAAGCATCTTGAGATCATGAGACGAACTGTATAAATGTATGAGTTGAAGTCTTCAACTCTCCTTAGAGAAAGGGAGGGAGAGCAGAGAATCAGATGATTTTTAATTTGTATGCTAATATTTATTTCCCACCCGTACTTTGCCCTGAGGAGAAGGTGAAGGGACCACTTTCTTGAACAGTTGCAATCTTTGCATTACACTAAGCGGCTTGCTGAATCCCAGCTTTTGAAATGCTACCAAAAGGCTTTTCCTGTTTCATTCACCAATTCTTTCTTCCCCAACTCAGTGTTTCACCGTTGGCCTATCACTGGCCCTTCACCCTCATTGCGTCTGCCTCCTCCTCACTGCGCTGAAGATGACGTGTTAAAGCCGACCTCTGTGGTTTCCACCTGCCCTCCCTTCGAAAACAGGTAAGTCATGAATCCACCGCGTGGAGTTGACTCTCATTTTCAAAGTATGCCCACAGCAGAGTCACCCAGTACACCAGTTATTAACCTAATGTAGCGAAGCCAGCATTTATTGCTCATCCCTACTTGCCCTGAGAAGGTGGTAGTGGGCCTTCTGCTTAAACCAATGGTAATGGGTTCAATACAATTGAGGGGCTTTCTCAGCCACTTCAGTGGGTAATTAAGAGTCAACCAAATTGGCGTGTGACTGGGAGACACATATAGTCACGTGGTTAATTCAGAATCCAGATGTGGTTAATTGTACAAGCACAATGGGCCGAATGACCTCCTCTCGGACTGGCCTTTTAAGGATTTCACTTCTTGACAAGTAAATTAACGAATGAGTAATAGACACCCGGCATTGACGGTAATGCGGGTGAACTTATTTCCTGTCTGTGCGTTGGCCAGTAAAATGGTAGATGAGAAAGTAGAGAGATTGTGAGTGTTCTTTTGACCATTGAATGCTTTGCTTCCTTGGTCACCACATGATGTTGGATATGCATACACCCAAATCGCATGTGAGGCGTTCTTCACTAAAGCAGCGGTAATTACCAGCCAAAGAGGATGGGTTTCTAATTCAAAGGGTGGGGCATTGTATTTTGGGATTGTCCTTACACTTTTCTCCTTTAAAACAACAACTACAGCAACATTGCACCTTTAATACAGTAAAAAGCTTTCCTGGGCCATTGTGCAAAATCTTTGATTTCCAAGACCCTACCACACCCGGAAGCGATCAGGGCAGGTGCTCAGTGTATTATGCTATTCCTATTACTGTTCCAGGTTGGGCCGAATGGCTTGCCTCTGTACTGTAACAACTGTGTAATACATTGATTAAACATTTTACTGTGCCTGTATTGTGTGATCTGATCAGTCTGTAAAATTACGAATAGTTGGTGCGGAGAGAATATTTCCTTATGGGAGAAACCATAATCAGGGCCATAAATATAAGATGGTCACTAGTAAATCCAATAAGGAAATAAGCGTACAGTTAGGTAAGTCTTGCCACAACTGTACAGAGCACACCAATTGTAAGGCAATACAGGTTTGGTCTCCTTATTTGCATTGGAAGCAGCTCAGGGATGGTTCACTTGGTTGATTCCTGGGATGAAGGGGTTTGCCTTATGAGGAAAGATTGAGCAGGTTGGAGCATTGGAGCTTAGAAGAATGAGAGGTGATCGTACTGAAACCTATAGGTTTCTGAGGGGGGCTTGACAGGGTGGATGTTGAGAGAATGTTGCCCCTTGTGGAGGGATCTAGAACTAGGGGGCTTAATTTCAGAATAAGGGGTCGCCCATCTAAGGCAGAGATGGAGAGGAATTTCTTCTTGAAATCTTGAAAATTCTCTATTCTAGAGAGCTATGGAGATTGATTCTGCAAATATATTCAAGGCTGAGATAGACAAATTCTTGAACTAGAAGGAAGTCAAGGGTTATGGGGGACAAGCAGGAAAGTGGAGTTGAGGCCAAGATCAGATCAGCCATAATCTGATTGAGTGGCACAGCAGGCTTGAGGGGACATATGGCCCACTCCTCATATTTCCTATGTTCTAAAGGAGGAACTCCTTTACTCAAAATGATAAAAATGTGGAACTTTACCACAGGAGTTGGTCGAGGTAAATAGCTTGTGTCATTTCAAAAGAAAACTAGATGAGTATGTGAGAGAAAAGGGAATGGAAAGATGCTGGAAGTTTGAGATGAGGCCGAATAGAATAAGATGTGACTTGTGGATTATGAACATCAGTCAGACGAGTTGGGCCAAATGGCCTGTCTCTGTGCTGTATATTCCATGTATTGTGATCCTGATCTTAAAGCTTTTGTTTTCTTGTATGTGAATTCCTCAGCTCGACAGATTCTCAGAATAGAGATGGTGGAGAGAGAAGAAAAAGAGAAAAGGAGCAGAGTGCTCGGTTTTATTCCAATCAGTTACCTCGGTTTTCGGGATTGGATGCTGTTGGCTGGGTAAGAATAGGAACAACAGAATTTTGTGTATGGTTCTTGGACTCAACACCAGCCTTTACTGAGTTCGCCAAGTTTTGATCCATAGAAACTGGGAGCAGGAGTAGGCCATTCGGCCCTTCGAGCCTGCTCTGCCATTCAATATGATCATGGCTGATCCTCTATCTCAGCGCCATATTCCCGCTTTCTCTCCATACCCTTTGATGCCACTAATATCCAAAAAATTATCAATTTCTTTCTTGAATGTACTCTGAACTGGCCTCCACAGCCTTCTGTGGTAGAGAATTCCATAGGTTGACCACCCTCTGAGTGAAGAAATGTTTCCTCATCTCAGTTCTAAATGGCCTTCCCGTATCCTGAGACTATGGCCCCTGGTTCTAGACTCCCCAACCAGGGGAAACACCCCCCCACCCTGTATCTAGTCTGTCTAGTCCTGTTAGAATTTTATATGTTTCAATCAGATCCCCTCTTATTCTTCTAAACTCTAGTGAATACAGGCCCAGTCGAACCAATCTCTACTCATATGGCAGTCCTGCCATCCCCGGTATCAGCCTAGTGAACCTTCGCTGCCCTCCCTCTATGGCAAGTATATCCTTTCTTAGGTAGGGAGACCAAAACTGCACGCAATGCTCCAGGTGTGGCCTCACCAAGGCCTTGTATAACTGCAGTAAGACACCCCTACTTCTGAACTCAAATCCTCTTTCAATGAAAGCCAACATACCTTTTGCCTTCCTAATAGCTTGCTGCATCTGCCTATTTACTTTCATTGACTGGTGTACAAGGACACCCAGATCCCTTTGTACATCCACATTTCCCAATTAAATAATACTTTGCCTTTCTGTTTTTCACACCAAAGCATATAACTTCACATCTATCCATGTTATACTGCAACTGCCATGTGTTTGCCCACACACACTTGTATAAATCACCCTGAAGCCTCCTTGCATCCTCCTCACAACCCCACCCAGTTTTGTCATATCTTATCAATATTCACAGAGAAAACAATATTACCCACTTTCGCTCTAGATACTGACTTTCTTTTGTCTTCCCCTCGCTGTCTCGCTCTCTCTCTGCCTGTCTCTTTCTCTCTCTCTCTCTCTCTCTCTCTCTCTCTCTGTCTCCCCCTGTCTGTCTCCCTTTACTGCCCCTCTCTCACGCTCTGTCTGTCTCTTTACTGGTTTGTGACGGAAAACTTAAGATCTTCATATGCCTCTTGTCATTCACCCATCTGCGTCACCTTGGTGATTCATTATATGGTTATTTCCCGTTTGGTTAGTTTTCCTTCGTAATCTGTTGATCTCTGTCTTTGTTTGTTATGTTGGGAGACTTATCTGGGAGACTGTTGACCACTTCCTTATTCATCATTCCTTTGTGTCAAGGACCTCCTATCTGGCAAAGTTTTTTCTTGCTAAATGTCATCTATACTCCATGAAGCATTCTGCAAATGAGCAACTTGACCACTTTATGATCCCTAACCACAGTACTAGTCTACAAGCTATTCACAAATGTAAAGAAAGCAAAAATCCTGAATCATATGAGACTAAATCAAATCCTCCTTTTTCACGGCATCTGGCAAAGCCAGCATTTCTTGCCCAAACCTAACCACCCTGGTTGTGAGCCTCCTTGACAACTGAGCGATTACAGAGCATAGTTGAGAGTCAACCACATTGCTGTGGATCTGGAATCACATGTAGGCCAGTCCGGGTAAAGATCGCTGACTTCCTTCCCTAAAAAACATGAATGATCCAGATGTGTTTTTACGACAATCCAGTATTTTCATGGTCCCTATTACAGATGCTAGCTTTTTATTCCAGATTTATTTAATTAAATGTATTTAAATTCCCCAGCTGCCGTGATGGGATTTGAACTCCTGACCCTACAGCATTACTCCAGGCATCTAGATTACTAGTCTAGTAACATAATGACTATGCTATCATACCCTAAACTTAGATATGTCAGGTTAGGGTATCTTCTAATTGGTATTTCTCAAAAATATCCCTTCTGTCCTTCAGTCGCCATTGTCCTTGATTTTTTTATAACATTCTAACAACTGGCAATAGCCAGAGGGCACAGATTTAAGGTGATTGGCAGAGGGAAGATGAGAGTTTATTTCTAATGTAAGTTGTTGTGTCCTGGAATACATGGCCTGAAAAGTTGTTGGAAGCAGATTCAACAGTAACTTTCAAAAGGGGATTAGATGAGGGGGTAGTGACTGCCCTTGACATCAAGGCCACATTTAACCGAGTGTGGCATCAAGGAGCACTAGCAAAACCAGAGTCAACGGGAATCGGGGGGAAAACTCTCCGCAGGTTGGAGTCATACCTAGCACAAATGAAGATGGTTGTGATTGTTGGAGTTCAGTCATCTCAGCTCCAGGACATCGCTGCAGGAGTTCCTCAGGGTAGTGTCCTCGGCCCAACCATCTTCAGCTGCTTCATCAATATCCTTCCTTCCATCATAAGGTCAGAAGTGGGGATGTTCACTGATAATTACACAATGTTCAGCACCATTCGCAACTCCTCAGATACTGAGGCAGTCCATGTCCAAATGCAGCAAGACCTGAACAACATCCAGGCTTGGGCTGACAAGTGGCAAGTAACATTCATGCCGCACAAGTGGCAGGTAATGACCATCTCCAACAAGAGAGAATCCAACCATCGTCCCTTGATGTTCAATGGCATTATCATCACTGAATCCCCCACCATCAACATCCTGAGGGATACCATTGACCAGAAACTGAACGGACTAGCCATACAAATACTGTGGCTACAAGAGCAGGTCAGAGTCCAAGAGTCGTGTGTCAAGTAACTCACCTCCTGAGTCCCCAAACCCTGTCCAGCATCTACAAGGCACAAGTCAGGAGTGTGATGGAATACTCTCTACTTGCCTAGATGAGTGCAGCTCCAACAACAATCAAGAAGCTCAACATCATCCAGGACAAAGCAGCCCGCTTGATTGGCACCACATCCACAAACATTCACTCCCTCCACCAACGACGCACAGCAGCAGTGTGTACCATTTACAAGATGCACTGCAGGAATTCACCAAGGCTCCTTCAACAGCACCTTCCAAACGACCGCTACCATCTAGAAGGCCAAGGGCAGGAGATAGATAGGAAAACCACAACCTGCAAGTTCCCCTCCAAGTCACTTACCATCCTGACTTGGAAATATATCACGGTTCCTTCACTGTCACTGGGTCAAAATCCTGGAACTCCCTTCCTAACAGCACTTTGGGTGTACCTACACCACATGGACTGCAACGGTTCAAGAAGGCAGCTCACCACCACCTTCTCAAGGGCAACTAGGGATGGGCAATAAATGCTGGCCCAGCCAGCGAAGCCCACATCCCATGAGTGAATTAAAAAAAAAAATTGGATGAATACTAGAATAGGAATAAAATTTGCAGGGCTCTGGAGAAAGAGTGGGGGAATGGGACTAATCAAATCGCTCTTTCAAAGTGCAGGAACAGACAGACGTGGTGGACTGAATAGCCCCCTTCCCTGCTGTACCATTCTGCGATTTATTTTAACAGCTTAAGACTAGAACTGGTATTTTGAACTGAATGCATATGTCATGTTCTTTATCTTATGAAGTTTACTGTTCTTCTCCCCACCCTCTGCCTTAGCATAATACTGTGTGAGACAGCCAAGAAAGGATCCAAGATTCAAACACTGTTCTGTGCAGTGGTAAATGATGGTAATTGGTAGTTAGGCTCATTAAAATATCTTATCTTTCTTGGTTGTAAAGGAAGGGAGAGGAAGTAACTAGCCAATGTTTCTGCTCCCAATCATTGCAAACGTAGTGAACGCTGTTGGTAAATGAACGCAGGGACAGAAACAGCTGTGATTTTTTTTTTGCTAAAGTTAACTTGCTGCCTGAATTCAATTATGCTTGCTTGTGACCCTTCACCCCTTTCTTATTGTGTCTCATTGCTCCATTGGCGGCCATGCCTTCAACTGCCAAGGCCCTACACTCTGGAGTGGCCTCCCTAAGCCTCTCTCCCTCTTCCCTGCTTAAAGCCTACCTCTTTAACCAAACCTTTGGCCATCTGTCCTAATATCTCATGAGGCTCACAGTCAGACTTTTTTTGATAACACTCCTGTGAAGAACCTTGGGCCATTTTCCAGGTAAGGTGCTATATAAATGCTGGTTGTTGTATGGCATTCCTTCCCTTCTACAGGCTTCTAAAACCCAAGCTTTGCGTCAGTGTACTGCCACTGCCTGACCTGCCTTGGAACCTTTAATAATCTATCGAAACATAGTACAGTCCTAGTTTGAGAAACTGTGTGCATGTAGTAACCAAGGTCATGATGACTATCCCTTGAAGCAAGGCCAAGATACACCCAGTTAATCGTGAGGTTCTGGAGCTAATCACAAAGATTTTTTTTTATTGAAGTGTTCTTTGTAACAGTAGTAAAGAAAGAAAGGCTTGCATTTCTATAGACCCTTTCACAACATCAGGACATTCCAACAAGCTTTACAGCCAATTGAGTAAGTTTGAAGTGTTCTCAGTGTTGTAATGTAGAAAACATGGCAGCCAATTTGTGCAAAGCAAGCTCCCACAAACTGCACCAAGATTATGGCCAGATAACCTGTTTTTGATCATGGTAGCTGAGGAATTAACAGTGCACTTGGGCAAACTCCTCTTTTCTGCGAAATAGTGGCCATGGTATCTCTTATGTACACCTGAAATGGCTGTCGGGTCTTCAATTTAATGTGTCACCTGATAGTCAGAACCTCAGAGAGTGCAGCACTCCCTTGGTGCTGTACTGGGAGTATCAGTCTGGATTTTATGTTCAAGCCTCTAGAGCAGGGCTCGAACCCAAAACCTTCTGACTCAGACAATAGTGCTGCCTACTTAGCCACAGCTGACCACTAGGATTGATTGGTAAGATTGAATTAGTTGCCCGGAGATGGCAATGAGCTGCAGCCTCATTACCGATTTTTACAGTTGAGTGATTTGTTGGACCAGCTCAGAGTCATCCACGGAGTGTGGGACTGGACTGAAGGCTGGACCGGGTAGGTATGACAGATTCCCTCCATGAAGGTTAGTGAACCAGTTAGTCAGTCATTTTGCAGCTCGCAGGTTTATGGAATTCAACTTCACAGCTTGCCTTTGGTGAGCTAAGAACTCTCCACCTCTTTGCTGTTAACCCAGTCACATAACCACTGCAGTACCATACCTGCTGCAATACCCCCCACGATCAGAACGAGTACTGGTAATGCCACAGCTGCAGTGTGTTGATCAGCTGAACTGTGCTGTGCACTGAAATATTTTGTTTTTGTACGAACTTTACTAATTGTGCTTCCTGCCCTCCTCTTCTCCAGGGTGCTACTGCTGTGGTGCTTTTACAGTTTGCAAGACACCTTCATCATCAGTTCTCTCACCACAATGGCGTCCGGGAGAGTGATGCAGCCTCACCTTTCTGTGTCCGTAGCATTGTTACTTCGACACTGGCACCAGCCAGAATCAGTAAGTTCGCACTTTGTCTGATATTCACAAGTCCGAGCAAATAGAATGCATCCAGAATGTGCTGTCAATAAGGTGATTGTAGCAGCCCCTCTGCATAGCGCTATTTTTGGAAACTGTAGGGAGCCTTATGGAGAATGCTGTGGCCCAAATGCCAAGAGGTATAAATGATATCCTGTGCCCCTTAATTCTCTGACCCTTCTTTGGTGCACTAGCTTGGATAAGTGCCAAGCTACTGAGCTCACTGTATACCTTGCCTCAATCGCTCATCTGTGTAGAAAGTGAATATCAGCAGGCAGATTGACCCAGTGCTGGAGAGGGCATCAGCACAGCTTGTTTTTCATTCTCGAGAAGGCTGGTAAGACCAGCATTTATAATCCTCTTTGTCTCCTCCCTCTTTTATGATGTTTTTAAATTGATGATAGTTATCACCTCACCAGCCAGTGTAACTCTATTTTCCTGATTTAATTTATGAATATCCCTGATAATTTTGAACACTCTTATCACATCTCCCTTTAGGCTTTATTCTCACGGAAATGTAACCCAGTGTCTCTAGTCTCTCCTCATAACTAAATCTTCTGATCCTGGGATTACCTCAGAATCTCTTCTACACCCTGTCCATGGCTTTGAATCTGCCTAAAATAAACAGGACTCACTATTCTAACTCCAGGCTAACTAATGACCTGTCTTGTTTTAGTATTAGCTCTTGGCTTTTGTATCCCCTACCTCATTTTAATAAAAAAACCTAGGACCCAATATGCTTTTTTTAAAATCGGGTTATCCACATGCACACATTTTGCATCAAGAGCCATTGCATAATGATCAGGAGTTATCTGGACTGGGAGGCCTAACTGCTTTTTCCTTCCCTTTCCCTCTCCACCTGTATCACTATCCCAGAGGGCCGTGGACGTTCAGTTATTGAGTATATTCAGGACCGAGATCGTTAGGTTTTTGGACACTAAAGGAATCCGAGGGATATGGGAATCAGGCAGGAATGTGGGGTTGAGTTGGAAGATCTGCTATGATCTTATTGAATGGCGGAGGAGGTGCGAGGGGCTGTATGGCTACTCCTACTTCTCATATTCTTGTGTCCCACCCAGGAGCCAGTTCCAACACCCCAACCACTAGCTCAGGTTAAATCAGCTACCCCAGAGATTAGATCCAGGTTCTGCCATATCCACATAGCTCAGCATTACTCCAGCAGTGCAATTAAACGGCGCAGCTTTGAGTTACTTAACTGGGCAAAGTAAACCAATGCATTAGGGGAGGCCTTGTGGCACAGTGGATAGCATCCCCTACCTCTGGGTCAGAAGCTCTGGGTTCAAGTCCCACTCCAGGACTTGATGGCCACGGAAAGTGCGTTCATAACATGGCCAAACAGTTTTATTATTAGCCTGTAGATCCTTCCAATACATCCGATGGCAGGTGGTAAGAGTGGGAGGGTTTCCTGATCAGTAATACTGCTGAAGGTAACAGCGAACTACTGCAGTACTTTGCTAAGTAATTAATCCAATGGAATTTCATGGACGCTAACATCCTATTAGGTCATGGTGGGAAGGAGGAGGAGGAAACCAGTGCATTACCACTAGATGATGGCACTGACAGAGCCCTAGTGGCAGAAATTTAAGTTTCTGTGTACATTTAAATTCAGGTTTTGCAGCCCAATTATCAGCAATACTGCCACATAAATGTTTCTTTTACAGTGTGAGAAGCCTTGCCCTTTCCTGAGTTAATCTCTCTCTGACCGTTGAAGTTTCTTTGTTTTGTGCAGTAGAGTTCAGCAGGTGCATTTTGCCTCAGCGTGTGACTCTGCACTCGAGCAGTAACTCGACAGACCAGAGTTCTGTGTCAACCAGACCATCTGCTCCTGCACGTGGCAAAGCTGTATACTTAAGGACCGAACAGCAGGAAGACGATGAAAGCATTGAGCAAGGTACGAACCACAAACTGTTCTCCTTGGGATACTGCAAGATCTTTTCTTTTTAATCCATTCACAGGACGTGAGTGTCAGTGGCAAGACCAGCATTTTTGTCCATTCCTAATTGCGCTTGAGAATCTGGAGGTGGGCCGCCTTCTTAAATACAGTGGAGCATCTTGCTAGGCAATTTCAGAGGGCAGTTAAGAGTCAACCACATTGCTGTGGATCTGCAGTTGTGTATAGACAAGGCTGGATAAGGACAGCAGATTTCCTTCCGTAAAAGATACTTATAAACCGGTTGGGTTTACAATCCGGTAGTTTCATGTCCACCACTACTGAGATTCTTTACTCCAGATTTATTTAATTAATTGAATTCAAATTTGGTGGGATTTGAACTCATGACTCTGGATTACTAGTCCATTTACATCACGGCTGTGCTACAGTACCCCACCTTCAGTGGATTGTTGTTATCAGACATAATTTGACAGTGGATCCACACAAGGATAGATGACAAATAAACTGGTCAGAGTGGGAGATGGGAGGAGGTGAGATACCTAGAGAAGTGGGGAGGTTTAGGGATGGAATTCCAGAGCCTAGGGCCCAGGCAGCTGAAGGCACGGCCAGCAGTTAAAATCATGGCTGCATAAGAGCCCAGAATTGGAGAAACACGGAAATGTCAGAGGGTTGTAGGGCTAGGGATGGTTATGAAATAGGGTTCATGGAGGGATCTAAACCCAAGAATAATAATTTTAAATTAAGAACTGCTGTAAAAGAGCATCAAGATCATCTGAAGTGATGTCATCAAGACATAAAAATGATGAAATTGTAACTTAAGGTGAGTAGAAGATAAAAGGAAAAGATGGCGGATGTTGAACTCAGCAGCTGTCACAGTCTTCTAGTTCATTCTTGGGATGTGGGCATTGTTGGCAAGGCTGGCATTTGTTGTCCTTGAGAAGGTGGTGGTGGTGGATCTTCTGCTTGAATCACTGCACTCCGTGTGATGAATGTGTTTCCACAGTGCTGTTAGGTTGGGAACTCGCAAGATTTTAACTTGGCAATGATGAAGGATTGGCCAATAGGTTCCCAAGTCAGGTGGTTTATGAATCAGAGGAGTACTTGGCAGGTGGTAGTTTTCCCATATTCCTGCTGCCCTTGCCCTTCTACATGGGCTTGGAAGGTGCTGTCGAAGGAACCTTGGCGAGATACTGCAGTGTATCTTATAGCTGGTACACACTGCTGCCACTGGTGTTGGAGGGAGTGATTGGCTAAAGTGGCAGGGTGGGCTGCTGATCAAGTGGATTGCTTTGTCCGGGATGTTATCGAGCTTCTTGAATGCTGGTGCAGCTACAACCATCCAAGCAAGGGGAGAGTATTACATCACAGCCCTGACTTGTGGTTTGTGGATTGTAGAAAGCATGTCTGTTCATGTAACTCTTAATAAAAGTTTTTGGCTCTGTACATAGACAAGGACTGCAGCCCCAGGTTATTCTTACTCTCCCCTGGATGCTGATTGGCCTGCTGTGCATGGGAACATAGAAATATTTCTATCACAGAAGGAGGCCATTCGGCCCATCGTGTCTGTGCCCATCAAAAAAGAACAACCTGTCTAATCCCACCTCCCACTTCTTAGCCTGTAGTCCTGTATGACACCTCAATGCATATCCAAGTATATTTTTTTAAAAAGTGATGAGTCTTTCTGCCTCTAACATTCTTTCAGGCAGTGAGTGCCACCGCCTGGGTGAAAACATTCTCCTCAACTCTTCTAATTCTTCCGCCAATTACTTGAAATTTATGCCCCCAGTTATTGACTTCTCTGTTAACGGAAATAAGTCCTTCCTGTTCAGTCCGTCACGGCACCTCATCTTCTATCATCTTCAGCTGTCCAGACTGTGTTGATTTAGTCAGTTTAAGGGGCGCACCTGTTGGTGAGTTTATTTGGTGGATGGTGCCTGGAACACGGAGGCACATAAGGCACGTGGAGGACTGGAGCACGTGATGCAAGTCCAGCTGCCGACAGTTCGTGGTAGCGATGGCAGCAGGGCTGGGGGGGGGAATGGACAGAGAACAAAAACAGCGGCAGGTAAAGGGAGCCCAACCACAAATTTACCCTGGCTGGGGAGATCATTTCTTGCGAGGGATGGGATGGGATCGATGGGAAGGATACGGATGGCGTGGGAGAGAGGGGGTGGCAAATGGATGTGATGATGGAATTGGTTAAGTGTGGCAAAATAGCAGGGACAGTTCTTTGATATAACTCATTATTTGAATGCTATTCTTTGTGCTATAAATGAAGATTCACTAGATTCAAATGAAAAAGTTTTAGAAAAGCCGTGAAGTGATTTAAAAGAATACATCAGTGCTGGTTCTAAACAGGAAGAAGATGTTAACACTCTATAACCCCCCCACCCAGAGTTTCCACACAGTCTAACTCCAATGGGCCTGCCACCATACAAGCTTAGACTCAAGGAAGGAGCAGTTATAATGCTGCTACAAAACTAGAATCCTGAACAAGGACTTTGTCATGGAATAAGACTGATAGTCTAGAAGTTGCTTTCTTTCAGTAATAGATATTGAAATTATAACAGGCAGATTTCAAGGAAATAGTGTTTATTCCTGGGGTCATATTGAGCCCATCAAATGTCTTTTCAACTCAGGACAAAACAGTTCCCAATTTGACTATAAACGAGTCACAAGGCCAAACTAGACAAAATTTGTATTTATATTCCTAGGCCTGTTTTTTACACATGGACAACTTTATGTAGCTTTTCCCAGAGTGAGATGTTTTGATACGATTAAAGTCTTTGAAAGGATAACTAGAAATCCTGTATTTCAGAAGAACTGTTGTATTAAAGATGCTGATGACTGCAAATGTTTTGCTGGCCTCTGCTCTTAATTTTACACGCCTCAATTAAATCTCCTCTCAGCTTCCTCTGTTCCAAAGTAAACAAATCCAGCCTGTCCAATCGTTTCTCATAACTAAAATTCTTCATTCCTGGCAACAGCCTCGATATCACTTCTGTACCCTTTCTAGTGTGATCACATCCTTCCTGTAATGCACTGACCAGATCCGTACACAGTACTCTAGCTGCAATCCTAACTAGCGTTTTATATAGTTCTAGCATAACCTTCCTGCATATCATTTGTGTTTAATTGTATGCATGTGGAAGGCATGATTTGGGGTTTCACCTAAGCACATACAAAGAGACACTCTCTGAAATTGCAGTCAGGTGAATTAGGAGGTATATACTTGTAATGTTTCACCCTGTAAATAAATGTAAGACTGAGTAAACATTGGCTCCAGTATCATCCTTGACCAGCTGGCTCTCTGGAATATAACCTCCTTGCTCTTATACACTAGGCCTCAACCAATAAAGGGAGGTAGCCCTTAAATCGTTCATTACGACCTTATCTACATGTACTGCTATCTTCAGGGATCTGTAGACATATTTTCAAGGCCCTCTGTTCCTGTACACTTTTCAGAATGTTACCATTTGTTGTGTATTCCTCTGCCTGTTTGCCTTCCCCAAATACATTGCCTCACACTTCTCCAGATTTAATTTTGTTTGCTACTTTTCTGCCTACCTGACCAGTCCATTGATATCTTCCTGCAGCCTACAGCTATCTTCCTCAATGTGAACCAGATGGCCAATTTTGTATCACCTGCAAAGTTCGTAATCGTGGTGCCTATATTTAAGTCGAGATCATTGGTATATACCATGAAAAGCAAGGGACCCACCACTGAGCTCTGCAGAACCCCACTGGAAACAGCCTCCCAGTCATAAAAAGATCCATTGACAATTTGCTTCCTAGCAATTTTGGATCCAACCTGCTTCTTTCCCTTGGATTCCCATGAGCTTTCAATTTACTGATCAGTCTCCCATGTGGGACCTTGCCAAAAGCCTTGCTAAAATCCATGTAGACTACATCAAGTGTGTTACCGTCTCAAAAATTTTAATCAAGTTGGTCAGACACAAACTTCGCTTAATAAATCCATGCTAACTGTCTTTTATTAATCTGTGCCTCTGTAAATATTGATTTATGCTGTTCCTCAGAATTTTTTCCAATCATTTATCCACCACTGACGTTAGGCTGACTGGTGTGTAATTAATCAGATTATCCCTTCCTCCCTCCCTCTTTAAACAATGGTACAACATTCACAGTCCTCTAGCCACTACACCTGTAGCCAGAAAGGGGTGGAAAATTATGGTCAGAGCCTCCACAATTTTTGCCCTTGCTTCTCTTGGCAGCCTGGGATACATTTCATCTGGATGAAAGCAAAATACTGCGGATGCTGGAAATCTGAAATAAAAACAAAAAATACTGGAAAAACTCAGCAAGTCTGGCAGCATCTGTGGAGAGAGAAACAGAGTGAACGTTTCAAGTCTGTACGACTCTTCAGAGCTCGAAATGTTAACTCTGTTTTTCTCTCCACAGATGCTGCCAGACCTGCTGAGTTTTTCCAGTATTTTCTATTCCTATTTTAATTTTCATTTGGACCTAGGCTAAAAAATGTAACACAACAAAAACAAAAAATGCTGGAAAAACTCAGCATCTGTGGAGGGAAAGACAGAGTTAACGTTTCGAGTCTGGATGACTCTCCTTCAGAGCTCTGATCAAAGTAAAATTCTGGCCATTAACACTCTGTTTTTCTCTCTCTCTCTCTCTCTCTCTCTCTCCACAGATGCTGCCAGACCTGCTGAGTTTTTCCAGCACTTTTCGTTGTTATTCCATAACTATATAACTCCTTATGAAAACAGACGCAAAATATTCATTAAGAACCATGCCGGGATTTTATGGTCCCTCCTGCCCGGCAGGATATTACGGTCCTGCCGAACTGAATGGAGATTTAAATGGCTCGCCACATCCGCTGGGGAGGAGACACACAGCGATGGGGCCGTAAAATCCTGGCCCATGTCTGTCACCTCCACATGCATGCTACCTTTTTGGTCTCTAATTGGTCCCACTCTTTCATTAATTATCCTCTTGCTCTTTAAGCATTTACAGAACCTTTTAGGAAGTCTACTCTATCCTTCGTGACTGTGCCAGCATTTTCTGCTTTTATCCCACAAGTACCTTGTGTGCCCGTAGATTTCTAGTATGTTCATATATGTTCTTCTGTGTGTTGCAGATGAGTTGCTGCTTATAAAAGGTATACAATGCTCAGAATGTGGTCTGCCAGATGGAAATAGCCAGCGAGGAGATCTCCAGGTAACCAGACTGTCCCTTTTCTCCACTGCAAAACTTAAGTGGGGGAATGTTGTTGTTTCAGAAGTGATTTTGTTCCATGTTTAGCCCGAGTGCATTCCTGGGAGTGTATTGAGCCTTACTTTAAGAAGAATCAGTATGGCTTTGCTCTGTTGACTGTTAAACTCTGCTATCCTGTCTGTTTATAGAGGGAGGAACCCAATCCAGAAGAAGTTTTAAACCAAGCCACTTCCAACTTGAGGAGAGCTACAGAGTCCAGCATTTCTTCCATCTTAAACATTATTGGTAGGCAATTTTACTGATTAGAATCCCCTCCCTCCTGAGTTTGCTTACACGATACATTTTCTCCTGGATACCTCATCTAGATGACCATACCTAATGTCAGTACCCAATAGCACTGTGGATGTACCTTCCTCGCACAGACTGCAAGGGTTCAAGAAAGCAGACACCATCGTTTCAAGGCAGCTGAAGGATGACCAATAACCAACATTGCTGGTGACACCCACATCCCACTGAGAATTTTAAAATGTCTGTCTAAGGAAAGAAGGTTGACTGGCCATTCAGCCAATGAAAGCATATGCACACCAGATCCTCTTCTCACCTAATAACCAAGTCAAAATTGCTGTTTACACTTTGATAGAATGGAGGCATTAATTAAAATGTTCACTTTGATATACTTACTTTGACCTATCAAAGTCTCTATCTATGCTGCATTGATCTTCCTGTTTGTTAAATGTCTCCCGAACAGGGCTGGAAAACATAAAAGCCCAAGACTACGATATGGCATTCTCCTATTTCATGATAGCAGCCAACCAAGGCTATAGCAAGGCCCAGTACAATGTTGGAGTCTGCTATGAGCTGGGGAGAGGCACTGTCAAAGACATCGAGAAGGTAGGAATCTGACTTCTGACTTCTATTCTGTTTGTTTTTCACTTCCTTTCCCGCAAGCACAGCATGCCTTGAGCCAGGAGGTTATAGATTTGAACCTCACTGCGAGACTTGAGCACATGATCGAGATGGGGATTCCAGCCCAGTACTGAGGGTGTGATGCATTCCAGTAGGCGCTTATTTTTCAGACAGACACTAAATCAGGACCTCCTGTAGTTGAGGTGGAAGTTAAAGCATTGCTTGAAGAATACACGGAGATCCCCCTAGTCAACATTCCTCACTCAAACAGATATAATAGCATAGTGGTTACACTGGACTGAGGTCAAACCCACCACATCAACCCGAGAGGGAAACCTGTTGCTCTTACCCCGTTTCATTCATGGGATGTGGTTGCCAATGACAACGCCAGCTTTTATTGCCCAACCACATAGATCTGGAGTCACACATGGATAAGAACAGCGAGTTTCCTTCCGTAAAGGACATTAGTGAATCAAATAGGTTTTTAATGACAATCGGGTAGTTTCATTTGCAATATTACTGATACAGGTAGAGTACCTCAAATCCAGCTACCCAAAAACTGGACATTATTTTCCCATTCTCCAGCAAACCTTGACCCCGCTCAACCCAGTGCTGATGTGGCAGAGGCAGTTGAATTCACTCAGGAAGAACAAAAGATTCTTGCAGAATCCAATGAAATAGAATATTTAGCTATGTGTTGTACTTGGGATCAGGACATGTGTCTATTCTTGCTACAGTACAGGATACCTATGTTGAATTTTGATGCCATTAAGACCACCCACATAGAAGCTTAAATTCAAACATTTGATTCCCAAAAGTATTTAAGTACCATGGGCACTGGCTGTCTTCTTGCATCTGACCCAAGTCTGTTCGAAGAGAGTTATTAATGAGTACTGTGCAATCTTGCACGAATAAAAAATCAAATAGTTTTCAGGTACAACTACAGGGTATTTTTAACATCGTTTCAGTTTGATTGATCTTTCCTTATTTTAAACAGGGTGCACTGATGTAGTGAAGTGGTGGAGGCATGAAAGAGCTATTAAATCCAATGTGTGAAAAGTGAATTAATATCAGCAGCAACAGAGCCATTAACCTAAAGTGCTTTGCAATCACACCAGTTGGTTTTCCCACGTCCCCTATTCACTGAATTAAGGCGTTCCAATTTAAATTGAGACGTCCCGATTATTTTTCAAAATCCGGCACGGACTCAGCCCCCAGGTTGCTGGATTCCAGATACTCTACTTGTACTAGCTTTTTATTGCAGATTTATTTAATTACCTGAATTTAAATTGTCCAGCTGCCCGAGGGAGATTCCTACTCACGTCTCCGGATTACTAGTCCAGCAACTTGAGCACAGTGCCGACCTTCCCGTGACTACAGACACACAGCAGTATGATTGACTCTTAACAGGTCCAGCAAGCCACTCAGTTATCACCACCAGTTATCTCAAGGGCAATTGGGGATGGGCAATAACTGCTTATGCCCATATCCTATGAATGAATAATAAAAAAATCTTTTTTCTAAAAAAAAAGGAAGTCTTTCATCTCATTACTGTCTGTGTAGTATGCCTGTGCTTAAAGTGCCACACGTTTGCCTACTTGTGTGAGTATACTAGCACCACCTTTTCAAGGGAAGTTAGGGATGAGCAACAAATACAGGCCTTGCCAGTGACGCGCACATCGGTGAAAGAATATAAAAAATATACGAGGAGTAACCCCATTTCCACAAACCACTTTACCCAGGTAGGACATAAAGTACTGAAATCCCCACCATGTGTTGTTTTTGGTCTTTGTGTTTTAAATGTAGGGCAGTGTCTCAGATGTTATGATATGGTAATCCAGTCCAATCCTATTCACTTTCCTCCCCTCCCCTCCCAGGCTGCTTTGTATTACAGTAACGCTGCTGCCCTAGGACACAACATGGCCCAATTCCGCTGGGCCATGTACCTCTTGCACGTAAAACCAAGAAGAGAGGCCAGAGATACCCAGGAAGCCATACAACAGTTGGAAAAGGCAGCCAAATCTGGGATCAAAGAGGCAAGCGATCATATTTCTTTGGAAAAAAAACATATGTTGCACATGTACAAAATAGTTCAGCCAAGTTGCTAAGTTCCTTCAAGAGGGTTGCATAAATTTGAGGAGTCACCTCTGTTTTCCGTGGAAACTCTTGGGGAGCATAAAAATCTGCTTAGACCTATTGTGCCAAATAGCCTGTGTCTGTGCTGTTAAACTTGTCTGTAATTTTATTCTCTTGTCCCCATTCTCCTTTCCCAAAGGGACTGAGCCTGTATTGAACTGCAGCGCTGTTTCACAAGCAGATGACTGTCGGCAAGACATCTGACTGTTACCGTCGTGCCTAATCTTTAGTCATCTGACACTCCTAGCTCGAGATGCTGTGAAACGATCGTTCAACCTGCTCGCCTGCTGCCTTCCTCAGAGAGATCCCTCCCACTACACACACAAAAAAAAATCTAAATCGGTACTCCCAGTCCAGCACTGAGCGGGGTGCTACACTGTCAGGGGTGCCATCTCATCCAAAAGAAGTTAAACCAAGGCCCTCTCTGCCCCCTCAGGTGCATATAAAGATCCTATAACACTGTTTAAAGAATAGCAAGGGAGATATCCCCAGTGTGCTGACCTCCAGCAGCATCATTTATAACAGATTATCTGGTCATTATTGCATTGCTGTTTGTGGGTGCTCGCTGTGCACAAATTGTCTGCCATGTTTCCTACAACAGTGACTGTATTTCAAAAGTACTCCATTGGCTTCAGCGTGCTTTTGGATGTCCTGAGGTTGTGAAAGGCGCTATAGAAATGAAAGTTCTTTCTTTCTGAAGTGCCAGAGAAAATAAGGCACAAAATGGAAGGAAAGGATGGAAGGAGGGAGATGGGGAAGAAATGATCTCTGTGAAAGTACTGTTCTGATATATAAAATACAATATGTCCCCTCATTGTTCCAGGCCCAAGCCTACCTCGGTGTGCTCTTTACAAAAGAACCCCACCAAGATCTGCAGCGAGCTGCCAGGTACCTGACAATGGCATCTGAAAGCGGGGTAAGATACTCTGTGCTTTTAATGCAGTGTAGAGGATTAAGGGGTGATCTATTTGAGATGGGCTGAATGGCCTCCTGAAGTTCTGGCTCATCTATCAGAAAATGTCTACATTAACCCCCCGACCTCCCCCCACCATTACAGTGCACTCAGACTCTCAAATGATGACCAGCAAAGTCATTGCATAGACTACATCCCAGATACACTCCAAACCCTCAGCGAAGACAGCAAAGTATCTCAGAATTGTTACAGTGCAGAAGGAGGTCATTTGGCCCATCATGACTGCATCAGCTCTCGAATGAGAAATTCACTTAGTGCCATTCCCCCACCCTTTACTGTATTCCTCCTGTTCTGACATGGTGTGGAAGGCTTCGTATGATTGAGTGTTTAAGATGATTAAAGGGTTTGGTAGTTTCTATCTACCCTATTTCCCCTGGTGAAGCAACATAGAACAAGAAGGCATAACCTTAAAATTAGAGCTGGGCCATTCGGCAATTGCCAGGAAACGCTGCTTCCTCACAAAGGTTAGTTGAATTCCAGAGATTTTAGGGCTTTGGGAGACTGAAGGCACGGCCATTACTGGTGGGATGAAGGGAGTGGGAGATGGACAAGAGTTGGAGGTTATAGAAAACAATCCTAGGAATGTATTTGATCCTTAGTACTACACTCATGTTCCTACCCACTGAAGCAGTGAGGGCCCAACTTCTTAATATTGGTTCCAACTTTCTGATAAAGATTCCATACTAACTTAGCTCCATGACAAATTTTGTGTTTGACAACCGCAGCTGAGATTTGGAGTATAAGAGTTGTTATTTGTCCTTGCAGGATCCTGCAAGTCAATATCATCTGGGGATTTGTTACCAGAAGGGCTGGGGAGTGAAGAAGGACTTTCAGAGAGCTGTGGAGCTCTACCAGAAGGCTGCAGCCCATGGACACGCTGATGCGCTGTGTGCTCTGGGAATGTTCCACCAGCAAGGACTGGGAGGTACTGGACTATCATAGAAACATAGAAAATAGGAGCAGGAGTGGGCCAATTGTTATGATCATGGCTGATCAGAGGAGGGTTTAAACCTTGATAGAGTTAAAGAGGGGAGCCAGGCTCCCAACAAATCAGAAATCATGGGAGAAAACAAGACCTGAGTCTACATGTTTCCAATCCTCCAACACAAACATCCTTCACTTAGCTGAACACAAAAGTCATCCCATCCCTTTACGGTATTTTAACGTTATTTACCATTAATCGTCAATCCTGTTATTTTTGGCATTGCTTGCCTTAAATTATAATGTTGCAAGCAGTATAACTGAGTGAATCTCCTGCTAATACTGCCAGTCACCTTAAATCTATAATTCTCTGGTTGCTGACCCTCCTGCCACTGGAAAGAGTTATTCCTTATTTACTCTGTTAAAATGCTCATAGTTTTCAACATCTCTCTTAAATCTCCCCTTAGCCTTGTCTGCTTGGAGGAGGATAGTGCCAGCTTTGCCTACATAGTAAGATCTGGGAATAAATTACTGTTATCCTTTTCCCTTTGCACCTGCCTGTGTCTCTCATAGTGTCAGCCATGAGAGACAGGGGAGATAGTGGTGAAGTGGTAATGTCACTGCACTAATAATCCAGAGATCCAGGAAAATGTTCTGGGGGTATGGGCTCAAATCCCACCATGGCAATTAATTTTTTTTTAAAAAGTCTGGAATTGGTGATGGTGACCATGAAGCTATCGTCAATTCTGATAAAAACCCATCTGGGTTTCGTTCACTAATGCCCTGTAGGGAAGGAAATCTACCGTCCTGACTTGATCTGGCCCACATGTGACTCCAGGCCCATAGTAATATGGCTGACTCTTAACTGCCCTCTGAAATAGCTTAGCAAACCGCTCAGTTCAAAGGCAATTAGGGATGGGCAACAAATGCTGACCTTTGCCAGTGACGCCCACAACCCGTCAAAGAATGATTAAAAACCCATGGCTCAGTGATAGCGTTCTGGATTGCCAACCCCACTCCGGCTTCCGTGCAGGATTTATGGATTGGTGAATGAACAGTGCAGCAAGCAGTCCCCTTCCACCAGAACAGACTAACGAAGCAATCTCTTGTTTCGCTCTCAGGCCTCCCGGTGAGCTTCACGAAAGCAATCAAGTGGTATCAGAGGGCGGCCCTCTCGGGCAGCGCCGAGGCCGTGCGCAACCTGCAGCTCTTGATAAAAGATCTTCAAATCAAAGGTAAATGAAAGATCCCTGAATCAAAGGCAAAGGTCCACCAAATTCCAGCCAAAGATCTGGAGGTGGTGTTAACGCTTCTTGCGCCAGGAAAGTTGTAGGTGCCAGCCTCGGGCTTCTGCTGAGTCAGGCTATTTAGCACCGAGAAGCTTGAAGTGTTAGGACGAGCGAGGAGAGGCAAAATGAACCAAATAGGAAGTAAAAGGATCAGCGAGGAAATACACTGTCAGGATTTCTCTAATGATTGCAACCCACCTGTTTTCAACGCTATTGAGATTGTTTCCTGATGTGTTGGGACAGTAGTGCTTACTGACGAGAGTGCGTGCGCCAGGGCAAGGGAACTGAGTCTTGGTTCTTGGAAGGTTGAATTTAGGGAGGTAACTAAGCCAATATAAATTCAGGGAGTTGGGGAGTGATTGTTTTAGCTGCAATATTTATGTTCCTCAGCACGCTATCTTCCGCTGCAGCAAATGTGGCAGAGAGGGCCATGCCAGTGTGGAGCTCCTGAACCATACCCGGTGATGCTTAACACAGAGCTGCCCACCACGGCACAAACCATCGTCTTACAAAAAGGAAGGCAATGAATGATTTATGCAGTGTAATTGGCCCTCGAAATTACTCACGAGTGTAGACCAGAAATGCACAACATCAGACCGAGTGAGGTCGTTAATCAGGACCCAGATTCCAGCTGCAGACTGATCTGCGGCATGTTTTTGGCATTTTTCTGGTTTTAGTCCAGATTTCCAGCCTTTCACAGTTTTCTCTCTCCAACTCCTCCCTTTCATTTCCTGTCTCTTTGCTCTCCATCCTAGAACTCACCAGGATCTCTGTGTTCCTCCAATTCTGGCCTTTTTGCATTATTCCCAATTTTAATCGCTGCACCATTGGCGACCGTGCCTTCAGCTGCTTAGGCCCTAAGCCATGGAATTCCCTTCCTAAACATCCCCATCTCTCTACCACTCACCTGTCTTAATTAAGACACTTGATAAAATCGACCTCTTTTATCAAGCTTTTGGTCACCTGTCCAAATGTCTCCTTATGTAACCCTGGCAGATTGTTTGGTACCACTCCTGTGAAGCTGCTTAGGACGTTTTGCTACATTAGGGGTGCTATATAAATGCAAGTTGTTGTTGTTGTATGAAACCTTATGAAAAAGCACAGAGGTAATATACTGCAGATGCCAGAGTTCTGAAACAAAAACAGAAAATGCTAGAAATACTCAGCAGGTCAGACAGCAGCTGTGGAGAAAGAAACTGAGTTAACGTCGGAGGTTCTAATGAAGGATCTTCGACCTGAAATGTTCATTCTATTTCCCTCTACAGTTGCTGCCCGACCTGCCGAATATTTCCAGAATTTTATGTTTTTATTATATTTTAAAAAGCAACAATTTGTGTTTAAATGGCACTTCTTTTTACCTAAAATTTACTGTTTTCAGTCCATGCTGGTGTTTATGCTCCACAGGAGCCTCCTCCCACCCCCACCTCATCTAACTGCATCAGCATACCCTTCTATTCCTCTCTCCCTCACGTGTTTATCAACCTACTCCTTAAATGTATCTTTGCTATTCACCGTAACCACTCCCTGTGGTAGTGAGCTCCACATTCTAACCACTGTCTGAGTTAGGACATTTCCCTAAAACATGCAAAGATGTCCTGAGGCACTTTACAGTGGAAATGGAGGGGCGTCAGGGTCGGGTACAGATTAAGTGAGAGAGATTAGGTGAGGTAACAAGACGTGGTGGCAAAAAGGAGGATTTTGAAGGAGCACAGAGAAATAGAGGGGCCAGGGGATTTCGAGAGAGAGCAAGCAAGTAAAGGCTCAGGTGACTGAACTAGTTGTTAACTAGAATTATTATTTTTTTCCCCCTCCCCACCCCCAGGAAATTTCAGCTTCTCCGGTGAGCATACTACCCTGAGGTCTGTGATGTCCTCCCCTTGTCTCCCTTCCCTGGGCACACCCAGACTGCCAATCCCTCAGCGGCGCCCAAGTGAAGTCAAGGAAGACTGGGGAGGTTGCCACCTGCCGGCAGCTTCGACTCTACCGCACTCGTGGAGCACGGGCTGTCTCCGTGCCTCACCGCTTAGCAACGGAAGCCTCGCCGCCAGGGCCGAGCTACTGGGATCGGTGGGCGTCACCTGCCTGGATCACCGCTCGGCACCCCCGCCCAGGCACCCCGCGTTCCGCAGCGGCATCCCGGGCGTGGGCTGATTTTGCATGAAAGGGGCCCTCGGATAGAAGCCGACACATCACTCTGCTGAATACTCTGTGAACGGAGGGTTCCTATGCTGTGAGGATTATAAAATACCTCGCTGGCGCCAGATGGATATTCCGCTCGCCCGCCAGAGACTACACAGACTATCATTAAAGAAAAGACCGTGTTGGAGGGATTTCTGGAACAAACCTTTTCCGTTCTGCTGTGCTCTGTGCCAATGGCTATAAAACACCGACCCACAGACTGGCGCACACCTCACCACTGACAGGCAAAGCAGCTCTCTCCACAGAGAGTTACAGAGATTTGTCTAGTCCATCGTGTCAATGCCTGCTCTTTGCTAGCGCAATCTGAAAACTGATCCCGCTTGCCCTGCTTTCTTCCTCAGCCGCTTCCCAGGAGAGATTTATATTTATATATTAAATCTTCACATGATCTGGTGTCTCCGCTCTGAAGCTGCAGATTCCCCACCCGCCCCCAGCCCCATCGATCTCTGGAATGCCCTCCCCCACCCCAAGTAATGTTCAATAATCTATTCAATAAGATCATGGCTGATCAGATTGTGGCCTTAACTCCACTTTCCTGTTTGCTCCCCATAACCTTTGACTCCCTTGTCAATCAAAAATCTCCCTGACTCAGCCTTGAATAAGTTCAATGACCCAGCCTCTGGGGAAGTGAATCCCAAATGCTAATGACCCTCTGAGAGAAAAAAATTCCTCCTCTTCTCCGTCTCAAATATGGGAGACCCCTTATTTTGAAATTGTGCCCCCCTAATTCTAGATTCCCCCACAAGGGGCAACATCTTCTCAGCTTCTACCCTTTCAAGCCCCCTCAGAATCTTAGAGTGAGATGAAGTAGGGTGGGAGGCAGCATTCGTGAAGCACAAACACCGGCATGGACCTGTTGGGCTGAATGACCTGTTCCTGTACATTGAATGTAAACTTTCCTTGGTCAAATAAATGGGCGATGACAATAATTAACTGAGCTTTCTCCCTGATTGCTGGGTGCACCTTTAATTTCAGAAGATGTCATCTGAACTTCCTTTAGATCTCTTTCCTCCCAAACACAGACAGTTTAACATCCCACCCTTTTTTGTTCTCATCCTGTACATTGTGTGCAGCACTTACAGAAACACACTCAACTCTCTTGTCAGGCAAAAGACATCCCAGTATACGCTCTGCCAATGGTCCGTAGAACACCGTTTATTTTTTTTTAAACTCCATTTCTTGACTGGTTGAAAACCCAGTGAACCAGCTGACCCTGCCTGTGCGCATTTAAACACCTACTGCCAAAATAGCGGCTATGGTTCCCTGTGCATCACGGCAATCCCAGCCAACCTTTGAACAACATTAAGTGCATCACAACCCCTCTTAACTGCTTTTAATATGCCTCTCTTGCCCTCCCAGCTGTAATGGGAATGGAATATAAAAGTAGGAAAGTTCCACTGCAGCTGTACAGGGCCTTGGTGAGACCACACCTGGAGCACTGAGCACAGTTTTGGTCTCCTTATTTGAAGATGGATATAATTGCATTAGAAGCAGTTCGGAGAAGGTTCACTCAATTCATTCCTGGGATGAGGGGCTTATTTTATGAAGACAGGTTGAACAGGTTAGGCCATTACCCATTGTTGGAGTTTAGAAGAATGAGAGGTGACCTTATTGAAACGTGCAAGATCTTGAGTTGAAAGGGTGAATCCCAGGAGGATGCTTCCTCTTGCGGGGAAGACTAGAAATAGGGGACACAGATTAAGAATAAGAGGTCTTTTTAAGACAGAGGTGAGGAGAATTTTTTTTTTCCTGAAGTTTGTTAGTATATGGAATTCTGTTCCCCAGAAAGCAGTGGAGGCTGGGTCACTGAATTTATTCAAGGCTGAGTTATATAGATTTTTGATAGACAGGGGCGTCAAGGGTTATGGGGGCAGACAAGAAAGTGGAGTTGAGACCCCAATCAAATCTACCGTGATCTTATCAAATGGCAGAGCAGGTTCAAAGGGCCGAATGGCCTACTCCTGCTCCTATGTTCCTACGTTGACACTGAAGAGCTGATGTTCTGTACAGCCCTTGCATCGTGTCCCCCTGTTTCCCTGCGGCAGGAGGATCAGGTGCAGCAGTGCACTGGTTGGAAGATCCCATGCTGCAGCAAGAAAAGCTCAGTCAGTTCTCCAGTGTCTGGCCAGCATTCCTCCTGGAACCAGGTGAAAGGCTCCTCTGCCCCAACCACGTCTCTGGGCTCCTGCTACACGCCACGTTTGTCTGCACAAGTTCTTGCATAACAGTAATCGTGGGTAAAATGTTTTGCACCCACCCCAAATGCAGCTCATTCAATAAATGTTATTAAAAATCCGTCTGATAATTCCCACACTCGGGGATTTTGTTTGTGAGGGGGGTGGGTTAAGTAAGGCCGGCCTCATTCTCCTTGGAGTGGGATATCTCGAGGTCATCTAAATAACATTTTCAGGATTACAAAGGGCACTGACAGTTGATTTGGGGTGAATTATTTCCTGTGGTTTCCACTCCTCCTCAATGTCTTAAATTATTGCCACAGACCTTTCACCCAGGTTTGCCCCAGTCCTAATTGACTGACTACAGCTGCGGTTTCTGTTAAATCCAGAACATCCTTATTTTAGCCATTGGTAATCAGTTGGTTAACAAGCAGCAGACTGTAATTAAACACAAACTCCTAAGTTAGTGGGTTAAAACTAGAGGACGGGAGACTTCAGTTCTGTGCAAGCTAACAGCATAACATTCACCGGAACACAGAGAGAATGTTTTTATAATGAAGATTCCATTTAATCTCTCATCGTTTTTCTGCTAAAGTCATAAAAAGCACTTGCTTTGTAGTAAAACTACTGCCAGCATCAAGCTTCTCCAAAATGTGCAAAAATTAGAGTCAAGAAATGGCCTGCGTCCTATTATAGAAGAGCTAAACTGGCTGCACTTAGCTCAATGTGCAGAGTTCTTGCCTTCTCGGGTTTTATACACCTGTGGATTATTTTAAGCTGACTACCTCCTTGCACCCGTTGGGATTGGTGTAACTTGTATATTCAAAAACAAAAATAGCTGGAAAAACTCAGCAGGTCTGGCAGCACCTGCGGAGAGGAACACAGTTAACGTTTCGAGTCCGCATGACTCTTCAACAGAACTAAGGAAAAATAGAAAAGGGGTGAAATATAAGCTGGTTTAGGGGTGGGGGGGTGGGTTGGGACAAGAGAGCTGGATAGAGGGCCAGTTTTAGGTGGAGATAACCAAAAGATGTCACCGACAAAAGGACAAAGAGGTGTTGAAGGTGGTGATATTATTCTAAAGGAATGTGCTAATTAAGGGTAGAAAGCAGGATAAGCAAGGTACAGATAACCCTAGTGGGGGTGGGGTGGGGTGAAGGAATCAAAAAAGGTTAAAAGGTAGAGATAAAACAATGGATGGAAATACATTTAAAAATAATGGAAATATGTGGGAAAAGAAAAATCTATATAAATTATTGGAAAAAACAAAAAGGGGGAAAAAATCAGAAAGAGGGTGGGGATGGAGGAGAGAGTTCATGATCTAAAATTGTTGAACTCAATATTCAGTCCGAAAGGCTGTAAAGTGCCTAGTCGGAAAATGAGGTGCTGTTCCTCCAGTTTGCGTTGAGCTTCACTGGAACAATGCAGCAAGCCAAGGACAGACATATGGGCATGAGAGCAGGGTGGAGTGTTGAAATGGCAAGCGACAGGGAGGTCTGGGTAATGCTTGCGGACAGAACAAAGGTTCTGCGTTTGGTCTCTCCAATGTAGAGGAAACCGCATTGGGAGCAACGAATGCAGTAGACTAAGTTGAGGGAAGTACAGGTGAAATGCTGCTTCACTTGAAATGAGTGTTTGGGCCCTTGGACGGTGAGGAGAGGGGAAGTAAAGGGGCAGGTGTTGCATCTTATGCGGTTGCATGGGAAGGTGCCGTGGGAGTGGGTTGAGGTGTAGGGGGTGATGGAGGAGTGGACCAGGGTGTCACGGAGGGAACGATCCCTACGGAATGCCGCCGGGGGGGGTGAAGGGAAGATGTGTTTGGTGGTGTCATCATGCTGGAGTTGGCGGAAATGGCGAAGGATGATCCTTTGAATGCGGAGGCTGGTGGGGTGATAAGTGAGGACAAGGGGGACCCTATCATGTTTCTGGGAGGGAAAAGAAGGTGAGGGCAGATGCGCGGGAGATGGGCCGGACACGGTTGAGGGCCCAGTCAACCACCGTGGGTGGAAAACCTCGGTTAAGGAAGAAGGAGGACATGTCAGAGGAACTGTTTTTGAAAGTGGCATCATCAGAACAGATGCGACGGAGGCGAAGGAACTGAGAGAATGGGATGGAGTCCTTACAGGAAGCGGGGTGTGAGGAGCTGTAGTCGAGGTAGCTGTGGGAGTCGGTAGGCTTGTAATGGATATTGGTGGACAGTCTGTCACCAGAAATTGAGACAGAGAGGTCAAGGAAGGGAAGTGTCAGAGATAGACCGTGTGAAAATGATGGAGGGGTGGAAATTGGAAGCAAAATTAATAAAATTTTCCAGGTCCAGACGAGAGCATGAAGCTCTTCCAATATTCCAATCTTGTTTTAGTTAAAGGTTTCAAAAAGGCCTGTTCTGGGTATTCCGATGACTAAAGAGCACATCAGGGTCAGTCGGATTTGGAAATAGTGTGAATGAATGCGGTAGTAAAGAGGTAACCTCCAAGACAAAATAAGGCTGCAGTGTGCTGCCCACCCTTATCTCCACCTCAGGTTATATGTATTACGCCTCTTTTAGAAATCCATTCACAGCGTGTGTTTATCTTCATGGTGACCCAATTTTTCAGCTCCATGTTCCTCCTCAGCTGCTCTAGTAATCTCCCCATTGAGATCACAGCATTTCTCTCTCCTCCTCCTCCTCCCCAATAACACCCAGTTTTCCCTTTGGGGACAATACAGGGCATGCCCCCTTGCCAATTGCAGCAATGCAGGGCCCTGCCAGTTGCGATGATGCAATCTGCATTGAATAACACCGCTTACATGTTCCCTGAACAAATTCCCACTTGACAAATTGCCTCATAACCAATTAATAATGGTTTAAATTTCACACAAGATTAAAATAAAATGCTCACGTACCAAGTGAGTGCTCCAGTGTGGTACCTGCAGGATGTGCTGCTGCTCCAGAACTACAGGACTTAAGCTGAGACACACCAAGGTTTCCACTACCCAGCCAGCTGTAATGAGACAAAAGTGGAAACGCTATTCCGAAATGAAGCAATCAATGTCATTCGAACTTGTCTAATGTCTTCCATCAGTCAAAGGAAATACAACTTTTTGATTTCTTTCTGTTCCCAACAAACATGCATCGAATTGAAGGTTTCACTGTGACACATTTTTGGTTGGGACGTTGAAGTCCTTTTAAAAAGATTGCAATGTTGGTAGCTTCCACTGGAACAGCTTGTTGGAATGTATATGGGTAAAGTTTCCATTTTGGTTACTGTTGAACTATTAAACATAACCTTGAATCGGAAAGTTAAATGCTAATAGTGTGGCTACTCCATTTTGTAAATTCTTAGTTGTAACGTTCACTGATTGTAACTAAAGGCTGTCTAGAAATTTCTGTTGCACAGTTTTGTGACTTTGCACTCCAGCTCAGAGCTCTGGAGGCGACCCAGAATTAAGGTGTTGCTCATCTCTCACTACCTGGCCCTAGTTGAAACTAGAGTCACGTGCAGACCTGAGTGTGTGAGGGTAACAGATTCCCTTCATTGAAGGGTGATTTTCGGACCAGCGGAGCTGTTAAAACAATCAAACTGTTTTTGTGGTCACTTTTTCCTCATCCTAGCCCTTGTCAGCTGTGGATTCCCTCCCTAAATATCTCTACCCCTCTCTCGTCCTCTTTTAAGACACATCTTAAAACCTTCATCTTTTGACCAGTTATCCTAATATCTCTTTTTGTGGCCTGGGTCAAGGTTGATAATAGTTCCTGTGAAGGCCATATAAATGCGAGTTGTATTGCAAAATTTATTGAGGTGAATTACTCGACACAGAATTCCCAGCCTCTGACGGTCTCTTGTAGCAACAGTATCTATATGGTTGGTCCAGTTATGTTTCTGCCCCTCCCCACCGCCAACACCAGGATGTTGATGGTGGGGAATTCAGTGATGGTAATGCTGTTGAATGTCAAGGGAGATGGTTAGATTCTCTCTTGTTGGGGATGGTCATTGCCTGGCACTTGTGTGACGTTAATGTTACTTGCCACTCGATCAGCCCAAGCCAGTTGCCCAGGTCTTGCTACATATGGGCATAGACTGCTTCAGTACTGAGGACTTCCAAATCATACTAAACTATTCATCGTAAACATCCCCACTTCTGACCTTAATTTGGTTGGAAGGTCATTGCTGAAGCAGCTAAAGATGGTTGGGTGTGGACACTGCCCTAAGGAACTCCTACAGCGGTATCCTGTGGCTCAACTAATTGGCCTGAAACAACCACAACCAACCTCCTTTTGTGCTAGGTATGATTCCAACCAGCAGAGAACTTTCTCCCAATTCCCATTGACTTCAGTTTTGCTAGGGCTCATTGATGCCACACTGAGTCAAGTGCTTCCTTGGTGTCAAGGGCAGTCACTTTCAACTCATCCCTGGAATTCAGCTTATTTTTCATGTTTGGACAAAGGCTTTGATGTGTTCTGGAGCAGAGTGGCCCTGGCAGAACCAAAACTGAACATCAATGTGCAGGTTATTGCTGTATGAGTGCCACTTGATAGCACTGTTGACAACACCGTCCATCACCTTGCTGATGATCAAGAGTAGACTGATGGGGCATATTTGGCCAGATTGGACTTGTCCTGCTTTTTGGGGACAGGACATATCTGGGCATTTTTCTTCATTTTCAGGTAGATGCCAGAGTTGTAGCTCTACTAGAACAGCTTGGTTAGGGATGTGGCTAGTTCTGGAACTCTTCTGTACCATTGCCCGGGACCATAGCCTTTGCTGTACCCCATGCCTTTTTCAGCTGTTTCTTGACGTTGTGAAGTGAATCAAATTATCTGGAGACTGGCATATGTGATGGTGGGGGCTTCAGGAAGAGACTGAGATGGATCATCCATTCGGCACTTCTGTTGAAGATGGTTGCAAATTCTTCAGCCTTATCTTTTGCACTGATGCATTAAGCTGGGCCCCATCATTGACAATGGGGATGTTTTTGGAGCAGCTTCCTCTGTTTGGTTGTTTAATCGTCCATCACCATTCACAACTGCATGTGGCAGGACTGTAGAACTTAGATCTGATCCATTTGTTGTGGGATCACTTAGCTCTGTCTTTCGCATGCTGCTTTGCTGTTTGGCATTACTGTACTCCTGTGTTGTAGCTTCACCAGGTTGGCACGTCTCTTTTAGGTATGCCTGATGCTACTCCTTATGCCTAATGCTGCTCCTGGCATGTTCTCCTACACTCTGCATTGAACCAGGGTTGTTCCCCTGGCTTGATGGTAGAGTGGGAGGGAGATATGCCGGGTCATGAGGTTACAGATTGTGGTTTGTTATGATCCTTGACTAGACCCCCAGGTTTTTGGTAAGATTCGGTTAGGGACCAATAATGTTTGGTTTAAAGTAGACAAAGTTTGAGATTCAAGACACTTGCTCAGTGAATAAAACCACAAGATGCCATGAGTTTTGAACAAACAAAAATAAACTTTTATCTTTCTGATCTTGTAGAGTAAGCAACTTGCAATATCTATCTTATTCTCTAAAATTCAGGGCTAATATGAAGTACATGTGAATTAACAGGCAAACTGTGGTCAAACACACCAAACTGCACACTATATAGTAAATGCAACCAAGACAGAGTCCACGGATTTCTCAACAACCTACCCAAACATCAGTAAGCACAGAGTCAACCAATCTCACTGAAACTCTGTCGCTCTCACATGGGCTTCCAGTCTTCATCTTTGAAGATCTAACAGAATCCTCTCCAAACGTCGCTGGAGCTCAGACTGCCTAAACAACGGCCCACCTTCCAGGGTTTGAATCTTGTCTCCCGAGATTCCATTCCCTGGGTTACCGAATCTGCACTCGAACCAACTCATGAGCACAACTTCAGCTCCATAGCCTCACCAAGCAGGACACTACTGCTCCAAAGGGGTACCCTCGCCCCAATGGCTCGCAGCATGTAGTCAGCAACCTTCTGCCTTCTTCGATTACCAGGGCTTCTCCAGAGCCCTCTTCACTTGATGTCTGCTAACTGCAGCCCTTTTCCTATTTTTAACTTAAGTGGGACTTCTTTAAGGTAAAAGCAAAAAACTGCAGATGCTGGAAATCCAAAACAAAAACAAAAATACCTGGAAAAACTCAGCAGGTCTGACAGCATCTGCGGAGAGGAACACAGTTAACGTTTCAAGTCTGTATGACTCTTCAACAGAACTAAGGAAAAATAGAAAAGAGGTGAAATATTAGCTGGTTTAAGGACGGGTGGGACAAGTAGAGCTGGATAGAGAGCCAGTGATAGGTGGAGATAACCAAAAGATGTCATAGACAAAAGGACAAAGAGGTGTTGACGGTGGTTAGCAGGGCCCTCAACCGTGTCTGGCCCATCTCCCATGCATCCGCCCTCACACCTTCCTCTCCATCCCAAAACCATGATAGGGTCCCCCTTGTCCTCACTTATCACCCCACCAGTCTCCGCATTCAAAGGACCATCCTCCGCCATTTCCGCCAACTCCAGCATGACGCCACCACCAAACACATCTTCCCTTCACCCCCCCTGGCGGCATTCTGCAGGAATCATTCCCTCCGGGACACCCTGGTCCACTCCTCCATCACCCCCTACGCCTCAACCCCCTCCCACCGCACCTTCCCATGCAACCGCAGAAGGTGCAACACCTGTCCCTTTACTTCCCCTCTCCTCACCGTCCAAGGGCCCAAACACTCATTTCAAGTGAAGCAGCATTTCACTTGCACTTCCCTCAATTTAGTCTACTGCATTCGCTGCTCCCAATGCGGTTTCCTCTACATTGGAGAGACCAAACGCAGACTGGGTGACTTCTTTGCGGAACACCTTCGATCTGTCCGCAAGCATGACCTAGACCTCCCTGTCGCTTGCCATTTCAACACTCCACCCTGCTCTCATGCCCACATGTCCGTCCTTGGCCTGCTGCATTGTTCCAGTGAAGCTCAGTGCAAACTGGAGGAACAGCACCTCATCTTCCGACTAGGCACTTTACAGCCTTCCAGACTGAATATTGAATTCAACAACTTTAGGTCATGAACTCTCTCCTCCATCCCCACCCCCTTTCCAATCCCCCTTTTTTCCAATAATTTATATAGATTTTTCTTTTCCCACCTATTTCCATTATTTTTAAATGTATTTCCATCCATTGTTTTATCTTTGCCTTTTAGCCTATTTCGATCCCTTCTCCCCACCCCACTCCACTAGGGCTATCTGTACCTTTATTATCACATTCCTTAGATAATATCACCAGCTTCAACACCTCTTTGTCCTTTTATCTATGACATCTTTTGATTATCTCCACCTATCACTGGCCCTCTATCCAGCTCTACTTGTCCCACCCCACCTTAAACCAGCTTATATTTCACCTCTTTTCTATTTTTCCTTAGTTCTGTTGAAGAGTCATACGGACTCAAAATGTTAACTGTGTTCCTCTCCGCAGATGCTGTCAGACCTGCTGAGTTTTTCCAGGTATTTTTGTTTTGGGACTTCTTTGTGTTCCTTTCCCCTGTTTGGGACTATTTTGGAAGCTCTCTCCCTGTCCCCTGCCTGGGGCACTTGTCTTCAATGGTGCTCCACTCCCCTTCATCTGACCTGGGTATTTTCCACCATTTTTCTTCATGCACAGATGTGCTAGGCCCAAAGAATGTAAAAAATGCAGAACTGTGCATGTGCAGCCCGCTCCTGGTCTGTGAAAACTCCGAGATCTGTTGGGACTTTAAGGTAAATTGACTTTCATAATAAGTAGAATACAATTTTGCTGGTCCTGATGGCCTATAGCACTTCATCTTCACCCAGTTTTGCACTAGATCTATTCTAAGTCTTCCCCATTTGGCATGGTGGTAGTGCCACACAATCAACGATAGAGCCTCAGAATGAAGACAAGGACTTCCAATTCTCCCCCACAAGTGGAAAGATCTTCCAATGTATCATAATTTTAAAAACTTCTGTCAGGTCTTCTCTTGCTGTTTTCTCTGTGACCAAAGACTCCCAGCCTGTTCAACCCGTCCTGATGGTTGCCCCCTGTCAATTCTGGCAATATTCTTGTAAATCTTTTCTGCACTTTTTCCAGTACTTTAATAACCTTGTTGTAACATGGAGACCAGAAATGGGCACGCTCGTCCCAAATATTGTCCAATTATGATTTTAGTTAAATTTAACATTATCTCCCCACTTTTGTATTCTATTTGTTTAGAAATGAACCCCTTGTGTTGATACTTTGTGATTTATTTGTATTCCAAGATCTCTTTACTGATCTTATCCCATTTATTTACTCTCCAGTGAAAATTGTAAAGAATGAGAGGGAGGTGTGTGTGTTAATGCGTGGGCTTAAAACTTAAAACTCTGCAACTATTTCCTGACTCGGACCAAGTCCCGTTTACCCATCATTTCTCCGCTCGCTGAACTGGATTAGTTCCCAGTGCGATAACTCAATTATAAAATTCTCACCCGTCCTTTCAAATCCCTCCCCTCCCCATCTCTAACCCAATAAAATAACCAAAATTTGCAAGTAGCTGATAAGGTTCAACTTCATTCCACCACCCTTGTCTCCAGGTGGCTGGGTGTTGCAGAATGTTTTTTAACATGACGATCCTTCCGGTTGGAAGTCGGTCACGTTTACGTGGATCTTACGCCTGAAGGGCTCACCCGTAGCAACCGGGCCTCGATGGTACATTTTCCCTTCGGATTTTTCAAGCAGTCTATTTTAAACGTTATCAATTGGTCCGAGTAATTACTTAAGTTTGGTAAGAAGGGTTTCTCTCTCTCTCTCTCTCTAAGTGCTTACTATAGTGACAAAAGTGGGCAGCCCCTCCAACCTCACCTGTTCCAGTCAGACTGACACTTTCCTCCCCAGCAAGGTTTTTGAAATATTGGAATTGCTTTGGAGCCAAAAACAAAAAGCTACTGCGGATGCTGGAAATCCAAAACAAAAACAGAATTCCCTGGAAAAACTCAGCAGGTCTGGCAGCATCGGTGGAGAAGAAAACAGTTGATGTTTCGAGTCTTCACGACCCTTCGGCAGAACTGAAGTATAGTTAGGAGAAAGATGAAATATAAGCTGGTCTAAGGTGGGGGGCGGCGGGGGGAGAGAGAAGTTGAGGGTGGGGTGGTTGTGGGGACAAGCAAGCAGTGATAGGAGCAGATAATCAAAAGATGTCACAGACAAAAGGATCAAAGAGGTGTTGAAGGTGGTGATATTGTCTGAGAAAAGTGCTAATTAAGAATGGAAGGCAGGACACTCAAGGTACAGCTCTAGTGGGGGTGGGGTGGAAAGGCTAACAAAGCTTTAGTTTTAGATTTAAAAATAATGAAAATAGGTGGGAAAAGAAGAATCTATATAAATTATTGAAAACAAAAGGGAGCGGGGAGAAACGGGGTGGGGATGGGGGGAGGGGGAGTTTAAGATCTAAAGTTGTTGAATTCAATATTCAGCCCGGAAGGCTGTAAAGTGCCTAGTCGGAAGATGAGGTGCTGTTCCTCCAATTTGCGTTGGGCTTCACTGGAACAATGCAGCAAGCCAAGGACAAGACATGTGGGCAAGAGAACAGGGTGGAGTGTTAAAATGGCAAGCGACAGGGAGGTTTGGGTCTTTCTTGCGGACAGACCGCAGGTGTTCTGCAAAGCAGTCGCCCAGTTTGCGTTTGGTCTCTCCAGTGTAGAGGAGACCGCATTGGGAGCAACGAATGCAGTAGACTAAGTTAGGGGAAATGCAAGTGAAATGCTGCTTCACTTGAAAGGAGTGTTTGGGCCCTTGGACGGTGAGGAGAGAGGAAGTGAAGGGGCAGGTGTTGCATCTTCTGCGTGGGCATGGGGAGGTGCCGTAGGTGGGGGTTGAGGAGTAGGGGGTGATGGAGGAGTGGACCAGGGTGTACCGGAGGGAACGATCCCTACGGAATGCCGCCGGGGGGGTGAAGGGAAGATGTGTTTGGTGGTGGCATCATGCTGGAGTTGGCGGAAATGGCGGAGGATGATCCTTTGAATGCGGAGGCTGGTGGGGTGATAAGTGAGGACAAGGGGGACCCTATCATGTTTCTGGGAAGGAGGAGAAGGCGTGAGGGCGGATGCGCGGGATATGGGCCGGACACGGTTGAGGGCCCTGTCAACGACCGTGGGTGGAAAACCTCGGTTAAGGAAGAAGGAGGACATGTCAGAGGAGCTGTTTTTGAAGGTAGCGTCATCAGAACAGATGCGACGGAGGCGAAGGAACTGAGAGAATGGGATGGAGTCCTTACAGGAAGCGGGGTGTGAGGAGCTGTAGTCGAGGTAGCTGTGGGAGTCGGTAGGCTTGTAATGGATATTGGTGGACAGTCTATCATCAGAAATTGAGACAGAGAGGTCAAGGAAGGGAAGAGAAGTGTCAGAGATGGACCATGTGAAAATGATGGAGGGGTGGAGATTGGAAGCAAAATTAATAAATTTTTCCAGGTCCCGACGAGAGCATGAAGCAGCACCGAAGTAATCATCGATGTACCGGAGAAAGAGTTGTGGGAGGGGGCCGGAGTAGGACTGGAACAAGGAATGTTCCACATACCCCATAAAGAGACAGGCATAGCTGGGGCCCATGCGGGTACCCATAGCCACACCTTTTATTTGGAGGAAGTGAGAGGAGTTAAAGGAGAAATTGTTCAGTGTGAAAACAAGTTCAGCCAGACGGAGGAGAGTAGTGGTGGATGGGGATTGTTCGGGCCTCTGTTCAAGGAAGAAGCTAAGGGCCCTCAGACCATCCTGGTGGGGGATGGCGGTGTAGAGGGAATGGACATCCATGGTGAAGAGGAAGCGGTTGGGGCCAGGGAACTGGAAATTGTTGATGTGACGTAAGGTGTCAGAGGAATCACGGATGTAGGTGGGAAGGGACTGGACAAGGGGAGAGAGAAGGGAGTCAAGATAACGAGAAATGAGTTCCGTGGGGCAGGAACAGGCTGACACGATCCGTCTGCCAGGACAGTTCTGTTTGTGGATTTTGGGTAGGAGGTAGAAGCGGGCCGTCCGAGGTTGGGCGACTATCAAGTTGGAAGCTGTGGGAGGAAGATCTCCAGAGGAGATGAGGTCAGTGACAGTCCTGGAAACAATGGCTTGATGTTCTGTGGTGGGGTCATGGTCCAGGGAGAGGTAGGAGGAAGTGTCTGCGAGTTGACGCTCAGCCTCCACGAGGTAGAGGTCAATGCGCCAGACAACAACAGTACCACCCTTGTCAGCGGGTTTGATGACAATGTTGGGGTTGGACCTGAGAGAACGGAGTGCAGTGAGTTCAGAGAGAGACAGATTAGAATGGGTGAGAGGAGCAGAGAAATTGAGACGGCTCCTCTCTGCTCCTCTCACCCATTCTAATCTGTCTCTCACTGCACTCCGTTCTCTCAGGTCCAACCCCAACATTGTCATCAAACCTGCTGACAAGGGTGGTACTGTTGTTGTCTGGCGCATTGACCTCTACCTCGCGGAGGCTGAGCATCAACTCGCAGACACTTCCTCCTACCTCTCCCTGGACCATGACCCCACCACAGAACATCAAGCCATTGTTTCCAGGACTGTCACTGACCTCATCTCCTCTGGAGATCTTCCTCCCACAGCTTCCAACTTGATAGTCGCCCAACCTCGGACGGCCCGCTTCTACCTCCTACCCAAAATCCACAAACAGAACTGTCCTGGCAGACGGATCATGTCAGCCTGTTCCTGCCCCACGGAACTCATTTCTCGTTATCTTGACTCCCTTCTCTCTCCCCTTGTCCAGTCCCTTCCCACCTACATCCGTGATTCCTCTGACACCTTACGTCACATCAACAATTTCCAGTTCCCTGGCCCCAACCGCTTCCTCTTCACCATGGATGTCCAATCCCTCTACACCTCCATCCCCCACCAGGATGGTCTGAGGGCCCTTAGCTTCTTCCTTGAACAGAGGCCCGAACAATCCCCATCCACCACTACTCTCCTCCGTCTGGCTGAACTTGTTTTCACACTGAACAATTTCTCCTTTAACTCCTCTCACTTCCTCCAAATAAAAGGTGTGGCTATGGGTACCCGCATGGGCCCCAGCTATGCCTGTCTCTTTATGGGGTATGTGGAACATTCCTTGTTCCAGTCCTACTCCGGCCCCCTCCCACAACTCTTTCTCCGGTACATCGATGATTACTTCGATGCTGCTTCATGCTCTCGTCGGGACCTGGAAAAATTTATTAATTTTGCTTCCAATCTCCACCCCTCCATCATTTTCACATGGTCCATCTCTGACACTTCTCTTCCCTTCCTTGACCTCTCTGTCTCAATTTCTGATGATAGACTGTCCACCAATATCCATTACAAGCCTACCGACTCCCACAGCTACCTCGACTACAGCTCCTCACACCCCGCTTCCTGTAAGGACTCCATCCCATTCTCTCAGTTCCTTCGCCTCCGTCGCATCTGTTCTGATGACGCTACCTTCAAAAACAGCTCCTCTGACATGTCCTCCTTCTTCCTTAACCGAGGTTTTCCACCCACGGTCGTTGACAGGGCCCTCAACCGTGTCCGGCCCATATCCCGCGCATCCGCCCTCACGCCTTCTCCTCCTTCCCAGAAACATGATAGGGTCCCCCTTGTCCTCACTTATCACCCCACCAGCCTCCGCATTCAAAGGATCATCCTCCGCCATTTCCGCCAACTCCAGCATGATGCCACCACCAAACACATCTTCCCTTCACCCCCCCGGCGGCATTCCGTAGGGATCGTTCCCTCCGGTACACCCTGGTCCACTCCTCCATCACCCCCTACTCCTCAACCCCCACCTACGGCACCTCCCCATGCCCACGCAGAAGATGCAACACCTGCCCCTTCACTTCCTCTCTCCTCACCGTCCAAGGGCCCAAACACTCCTTTCAAGTGAAGCAGCATTTCACTTGCATTTCCCCTAACTTAGTCTACTGCATTCGTTGCTCCCAATGCGGTCTCCTCTACACTGGAGAGACCAAACGCAAACTGGGCAACTGCTTTGCAGAACACCTGCGGTCTGTCCGCAAGAAAGACCCAAACCTCCCTGTCGCTTGCCATTTTAACACTTCACCCTGTTCTCTTGCCCACATGTCTGTCCTTGGCTTGCTGCATTGTTCCAGTGAAGCCCAACGCAAACTGGAGGAACAGCACCTCATCTTCCGACTAGGCACTTTACAGCCTTCCGGGCTGAATATTGAATTCAACAACTTTAGATCTTAAACTCCCCCTCCCCCCATCCCCACCCCGTTTCTCCCCCCTCCCTTTTGTTTTCAATAATTTATATAGATTCTTCTTTTCCCACCTATTTCCATTATTTTTAAATCTAAAACTAAAACTTTGTTAGTCTTTCCACCCCACCCCCACTAGAGCTGTACCTTGAGTGTCCTGTCTTCCATTCTTAATTAGCACTTTTCTTAGATAATATCACCACCTTCAACACCTCTTTGATCCTTTTGTCTGTGACATCTTTTGATTATCTGCTCCTATCACTGCTTGCTTATCCCTACAACCACCCCACCCTCAACTTCTCTCTCCCCCGCATCCCCCGCCCCCCCCCGCCCCCAACCTTAGACCAGCTTATATTTCACCCCTCTCCTAATTATACTCAGTTCTGCCGAAGGGTCATGAGGACTCGAAATGTTAACTCTTTTCTTCTCCACCGATGCTGCCAGACCTGCTGAGTTTTTCCAGGTAATTCTGTTTTTGTTTTGCTTTGGAGCCAGTTGTTTTTGTTTTGGAAGTCGGTGAAACTTGAGTTTTTTTTAAAAAAAACATTTGTATAACTAGCATGGAAAAGAGCAAACATTTTTTTAACTGTGTATGTAAATATTTAAAGTAGAAAGAGCTTGATCCAATAGCTGCTCTGGGCCTATATTAATACAGCTCGAAAGCTGAAGAAACGTTGCCAGCGGCATTAATGGCGGACTTCATATCCCAGAGTGCAGCTCGGTAGTGAATCAGCCCTATGGCCTGGCTACACCACTGCGCATGCGCCTGCCTTTCATTCACAAAATCAATCCCATCAGTGCCTGTAGTAAGGGGTAGGACCACCCTGAAGCTGCCTCTGCAGCCTGGGCATCCTCACAATGACATCCTCTGAATCGATGATATCCCAGCTGGACCATGGAAAACCCAGGAAAACAATGACTCCTGGCGTGGCCAAAACCTCGATTTTAAAATCCTCACCCTTTTGTTTTCAAGTTACCCTCCATGTTCTCAGCCCTCCAAACCTTTGTCACCTCCTCCTGCCCGACAACCTTCTGAAATCTCAGCACTCCACCCTGCTGTGGCCTCTCGTGCATCCCCCCATTTTAATCACTCCGCCATTAGCAGCTGTGCTTTCAACCGCCTGGGTCCTAAGCTCTGGAGTTCCCTTCTCCACCTCTCCTCTTTTAAGATGCTCCTTAAAACCTACCTCTTTGACCATGGTTTTGGTCACCTACCCTAACATCTATGCAATACCTGTGCAATTTGGCATCAAATTCTGTTCAGCCATGGCTCTTGGGAAGCGCTCTGAGAGATTTTGCCCTGTATTGCTATGTATTTGTTGAAATAGAAACACAAAGTGCTGGCAATATTCAACAGGTCAGGCAGCATCTGCGGAGAGAAAAAGTGTTAACGTTTCAGGTGGAGGTGACCTTTCATCAGGGGTTTCTGGTTAAAGATCATCTCAATCTGAAAGGTTGCCCCTTGCCTCCGCAGATGCTGCCTGACCTGCTGAATACTTCCAGCATTTTTGGTTTTAATTTCGGATTTCCGCCATCCACAGTATTTTGCTTTTGTGTCGTGTGCAGGTTGCCGTCGACGTGACCTCTCTGGCCAAACACCGAGGGGGCCCCTGCTGCAGAAAGGTGGTGCACGCGGACGGTTTTGGATGCGATGCCGCACTCGGCCGACAATCTACCGGAGATTCACTGTCAAAAGCTTGCGAGTGAAGAATGGCCACTCGGGTAAGTTAACCAAAGCTCTGCAGGGGATCCGGAAGGACAAAGGTTCTCTGGTCCAGAATGTCAGCCTGCCCTCCTCTTCCCCCCACCCCCCTGCCCTTCCAACTGCTCTGTGCTTCCAATACAGTCTATTATTGCTGTTAAGAGCTGCCTGAGGTTAGAATGAGGAATGAGAGGACATAAACTCAAAATGGCAGCCAGGCGGTGAGCACTAAAATCTGCAAACACTTTTTCACACGCAGCATAGCGGAAATCTAGAATTCCCTTCCCCCAAAAAGGCTGCGAATGCTGGGGGTCGACTGGAACATTCCAGACTGAAAGGGATTGATTTCAATTGGGTAAAGATATTGAGAAATATGGGTCAAAGCTGGGTAGATAGATTTGAGGCACAGATCAGTCATGATCCAACCGTATATTTCAATAAGTTCAAAGGGCTGAATGGTCTCCTCCTTTTCCTGTGTCTGGCTCTTGTCGATGATAGAATGGATTATGGAGGTGGACGGAAACAACACATTATCTGACTGCTAATGGCTGTCAGCTGCGCCTGACACTGCTGTGAGGTGAATGTTCTTAGACCAGAAGTCTTGGTGTTAACAAGCACAACAATTCAATCGGGTTCCCAACACAGAGCATCCCAGATCACAAATGGAGCAAACTCCAGGCCAGCTTGGGAGTAAAGGTGGGCAGACCACTCTGTTAACACTCTGTCACCATCCATGGTAAGGGCTTGATGCAAATCTCTCTTTTGTACCATTTGCATTTATCTTGTTTCCCCATTATTTCAGGAATGTTTCTTGTTTCTTCCACTGTGAAGACAGTGACAAAGTATTTCTTTAAGGCTCAGGTTATTTGTGAAACTGTTACAGGATGATTATGTTGCATGTTTTATGTCAGAGTTGAGTTTTCATGTTTCGCCAATGCAGGATGTACAGTGTAACTACTGAAGCTGGATCAGGTCAGTCTTTTAGTGCTTCAGGAGTTACTGACGCACCACTCCAGGTTCATGCACACTGCAGTAGAACTGCAATCTGTACAACACTCCTGTTTTTCATCAAAATAGTGACAGTGGAATCTTTCACATTCTTTAGAGAGTCCTCAGTTCAATGTCTCACCCGAAAGACAGCACCTTGAACGGTGCAGTGCCACCTCAGTACTGCTGCTCTGATAGTGCAGTGCTACCACAGTACTACACCTCCGACTCGGCGTCGTTTCCTGAGCATTGACTCTCCAAATATGCAGCACTGCCTCAGTACTGTTGCTCCGACAGTGCATCCCTCCCTCAGTACTGCCCCTCCACAAAAATGCAGCTCTCCCTCATTATTGCCCCCCGACAGTGCAGCACTCCCTCAGTACTGCCCCTCCAACAGTACAGTATCCCTTCAGTACTGCACCTCCGACAGTGCAGCACTCCCTTAGTACCAAACCTCTGACGTTACAACATTCCCTCATACTGCCCCTCTGATGGTGCAGCACTCCCACAGCGCTGCCCCTCTGACGGTGCAGCACTCCCTCAGCACTGCCCCTCTGACGGTGCAGCACTCCCTCAGCACTGCCCTTCTGATGGTGCAGCACTCCCTCAGCACTGCCCCTCTGACAGTGCAGCACTCCCTCAGCGCTGCCCCTCTGACGGTGCAGCACTCCCTCAGCACTGCCCCTCTGACAGTGCAGCTCTCCCTCAGCGCTGCCCCTCTGACGGTGCAGCACTCCCTCAGCACTGCCCCTCTGATGGTGCAGCACTCCCTCAGCACTGCCCCTCTGATGGTGCAGCACTCCCTCAGCGCTGCCCCTCTGACGGTGCAGCACTCCCTCAGCACTGCGCCTCTGACGGTGCAGCACTCCCTCAGCACTGCCCCTCTGACAGTGCAGCACTCCCTTGGTATATGCATCAGGAATGGCAGGCAGGATTTTGTGCTCGAGCTTCTGGAGTAGCTCTTGAGCCCACAACGTTCTGACTCAGGGGCAAGAGAGATCAACCCACTGAATAGTAACTACTGCAGGATGTTGAACCTCCTCAGAGATGAATAAAGCTTCATATATTGTGTCACTCTCAGATGAAGGTTTGGCTTCCTGTTCTGGCCGTAGTCCTACTGCCTGTCTGCAGTGCCCTGGTGAGCCACTATCACCGCTGGCTGATCCACTTCTACCGTCACCGATTCCTGAGCTGGTTGAGGACTTGCCTGACCGGAATTTCAGGGGAAGAACGGGCATTCCGTTATGTTCTGATGAACTCGACACATGGGAAGCCCGAGAGTGTACTGAGCACGCTGGACGAGTGGTGCTGCAAATATGAGTGTGTGACCGACACTGGCCCTGAGAAAGGTAGGCAGAGCTTCATTCAAATATCCAGGGAGGGGGCTTAATCTCTGTTCTTGGCACCTCCACATTCTTCCAACTATCCTCAAACTCAAAGGGATGTTCAGCGCATCACATCTGTGCAAACTCTTTACAGAGCAATTCCTAAACTAACCCCACTCTGCCACTCTCTCCCCATTGTCCTGTATCAATCCCAAACTAATCTCACTGCCCCGCTCTCTCCCCATAGCCCTGTATCAATCCCAAACTAATCTCACTGCGCCACTCTCTCCCCATAGCCCTGTATCAATCCCAAACTAATCTCACTGCGCCACTCTCTCCCCATAGCCCTGTATCAATCCCAAACTAATCTCACTGCGCCACTCTCTCCCCATAGCCCTGTATCAATCCCAAACTAATCCCACTGCCCCACTCTCTCCCCATAGCCCTGTATCTATCCCAAACTAATCCCACTGCCCCACCCTCTCCCCATAGCCCTGTATCAATCCCAAACTAATCCCACTGCCCCACTCTCTCCCCATAGCCCTGTATCAATCACAAACTAATCCCACTGCCCCACTCTCTCCCCATAGCCCTGTATCAATCCCAAACTAATCCCACTGTGCCACTCTCTCCCCATAGTCCTGTATCAATCCCAAACTAATCCCACTGTGCCACTCTCTCCCCATAGCCCTGTATCAATCCCAAACTAATCCCACTGCCCCGCTCTCTCCCCATAGCCCTGTATCAATCCCAAAACTAATCCCACTGCTCCGCTCTCTCCTCATAGCCCTGTATCAATCCCAAAACTAATCCCACTGCCCCGCTCTCTCCCCATAGCCCTGTATCAATCCCAAACTAATCCCACTGCCCCGCTCTCTCCCCATAGCCCTGTATCAATCCCAAAACTAATCCCACTGCCCTGCTCTCTCCTCATAGCCCTGTATCAATCCCAAAACTAATCCCACTGCCCCGCTCTCTCCCCATAGCCCTGTATCTTCCTGTGGTATATATTTATTGCATTTTCCCACACTGATAGTTACTGTTATAATGTAGGTAACAGAGCATCCAATTTGTCCACAGCAAGCTCCCACAAACAGCAATGTAATCATGACCAGATAATTAGTTTTAGAGATGTTGATTAAGGGATAAATATAGGACCAGGACACTGGGTAGAACTCCCTTACTCTTCTTCTTATAATGGCCATGTGATTTTTGACATCCACGTAAGAGGGCAGATTTGGTTTTTATTGTCTCATCTGAAGGTTAGCACCTTTGACAGTGCAGTAACCCCTCAGTGCTGCACTCGGAGTGTCAGCCTAGATTTTGTGCTCAAGCCTCTGGAGTGGGACCTGGACCCACGTTCTTCTGAATCAGAGGTGAAAGAGAGTCTCGCTCACTGAAGGAGCAGTGGGGGGTGGGTTTAATTGAGTAGCTTTTTTCAAAAGGCCGGCACAGACATGATGGGCCAAATGGCCTCCTTCTGGCCGGTAAGATTCTGTAAAGCCTACCACAGACTGTTGTGTGTGACAATGGATGTGTTCCAGGTCAGATCCTCGACTCGGTGGTGCGGCGCGTTGTCCCGGTCAGCGTCCTGCAGCTGGGAATGGGCTGTGGTTACTCGGCGATTCGCATCGCTCGGCTCCTCACACCCAGAGCGAAGCTCTACACCTTGGAGCAAGATCCCAGAATCGCTGAGGTGGCTGAGGAAATGATGCTGGTGGCTGGACTGAAACACACGCAGGTAACCAGGGTCATCACAGTAACCTCCGTCCCAGCACTGTGTGGGGGGGAATCACAGGCACAGACCCCTGTCCCATCCCAATGTCTTCCCTGAAGAGGAACATCACAGGAGGAGGCCATTCAGCCCCTCAGTACTGTTACACAAGAACTGGAGGAGGCCATTCAGCTCCTTGAGCCTGTTACACAGGAACAGGAGGAGGCCATTCAGCCCCTCGGTACTGTTACACAAGAACTGGAGGAGGCCATTCAGCTCCTTGAGCCTGTTACACAGGAACAGGAGGAGACCCTTAAGTCTAGTACACAGTATTGAGGGAGGCTATTCAGCCTCCTAGGCTCATTACATAAGGTGTCTTGTTTTTAACTTGCCATTGCAGTTGACAGTGCAGCACTCCCCCAGCACTGCACTGGAACGTCAGATTGAATTTTGTGCTCTGGTCTGTGGAGTGGGGCTCAAACACATAATCTTTTGACTGACAGGCGAGCACTATCCAGAGCCACAGAAACCTACTGCTTTCACAGTGTGTGTTTCTCTTGCTTCCTATCCACTGAAGTTCCTCCCCTACCTCCTGTCCAGAGCCCATCTGGTAAAGGCCCTAAACAAATGGGTCCCATTGCACGTTCACTTCTGACACATGCCTCATCCTCCCCAGTTCCAGGTGATCGCTGGCCCTCCTACTGAGACCATCCCTCGATTCAAGCCATCGCTCGGGGTGGAAAGGTTCGACTTTGTGTTCCTGAGCCAGGGGCAGGGTGAAAACCATCTGAGGGACCTCTGTCTGCTGGAGAAGGAGGGGCTGCTGTCCGAAGGCTCAGTGATCCTGGCCAACAGTGTAACTCACGCAGGGGCAGCTGGATTCCTTAGCTCGGTCCGTCGTGACCCGCGCTATCACACTTCATTCCACCCCTGCTCGGCTCCTTATGGAAAGGACATCACGGATGGAATGGAAGAGCTGGTGTTCCAAAAGGAAGGTGGAGGAGGGAACTAGGTTATACCTCAAGTCCCTCTCCTTGGTGTAGGGAAAATGGTTTGTGTGCTTTTGAGTAGCTTTCTTCATTCCCAGGAATGACCATCATTAGCAATGCAGGATTCACATACAGAGACACCGCCACCCCCATCTCATCACCGTGTGTGGAAACATATACTTATTCCCGTCCCATCACCATGTGGGGCATTGCAGACACAGACTCATTCCTGGGAGTTTAGATAGTGTTTGGAATTCTGCACTGAACTAACAGCCAATAACCAAATTGTGGTTCCCCCTTGCACAAGATGAATTCTGTACTCGTCAAATCTGTTCCATGGCGCCAGTTTAAAATTATCCAGTCAACAGACTCTGCTAAATCTCTAAATAAAAAAACCTTTGGAAGTTCTCGCAAGTGCTTGTCCCTTTATAATAGTGCTCAATCAGTTTAAATTGTGTTGTAACTGTTGAAATTGAGATGCGTCACATTGTTAATGCGTTAACAGAGAACTAATTTCTGTGTAACACTCACTGGCCGCTCAGTCTCTCCCAGACAAGCTGTGTTCTATCTGCATCCCAATTCCCTCACCCCCTTGTCCCTGCCGACATGATCGAAGGACACAAGGGCCAACCTTCCCACCAAGTTCCTCCTGGATTCCCTGCTAGATTTATCCCTGATAATCTTATATTTATGGCCGTTGGATTTGCGCTGCCCATAAGAGCAAAATTTTTCTCTGCATCGAAAACTGTGGAAGGGTTTGGTAAGTCAAGGAGCTCTATCAGGTCCCTCCACAGCCTTCTCTTTACTGGAGTCAGCCTGTTCATTATTTCCAGATGGTTATACCCTTTCAGTTCTGCTTTCATCCCTGTGAATCTTTTTTTTGTCATTTCTCCAGTGCCCTTATATCCCCTTTATAACATGGAGACCAGAATTGTACAAAGTACGCCAAGTGTGGTCTAACCAAGGTTCTATATAAGCTTAAAATAACTTCTCTGCTTTTCAGTGCTATCCCTCCCACTGTGTCATTTGCATTTACTTTGGCTCAATGAACAGTATTGCTACGTTAGTGATTTATGTATCTGCAGCTCATTTAGATCCTTATTTACCAGTGAGTATTTGGCGACCTTATTCTTCCTACCAGAATGTACTAACACACACTTACCCATGTTAACATTTATTGACTAATTTCACAGTTTACTAATGTCTTGTATTTTGTCACAGTCCTCCCATGTGTCGATTTAATTTGGCATCACCTGCAAATTTTTAATTGTACTTCTAATTCTCAAGTCCAAGTTGTTTATGTAAATTGTGAACAGCAGTGGTCCAGCAACGATCCCTGTGGGACATAACTTTCCACCTTTTGCCAATCTTTTTGCCGACTCTTAATCCCTAACTCTGTTTCACTTTTATAGCCACTTTGCTGTCCAGCCTGCTACCTGTCCCGTCTCCATATACTTTTTTAGTCCTGTTGTCTACAATGCATTAGCTTATCAAAGACCAAAGTTCCATGTATATTACATCTACTTCATTACCCTTATCTACCCTTTCTGATACTACTTTGAAGAGCTGAATAAGCTTGGTCCAGTATGACCATCCCTATTGAAATCAGTGCTGACTGTTATATTTCCTGCCCCTAGATGGTTTTCTATTGGATGTTAATTTTTTAATATTTTTGGGGAATATAGTGTTATTCTGTGAAGAAGGATGTATGTGTATATAATTTAATTAAGCTGGGGAAAGGTTACTAAAGACAGATTGTCTGAGAGGTAAGACATGAGAGGATAGAGGTGTTAGATGTACATTTGTAAGATGATATTATGGTGGGAGTTTGAGGTACAAGTACATAGGTTGGATCTAACATTTGCATTTTTAGATAAGTTGAGAGTTCATTTGAATATCAAAGTGAAGTCAGAGGTGACAAGAAACATTTTTGCATCTTACAGGAGTTCCATGGGTAAATAGAAGGTATATTACATTTTATTTCATAAAATCCGAAAGCAGAGACAAAATAGAAACAGGAAAGATTTTATATTTGGATGGATTTGAGTTTCAAAGAGGTGTGAGAACAATGGAAGCTGAGATTAAAGTTGGGGGTTGGGGGTGGGAGGAGGGAGGCGGGGGAGAAGGTGTTTCAGAGTTATTGTGGAGATCTTGAGGCTTGGCTATGTGAAGATGATCTCCTGGAAACAGCTCTAGGGTGGGAGAATGGATGGCTGATTCAAACTGCATGTCAAGCCAGAAAAGTCTTGGGCTGCAAAAAGCAGTCTTGTTCTGAAGTCTTGGATTTCCACACCAGCATAAAAGAGAGTTTACGAGATTGTATGGTTTGGCTTTAGTAAAGCTACAACAGTTTGACTTGGGTAATATTACTGGATTTTTATAGTTAAACATCTATAAGAGAGTGTTGCCTGGGAGGTTCTTGCTTGCAGGTCTGACCAAGCAGGAAGTTTTTTTGGGGGGGATATATTGTAAGACTCCTTTTAACTGCGTAACTGTAATCTTATGTGCCTAGCTTTTCTTTTCTTCTTGTAATAGGACTTTTACTTCTACTTTTTAAAATGTCAAAGATGTCACTAGACTTCCTGCTGCTGAGATCAGTATTTTTGTCCCCTGAAAACATAAAGGGTATGGCCTGTAAGCCAAGTTTCCCTCTGGGATTTGGTTTGCACAGCAACTAATATCTACTGTGGTCATAACAGATGCCATTACCTTTTCTACTAGTGACATTCAGCTAACTAGGCAATATTTCCCTCGACTTGTTCCATCACCCTTTAAATAGAAAAATAACATTACCTGTGATGCCCCCAGAGTGGAGTAGTGTGCCAACACTGACATGCAAGGACTAGTCACTTGGACAAAGGTACTGGCTGTGAGCAAGTGACAGCTTTGGACCTTTTGCTGCAGATTTCTTATTCCTTGAAAACTCGTGTCACAGTCTAATTACTCCAAGTTTCCACAAATTTTTATTGTAAAGAGCAAAATATACATTAGGTATTGAGTAATAAAAGGTAGGTGACAGAAAATATACAAATATATAAAATCCAGGGCACTGAGTCAGGAATAAATCATTAAATAGAATAGAAAAATATTTTGTAGTATTTAACTGGGATAGGTACAGGGTAAGGTCAAAATGTTCACCACAAAGCTTCCTATCAGTAGGATATCCGTAAAACCTGGGGAAATATTTACAAAATCCTTTTAACGAATGCGCACTAAAATATCAACACTTGCCCCCACCCCCCAGGGTCCAGTCCTGGGACAGTGAGGTGCACAGGTTAACGTTTCAGGTAGAAGTCTTCGCTGTTGTCTGACCTATCGATTCGAGGAGGACTGTAACACACACACACACACACACACTCAGTGCCCTGCATGAGGGACGGTGTGTAGGAGGTGCCAGCGGTAAATCTGAGTATTAATCCAGGCCAGGTACTTCAAGCAGCAAGGTCGTGAACTCAAAGTCTGGATCCATTTGGTCTCTCCAGCTTTGCACCCAACTTCCCTCAGAAACCGATCGAAAACACTGGACGTGACTTCCGATTGACGTCCAACCTCCTCCAGATTCATCCAACTCTTCGGCTGACGAGATCTACAATGGAAAGTGAATGTGTCAATAATATACAGGCAAGAGGGGCCAGGCTAATGGACTCTTCTCCACACTTAATCTATAACTGGGACATCAATATTACCTGGTTTTACTTGGCAATAATACCATTAATGCCAAGAAAGAATTACTTGGGATTGGAGCACAGACACCCCAAGACACATATCAGTGAGCCTCTCATTGCTCTTCATATCGTCCCCATCAACAAATCCTTCTATTCTTTCTCCCTCATGTACTTATCTAGCTTCCCCTTTAAATGCATAGACAAGGCATTTCTAAAACCCCTTTCATGGCCTCAGGATATGCCAAAATATTTTACAATAGTGAGTACGTGATTGGCTGTAACTGTTGCAATGCTACAGCCAATTTGCCCTCAGCAAGCTCCTGCCAGCAGCAAAAAAGAGAGAAACGCTTGGATTTATATAGCGCCTTTCATGATCACTGGGTGTCTCAGTGCTTTACAGCCAATTAAGTGTTTTTGAAGTATAATCACTGTTGAAAAGTGAAAAACACAGCAGCCAATTTGCACACAGCAAGCTCCCACAAGCAGCAGTGAGATAATGACCAGTTAATCTGTTTTTTTGTTTGAGATGTTAACGGGTAAATATTGACCAGGGAGAACTTCCCTGTTCTTCGAAAAATATGCTATAGCCATTGTTATGCTCATCCAAGAGGAATAACGGCACTTTCAACAGTGCAGCACTCGCACTGCACCAGGAATATCGGCCAGGATCATGGGGCTCAAGTCTCTGGAACATAAGAACGTAAGAAGTAGAAACAGGAGTAGACCATTCGGCCCCTCGAGCCTGCTCCGCCATTCAATAGGACCATGGCTGATCATCCTGTGTTTCGATTTCCACATTCCCATCTAACCCTGATGACCTTTGATTCCCTTGCCTAACAAGAATCTATCCACCTCTGCCTTAAAAATATTCAGTGACACCACCTTCTGAGGCAGTGAGTTCCAAAGTCGCACAACCATCAAGAGAAAAAAAATTCTCCTCATCTCTGTCCTATAAAGGCAACCTCTAATTTTAAAACAGTGCCCCCTAGTTCTGGACTCACCCACAAGAGGAAACATCCTTTCCACGTCCACCTTGTCAAGGCCGTACAGGATCTTGTATACTTCAGCATAAATGCTGCAAGGCCATTGGACAAGGGAGTAAAATACAAAGAAAAGAGAAAAGTCAGACAGTCTCTGGCAAGGTGCCCAGTTTGAAAATGTTTCCAGCCAGCCTGAAGGTAAATCAGATCATTCCTGTGGAAAAGAATCTCTTCAGGAAGTCCCGGGAGTCTGTTTTTGTGTCACTCAGTTTATCCATGAGAACACCTCAGTCAAACGCACATCCGTTCTGAGAACTGGGCTAAAGCAGCCACACCCTGAATGAGCCAGAGGAAACACCTGGCATGGATGCCAATAACAGTCACTCGGCACAAACACACCAACCCGGGACTAGAAAAATAGCAACCATATACTGCAAGGAAAAGTCAATGGGAAAGCAAAGGGCTGGATTGCGGGTCCAATTAGACAGCTCTAGCGAAAGGCTAGGACAGCATGATGGGCCAAATGGTCTTGTTCTGTACTCTACCCATGATTTGACGATTTATATTGGTATTGATTGTATATTGAGGGAGCCTCAATCACCTGTCTTTCTCTTTGGAGCATAGTCCCGAGTCCACAAACCTCAATTGAACTTTTCCATTTAATAAATTTAGCGTTATCTTTTTTTTTGCTTCCCCCCCTGACAGTCTCAGGCTCCCATCTGTCACCTAAACCCAAATCTCCAATTTCTGAACAAATTCTGGCAGTGCTCAAAAGCATCATGGTCATGTTACTAAAGAGAGAGAGAGAGAGCACGAATTCAAGTCTCACTCTGGCAGTTTAACGAAAATCCAGAAATAAAAAAAGTGCGTCTCAGTAAAAATGACCACGAAGCTGTCGGACGGTCATCAGAAACCCAACTGGTTGACTCGTGTTCCTTTAGGGGAGGAAATCTGCCGTCCTTATCCAGCCTGTACCTATTTGTGACTCCAGACCCACCAGCAATGCGACTGACTCTTAAATGCCCTCTGAACAAGGGCAATTAGCAATGGGCAATAGATGCTGGCGTTGCGGGCAACCTCCACATCCCAAGGAGGAATTTTTTTTAAAAGTGCTCACGGTCTTGACGATCACTCACTCACCATTAAACCAGTTGATGGAAATCCAGCTCGGTCTCCTCTCTCTGTTCTGCGGTTTCCTGCACCACAGGGAGATGTCTGGCTCCGCTGCTGGGACCACTGCACCCAGGGAACTTGCCCCCACTCAACACACCGCTCGCGTCCCCTTCGCCGTCGCTGGAGACACTCCTCCGAGCCGAGAGTTTTAAGAGCAGCTCAGGGCTCGATTCCGCATAGGCTTCAGCTTTCTGTGACAGCAGGAGCTGGAATAGGGCACTCATTTCCGTCAGAAGGGATCCTTTGACAGCAGGCTCCTCTGTCCCGGGATAAAACTCCAGCGGATCTTTGCCAAAGGTTGAGAAAGTGTTCTTCTCGCCATCACAGGTGGGTGGAGGATTCTCTGCTACCTGGGGTTGGAAGACGTTCTCCTTGTAATCAGACGGCAACGGTGATGGCAACATCCAACACAGGTCCTCTAGACTCAGCTCCTCTCCCGTGCTGGCCCTCGCTCCTAGCACTGAAGCACAGCAACATAAAAACAAAAGTCAGGAGCAACCCTGTTCCAACTGTAGGATATACATCTAAGCATACTCTACTTAATAAGGTGAAAGATGTGGGAAAGGAACTCCAGAGGGTCAGCACAGCACAGGGTTAGTTAGAGTAAAACTCCCTCTACACTGTCCCCATCAAACACTCCCAGGACAGGTACAACACGGGGTTAGATACAGAGTAAAGCTCCCTCTACACTGTCCCCATCAAACACTCCCAGGGCAGGTACAGCACGGGGTTAGATACAGAGTAAAGCTCCCTCTACACTGTCCCCATCAAACACTCCCAGGGCAGGTACAGCACGGGGTTAGATATAGAGTAAAGCCCCCTCTACACTGTCCCCATCAAACACTCCCAGGACAGGTACAGCACGGGGTTAGATACAGAGCAAAGCTCCCTCTACACTGTCCCCATCAAACACTCCCAGGGCAGGTACAGCACGAGGTTAGATACAGAGTAAAGCTCCCTCTACACTGTCCCCATCAAACACTCCCAGGACAGGTACAGCACGGGGTTAGATACAGAGTAAAGCTCCCTCTACACTGTCCCCATCAAACACTCCCAGGACAGGTACAGCACGGGGTTAGATACAGAGTAAAGCTCCCTCTACACTGTCCCCATCAAACACTCACAGGACAGGTACAGCACGGGGTTAGGTACAGAGTAAAGCTCCCTCTACACTGTCCCCATCAAACACTCCCAGGGCAGGTACAACACGGGGTTAGATACAGAGTAAAGCTCCTTCTACACTGTTCTAAATAATGTCCCTCAGAGAAGCTACTGCATCACTAACATTTCTCCCCATTTTCCACACGGCCCCTCGACTTTCCCCTTGAGGCGGTGTCAATGATTCCTCGACAGTCAGTGCCGATTGTTTACAACGAGCTTGAAGTTCTGGTTGTGAACCATCAACCTAGAAGTCAAATCCAGCCTGGTGGTGTGTGCAACTAAATTCAATGAAGCTGCTCATTTGGGGGATAGCAACAGTTCAAACCACTGGGGCTAAAGTTATGAGTACAGGTTCCTTTTTTCCCTTTTATCCTTTCACAGGATGGGGGTGTCACCGGCAAGGCCAGCGTTTGTTGCCCATCCCTAACTGCCCTCGAAGAGAGAGACTTGTTCGGTCATTTCAGGGGGCAGTTAAGAGTCAACCCCATTGCTGCGGGTCTGGAGTTACATGTAGGCCAGACCAGGTAAGGACGGCAGATCTCCCTTCCTGAAGGACAGTAGTAAGCCAGCCGGGTTTTTAAATGACAATGGATGATAAATAATGGTTACTATTAAAATCCGGATTGTTATTATTAATTGAATTAATACCAGCTACAATGTAGGATTTGAATTCATGCCTCTGGAGTATTAGCCTGGGACTCTGTATTACTAGTCGAGTGCCTTTACCAATGCGCCACCATCTCCCCCCTAGCATAGACTAGGCTTGTCTTCCCTTGGTTATAGATGATTAAGGGGTGATCTAATTGAGGTGTTTAAGATGATGAAAGGAGTTGACAGGGTACAAAGAGAGAAACTATTTTTCCATGTGGGACAGTCCAGAACAAGGGGGTAAAACCATAAAATTAGAGCCCGGCAGTTCAGGGGTAATGCCAGGTGGCACTCCCTCACACAAAGGGTAGAGGAAATCTGGAACCCTCTCCATCAAAAAACTCTTCAGGCTGAGGATCAATAGGAAATTTCAGGACAGAGATTGATAGGTTTTTGTTGGATAAGGTTATTAAAAGTTACAGAGCCAAGGTGGGTAGATGGAATCAATAGACAGATCAGCCGCGATCTCATTGAATGGTGAAACAGTGGCGAGGAGATGACTGGCCTCATCCTGTTCCTATGAAAGCTGTCAAAGTGTCATAAAAATTCAACTGATTCCTCACTGCTCTGAGGGCAACTAAACTTCAGCCCACCCGAAGGAATGTGATTCCAAGGACATAGTGGCTGACTGGTCCCTCGTCCAGTGACCGTTCCTCACATCGAGTTCTGCGTGATGAACTTTGGCAAGCTATTTGACAAAACTGACCTTCACAGCTAAGCTTAATCCTTCTATCACCACAGTTTACATCTCTAGACACCATTCAAGGCTCATAATAGCTTAATAAAGCTTACATTTATGGGTTATCATGAATAGGTTTCCACGAGTCTTTTGGGTGTTATGCACACCACTTGGAGGCTTTCTTGTATCAAGCGGATACTTGGACGTCTTTACCAGATAATCTGAATGTAACACTTGGTAAAAATGTACCATTTGCATCACAGCTCAATACAGACCCCACTTGTTTTGAGACAACCCGAGACACCCCCCGCCAACCTTTGCACAGGAGATGGTGGCATAGTGGTAATGTCACTGGACTGATGATCCAGAGGCCCAGGCTAATGTTCTGGGGAGTGGGGGGGGTTCAGATCTTGTCATGGAAGCTGGTAGAATTTGAATTAAAGCAATGACCTGGAATTGAAAAGCTAGTCTCAGTAATGGTGACCATGAAGCCATTGTCGACTGTCGTAAAAACCCAACTGGCTCACTCATGTCCTTCAGGGAAGGAAGTCTGCCATCCTTAACCTGGTCTGGCCTACACATGACTCCAGATTCACAGCAATGTGGTTGACTCTTAACTGGCCACTGCAATAGTGTGGCAAGCCATTCAATTCAAGGGCAATTAGGGATGGGCAACAAATGCTGGCCCTGCCAGCGATGCCCACATCCCACGAATGAATAAAAAAGAAACAAGGAGGCTCTTCAGCCCCTCAAGCCTGTTCCACTGTGGCTCGGTGAGATCACAGCTGATCTGTGCCCTAAGTCCGCATACCCGTCTTTGCCCCACATCCCTCACAACCCCTGGATAACAAAATGCTATCAATCTCTTAAAATTAAGAATTGACCGACCATCAATTGCCTTTTTCAGAAGAGCTCCAAACTTCTACTCCCCTTTGTGTGTGTTTCCTAATTTCACTCCAGAAAGGTCTGACTGTAATTTTTAGGCTTTGTTTCCTAGTTTCCCCAACCATTGAAAGTGGAAACAAAATAACTGAAACAAGAGGTGCTGAAGATTTTCCCCGAGTTCAAACACAGTCATAAAATTGATCAAATTCTCACACCATGGCCACCTTCGAGGGATCCTCACACACTGTTTACAATGGTGACGGATCAGGAATAAGTAGCAACATAAAGGATGCTGAAATGCTCATATTGTCAGAATATAAAATAAAAACTCAACCAATCTAAACATTAGTAATAACAACAAAATGAAACGGACAAAAACAAACACACACACGCATCAAAACATGTTCGATGTAATGCAAGAGGAAAATCTCACTGTTTTTCAAAGAATATTTCTGTTGTCACTCACATCAGGCATAGTGACGTTATGGTTAGATGGTTCAGCATCTTCCTCGTTCAGTGATTCAAAAAATAACTTTTATTACAAGTCCATGACTTATTGTCTACATCCCAGACCATTACTAATGGCACAGAGAGCGAGAGGGGGGGGCACAGAGAGCGAGAGGGGGGGGGCACAGAGACCGAGAGGGGGGGCGGGGGGGGGGGCACAGAGACCGAGAAGGGGGTGGGGGGGGGCACACGCACACACACACACGCACACACACACTGCCCCTGCACAGCACAGACAGAAGACAGACATGGAAGCCAGGACAGGTTAACACGAAGACTCCTCTCACCTGCTGGTGTTGCCCAGCCACCCCTGGACAGCAAGTCACTCAGCCCCTCTTCGAGCAGGTGGTCAATGGGCGAGTTTCTGCCTGTGTCAGAATCACTGTCTCCCTCCTCGCTCTCTCCCTGCCCACTGTCCTTCAGGCTAGTCCTGTCAGCCTCTTGCATTGCGGCCCTGTGACAACAAAGATTTGACAGAAAGAAAAGTTAAAAATTTGGATAACAGGAAAGTAATTGGGGAGAGAAAGAGAGAGAAAATGTATGAAAGACACAACATGGGCAGAATTAACTATTGTATTAAATATAACAATAATAGAGAAACTGTTTCCTGTGTTAGGAGCATTGGTAACCATAGGGTACAGATTTAAGATAATTGGCAGAAGGACCAAAGTGGAGATGAGGAGAGTTGAAATGGAATGGGTTGTGATGGTTTGGAATGCACCGCCTGAAAGGACGTTGGAGCAGATTCAATAGGGACTGTCAAAAGGGAATTGGAGAAATACTTGAAGGGGAGATATTTGCTGGGCTATGGGGAAAAGAAGAAGTAGGACTAAATGGATAGCTCTCTCAAAGAGCTAGCATAAGCATGATGGGCCAAACGGCCTCCTCCTGTGCTGTATGATTTTATTAAAACAACTTGCACCTTTGATTCCACAGCTACAACTAGACAGATAAGAGTAGAACTAGGCAATGACAGCCCCAGGGAGCTTGGCAATGGATGAGGGGTATAATCACCCATGTCAAAGGGATATGTTACCATGGTCACAGACACATGGGATGTCATTTGCAATGTTGATTACAGATATTTCAGTGCTGTGCAGGCCTGTAACGCTGATTAGAAAGACAGATCTGCTTTTCTATCATTGCTTTTCACAACCACAGAATATCCCAGTGCTTTACAGCCAATTAAATACCTTTGAAGTGTTACAATGTAGGAGGAACATGGAGTTGCAGGAAAGATGGATTTGGGAAGCAACAAAAGAGCACAGGGACTGGGACAGGAAGGGGAATGTCGGAGAACTAAGATTAACTTTTATTTTTTCATGTCCAATTTTGAATCTGCGCCTCATTCGGCGCTATCAGTGTTTGAGTCAGAGCAACACTGCATAAGCCGGATAACAAGAGGCAGAATTTTCACTGGAGCTGCCAGTGATTCTGAGGATTAACGACTACCATTAATCGCTGTGTTTAGTCACTGTGTTGTGACTCCGACCAGATACATGAAGCATCACTGGGGTTGAAATATCATGCAGTACTGATGGAATGCTGCTCTGTCAGGGGTGCCATCTTTTAGATGGAAACTGATGCTCACAGCCACTATTTTGAAGAGCTGAGGAGTTCTCCCCAGTGCCCTGCCCAACATTTATCCCTCAAACAACATCACTACGAAAAAAAGACACAGTTCATCTGGTCACGATCTTAGTGCTCGTTGTGGGATCTTGCTCTGCACAAATTGGCAGCCGTGTTTCCCTACATTGCAACAGGGACTACACTTCAAAACTACTTAATTGGCTGTAAAGCACTTTGGGACATTCTGAAGATGCAAAAGGCGCTATAGAAATGAAAGTCTTTCATTTTATTGGTAGACCAGTGAAAATGCTGAATGGGAGCCAGGAATATGGGCTGGAACCCAGACTGGAGGTCTGCGGAGAGGGAGAAAGGGGGACAATCTTCTGCCCACCCTCTTGCGTCAAGGGAAGTGCATGTCTGGAGAGGATGGGAAAGTGGGCTCCACAATACAAAAGGAATTCTGCTCAGTACCTTCACAGCAGGTATTTGTGGGTTGGTGGGGGGTGGGGTAACTCTCCCTTATTGACGCTATAGAGTGTTGCCAATCCCCCAGAAATATCCCCAAAGCTTGTTAAAGTTAAGAATAAGAACATTGTCTTAGCCTTCTAATTCTTGGAGAGGTTGGGACTGTTTTCCTTGGAGAAAAGAAGGATTTGATACAGGTATTCAAGATCCTGAGGGGTATGGACAGGGTAAATAGTGAGAAACTGTTCCCACTCAAGAGAACATCAAGAACTAGAGGGCACAGATTCAAAATAATTGGCAAACAGAGTAAATGTGATGTGAGGAAAACAATTTTCACTCAGAGGATGGTCGGAGTCTGTAACAAACTTCCTGAGAGGGTAGCGGAGGCAGGTTCGATCGAGGTATTAAAAAGGGAATTGGATTGCTACCTGAAAAGAGAGAACGTGCAAGGTTGTGGGGATAAAGGCAGGGGAGTGGGGACTAGGTGGAATGCTCTTTCAAAAGAGCCAGTGCAGACTCAATGGGCTGAACAGCCTCCTTCTGCACTGTAAAGGTTCTGTTATTCACTGCTCGAAGGACAACGTACCTGTAGTTCCTTAAATATTTATTTCCCCGAAAATTTGGCTTGGCTTGGAACTGTCCTTGGTGCAGTAAGGAGAGCAGCTGGGAGATTTGCTGTAAAACAGGAAAGGAAACTATCCATCAAAAGTCACTCCATCTCTCCCTATGGACCTCCCTAAATCCTGGGCTTGATTTTTCCCTTTTAAGAGCATACTCAGAACTAGTAGCTTAGTTGGCATGAATTCTACCCTCGACGGTGTCGTGTGTTTCTATTACTGGACTAGTAACCCAGAGAATGCAACCTCAAATCCTACCACGCTAAATTTGAGAATCTGAATTTTTTAAATTCCGGAAAATAAAAATCTGGCGTCCGGAAAAGTGATCAGGAAGCTGTTGGGCTGTCGCAAGAACCCAACTGGTTCACTGACATCCTTTTAGGGAAGAAAACTGCTGCTCCTCACCCAGTCTGAGCCTGTGTGAGATTCCAGTCTCACGCTAACACGGTTGGCTCGGATACCTGAGGAGGCCCAGCAATAAGGCTTGCATCCAACCTGCTGCCAATGGTTCCAGAATATAGCCCAATACCACCTTCTCAGGGGAACTAGAGACGGGCAGTAAACACAGGCCGAGCCAGCGACAGCGGGAATGGGATTTTTTTTTTAAGAACGGCAGGTTTGAGTTAGTCTCATCCACTTGGGGGAGGCTATGAGAGGGTTGGCTCTGAAATCCTTCCTCCTGCCAGTTAAGATTCCTTTCAACGTGAAGAATGGCCACTGGGGTAAAGGAAAGGGTGTGGGTGGTGGGAGTGAAGGGGGGGGTGAAGTCAACTGAACCTTCTCTGAACTGTTTCTAACACATTTATATCCTTTCTTAAATAAGGGCACAGTACCCCAAGATGTGGTTTCACCAAGGCCCTGTATAACTGAAGCAAAACTTCCTACTTTTGTATTCCATTCTCCTTGCAATAAACAACGACATTCCATTTGCCTTCCTAATCACTTGCTGCACCTGCACACTAACTTTTCCTGAATCATGTACCAGGACACCCAGATCCCTCTGTGCCTCCAATCTCTCTCCATTTAAATAAATAACTCCCTGCTCTTTGAATAGTGCCGTGGGATCTTTTAAAATCCACCTGATGGGGCCTCGATTCAGCATCTCATCTGAAAGACAGCACCTCTGACAGTCCGGAGGAGTCAGACTGGATTTTGATTTTTAAGTTTGAATTCACGTTATATGACAGACTAACAATCTAAGGAGCATGAGCTCATCTCTCCTTCCTTTGGGTGGACTTAGTGGCAGAGCACCCATCCAAGTATTTAATGCATTCATTCTAGATATCTTCACAGGTTTGGATTCAAAGGAGGCAGAGAGATTGAGGAAGATTGCATCGCTTGCTGAATGGGAAAAACACTGATCAGACAACGCTCTCTGTCAATCAGTCCAGGAATAGCTATTTGGCGATGCACAGGGGCTCCTGCTTCCAAACTCTTTGCGATCTCACGTGAAATATCCTAACACAGGAAAACCCTTGTGACCCGGCTCTGAGTATCACTACGTGCAGTCACCCAGGGAGGCTCCCTCCTCCGGCGAGAGGGCAGGCCTGGTCTACTTGGATCTCTATCTGATGGGTGTGGTGAGATTTCCCTGCTCGGAAACGTCCTCGAGCCGATAAGTGCTAACATGCTCACAAGCCAGCTCAGAGGAGGCACCTTCCACTTTACATTAAGCAGAATCAGTCACTGCATTAAAACCAGCCCACTAGTGATTTTTACACATAGGGGCCCATGTGTAGGAAGCATTAAGCACTAGTGGATGGGGGGAGAAAAAATAATTAAAAGCACTACTGGAACACTGGCTTTTATCTTAAACAGGGCTGGAATACAAAAGGTGGAAGTTATGTTACAGTTGATCAGAGCTCTGGTTACCCCCACCCCCCGCCCCATCTTGAATACTGCATTCAATTCTGGGCAGTGCACCTCAGGAAGGATGTATTGACCTTGGAGAGATGCAGTTCATCAGAATGATATCAAGGCTAAAAAGGTTAAATTATAGGTCAGGTGGACCAGATGGTGCCTGTATTCCCTCCAGTATAAAAGGGCAGAACTGACCTCCTAGTCTCAACGGCTTTTTGGGGGGAGGGAGTTCCAGATTTCCTTTAGCCTTTGTGTGAGGAAGTGCTTCCAGGCATCACCCCTGAATGGCCCAGCTCTAATTTTAAGGTTATGCCCCTTGTTGTGGATTCCACCCCCACAGAGGAAATAGTTCATTTTTATCGACCATGTCAAATCCTTTAACCATCTTAAACCTCGATTAAATCGCCTATACTCAAGGGTAGCCAGTGCGACGTTGAAACTCAAGACATTTAAGCCAGGAGCTGCAAGAAGCCTCGATTAGCCTCTTTAGTAGTAAACATCTGGAGTGGAGCTACACAACTGGGAGATCAATGCAGCAAGTGTGTCCCGCTTTGCAGTTGTGCAGGGATGAACCCCTGACTAATTGTCAGCTTTTTTGCCAGCGACAAGTTAATAAACCAAACTTGAGGAGTTAACAGGTTGAGATTTTTCCGATTTTGACATTAACTACAAATGGTCAGTGAGCGATCGTAGCATTTTCCAATCTGCTACACCACCAGGAACAGGGAGGTCTTGTGGCACTGAGTCAGAAGCTCTGGGTTCAAATCCGACCCCAGGACTTGATGGCCATAACACAGCCAAAATAGCTGATTATCTATCCTTCCAACACACACCAATGGCGGATGGTAAGAGCGGGAGAGATCCCTGTTCAGCCATGTAATGGAAAGAACGTTGGAGCCTCTACCATCACTATCCATAGCTCCAGGCTACAACACGCGGGTAAAAACGCACATTGCCACAACTCCGAATGATCTGTAACACGCCACCACATCGGAACAGAAGGAGGCCCCTTAGATCCCCAATTAATTAGATCATGGCTGATCTTTGTCTTAACTTTAATTGACCCACCTTAGCTTCACATCCCTCATTCCCCCTGCCCAATTAAAATCCAGCCATCTCAACCCTGAAAGCTCAGAATTAACCCAAATACTCTCAGCTTTTTGAGGGAAGAGTTCCAGATTTCTACTACCCTGAGTGTGAAGACGTGCTTCCCCATGTCACCACTGAAAGTGATAGCTCTAATTTTACAGTTTACAGCCTCCTTGTTCTGGACTCTCCCAAAGGAAATAGTTTCACTTTATTGAATCCCTTTAGCATTTTAAAAACTTTGATTCGATCACCCCTTAATTTTTCATACTGAGGAGAATACAAGCCTGGTCTACTATGTAACCCGGTCTATAATCTAACTCTTTTAGCTCCAGTATAATTCTGGTGAATGTGTGCTGCACTCTGTCTAAGGTCAGTATATCCTTCCTGGGGCGTGGTGCGCAGAAATACATGCAGTATTCCAGATGGGTTCTGGCCAGGGCTCCGTACAAATGCAGCATCACTTGGTTAACTTTTAGTACAATAACAGTGAATGCTGGTAATATTTAAATGATGAGGCAGCATCTGTGGACTGAGAATCTAACCATCACCCCATGGCATTCAATAGCATTGCCATCACTGAATCCCCCACTATCAACATCCTGGGGGGTTACCATTGACCAGAAGCTGAACTGGACTAGCCACATAAATACAGTGGCTACAAGAGCAGGTCAGAGGCTAGGAATACTGCAGCAAGTAACTCACCTCCTGACTCCCCAAAGCCTGTCCACCATCTACAAGGCACAAGTCAGGAGTGTGATGGAATACTCCCCACTTGCCTGGATGAGCACAGCTCCAACAACACTCATGAAGCTTGACACCATCCAGGACAAAGCAGCCCAGTTGATTGGCACCCCATCCACAAAATTTCACTCCCTCCACCACCAATGAACAATGGCAGCAGTGTGTACCATCTACAAGATGCACTGCAGAAACTCACCAAGGCTCCTTAGCCAGCACCTTCCATACCCACGACCGCTACCATCTAGAAGGACAAAGGCAGCAGATACATGGGAACACCACCACCTGGAAGTTCCCCTCCAAGCCACTCACTATCCTGACTTGGAGATATACCCGCGTTCCTTCACTGTCGATGGGTCAAAATCCTGGAACTCCCTCCCTAACAGCACTGTGGGTGTACCTACAGCGACTGCAGCAATTCAAGAAGGCAGTTCACCATCACCTTCTCAAGGGCAATTAGGGATGGGCAATACATGCTGACCCAGCTAGCAAAGCCCAAAACCTGTAAATGAATTTTTAAAAAGCCCACTTGATTGGCACCCCATCCATCATCTTCAACATTCACTCCCTCCACCACCGATGCACAGTGACAGCAGTATGTACTATCTACAAGAAGCACAGCAGCAACTCACCAAGGCTCCTTTGACAGCACCTTCCCAACCTCAACCATCTAGAAGGACAAGGGCAGCAGACGCATGGGAACACCACCACCTGAAAGTTCCCCTCCAAGCCACAGATCACCGTGACTTGGAAATATATCACAGTTCCTTCACTGTCGTTGGGTCAAAATCCTGGAACTCCCTCTCACCAACACAGTGAGACTGATGGACTGCAGTGATTCAAGCAAGTGGCTCACTATTTTTCCCTTTTTGGGAATAGTGGAAGGATTCCTGGGCTGATTATCTGTCCTCTAAACTACGTCACGAATGCTCCTTCCATGGCCAACAACAAGTCCTAGGGACTTGAACCCGGAGCTTCTGGTCCAGTGAAAGGGACACTACCACTGCCCAAGACCTCCTCAAGAAAGCGGCTCACCACCACCCTCTCAAGGACAGTTAGGGATGGGCAATGAATGCCAACCTAACCAGCGACACCCACATCACATGAAAGAATAAAAGAAAGGTTAACGTTTCAGGTCAATCACCATTCATCAGAACAGCCGACCTGCAACGTTAGCTGTTTCTCTCTGCACAGGTCACAGCCTGACCTGCTGAGTATTTTCAGCATTTTCGGTTTTTATTTCAGGTTTCCTGCATCCATGGTAATTTGCTTTGGCACCATTTTTAAGATGAGCAGTCTGTGCGGATCGCCAAATTCCTTTGCTCCCCCACAATTCTGGGTTTTCCACTATCTGTGAACTATTCTGAAGCATTTTCATGCTGTTTATTTCAAGTATAACGCAGAAATTCTATACAGGGTTATGTGGAGAGACAAGAGGGAGGGAACTGAAAACGTGCAACTCACTGGCAACACTGAAGCCTTATTAGAAATGACAGGCAGACGCACCATGATCGTGCAGCCTTATAATTCCAGGAAGTTAGGTCAGATTGAATCACTCGTATCACCCCGTTTTGAGTAATAACCAACATCGACACCTAGGCGAGTCCTGCACTGAGCCAGCCCAGAGATCGAATGGACTAGAATCATCGCTCCCGAATTTCAAAACATGTTCCTATTGTGAGAACCGATTCATAAAATTAGCAAATGCTGCAATTTTTTTTTTTCTTTATTCGTTCATGGGATGTGGGCGTCGCTGGCAAGGCCAGCATTTGTTGCCCATCCCTAATTGCCCTTGGACTGAGTGGCTTGCTCAGCCATTTCAGAGGGCCGTTAAGAGTCAACCACATTGCTGTGGGTCACATGTAGGCCAGACCGGGCAAGGATGGCAGATTTCCTTCCCTAAAAAGGTTTTTACAACAATTGATGATAATTGTCATGGTCACCATAACTGAGGCTAGCTTGATATTCCAAATTTTATTACCACCAGCTGCCGTGGTGAGATTTGAACCCTTGTCGCCAGAGCGTTAGCCTGAGCCTCCAGTGATGTCGCCACTACGCCAACGTTTCCCCAGAGAGGCAGACCCCACACTGCCAGCAGCTTCTTGCTCGGTTTGCGATTAGTTTGAGAGGAGCCCCTCTTACCTGGACATGTGGAGAGATGGACGTCAGCTCCAGGGTGCAATCTGAGAAGCCAGCCATGGACAATCTAACCAGCTCCCTCAGCAGCTGATGGTGGTGCGAGTCTCGGTCCCTCCGGAGGGTGGGATAGGGTTTCGCCACCTCTGCACATTCCTCCTGAATCTGCTGCGGCACCTCAGGCTTCTCAGGGTGGAGCGGAGGGACGGAGGGCACGCTAGCGTTTGGCCCTTGCCTGCTCCGGCCGCCCGGGTGGAGCAGGGTAATGTCCGTCTTCTGGATCTGCTTCAGGGGCCTTTTTGGGTGCAGCTGGTAGGCGGTCTCCGCTTGGCGGCAGTTGTACGCTCGGGCATCCCGCTTCTCGGCTTTGCACCGGCCCCAGCTTGCAATCAGTATCGGCAGGAGGACAAGGCACAGTGCTCCGAACGAGATCGCCGTGACAACCGAGGCACTGAGCCTCTCACTTGACGGAGTGGGATCCGAGGCGGGGACGAAGGTCAGCGTGAAGTTGGCACTGGAAGAGAGGGGCGGGTTCCCCTGGTCCCGCACGCGCACCGAGATGGTCCAGTCTTTTGCCAACAACTCACTGAGGTTGCAAACAGTAGCTTGGATCTCCCCGGTGCTGCCATTGATGTCAAAGAGCCCCCAATCACTACCACCCAACAACTCATAGAGCAGCTCACCCTTTGCACCGGAATCTGCATCCTCTGCTTTCACAGTGGTAACCGCGTAGATGTTTTGGCGATGATGCGATGGTGACCCGTTAACCACGAGTAAGCCAGTCTGCCCAGGGGCACATTCACCAGCATCAGCTGCCAACTCCACACCAAGGGGCACAGTGATTCTTGGTGATGCCGGGGACATGAAGACAGGGAAATTATCATTCAGGTCTTTAATGTCCAGCCTAACAGGCACCGTGGTCCTGGTTGGAGGGCGGCCACCATCTTTGGCCTCAACCACAAAGTCCACAGTTCTCAGTTGCTCATAATCAAACGATACCAGGGTGTAAATAATACCCAACTTGGGATGGATGCCAAGTAACGATGATACAGGGGTCCCCACCACAGAGGAGTCCAGAATAGAGTAGGTGACTTGACCATTGGCGCCAAGGTCACTATCGGAGGCTGTCACTATCAGGAGTGTGGTGTTTGGAGGATCATTCTCCGCTATGGATGCTCGGTAGGCACTTTTACCAAAGACTGGGGCGTTATCGTTTACATCGGTGATCTTTACCGTGAATCGGACATTTGTGGTAAAGGCTGGTGTCCCTTTGCCCAAGGTTACTAGCGTTAGACTGTACTCAGCCCTCTTCTCCCGATCGAGGCTGGCATTGGTCACGATTAAGTAATTCCTCTGGTAGGTTCTCATAAGCTGAAAATACCCCTCGGCTTCAAGCTTACACTCAAACTGGATTCCAGCCTCTCGATCAGAATCGGGCACCTCAACCAGAGCAATTGCAGCATTCACCGGGACTCCCTCAGGCACCAAGACAACGTCAGGACCAGCAGCAACCAACGATGTGACTTCATCATCCTCAACATTACCCGGAACTAGAAGATAAAATGAAATGTGATTCGACTTAACAAAATTGACACCGAGTCATAGAAGGAGGTAAGGGCAAGCCAAAGTGGTAGGTTTTAAGGAGCATCTTAAAAGGAGGGGCGAGAGGTGGAGAGACAGAGAGGTTCATGGAGGGAATTCCAGAACTTAGGGCCCAGACAGCTGAAGTCATGATAAACAATGGTGAAGCGATGGAAATCAGGAATGCTCATGAGGTTAGAATTGGAGGAGCACAGAGATCTGAAGGACTGGAGGATATTAGCCTGGACAGGGCTGAGGACACAAAGGGATTTGGAAGCGAGGATGGGAATTCTAAAATTCTCTTCAAGCTTGCATTGGCTGGATCTTGGTGTGCAGGGGACAATTTCAAAGTTTGCACATGATACGAAACTTGGAAGCATTGTAAACTGTGAAGAGGGGCAGTATAGAACTTCAAAAGGACATAGACAAGTTGGTGGAGTGGGCAGATAAGTGGCAGGTGAAGTTCAATGCGGAGTGTGAGGTGATGCATTTTGGTAGGAAGAACGTGGACAGACAATATAAAATAAGGGGTGAAATTTTGAAGGGGGTGCAGGAGCAGAAAGACTTGGGTGTATATTTGCATATATCATTGAAGGTGGCAGGACAAGTGGAGAGAGCAGTTAATAAAGCATATAGCATCCTGGGCTTTATTACTAGGGGCATAAGAATACAAGAGCAAGGAAGTTATATTGAGCTTATATAAGACACTAGTTAGACCTCAACTAGAGTACTGTGTACAGTTCTGGGTGCCACTGTTTAGGAAGGATGTGAACGTATTGGAGAGAATGCAGAAGAGGTTTACAAACAATGGTTCCAGGGATGAGAAACTTCAGTTATGAAGATAGATTGGAGGGGTTGGGACTGTTCTCCTTAGAGAAGAGAAGGCCAAGAGGAAATTTGAAAGGTGTGTTCAAAATCATGAGGGGGCTGGATAAAGTAGAATGGGAGAAACTCTTCCCGCTCGTAAAAGGATCAAGAATGAGAGGGCACAGGTTTAAAGTGATTTACAAAAGAAGCAAATGTGATACAAGAAAACTTTTTCACATAGCAAGTGGTTTACAATGCTTCCAAGTTTTGCATCATACGCAAACTTTGAAACTGTCCCCTGCACACCAAGATCTAGATTTTGCTTTTAACTTAATGAAGTGTAGTCACTTGTACGAAAAGCGACAATTTGCACACAGCAAGATCCCTAAAAATTGCAACTACGCAGTGGAGAGACAGAAACCTGGAACAGCGACAATGACCAGGTAACCTAGTTTTGTGATGCTGTTTGAGGGATAAATATTGGCCAGGCACATGGAAGGACTCCACTGCGATAGGGTAGATGTGAGAGATTGCATCCACTGATCGGGGAATCTTAAAAAACCCAGGCGCAGGACAAGGGGCCGATCATTTTATGACTGGGATGAGGAGAAATTACTTCACTTAAAAGGTTGTGGAACTTGGGAACTTTCTATTCCAGAGGGCTGTGGATTCTCCATCGTTGAATACATTTAGGACTGGCAGAGGCAGAATTTTGGTCTCTCAGGAAATCAAGTGATATGGAGAGCAAGCGGGAAAGTGGAGTTGAAGCCCAAGATCAGGCATGATCATACTGAGTGACAGAGCAGGCTCGCCTGGTCAGGTGGCCCACTCCTGCACCTTGCTTGTGTTATTGTGTTATAACACCACGTGCAAGCTCCCCTCCAAGGCACATACTGTTCTGCCTTGGAACTATATCGCCATTCCTTTACCATTCCTGTGTAAAAATCCTGGAATTCCTTCCCTAACAGCACCGTTGATGTACCTACACCACGTGGACTGCAGGCAGTTCAACTCTTTCGAGTTATCAACAGTCACAGATTGCAACTCTTTCGAGTACAATCACAGTTCTTGGTTTCCAGGAGTGGGACATGAACCCACAACCCTCTGATTCAAAGGCGAGGGTGCTATGAACTGAGCCACAGCTGACACCTCACTGCAGGCAGTTCAAGGCAGGAGTTCACCACCACCTTCTCAATGCCAATTAATTAGTGATGTCCACATCCACTCAAGCACATGAAGAGACACTGGGCTTGGTAAACGAGATAGGTTTAAAAGGAGCATCTTAAAGGAGGAGGAGGAAGAAACAAAACTGGTGAGGTTTAGGCTGGGAATTCCAGAGTTTAGGTCCAAGGCAGCTGAAGACATGGCAGCCAATGGTGGATCGATTAAAGTCAGTCCACACGAGAGTCGAGAAAGTTGACAACATTTTTCTCGCCAGTTGCAGCTTGCGGGAAAAAAAAGAGCAGCAGGAAATCTTAGAGTACGTCAGCATCAGAAAGGTCAGGATATGCCTTCAGGATATGGAGTTGGGGACCTAAATATAGAGGCAAATGGGAGTTCTGAACCTTCACATTTTAGATCCCAAATCTACGTAGCTGAAATCTCTCCAGTGGAATACTCCTCTCTGGTGTGGATCAGGGATCGTACAGAGCAGGAGGAGACCAATCATGTCTGTTCCAGTTCTTTGAAAGAGTAATCCAATTAGTCCCACTCCCCTGCTCTTGCCCCATAGCCCAGCAAATCTATCCCCTTCAGGTTATTTATCCACTTTTCCTTTTGGAAGTTACTGTTGAATCAACTGCCACCATCTTTTCAGGCAATGTATTCCAAATCACAACTCACAAGTCACAGAAAGACATTTCCTTATGTTGCCTCAAGTTCTTTTGTCTAAATCTGTCCCCTCTGGTTACCGACTCTCCTGCCACTGGAAACTGTTTCTCCTTAATTATCCTGTCAAAACCCTGCATGATCTTGAATATCACTATTAAACCTCCCCTTCGCTTTCTCTGCTCTGAGGAGCATAACCCCAGCTTCTCCGGACTCTCCTAGTAATTTAAGTCCCACATTCCTGGTAAATTTCGTCTGCACCCTCTCTGAAACCTTGGATGAGCTCAGGTTTGTGGCAGGCGGTCAGATTCCTTTACTCAGCAAAGCACAAACACAAACAGGATTTGCGCCAAGCTAGAATAAGACACTGGAGCTCTTTTCCCACAGAACCATTTTAAAATTATTTCCAGATGTGCTATCTTGTTAGACTCAATTAACTGCGAGAAAGCAAGTTATTGACAATGTCTGCACAGAAGCAAATCTTAATGTTTCTGCTTATTCCCTAGCCAAAGTCGCTTCCATTAATTCCAGTTAAATGGTAGAAAGATGCAATAACATCTCAGTTGGCAATATCAGAAATAAATCCCATGATACCCAATGTTCCAATTAAGCCAGCAGTTAGGCGCAAATAGACGATGCAGTTTATAATTTGGTTTCTGAGAATAACCTGTGACCACACTTCGTCAGATAGGAAGTCAATCTTTTGCCTGCTGTATAGATTTCAGTATAATTTCATTATCTGTTAAAATATGTTTCATAAAATTAATGAGTAGGAATCTCTGCATGTCCCTCCTTCAAAAACAACACCTACAGTAAGGTTACTGATCAGACACATACAGTCTTGATGTACACAACATTTCTGCCTCAGGAGTAGCTGCATTTTTTTTTTCCCAGGGATCGCCCACCATCTCCCCGGCCCAAAAATTGCACTTTATAGCCGTAGCAGACAGCGAAATAGCTCTTTCAAAGAGCCAGCACCAGGTATGATAGGCCGAATGGCCTCCTTCAGCGTCACTCCGAAAGCACCAGGAAACACCTGGCTTCCTTTAGGCAAATACACCTGACCCAAAATGACAAACCATTTCTACACCTCCCTTGGCATTACTCTGCCAATTCTGCCATCCCAATATTTCTTTCTGCCACTCGTTATTGCACCATGAGCTCTATCTACTTCATATTCCACTGATCCCTCCATCGACCTGCCAATTCTGTGCAATTCTGCCCCCCCCCCCCCCCCCCCAATTCCTGGGATCAGAAACTGAGTCTGACTTGTGTCTCCCTCCATTGATCTGTTTCCCCCTCACCCCAGTCTGCCCCATACCCAAAACCTCCACCTCTCAGCTTCCCATTGTCACCCGACCTATATATACCTCTGCTTAATAGTGTGTGGAGGGTGGGGGGGAGATCTGGAGGAGAGCAGGGGGTGGGTGGGGGGGGATCTGGAGGAGAGCAGGGGGTGGGTGGGTGGGGGGATCTGGAGGAGAGCAGGGGGTGGGTGGGTGGGGGGATCTGGAGGAGAGCAGGGGGTGGGTGGGTGGGGGAATCTGGAGGAGAGCAGGGGGTGGGTGGGGTGATCTGGAGGAGAGCAGGGGGTGGGTGGGTGGGGGGATCTGGAGGAGAGCAGGGGGTGGGTGGGGGGGGATCTGGAGGAGAGCAGGGGGTGGGTTGGTGGGGGGATCTGGAGGAGAGCAGGGGGTGGGTGGGGGGATCTGGAGGAGAGCAGGGGGTGGGTGGGGGGGGATCTGGAGGAGAGCAGGGGGTGGGTTGGTGGGGGGATCTGGAGAAGAGCGGGGGTGGGTGGGGGGGGGGATCTGGAGAAGAGCGGGGGGTGGGTGTGGGGGGGATCTGGAGGAGATCAGGGGGTGGGTGGGGGGGGGAGATCTGGAGGAGAGCAGGGGGTGGGTGTGGGGGGGATCTGGAGGAGATCAGGGGGTGGGTGGGGGGGGGATCTGGAGGAGATCAGGGGGTGGGTGGGGGGGGAGAGATCTGGAGGAGAGCAGGGGGTGGGTGTGGGGGGGATCTGGAGGAGATCAGGGGGTGGGTGGGGGGGGGGAGATCTGGAGGAGAGCAGGGGGTGGGTGGGATCTGGAGGAGAGCAGGGGGGGTTCTGGCTTCTATGGAGGGTCCGGTCCCCTATATTAAAGGGGTTTTTATTCCTCAATTGAATCCAGAGTGACCGCGGCCCCGGCCGGACCCCCTCCCCCCCGTTGGCCTCAGGACCGCCCAGACCGTTACCTGTGTGCCGGAGGCGGCAATGAGCGGGGTCGCCATCCCTCCAGTCCTCCCGGACTCCGGGCTCCTGCTCTCGGCGTCTCCTCTCCGCGGGCTCCCGGCTCCCGGACCCGGTCGCGGTGCCGGCCAGGGGCGGGAGGTCCTCGGGCAGCGGCCGGAGCCCGTCCTCCTCCTCCTCCTGCTGCTGCCGGTGGTAACCGAGCCCCGGTGCCGGCACATCCTGAGGACAAGCGGTGGTTAGAAGGCAGCAGAAGAGCAGCAGCGCCTGTCCCATGGCGGAGGTCCCGGGCTCGGGCTCGGAGTGGGACAGGAGCCGGTGTCCCCCGGTCCACCTCCCTCCGCCTGTTTTCCGCCCCCGAGGCGCCGCCTCCGCTCCCACACTTTCTTCCAAAGTTTTTTTTTCGCCGCCCCCGGCGCCCTGACCAATCAGCGCCCTCCGTAGGAAACTTTGATCCAATCAAGGAGCAGCTGGAGGCGAGTGGGCGTGGCTTTTCAGGAGAGGGCGAGACGGGGCGGGGCTAGGCTGAGGCTTCCCCCAGTTAACACTGTGGGTGCTGGGAATCTGAAACAAGTACAGAATGGGTGTGGGGATGGTTAAGGTGACCAACATCCTGGATGGGTCAGTGTTGGAGGACCCTCCAGTCAGATTTTTGTTTCACCCCCCCCCAGGAAGTTGTTGGCAAATGAAAAGACTGGCACACGATGGAGAAATATGGGGAAGGCTACTATGAGCCAAGGACCTGCCTTCAGGCACAGCAGGCGTGATGATGATCATAAAAGCACATTTAGACCCTCGAGGGCACTATCAGTCCATCCCTGAATCCTTCGCCGGGTCCCCCGCTTCCCACACAATTTTCTCTACCACACCCTGATGTCGAGGGAGGTGCAACTGAGACTCGTGACATCTCCAAGGTGTCCTGCCCAACATTCATTCTTCAACCGACACCTAAAAGCCTGCTCACTTATTTCATTGCTGTTTATGGGATCTTGCTGTGCGCAAATTAACTGTCACGTCTCCGACATTGCAACAGTGATGACACTTCAAAAGTACCTCATTGACTCTAAACACTGATTCAATCCCTTTCCCTGGCCACTTCTAAGGCTGAAACAGACTGTTCGCAATCTTGGTGTCATATTTAACCCCAAGATGGGTCTTCGACCATACTAAGAATACCTGTTTCCACCTCTGTTACATCGTCTGACCCCACTGCTGCCTCAGCTCATCTGCTGCTGAAACCCTCATCCAGAAGTTACTCTTGTTACCTCTGGACTCGACTATGCCAATCCTCTCCTAGTCGGTCTCCCATCTTCCACCCTCCATAAATCTGAGCTCATCCAGAACCCTGCTGCCCGTATCCTAACTCACGCTAAGTCCCATTCGCCCATCACTCCTATGCTCACTGACCTGCACTGGCTTCCAGCCTAGCAACACCTCAATTTTAAAAGTCTCTCCGTCTTTTAAAATCCCTCGGTAGCCTCATCCCTCCCGATCTCTTTAACAGCCTCCAGACTGACAATCCTCTGAGATCTCTGCACTCCTCCAATTCTGGCCTCTTGTGCATCCCTAATATTTATCGCTCACCCATTGGGGGCTATGTCTTCAGCTGACTGGGCTCTAAATTCTGGAAATTCCCTTCCTAAATCTTTCCATTTTTCTCCTCCTTTAAGACATTGCTTAAAGCCTACTTCTTTGTCAAGCTCTTGGTCATCTGTTCTAATATCTCCTAATGCAGCTGAATGTCATAATCTGTTTGATAACGCTCCTGTGGGGGACCTGACTACATTACAGGCTTGACTACATTAAAATCACTATAAAAATGCAAGTTGGTACTATAGTGGCTCTGGGACAGCCTGAGGAGTTGAAAGGCACTACATAAATGCAGAACTTTCTTTAATTGACAAGCATCTTTCTCAAATTTAAAAAAAAATCCTACCTTGAAATCTACTAATTGTTGCAGTTCCCCCTTTGGTGATAATTTGTTGTAACCTAATCCCTCTAATTGCAGAATCAATTATCGGTTTATTTCTAACTCTGACAGATTATTTGTTTTTAGAGCTGGAAGCTATTTGGGACACACAATGCGTCGGATTGTTATATTTCCTCCAGAACTATTAGAATGAGTTAATGACTCAAAGTCACAGACATAACAACGCTTCTTAGTCAGATTCTCTATGCTGGCAGTCCGCCAATTAAGTGGTTTCTCGGGACTGAGGGTGGACTGCCGATTTGTACCGGTGTGAAGCAATGTGTGCCTGACTGGAGCTATTGTAGAAAGATTCACCCCTCAGTGGCTAACTACTTTTAATGACACTGACCAGGTGTCAGTCTTGGCTTAGCTGGCAACACCCTTGTCTCTGAGTTAGAAGTTTTGTGGGTTCAAGTTCCATTTTAGAAACCTGAGCACCTGATCCAGGTTGGCACTTCAAAGCACTGTAGGGAGTGCTGCACTTTTGGAGATGCTGCCTCTCGGACGAGACATTGAACTGCCTGCTGTCGCAGGTGGATGTAAAAGACTCCATGGCCACTTCCTCAAAGAGGAACAAGGGTCTTCTCCCAGTGTCCTGGGCAGTATTGATCACTAAAGTCTATTTTCTGGCCTTATTTGTGGGAGTTTGCTAAGTGCAAAATTGGCAGCCGTGTTCCCGACGTGACAATTGGCTATAAAGTGCTTTGGGACCCACTGAGGTTCTGTAAGGTGCTATAGAATTGCAAGTCTTTCTTAACAGAGACCTGAATCCTGGTAAGCTAATAGCACCTAACAGGAGATTAAAGCTGGCAATATTTCCAGTTCACAGAAATTCATGGAGCCATTCAGTCCATCGCCCTGGTGTTGGCTCTCCTCCTGCAGTGAGTCTGTCATTTAGCAACAAATCACAGGCACACAGTCCAGTGATTTTCCACACTGCACTCCCTTTAGGAGCCACTCCCCTCTGGAACACCAGACTGCAAGAATCTCTCTTTGCCAGCTGTTTTTGTCACATTTAACCATATGCATTTTTTCCTTCATTTGCCAGCTGCTCAGCTTCAAATAGTTAATCTAACTGGGTGAGTCAGGACAGTGAGTGTTAGCCGGCCGCACCTGAATACGCAATGTGAGGATGTGCGCATCGCTGGCAAGGTTGGCATTTATTACTCATTCGTAGTTGCTCCCTGAGAAGGTGGCAGTGAGCCGCCGTCTTGAACCGTCGCAGTATGAGCTTGTTAGGCCACATGAGAGGTCAGTTAAGTGGGACCAGGAGTCACAAGTAGACCCAGAGAGGGTATATGGACAGCAGGTTTCCTTCCTTAGAGGCACATGAGAGAACCGGTTGGGTTTTTATAACAATCCGACAACTTTGTGATCACCTTTACTGAAATTCTCAAACTGCTATGGGGCGGAATTTCCTGTGCCCATTGGCAGCGGGCGTGTTTGGCAGCGTGAGCGGGCAATTGGGCGAGAAGGCCGTGAAACCAGTTTGCAATCGTCCGCTCTGCCTTGTCAATGACGAGCCACCAACGCCACCTTCGGACGTTGGGAATTTCATTGGAATGCATCTGCATATCATTATCAACCCAGCTCGCCAGGATTATCCCCCTACGCCCAGATCATCCGAGCACAATCACGTCGACATGTTTCACAACTGAATATAAGCGACGTGCCCTGGTGAGCTGCACTTCACTCGGGACCTCGAGGTTTGTTTGCCTACCTTGCTTCAGGCAGCACTCGCAGTCATCAGCGCCAGGCTTCACAGGCAGCTCCACATCACTTTTACAGGGGGCTCAAGGGCAGGTCTTTACCTACCAGACCAATTATTAGGCAGGGGTGGCTTTTTAACAGCTGCAGGGCTAAGGCTTGTTTGGGGAAGGGGGAGAAGTGGCCTCAGGCAGGGGAAGAGGCTGCAGAGCGAGGGCTGTACTGGGGAAGGAGGGTATCTCAGGATGTGTGTGGGGGCACATGTTGATCTGTGCAATTGGCCTCAAGAAGATGAGGGCTGAGGAGGCTGCCTCCCGTGGAGATGAGGTCAGATGGAGATGTGAGGATGTGTGTGAGAGCGTGAGTGGTGATGTCCCTTGATCTGGCAGTGAGTGAGATGCCAGTGAATGTGTGATGGGCTTGAGTGCGAGAGTTTAGAGTGATGAAATAGTTGCCATACCCTGGCAGCACAGATGAGATCATTCATTCTCTATCTTCATTGGATTGCCAACGTCTCCTGTGCAGCATTGGCACTGACCACCACTGCCACCACCTCCCAAGCTGGAGTGATGAGATCGTGGGAACTCCTCTGGCCAGCGCAGGGGTAGAGGACATCACGGCAGGCCTCCACGGCACCCAGAGGCATTCCAGGGACAAGTCACTGAATCGGGGAAGCTGCAGTCTTCCTGCCTTTTGAGGCCATGTCTTCTGTGCAGCAGCCCTGGGCTGGAAGCACTGAGAGGTGTGCGCGCGGCTGCACTTTAAATATGGTGCACAGCGTGAGGAAGAGGCGAGGTGAGTGTGGTGGGCAAGTGAGAGCCCATCCACCAGCAGAATGGCGTGATTCCCGGGAATGCATGATTAATGAGGCGGGATTGGGACGATAAGACGTGAAAAGCTGCCATTGCGGCCAGTGGGTAAAACATTCTTTTTCCCGCCCGTTACTGCACTTAGTGTGAATCCGGGATGATTCCGCCCATGGTGGGATATTGGACTCATCTTCCCTGGATTACTTGTCCAGTAGTATAACCACTGAACCATCATACCCTCGCTAAGTGTACAGGCATGTAAATACACTCAGGCATACCCTTGGAAGCTGTCTCACATTCCAAGCAGCAGAATATCAGTGCCCAATGCAGAGCCACGCTTCGATCTAAAATGAGGAGGTTTTTTTTCTCTCAGAGGTGTCCTCAGTCTGTTGAATTCTCTTCCCCAGAAAGCACTGAAGGCTGGGTCATTGAATCTATTCAAGGCAGAGTTAGACAAACTTATGATAGTCAAGGGAGTCAAGGGTTATGGGGGGCAGACAAGGAAGTGTTGAGACCACAACCAGGTCAACCATGATCTTATCGAAAAGTGGAGCAGACTCGAAGGGCTGAATGGCCTAGTTCTGCTCCTAAGTCCCAGTCCTGTAACCTATGTTCCTATATTAGAAAGAGACTATGTACTAACGTACAATTATTATCAAGCTCTGACCAAACACTATCTGGAAAACTGACTCCAGTTCTGGGTAACTCACCTCAGAAAGGATATATTGACCTTAGATGGAGTGCAGTGCAGACTCAACAGAACAGTACTGGAGCTAAAAGGGTTAAATTATGGTGACAGTTTGCATAGACTGGGCTTCTTTTCCCTTGTGTACAGAAGATTAATGGGTGGTTCCTTCACGGTGTATGGGTGTTGCTTTTACATGATGGCCACGTGGCAAACTGAAAACTGTCTTGGATTCTCTGCTGACCGGGAGAAACCTAAACCACAGAAGCTTTCTATTGGCTGAAAAGCTGAAAACCAGTGGTAATGGGTGGAGGACCAATGGCGTGGTGACGAAAAATGTTTTTACCCAGCGAGTGGTTAGGATGGGGAATGCGCTGCCTAAGAACGAGATTCAATCATGGCATTCAAAAGGGAATTGGATTATTATCTGAAGAGAAAAAAATGATAGGGCTATAGGGAGAGGGGGAGTGGGACTAGGTGAGGTGCTGTCACAGAGAACGGGCACAGGCAGGACAGGCCTAATGACCTCCTTCTGTGCCTTAACCATTCTATGATTTAATTGAGTTGTTTACAATGATCTAAGGATTTGATAGGGTAGACAGAAAGATAGTATTCCCTCTGGTAGGGGAGTTCAGAACAAGGGGCATAACCTTAAAATTAGTGCTAGGCCATTCAGCAGTGATGTCAAGAAGCGTTTCTTCACACAAAGGGTAGCAGAAATCTGTAACTCTCCCCCCCAAGAAGCTGTTGAGGCTGGAGAGGGAGTGGGGGGAGTTCAATTGAAAATTTCAAAACTGAGATTAATAGATTTGTGGCTGGCAAGGATATTAAGGGTTAGAGAGCAATGCAGGTAGACAGAGTTAATGTACAGATCAGCCATGATCTAATTCAATGGTGAAACTGGCTAAAGGGGCTGAATGGCCTACTCCTGCTTCTACGTAACTACGGTGTAGTTTAAGATTAATCTCAGCCATGATGACCCTTTAAATTTGAGGGGTTCAATTTTGAATACTTTCAGTAATTTATTGCAAGACATTTTAAAATGCAATTGGTTACAGTTCTAAAAGCAGAATATGGCAGATGCTGAATATCTGTAATAAAAATAGAAAGTTCTGGAAAATCTCAGCAGGTCTGGAAGTTCCGAAGGTGAGTCATATTTGACTCAAAACGTTAACCCTGTTTCTCTCTCACAGATGTCACCAGACCTGCTAAGATTTTCCAGCACTTCCTGTTTATATTTTATATCGGTTACCGTTCCATTGCACTGGAGAGGGTGCAGAGGAGATTTACCAGGATGCTGCCTGGGCTGGAGGGTCTGAGCTATGAGGAAAGATTGGATAGACTGGGGTTGTTTTCCTTGGAGCAACGAAGGTTGAGAGGGGACCTGATAGAGATGAATAAGATTATGAGGGGCACAGATGGGGTGGATAGGAAGGCGCTTTTTCCTTTAGTAGAGGGTTAAATAACCAGGGGGCATAGATTTAAGGTAAGAGGTAGAAGGCTAAGAGGGGAGTTGAGGAGAAATATTTTTACCCAGAGGGTGGTGGGAGTCTGGAACTCACTGGGTGGTTGAGTCAGAAACTCATGTAACATTTAAGAAGTATTTAGATATTCATTTGCATTGCCATAGCCTCCAGGGCTATGGGCCAAGCGCTGGAAAATGGGATTAGTGTAGTCAGATCTTTGTTGAACAGTGTGGACACGATGGGCCGATTGGCCTCCTGTGCTGTAGATGTCTATGAGTCAATTGTTTTTCATGTATTAAGACACTCAGCCCCAGTGGCACTGGCCAGAGTTGATTCAGTACTGACCTGTGGAGAGCTTTGAGCATGTAGCTGGGCTGGGGTTCCAGCAAATGTGCTAATTAAGAATGGATGGCAGGACACGCAAAGTACAGCTCTAGTGGGGGTGGGGTGAAATAAGACAAAAAGGGCATAAAAGGTGTAGATTTAAAAATAATGCAAATAGGTGGGAAAAGAAAAATCTATATAAATTATTGGAAAAAACAAAAGGGAGGGGGAAGAAACGGAAAGGGGGTGGGGATGGAGGAGGGAGTTCAAGATCTAAAGTTGTTGAACTCAATATTCAGTCCGGAAGGCTGTAAAGTGCCTAGTCAGAAGATGGGGTGCTGTTCCTCCAGCTTGCGTTGAGCTTCACTGGAACAATGCAGCAAGCCAAGGACAGACATTTGGGCAAGAGAGCAGGGTGGAGTGTTAAAATGGCAAGCGACAGGGAGGTCTGGGTCATTTTTGCGGACAGACCGAAGGTGTTCTGCAAAGCGGTCGCCCAGTCTGCGTTTGGTCTCTCCAAATATGAAGATGCTGCATTGAGGGGAACTGTTAGTGTTGGATTATGACAACAAACTGCTGTATAGGTATCAGCTGTGACTCAGTCAAATAATTTAATTACCTCTGAGTCAGAAGATTGGGGGTTCAAACCCCACACTAATGATGGGAATGCATAACAGGCAGTACTGAGGGAGTGCTGCACTGTTGGAATGCAGTCATTTGGATGAGGTATTAAATCAAGGTCTCGTCTGCCTCTCAGCTGGACCTTAAAGGTCATATTTCAAAGCAAAGCAGGTGAGGTGTCCCTACCAATATTTATCCTTCAACCAACATGACTAAAAGCATATTACCTGATCATTATCCCATTGCTGTGGTCATGTTCTTTGGGAACTAGGCTGACCGATCCTTTGTCCCCTTCACCGTCAGCGCTGACAGCCTGAAGGTGCTGGGGATATGGTTCGGAGGGACTGGGGCATGCGTTAGAAACTGGAAGGAGCGAGTGTCTATGGTGGAAAGAAAACTGGGCATGTGGGAGCGATGCTCCCTATTCATTGTGGGTAAGAACCTGGTCATCAGGTGTGAGGCACTCACGCTATTGCTGTACATGGCACAGGTCTGGCCCATTCCAGACTCCTACGCGATGGCGATCACCCGAGCCATCTTTCGCTTTATCTGGAGGTCGAAAATGGATCGTGTCCACAGGGACGCAATGTACAAGCCTCTAGATAAAGGGGGAAAAAACATGCCCAACTTTGCCCTCATCCTGATGGCCACCTTTGCGTGTGGCTGCATCAAGCTGTGCATAGACCCTTGGTACGCAAACACCAAGTGTCACTACGTGCTGAGGTTTTCCTGTCCCCGGTGTTGCGAATGATGGGTCTGGCCATCATGCCGCAGAACACTCCAAGTAGTTGGACCATGCCGGACCACCTGTCCCTCGTGGAAAAATTTATACCGAGAAACACCTTTGACCATAAGCCCATCAGGCAAAGGTCAGCACGTAATATCTTAGAGGCCCTGCAGGAAAAGGAGAGGATGGATCCTGTGGGATGGTTCCCCGAGCAGGCTGTCCAGTCATTTGGCAGAATGCCTCATCGCCAGAACTTTCCAACAAGCAGCAAGACGTAGCTTGGCTGGTGGTGTGAAAGACCCTCCCCGTCAGATCCTTCCAACACGCCAGGAGTCTCACCCCCTCTGCATGTTGCCCTCAAGATGGCTGTGATGGGGACGAGACAGTTGTTCACCTCCTTGTAGATTGTGCCTTTGCAAAGAAGGTCTGGAGAGAGATGCAGTGCTTTCTGTTAAGGTTCATCCTGAGCAGCATGGTGACACAGGACTCTGTGCTCTACGGGCTGTTCCCAGTAACACACACCGAGACAAACATCAACTGCAGCTGGAGGATCATCAACTCGGTGAAAGACGCTCTTTGGTCTGCCTGAAATTTGTTGGTCTTCCAGCGCAAAGAGTTGTCCCCGACCAAGTGTTACAGACTGGCACATTCCAAGGTCCAGGACTACGTGCTGAGGGACGCAGTAAAGCTTGGGGCAGCCGCCGCAAAGGCGCAATGGGGAAAGGTCACTGCCTAAGACTTTTTTGTCATAGGGCACCTAGGGGCTGGGAAATGTACAGACCCCTCGGGCTGTACAGCTAACAATGAATGTCTGCATTGAATACTAATTGTATTATAATTGTATTGAAGCACCTCAGAGTGCAACATGATGTATGTTGATAACTCCAATACCATTGCACTGTCTGACTTTCTGTAATGACCATATTGAAATGATTGTAATATTCATTGATTGTATTGAAGCACCTCATGATCCATGTGTAAAAGTTGAATCTGATTGCACTTTTTGTGATGGCGATCTAGAAATGTTTTGTAATGTCCTTCCAGATATTTTATGAATAAAGTATATTTTTCAAAAAAAAATGATCCCATTGTTGTTTGTGGGTGCTTGCTATTTGCAAATTGGCTGCTGAGTTTCAACATTTCCAACAGTGACCACACATCAGAAAGTACTTTAACAGCAGTCAAGCACACTGCGATGTTATGTAAATGTAATTTTTTCTTTCAACTTAAGAAAATCACAATTGCAGGGTGTTCCTGTGGAGTCCTGCTAAGTATTTGAGGGTTCACATCAAGCATCAGCTAAACACAATGCCCTGTCGAGAGTTGGGTATTGTACCAGTCAGGAACAGGTTAAATTGGAGAGAACCTTGTCCACTAGAGTAAGTGCAGCACCAACTGAGAAACAAAGCTCAGGCCCATTTCCTGAGCTGGAGTTGGAAAGGGAAAAGCTCAATAGAAAATGCATTCTTAAACAGCAGCAGCTGGTGCGGACAGACTAACACACCCTTCCCACACCCTGTGCAGAGTCAGCAACATAATTGTGCCAGAGGCTTGTGAAGGTGGGATGGTGATGCTGTGTGTCCAGTTCTAACTCTCTTAATGACTGCCTCAGCGTCACTCGGCTCTGTAAAGACACACTCCTAAGGTAATGGCACTGACTGACAGGGTTGCCAACCCTTGTGGATTGTCCTGGAGTCTCCTGAAATTAAAAATGAATGTTCTATGAGCAATCCAGGAGAAGAATCACAGGGACATTTCCTCCTCCTGTTTCACCGTGACCCACTTGTGGCAAGCGGCAAGGGACACAACACTCACATGTGTCTTCTGGTAAACCCATGTGTAGATAGAACAGTTTCTGGAGCACAGAGGATTATGGGTTGTGTACCCACCATTACTGTCTAATTAACATCTGCCGAGAATGAGAGTTGGGGCTGGTTAGCACAAGGCAGACGGTCATGTGATGAAACTACTCAGAATATGGTCCAACTCCAAACAACCTCTGCCACCTGGACAGACAAGGGCATAAGGACATGGGAAATAAAGAAAAGAGTTGACCGTTTGACCCCTCAGACCTGCTCTGCCATTCAATATAATCATGGCTAATCTTCCAACTCAACTCCACTTTTTCACCCACTCAGCCTGTCCCTTGATTCACTGAAAGAACAAAAATCTCTCAATCTCAACCTTGATATACTCAATGATGGAGCATCAACAACCCTCAGGGGCACACAATTCTAAAGAGTCACAATCCTCTGAGTGAAAACATTCTCCTCATCTCAATCCTAAATGATCAACTCCTTAACCTGAGTCCGTGCCCCCCTTGTTTTCCTGATTCCACCACCAGTGGAATCAACCCCTCCATGTCTACCCTGTTAAGCCCCTTCAGAACATTGGACTTTACAAAGGGATCATCAGGAACACCACTACCTCCAAGTTCCCCTCCAAATTGTACACCATCCTGATTTGAAAATAAATCGGCTGGGCTTTTATCGTGGCTGGATTAAATTCCCGGAACCCCCTCCCTGACAGCACAGTGGCAGCACCTTCAACACATGGACTGCAGCGGTTCAAGAAGGTTACTACTGTAGTATAAGGGTCTGGCACATATGGGGTTAACGTGGGACTGAGTACAGCACTGCCCACATGATGATGTAAGGGAACGCATGGCACGCACCCAGGCTCAGTCTAGTGTTGGACCAAGCTGTGTGTACCAGCAAGCATGGAGACGGCTCCAAGTGTGGGCCCTTTACTGTATATAGGTACATAGTTCTTGTAGTTAATAAATACATACAGTTAACCTATTTAAGGCTACGAAGGCTTCATTAAGACCTATTGAACAGTAGCCAACAACCTGCAACAACCACTTCCTTCCCAAGGGCAATTAGGGATAGGCAATAAATGCCAGCCTTGCCAGTGATGCCCACATCTTAAGAATTAACTTCTAACAAGTAATTGCTTTCAGCTTTTCAACCAATAGAAAGCTTCTGTTTTTAAGTTTCTCCCAATCAGCAGAGAAACCAAGGCAGCTTTCAATCAGTCACTTGCTGAATGTATAAGAAGTTATACCCATATCCCATGAATGGATAAATAAAAAACAATGTACAACTACTTGATTTGCTCGCTGCACGTCCATTTAAAGCTTAAAGGTCTGGATGACATTGTATCATTTAAGGAGCAAATGATGTTCCAGCTGCTCTTCTCAAAAGGGAGACCTCATACAATGGCCAAAGAACAGGAGAACATAAGAGATAGGAACAGGAGTAGACCATTCAGCCCCTCGAGCCTGCTCCGCCATTCAATAAGAAAGGTCACGGATGATCTTCTTGTGTTTTGATTTCCACATTCCCATCTACCCCCAATAACCTTTGATTCCCATGCCTAACCAGAATCTATCTACCCCTGCCTTAAAAATATTCAATGACCCCACCTCCACCACCTTCTGAGGCAGAGAGTTCCAAAGTCGCACAACCCTATGAGAGAAAAAAAAACCCCTCAACTCTGTCCTAAAAGGGCGACCCCTAATTTTAAAACAGTGCCCCCTAGTCCTGGACTCACCCACAAGAGGAAACATCCTTTTGACATCCACTTTGTCAAGGCTGTTCAGGATCTTGTATACGTCAATCAAATCACCCCTGGAGGGGTGACCCCAGGGGTCTTGAGGGAGCCCTTTCGTGCCACCTCAAGCTGCCCGCTTTGAACCCGAGTCATTCATCTCTTTGGCAATCACCAGTTGCCGCCTGGTACTGAGGATTCTCAGCATTGCTAACACTGGGTTTCACCATAAAAAACAAATCAGGAAAAATCTTCATAAACATATTCACCATGTTCTTTCTTTTATTCTTTCATGGTGTATGGGTGACTCTGGCAAGACCAACATTTGTTGCTCAATCCTAATTGCCCTTGAACTGTGTGGCTTCCTTGGCCATTTTTAGAGAGCAGTTAAGAGTCAACCACATTACTGTGGGTCTGGAGTTACATGTAGGCCAGACCAGGTAAGGACGGCAGATTTCAGGGCTTTGATGGGCTTTTAAGAAAAAAAGATGGCAGCTGCCATGGTAATCCTTACTGAGGCCAATTTTACTTTCAAGATTTATTAATTGAATTTAAATTCCACCAGTTGCCAAGGTGGGATTTGAACTAAAGTCCCCAGACAATTAGTCTGGGACATACTACTCTAGTGACATTACCATTATACCACCATATCTCCCAAATTTATTGTGCTCATTCCCAGGCTGAGGGTGTCACTGGCAAGGCCAGCATTAATTGCCTATCCTCATTCTTGTTCTAAATGAGTGTCTAGTCCAGCCATTTCAGAGGGCAGTTAAGTGTCAATCATGTTGGTGGGACTGGAGACACATATAGGCCCAGACTGGGTAAGAACACTAGGTTTCCTTCCCTAATTGAGCACTAATGAATCAGATCGGCTTCTGCAACAATCTGACAGGCGTGGTGAGGAGGTGAGTTGAGGGACATGATAGGTAAGTGACTAGATTGGGTTGAAGGATACTGTTACAAGGTGCGTAGGTGGTATTGGGGGGATATGTTAAAAGGGTGGGTGGGTAGGTGAGGATGGGGAATAAAGTCAGGAGGTGGGATTGAGGGATATGGAGAGAAGGTGGGTAGATGGGGTTGAGGGATATAGAGAGGAGCTGGGTAGGCGAGGGGGAGCAATATAGTGGGGAGGTAGGGTTCAGGGATATAGTAAGAAGGTAAGTTGGTGACTAGATAGGGTTGAAGGATATTGAGAGCAGGTTGTTGGTGAGCTTTGACATCTATTAAAAAGGGATGGGTTTGTTATGGTAAAGTTACCATTTCTTATTCTCTAATAAAATCAAAAAGCAGCATCTGATTGTTAAAGGAGGGTGATAGATTCCTTAAAGGGTTAACCTTCCTCCTTTGACGTTTCATGAGAAAATGAGCCAACATCCTGGTTTTATTGCCATGTTACAGGATCCCCGGTTACAGTATCCTAGTTATTGTAAACCCATGAACAATCACGCAGCTGAACTCTAGAGCTGAGCACAATGCACGTTGTCAACACTTGGGACTCACTTTGTTACCTCAAACATCACCAGATGTGTGGCACTTGTGATGACCAAGGCTCAGTGGGTAGCACTTCTTGCCTCTGAATCAGATGGTTGTGGGTTCAAGTCCCACTCTCAGGGATTTGAGCACAAAGTGTAGGCTGGCACTCCAGTGCAGTATGGAGGGAGTGCTGCACTGTTAGAAGTGCTGCCTTTCAGATGAGACATTGAACTGAGGAACCCCCCTTCAGGTTGATGTTACCTGCCGCCAATTCAAAGGTCAGGAGAGTTCTTAATTGAGGTGTGCAAGATTATGAGGGGCCTAGATAGAATAGACAGAAAAGAACCGTTTCCCCCTGCAGAGAGGTAAATGACTAGGGGGCACAGAATTAAGGTGATTGGTCGGAGAATTAGAGGGGACACGAGGAAAAATGTTTTCTCCTATAGGGTGGTGGGTATCTGGAATTTGCTGCCTGGTTTGGTGATTGAGGCTGAAACCCTCAGCTCATTTAAAAGGTACCTGGATCTGCACCTGAAGTGCTGTAACCTGCAAGGCGATGGACCAGGTGCTGGAAGGTGGGATTAGAATGGGCGGCTAGTTTTGTATTTTTTCTTTTTTTGGCCGGCACAGAAACAATGGGCTGAATGGCATCCTTCTGTGCCATAAATTTTCTTTGGGTCTATGGTTCTCCCCAGTGTTCTAAGGCCAATATTTATCCCTCAACCAACATCACTAAAAAAAACAGATGATCTAGTCATTATTATACTATTACACAGCTGTTCGTGGAAGCTTAACTGCCACATTTCCTACATTACAACACTGACGACACTTCAAACATACTTAATCTACTGTAAAGTCTTCTGGGACATCCTGAGGTTCTGCAAGTCTTTCTTTGTTTTCGATTAGGTAAGAGCTCAGTTTGGCCGATTGAGGGTTGTGTGTGCGTCCGTACAATGGAGGCGTTGCACTCTGCTCTAGGATCCAGCTGCGTAATTGTTCACGAGTTTACAATAACTAGGATACTCTAACTGGGACCGGGGATCCTGCAACATGGCAACAAATCCAGGATGTTGGCTCAGTTCTCATTTTCAAGACGCAACGTCAGCGGAAGCAAGTTAACTCTTTAAGGAATCTCTCATCCTCCTTTAACAATGAGATGCTGATGTTGGTTTTGAAATTATCAGGGAACGAGAACAAAAAATGGTAATTTCGCCCCCAACGAGCCCATCCCCTTTCGTAGAGTTCTCAGATCCTCTTCATAAACGCTGGGAACATTCAGGGCAAAGCCAAATGTAATGGGCATCAGTCGAACGTCCCTCAGGAAATTCAACCCCCACTTTTGAGACATTTTTGAGACCAGGTTGCCCCTCCATGATGGCCAATGCTGCTTGGCTACCCTCCAGTTTTGGGCTCCCTCCATTTTATACCCTTTAGCAATCACTGGACACCTCGCAATCAGATTGGGTTGGCATTAGATTATGATGAAGGTTACCAAACACTAGGATGTTAGCGAGATATCCTGTGAGATGGATGTAGCAACTTAAAGCACTTTAAACAACGGGCCAGTTTTATTGCAGTGTCTGTTGAAGTGTCTCCTGATTTGTTTGCGGCCTGCCAAAAATTTCAGTTATTCAATAATTATGTCACGGTGATGTAAAAGATCCTACGACCACTATTCAGGGGAGTTCCAACATTAACCACTACAAAAGCAAACTCTCTGGTCATACACCAAAAGTCTCAAAGTGTTTTACAACCAATAAAATACATTTTGAAGTGTCACTGCTGAAACACAGGAAATGCAACAACCAATTTGCACACAGCAAGACCCCACAAACTGCCAATCTGTTTTTTAGTGATGTTGGTTGAGACCTAAATATTGTGCAGACATCAGGGAAAACTCCCCTGCTCTTCTTCCAGTAGAGCCATGGAATCTTTTCCACCACTTGAGGGCAGATGGGGCCTCGATTTAACGCCTCATCCAAAAGATGGCACCTCTGACAGTTCGGCACTCCTGCAGAACTGCATCAGGAGTATCAGCCTGGATTTTGTGTTAAAGCCTCTGGAGAGGAATTTGAGTCCACATCCTTCTGACCCAGGAGGGGAGAGAGTGCTACCCACTGAGCCACGGCTGGCACCAAATATCCACAACAAAGTTATTCCTCTGGGAGTGGAGACTTCCTGTGATTCATGGTTTCAAACTCGGTGATAGCTGAGATTCAAGTAACTGCACATGTGTAATAAGCTTTGTTCCATCCTAGCATTCCCAGTGAAGCGGTTAGCCGATGGAAAGAAAAAGCTGACAGAAGCTTCCTTCACCCCAGGTCACATTACAGACATCACTTCTCAAGTCAAACTGCTTAAGCATTTTCACTCAGTGTATGATTCAACAGCCACTGGTATTTATATAGTGCCTTTAATGTAGAAAGACGTCACAAACCACTTCTCAGAAATGTTAATCAGAAATTGATACCAAGCCACACAAAGTGACCAAAGGTTTGGTCAAAGAGGTAGGTTTTTTAAGGATGGTCTTAAAGGGGGAGGAGAGAGTTGAAGAGGTTTAGGAAGGGAATTCCAGATCCTAGGGCCCAAGCGACTGAAGACATGGCCACCAACGGGAGCGGTTAAAATCGGAAGATGGACAAGAGGTCTGAATTGGAGGAACGCAGAGATCTTGGAAGGTCATGGGGCTGGAGGAGGTTACAGAGATGAAGAAGGGCTGGGCCACGGAAGGAACTGAACATGGGCTCATCATGGTCTGTGTAGCTCGGTTATACATTGGGGAGTGGTTAATCCATCCATCTTTGTCCTTGTGCTTTCCCTTTGCCTCCGGAGAATCTACAGAGGAGAATACTTTGAACCTGCAAACTGCAGGAGTGTGGTAATGTGCCCCGTACAGTGGCACCCACTATGTCCCGTCCCCCTGCCCAGGGCTTGACAGGTAAAGAAAACAGGACAGAACGGACCAGGATTTTTCAAACATACCCACCCACCTGTGATTTATGCAAGGAAATATTCATCAAAACTTAAAAGGGACTGTGGAAAAAACGTGCCTTTTGTTTAAATTTTAACAATGACTATATTGTTGACTCTTTGACAAATTCTTTGCTTCCTGCACAGCTGTGTGCAGTCATTATTTTGCTGGTCAGGTTTAAAACACTGAAATCCCTCTTGCTCTACACAGCCTGCAGGTGTTCTTCTCAATAGAGCATCCCATGTCACAACACACAGTGTTCCAGTACAGAAAGGAAGACTTGCATTTAGACAGCGCCTTTCACAGCCTCGGGACAACCCAAGGACTTTGTTAAAGTGTCAATAATGCAGTCATTGGTAAAAATTAAACAAGCTTTTGAGGTATAATCACTATTGTAATTTCGGAAATGCGACAGTCAAAATTACAAGCAGCAAACGCCCACGAGCAGCAATGGGGTGATGACCAGATAATCTGCTTTCTTCTGTGGTGTTGATTGAGGAATAAATATTGGCCCACGACACCAGGGGGAACCTCCTGCCCTTTTTTCAAAATAGTGTCATGGGGCCTTTTGAACTCGCCTGACAGGGTCGGTTTAACGTTTCACCAGAAAGACGGCACCTTTGGCAGTGCAGCACTCCCTCAGTACTGCACAGGGAGTGTCATCCAGAATGATGTGCTCAAGTCTCTGGAATAGGGCCGACGGCATAATACTCAGAGCATCTTTAGCCTCACCTTCATAAAAACATAGGGACAGGAGGAGGCCGTACCACCCTTCAATTAGATCGTGGTTAATGTGTACCTTGACTCCAGTTATCTGTCTTAGCTCCCATATCCCTTAATAGCCTTAGCCAACTATGAATCTATCAACAGAAAATGCCGGAATGCTCAGCAGGTCATGCAGCATCTGTGGAGAGAGAGACAGTTAATGGGCATAGCCTTCTGCTGTCTCTGGTGGTGAGCTTGGAAGCAGGAAGGGCATTCAATTAGGCAGGATGGTGATGTAGCTGAACACCGCGCCTGCCCACTTCTGCCAGGATTAGGTTCTGGGTGGGAAGGGCCATAGTTGACCTTCCTGCCCTGCGCCAATTAACCCAGCTGCAGGTGAGCCTGTCATCATGCGGCGTTCACTGCAGCTAAATCCATGTGGCCGGCTGGTCACCTCCAGGGGAAGAGGGGTGGTCCCTCGATCAAAGGCACTCAGTGCCTGATCGAGGGACTTGTCACCAGGAAGGTTGGGGGGGTGAAGGGCAGCACTGAGAGCCACCCCCTGCCCTTGCTGCCACCGCCACCCCCCCTTCCACCCATCTTCCATGAAAATCCCCTCCCCCCCATATTACTTACCCGTGGCCTGAATTGTTCCGTGATACTGATGCCTGTCCTTCCAACAGCAGCCACCGCCCCTCCTGTGGCACTGCTGAGCTCAAGAGCCGCCGGCTTCTGATTGGCCGTCAGCTCTCCTTAGGTGAGACTTCCGCCCACGGGGTCTTGATTGCAGGGGAAGGCCCACCTGCTGACCTCGCCATTGCCTGATTGGCACATGGTTTGATGGGCCTTCCTGAAAAGAGGCAGCGCAGTTCTCTCACTGGCTCTCCAGCTGGCAGGCAAGACACCCGACGCCTCAATCAGATTCCACCCAACATTTCAGGTCGATGACCTCACATCAGAATCGAAGAAAGATCGAAGTGTAATGGGTTTTAAGCCAGTGAAAGGTGGGGGGGGGGGGGGGGGGGGGGGGGGGGGGGAGGGAGTAGGAGGAGCAAAAGGGAAGCCCTGTAATAGGGTGGAGGCCAAGGGAGATTAAATGGCTAAAGGCCTCATGGCAATCCAGCAATTTTTGTTTTTATTTCGGGTTTCCAGCATCCGCAGTATTTTGCTTTTATAAATCTTATCAATCTCATTCTTAAAAGTTTCAACTGAACCCCAACATCCACGTCTTTGGTGGAGAGAGTTCCAGATCTCTATTTTTTTTTATTAAGTTAATATTTCCAGCAAGGAGGTTGTGTTGAGCTTGTGTGGGACGCTGGTGCGACCTTGGCTGGATGGAGTGTTACATCCCGTACTGGGCGCCGCATTTTGGGAAGGATGTGAAGGCATTGGAGGAAGTGCAGGAGATATTCGTGACAATGGTTCCAGGGATGAGGAACTTCAGTGATGGAGATAGATTAGGGAAGTTGGAATTGTTTTCCTTGGAGAAGGGAAGGCTGAGGGGATTAATTAGTATTATGCTGTTGTCTGGAAAGGACGAATGTGCAGGGTTACGGGGAGATGCCAGTTGGTGAATTAGCCGTTTGGCAGAATGGAAATTGAGTATTGCTGAAAAAAAGAGACATGTCAAAGCTGATCAGGACACGGCAAGAAAACCTATATAAGGGGAAAAAACAACAATTTATACTGTATGAGAAAAGAGTGCTGGTTGGCTGACAAATGGGCCCTGATTGGTGGAGGCTTTGCCAGATCGCTTTTTTCAGCAATACTAGGGGAATTGCTCATTTGGAGAGCCAGTTGCAAACACGATGGGCCAAATGGCCCCCTTCTGTGCTGTAAAAATTCTGCTCTAATTTTAAGGTTATACCCCCTTGTTCTGGATACCTTTCCCCAGGGGAAATAGTTTCTGGCTCTACCATGTTGAATACCTTTATCATTTCAATTCTCTTAATTAAATCACCACTTAATCTACTATACTCAGGGGAACACAAGCCTAGCCTATGTAACCAGTCCTCAAAATTTAACCCCTTTAGCCCCATTTTAATTTTGTTGAATCTGTACTTCCCTCCCACCTGCCCAAAGCCAATGTATCCTTCCTGAGGTGCAGGGCCCGGAACTGAATGCAGTCACTCCAGTCATGGTTAGACCGAGGTTCTGTATAATTGAAGAATCGCTTCTCAGTTTTGTACTCCAGATCCCTTTGAGATAAAGGCCACCATTTCATCAGCCTTTCTGATTATTATTTTTTTTTGCTAGCTTTTAGTGCTTTGTATACATGCACACCCAAAACTCCCCACTCCTCCAGAGTTCTCTCATGACTAAGAAATTATTCTGATTTGTTTTTTCTAGGGTCCAAAGTGAATATCATATTTCCTCACATTGAACTCACATTTGTCCTCTCACTTATTCTTATTCTAGTCCCATCTAAATGGTTTACTGTACCTCCTAACATAGTGGCATAAAAACATAAGAACACAAGAATTAGGAGCAGGAGTAGGCCATTCGGCCCCTCAAGCCTGATCCGCCATTCAATAAGATCACAGTTGATCTGATTGTGGCCTCAATTCCACTTTCCTGACTGCCCCCTGTTGGAAGGGTGTTTGTTACAGGACGTTATGTTCTCGGGCTCAGCTGGGATTCAAGGGAGCAGCATCTATGGCGTCAGAACATCGTGGGCTCAAATTCCACTCCAGCAACTTCAGTTAAAATCCAGCCTGGCAGTGCTGCACTGTGGGAGGCACCACTTTCCTTTGCCCACAGTAAAAGATCCCAGGGCCGCTATTTCAAAGCAGAGCCTGGAAGCTCTCCCCCATTGTCCTGGGCCGGTATTTATCCCTCAACCAAGAGCATTGAAAAGGCAGATTATCTGGTCACTGTAACATTGCTGTTTGTGGGATCTTGTTGCGGGCAAATCAGCAGCTGCGTTTCCTACTTCACAACAGTGACCAGGCTTCAAAAGGTACCTCATTAGCTGTAAAGCCCTTTGGGAAATGCTGAGGTCATGTAAAATGCTATAGAAATGCAAGACTATCTGTTTTCTAATAACCTCTTGTGTCAAACTTTATCAAATGCTGTCTGGAAATCTATTGAGACAAAATCCATGTCCACCCTGACCCACCATGTTAGTGTCCTCCTGAAAAATTCAACCATGTTACTCAGACATGACTTACTCTTCACAAATCCAGGCTGACCTTCTTTGATTAGTTCATACTTGTCCAAATGTTGAGTCACTCTGTCTCTGATGACAGATTCCAGTAGCTTCACTATTAATATTAAACCAACTGTCTGTTATTACCTGGGTTCTCCCTCTTTCCTTTCATAAATAATCTCTACGAAGCCAAAACTCGTCCAGTCATACTGCAAGAGATCTGTTCTGGAGATAAACGTCAAAAAGACAGTCAATTTCCACACTGCCTCCAAGAACGAGTCCTTTCTATACAACCACCTGAACAATGGTCAATGGGTTACCAAATAAAAACAGAAAATGCTGGGAAAACTCAGCAGGTCTGACAGCGTCTGTGGAAAGAGAAACCGAGTTGACGTTTCGAGTCTGCACAACTTTTCCTCAGAGCTCTCCAGCACTTTTTTGTTTTTTATTTCATATTTCCAGCATCCGCAATATTTTGCTCCTATCTTAATGGCCAGTGGGTGACCTGGATTACTCAATGGCCCTGCTGATTCACATGCCTCTGATGTAACGTCCCAAGTCAGTTGTAACTGGGATTCAGCGCTGGTACCTCACCTTCGCTTGTCCCAGATGAGACATTAAACTGAGGCCTTGTCTGCCCCCTTTGTTGGATGTAAAAGATCCCATGGTCACTACCTGGAAGAGGAGCAGGGGAAGTTGTTCCATGTTGCCCTGACCAATAATTATCCCTCACTCAACACCACCAAAAACGGAACATCTGGTCTTTTATCGCATTGCTGTTTGCGGGATCTTGCTGTGCGCAGATTGGCTGCTGCATTTCCTACACCACAGCAGTGCCCACACTTCAAAAAGTACTTCATTGGCTGTAAGGCTTTTTGGGGTGAACGGAGGTCATGAAAGACGCTATAGAAAGTTCTATGCTTCTCTATAGCATGAATGTGCTTGGGGGTCTGCAGATTTCCAATCACACCACTACCCACCACCCCCCTCCCTCCCCGACTTCATACCCTGAGTGGACACCCTGCCTTGTAACTGTGCCCGGGGAGTTGACCTTTTCAATGGAGGCAATTGCCAAAATTATTGACAGTAACATGAAGCAGCATTGGGTTCAACTTAGAAATAGTCACTTAACCCAAGGGAAGAGAGTAAGTAAAGAGAAAGAGCTTCAACTGGAAGGAGGGTCAGTGACCAGAGTAAACAGAATCAAGGTAATTGGTAAATGGACTAGACAGAAGATGATTTTACCCAGTGAATTGTGGTGATTTGGAATGTGCTGTCTGAAAGGGTAGCAGAAGTAGATTCAATAGTAACTTTCAAAAGGGAATTGGATAAATACCTGAAGGAGAAAAAGGTTGCAGGACTCTGGGGGAAAGAGCAATGGGTGAGTGGGATTAATTGACCAACTCTTTCAAAGAGCTGGCATTGGCACATAGGGCTGAATGGCCTTTCTCAGCTGTAAGATTCTAAAAAGAGACACCAACAATGGGAGAAGAGAGAAAAACATAAGCTGTGAATGCAGCGATAGCCTGAGCGGATATTCATTCACAGATTTCTGAGGTAGCTCATTGGAAAAAAGCTTGCAAACAAGTTATGAATTGCTGATGGAGGTATTTTTAGTTTCGGCCTTTAGTTTAATGTCCTGTTTATCAAAAATGCTAAAAATAAAATCTATCATAGTTTCAGTCCTAAACTTCCTCTCCTGAGAATGATTCAAACAAGTGAGATCTTCGGAATTGTTTCCAGATATATAGCTGCCACTGCTATTTAATCCTCCTCTATTTGCTTTGCACTAGAACATCAGAGGTGATTCTACCCACTCTGTGCAGTCTCTGTTCCCTCTTGCCCTCCTCTCCCCTCGCCCACCTTAGTTGGCCAGGTCTTTTCACTGATCTATTCCTCCAGTGTCCCTGCCCCATTCTCTGGCCTTGCTTCCTGCTGCCTTACACTGACACCTCCTGTTCCCATGGCCCCTGGGACCCCAGCTAACAGCCTTGGAGCTGAAAGCTGTCACCCGCCCAGCAGGAGTGTTCTCCATTCATCCTCGGGATGTGGGTGTTGTAGGCAAGACCCATATTTATTGCCCTTCCCTCGTTGCCCTCGAGAAGGTGATGGTGGGCTTCCATCTGGAACCCGCTGCAGTGTGCGTGGTGAAGGCGATTCCCATGAGTTAGTACAACTGAGTGGATTGATCAGCCATTTCAGAGGGCAGTTAAGAGTCAAACACATTGCTGTGGCTCTGGGGTCACATACAGGTCCACACTGGGTAAGGGCAGTAGATTTCCTTCCCTAAAGGACATTAGTGAACCAGTTGGATTTTTACAGCAATCCAACAACTTTTGGTCACTTTTACCGTTAATTGTTTCTGGGATCTTGTTGTGCGTAAATTGCCTCCTGCGCTTCCTACATTACAACAGTAACTACACTTCAGAAAGTACTTCCCTGGATGTGGAGCACTTGGAATGTCCTGAGGTTGTGAAAGGTACTATATAAATGCAAAAACTTTCTTTAATTGCTGAAGTCACTTTCCATTCTCATATTTCTGATTTCAGTGTTGTACTAATTATAGTTTTTTTGGGAAATGTTGGACTGTAGCTTTAAGAATAATCCTGTGATATAAGATCAACTGATCTGCGTAAACTAATGCGTTAGCAGCTCGGGGAACCTCGACAGCCAGAGTACTTCGGCGCTAAACCTCACCCAGCGATTGTGAATGTTTAAGTTCGTGAAAAAAACAGAAGATATATTCAGTCGAAATGCCACAGTTTGGCAGAATCGATCCTTTTGAGCCAGCCACAGACAATTGGTCTCAGTATATTGTACACCTTGTGTTCTTCTTTTAAACAAACAAAATCACGGGGGAAGAAAAGAGGAGAGCGATTCTCCTGAGTACTTGCAGGAGCAAGATCTGCAGCTTAACTCAAAGCTTGACAGCCCCCAGTGCCCCAGATTCGAAGACCTTTAGTGAACTGGTGGACCTCGTTAAGGGACATTTTCAACCCAAGCCCTCCGTCACAATGCAGAGGCTTAGGTTCAATTCACGGAATAGAGCCCCAGGTGAGACAATTGTGGTGAAATTAAAGCAACTAATGAAATGTTGTGAATTCAGCGAAACCCTGAATGACATGCTCAGAGATCGTTTAGTAGGTGGCGTGCACGAAGACACTATTCAGTGAAGATTGCTGGTTGAAGTGAATCTTGATTTTAAGAAGGCGTTAGAAATAGCACTGGCGATGGAAAGTGCTGTAAGGGATTCACAAGCAATTCAAGGAGCACGCAATGGCGCCATTCTCCAAATCGGGTGGGAACCGTCAGCCGCAAGTGGCACGAAAAGCCGGGACTCCGTCACGAAGCAGGAAACAGCCGCGAAAAATGAGGGGAAGCAGCTTAGCAACTAAATCGAAAAATAACTTACAGCGACGTGGAAGCAATCAGTCTTCTAGCAGTTGGCAAGTTAAAAAAGTAGAACGTTATTTTTGTCACAGAAGTGGACACATAATAGACAGCGCAAAGCGAGACGTAAACAGGCTTCCAAATAACAAATGAGGTCCAATGAAGTCTATAGTGCAGAAGAGAATAAAGCAGCCAATTCAGGCATTTATTCACTATTCAACATGAAAGGTGGGATGAAAGAGCTGTAAGAGAAGGGAGGTTATGCTGGAATTGTATAAAATGTTGGTTAGGCCACAACTGGAGTACTATGTGCAGTTCTGGTCACCGCATTATAGGAAGGATGTGATTGCACTGGAGATGGTGCAGAGGAGGTTTACCAGGATGTTGCCTGGGCTGGAGGGTCTGAGCTATGAGGAAAGATTGGATAGGCTGGGGTTGTTTTCCTTGGGGTAGAGAAGGTTGAGAGAGGACCTGATAGAGGTGTATAAGCTTATGAGGGGCATAGATAGGATGGATAGGAAGGCACATTTTCCATTAGTAGAGAGGTCAATAACCAGGGGGCATAGATTTAAGGTAAGAGGTAGATGGCTAAGAGGGGAGTTGAGGAGAAATTCTTTCACCCAGAGGGTGGTGGGAGCCTGGAACTCACTGCCTGAAAGGGTGGTTGAGTCAGAAACTGCTCTAACATTTAAGAAGTATTTAGACATTCACTTGCATTGCCATAGCCTCCAGGGCTATGGGCCAAGCATTGGAAAATGGGATTAGTGTAGTCAGATCTCTGTTGACCTGCATGGACACAATAGGCCGAATGACCTCCTTCTGTGCTGTAAACGTCTGTGATTCTATGAGTCTATTTGTTACAGTGCAAGTGAATGGTAAATCATTAAAAATGGAAGTAGACACGGGAACTTCCACCACTGTAATAGGGGAACACGCTTTCAGATATTTAAATAAAGGTGATCAACAATTTAATTTGGAACAAACATCTGCAAAGTTGAAAACGTACACAGGTGAAGAAATCCAAGTGGAAGGTATCACCAAAGCAACTGTTCATTATAGAAACCATTTGGCACATCTACCAGCGATGGTATTGAAAGGCAGATGACCAAGCCTTCTAGGGCGAAATTGGTTGAGGGAAATCAACCTTGATTGGCCAGTGAGATTTCTAAAGGAAGCTGGAAAAGTCCCCGTCTTGAAAAAGGAACAAGGCAAAGTATTGCAGAAAGAGCCTGGAGAGTCCAAGGACCACAAGAGGATGAAAAAGGAGTGTGTAAGGATTTAACAACCTGAAGAAATGAATACTATCTTAAACAACAACATGGAAGCACAGTAGAAGAAACTCAAGGAGACTCTGCTGAATGACAGAGTTCAAGACGAAGTGAGTAACATTCGCAAAGAAAAGGAAAACCTGTTGAAAGACCTTCACGCACTACAAGATTCCCCCAGGTCAAAGTTTGTGCCTCTCGAAACGCACGAAGAAGAACAGGGAGAATTTAACACCTCTCTGAACAAACTGCAGAACCATATGACAGAGAAGACTCAACAATGTTCAAGTGTCCAGGACGAAGTAAACAGATACAAGAAAGAAACAGAAGAGCTGAAGAATCAGCTAAATGAAGTTAAGGAGGTTTTAAAAGCAAAAGTCGTAGAACTCTCCAAGATGCCAGCAAATAATGAAGTCTTGGGAAGCTCAGCTACTGGACTAAAACAAGTTGAGATTGCGTCAGAGAGAAGTCTGGCTGACAGTGAAGTCAAAAAGAAGCCGAGACTAAACTCTGCGGTAAAAAGAATACAAAGATTCAGAATTACTGATGGGACACCATCTTCGGGCAAGACTGAGCCTAATACATCCCAACTTGAAAGGGAAGGTGGAGAAAAGTCAAGGGAACCAAGAAGCGACTCATGATTTGTCGTGAGCGAGAATTTACTGTTGGAGATGAAGTACATGTAAAGAATTTCGGTCGAGGATCGAAGTGGTTACCTGGTAAAGTAAGTTCAGTGACCAGACCATTGTCGTACCATGTGGGAGCAGAGGAGCGGATCACCCATAAGCATATGGATCATTTAAGAAAAAGAGAGATCACTCAACAAGATATTGTTCCACCTGTAACCATTACAGAACCAGTAATTCCTATTGAAGTTGTTCAACCAAGGACAAACATGCCTGATGCCTCTGTCGGAGTGGAAGACCCTGAACTGCATGTGCCTAATGAGGTGCCTGATGTTAATGTGGTTCCAGAAAATGTGTTTCCTACAAAAGGATCGGAAGTCGTGGAGCTGCGACATTCCACACGGATCAGGAAACCACCTGAAAAACTGAACTTGTAATTTCCTGACCTTTGTAAATATTCTAATGTCATGAGATAAATATCCTTGTAAATACAAAATGTACAGAAAAGTTAAAGGGGGAGGACTGTAGTAATTTAGTTTTTGGGAAATGTTGGACTGTAGCTTTAAGAATAATCCTGTGATGTAAGGTCACATGATCTGTGTAAACCAATGTGTTAGCAGCGCGGGGAACCTGTACAGCCAGAGTACTTCTTTCGTTAAGGAGTTCCATGCGTACACAACTGCTGCTGCCATGTAAATAAAACCAAATGTCCCCACTAAGAAAAGTTGTCTCAAGATCAACTCTATCACAACTGTGACAATGAAAGAATGTACTGCATTGACAGTCGAGGCAGTACTTCTCTATTTCCAATACAGTGGAGTCAGCGAGGACAACTCTATCAGGCATCACCCTGGGGAAATACAACCTATGCAAAGTCCCAAATCAAATGCCTCTCTAATCTCCAGACTGGATTATTCCAATGCTCTCCTGGCCAGCCTCCCACGGTCTATAAACTTCAGTTCACCCAGAACTCTGCTGCCTGTACCCAACTCACACCAGACCCCATTCACCCATCACACCTGTGCTCACTGACTTACATTGCCTCCGGGTCCAAGAATGCCTTCATTTTAATATTCTCATTCCTTTTAAATCCCTCCATAGCCTCATCCCTCTGTTTATCTGTAATCTCCGCAGGCCCTACAATCCTGCAAGAACTCTGTACATTTCCAATTCTGGCCTCTTGCATATCCCTGACTCTAATCACAGGTCTATGGGAAGAGCGGGCCAGTGGGATTAATTTGGAATTCATGCAGGGCTATGAGGAGAGAGCGGAGAAATGGGATTCATTTGGGACTGATGCAAGGCTATGAGGAGAGAGTGGGGCAATGGGATTAGTTTGGAATTGATGAAGGGCTACGAGGAGAGAATGGAGCAGTGGGATTAGTTTGGGATTGATGCAGGGCTATGGGGAGAGAGTTTGGCAGTGAGATTAGTTTGGGATTGATACAGGGCTATGGGGAGAGAGCGAGACAGTAGGGTTAGTTTGGGATTGATGCAAGTATATGAGGAGAGAGTGGGGTAATGGGATTAGTTTGGAATTGATGAAGGGCTACGAGGAGAGAATGGAGCAGTGGGATTAGTTTGGAATTGGTGCAGGGCTATGAGGAGAGAGTGAAGCGATTAGATTAGTTTGGGATTGATGCAGGGCTATAGGGAGAGAGCAGGGCAGTGGAATTAATTTGGGGTTGATACAGGACTATGGGGAGACAGTGGGGCAGTAGGATTAGTTTAGGATTGATTCAGGGCTATATGGAGAGAATGGGGCAGTAGTATTAGTTTTGGATTGGGATTGATACAGGGCTATATGGAGAGAGTGGGGCAGTAGGATTGGTTTGGGATTGATTCAGGGCTATATGGAGAGAGTGGGGCAGTAGGATTGGTTTGGGATTGATACAGGGCTGTATGGAGAGAGTGGGGCAGTAGGATTAGTTTGGGATTGATACAGGGCTATATGGAGAGAGTGGGGCAGTAGGATTAGTTTGGGATTGATACAGGGCTATATGGAGAGAGTGGGGCAGTAGGATTGGTTTGGGATTGATTCAGTGCTATATGGAGAGAGTGGGGCAGTAGGATTAGTTTGGGATTGATACAGGGCTTATATGGAGAGAGTGGGGCAGTAGGATTGGTTTGGGATTGATTCAGGGCTATATGGAGAGAGTGGGGTAGTAGGATAGTTTGGGATTGATACAGGGCTATATGGAGAGAGTGGGGCAGTAGGATTGGTTTGGGATTGATTCAGTGCTATATGGAGAGAGTGGGGCAGTAGGATTAGTTTGGGATTGATACAGGGCTTATATGGAGAGAGTGGGGCAGTAGGATTGGTTTGGGATTGATTCAGGGCTATATGGAGAGAGTGGGGTAGTAGGATAGTTTGGGATTGATACAGGGCTATATGGAGAGAGTGGGGCAGTAGGATTGGTTTGGGATTGATACAGGGCTATGAGAGAACAGGGCAGTCAGAGCAACAGCGGGAGCAGAGCGGAGTGAACCCTGGGGGTGAATGGAACCAGCGGAACTTCTCAATAAAAGCCCAAGGGTTGAGGCCCAGATCGAGCCAGTTGGAGCAGCTGCTAGTCCCAACAGGAACTCCGCCAGAATTCGCAAAGGCTGATAAAAGTGACATCAGTGCAAAGCAGAGAGCTGATTGGTAGGTAGTGGGTAAGTTGTTTTTCTGCACTTTAAAGCTTTTAAGGAAAGGTAAGGGTTCTAGCTTTTTTTTTAACGAAGGAAACTTAAATAATTTTCCACTGGGCATAAATTTAGGGTAAGAGTATTTTAACTAAAGGATAGCAGGGGAGCTTTATCCCATCTCTTGCATGGCCTGCAGTATGTGGGAAGTCTTAGACGCTCCTGGCAGTCTGGTGACCACATGTGCAGGAAGTGCCACCAGTTTGACCAGCTCGAGCGCCGGGTATCAGAGCTTGAGGGTTGGCTGGAGGCACAGCGATGTATCCGCGAGGCTGAGGGTTACATGGATAGCACGGTTTTAGCCGTGGTCACCCCGCAACCTAAGGAAGTGCAGTCAGAGAAGGAATGGTTGACCACCAGTCAGAAGACGGGAGGTAGTCAGGAAAGCCCCAGAGAGTATCTCATTCAAGAACAGTTTATCTGTGTTGGAAAACAGTGAGAGTGACAGTTTCTCTGGACAGTGCAGCCAGAGCTCAGCTGCACAAGAGGGGAGGAGAAAGAGAGGAAGAGCAAGACTGGCAGGCGACTCAATAATGCAGGGTACAGACAGGCGTTTCTGCGGCTGCAGACGTGACTCCAGGATGGTATGTTCCCTCCCTGGGGCGGGGGTCAAGGATGTCCCTGAATGGCTGCAGGGCATTCTGAAGGGGGAAGGCGAACAGTCAGAGATCACGATTCACACTGGCACCGACTCTGTAGGTAGAAAGAGGGATGAGGTCCTGAAACAAGAATTTAGGGAGCTAGGGAGCAGATTGAAAAGCAGGACCTCAAAGGTTGTAAACTCTGGATTACTCTCGGTGCCACGTGCTAGTGAGCAGAGGAATGGACGGATAGAGCAGATGAATGCGTGGCTGAAGAGTTGATGCAGGAGGGAGGCCTTTATATTCCTGGATCACTGGGTCCATTTCTGGGGAAGGTGGGACCTGTACAAGTCCGATGGGTTGCACCTGAACCGGAACCGGACCAATATCCTTGCGGTGGGGGGGGGGGGGGGGGGTTGATACTGCTGTTGGTGGGGGTTTCACTAATTTGGCAGGGGTATGGGATACAGAGTGGAGGTTTAGTATGGGGTGATGCACAGACAAGTAAAGAAGAAAAACCAAGTCAGTCTGGAAGGCAAAGCGTATATAGTCAAGTTAAGGCACAAGGGAGCATGGCGAGGCTGGATGGCATTTATTTTAATGCAAGGATTCTTGTGAGTGAGGCAGATGAGTTCAGGGTGTTGATTAACACATGGAGATATGATATAATTGCTCTCACGGAGACATGGTTGAGTGGACTGGGAGCAGCTACTTGTAGGAAAGTCTACATCAGAGCAGTAGGAGTCATTCAAAAAGGAAATAGTGTGATTGCAGGACCAACAAGTCCAGAGAACCCTGAAGGTCGAGGAATGTACAGAATTGGAGAAGGAACAAAAGGGAAGTTTATGGTAGATACCGAGTGCTCAAAACTGCAGAAGCCCTAGAGGAATATAGAAAGTGCAGGGGGGTTACTTAAAAAAGAAATTAGGAGAACGAAGAGGGGGCATGAAAAAACACTGGCAGATAAAATAAAGGAAAATCCAAAGGCATTTTATAAGTATATTAGGGGCAAGAGGATGACCAGGGAAGGAGTAGGGCCCATTAGGGACCAAAGCGGCAATCTGTGTGAGGAGCCGGAAGGTGCAGGTGAGCTCTTAAATGAGTACTTTGCATCTGTATTCACTATAAAGAAGGATGATGTAGGTATAAAAATCAGGGAGGGGGACTGTGATATACTTGAACAAATTAGATTGAGAGGGAGGAGGTATTAGCAGTATTAGCAGGCTTAAAACTGGATAAATCCCCAGGCCCAGATGAGAGGTATCCCAGGCTGCTGTGGGAGGCAAGGGAGGAGATTGCAGGGGCGCTGACATTAATTTTCAAATCCTCTCTAGCCACAGGAGAGGTGCCAGAGGATTGAAGGATGGCTAATATGGTACCATTCTTCAAGAAGGGTGGTAGGGATAAACCAGGGAGCAATAGGCCAGTGAGTCTAACATCAGTGGTAAGGAAACTTTTGGAAAAAATTCTGAAGGACAGGATTAATCTCCACTTGGAGAGGCAAGGGTTAATCAAAGATAGTCAGCATGGCTTTGTCAGGGGGAGATCATGTCTAATAAACTTAATTCAATTTTTCAAGGAGATGACTAGTTGTGTAGATGAGGGTAGTGCAGTTGATGTAGCCTACATGGACTTCAGTGAGGCTTTTGGCAAGGTATTGCATGGGAAACTGGTCAAGAAAGTAAGAACCCATGGGATCCAGGGCAATTTGGCAAATTGGATCCAAAATTGACTTAGTGGCAGGAGGAAGAGGGTGATGGTCAAAGGTTGTTTCTGTGACTGGAAGCCTGTGTCCAGTGGCATACTGCAAGGTTTGGTGTTGGGTCCCTTGCTGTGTGTAGTGTAGTGTAGATCTAACATGAATGTAGGAGGTATGATCAGTAAGTTCGCAGATGTCACAAAAATTGGTGGAGTATTGTATGCAATTCTGGTCGCCACACTATAGGAAGGATGTGATTGCACTGGAGAGGGTGCAGAGGAGATTCACCAGGATGTTGCCTGGGCTGGAGTGTTTCAGCTATGGAGAGAGACTAAAAACAAAAAGCTAAAAGCTACTGCGGATGCTGGAAATCCAAAACAAAAACAGAATTACCTGGAAAAACTCAGCAAGTCTGGCAGCATCGGCAGAGAAGAAATCAGTTAACGTTTCGAGCCTTCATGGCCCTTCGGCAGAACTGGAACAACCTGGCTCCAGTTCTGCCGAAGGGCCATGAAGGCTCGAAACGTTAACTGATTTCTTCTCCGCCGATGCTGCCAGGCTTGCTGAGTTTTTCCAGGTAATTCTGTTTTTGTTTTGGAGAGAGACTAGATAGGCTGGGGTTGTTTTACTTAAAGCAGAGAAGGCTTAGGGGGGACCTGATTGAGGTGTACAAAATTATGAGGGGCTTAGAAAAGGTAGATAGGAAGAAACTTTTCCTCTTAGTGGAGGGGTCAATAACCAGGGGGCATAGATTTAAGGGAATAGGCAGGAGGTTTAGAGGGAATTTGAGGAAAAAAATTTTCACCCAGTTGGAATCTGGAACTCACTGCCTGAGGGGGTGGTAGAGGCAGGAACCCTCACAGGACTTAAGAAATATTTAGATGAACACTTGAAATGCCATAGCATACAAGACTACGGGCCAAGTGTAGGAAAATGGGATTAGAATAGATTGGGGCTTGATGGCCGGCGTGGTCGTGATGGGCCGAAGGGCCTCTTTTCATGCTGTAAAACTCCGTGACTCTCTATGACTCAGTGGGGTTAGTTTGGGATTGATGCAGGGCCATGGAGAGAGTGCAGGGCAGTGGCATTAGTTTAGGATTGATGCAGGGCCATGGGGAGAGAGCGGGGAAGTGAGATTAGTTTGGGATTGATACTATTGTCCTTTTAGGGAAAGAAACATGCCATCCTCACTTGTTCAGGGCCTACATGTGACTCCAGTCCTCCAGCAAAAACGTTGACTTTTAACTGCCCTCCGAAGTGTATCAAACACACCACATAAGGTGGTTCAAGAAAGCCCACCATCACCTTCTCAGGGAAACTAGGAGATGGGTGATATAACCTGTCGGCCCGGTCAACGACACCCACATCCCAAGATTGAAAAGTATTGGAATAAGTTCTGTGCTGGGAACTAAGTGACACAGAAAGCCAACTGAGCATTCTCCAGGGAATACTCCTGCCGATGGATCAAGTGTTGCTAAAGAAACAGGATCAGGAGTCGGAAGCTTTTGGCTGAGTTTTCAGCCCAGCCTAAAGGAAGTCAGAGCCGGGGCTCAATCGCCGAGCTGGGACTTGGCTGGCCAATGTTAACACAACAGGCCTGTTTCCTGTGTCAAGGCCAAATAAAGCTCAACTTCCTGCTCTGTGTTCCTTTGAAAGGAGCAGAGTGTGCACAAAAAATGAATTCTCTCAGCTTTCCACACACCAACGGTGCAGTTTAACCCTTCCAGACTAGAATTTCCTCTAAGCTCTTGATGGATTGCACCTGTAGGGCAACTTCCCCCCAGATTTGGAGAACAGTCACAGCCCTCGGCCCATCCCTGGCTGAAGAGCCTAGGAACCGGGTGGAAACAATCAGAGGATACGACTAGCAGTGGTGGGGAATACTGGAATGGGTTTGGCTGTTGGTTCTATTACAGTTGGTGGCACCGTCCAGGCTTTAGTATGTCTTCCACTTGTGGGGAAAGTCCAACGTTAATTAATTAAGATAAGATGGCCACTGCTAAATGAATTCAGGAGAAACTTCTATCCCTGGAGAGTGGTAAGGATATGGAACTCTCTACCACAGAGAGTGGTTGAAGTGAATAATATAATGCATGTGTCGAGGTTGGGTAGACACATGAGGGAGAAAGGAGTATGCTGACAGGGTCAGGAGTGTTCACTAAGTGGCTGCAGGCCGTGTGCAGCCTACACGTGTCTTTCCTGCAGCTCTTACTACATCTCCCAGGCTGTTTTTTTTGTACTGTGTCAGGATTGGAGTCACAGGTTCCTCCTCCTTCAAGGCAGCAATGATAAGTGTGGAGTGGAGATTCTAGTGGGACAGTCCTAGGCTTAGCTCCGAGGTCCCCTGACAGGCGCGTGCACTATTTTTTTCCTGGGGTAGTTTGGAGGATGTGTTCTATGGAAATTCATTCCGAATCCCCATCACTGCCTCCAGCAGTTTCTGCAAAACCATGGTGATAAAAAACATCGCTCCCTAGCCCCCACTCTCAGAACCATCCCCCAACACCGCACCCCCCCCCCCAACCTCACAACTCTTGCCACCCACCCCTCGCATCTCTTTCCTTCCCTTCCTTCCCCCGACCCTCAGATCAACATTTTTCAATATCCCAATTAGCCCTAAATATTTTCTCAGTGGATACCACTGGGCTGGGGGAAGCAGGGAGGAAGGAAGGTTTACGTGGAAGATGGATCAAATCAGGTTGAATGGTCTGTTTCTGTGCTGTACGGTCTCTATAATCCAAATACAAGAGCAGGGAGCAAATCTGGGAATCAGCTGGTCTGTAAGATTCACTTCCACATTGTCAGTGAAAAGGATCCCATCTCTAAATCAACTGTAAACTTTCAGTTCCTTCCTTATCTTTATCCTTCTCACACTTCCCCTTTTCTGTGTGGCGTCCTGCACTGGAGTCACTTGCATTTATATAGCACCTTTCACATTCTCCACGCTTCACAGCCAATGAAGTAACCTTTGACGTGTAGTTACTGTTTTAATGTAGGAAACGCGGCAGCTAATTAGTGCACAGTGGGAGCCCACAGAGAGCGTTAAGAAGAATGATTGGTAAATCTGTCGGGTTGAGGGGTAAATTTTGGCCATGACAGCAGGGAGTCCTCCCCTGCTCTTCTACAAAAAAATGCAGCGGGACCTTTTACGCCCTTTTATGCCTGGGTGCAGAGGTGGCACCTCCGGCAGCGCAGCGCTCCCTCAGCCCTGCACTGAGTGTCGGCCCCGACCTTGTGCTCAGGTCTCTGGAATGGGAATTGAACACACACTCTTCTAACTCGAACATTACAGTGTGACCCACTGATCACGGCTGACCAGAGGTACTATGTAGGGCAGGATTTTATTCACTGAGGGTGGGAAAGCAGCCGGTCGTTTAAAACCTTGCCCTCAGATCAGTGTGCTGGCTTCCCAACACAAAACTGACACAATGGGAGCCGGAAGAAGCAACCCCACCCACGCTGCGCGAATGTGCACTTAAGCCCATTAACAAGCTTGTTGTCAGCTCATTAATGGGCCAGTTTTGTATTTTCTTTCCAAGGTGCAGGTTTGAGGCTCCTGTTGAACCACGACAGGAAAGAGGACGCAGTGTAACAGCAGAGAGTGAGCTGGAATGGTGGGGCAGGGGCACGAGAGAAGGCCAGAGAAAATCCCCATTCACAGGCAACCGGTTGTGCTCAGCGAGTTTAATGATCTTTCATATTTCTGCACTCTTGACCAGGCCATTTTGGGGGAGTGGAGATTGTGGGGAGGGGGGTGGGGGTTGGGAATAGAGGGGTGGCAATGGGTCTTTCTGCTAACACAAGTTCATGACGCAGGGAGGGGGATTGAGGAAAGACTTCACATTCTATTGCCAATGAAGGAAAGGCATTAGCAGGAATGGCATCAAGCTTTGCCACACTTGCTCCAACCAGCAATGTAGCATTTGCTGGACCCCTGGACGAAGGAATGGGGGCAGAGGGTCATGAAGGCTCCAGACTCTCCACATGCACAATCCCCACCAGCTCATGCCATCGCTCTGCCAACCCTCACTTCACATTCCGCGGAGTTTCACCAACATGCAGCCTTCCATCTCATAGGACGATGGTTTGCATTATGGTGGTCAACCCTGTGTTAATCCAACATGAAATGGAAACACACAAATCAGCGTTAGTGCAACAACTTTCCCGACGATCAATCACTCAACATTTCTCGATTATTTGCATTGGAGACACCCAAGTGACCCGCAAAGTGGCATGCCCAGCATGGTGGCCTGCACTCATGGTCACACCTACCAGGTGCCTCCAGCTGTGGCTGAGGATAAGGAGGAAACAGTCTGGTCACTAGCACCTCTCTGGGTTTGAGATGCCCGTGGCAGTCTCCCTGGACAGGAGGTGCCAGGGTGGGGGTAGAGGAGGGATGCTGGGTGGTGTTTGGGGAAGTCACCTCCAAAGACTACTGCACTGGCAGCACAGAAGTGGCAGCCTCTGTCACAGGATATGACTATACAGATGTTTCACCCATCGGAGGGGCCTGGGGAGTATGATTGACGATGACAAAGCCATTTGAGGGGTGGCTCCCTGCCGTTATCACCACCCACCACCCCCCACCCCCCACCCCCTCCCCAGCCCCCTGATAACACCCTTGATCACTGAAGGGAACCATCAGCTGGGGCACAATTGGCATCTATTCCATGCTTTGTTGTGCCATTTGCAACACTGACCAGTCAATGCTACAGACTGCAGCATGCATTCCGTGCATGTTAGTGTGCTGTGTCTGCATCCAGGGATGTCCCATATGGCTCTCCATGAGTTTGGCCACTCACCAACGCAGGAGCTCATACACTCTTATCCCATGGCTCCGCAGTGTCTCAGGTAACTCTGACACGTCAGCACAAATTGCACACTGATTCGCCAGATAGAGCCACCTGTTTCGGGACTTTCGAGGCCCTGTATCTCCACCCAGCGGAGCAGGGCCAAGCCTGTCCTCTGTCCTCCAAGTGGGGGCTGGCCACAGCTGACACTTCCTCCCCCAAATCCTGCAGCTCTCATGTGAGTTGTATTTCACCCTGTGCCACCCAACACGCCAGGACCCCCTGCTGTGTTAGGTGGAGGGTGCACAGGAACAATGTGACGATGCAGGCTTTGAGGTGTCTTCATCTTCCTCTGACTCCTCAGGAACTTGTCGTCTTTGGGTGGCCTCCTGTCGCTGCTGTGGTTGGTCCTGTGGGAGATATCAGAGAAGGTGGTGTCGAGAGACCTTGGACATTCAACAGTTGCTCACACCACTAAGAACAATAAATGTGCCTGGGCAGGATGAACAATGCCATGCGTCCCCCGAACGTGGAGATATTGAGATGTTTTATCCTGAACACAGCAGAACCCCGTCTCTCCATTCCCAGTGTCCCTGGCCAGGTCAAGGGACAGGTCCTCAAAGTGCATCAGCAGCGCAGCTGTATCAGACTGCCATCCCCATGTGCCCTCTCATTCTCCCTGGCATTCAACTCCTGTTTCACCTGCAAGGTGAAGAAAGATGCAGTCAGGACAATGCGTCTGTCCTGCAGTACGAGCGGCTTTTTATTCACATACACTGCTGCAGTCTGCACTCCAGCCTCCTGTCCAACAGCACCAGGGTTCCGGTCATGGAGATTGCTGAGCATATGTCCCTCCCATGGTCAGGAGACCCTATGCCCCTTCAGGATGCCCCCTTCCTATCCATTCTGGTGATTGCTGAACATGATTCACGCCACCAGGGTTCATCTTTGCACTCACCTTGCCAGACCTGACAAGGAGATTGACATATTTCCGGCACCACACTCCTCCTCTTCACCATTCCTCTGTTACTGACCTTGCTGGTTACCTCCAGCCATTTCCTCTTGGTCAGCCTGTTTGGCTTTCTGTTGCCAATGGCAAGGAACAAGGATGTTTCTGTGCTTAGCTACTGGCTCCAGCAGAACCTCCAATGAGGTGTCCGTAAAACAGGGGCAGGGGGGCGGGGGCAGGGTGCCCGCCCTGGGAGGAGGGTCTTCCTTTCTCACTGCCCTCTGCTCTGCTCTTCCTTCCATTCCTTGTGTGAATGGCCACCTCAGCAATGGCGGCCACCTCAGCAATGGCAGCCACCCGCCCTTTAAATCGGGCCCACCATTCTCTATGACCCACTTTCTTCCCACTCCTGCTGCCACTAATAGGGCACTTCAAATGGGGGATCTAGGCCAATTAGCAGCTTTGCATACCAAACTTGCAACCCATGCGCATTGCCAACGCAGTGCGGGATCGGGACCTGGAAGTGACAGGCCCTGACCCCGGAATGGAAGACCTGCCCTATGATTCTCTCACCATGACCGCTCTCGACTCCCCCACTCTCTCTAAGTTGTCCAATATCCCGCAATGGATGAGATAAAATTTTCTCCAATTGGGAAGACCGAAGCCATTGTCTTCAGTCCCCGTTCCAAACTCTATTCCCTGTCTACAAACTCCAACCTTTTTCCTGGCAACTGCCCGATGCTGAATCGGACTTGGTGTCACATTTAATTCCAAGATGAGCTTCCGACCATACATCCATGGCATCACTAACTGCCTACTTCCACCTCTGTAATATCACCTGACTTTACCCTCGTCTCAGCTCATCTGCTGCTGAAGCCCTCATCCATGCTTCCAATGCCTCTAGACTTGACTATTCCAACACATCCCTGGCTGGTCTCCCACATCCTACCATCCTCTAAATTTGAGGTCATCCATGTCCTAATGCCCAGCAATTCCCGTTCCCCTATCACCCGTGTGCTCGCTGACCTACACTGGCTCCTGGTCAAGCGATGTCTTGATTTTAAAATTCTCATCTTTGCTATCAAGTCCCTCCAGGGTCTTGCCCCTCCCGATCCCTGCAATCTCCTCCAGCCCCTCAACCCTGGGAGCTCTCTGTACTCCTCGTATTCTGGCCTTTTGCGTATCCCTGATTTTAATTGTTCCACCCTCGGCAGCAATGCCTTCAGTTACTTGAGTCCTAAACTCTGGAATTCCCTCCCTAAACCTATCCACATTGCTGCCTCTCTATAAACCTTTAAAAATGCGAACGTACGAATTAGGAGCAGGAGTAGGCCATTTGGCCTTGGGGCCTGCTGTGTCACTCAATAAGATCGTGGCTGATCTGATTGTGGCCTCAACTCCACATTCTACAGACCCCCAATAACCTTTGGCTCCCTTGTTCATCAAGAATCCATCTACCTCCGCCTTAAAAATATTCAATGGCCCTGACTCCACCGCTCTCTGGGGAAGAGCGTTCCAAAGACTCACGGCCCTCTGAGAGAAAAATATTCTTCTCATTTCCTCAAATGCTCTATAAGGCCTACCTCTTTGACCAAGTTTTTGATCACCTGTCTTAATATCTCTTTATGTGACTCAGTGTTTTATTCTATAAAACTCCTCTGAAGTGCATTGGGATGTTCTGTTACATTAAAGGTGCTATATAAATACAAGTTGTTGTTGTTTGTTCAGTGGTGTTTTTTTTTCAATCGGATTGCTTTTTGGTTCAGATTTGTGATAGCTCATTTCATTCTGTCTTTTTCTCGCCTTCTCTCCGTTGCATTCAATTCATCGCAATTGGTTCTCAGCCGAGGCCTGGTTTCCATTCCCCTTGACCAGCGAGCTGCCTCTCCTTCCTCCTCAGATTCCAACAGGAGTGTTTGTTTTATTTTTTTTTTGCATTTGGCTCCGGTCTAACCCATGTCCTGTTGCAGGAAGCTCCAATTCCCAACAGGCTCCGTGTGCCGGAGGACACATTTCCCAGCCTGGCCACTCTGAGATAGCCGGAGCTCGCCGAGGCCCCCTTCTTTCCTTACTCCGTGGAAATCTCCGGCTGGGAAACATTGAAGACCTGGACAACCTGATAACAGATAAGCGTTTTCCCGTCCAGACAGAGGCTGCCCACTTTGCCCAGAATGAAAAAAAAAACGGTAAAAACTGGGAAATAAGGATGCTGGTCTGAACTGGTCTTGTATACCTCAAAAACGGCACACCAGTAAAATCAGCTTATTTTTCACCTCGTTTCTACTTCTCTTCAGTTCCGATGAAGAGTCATACGGACTCGAAACGTTAACTCTGTCTTCCTCTCCACAGATGCTGTCGGACCTGCTGAGCTTTTCCAGCTATTTTTGTTTTTGCTGTGGGAAATAAGAGTACTGGTCCGAACTGTCTTTTCCTATTGGGTGGGTGGATGTAAAAGACCCCACAGTCACTATTTCGGAGGAAGAGCTTGAGAGTTCTCCGTGGTATCCTGGAGCCAATGTTTTAGCCCTCAGTCAACATCACTAAAATTACAGATGATCTGGCCATTACCTCATTGCTATTTATGAGATCTTGCTGTGCACAAATTGGCTGTCACGCTTCCTACATGGCAACAGTGACTTACTCTTCAGAAGTACTTCATTGGCTGTAAAGTGTTTGAGGCTGGCCCAAGGATGTGAACGGCGCTATAGAAATGCAAGTCTTTCTTTCTTGCTTTAATGGTTCCAGAGGCACTGTCAATGGATTCTTTAAGGCCTGGAAAGCTACAACTTACAAAACTCCAACTAGTCTCTGCTGCTACTACTACCTAAACCCACAAAGGTGCTGAAGCCACAGACATGTCCAGACAGATCAGCCATGGCTTTAGTCTCGCGGCTGTGATTCACTGACTCTTCCTTAACTCTCCAGCCACTTGTTTGCTAGCAGTTTGTGGGAAATGCCCTATCTAAAAGGGTGGTGGAAGCAGACCCAATAGTAACTTTCAAAAGGGAATTGGATAAATATTCAAAGAAGGAAAATTTACAGGGTTTTGGAAGAAAGAGCAGGACTAATTGGATAGCTCTTTCAAAGGGCCAGCACAGACCATAAGACCATAAGACACAGGAGCAGAAATTAGGCCATTCGGCCCATCGAGTGTGCTCCACCATTCAATCATGGCTGATAAGTTTCTCAACCCCATTCTCCCGTCTTCTCCCTGTAACCTTTGATCCCCTTACCAATCAAGAACCTATCTATCTCGGTCTTAAATACACTCAATGACCTGGCCTCCACAGCCTTCTGTGGCAATGAATTCCATAGTTTCACCACTCTCTGGCTAAAGAAGTTTCTCCTCATCTCTGTTCTAAAAGGTCTTCCCTTTACTCTGAAGCTGTGCCCTCGGGTCCTAGTCTCTCCTATTAATGGAAACATCTTCTCCACATCCACTCTATCCAGGCCTTTCAGTATTCTGTAAGTTTCAATCAGATCCCTCCTCATCCTTCTAAACTCCATCGAGTATAGACTCAGAGTCCTCAAACGTTCCTCATATGTTAAGCCTTTCATTCCTGGGATTGTTCTCGTGAACCTCCTCTGGACCCTCTCCAGGGCCAGCACATCCTTCCTGAGATACGGGGCCCATAATTGCTAACAATATTCTAAATGTGGTCTGACCAGAACCTTATAAAGTCTCAGCAGCACATCCCTGTTTTTATATTCTAGTCCTCTCGAAATAAATGCCAACATTGCATTTGCCTTCCTAATTACTGACTCAACCTGCAAGTTAACCTTAAGAGAATGCTGGACGAGGACTCCCAGGTCCCTTTGCACTCCAGGTTTCTGAATTCTCTCCCCATTTAGAAATAGTCTATGCCTTTATCCTTCCTACTAAAGTGCATGACCTCACACTTGCCCACGTTGTATTCCATCTGCCACTTCTTTGCCCATTCTCCTAACCTGTCCAAATCCTTCTGCAGCCTCCCTGCCTCCTTAATACTACCTGTCCCTCCACCTATCTTTGTATCATCTGCAAACTTAGCCAGGATGCCCTCAGTTCCTTCATCTAGATCATTAATGTATAAAGTGAAAAGTTGTGGTCCCAACTCTGACCCCTGCGGAACTCCAATAGCCTCCGGCCGCCATCCTGAGAAGGACCCCCTTATCCCCACTCTCTGCTTCTTGCCAGACAGCCAATCTTCTATCCATGCTAGTACCTTGCCTCTAACACCATGGGCTCTTATATTACTGAACAGCCTCCTGTGCGGCACCTTGTCAAAGGCCTTCTGGAAGTCCAAGTAGATAACATCCATTGGCTCTCCTTTGTCTAACCTGTTGGTTACCTCCTCAAAGAATTCTAACAGATTTGTCAGGCATGACTTCCCCTTGATGAAACCATGCTGACTTTGCCCTATTTTATCATGCACTTCCAAGTATTCTGAAATCTCATCCTTAATAATGGACTCTAAAATCTTACCAACGACCAAGGTCAGGCTAATCGGCCTGTAATTTCCCATCTTTTGCCTCACTCCCATCTTAAACAGGGGGGTTACATTAGCGATTTTCCAGTCCTCTGGGGCCCTCCCTGACTCCAGTGATTCCTGAAAGATTACCACTAACGCCTCCACTATCTCTTCAGCTATCTCCTTCAGAACTCTGGGGTGTAATCCATCTAGCCCAGGTGATTTATCCACCTTCAGACCTTTCAGTTTTCCTAGCACCTTCTCCTTGGTAATGGCCACCATATTCACCTCTGCCCCCCGACTCTCTTGAACTTTGGGGATGTCACTCGTGTCTTCCACCGTGAAGACTGACGCAAAGTACCTATTTAGTTCCTCCGCCATTTCTTTGTTCCCCACTACTACTTCTCCAGCGTCATTTTCCAGCGGCCCAATGTCCACTTTTGCCTCTCTCTTACCCTTTATATATCTAAAAAAACTCTTGCAATCTTCTTTTATATTACTGGCTAGTTTACCCTCATATTTAATCTTCTCCCTCCTTATTTCTTTTTTAGTTGTCCTCTGTTGGTCTTTGTAGGCTTCCCAATCCCCTGGCTTCCCACTGCTCTTCGCCGCATTGTATGCTTTCTCTTTAGCTTTTATGCTGTCCCTGACTTCCCTTGTCAGCCATGGTTGCCTTGTCCTCCCTTTAGTATGCTTCTTCTTCCTAGGGATGAATTTTTCCTGTGTCTCCCAAATTACTCCCAGAAACTCCTGCCATTGCTGTTCCACTGTCTTTCCTGCTAGGCTCATCTCCCAGTCAATTCTAGCCAGCTCCTCCCTCATGCCTCTGTAGTTGCCTTTATCAACCATAATACCGTTACATCTTATTCCAGCTTTTTCCTCTCAAATTGCAGGGTAAATTCTATCATATTATGGTGACTTCCTCCTAAGGGTTCCTTCACCTTAAGCTCCCTTATCAAATCTGCCTCATTACACATCACTAAATCTAGAATTGCCTGTCCCCTAGTGGGCTCCACCACAAGCTGCTCCAAAATGCCATCTCTTAGACATTCCACAAATTCCTTTTCTTGGGATCCACTACCAACCTGATTTTCCCGGTCTGCCTGCATATTGAAATTCCCCATGATCACTGTAACCTTGCCTTTTCTATCTCCTGGTGTATCTTGTACCTCACATCCTGACTACTGTTCGGAGGCCTGTACATAACTCCCATTATGGTTTTTTCACCTTTGCGGTTCCTCAACTCTACCCACACAGATTCTACATTATCTGACCCTACGTCATTTCTTGCTATCGATTTAATTTCATTTCTTACTAACAACGCAACCCCACCCCCTCTGCCAACCTGCCTATCTTTTCGATAGGATGTATATCCTTGGATATTTAGCTCCTAGTCCTGATGCCCTTGCAGCCATGTCTCCGTAATGCCCACCACATCACACCTGCCAATTTCAATCTGCGCCACAAGCTCATTTACCTTATTTCGTATACTGCGTGCATTCAGATACAACACTTTTAGTCCTGTATTTCCCGTCCCCTTTCTCATTATCGTCCCTTTATCTGATGTGCTTGAAGTTAGATTCCTAGCCCTTTCCAAACACTCTGTCCTATTTTGTGTTCTGGCGATTTAATAGCCTCTGCTGGGCTCTCCTTTCTTTTCAGTTTTTTCATAATTTTCCATGAAGTTGAATCCAGCCCCCCACACGCTAACCTGCTGCTTTGTTTCCCATTAGTCATACTTCTTGGAGTTTTACCCTTCCCTCCTCCTCCACTTTCTAGTTTAAAGTCCTGTTGACCACCTTTTCGCTAGAACATTGGTCCCAGATCGGTTCAGGTGGAGACCATCCCAACGGTACAGATCCCTCCTGTTCCAATACTGATGCCAGTGTCCCACGAAATGGAACCCCTCTTTCCCGCACCACTCCTTTAGCCACGTGTTTACTTCCCTTATTCTCGCGTCCCTATGCCAATTTGCACATGGCTCGGGTAGTAATCCAGAGATTATAACCCTTGAGGACCTGTTCTTTAATTTAGTTCCTAGTTCCTGATAATCCCCAAACAGGTCCCCTTTCCTAATCTTACCTATGTTATTTGTCCCAACATGGACCTCAACAACTGAATCCTCCCCCTCCCTATCCAATATCCTTTCAAGCCGGTCAGAGATGTCCCTCACCCTGGTACCGGGCAGGCAACATACCATGCGGGACTCTCGATCCTGCTTACAAAGGAAGCTATCAATTCCCCTAATTATAGAATCCCCTACAACTACCACTTGTCTTTTTGCTCCCCCCTCTTGAATGGCCTCCTGTGCCACGGTGCCGTGGTCAGCTGGCTCATCCTCCCTACAGCCCTGTTCCTCATCCACACAGGGAGCAAGTACCTCGTACCTGTTGGACAAGGTCAAGAGCTGAGGCTCCTCTGTTCCTGAACACAGGATCCCTCTACCTGCCTCACTTGCAGTCACACCCTGCTGACCCTGACAACTGACTGAACTTGAGGTACTTAATCTACCGGGTGTGACCGCCTCCTGAAACAAACCGTCCAGGTAATTCTCCCCCCCTCCCAGATGTGCTGCAGTGTCCGGAGCTCGGACTCCAGCTCATCAATTCTGAGCCGGAGTTCCTCCAGCAACCAACACTTGCTGCAGATGTGGTCACTGTGGCTCGCAATGGGATCTGCCAGCTCCCACATCATACAGCTACAGCACATCACCTGCCCAGCCATCTCGACTTAGATAATTAATTTATTAATTAGCTTTGCAGTGTTTTTTTCTTTCAAATTTGGTGCAGATTTCCTACCAACCAATCAGATCACAGCTTTCCTGTGATGTCACCTTTTTCAGTTTTGGCTTCAGTTACTCTGTGCCCCGAGGTCACTGCTCCGGTGCTCCTCCCTCCAAGTCTTCTCCCTGGAGACAAGGCCGCGAATCCCTGAGGTAAGCTAGATTTATACTCACCGCTCCGGTGCTCCTCCCTCCATGTCTGCTCCCAGGATTTACTCACCAATCAGCTGCTTTTTCTTTAAAATCCACTTTCAGAAGAGTGTCCCTCGCAGGTCTGGTGCACTCCTGAAGGCACTGCCTCTTCCTCTCTCTCTTTTTTTTTAGGTTTGAGGAGGAGGGAGGGATGGAAACACTACAGTAATGTAATGTTTGGGGCTATTCCGTTCTTTGACAGTGGATCCTCCTCAATTCCCTCCTGAGTCGCGGTGTCTGCGGTGACTTCTCCCAGAATGCTTCAGTCACTTCTCACCAGCACCCTCTGTTGGATCCAGGCACGATGGACCGAATGGCCTCCTTCTGTGTTGCACGATTCTGTGAATTGAGTGCGCTCAACAGGGTTATGGGGTAAGGTAAGTAGATGGGTCTGAGGTACAGGTCAGCCATGATTGAATTGAATGGTGGAACAGGTTGTTCTGATGTTGTCACTTCGATCAGCACAGTATTAATGTTGCTGACCCGTTGCAGGGGCTGTTTTCAGGACATGGTACAACCCATTTCTGTCTTCTAGTCTGAGGCCTAGCCTCCTCATGCAACAGCTTGGCGTGTTAGCGGATGAGGCAGCCCATTCACCTGCAGCAGGCAGGAGGCCCGAAACAGGAGCCTGGCTGAGACAAGCAGCCATGGCTCAATGAGTAGCGCCCTCGGGAGGATGTGGGTTCGAGCCCCACGCCAGGGATTTGACCTCAAAGCCAGGTTGACACCTCACTTCAGTAGCGAGGGAGCACTGCACTGTCGGAGGTGCTGCTTTGCTGGATGAGACGCTAAACTGGGGCCTCACCTGCTCTCTCTGGTGGATGTAAAAGATTTCACAACACTATTGCGAAGAAGAGTGGGTGGAATTCTCCCTGGTGTCCTGGCCAATATCGATCCCTCGGCAAACATCAATGAAGAACCAATTATTCAGCCATTGAGATTTTGCTGTTTGCGGGAGCTTGCTGTGCACAAATTGGCTGCTGTGTTTCCTACATAATAACAGGGCCATGCTTCAAAAGGCGCATCATTGTCTGTAATGTGCTGTGCACTCTATAAGGTGCTGCATAAATCTAATTTGTTCTTTATGGCACTTAGAGCTCCCCTGACCTCCTCTCCCTGATCTGATGCTCCATTTCCTCAGACACGGCTCTCCTCCCTTCATAATTGTCAACCCACCCTTCCTTCGCAAAGCGGTGAACTTCTAATAACCTGAAAGGGTGTGGAATTGATCGATTGCACAGGGCCCCCTGCCAAATGCAATCCTTCTATTTTAACTAACGCTTACAATTGCTCTGGTCCACCTCAGCTTCAAGCAAGGCTTCAGCAGATCAGCCAACCCCACAACACTGACAGGCAAAAAAAACATTTCAATCACTTCGAGGTAGGGAGGTTTTTTTGGTTGGAATCGAGTTGCATCATCGCGGCAGACAGACAGAGATAAAGAAACAGATGGACAGATAGACAGAGAGGTAGTTAGATAGACAGATGGACAGAGAGAGAAAGAGATGTTTGGCCTCCTCCTGTTCCTACGTAACAAGTTCGAGGGGCTGAATTGTCTCCTCCTCTTTTCTGTGTAACAGCATTGAGAGGCTGAATGCCCTCCTCCTGTTCCTGGGCTTTACGTTGTTAAGACAGGACAATATTCAACCAGCAGATGGTGGTATTGTACTGTTATGATACACTGTCCCACAGCGCCCGGTCTCATAATCTGAGAGATCTTACACTGTTCTTCGGACATTTGTGTCTGGACACCAGGATTTGTCCACTCCTTTACTGGGAACTGTCTCCAGTTACCATTCCCCTCTTCTCTCTATTCCTCCTTCTTATTATTCCCTCCTTCCAATGCTTCTTATTACCACTATTTCTTTGTTACCCTCCTTCCCTCTATCTACCCCTCACTCTCGTTACCACTGCCCTCCTTCTTCCCTCCCTTCTTTTACCATCCCCCCTTCCGTTCCTTTTTCCCCCCACCCCTCCCCACTGCTGTTGCACCCTCGTTCCTCTGCAGCTCTCTAATGCTGCAGTTTCTCCCAGGTTTATTACCCTGATGTTTAGTGAGACCCTTTGCCTCTGAAGGATTTCCTAATTTAAGTACTGATGAAAAAATTGATAAATGAATTTCAATGCTGGTGTGATGCCAGGTATGTTGGCCGTATGTCCCAATGAACAGTAGTCAGGATGTGGGGCACAAGGTACACTAGGAGATGGAAAAGGTGTGTAAGAAAGGCAAAGTTACAGTGATCATGGGGGATTTCCATATGCAGGCAGACTGGGAAAATCAGGTTGGTAGTGGATCCCAAGAAAAGGAATTTGTGGAATGTCTACGAGAAGGCTTTTTTAGAGCAGCTTGTGGTGGAGCCCACTAGGGAACAGGCAATTCTAGATTTAGTGATGTGTAATGAGGCAGATTTGATAAGGGAGCTTAAGGTGAAGGAACCCTTAGGAGGAAGTCACCATAATATGATAGAATTTACCCTGCAATTTGAGAGGAAAAAGCTGGAATCAGATGTAACGGTATTACAGTTGAATAAAGGCAACTACAGAGGCATGAGGGAAGAGCTGGCCAGAATTGACTGGGAGATGAACCTAGCAGGAAAGACAGTGGAACAGCAATGGCAGGAGTTTCTGGGAGTAATTTGGGAGAACAGCAAAAATTCATTCCTAGGAAGAAGAAGCATACTAAAGGGAGGACGAGGCAACTATGGCTGACAAGGGAAGTCAGGGACAGCACAAAAGCTAAAGAGAAAGCATACAATGCGGCGAAGAGCAGCGGGAAGCCAGGGGATTGGGAAGCCAACAAAGACCAACAGAGGACAACTAAAAAAGAAATAAGGAGGGAGAAGATTAAATATGAGGGTAAACTAGCCAGTAATATAAAAGAAGATTGCAAGAGTTTTTTTAGATATATAAAGGGTAAGAGAGAGGCAAAATTGGACATTGGGCCACTGGAAAATGACACTGGTGAAGTAATAATGGGGAACAAAGAAATGGCGGAGGAACTGAATAGGTACTTTGCGTCAGTCTTCACGGAGTAAGACACGAGTAACATCCCCAAAATGCAATAGAGTCGGGGGGCAAAGGTGAGTATGGTGGCCATTACCAAGGAGAAGGTGCTAGGAAAACTGAAAGGTCTGAAGGTGGATAAATCACCTGGGCCAGATGGATTACACCCCAGAGTTCTGAAGGAGGTAGCTGAAGAGATAGTGGAGGCGTTAGTGGTGATCTTTCAGGAATCACTGGAGTCAGGGAGGGTCCCAGAGGACTGGAAAATCGCTAATGTAACCCCGCTGTTTAAGAAGGGAGTGAGGCAAAAGACGGGAAATTACAGGCCGATTAGCCTGACCTTGGTCGTTGGTAAGATTTTAGAGTCCATTATTAAGGATGAGATTTCAGAATACTTGGACGTGCATGGTAAAATAGGGCAAAGTCAGCATGGTTCCATCAAGGGGAGGTCATGCCTGACAAATGTGTTAGAATTCTTTGAGCAGATAACGAGTAGGTTAGACAAAGGAGAGCCAATGGATGTTATCTACTTGGACTTCCAGAAGGCCTTTGACAAGGTGCCGCACAGGAGGCTGTTCAGTAATATAAGAGCCCATGGTGTTAGAGGCAAGGTACTAGCATGGATAGAAGATTGGCTGTCTGGCAGAGAGTGGGGATAAGGGGGTCCTTCTCAGGATGGTGGCCGGTGACTAGTGGAGTTCCGCAAGGGTGAGTGTTTGGACCACAACTTTTCACTTTATACATTAATGGTCTAGACGAAGGAACTGAGGGCATTCTGGCTAAGTTTGCAGATGTTACAAAGATAGGTGGAGGGACAGGTAGTATTGAGGAGGCAGGGAGGCTGCTGAAGGATTTGGACAGGTTAGGAGAATGGGCAAAGAAGTGGCAGATGGAATACAACGTGGACAAGTGTGAGGTCATGCACTTTGGTAGGAAGAATAAAGGCATAGACTATTTTCTAAATGGGGAGAGAATTCAGAAATCTTGAGTGCAAAGGGACTTGGGAGTCCTAGTCCAGGATTCTCTTAAGGTTAGCTTGCAGGTTGAGTCGGTAGTTAGGGAGGCAAATGCAATGTTGGCATTTATTTTGAGAGGACTAGAATATAAAAGAAGGGATGTGCTGCTGAGGCTTTATAAGGCTCTGGTCAGACCACATTTAGAATATTGTGAGCAATTTTGGGCCCCGTATCTCAGGAAGGATGTGCTGGCCCTGGAGAGGGTCCAGAGGAGGTTCACGAGAATGATCCCAGGAATGAAAGGCATAACATATGAGGAACGTTTGAGGACTCTGGGTCTATACTCGATGGAGTTTAGAAGGATGAGAGGGGATCTGATTGAAACTTACAGAATACTGAAAGGCCTGGATAGAGTGGACGTGGGGAAGATGTTTCCATTAGTAGGAGAAAGTAGGACCCGAGGGCACAGCCTCAGAGTAAAGGGAAGACCTTTTAGAACAGAGATGAGGAGAAACTTCTTTAGCCAGAGAGTGGTGAATCTATGGAATTCATTGCCACAGAAGGCTGTGGAGGCCAGGTCATTGAGTGTATTTAAGACCAAGATAGATAGGTTCTTGATTGGTAAGGGGATCAAAGGTTACGGGGAGAAGGCGGGAGAATGGGGTTGAGAAACCTATCAGCCATGATTGAATGGCGGAGCAGACTCGATGGGCCGAATGGCCTAATTTCTGCTCCTATGTCTTATGACTGGCAGATCGTATCAAACAGAACGTCTCTTCAGCTCTTAGCAATAGCCAGAATAATGACTGTACTCAACCAACCCATACTTGCAAATCTCAGAACATAAAGTCTAACGTTAGATGTGATCCCATTATTGGACAGCACTTGTCCCGAGTGTGGTAAGAATTACACTAACAACCAGTTTAAGATTATCAGCCGGACTCGCAATGTGGCTCACTTATACCTGCTAGAAGCTACATTTCCTCATATGGAGGGACCCAGCCTCTGCAGGAAAGAGGAACATGTCCAGGCATTGTGCCTTTTTTCAATTAACCAAAAGCTTGGGGGACAATAGTTCCCTGGTGCATTCTCCATGGCAACCCTTGACCAATTAGAATTGGCTTGCCAACCAATCAGCACCCTTTTCTCTTGCAGCATAAATTGTGCTCCCTTTGAAATTTGGCATTCTTGTAGCTACCCTGATGAAAAGCTTTGACACCATGGGCGGAATTTTCCGTGCCCATTGGCGCCGGGCGTCATGGTTGGCGTGAGCAGACAATATGGTGGGAAGGCCAAAAATCGGTTTCACACCATTGTGAAGACAGTTGGCGATCGTCCTCTTCGCCCGTCAATGCCGGGGTGGAGGGGGGGCATCTTTCCTGCCAGCAGACAGCAGGAGCATCTTTTTAATACATCTGCACATCGTTATATGCCCCTGCTCGTCGGAATCATTCCCCTCCCCCACAACGCTGGATCATCTGGGCAATCACGCCGACGTGTTGCACAACTGTCCTTAAACCACGTGGACCTGGAGAGCTGCACTTCACTTGGGACTTCGAGGTTTGTTTGCCCACCTTGCTTCGGGCAGCACTCGCAGTCCATCAGCGCCAGGCTTCACAGGCAGCTCCACATCACTTTTAGGGAGCTCACAGGCCAGTCTCTACCTACCAGACCATCTATAAGGCGGGGGTGGCTTTTCAATGGCTGCAGGGCTAGGGCTTGCTTAGGGAAGGGAGTTAAGTGGCCTCAGGCAATGGAAGAGGCTGCAAGGTGAGGACTGTACTGGGGAAGGTGGGTATCCCACGGTGTGTGTGGGGGCACATGTTGATCTGTGCAAGTGGTCTCAAGATGGTGAGGGCTGAGGGGGCAGTCTCCAGAGGACATGAGGCCAGATGGAGATGTGAGGTTGTGTGTGAGAGCGTGAGTGGTGATGTCCCTTGAGCTGGCAGTGAGTGAGATGCCAGTGAATGTGTGATGGGCTTATGAGTGTGTGAGTTTAGAATGATGAGATGGTTGCCTTACTCTGGCGGTATGGATGAGATCATTTATCCTCTTTCTGCACTGGATGGCCAACCTCTTGTGTGCAGCGTTGGCACTGACCACCACTGCCACCGCCTCCCAAGCCGGAGTGGCGAGATTGCTGGATGTCCTGTGGATGTCCTGCCACAGAGTGAAACACTGAGTCCATAACCTGATCTCCTATTCTAGTTAGATTGTGAAATGTGCAGGGCAATGTAGACACCAGGAGAAAAGTTGGTCATTCAAACACAGCCCTCTATTCATTTCTATTGTGCCTTGCACCACCTCAGGGTGATCCTAGGCACTTCACAGCCAATGCAGCACCTTTTTTTGAAGTTTAGTCACTGTGGTAAACCACTTGACAAAGTATCACACAACAGACTTGTGAGGAAAGCTATAACTTATGGAATAAATGGAGCAGCAGCAACATGGATACAAAATTGGTCGAGTGACAGGAAACAGAGTTGTGGTAAACATTTGTTTATTTGAACTGGGAAAGGTTTACAATGGAGTTCTCCATTACATTCTTCTACCCTTCAATGTAAACACACCAATCACACAAGGATTGGTGATAAGATAAGGTGGTTTCTTTATTTGAAGGTTAGACTATCTACAGATAGAGTTGACTAGGAGGCTAAGTACAGTACATCTAATCTCTACTATTGATGCTTGCAGACTGACTACAAGTCATGGAACTAATACATCCCATCGTGTCGAGGTTGTAATGATGGACAGTAGTTTATGATTGGCTCCCTTAATGCTATATGTCATCATATCACATGCCCCTTTTCTCTAAAAGTTTCCCCTTAAAGAATCAAACTACCCACATGAAAGCAAAAGGAAGTAACTTTGTAATAAAGGCAAAAATACTGCAGATGCTGGAAATCTGAAACAAAAACAAAAAATGCTGGAAAAACTCAGCAGGTCTGACAGCATCTGTGGAGAGGAAGACAGAGTTAATGTTTTGAGTCCGAATGACTCTGAAGAGTCATTACCACCTCTGAAGAGTCATACGGACCCAAAACGTTAACTCTGTCTTTCTCTCCACGGAAGTAACATTGTGTCTGAACGTTCTTTAACATAGAGCAATAAGTTTACAAAGCCTTGAAACATATTGGAGAATTGTTTATCCACCCAGACGTAGCCATGGTGAATTTTGCTGGAGGTTGTTGTATGTTTTCACAATGCTGGTTAGGGGTAATTTCCCGCTTTCTGTTCGCAATAGGGTTACTCGGTGTTTCTGGTTGTGGTATTGTTCTAATTTGGCATCTGTTTGGTCACACTGTCATGCCGTTTGGTGTTTGTACTCAATGGCCAGGATTTTCCCCTTGGCGATTTGGGGGCGGGGCCCGCTCGCCGAGGGGTAAATGACGCGGGATGACGTCGGGAGTAATCCCCAACGTCATCCCGGGCCATTTAAATTTTTAGGAAGGCGGGCGGACAGTGAAATCAGCTGTCCGCCCGCCGACCTGTCAATGGCCAATTAAGGCCATTGACAGGCTAGTTAAAGTACTTAAAGACCTGCCCAGCCAATCTTAAGGCTGGCGGGCAGGCCAGGAGCCCCAGCGGGCTTCTGATTGTTCATGAAACCTCATCCACTGGCGGGATGAAGTTTCATGTCCATTTTGTACAAAATTAATAAAGTTTATGTGTTCTTTATTAACATGTCCCATCTCGTGTGACATTGTTCCAGTGGTGCTCCTTGTGGTCTCTGGTCCTTGTCATGGTCTTGACTTTGCTGTGGATTATAACCAAGGGCAGGACCCTGCACACTAGTAGACCTGCAATCACTGGATCTGAGGTGTCCACAATATAAAAGTTTGAAGAGTGACCAGGGTGAGTTTTTGTAGCAACACCAAGCCATTGTACGCTGCGAGTTTAGCAGTGATTGTTTGAATCATTACTTGCCACTTCGGGGGTACATACATTTCAGTGTGCGAAGTGGAAGGATGCTTGCACCTATCCTGTACCGTATCCAGTTTTGCAAATAGGTTATGCTAACCCTGTATCTGTGGGCATATAACCTGGAGGGAGGCAAAGGCTTCTGTCAGCACCACTGTGCCAAAACGGTCCTTGATGGTCATTGTGCTGAATGTCAGCTCATTTTGTGTATCAATGGTCTGGGCATCATCATCATCTGAGTGTGTAGCTTGGCTAGACATTTTGTGGATTGTGTCTTGATGCTGTTTGGTACGTGCTCTTGGTTGATTGGAATGCCACACCTGTCTGGCCTCTGTGGCTTCTCATGAAGTTGGACCACTTGTTTTGGCCTTTGCTTTCTGCGCTGGTGCAGTGTTAAAAGCTGGGCAATTTTTGTGTCCATGTGTGAAGACACAATGATGCATTTCTTTTTGTTTTTATGATGCATTTCTTCCTCATCTTGCTTGCATTAGCTGTCATGACAATGTTGGATGAATTACGCATTGCCTGCAGCCCATTAGTATGGCTTCATACTTGCTTCATAATACTGCATCCTCGATGTAACCTTTGCGTTGGTCCAAGACTTCTTTTTGGAATGCTTCCATCGTGAATTCTAACACGAGCTCAATTATTCTGTTGGTTAGCTCTGCTTCACTCTTAATTAATCTTTGAGTGTTGACTATATATTTTCTGTAATATTAAGATGGTCGTTGGACAGACCTGACATGTTAAAACTGTGGAGGCCTTCATTGCCTATAGCAAATTTAATTTTAATGGCTCATTTATCTGGTTCAGAAATATTGAGATCCAAAAAACATAGCTTGATGCATTATTGGAACAAAGTGAATTCAGATAAGAGATCTGCTGCCTTCCAACTGCGCATTGGAAATTTTGTGGTCATCTTTTAGCTTTTAGCATGTTTTTTTAATGCTTTTTGACAGCTATTCAGGTTTCTTGCAGCTCTTCCAGGGTTAATTTAGCTCTGAGTTATAGGACCTTTAGTGGCCACTGCCTTCACTGGCCCTCACTTGACTACAATGGTTGCTTTGTTGAGTTCTTTCTGATTTTTCATGGGTTGGCTCTAAGCTTTGCCCACAAAGCAGTGATTTAGGTGGGGAAATGGTTGCAAGGCTTTAAAATGAAAGCAAACAGTGAAAAAGCTTTTTTATAGGCTTCTTCTGGCTGTTAGGGATTATTACTGGATAGAGTCTTCTCCCCAGCCCAGTCTTCTATGTTTAACTTCTCCTGACCTCCTGTAGGGACAGTCAGCAGTAATGAATTCTCCTGTCTGTGCAGTTCTGCTTAAAGCGAGACCACCTAGAGTGTGCCGTTTAATTTCTGTTCCTGCTTAAACTTTGAAGCGGGTAGACTTTTACTCTTTGAGCTCTCCTAGATTCGAAGAATTTTACGGGGACCTGGTGCCTGCTGCCTGGAGCAAGATGCAATCCAGAACAAAGGGAGAGGGTGTGTAGGATTCCTACAGAACTGCAGGATCACTTACACACAGTGAGTTCTGATTGTTGTTTCACTTTCACACCAGTCCTTTTCTCCTGCAGGAGGTGAAGGATTGAAGCTTGTATATTTTTCAGTCAAATCTTCAAAAACATGCTGCCACCATGTTATGTTCTTCTTCTCTTCGACATAAATGTACCAATCATACAGAAGGATTTGTGAAACTATAATGTGGGTTCTTTGCTTGAGGATCAGACTATCTACAGATAGAATGTATATAGTACATCTAATTTCTACTACTCCTGCCTATGGACTGACTACAAGTCATGGGACTAATACATCATATCCTGTCGAGATGCGAATGATTGACAGTAGTTTGAGGTATGCCCCCTTAAAGGTATATGTCATCATATCACAACATTCCCCAAGGATCAGTGTCTCTTTCTGAAATATATTAATGACCTAGACCTTGGTGTGCAGGGCATAAATTCAAAATTTGCAGGTGATACAAAACTTGGAAGTATTGTGAACCACGAGGAGGATAGCGTAGAACTTCAAAAGGGCATGGTCAGGTTGGTGGAAGGCGGAGGGGGCCGCGTGGTGGACAAAATTTAATGCAGAGAGGTGTAAAGTGAGTCATGTTGGTGGGAAGAACGCAGAGAGACAATATAAAATAAAGGGTGCAATTCTAAAGGGGATGCAAGAGAAGAGGGACCTGGGTGTATATGTACATAAATCATTGGAGGTGGCAGGGCAGGGTGAGAGAGCGGTTAATAAAGTATACAGTATCCTAGGTTTTATCAGCCCGGGCACAGAATACTAAAACAAAACTAGTTATGTTAAACCTGTACAGAACACTAGTCCAAACTCAGATGGACTATTGCATCCCGTTCTGGGCACCACGCTTGAGGAAGGACGTGAAGGCATTCGAGGGGGTGCAGAAATGATTCACGAGAATGGTTCCAGGGACGAGGGACTTCAGTTACGTGGAAAGATTTGAGAAGTTTTGAAACTGTTCCTTCTTGGAGAAGAGAAGGTTGAGAGGGGATTTGATCGAGGTGCTCAAAATAATAGGGGATCTGGACAAAGTAAGTTAGGGAAAACTGTTCCCATTGGCGGAAGGATCGGTGAACAGGAGAGCACAGATTTAAGGTCATGGACAAAAGGAGCGATGGCGACATGAGGAAAAGCTTTTGACAGGCAGCGAGAGGTTAGGATCTGGAATGCACTGTCTGAGGGGGTGGTGGAGGCAGGGTCAATCGAGGCTTTCAAAAGGGAATTGGATCATTATCTAAAAAGGAGAAATGTGCAGGGTTACAGGGAGAAGGCAGGGGAGTGGTACAAGGTGAATTGCTCCTTCAGAGGGCCAGTATAGGCATGATGGGCCGAATTTCCATGCTGTAACATTCTGTGATTCTATGTTTCTATTTCAGTGTAATTATTGAATGTTAAAGCACAGAAGCAGGCCACCTGGACCGTGGTGCCTGTAAGGGTCTTTGGTAGAGTTATGCAACTGGTCACATTTGCCAGGTGCTTTCCCCAGAGCCCTGTACATTTTTCCTTTTCAAGTATTTATCCAATTCCATTTCGAAAGTCACTGCTTCCACTGCCCTTTCAGGCAGCACCTTCCAGATCACGACAACTCACTGTGTGAAAAGAATTCTCCTCATCTCCCCACTGGATCTTCTTTTCACAATCATCTTCAGTCTCTTTCCTCCGGTTACTGACTCCCCTGTCAGTAGAAACCAATTTCTCGCCATCTACTCTACCTTGAACTTGACAGAAATGACGAAAGGATAATTCAGACTCTATAGTGGGATCAATCATCAGCGCTGGGACTTGACGGTAGCTTGTCAGACAGCTGTCCGATCGATAGGAGGAGGCTATCAGCCACTAGGGACGTGTTCTGGCCCAGGCCAGTTCAACCTGCACATGGGAGCTGTCTTCAGAGGTGTGGAAGATTTACCGTGTTGCAACATTGGGGAAGGGGGTTGGTGGGCAGGGCAGGAGGTTGTGGGGGGTGTTGTTGAAAGTTAACACCTTGAGATACGCAGAGTCAGAAGACAGACTACAGGACATTGCAAACAAAGTGAAAGCAAGGAGTGACGGACATGGGTTAAGAATGAGTATGAAAGAGAGCAAGACAATGGTGATAGGCAGAGAGCTAAGCCTGGAAGCGAAAGTTGAAGTCAATGGAGAAGCCCTGGAACAAATTAAAAGGTTCACGTAATGTTTGCAGGTTGGTTATCATAGACAATGGAATTGTGGGATCTGGAGGGGAATTGAGATAGCCAAAAGCCGCTTCATCAGAATGAAGGACATGTTAACATGAAAGAAGTGAGCACCCCAGCGTTGGATTTGGGGGGTACCCCAAGGATGTGATGGGGAATCTCTCTCAGAAGTTTCCAGGTAAGGGCTTGCACGGCAATTGCCCAGAGGTGCACACTTCCCCTGGACAATTGCCCTATACTGGGAACCATCTGCAAATGCGATTTAAGTCACTAACTTCGGGTGGTTCCGCCAGGGCTACACCAATAGTTACCCAGAAAATGTTAGAAGAATTAAAACCTCTTCTAACTTCTGGGTAGCTATTGTAAACATCCAGACCGACCCCACAGGAATCCCGCCACACCCCCGACTACCTCCCATTAGGATTCCCCTGCCACACCCCCCAACCTCAAAACCCCTGAACCGCCCCCCCCACAACCCTGACCTCCGATGCTGCAACCCCCCAAACCCCCCCCACCCCTCGACCTCTAACCCCCCCAACCCCTCCACTCCCTCTGAATTCCAACCCATACCAACCTCCCGACCTCTGACACCACCCCCCCACCGCCAACCCTCCAGTTCCCCCCGCCCTCCCCCAACCCACAAATCCTATCCATTTACCTCAGACACTTAGCTTCCCCTTGGGCTGTCAATCCCACTGGCCCTTTACACCGACCTGCTTTACGGCAGCAAGTGCTGTAAAAAAAGGGGGCGTGGCCTCCTTGAATCCCCCAGAGCTGTACATCACTGGGGGGCCTTGCGAGCAGGCCCCAAGAAACTCTGGCCAACGGAAGCGTCAGCGTCATTTTCAAGAGCAGGTAAGTACGTATTTATTTCTTCTAACTCCTGCCGGCTATCACTTCCCGATGCAAGTTGGAATTTACAGCTCACTGAACCCAAACCTCAGGAGAAGAATGCTGAGATGCTACATTTTGTCATCTAGGTTTTAAGCCTCAAAGTCGTGGATGACAGAGAGGCTACTGAGAAGCTGAGTGCATTCGAGATGTGGACATTTAGGAGGATGTTCCGCATATCCTACATAGGCAGGAAGACGAATGAGGAAGTGCTGGGAATGGCTGGGAAAAAGAGGAAATTAGTGCATAACGTCAAAGGAGGACACAGTATTTTGGTCATCCATTCAGAGCAGACGGTAGGCAGAGACAATTATTGGATGGGAAGATTGATGTAGGAGAGGGAAGAAAAGGAGAAAATGAACGACAGATATAACAGACGGGATGCATTTGACCAAATGCGGAATGTGTAAGGAGCAAAGGGCAGACAGAGCTGGAGATCCACGGCAGTCAACCTTCTGGGTAGAAAATGATACCAACAAACAAACAAACTCTACCTTCGTGATTTCAAAATCCTCCAAAAATTGACCTGCTTACATTAGCAAAACCTGAAAAAAATGAGTGTTATCATATCTTTATTCTGTCACCAGCAAACAACCAACAGCTAAAAAGGAAGCATCACAAAGCGGATGCTCCACACTGACCTTTCATAGTGGGAGGAAGGTCGGGGGGGGGGCACTCAGAAATTAGGCCCCTTCTTCATGGGGCAAGCTCCAGCTATTGGCTTCACAGATTTGGGTTTAGGCTTGGGTCTGGATTCTGCTCGGCGTCTTGGACGAGCCTTGGACTTTGGTTCTGGCTCCAACTCGAGTCTGCAAACCTTCGGGGAGGACTTGGATTTTGGTGGGAATGAGTACGTGACCCTTGAATCCTGGCGCATGTTTGCGCTTGCTCTCGCTCTCGCCCTTGCCGCACGTTTCATCGGACAAAGCTTGGGTTTGGCTTTGTCTCGAGGCCTGGTGAAATTCAATTCCTCTGAATACTCACTTTCATCCTCAAATGGTGTTGGCGACATGGTGTGTTTGTAGCTCCACCGAGCTGGCTTCAGCTCTTCACTATATTCAAAGTCACTCGAATCCACATCATATTGGCATGTCTGTTTTGGAAGTTTTTTTGGACACGTTTTTTTCTCCACTTCCTCAAGCTCTTCCTCCTCTTCCTCCTCCTCTTCCTCCTCCTCCTCCTCCTTCTCCTCTTCCTTTCCCTCCGTCTCTTCCTCCTCATCTTCCATTAGTAGCAGGTTAGCTGTAGTCTCAGTCAACATGTCCATCAGCAATTCCAATTTTAGTTGCAAGGCATTGTTCTGGTCTTGAAGCAGCCGGTTTTTTTCCCTGACATTTTTCAGCAGGTCAGTCTGGCCGGAAGGAAAGAGGCCGTGATAGCACTGAGATGTCCACCTTCCTTTCTTAAACATCAATCTCTGCCCGAAGATTTGGAAAACAGGGGGCTCATGCTCCAAACCGAGCTCAGCAATCCTACGGTCATAGTCTAACAAGTAAAACGAAGATACAGGGGCATGGCAGCGCGGACGACACTTCCTGGGCCTAAATTTTGATCTACAAGATAGCGGGTGTTGTTCACAGAAGGCCTTAAAACGGGAATAGGACAGCTTCAAGTTGTGGGATAACTGTTCCATTCAGCCCTACTAGAAACAATTGTCAAAATGAAACGTCGACTCAGAAATGCTCAACACCATTTTCACAAAAGCCCTGTTTTCTAACCAGTGCAAGTTCCTTGGTGATTTTATATCAGTATACGCCGGGTCATATGGCAATTTCAGGTGTGAGTGTCAGAGGTACTCTTCCATTCTATAGTGCATTCTGTCCTCTTTCCTCACACTTACATTCACAGACACACACACTCATACACACACACTTATAGACACACTTACATTCATAGACACACACACACTCATACACACACACTTATAGACACACTTACATTCATAGACACACAAACTCATAAACACAAGCACTTATAGACGAACACACATTCATAGACACACACACTTATAGACACATACTTATAGACCTACTCACATTCACAGACACACACACTCATACACACACTCATAGGCACACCCCATTCACAGATGCACGCACTCATACACACACACTTTTAGACACATACTTATAGACCTACCCACATTCACAGACACACACACTCATACACACACTCATAGGCACACCCCATTCATAGACACACACACACTCATACACACACACTTACAAACACACTCTCTTCATAAACACACACACTCATACACACACTATAGACACGCACACATTCATAGGCACACACACTCATTCACGCATACTCATAGCCACATACACATTCACAGACACACTCTCATAAACACACAGTTATAGACACACTCTTTTCATAGACACATACACACACACTTTTAGATGCACTTACATTCATAGACACACAAACTCATACTTACAGATGAACACACACTCACAGACACACACACACACACTCATACTCACACACATAGACATATGCACATTCACAGACACACACACATTCACAGACACACACACTCATACACACACACTTACAGACAAACACAGTCACAGACACACACACACTCATATGCACATACTTATAAATACACACACTCATACACACACACTTACAGACACACTTAACATTCATAGACACATACACACACATATAGACACATACACATTCACAGACATACACATGCACACTCATTGGGTGGAACCTAATGCCCTCCCCCAAGAGAAGTTTGGAGGCAGGGGGGCATTTAATCAGGCAGCAGGGTGCCAGGCCATCTTCCCCCCTCTGGCCTGAATAAGTCCAGGGCAGGAAGGCTTTTGGATGGCCTTCCTGCCCTCCCACCAATTGAGGCCATTAAGTCCCATTTATGTCCACTTAAGGGCCTCATCCCGCTACTGCTGGTATCCAATCAGCCAAGGTCAGGAGGCTCGCCAGCCAGGGAGCCTGGAAAGCAAAACCTCTCCCATTTGCTTGCGGAATCAGTGCCTGATCGAGGGACCCAGCATCAGGAAAGAGAGAGAGCTGCTGAAGCCCCTATCCTTTTTGCGGACCCCTTCCCCCACTCCCCACAACCCCTACCCTGCCCTCACGCCTGCGGCCTGAGTCCCACACTGATGCTGGGTCTCTGCTGGGTGCATTACCAGCAGTTGCCACCACTCCTGCTGGCGCTGTCCACAATGGCCTCTGATTGGCTGGCAGCTCTTGGGGGTGGAGACATGGACTTCCTGATCCTGGGGAAGACCCGCCAGTAGTCACTTAAGTGCCACACACAAACACACCCACACACACACACATACAAACACACCCCCACATGCACACCCACCCCCACCCCCACCCCCCCACACACACTCAGACACACCCCCGCACACAGACACACACGCACCCACACACACACACCCACATCCACACACACCCCCACACACATGCACACACAAACAGGCACACACACACCCCCACAAACAAACACAGACACACACACACAAACACAAACCCACACAAACCCAAACCCACACACACACACACACACACGGGCATACACACAAATGCACACACATACACACCCACAAACCCAAACACACACATACAAACAATACCACGCACACACACAAACACACACACCCACAAACACAAACACACACACAAACACGCGCACAAACACAAACACACACACACATTTGTGCAGACTCGCACTCACACACACTCTCAGATACACTCACAGACACATGCACACACTCACACACTGACACACACACACACTCAAATACATTCACTCTCACATTCACACAGGCTCACATTCACACTCAACATATACACACACATTGACATACACACTCAAACACATTCACTCTCACACTCACACGCCCTCTTACACACATCACACACAAGCATTCGCATGCACAGACTCATACACTCACTCATATTTTCACACACATTCACACTCAGATACACAATCACAAGCATACCCACAAATACACACACACACACACGCACACACACTCTCACACTCATACGTTAACATTCTCACACACACACACACACTCTCATTGACACTCCAACACGAAATGAGATTTCTACCTGGCCTGATCTTTTGGAACCTGTGAACACTTTGCCCCGGTGAGATGTGGTTCATGTCGCACGGGCAACTTAAAGAGTAAAGAAATGGTGAAAAGCAAAATGGAAATTCGAATACAAATTTCATTGCTTCAAATATATTTTACATCATCTTCTGATGTCACAGCTACCCTGGTGTTACAAAGCAGTCTCGTGACATCATATACCAGTTATTATTTGGTGCTTCAAGCTTTAACATGGAGCTGATTAATCCCATGAAAAGTGTTGTCCAGTGACACAACCGTATGATGTCGCTGCAGAATCCAAAAAATTCAGGATTCAAGATCAAGATGCTAGGATGGAAAGAATGACATGAGAGAGAGAGAGAAATGAAAGAGAGAACATGAGGGAGTGAACATAAGAGGACAAGAAAGAGAGAGAAAAGTCATGAGAGTGAAGCTCATGAGGGAAAGGACATGAGGGAGAGCTCATGAGGGAGGGGACATGAGTGAGGAAGACATGAGTGAGAGTGTGAGAGAGTATATGACAGTGCCTGAGAGAAAGACAACGCAAGGGAGAAACATCACTAAAGAAAAAAGAGAGAAGATAATGGAGGGACCACGAGAAATGAAAAAATTTAAAAGAGAGAAAGAGATGAATGTGAGGGGATATGGCAGAAAGATGCGCAACACTGAGAGAAATGATCAGATGGAGCTATTCTGTGATGGAGGCCATGTGAGGAGATATTAGAAACTACCTTCAAATAGGCAATTAATCACTGTTCACAAAGGACCATAGGCATCTCTTACCATTACAGAGAGACAATTGGTAATATATTGCTTGAGGGACACAACTCCGCAAGCATGGGGCAAATGAGGAAGCTGGTCTATATGAACTACCACAGCCTGTATGGGAATTAAGCCAACATTATTGGTATCATTCTACACCACATGCCAGTCATCTAACCAAATGAGCTAACCTTGAAATGCAGATTGAGAAGTCAAGCTCAACTTCAACCAGAGAATGGAACACCAAATCCTGCTGGCTGACATTTCAATACCAACTGAAGGAGTGTTGCTCTGCTCAATGTTTTAACATTTAACATTTTAACACTGTGCTGCAGAACTTGCCACTTGTGTGGAAAATTGCCCAGGTATGTCCTTTACACAAAAAGCAGGACAAATCCAACTTGGCCAGTTACCGCCCCATCAGTCTATTCGCGATCATCAGTAAAGTGATGGAAGGGGTCATCAACAGTGCTATCGAGCGGCACTTGCTTAGTAATAACCTGCTCACTGACGCACAGTTTGGGTTCTGCCAGGACCACTCAGCTCCTGACCTCATTACAGCCTTGGTTCAAAAATGGACAAAAGAGCTGAACTCCAGGGGTGAGGTGAGAGTGACTGCCCTTGACATCAAGGCCACATTTGACCGAGTGTGGCATCATGGAGCCCTAGCAAAACTGGAGTCAGGGGGTAATCAGGGGGAAAGCTCTCCACTAGTTGGAGCCATACCTAGCACAAAGGAAGATGGTTGTGGTTGCTGGAGGTCAGTCATCTCAGCTCCACGACATCACCACAGGAGTTCCTCAGGGTGGTGTCCTCGTCCCAACCATCTGCAGTTGCTTCATCAATGACCTTCCCTCCATCATAAGGTCAGAAGTGGGGATGTTCGCTGATGATTGCACAATGTTCAGCACCATTTGCAACTCCTCAGATACTGAAGCAGTTCATATCCAAATGCAGCAAGACCTGGACAATATCCAGGCTTGGGCTGGCAAGCGGCAAGTAACATTTGTGCCACACAAGTGCCAGGCAATGACCATCTCCAACAAGAGAAAATCTAACCATTGCCCCTTGATGTTCAATGGCATTACCATCACAGAATCCCCCACTATCAGCATCCTGGATGTTACCATTGACCAGAAACTGGACTAGCCATATAAATAGTGTGGCTACAAGAGCAGGAAGAGGCTAGGAATCCTGCGACAAGTAACTCACCTCCTGACTTCCCAAAGCCTGTTCACCACCTACAAGGCACAAGTCAGGAATGTGATGGAATAGTCCCCACTTGCCTGGATGAGTGCAGCTCCCACAACATTCAAGAAGCTTGACACCATCCAGGACAAAGCAGCCCCGCTTGATTGGCACCACATCCACAAACATTCACTCCCTCCACCACCGACGCACTGTAGCAGCAGTGTGTACCATCTACAAGATGCACTGCAGGAATTCACCAAGGCTCCTTAGACAGCACCTTCCAAACCTACAACCATTACCATCTAGAAGGACAAGGGCAGCAGATAGATGGGAACGCCAACACCTGGAAGTTCCCCTCCAAGTCACTCACCATCCTGACTTGGAAATATACCGCCATTCCTTCACTGTCGCTGGGTCAAAACCCTGGAACTCCTTCCCTAACAGCACTGTGGGTGTACCTACACTACATGGACTGCAGCGGTTCAAGAAGGCAGCTCTCCGCCACCCTCTTCTTAAGGGCAACTAGGGATGGGCATTAAATGCTGGCCCAGCCTGCGAAGCCCACACCCCGTGAATGAATAATAAAAAAAATTCAGATGAATCGTTAAACCGAGACCCTTCTGGGTGGGTGTAAAAGATCCCGTGGTACCATTTGAAGAAGAGCAGAGGTGTTATCCCTGATGCCCTGGATCAATATTTATCCCTTGACCAACATCATTAAAACAAATGATCTGTTTATTTACCATAAGCTGTTTTTTGGGATCTTGCTGAGCACTAATTAGCTGCTACGTTTCCTACATTAAAGCAGTGACTACGTTTCAAAAGGTACTTAATTGGCTGTAAAGTGTTTTGGGACATCCTGGGGCAGTGAGTTTCTATGATTTGGAATGCATCGTAGGAATGTTTGCCAATTAATTCACAATTAAGTGTTAAAAAGCTACGTTTTTTTTTATTTGCTCACAGGATGTGAGCATTGCCTTAAGGCCAGCCATTTATCACCCATTCCGTAATTGCCCTTGAGAAAGTTCTGGCGAGCTGTTCTCTTGCAAAATTGCATTCCGTGTGCAATAGGCACACCCACAGCGCCGTTAGGAAGGGAGTTCCAGAATTTTGGCCCAGGGGCAACGAAGGAACAGCCGATTATATGTTTCCAAGTCAGAATGGTGAGTAACTCGCACATATGAACATACGAGCAAGGAGCAGGAGTAAGGCCATTCAGCCCCTCGAGCCTGCTCCGCCATTTAATAAAATCTTGGCTGATCTGATAGTGACCTGAAATCCGCATCCCACCTACCGCCGATAGCCTACCACCCCCCTTGCTTACCTAGAATCCATCCGCCTCGGCCTTTAAAATATTCAAAGACTCTGCTTCCACCGCCTTTTCAGGAAGAGAGTTCCAAAGACTCATGACCCTCTGAGTGAAAAAATTTTGCCTCATCTCCGTTTTAAATGGGCGACCCCTTATTTTTGAACAGTGTCCCGATTTTAAAACGTGCCTCCTTAATTTTATCATTAATTAATCAAAAGGCACTACAAAAATGCAAGACTTTCTTCCTTTTGACACTGTCAAACACAAAAAGTTATAACCAAATGATGGATAGGCGTGTTTTCAGGAACTATTGGGTCTGTGAGTTCATGGCCACAACTCAGAAATAGCATAGTAGGAAACTAGAAATTTTCAGAATTACTGAAATTGAGGAAGTTCTATGAATAACTACAATACTCTGCCCATAGGCTTTGCTAACCAAATTATCATAGCAAACTAACATGGTTGCTTAATGTAAATCTAGCCGGGTGAACTCTTGTAACATTTGTGTTTCTTTGATTAATTAATGAAAAAAATTAAGGAGGTTCATTTTAAAATCCGGATATTCAAGTCACACACCATCCTGACTTGGAAATATATCGCCGTTCCTTCACTGTCGCTGGGTCAAAATCCTGGAACTCCCTCCCTAACAGCGCTGTGGGTGTAGCCACACCACATGGACTGCAGCAGTTCAAGAAGGCAGCTCACCACCACCTCCTCAAGGGCAATTATGGAATGGGTAATAAATACTGGCCATAATGGCAATGCTCACATCCTGTGGAACTAGTAAAAAATAAAGCGCTTTAACACTTAACTGTGAATGAATTGGAAAACATTCCCTCAATGCATTCCAAATCATAGAAACTCACTGTGTAAAAAAAATTCTCTCTCCCTCTCTGACCCTTTTGCTCATCCCATATCACCTTAAACCTGTGTCCCCTGATTACCAATAAATGATTAATGGCGCCATTCAAGTGGGGATGTCTTGTGGTGCACTGGGCCTCATCCCTGCCTCTGAACCAGAAGCACTAGGTTCAAGTCCCACTCCAGGATTTGATGGACAAGGAAGGTGTGTTCATAACGTGGCCAAACAGGTTGATTATCAACTTGCAAATCCTTCTAATGTGCCAATGGTGGGTGGTAAGAGGTATTCCTAGCTCCAGACTATAATATGCATGTAAAAGTGCAGGTTGCTACAGCCACTGGATCTCCTTGAGTGAAGGAGCTCCTTGCACCTTCTCCAAAACCTTGACACCCTTCCTAATCTACATTACAAAACCAAACAGATTATCTGCTCATTATTATAATGCTGTTTTGTTGGAGCTTGCTGTGTGCAAGTTGATCGCCAAGTTTCCTGTATTATAACAGTGGCTACAGTTCAATAAGTACTTCCTGGTTCTGATGAAAGGTCATCAGGCTGAAATGTTAACTCCACAGATGCTGCCTGTCCTGCTGAGTATTTCCGGCATTTTCTGTTTTTATTTCAAATATACTTTGTTTGGCTGTAAAACGCCGTGGGGCATCCTAAGAGTGTGAAAGGTGCTATATAAATGCAAGTTTTTTTTTTACTTTTGTCACTGTGTGGTGTCCTGAATTGGACTCAGCATTGCATCTCTGGTGATTTGTAAAGGTTTATCATAACTTCAGTCTCTTTTGCTTTCCTTCATTCTTCCTCCCAACTCTTTCTCTTCAAACAAAAGAAAATGTGATGGAATAACTCCCTCAGTGTTTGTTACTCAGTACTTGTCCACTGTTGCTCCGTAATCAATCTTTGACATCCATATAATGCAGACAGAAACCTATAATCCAGGCTGACATGCTAGTGAGGTGGGGGGAGTGCTTCATTGTCCACAACCCCAACAACTTATATTTATATAGTATCTTTAGTGTAATAAAATGTCCCAAGGCACTTCACAGGAGTGTTATAATACAAAATTAGAAGCCAAGCTACTACCACTGTGTGTTTCTCAATTTCAAATCCAAAATGCCTGGCTCTATTTTTTTGCCTAATCCCTGCTAGTTCCTAGATTCCCCAACCAGCAGAAATAGTTTCTCCCTATCTGTTCCCCTTAATATCTTGAAAACTTTGATCAAATAACTGATGGGACTGGCCCCTAACAGGGTAACCTTTCTAAGTCGTCCAATGAAGCTGCCTTTATTTATACTGTTTGTAATTTGAGTTTAAAATAGTGCAATCTTCTGCAGCGGTTTTGTTGATTTTAGATCGATTGTACTAGGGGAAAAAAAACAACACAAGCGAACTGGAAACTCCAGGCCATTATCTGAAGGATCATCCATTTGCTCTTTGCCAATTGTTTGCCATGTTTCCTACTTTGCAACAGTGGTGAACGCTTCAACAAAGTACCTTGTTGGCTGCAAAGACCTCTGGACATCTTGAAGACTTAATAAGGCAGATCAAAAAAGAAAGAATTTGTTTTTACATAAAGCCTTTCACAACCTTAGCACATTCCAAAGTGTTCCGCATGCAATTATTTCAATCCTTTAGTAGTTATCAGAGGTGCTGTCCTTTGGATGAGACATTAAACCAAGGCCACGTGTAACCCCTCTGGTAGATGTAAAAAGTCCTGTGGCCACTTTTCGAAGAAGAACAGTTCTCCCCAGTGTCCTGGCCACTATTTATCCTTGAATCAACATCCTGCATCATTAATTTATTCTTCTTCGTGGGAGTTTGCTGTGCAAAAATTAGCTGTTGTGGCTCCCTAGCTATAACAGAGAGTGCACAGCTGAAGTACTTATTGGCTGCAAAGCAGTTTGTGACATGCTGAGTTTTTTTTTATTCATTGGATGTGGGCACCGCAGCATATTACCCATCCCTAAATGCCCTTGTTCAGAGAGGGGGGGGCAATTAAGAGTCAACCTCATTGCTGTGGGGTGTGGGTCTGGAGTCACGTGTAGGCCAGGCCAGGTAAGGACGGCAGATTTCCTTCCTTAAAGGACATTAGTGAACCAGATGGGTTTTTACAACAATTGACAATGGCTTCATGGTCATCATCAGACTTTTATAATTGCAGATTTTTATTGAATTCAAATTCCAACATCTGCCGTGTCAGATGGATGCCCCAGAGCGTTACCCTGGGTCTCTGGATTATTAATCTAGCGACAATACCACTACGTCATCGCCTCCCCTGTGAAAGTCTCTATATATGTTTTTCTTTCACAGGATGTGGGCATCGCTGGCATAGCCAGCATTTGTTGCCCACCCTTAATCAGCTTTCCTCCCCTAAAGGGCATTAGTGAACCAGATGGGTTTTCACAACAATCGACCAATGATAGTTTCATGGTCACCATTACTGAGTTTTACATTACAGATTTATTAATTGAATTTAAATTCCACCAGCTGTCATGGTGAGATTTAATCCATGTCCCCAGGACATTAGCCTGGGCCTATGGATTACTAGTTCAGTGACATTACTGCTAAACCATCATACTCCTAAATATACAAGCCTTTCCTTGTTTTAAAGGGAGCTGGGCAGACTTTTGAGTGAGGTCCATATTTCTAAAGTAGAAGTCAGATGTCTCCATGGAGACTGGTGTCAACGGGTCTCCTGGGGCATGTTTGATCACCTTAATGGAATGAAGTGGAATTTACCTGAGTGTTTTGCCTTAAATTGGTCCAGGGGGTCTCTGTGTGAGTTAAATACGGGCCCCTTACGAAAGAGTTAACTGAGTGGTCCGACTCCACATTTTCTCAGAATCATTTCCCAATTACTTCCAGATTCGTTGGATTCTATCCAAAAGCAAAGTTCAGTCATGCTGAGGTCAGTGAACTCATCAAACTGTTCCTTCGCTAGGAATATCATGTTCTGTCACATTCCCAGGGAGTTCCTTTCCCTTCCCTACCAATGCAGCTGAAGTGAATGCCTATCTCGGACATCACGCTGCCAATTCAGAGAACGTAGGCCTGAATTTTACCTTTGGTGGGAGCGGTCGGCAAACGGACCGTCTACCGCGATCGGTCCCTGACCCCGATTTCGTGCTGGCTGGCTAATTAATGAAATGTGCGCTGAAAAGCTCAGCACTGCAGGGGCGGGGGGGGGGACGGGTGGGAAGAGGACGGGTGATGATGTTTCCGCGGGCGTGGGCGAGTGCTGCGAGGAAGCGCCCTGAAGGCAGACAGCTGCCTCGGGGAGCTGGAGACCTGAAAAAGGCTAAAATAAAGGTTTTAAAAGCTGGGGAAAAAAAAGTGTCAATCACCTGAAAATGTCGCTGATAAAAATGCTGCCCCCGGAAATTCATTTTTATTTTATTCCATCACGGAAATTTCATCCTGCCCTTGGATGAGGTTTGATGAAAAATACCAAGTCCGCCTGGCCGATTTGCCCATCCGTAAGGCGGGACGGGCAACGGAAAATCAGAGTCAATTGTGCCACTAATGGGCTTAATTGCCCCCTTAACTGCCGGTGGGCGCGCATCCGACTTTGCCTTGCACCCTCCGAGCGGAATACCGCGCAATGACATCGGGACATCTGCGCGATTTTAGGCCCGATCGGGTCCGCTGGGCGCCCGCACAGGGGCATTAAATTCTGCTCGTAGAAACAGGAAGAGGTCATTCAGCTCCTTTCAAGCCTGTTCCACTGTTCAATTGGATTGCAGCTGATCTACAACTCAACTCTGTTTACCTGCCTTTGATTCATATTCCTTAACACCACTCAAGCAAAAATCTCAGTCTTGAAAACCTCAATTGATGCCTAGTATTTTGGGGGAGACGGTTCCAGATTCCTATTGCCCTTTGTGTGGAAAGAGTGCTGCATGAATGCCTTAGCTCTAGTATCAAGATTGTGCCTTTAGTGTTGGACTTCTTCACCCCCATCACCAGAGGAATAATTTCTCTTTATCTACTGTCCTTTCACAGGACTTGGGTGTCGCTGGCAAGGCCAGCATTTGTTGCCCATCCCGAATTGCCCTTGACCCGAGTGGCTTGCTGGCCATTCCAAAGGGCAGCTAAGAGTGAATCACATTGGTGTGGAATCATATGTCGGCCAGACCAGGTAGTAATGCCGGCTTTCCTTCCCTAAAGGGTCACTAGTCAACCAGATGGGGTTTTACAACAATCGATAATAGTTTCATTTTGGCCCAGATTTTTTACTAATTGAATTTAAATTCCACCAGCTGCCATGGGGGATTTGAACCCATGTGCCCGGAGAATGATCAACCCCTTTATCGGTTTAAACACCTCAATTAGGTCAACCCTCAATCTTCTAAATCCAAGAGAATACAAATCAAATTTCTGCAACCTGCCCTCATAGCATAACCTTTTAATCCCTGTATCATTCACACAAAGTGGACCACGTCTGGAAATAAAGCAACCTGAGCTGTTAATAGCTTGACATTCCTCTCAGCAGGTAATGAACCGGCTCCAATTTTTCTCTGGGAGTCCCCGTCATACGTCCTCCATCGACCTTTAAACAAAGTGTGCGAACTTTGGGCTTTGACCAAGTTGAGGGAAAGCCAGATAAATACATGAGGGAGAAAGGGAAAAAAGGATTTTAGGCTCTAAAGGAATCAAGGGATTATGGGGATAGAGCAGAAAAGTGGAGTTGAAGGAGAATTTCAGCCATGACCCAGCGGACCAGGCTTGAAGGGCCGAATGGCCCACACCTGCTTTTATTTCTTCTGTGCTTATGATATGTCGACGGGGTTGAATGAAGTAAGGCGGGAGGAGGCTTGTGTGGAGCATAAAACACTATCAGGGATCTGTTGGGCTTCTGCGCTGTAAGTACGTTGTAAAGTCGAATGGTTTATTCACATTGGTGTGGAATCACATGTCGGCCAAACCAAGTAAGAATGGCAGCTTTCCTTCACTAAAGGAGTGTAAGTGAACCAGATGGGTTTTTACAACAATTCATAATAGTTTCATGGTCACCATTTTGGCCCAGATTTTTATTAATTGAAAGTAAGTTCAACCAGCTGCCATGGTGGGATTTGAACCCATGTCCCCAGAGAATTATCAACTCCTTTATTAGTTTAGCCTGCTCTCCGCCATTCGATCAAATCACGGCTGAAATTCTCCTTCATCTCCACTTTTCCGCCCTCTCCCCATATCCCTTGATTCCTTTAGAGTCCAAAATCCTTTTCTTTCTCTCTCCCTCATGGTTTATTGGAACTTCAACTATGCCTTTGATTATGTTGAAAACTTGAATCACTGCCTCAGCTTCTGATTTCCAACCTTACAGAAACCATGAGGACCAAACTGAAACTTTTTTTTGCACTTGACATTGCTGCTGGTACCATCTCAATTGTTAGAAAATTCTTGGCACCTGGAAAAATCTTAATTTGTTTATCTTGGCTGTGTTTCCCATCAGTTCTCCTGCACAATGTTCCTATGACAAAAAAGCTTATTGACTGTGACAACTTCAACTATCTAGAAATGGCGAGGACCCCCTGTTAATACTGTTGCAAATATCTAGTTCATGGTTCATGTTAATGTTTAGAGGTAATGTTTCATTCTGGAAAAATTATTGTTGCAGAGGCAAGGTCATTAAAATGCTGGACTTTCATGATTGCCAGAGGGGCATGGACAGGGTGGATAGGGAGCAGCTGTTCCCCTTAGTTGAAGGGTCAGTCACAAGGGGGCATAAGTTCAAGGTGAGGGGCAGGAGGTTTAGGGGGAATGTGAGGAAAAACTTTTTTACCCAGAGGGTGGTGTCGGTCTGGAATGTGCTGCCTGGGAGGGTGGTGGAGGCGGGTTGCCTCACATCCTTTAAAAAGTACCTGGATGAGCACTTGGCACGTCATAACATTCAAGGCTATGGGCCAAGTGCTGGTAAATGGGATTAGGTAGGTAGGTCAGGTGTTTCTCACATGTCGGTGCAGACCCAATGGGCCGAAGGGCCTCTTTTGCACTGTGATTCTGTGACCTGAAGAAATGGCAGTTCAGAAGGTTACCTATGTTTGTTTAATAGAATCAGAATAGAAGAGACAGAGCTATAAAACAGCAGTTGGGCTTACTTAGCTGGAGAAATTGTAAAGGAAGGATAATTAACTTAAAGGTTGGTTTGAGGACAGCCCAGAGCAGGCTAGGTCTTCATGGAGATGGGTGGAGCTTAGGAAGGCTCTCTGGTTTCAATTTATCTGGGTGTTTTTTTGGAGAGGTTTTAAGTTGCAATTTGGACCTCATGTGGTTTACAGCTCACTGAGAGAAGTTAGCTAAAGTAAACGATAGATAGATAGACCTGCACTGTAAGCAGAGTAAAACAGTAGGTTTGTCAAACATGATTTCCCTTTCACAAATCCATGTTGACTTTGTCTAATCCCATTGATATTTTCTAAGTGTCCTGTTATCACATCCTTTATAATAGACTCTAGCATTTTCCTTCCCACTAATGTTAGGCTAACCAGTCTGTAATTCCCTGTTTTTTCCCTCCCTCCTTTTTTAAGTAGTGGGGTTACATTTGCCACCCTCCAATCTGACGGGACTGTTCCAGAATCTACAGAATTTTGGAAGGTGACAGCCAACACATCCACTATTTCCATGACCACCTCCTTGAGCACTCTGAGACTAGATTATCAGGCCCTGGGGATTTATCGGCTTTCAGTCCAATTAATTTCTCCAACACTGCTTTTTTAGTAGTACTAATTTCCTTCAATTCCTCCTTCTCACTAGACCCTCAATTCCCTAGTATTTCTGGGAAATTATTTGTCTTCCTCCATAAAGACTGTAGTTGATTAATTGCTCTGCCATTTCCTTGTTCTCCATTATAAATTCTTCTGTTTCAGACTGTAAGACATTTGTCTTCACCAATCTTTTTCTTCTCACATACTTATAGAAGCATTTGCAGTCCACTTTGATATTCCTTGCAAGTTTACTCTCATACTCTATTTCTCCCTTCTTGATCAATCTCTTGGTCCCCCTTTTCTGAATTTTAAACTCCTCCCAATTCTCAGGCTTGCTACTTTTTCTAGCAACTTTATATGACTCGTCTTTGGATCTAATACGATCTTAACTTTTTTTTGTTAGCTACAAGTTGGGCCTCTTTTCCTGTTGTGTTTTTGCATTAGAAAGGAATATATAACAGTTGCAATGCATATATTCATTCCTTAAATATTAGTCATTGCTTATCCACTGTCATGCCTTTTAATAAAGTTCCCCAATCTATCTTAGCCAACTCATGCCTCATACCTTTGTAGTTTCCTTTGTTTAGATTTAGGACCCTAGTTTCAGATTGGACTTCTTCACTTTCCAACCTAAGGAACAATTCTATCATGTTATGGTCACTGTTCCCTAAAGGAACCCGCACAACAATATTATTAATTAACCCCATCTCATTGCACAAAACCAAATCTAGGATAGCCTGTTCTCTAACTGGTTCCTCAATGTACTGGTCTAAAAAAACCATCTCGTACACAGTCCAGGAATTCATTCGCCACAGTATTATTGCTAATTTGGTTTGCCCAATCTATACATGGACTAAAGTCAACCATAATTACTGTAGCACCCTTGTTACATGCATCTCTAATCTCCTGTTTAATGCCATCCCCTACCTTCCCATCCTACTTACCTTACTGTTTGGAGGCCTACAGACAACTCCCACTAATGGTTTTCACCCTTTGTTTCTTCTTAGCTCCACTCAGACTGATTCTACATCTAGATTTTCTGAGCTAATACCCTCTCTCACTATCGCACTGATTTCATCTTTTACTAACAACGCCACACCAACTCCTTTTCCTTTTTGCCTGTGCGTCCTAAATATCAAGTACCCTTGATATTCAGTTCCCAGCCTTGGTCACCCTGCAGCCACACCTTTAATTGCAATCATATTGTACCTGTTTACATTTGTTAATCATCTGTCTTATTGCGAATGCTCTATACATTCAAATACAGTGCCTGTAGAGCTGTCTTTTTACACATATTTTTTGTACTATGGTCCTAGTTGCTTATAGCCTCCGTTTCCTCTGCTTTCTACTTTTGCTTTTTACTTTTCTGTCTTTCATTCCTATCTTTGTTTCTCTCTCTTGTGTCTCCCCATTCAGGGTTCCCATCCCCCTACCACTCTAGTTTAAACCCTCCCCCCATAGTACCAGTGAATGCCCTTGCAACAGTATTGGTCCCGGTCCTGCTGGGGTGCTTGTGCAGGTCCCATCTTCCCCAGAATGCCTCAGGAATCTAAATCCCTCCCTCCTACACCATCTCTCCAGCCATGCATTCATCCAGTTTATTCTCCTATTCTTGATCTCGCTAGCGCGTGGCACTGGGAGTAATCCTGAGATTAACCCTTGAGGTCCTGCTTTTTAATTTATTTCCCAGCTCCCTATGTTCTGTTTGCAGGACCTCATCCATCCTTATACTTATGTCATTGGTACTGATTTGGACCATGACCTCTGGTTGTTCACCCTCATCCTTCAGAATGTCCTGCAGCCACTCAGTGACACCCTTGACCCTGGCACCAGGGAGGCAACATATCATCCAGATGTCACGTCTGCGGCAGCAGCAACATCTAACTGTTCCCCTTACGATATCACTATTGCTCTCCCACTCTTTCTTCTCCTCCCCTATGCAGCTGAGCCACTCGTGGTGCTACGGACTTAACTCTCGCTGCATTCCCCTGAGAAACCACCTCCCCCAGCAGTATCCAAAATGGAAAATCTGTTAGAGAGGGAGATGGGCCCAGAGGGCTCCTACACTTCCTGCCTAGTGCCTTTACGGTGTCTGGCGGTCATCAGTTCCCTTTCTACCTGTGCACCCTTTACCTGCAGTGTGAACACCTCATTTTATGTGCTATCCATGATGATCTCAGCCCTGCGGATGCTCCACAGTCACTCCAGGTGCAGCTCCAGCTCCAAAACACGCATCTCAAGTAGCTACAGCTGGAGATACTTCCTGCACATGTAGTCGCCATGGACATGGCTGTGTCCCGACTTTTCACATCACACAGGAGGAGCATTCCATGTGACCGAGCTGCCCTGCCATGACTTACCCTTAAATTATTCCCTTTACTTTTATTTCCTCTAGTTTAGAGAATATTAAGGACAGTAGAAATACTCACCAAGTCCTACTTACCAAGGCGGCTGCTCTTCTTTCTGAGGAAAGGTGGAAAATGAAAGGATCACCTCCCTCTTCACCGAACACCCTCACTCACCAAACTCCAACTGAAGCACTCAAATGTAGCCCAAGACAGCACTAGTGGAAACAAGGCAGCACTGTACTTGGCCTGTTTTTATGCTCCCTGAATCTAGCTTCTGAAAACCTGTTTAAGCTAGTTATCCAATTAACTAGCTGCAAGCAGAGCCTGAATGAGCCCTGTTTTAAAGCTGGACTAAAACTCACTTTCTCCCAGCCCAAAGAGCAATTTTTAGTTAATTGCTTAATTAAAGAAACACTGGACTGTAGATAGAAATTAACCCTCAAATTAAATTAACCCTTAAATCTCCCTTGCTCACCAAACTCCAACTGAAGCACTCAAATGCGGCCCAAGACAGCCCTCATTGCTATAGAACATCAGGTCCCGGGGACTTGTCAATCTTCAATCCCATTAATTTCTCCAATACAACTTTTTTACGAATACTAATTTCCTTTAATTCCTCAATCTCCCTAGTCCCTTGGATCTCTAATTCTGGGAGATTTCTTGCATCTTCCTCAGTGAAGACAGAGACAAAGTAATCGTTTTGTTTCTCCACCATTTCTCTATTCCCCATTATAAATTCCCCGGACTCTGCCTGTACTGGACCCACATTTGATTTACCCAAACGTCTCCTTTTTATGTACCTATAGAAGCTTTTACAGTCCATTTTTATGTTTTTTTTTTGCTAGTTTACATTCATATCCTATTCGCCCTTTACCAGTTTCTTGGTCCTCCTTTGCTGTATTCTAAAATCCTCCAGTGTTAAGTCAGATTTAGAGTTAATTTGTGCCTCAGCTCTGATGATGTTGGATTATGTTTCTAACGATTGCATCAGCTCACATCCCATGAGGAACTGGGTTGGAGCTCCCTTGATCTCGTTACTCACCCTGATTCATAAAGTTTTATCTTCTGGTGCCAATACTAATACACAACCAAAAACTCAGTAAGGGCAGAGCACGAGCTGTTGAACCACGCTATCAGCTGTGGCTCAGTTAGTAGCGTTTTTACCTTTGAATTAGAAGATCACGGGTTCAAGTCCTATGCTAGTGGCTGGAGTCACTGAGCATAAAATCTACGCCGACGCTCCCAGTGCCGTACTGATGGAGTGCTACTCTGTCTTTCGGATCAGTCATCAAACTGAGGCCCTGTCCATCCTCTCGAGTGGATGTAAAAGACCCCTTGGCCACTATTTTGAAGTAGAGTGTGGGATTTCTCCCTGCTTTCCTGGGCTAATCTTTATCTTCCAACCAACATCACTAAAAATAAAAAATTAACTTGTTCTTTTTCACTTTCCTGTTTGTGGGGCTTTGCCGTGTTTAAATTGGCTGCCCTGTTTCCTGCTTTAACAGCAGTGACTACATCTGAAGTACTTCGTTAACTGTGAAGCACATTTGGATCTCCTGAGGGCATGAAAGGCACTATAGAAATGCAAGCTCTTTCTTTCTTATGGTGGGATTTAAGCATGGACCTCTTGGTTTATTGGAATAGTGAGAATCTTCAGCACGTGTTTCCTATGTGTGAAATGAAAACGAAAGGGCTTTGTTCAAAATAATTTAAACTGGACTCTGTGCAAGATATCCAACTTTATTTATATTTTAATGTAACCTATGTAAAAAAAAAAAGACACTAATTACATATGCAGGCAGTATTTACTCAGTACAAAAAAATGAATGGGATTACGCTCGAGTGGGTAAGAGTGATCACTCAGCATGATTCCTCACGGATTGAGTTACAGCTGGAGTCAGAATTGGGCAATATTGGATTTGGCATATCTACACAAACAATTTGAACTCATGAATTGGAAGTACAATTTCCAAATTTGTGGATGGGGGAGGGCGGGGGGGGGGGGTGGGGTGGAAATGTAAGGATGTAATTAATGTAGAGGCAAAATATAAGAAAACAAATGTGAGACGCTGCATTTTGGTAGGAAGAATAAGGTGGTCAAGTATTGTTTGGCCAATAACAGTCTAAATGGGGTGGAGGAACAGAGGAGAGTGGGGTACAGATACCCACATCCCTAAAAGAAGCAACGCAGGTTGATAAGTCAAACATAGCACTTGAGTTCCTTGAATTGAAAAGCTAAGAAGTTATGCTCAACTTGTATAGAACCTTGTTAGATGACATTTGCTCTCCATAGTATTAAATGGTTAGAGCGGCACTGGAGAGGGTACAAAACAAAATTCACAAAGTTGACACCAGAAATAAGTGGGTTACATCTATCAGGAAAGATTGAACAAGCTGGGGCTCTTTCCTCTACCCTTTGAAAATTTGAGTTCATCCAAAAATCTGCTACATTTTCCTGACTCACACCAAGTCCCATTCATGCATCGCCCCCTGTGCTTGCTGACCTACACTGGTCTAGCGACAGCTCAAAATTAAAATTTACATCCATGTTTTCAAACCCCTCCACAGTCTCACTCCTCCCTATGTCTGTAATCTCCTCGAGTCCTACAAGTGTCCAAGATACCTGCACTCCTCCAACTCTGATCTCTTGGGCGTCTCCCATTTTAACCGCCCCCCCCACTACTGACAGCTGTGCTTTCAGCTGCCTAGGCCCTAAGCTTTGGAATTTCAACCCTAAACCTCTCCATCACTTTACCTCTCCCTCGTCTAAGTAGTCCTTAAACCCATCCCTTTTATCAAACCTTTGATGGCCTGTCCTGTTATTCTTTATGTGACTCGATGTCAACTTTTGTTTTTCCTTGGAATATTTTACAACATTAAAGCTGCTGAGCATCCGCAAGTTAATGTGTAGAAAAGAAAAGGCTGCAGGGTGACCTGGTAGAGGTCTTTAAGATTATGATAGGGTTATGAGTTAGGAGCAGGAGTAGGCCACTCGGCCATTCGAGCCTGCTCCCACCATTGAACAAGATCATGGCTGATCTGATTGTAACCTCCCGTCTACCTCGATAACCTTTCGCCCCCTTGCTTATCAAGAATCTACCTACCTCTGCCTCCACTGCCTTTTGAAGACGACAGTTCCAAAGACTCACTGCCCTCAGGGAAAAAAATTCTTCTCATCTCGTCTTAAATGGGCGACCCCTTATTTTTAAATAGTGACCCCTAGTTCTAGATTCTCCCACCAGAGGAAACATCCTCTCCACTTCGACTCTGTCAGGACCCCTCAGGATTTTATATGTTTCAATCAAGTCACCTCTTATTCTTCTAAACTCCAGCGGATACAATCTTAGCCTGTCCAATCTTACCTCATAAGACAATCCACCCATTCCTAGTATTAGTTTAGTAACCTTCTCTGAACTGCTTCTAATGCATTTATATCCTTCCTAAATAAGGAGACCAATACTGTACACAGTGCTCCAGATGTGGTCTCACCAATGCCCTGTACAACCTCCCTACTTTTATAAAAACAAAAAACTACTGCGGATGCTAGAAATCCAAAACAAAAACAGAATTACCTGGAAAAACTCAGCAGGTCTGGCAGCATCGGCGGAGAAGAAAAGAGTTGACGTTTCGAGTCCTCATGACCCTTCAGCAGAACTTCAGGGTTCTGCTGAAGGGTCATGAGGACTCGAAACGTCAACTCTTTTCTTCTCCGCCGATGCTGCCAGACCTGCTGAGTTTTTCCAGGTAATTCTCCCTACTTTTATGTTCAATTCTCCTCGCAATAAACAATAACATTCAATTAGCTTTCCTAATTACTTGCTACACCTGCATGTTAGCTTTTTGTGATTCATGTTTCCACTTGTGGGAGAGACCAAATCCCATCCCACCCCACTCTCTCTCTCTCTATCTCTATTTTCAGGTACCATTCCCTAAGAGGTGTGGATCATCTTCATTGGTGGTACATTCATCTAGTTTGTGAGGCTCATTAAAAAGACCAAAACCAGGGGGCATAAATGTAAGATGGTCACCAATAAATCCAACAGGAAATTTAGGAGAAACTTCTTTACCCAGAGAGTGGTGGAAGCATGGAACTCACTACCACAGGGAGTGGTTGAGACGAATGGTATAGATGCATTTAAGGAGAAGTTAGATAAACACATGAGGGAGGAAGAAGATGGATATGTTGATCAGGGGCAGGTGAAGTAGGGTAGGGGGAAGACTGTTGTGGAGCATAAAGACTGACATGGAGCAGTTTGCCTGTTTTGCTGCAAATGCTTTACAATTAGAGCTGTTGGATTCTTCCAAGAACAGTGCACTCTTGAGGGAATCAGCGATCGTGTCTGAATCACAGTTACTCCACTCACCAAAACACACTTTGAAATCGGGGCTCCTCAGAAAGGAATCCGTTAAAATGCTGCAAAATACTAACTTCTGTGCTTCAGCTTCAACAGTTCAATCACAAGGAAAATATGATGAAAAAATAATAATAATAAATTATTGCTGATTTGGTTTTTGCTTTAAATAATCTTCTGACCGACAACACTTAGACGGAAGCTGTCAACCAGAAAATGTTCACAGTTCGGCATAGCTTCTTGCAGCAGTCAAGGGATTATAACCGAGATACTGACAGGTCAACTGACTGAGGACTCCAAGTGAAGCTAAGAATATCAGAATCCAGAGGATGGTGGCACTGAAGTACATTGGACGCAACCTGGGAGGAAGATAAGATGAATTCATCGTCAGTCGAACAAAGGAAAAACAGAAAGTGCCTAAAATATACCATGAAAACTAAATAAAAATGGCATTGGCTTTTAACTATGAATTTCCTGGGCTCTTATATCGCAGAAGGAAGCCAGTTGGCCCACTGTGCCTGTGTTGCCCATTTAATCCTGTTAGGAACTAGAGTAAGTTATATTTGTATTTTTGGGTGTTAGGAATGAAGTTTTAGCTTTAATATTTAAGTTTGGTTTGTATTTCTGTATTTGTGGGTTAAAAAGGCGAAACCTGGGATTTAGTTTCATTTTAGAATGGAGACAGCAAGTCAAAGCTCTGTTTGTATACCTGCATTTTTAATGAGTTTTATGATCCTTGAAGTGGAGATCTGTGTTATCAAAGGGTGAGTTTGGCGGGGGCGGGGGGTGGTGGTTGTAAGTGATTTAGGGGAGTTAAAACAAAGTAGAAAAAACTGTGCTGCTGTGCAACAACACAGGATGTGGGCTTCACTGGCTGAGCCAACATATATTGCCCATCCCTAGTTGCCTTTGAGAAGGTGGTGGTGAGCCGCCTTCTTGAGCCGCTGCAGTCCATATGGTGTAGGTACATCCACAGTGCTGTTAGGAATGGAGTTCCAGGATTTTGACCCAGCGACAGTGAAGGAACGGCGATAGATTTCCAAGTCAGGATGGTGGGTGGCTCGGAGGGGAACTTCCAGGTGGTGATGTGCCCACCTATCTGCTGCCCTTGTCCTTCTAGATGGCACTGGGTTTGGAAGGTGCTGTCTAAGGAGCCTTGGTGAGGTCCTGCAGGGGTCCAGAGAGAGAGGCCCCACACAGATGTGGAGAAACCGAAAACAGTTTGCATTTAGTTGAAAGCAGCTGCCACCAGAAGCAGCATAGGGGAGAGACGAGAGTTGATGAGAGATCCACTGCATCTGCTAAGGGTGGCATCTGTCGCTTGGCTTCAGAATGTTGTGTGCCAGATGATAGGTCACCTATTGGTTTACACGGACTGTGTACTTACTGTGAACATTAGAGTATAAAATAGCTTTTGAAACATCCTTTGGGAGAAGATTCCAAAGCGAGTTCTTCGAGAATGGAGATTGGAAACCCTCATGTAAAAGACAGAGTGCAGTGAGACTGGTTGGCTCACAGTGTGACAAGCGTCTGGGGGAAGTTGAGGAAAGATCCATAGCTTCTGTTTGGGGTGGTATCTGTCATTTGGTTTCAGAGTGTGGTATGTCTGACCACATAGCACCTGTTGGTTTACATGGACTATGTACTTTTGGAACATGAGAGTATAAGATAGCTTTTGTAACTTGCATTATCCTTACTAATCTGTAAATATCTGTAAAGGTACAGTTGTGGGTGAAGGAATATTGTAATATAGTTTGTCTTTTTTTGTTTAATAAGTGTTTTATTCTTCTGCGAAAAGTTCATCAGCTGACTCCTGTGATTCTGTTCAGTAACCACTGTCCACGGCTCTAAACAAAAAATAAAAGCCGGGTTCCACCCTGGGGGCTGACTTGTCCAGTAGCAACATCAGCAGGGATCATAACAATCCAATGCACCATGCTCTTTCCCTGCAAATTTTTCCTTTTCAAATATTTATCCAATTCCTTTTTAGAACATTACAATTGACTCTGCTACCACCACTCTTTCAGGCAGTGCATTCTAGATCATAACAACTACCTAGGTAAAAAATGATCCTCCTCTCCCCTCTGGATCTTTTGCTTGACTCAAAAGGAGCAAATGCAACCCACTGATTCACAACTGACACTGCAAATCCTTGGGCCAGAGTTTGTCACTGAACCTCAACTTTTCTACTAATCATTTATGGCGTGTGGGTGTTGCTGACAAGGCCAGGATGACTGCCCATTCCCAATTGCTCCTGAGTAACTGCGACTCAGGTACGATTGCTGATTCCTCAGAACTGCACGATTCTTAGAAGAATTCGCAAACAACTGAAATCAGCAGCTCTAATTGTAAAGTATTTGCAGAAAAACAGGCAAACTGCTCCGTGTCAGTCTTTATGCTCGACAAAAGTATCCTCCTACCCTACTTCACCTGCCCCTGAAGAGCCATTTTTTTTTAATATAACCGAGTGTCTTGTTAGACCACTTCAGAGGGCAGTTAAGAGTCAACCTCATTGAGTCTGGAATCACATAGGCCAGACTGGGTAAGGACAGCAGATTTCCTTCCCTGAAGGACAGTAATGAACCAAAAAGATTTTTACAACAATACAGTGGTTGACAGTAGCTTTATAATTCCAGATTACATTTAAATTTCTCACACCATCTCCCTAAATTTAAATTCCCCTGTTTCCAAAATGGGATTATGAATTCATGCCTCTGGATTACTAGGCTCAGAACACAACCACTATGCTATTGGTTCAGCAACTGGTGAATTTGAACCATACACTAGGAGCTAAATGGGGAGATGGTAGTGTCATGGTAATGTCACCGGACAAGTAATCCAGAGGCCCAGGCTAATGTGCTAGGGGACATGGGTTCAAATCCCACCATGGCAGCTGGTGGAATTTAAATTCAGTTAACAAATCTGGAAAGTAAAGCTAGCTTCAATAATGGGGACCATGACAACTACCACTTATTGTTGTAAAAACCCATCTGGTTCACTAATATCCTTTAAGGGAATGAAGTCTGCCATCCTTACCCAGTTTGGCCTATATGTGACTCCAGACCCACAGCAATGTGGTTGACTCTTAACTGGCCTCTGAAATGGCCCAGCAAGTCACTCAGTTCAAGGGCAATTAGGGATGGGCAACAAACGCTGGCCTTGCCAGTGACACAGACATCCCATGAAAGAAAAAGAAACACACGAGGGAGTTACTGTCTTTTCAGTTGCAATGTTAAACCAGTTTGGACCAAAATGGATCTGAGTGTTCACAGAATCTCAGAATCACAAAATCTTAACGGCACAGGGGAAGACCATTCGGCCCATCATATCTGCACCGGCTCTCCAAATGAGCATTATGACCTAGTGCCATTGCCCTGCCTTTTCCCAGTAACCTTGCACATTGTTTCTATTCAAATAATCATCCAGTGTCCTCTTGAATGTCTCATTGAACCTGCCTCCACCACACTTCCAGGCAGCACATTCCAGACCCAAACCACTCGTTGTGTGAAAAAGTTTTTCCTCACATCACACTTGCTTATTTTGCAATTCACTTTAAATCTGTGCCTTCTCATTCTTGATCCTTTTACGAGTGGGAACAGCTTCTCCCTATCTGCTCTGTCCAGCCCCCTTATGATTTTGAACATCTGTATCAAATCTCCTCTTAGCCTTCTTCTCTCCAAGGAGAACAGCCCCAACCTCTCCAAATCTATCCTCGTAGCTGAAGTTTCTCATCCCTGGAACCATTCTTGTAAACCTCTTCTGCACTCTCTCCAATGTGTTCATATCCTTCCTATAATAATACAGTGCCCAGAACTGTACACAATATTCCAGCTGAGGCCTAACGAGTGTCTTATATAATTCAGCATTACCTCCTTGCTCTTGTACTCCATGCCACTATTAATAAAGCCCAGGATACACTATGCTTTATTATCTGCTCCTATCACTGCTTGCTTGTCCCCACAACCACCCCACCCTCAACTTCTCTCTCCCCCCGCCCCCCACCTTAGACCAGCTTATATTTCACCTCTCTCCTAACTATACTTCAGTTCTGCCGAAGGGTCATGAGGACTCGAAACGTCAACTGTTTTCTTCTCCACCGATGCTGCCAGACCTGCTGAGTTTTTCCAGGTAATTCTGTTTTTATTTTTATGCTTTATTAACTGCTCTCTCCACCTGTCCTGCCACCTTCAATGATCTATGCATATATACACCCAAGTCTTTCTGCTCTTGCAACCCCTCAAAATTTCACCCATTATTTTATATTATCTGTCCATGTTCTTCCTACCAAAATGTATCACCTCACACTTCTCCACATTGAACCTCATCTGACACCTATCTGCCCACTCCACCAACTTGTCTATGCCCTCTTGAAGTTCCACACCATCCTCCTCGCAGTTCACAGCACTCCCAAGCTGGCACTGTATCAAATGCCTTTTCAAAGTCCATGTACACCACATCAACAACATTACCCTCATCGACCTTTCCTGTTACCTCTTCAAAAAAACTCCAGCAAGTTAGTTAAACACGATTTCCCCTTTAGAAATCCATGCTGGCTTCTCCTCATCAACCCACATTTTTCCATTTTCCATATTATTTGAAGAATGGAAAGGTAAGAACAGCGAAGGTTTGTCCACTGGCCACTAAGCTGTAGAGGTTAGGTACAAAAAAAATAATCAAAAAGGCTTATGAAATGTTAGCCTTTATAACTAGAGGGGTAGAACATAAAAGGGAGAACAACTATACGAAGCCCTGGTTGGATCACATCTGGAGTACGGTGTACAGGTCTGGTCACCTTAGAAAGGATATATTGGCTTTGGAAGGAGTGCAATGCAGATTCCCAAAATGTTATCAGGGCTCCAAGGGTTAAGAGAGATTAGATAAACTAGGTTTGCATTTCCTGGAACATTGAAGGTTAAGGGGTGATTCGTTTAAGGATTTTAGGATTTCGGAAGGAATTGATAGGGTAAATAGAGAGAAACTTTTCCTGCTGTCGGGGGAATGTAGGACTTTGTCTGTGACCTGCGGGGCTCTGGGTCCACATGCAGCTCATTCTGGGTCTCATGCACGGCTACCAAACCTCATCCACCGAACCCATTTCAATGATAAGTAAACGGCCTTATTCGATCTTTTAAACTTTTTTTTTTAACGTTGTACTTTTGAGAAAGAATTATTCCATTAAAATCTTTTTTTGTGAGAACCTTTAGCATGCTGTTGAAACGCTCTCAGTCTCAGTCTTGCTTTTCATTATTATGGGCATTTGAGTAAACAGCATTGTGACTGCAAGGCAGGACTTCCCAAACTGTGGACCACAACTCCCAGTGGGGTCGCAAAGACGAGGTTTTGAGGTCGTGAGCGCTGAGGCAGCGATGGCTGCGGCGGAGCTTGCACTGAGGGCTAGCAGCTGCGAGGCCCCTTTAAATCCTCGAGGTCCATTTTCCCTAATGGTGGCCGTGGCTTAAGAGGCAGGCTCGATTCCTGCTGCAAAACGGTAGGATTTTTTTTTAAAAAACATACAGCTTAAACATCTCACCGCCCTCCACCCTTCCCCCCCCGCTCAGTAGCTGAAGGCCAAGACGCACCCCAACCCCTCGCCCAACAATTCTCGTACCCACAAATGTTCTCTCTGAGGGGTCACGCAAAGTACGGAGCATTAAATGGGGGTCACACCAGGAAAAAGCTTGGAAAGCACTGCTCTAAGGTGTTCTGTTTTTGTCTAAATTTAGCAAGCGGTTCTTCTTGTGACGAAGGTCGCTGACCCCTGGCTTAGTGAACAAGGACATAACCTTAAAATTGGAGTTAAGCTGCTCAGGAGAGGGTTCTGAAGAAGAGTCTGTTAGGAACTAGAGTAAGTTATAAGTAAGTTATATTTGTATTGGTGGATGTTAGGAATAAGCTATAGTTTTAAGTTTGAGTTCAATTTGTATGTTTTATTCGTGGGTTAAAAGGGTGAAACTACTTAACCACTTTTGTTCCAATGAGAACAGTTCAAACTACTCCCAACGTCTACTCATAACATCCTGGTTTACACCCTCTGTACTCTTTCTAATGCCTTGGCATCTTTCCTGAATCATAGGGTGGAATTTTCCATTCCGGGACTGAGTCTCGTGGCAGGGGTTGGAGTGTTGCACGCCACGGAGGCCAGTGGCAATTCGCGCCATATCGCGCGCCGCCTGCCTCTTTAATTACGCAGCGGGGGGTTTCCCAACATTGTTCACAGCAGGGTGGGCTGGATGGCTCGTGCCCCTCCGTTATCTGGGCGCCTTGTTTAAAAGGTGCCCGGACATCAACTGACCCACCGTTGAAGATAGAAGATGAGCCTCCTGAACATTGAAGATGGGCCTCCTGGAAGACTCTGAAGCTGAAAGAGCAACCTCTGGAAGACGCTGAACGTGGAAAATCCACCCGGTAGATGCTCCACCCATCCACTGCTGCGTGCTCCAGGGTCCACGGTTGCTGGAGGCCTCCATCCCGATCTCCGCAGGCTGCCCTTCTTCAGGTAACTCCCGACATCTCCACACCACATTGGTCTAAAAGTGCTCTGGACCGGTGTGAGATCCTGCCGGTGGCGCGGATTATTGGAGGGGGTGGGGAGGACGATTCCGGTCGGGCCTTCATCTGCATCCCATTAAAACTGTTTCACATCGGCCTCTGGCCAGAATGACCACCCGCCAAGGCGGCAGGAGCGCAAGTTCCCGCCGTCATTTTACGCCGGCCGGAAACCAATTTTTCAGCTACTGCCACATTGCGCCCCCCCCCTCATCTACCATCAAACCCACCATGGGGAGGGAGGGGGGGAGGAGACTGGAAAATTCCACCCGTAGTGTCCAGAATTGTCCACGTTACTCCAGCTGACACCTTACCAATGATTTATCAAATTCTTGCAGAATACAGAATGACAGGGGCATATGGTTGGCAGTTGGCTTCCCAACCATTGCCATGAGAAGCTCTAACATAACACAAGCTGCTGCCTTAGTGGGAAAGGCTTAGTCTTACCTTTTTAGTGCTGATTCGGAGTACCCTTTGAAGTACATGTACCTCCCGTACAAATACAGAGCTCCAATGCACACTACCAATACTGTACGGAAAGAAAACAAGAGGGTGAGTGTCCACAGGCGCTCCAACTAAACATCGTCGCATTTTACGCAGGGCCCCACTTTCAGTGGGTCACAACCTAAACCATGGGGGAGAAAAAATACACAACAGAGCACTGATAAAGGTTTAACTGTGTCAGCTGCAGCCTGGGGAGACACTAGCATAGTGGTAATGCCACTGGACTAGTAACCTCAAGGCCCGGGCTAATGCTCTGGGGCATGGATTCAAATAAACGCTGGCATAGCCAGTGATGCCCACATCTTGCAAATGAATAATAAAATAAAAATCCCACTGTGGCGGAATTTAAATTCAATCAATCAATAATTTTTTAAAATCTGGAATATGTTGACTATGAAACCCTCATTGATTGTCACAAAAACCCATTTGATTCACTAATGTCCTTGCCTGACAAATTTATTAAAACTCTTTGAGGAGGTAACAAGCAGGGTAGATAAAGGGGAACCAGTAGATGTAATATATTTGCATTTCCAAAAGGCGTTTGATAAGGTACCGCATGTAAGGCCACTTAATAAGATAAAAGCCTATGGTGTTGGGGTTAGCATGTTAGCATAGATAGAGGATTGGCTAACTCATAGAAGACATAGAGTTGGGGTAAGGGAGGCATTTTCAGGATGGAAAACTGGTGGGGTGCCACAGGGATCAGTGCTAGGACCACAATTATTTACAATGTATATTAATGACTTGGATGAGGGACGAGAATGTATTATTGCCAAGTTTGCCGATGGCACAAAAATAGGTGGGAAGGCAAGTGGTGAGGATGACACAAAGAGTCTACAGAGAGATTTAGACAGGTTAAGTGAGTGGACAAAAACTTGGCAGATGGAATATAAGGTGGGAAAATGTGAGGTTATGCACTTTGGCAGGAAGAATAGAGGAGCTGAATATTATTTAAATGGAGAACGACTGCAGAAAGCTGCATCAGAGGGATTTGGGGGTCCTTGCGCATGAATCTCAAAAAGCTAACATACAAGTTCAGCAGGTAATAGGGAAGGCAAATGGAATGTTGGCCTTTATTTCAAAAGGAATAGAGTATAAAAACAGGGAAGTTTTGCTAAAACTATACAAGGCACTAGTTATGTCACACCTAGAATACTATGAACAGTTTTGGTCCCCTTATCTGGGGAATGATATACTGGCATTGGAGGCAGTCCAGAGAAGGTTCACTAGGTTGATCCCAGGTATGGAGGGATTTCCTTATGAGGAGAGGTTGAGTAGGTTGGGCCTGTATTCATTTGAGTTTAGCAGGATGAGGGGCAACCTTATTGATACATATAAGATTCTTAGGGGGCTTGACAGGGTAGATGCTGGGAGGTTGTTTCCCCTTGTGGGAGAGTCTAGGACCAGAGGGCATAATCTCAGAGTAAGGGGTTGCCCAATTAAGACAGAGATAAGGAGGAATTTCTCCTCTCAGAGGGTAATTAATCTGTGGAATTCTTTACCGCAGAGGGCGGTAGAGGCTGGGTTGTTAAGTATATTCAAGGCTGAGGCAGACAGATTTTTAATCAGTAAGGGAACCGAGGGTTATGGGGAAGAGGCAGGTAAGTGGAGTTTAGGATTATCAGATCAGCCATGATCTTATTGAATGGTGGAGCAGACTCGATGGGCTGAATGGCTTACTTCTGCTCCTACGTTTTATGGTCTGCCGTCCTTACCCGTCTGGCCTGCATGTGACTCCACGCCCACAGCAATGTGGTTGAATCTTAGCTGCCCTCTGAAATGGTCTAGCAAGCCACTCAGTTCAAGGGCAATTAGGGTGGGCAACAAATGATGGCCTTGCTGGCCATGTTCACATCTCACGAATGAACTAAATTCAGATTTATCTCATCTCCTAGACTACTATTTTGAGTGTAGTGAAGTCCTAAACCGTGAACATTAAATTTCATCCGGCATTCTCAATAAAGAAAAGAGATTAAAATCTCTGGTAAATCTCTGATCTGCACTGTACAATATTAAGTGAGAGCAGAGAGACTGCAAAATGTGCCATCTAGTGGCTGGTTCAAGCACAGAATTGGCAGAATCCAGGTGCAGGTCTTATTAGCAGGTAGAGATGAAGGTGAGCCTAGGTAAATCAAGAGTTGAAAGAACGGTGAAGAACAATGAGGCGGACATCAAAATGGGACTTACGCGAGATGATTTCCAAATTCTCTCCAGGTATGGGGCCCACAGCATAAAACTCTCCCTAATTAACTAAATTACCAAACCTTCATAAATCACTGGTTAGGCCTCAGCTGGAGTATTGTGCCCAATTCTGGGCACCATGCCTTAGGAAGGACGTCAAGGCCTGGGAGAGGAGGCAGAGGAGATTTACTAGAACGGTACCAGAGATGAGGGACTTGAGCTATGTGGAGAGGCTGGAAAAGCCGGGGTTGTTCACCTTGGAGCAGACAAGGTTAAAGGGAGATTGAACAGAGGCGTTCAAAATGATGGAGGATTTTGATAAAGCAGCTAAACAGAAACTTTTCACTGGTAAAAGGGTCACCAAATAGACGCACAGATTTAAGATAATAGGTAAAAGAGCCAGAGGGGAGGGGAGGAGAATGTTTCTACAGAGTGAATTGTTATGATTCTAGAGTGCATTGCCTGAAAGGGTGATAGAAGCAGATTCAATAACATTCAAAAAATTGGGCATATACTTGAAAAAGAAACATTTTCAGGGCTATGGGAAAAGAACAGGGCTTAGTCGAACTAATTGGATAGCTCTTTCAAAGAGCTGAAAATCTCAAACTCTCCCCCCAAAAAGGCGGTGGGTGCTGGGGGACAATTGAAGGACAATTTTCAAGGCTGACAACAATAGATTTTTGTTTGGTAAAGGATGTCAAGGTATAAAAAGAAAGACTTGCATTTCTATAGCACCTTTCACAACTTCAGGCCATCTCAAAGTGCTTTACGGCCAATCAAGTACTTTTGAAGTGCAGCACAATGTTGTAATGTAGTCAATTTAGCCAACATGGAGTAAAGGCAAGTTGAGATACAGATCAGCCATGATCTGACCGAATGGCAGAAAAGGCTCAAGGGGCTGAATGGCCTCTTCCTGTTGTTATATAAATGCAAGATGTTGATGTTTGTTGTAACCCCTTCAAATTATCTTGTTCAAAATTATTCTTTGGCACTACATTCTCAATCTGCAATGTTACTTAAATTGTTTAATTTTAATCACTGTATGATTATACACTTTATATAAAGTAGACAAGACATAAACAACAGTGCATTTAATAAAGAAAGCCAAGAAAAATGAAAATTAATCCAGATAGATGGAGGATTTGTTCTCTTACCCTGACTGAAGAACACTCCAGCAATCCAGAACACACTCAGAAACATCGGGAAATACTCCGAGGAATTAAGACTGCCAGAGAAAATGAGAAGTAAATCATATTGAATCAGTGGCTTCATACTTCTTTCCAAAACTTTTCTTTCACAATCTCCTCTGATTGTGCTGTGAGTATGTGAGCTGAGGTGGTGGCATAGTAGTATTGTCACTGAATTGGTATTCCAGAGACTCAGGGTAATGCTCTGGGGCAAAAACAGAAGATGCTGGAAAAGCTCAGCAGGTCTGGCAGCATCTGTGGAGAGAGAAACAGTTAACGTTTCGAGTCTGTATGACCCTTCTTCAGAGCTGAAGAGAAGTGGGAATGTGATGAAATTTATGCTGTTTAAGAGGGGGGGCGGGGGGCGGGGGTGGAGCTGGTGAAGCTGGATAGAAGGCCAGAGATAGGTGGGGACAAAGCACGGATTGACAAAGATGTCATGAACTAAAGGACAAAGGGAGTGTTAATGGTAGTGGTTCGTGCTAAAAAAAAGGTGCTGATAGTGGCATAAAGGTAAAAGAGCAGAATGTGATAATAGCAGAACAAGGGCAGAATTGTGTGAAAGAACAACATGGAACAAGATGGCCCTGTAGGGGATGGGGTGGGGGGAGTAGGGGATGGGGTGGGGGGGAGCGGCGGGGGGGAAAGGATAAAAAATGGGATAGAAGAGGGGATAGAAAGGGGGATAAAACCACGGATAAATGAATAAAAATAAAAATAAGCGGATAAAAAAATAAAGATGAATGTAGAAAAAAAGGAGATTAGAAAAAGGGAGTGAGGATGGAGAAGAGAGTTCATGGTCTGAAATTGTTGAACTCAATGTTAAGTCCGGCAGGATGTAAAGTGCCTAGTTGGAAGATGAGGTGCTGTTCCTCCAGTTTGCATTGAGCTTCACTGAAACATTGCAGCAGGCCAAGGACGGACATGTGGGCATGAGAGCAGGGTGGTGTGTTGAAATAGCAAGCGACAGGGAGGTCTGGGTCATGCTTGCGGACAGACCGCAGGTGTTCTGCAAAGCGGTCACCCAGTCTGCGTTTGGTCTCTCCAATGTAGAGGACACTGCATTGGGAGCAGCGAATGCAGTAGACTAAATTGAGGGAAGTGCAAGTGAAGCCATGCTTCACCTGAAAGGAGTGTTTGGGCCCTTGGACGTGAGGAGGGAGGAGGTAAAGGAGCAGATGTTGCACCTTCTGCGGTTGCATGGGAAGGTGCCGTGGGAGGGGGATGAGGTGTTGGGGGTGATGGAGGAGTGGAGCAGGGTGTCCCGGAGGGAACGATCCCTGCGGAATGCTGATGGGGGATGAGGGAAAATGTGTTTGGTGGTGGCATCGTGCTGGAGTTGGCAGAAATGGCAGAGGGTGATCCTTTGAATGCGGAGGCTGGTGGGGTGAAAAGTGAGGACAAGGGGGACCCTATCATGGTTCTGGGGACCTGGGTTTGAATCCCACCATGGCAGATGGTGGAATTTAAGTCCAATTAAAAATCTGGGGGACCAAAAAGTCTAATGATGACCATGAAACCATTGTTGATTGTCATTAAAACCCAGCTGGCTCACGAATGTCCTTTAGAGAAGGAAATCTGCCAACATTACCTGGTCTGGCCTACATATGACTCCAAACCCACAGAAATGTGGTTGATTCTTCAATGCCCTCTGAACAAGGGCAATTAGGGATGGGCAATAAATGGTGGCCTCGCCAGCGATGCCCACATCCCATGAACAAATTTTAAAAAAACAAGCGTCAATGGAATTATTTGGCTGTGAGAGGAGGACAGGCTAACAGGCTGATAAAGAGGCTGGCTGACAAATAAGAAAATTTAAATAACCTAGAAAACATTGCACTGGATTCAGATAAGTGATCGATAGATTATTTTGCTGGGAACTGTACAGCAGCAGTTCATTCAAATTATAGTTGTAAAATTATCTAGGAATGAGGAGAAAATCATTCAGCCCCTTGAGTCTGTTCCACCATTCAGTCAGACCATCCACCTACCTTGGTTTCATAATGCTTAATACCCTTACTCATTAAAAATCTATCAATCTTCGTCTTGCAATTTTCAATTGACCCCCCCCAGTCTCAACAGCCTTTTGGGGAGAGAGTTCCAGATTGTCACTACACTTTGTGTGAAGAAATTATTACATGGGCTGCAGTGATACTCAAATCCCACTAACAAAATAAAAATAAAAGTACTTCTGGACATTGCAGTCGAAGGCAAAATACCGCAGATGCTGGAAATCTGAAACAAAAACAAAAAATGTTGGAAAAACTCAGCAGGTCTGACAGCCTCTGTGGACAGAAAGACAGAGTTAACTCGAAACGTTAATTTTGTCTTTCTCTCCACAGATGCTGTCAGACCTGCTGAGCTTTTCCAGCATTTTTTGTATTTTTGTTGTAGTAGAAGGGTTTGGCATATACAGGGTTAATGTGGGACTGAGGGCAGTACCACCCATGCAGTGATGTAAGAGGCACAGAACCCACACCTAGGTTGAGCAGAGACGAGTGAAGACCTGGACATGGCGATAGATCCTCGCCTGTACCCTTTACTCTATATAAAGACTGGCTGTTAACCTACTGAAGACTACGAAGACTTTTTTTAAGAGACACCGTTCTGTGACCAACACTCTCCCAACAGACATCACCCCTAAATGGCCTGGCTTTAGTTTCATGGTTATGCCTCCTTTGGCTGGATTCCCCCAACCAGAGGAAATAGACTTGCTCTCTCTCTCTACTCTCTAAAGTTCTTGAATCTCAATTAGCCCACCCTTCATTCTCAAGGGAATATCAGCCCAGTGTGTGTGAGCTATTCTCATAATTTATTCCTTTTAGCCCCAGCATGGGTCTAGTGAATCTGTGCTGAACCCCTTCCAAGGTCAATATATCCTTCCTGAAGTGAGGTACCCAGGACTGAACCCAGTGCCCCAGTATAACGGGCGGCAGTATAAAACAGTCACGGTGCAAAATGAGTGGTCAATCCAATACTGTTGCTCCACACTGGAAGAGCTCGTTGAAAATTCCTCCCCTAAAGGTGTGATTCTGTAAACAGGCAAGACTGAGGAACATGTTGAGCAGCAATGGAATTGCTTTTGTTGGTCATTCCTCCTCCTAAACCCTAGATTTTAATCTGCATTCTGCTATGCTGTACTGTCGCTCTCACAGATTGCAACTTCTTTCGAGTACAATCACAGTTCTTGGTTTCCCAGGAGTGGGACATGAACCCACAACCCTCTGATTCAAAGGCGAGGGTGCTATGAACTGAGCCACAACTGACACCTCCTTGGTCATTCCTCCTCCTAAACCCTAGATTTTAATCTGCATTCTGCTATGCTGTACTGTCGCTCTCACACCTTCTGCTGACACCAGGTTCCCTAAAATAGGTCTGAAGGATGACTGAGGTGTGGATCCCTTACTGTGCTCTGTACACCCTCTCAAAGTCCTCGTTGCCACTGACTGCGGGCGGTGCGATGCGAAATCTTCGTCTCGCATAGATCACTTGAAGTGAAAAGTAAGCTGCAATGGAGAGAGAGAGAGGCAGTTAGTACATAAGCACATCACACGGAGAGAGACAAAAAATACTCAGGGCTGGATATTTAAATCTATTAATCTCAAGACAAATATCGAGTTACACTCTTTCCTTCCACATTTGACACGTTGGCCCAGTGGCGGAGTTGATTGAGTAACTGAGCTACACAATCCAGGCAGAAGAAAGAACTTGCAATTCTACAGAATCTTTCACAACATCAGGTCATTCTGAAGCGTTTGCAACCAATGAATCATTGTTGAAGTGTAGTTCCATGTTGCGACAAAGACCAATTTGCTCACAGCATGCTCCCACTGACAGCAATGAGAAAGGCCAGATAACCTGATTTAAGGAGTTGATTAAGGGATATGGGCCCCGAACACAGTGCAGAACTTTCCATCTCTTCTTTTGGGATCTGAAAAGGCAGTCGGGACTTCAGTTTCACATTTCATATGAAAGACAGCACCTCTGACAGCGCAGGATTCCTTCAGTACAGGACTTGAGTATCAGCCTAGATTTCATGCTCAAGTCTCCAGTACAGGGCTTGAACACACAAACTTCTGACTAAAAGGTGAGAACATTGCCCACTGAGCTCAACTAAGGCCCCATTTGTGAGATCTTGCTGTGCAAAAATGTGCGGCCTCATTTCCAACATTACAACAGTGACTACACGTCAAAAGTACTAAATTGGATATGAAGTGTTTCAGATGTCCTCAAGCAGTGAAAGGCGCTAGAGAAATGCAAGTCTTTCCTTTTTAAAATGGCCACAAGTTATTTTTTTTTAAAGTAATTTGTCAGTTTTATTGTCCTTTCTATGTTGGCAGGTGTTCAACCCAAAGGGTTCTCGGGTGTGGGCTTCAGGGGCACAGAGTTGAGGAACTCCCCCCCACCCCCCCTCCCAGCTCCACTCTCCCACTGAAACAAACTGACTACACTCACTGTTCAGGGCCAGACGTGAGGAACAGTCACTCCACAAGCGGAGAAGCAATAGGAACTGTAGGTTAAATAGCTACACTATCAATTTAAGATAAACATCTAACATGGCTCATTTATACTTGTTAGAAGCAACATACATTCATACACAGGGACCCGTTCTCTGCGAACAAAAGGAATATGTTCAAGCCTTGCACCTTTTCTAAATTACCTGGGAGCTTGGGGAGCCTATCGTTCCCTGTTGCTTTCTCCATGGCAACGCTTCGGCTAATCAGTTTGGCTTGCCAACCGATCTGCACCTTTTTCTCCTGCAGTATAAATTTTTGTGAGTGTTTGAAATTTGGCATTCTTGTGTTTGTCCTGATGAGTGCAAAACGAAAAGCTTCGGCAACATGTCTCTCTTTTCAGCAAGATTCAAGTTTTGTACTACCAAGCGACTGTTTAAACACCCCCACCTAACTGTCTCAGGTGGGAATCTTCAGTTCAACTCATCCAGGTGATCAGCATCATCCTAGTTGCTCTAAGCCCTCCCACTTCCCAACATAATGTCAGTGTAATGTTTTTGCCCATCTGTATCTACCTTCGCTAATATTAATACGTTTCTTGAAAGCAGTACAAACATCAGCACAGTCCCAGGAGCCTCAACTATTATTAACGCACTATTAAATAGGAAGTAATCAAGATAGTACCTGAGATTGGAAAAGGGTGGGGTCCATGCACTCAGTCACTTATATTATTAAATGGATTCCATTAGTCATACAATAGGTGAATTCCCAGATTCAATTTACTTGACTTGAACACCTTGAGTAAATTTTTATGGATGTCATGTAACAATGTGAAGATTAGACAGCCAGTAGAGAGGAGGGTTATAGAAAGCAAATGAGAGGATGTGGGACCATGATCATTGCAGAAGAGGGTGCAATGGGCTAAGGGTGGTTAAGAGCAAGACAAAGTGCGATAAGAGGGAGTGGGGAGGAAGAGGAAGAGGAAAAGGAGGATTAAAAGCTGGGAGGTGACCAGAGGTCCCAAAACAGAAAGAGGTAGGATGGACTAAAAGTAATTTATTGGATTTCAATTATAGATCAATAAATCTATTTCATTCATCTCATGACTTACAGAGTTTGTAATGGAACAGAAGTGGAGTAGGTAGATGATGTGAAAACTCGATTTCTTAAATTAACTCTGAGAAAGGAGGGAGGGGCAAGATGGGGGGGTGGTGGGGGCTGAACCAGAAACTTGGTCAACTTGACAAAATTTGCCAGGAGCTTCTCTACCACAGTCTACCGCAAGCCTACCTGCTTGTAAATATATGCGTTGGGATTCTTACAGTTTCACACATTATAAGATTGGTCTTATCGGCAACCTTGTAAATAGGGCCCGAGCCATGCAAGCTTGATGCTGAAGCAGGGCACATCATAGGCATCTTGCGGGTTAATGGCCAAGCTGATCAGATCATTTCATGCTGTATATCGCGCAAACGCATAAATGGGCCTAAGGCCATCACTTTCGGCCCTGAAAAGTGCCCAGTCTACCTCAGGTTACCCTGGAAGGGCAAGGTATCTCAAAAACTTGAGCAACAGGTAAAGTTAGCTGTTTCACGCTTCTACTATGTAGCAGCAACACGAGTGGTATTCGCCATTAACAGGATGCTGCTGTCAAGCCAAAAAGACGTTCTGCCTATCACCCAAATGAGTAAAGTGGTGTATGAACTTCATTGCCGGTATGATGCTAGGTACATAGGCCATATGTCCCAAAACAGGCAGATCGTATTAGACAGCATGTTCCAGCCGCTATTGGCAATGGGCAAGGCACAGACCATATCCAACCAGCCTGTGCTGCAAAACGCAAAACACAGTGTCCAACATTAGGTGTAATTCCAAGATTGGACAACATTTGCTAAATAATCCTCAGTGTGCTAAGAATTACGCTGACAACCAATTTAAGAATGTCAGTTGGGCTCACAGTGTGGCACATTTGCATGTTCTGGAAGCTACATACATTAATACACGGGGCCCTGTTCTTTGCAGACAGAAAGAACATGCACACACATTGTGCCTGTTTCATTTAAACAAAATAAGTGACAGCCATTCACTGACTCATTCCTCAGGGCAATGCCATGACCAATTAGGGTGAAGCTGCCCGGTTTAAATTTCAAACAATGCTTGGCTGTTAACTGTCAGTCACCATCAGTGGTGCATTTTCCATGGCAATATCATTACCAATCAGAGTCCACTTGCCAACCAATCAGCACTCTCTTTTCATACAGTATAAATTGTTGTTTTCCCTTTATATTGCTATTCTTGCGTAGTGTCCTGATGAGTTCAAGACGAAAAGCTTCGACATGTCTCTTTTTCCAGCAATCTTCAAAACTTCTAAATATTCAAATTCTGGTGTCACACAGTCACTACTTCCTAAATTATCATCTTTCCTGCTCCTTTTAATATCAGTGATGCTCTATAAGCCTTTGTTTTGAACCACGAAATCCTTACATGGTGCCTTATGTAACCTCAGGATGTTCCAATGCACTGTGCAGGCAATTAAGTGCTTTTGAAATGTTTAGTGTAAGCAACATGGCCACCAATTAAGAGCACAGCAAAGTCCCACAATAATGCAATAATGACCAGATCATCTGTTTTAGGTATTGGTTGAGGAATAACTATTTACCAGGCCACTAGGGACAACTCCCCTGTTCTTCTTCAAAATAGGTCTTTATAATCCACCCAGCAGGACCGATGGGCCTCTGTTTAACATCTCATCTTAAAATCGTACCTCAGCCCTGCATTGAAGTTTCAGCGTGGACTAAGTCTGTGGATTAGGGCTTGAACCCAAGGCCTCCTGACCCAGAGGCGATAATGTTATGCATGAAACCACAGCTGACACCAACAAACTGTCCGGGTAAACAGAACTCAATTAAATTTGAAACTGAATACATTGACACTATAGTTACATTTATAACCTCATTCTGAAAGAAGGAACTTCTATTGAAGTAATTTCTGAGCACGTTCTTGAGAGGTGCCCCAGTGATTGAGCAAATTAATTCATTTCTAAAATGCAGCTAATAGTTGCTACATAAGTACATGTTATGTAATCCTTTATTAGAGAAACACAAACAACTTGCATGTTACCATCAGGAAGTGAGATGAATGAGTCAGTGCAATGGTTCAGGGAGGAATGTTGCCCCAGACACTAGGAATTTCCCTACTCTTTTCACCAATAGCCCTGTGATATCTTTCACACTGAACCTACAAACAGCATCTCTGATTAATGTCTTATCCTACAACACAGCCTCAACCTCAAGCACTGTTGTGTCATTCCAGATGTTGTGTCATTGCAGATGGTGCCCACAAGTCTATGGAGTGGCAGCTGAAGACTTGTCCTCCAGAACGAGCTGCATCCCTTGCCAAGCTGTTCCAGTATTGGCATCAGTGTGTACCATCTACAAGATGCATTGCAGCAACTCGCAAAGGCTCCTTCGACAGCACTTCCAAACGCATGACCTCTACCATCTATAAGAACAAGAGTAGTGCACAAAAAAGGAACAACACCACCTGGAAGTTCTCCTCCAAGCCACACACCATCCTGACTTGAAAATATATCGCCGTTCCTTCACTGTCACTGAGTCAAAATCCTGGAACTCCCTTCCTAACAGCACTGTGGATGCACCTACACCACAGGGACTGCAGGGGTTCAAGCTCACCACCACCTTCTCAAAGGCAACTATGGATGGACAATATGCAAACATCCAACAAATGAACAAAAAGATATATATTTTGGCTCCAAAAGTTATTGGCTGAGTTGATTTAGGAACTCACCTACAAACTTTCTTGAGGAAAAAGTGGCAAAACAATAGCTGAGCCAGAGTCAGGTCTGGGTCACGACCTCCCCTCTCCCAGGCCAACATGGCTCCAGAGGACGGCTTCCATTTCTCTCCCAGGAAGCTCTATGACTTGACTTCAGTCTCCGAGATCGGTCTGTGCAATTCCTGACTGGCCCTTCGAACTGAGGTCAGTCAGCATTCTCCCTAATTCCCAATTTGGTCTCCGCCTTGCCAAATCTCAAATTCAATGCCCGTCCCTCCCATCCAGGCAATGTTACCTCCACCACTGGATGCAGAGCCTTTGGTTTCGGGTTCCAAAAGCTGACTGCCCACCTCAGCTATTGCAGCAGCAGCTGAAATCATCCTGTTGTGTCTAAGTGTTGCTGCAGAAGGTGGGCTGACACCTCCCATCCTACCTCCTCCACTTGCTATATGTAGAATCATTCAAAGTCAGCTTCGTGCCGTGTTTAAAGTGGCTTTTTCCTGATGATGCCAAGTCTTGGTATTTTTGCCCAAGTCAAGAGGTTGTGAGCTACAAGACCCCACACCAGGGACTTGAGCACAAAGCCCAGGCTGACACCTCTGTGAGGGAATGTTGTACTGCTAAAGGTCTGTTTTTGGGCGAAACATTAAACCAAAGTCTTGACTGCCTGTTCGGGGGGAATGTGAAAGGGCCCACAGTATATTCAAGAAGAGCAGGGAAGTTCTCTCCGGTGCCCTGGCCAAACCCTCAACCAACATCATAAAATGAAAATTATTTAATGATTTATTGCATTGCTGTTTGTGGGACCTTGCTGTCTGCAAATTGGTGTTTGCTGACAAAACACCTGTAGCTACATATGTTGGCATTGCACTGATCCCAGTTCTTTCCTTCACCACTGATTCAAGCAAATCTCAAGTTTGTCTCCTCCCTCCCCCACAATGGCTACATGTGACCACACCAGCGTTTATCAGAGATTTTAACAGTAACAGTACAGATTAGCACTTCATCATGGCTGCTTCCTGTCATACCAAAAACACTCCGGGCCTTAATAATCTGGAAGGAAATGTACACCTTAAACGTTAACGTTCATTATTGTCATGCCTAAGGTAGTTTTGTGGTCATGTGACCGGAGTAATTATCCAGAAAAACTGAGTAAAATGGCAATTTTTAAAAATCTGGAAGTAAAAAAAAGCTGATATGATTTTCACCTTTCATGACCTTAGGACATTCCAAAGCGTTTTACAACCACTTTTGAACTGTAGTCAGTGTTGGAATGTAGGAAAAGAGCAGCCAATTTACGCAAAGCAAGCTCCCACAAACAGCAATGTGATAATGACCAGATATTCTGGTTTTAGTGATGTTGATTGAGGGACAAATATTGACCAGAACGCTGGAGAGAACTCCCCAGTTTCTTGTTCAAAATAGCCCCATGAGATCCCTAACATCCACCTGTTGGTAGACAGGGCATCAGTTTAATGTCTCATTCAAAGGACACCACCACTGACAGTCCAGCACTCCTTCAGTACTAAACTGGAAGCCGCAGGCTAGAATTTCTGAGTTCATGCCGCTGCAGAGGGACTTGAACCCAACACATTCAGACACAGGAGCAAAAGAGAGGGAGGCGCTCTCAGTGAGCCACACAGCTGACACATCACAAAGCCAACCGATTCACCGATGTTCCTTAATTAAGGAAACCTGGTCTCAGCCTATTCGTGACTCCTGTCCAACACTGAAGCCTGCTGAAATAGCCGAGTGTATCGAAAAACGCAACACTCGGCAGCTGAAGATGGTGTCGCATGACCGACCACCTTCTCAGGGTAACCAGGGATGTGCAGTAAATGCCAGCGACACCCACATCCCGAGAATGAATAGAAGATTACATTTTACGAGCAAGTTATTGCAATATTAAACTAGTGCAAAGGAGTGACTTATGTTGGCAATCTCACAATAATTTCGGATGAGGTAGTAAATAGCAGGAGTCAACGAGGCATTGGGTTACACATGTGGAAACAAAGGAAAAATGTACTGGGAAGCAATGTAAGCAGAGGTCCCTAAGGAGACACACACAGGCATTACATCATTGCATGTGATCACTTAACATTTGGAAAGCAGCCAGATGGGCCATGCAGGTTTCAGGAATGAAGCCAATCCTTGGGACAAGGCAAAGCCACTGCATGTAGAAAATGTGCAGACGATTCAGCACAGTCCGTGGGTACGGTTATGCTTGGTTTTGTACTGTTAAAATAGCTCATACTTTTGCTGTAAATTCTTATTTGTGTTCAACTGAGCACAGATACAGGAGGATCCCACACTGAACACCCTTGAAAGATTTCAACACTTCACATATTGCTTTATTATACAGGGAATGAACACAAGTAGTCATTTTTAGGCATTGAAACAGAAAATTTATGGTACAGCATGAGGCTATTTTGCTCTTTGTTGAAAAAGACTAAACCCATTCTCCAGCTCTTGGATCATAGCCATGTTGGTTACGATATTTCAAATGCATATAAATAGCCATATAAATACTGTAGCTACAAGAGCGGGTCAGAGGCTAGGGATCCTGCAGTGAGTAACTCATCTCCTGACTCCCCAAAGCCTGCCCACCATCTACAATGTACAAGTCACTTGCCTGGATGAGTGCAGCTCCAACAACACTCAAGAAGTTTGACACCATTCAGGACAAAGCAACCCCCTTGATTGGCACCCCATCCACAAACATTCACTCCCTCCACCACCGACGCACAGTGGCAGCAGTGCGTACCATCTACGAGATGCACTGCAGGAACTCACCAAGCCTCCTTAGACAGCATCTTTAAACCCACAACTGCTACCATCTAGAAAGACAAGGGCAGCAGATACACGGGAACAATGCCACCTGGAAGTTCCCCTCCAAGCCACACACCATCCTGACTTGGAAATATCTCGCTGACACTGGGTCAAAAACTTGGAACTCCCTCCCTAACAGCACTGTGGGTGTACCTACACCACATGGACTGCAGTGGTTCAAGAAAGCAGCTCACTACCACCTTCTCAAGGGCAATCAGGGCTGGGCAATAAATGGTGGCCTAGCCAGCATCCAATAAGCGAATAAAAAAAATCCAAGTATTTTTTAAATACGGTGAAGGTTTCTTCCTCTACCACCGTTTCAGACAATGAGCTTCAGATCCCCACCATCCTCTGGGTGAAAGAAAATCTCAACTTCCCTCTAATTCTTCTACCAATTATATTAAATCTGTGCCACCTGGTTATTGACCTCTCAGCTAAGGGAATATGTCCTTCCTATCAAATCTATCTTTTCCCGTTATAATTTTATGGACTTCAATTAAATATCCCCTGAGGCTTCTCTGCTCCAAGGAAAAGAATGTTAGCCTTGTTAATGGTATGTTAATTATATTGTTAAGATACAGAGGTGAAGGGCATTGATTTAATTAAGTACCTAGAGCACTCATAAAGAGAGACTGCTGGGACACGCTGCTTTTGTCCTTCTAGATAGTAGCGGTCGTGGGTTTGGAAGGTGCTGTCTAAGGAGGCTTGGTGAGTTCCTGCAGTGCATCTTGTAAATGGTACACACTGCTGCCACTGTGCATCGCTGTTGAAGAGAGTGAACGTTTGTGAATGTAGTGCTTCATTCTGAAAATAAACTGATGATCAAGAAAAGGATTTGTGTCTAGTTTTATACCTCATTATCTGCTTGGGAGCCAAAGAAGTTGCCAGCTTATTTAAACAAATATCAGAGTGCTTTTCACTCATTTAAAAATGCACTGTGCAATTAAGATACTGTTTGCTTTGGAGGCAAACCAGACACTGAAGTTTGACCACTATTCCACAACAGTCCGTTGTACAATGAATTAAACACACCCTAAAGACACACTTCTGCTTAGTTAACATGGGTTGACCTTGCATTCTGCACTAGATTAATTAACTACCATGCATCCTTACACAAAACTTCATTCTTATCCTGAATTTAGTTGATTACAGCCTAGAATGTTTCAAAAAGAATCCAAGAAATTCCTCTCCAACTCTTGCATCTTCTTGACAGTCCTTCAAGCCTACATCTACAAATAACTCCTTCTTTGGAACAGTATTAATTTTTACCTGATTCAAAACTCTGCTGCCTGTATCCTAACGCACTTTCGGTCATGTTTGCCCATTACATAGCAGTCTATGTCCAAATGCAGCAAGACCTGGACAATATCCAGGCTTGGGCTGACAAGTGTCAAGTAACATTCGCTCCATACAAGTGTCAGGCAATGACCATCTCCAAAAAGAGAGAATCCAACCATCGCCCCTTGATGTTCAATTGCATTACCATTACTGAATCCTCCCACTATCAACATCCTGAGGGTTACCATTGACCAGAAACTGAACTGGACTAGCTATATAAATACAGTGGTTGCAAGACCAGGTCAGAGGCTAGCAATAGTGCGATGAGTAACCCACCTCCTGACTCCCCAAAGCCTGTCCGCCATCTACAAGGCTCAAGTCAGGAATGTGAAGGAATACTCCCCCTGGATGAGTGCAGTTCCCACAACACTCAAGAAGCTTGACACCATCCAGGACAAAGCAGCCTGCTTATTGGCACCACATCCACAAAGATTCACTCCCTCCACCACACAGTGGCAGCAGTGTGTACCATCTACAAGATGCACTGCAGGAATTCAGCAAGGCTCCTTAGACAGCACCTTCCAAACCCACAACCACTACCATCTAGAAGGACAAGGGTAGCAGGTAGATAGGAACACCACCACCTGGAAGTTCCCCTCCAAGTCACTCACCATCCTGACTTGGAACCATATCACTGTCGCTGGTCAAAATCCTGGAACTCCCTCCCTAACAGCACTGTGGGTGTACCCACACCACATGGACTGCAGCGGTTCAAGAAGGCAGCTCACCACCACCTTCTCAAGGGCAACTAGGAATAGGCAATAAATGCTGGCCCAGCCAGCGAAGCTCACATCCCATGAATGAATTAAAAAAATCCCTGTGCTCGCTGAACTACATTGGCTCCTGATTCAGCAACCTCCCAATTGTAAAATTCTCATCCTTGTTTTCGAATATCTCCATGGCCTCAACCCTTGCTATCTCTGTAATCCCCTCCAGGCCTGCAACCATCCAGATCTCTGCGCTCCTCCAATTCTGGTCACTGGTGCGACCCTGATTTTAATTGCCCCGCTATTGGCGACCGTGCCTTTAGTTGCCTGTGCCCCAGGCTCTGGAATTCTCTCTCCTGAGCTTCTCCGTCTCTGCACCCCCTTTACGACGCTCCTAAAAAAACTTACTTTGACCGAGCTTTTTGGTTGCCAGGCTACAACTAGATCAGCCATGATCATATTGGTGGAGTGGGCTCGAAGGGCTGAATGGGCTACTCCCAAATCCTATGTTTCTGATATCTCTGATTTGGCTCATATAGAACTTCTGTTTGATGGGAAGAGTGTACCTCTCCCACTGTGTAGAGTGAATTTAAACTGTGCTCTGGTTAAGGAGTCCACTGTTGTTGACACTGATTTTAAATTACGCATTAAAAATGCAGCTTTATACTGGGAAATTATACAGCGGATCATGTTGATTTTCCACAATCTGGGGCAGAATGCCACTGTTCAGGAATGGTTCCTGTGAGTAAAAACTCATTGCCTATCTGCGATCCAGTGAAGAAACAAATTTATTCCATCACTATCTTGCATCAGTCTAGTAATGGACAGTACTGAGACCCTACGCCCGTGAAGCGCCTTGGGGCATTTTGCTACATTGCAGACGCTATGTAAATGCTAAGTTATTGGTGTGCAGACCTTGTCGGAGTGGACAGAGACAGGGGTCAGTGCAGCCACTATAAAAAGTAGTGCGCGGATGTCAATGGGAAGCTCAAATAACAAGGGGGTCACATGCCGACAATCTGAGGGTGCAGGGTGTAGGCGGTGATTCCCTCTCGGATTTGTTTGCCTCTGATTACCTCCCCAACTCGGAATACAGGAGAAATAATCAGCAAACATCGAGAGAGCACAGCCCTTCCTCTTCACTGCCCCAGGCCTCAGTCTCACTAAGCACACTGATGCAAGGTAAAACACTGCATATGTTGCTGAACGAAATATTTGCACTTCTATAGCACAATCTCAGGACGTCCCAAAGCACTTTTACAGCGAATGAAGTGCTTCTGCGATGTAATCGCTATCAGAAACACAGCAGCCAGATATGTCAGTGAAGGACTCCACTGATCTTCGAAACAGCATCGTGGGGTCATCCATAGCCAACCCCACCCCTCCCCCTAACAGCACTGTGGGTGTACCTACACCAACTGACTGCAGTGATTCAAGAAGGCAGCTCACCACCACCTTCTCAAAGGCTTTTTAGGAATGCGCGTGGGTGCCAGAGTCTTAAATTCCAGGATTCCCTTCTTACACCTCTCCGCCTCACTTTCCTGTTTAATACACTGCCTAAAATCTATTCCCACCAAGTTTTTGGTCCTTTGACCAAATAGCTCCTTTTGTGGCTCGGTGTCATACTTAGAACCATAGAACCATAGAACACTAAAGCACAGAAAAACCGGCCATTCGGCCCTTCTAGTCTGTGCCGAAATATTATTCCGCTAGTCCCATTGACCTGCACCCAGTCCATAACCCTCCAGACCTCTCCCATCCATGTATCTATCTAATTTATTCTTAAAACTTAAGAGTGAGCCCGCATTTACCACGTCAGATGGTAGCTCGTTCCACACTCCCACCACTCTCTGAGTGAAGAAATTCCCCCTAAACCTTTCCCCTTTCACCCTAAAGCCATGTCCTCTCGTGTTTATCTCTCCTAATCTAAGTGGAAAGAGCATTTACTCTGTCTATACCCCTCATAATTTTGCAAACTTCTATCAAATCTCCCCTCATTCTTCTACGCTCCAAGGAATAAAGTCCTAACCTGTTTAATCTTTCCCTGTAACTCAACTCCTGAAGACCTGGCAACATTCTAGTAAATCTTCTCCGCGCTATCTCAATCTTACTGATATCCTTCCTGTAGTTAGGCGACCAGAACTGCACACAATACTCCAAATTTGGCCTTCGTTTTATAATGCTTCTTGTGAAGCGCCTTGGGACGTTTCATTCGATTAAAGGCGCTATATAAATGTTAAGTCGCTGTTAACGAGAGAGAAAGAAAAAATGCACCGTCAACTGTGCAGCACTCTCTTAAAGGCTCGCCCTCAACCACATAGACAAGCAACAGGTGAGCAACGTGCTGGGCTGAGCCACTCACAGCCCAATGACCCCGGGTCTGGAAGTGATGACATTAACAAAGTGAGAAACGAAAACTTCGATTCAGCAAAGATTCGAGCATCTATGAATCCGTTTGCACCGTTAGCTCAGCCTAAGAATCAAATTAAAATGCCGATTCCGTCGAACATGAAAATGACATTAAATTGGCAGCGTTTACTAAGTTACTGTGGATCCTACCTTGCTCCAATACAGCCAATATAGTGATCAGCGCCAACGGGGCAAAATCAGCCAACATTCTTGCAGCTTGTTCTCCCCGGGACCTGGCTGACTCAGTCTAACACAGTTCAGCACAAGTCTCACCACTTCCTAATTATGAACGCACCACACGCTCCAATATAGAGAAAGTGTCGGGGGAGGTGCTTGGCACTTTGTGATGTAGAGACAGACCAGACCTGTCCCTCCCAGGCACACATCTTCACATTTCAAACTACTCCCTGCGAAGAGAACGAAAAGCAAAACCCGGTCGCCCTGACCGCCCATACGGTCTGGAATATCAGTATCGGTGGCTTTGGAAATCAGCAAGAATATTTTTTTTTTAATGAATGAAGGGGAAACCACCATGGTCTGGAAATCCAATCTAGGCTTCAAATCAGGACGCTTATTGTCCCCCTATAAATACTGACACACTCCCCGGGGACCCCCCCCTGTAAATACTGACACACTCCCCGGGGACCCCCCCCCTGTAAATACTGACACACTCCCCGGGGACCCCCCCCTGTAAATACTGACACACTCCCCGGGGACCCCCCCCGTAAATACTGACACACTCCCCGGGGACTCCCCTGTAAATACTGACACACTCCCCGGAGACCCCCCTGTAAATACTGACACACTCCCCGGGGACTCCCCTGTAAATACTGACACACTCACCGGGGACTCCCCTGTAAATACTGAAACACTCCCCGGGGACCCCCTGTAAATACTGATACACTCTCCGAAGACCCCCTGTAAATCCTAACATACTCCCCGGGGACCCCCTGTAAATCCTGACACACTCCCCGGGGACCCCCTGTAACTACTGACACACTACCCGGGGACCCCCCCTGTAAATAGTGACACACTCCCCGAAGACACCCTGTAAATACTGACACACTCCCCAAAGACCCCCTGTAAATCCTGACATACTCCCCGGGGACCCCCTGTAAATCCTGACATACTCCCCGGGGACCCCCCTGTAAATCCTGACACACACCCCAAAGACCCCCTATAAATACTGACACACTCCCTGGGGACCCCCTGTAAATACTGACACACTCCCCGGGGAACCCCCTGTCAATACTGACACACTCCCCAGGGACCCCCTGTAAATACTGACACACTCCCTGGGGACCCCCTGTAAATCCTGACACACTCCCCGGGGACCCCCCTGTCAATACTGACACACTCCCTGGGGACCCCCTGTAAAGACTGACACACTCCATGGGGACCCCCCTGTAAATACTGACACACTCCCTGGGGACCCCCTGTAAATACTGACACACTCCCCGGGGACCCCCCTGTCAATACTGACACACTCCCCAGGGACCCCCTGTAAATCCTGACACACTCCCCGGGGACCCCCCTGTAAATACTGACACATTCCCCAGGGACCCCCCTGTAAATACTGACACACTCCCTGGGGACCCCCTGTAAAGACTGACACACTCCACGGGGACCCCCCTGTAAATACTGACACACTCCCTGGGGACCCCCTGTAAATACTGACACACTCCCCGGGGACCCCCCTGTCAATACTGACACACTCCCCAGGGTCCCCCCTGTAACTACTGACACACTCCCAGGGATCCCCCTGTAAATACTGACACACTCCCCGGGGACCCCCCGTAAATCCTGACACACTCCCCGGGGACCCCCCTGTAAATACTGACACACTCCCAGGGATCCCCCTGTAAATACTGACACACCCCTAGGGATACCCTGTAAATACTGATACACCCCTGGGGATACCCTGTAAATACTGATACACTCCCTGGCGTCCCGGAAATAGTGACACATACCCCAAGGGCACCTGTAAATACTACCATATTCCCTGGGGGCTCCCTGTGAATAATGACACACTCCTGGGGAACCCTGTGACACTCCCAGGCACCAATTGTATGTACTGACATACTCCCAGGGATGCTCTAAAAATAATAACACACTTCTGGGGAGATAGCAACATAAGAAATGGGAGCACAAGTAGGTCAAGCAGCCCCTCATGCCTGCTCCGTCGCTCAATAAGATCGTGGCTGATTTGATTGCAGGGGCCTTAACTCCACTTTCCTGCCTGATCCCATAACCCTCGACTCTCTTATAGTTCAGAAATCTGTATCGCAGCCTTGAATATATTCAATGACCCAGCCCCCAATACTCATGGGTTGAGAACTGTAAAGATTCACGACCCTCTGAGGGAAGAAATTTGTTCTCATCTCCATCTCCAATGGGAAACCCCTAATTCTGAAACTACACTCCCTAGTTTGAGATTCACCCATAAGAGGAAACATGCTTCAAACCCCCCTCAGAATCTTATATATTTCATAAGATTATATCGCACTCTTCTAAACTCCAAGCTGGGGCCTTAGGATGATGAAGCGGAGACCTTTGTTAAGGACAGATCATTCCGGGTCCTCTCACCTAAATGAATTTCGAGCTCGGCATATGCTAAGCTCTTCTTCCCTCACCTCCCCCTCCACGCCCACCTCTTTGGCCAGGAGTCATCTCCCGATTCAGCGGACCCTTTTACCCTCCACCTGGACCCCATCCCTCTGGCCTCTTGCTCTTTCTTGTTCTTTTAATTGAGAACTGCTGGCATAACATTGAGCATCTCAATTTCTCTGCTCCCCTCACTCACTCTAAGGTGTCTTCCTCTGAACTTCCAGCACTCCATTCTCTCAGGCCCAACCCTACCATTGTCATCAAACCTGCTGACAGGGATGATGTTTGTTATGACACAGCAGATGGTAAATGCTGAGCTGTTCAAATCCCAGAGGGTAACTTGAAACAACTGTCACAACTAATTTTCAATTTGTATGCTTCAAGGTTCAGGCTTTGAATTCAGTAATAATAAGACCACCGAGTCTTAAGAAGTTTTTATAAAACTAAATTAAACATTTATTAATACAAGAAAAAGATTGTAGGCACATACCTATGTCTACAAATTACTGTTACAATCACTTTTAAATCCCCTAATTAATCTGATTCCCAGTTACGCCTGTGTTAAGGCAACAGTAAAACATATAGATGTTAAAAGACCCAGGCAAAGTAAACAATACCCTGAACAGTCAAATTCAAAGTGAGTTCTCTTAACCTCAGTCCCTAGAGGCAGCAGTTTGGTATATACAGGCTGAAGGAGTTTCACACTTGTTGAATCTTAGACATATACACAGCCATCTCTCCTTTATACATATTTTCCCCTTTGAATGCAAATTCCCAATGTTTCACTATGTCTTTGGACTTTACATCTCTATTCATAAAAAATTATCATAGTACCAATTTTACCAATAATCTTTGGGAAAAATAAATACACTGTTTCATAACTTCTGCTAGTTAGGTGCAATATTTCACTCCCTCTTTTGAATTCAAGCCAGTCTAGTTTATTTACAAATGCAAATGTCCCTTTACACCTTACATTCTAACACTCCACTCATGTTTACCTATTTAGCATTTCAAACCTAACTTGTGTTACATCAAAGCCTTCAGACCAGCTGCCTTTAATCGAATTAAGTCTCACACACACATAGACACACCCCACTTTTACTCTATTTTACAATAAATTCCAATAAAATTATGGAAATTATATCTTCCTGACAGTGCTGTTGTTGTCTGGTGAACTGTCCTCTACCTAGCAGAGTCTGAATGCCAATTCTCCAACACTTTCTCCTACCACCCCACAGACCATGATCTCACCGCCAAACAACAAGTCATTGTTTCCCAAACCTTCCCCAGTTCTAATGAAAGGTTATTGACCTGAAATGTTAAGTTTGTTTGCCCACGTATGGAGTACACGGGAAGTGGTCTTAAAGGGACAAGCCAGGTTTGCATTACCATTGTGCTCCAGGCTGTGCACAAGCAATGGCATGGAATATAGCAATTTGTTCATCTAAACAACTTGCTGACAGCAAGTCACATCAAGTCTCTAGAACCATACTCAAAAAAAACTCTTATATTTCTATAGCGTCTTTCCTAATCACAAGATGCCCCTAAACACTTAACAGCCAATGACAAATATTGAGCCGGAAACTTGAGATAACTCTCCCACTCACTTTTGAAATAGTACCATAGCATCACTTACACACATCTTAGAAAAAAAGCCTCAGTTTAACATTTTATCTGAAAGACAGCATGTCAGACAGTGTAGCACTCCTTCACTTCCCACTGAGTCACAGCATGTACAAGGCCTGTAGGAGAAGCATGGGCTGAGGGAGAAATTAAATGAGTGGGGCGGCATTTACGAGAAGGTAGAATGTACATGGACCGGAGGAGTTGTAAACCTGTTTGACTGAATGGGCTTTTTGCTTTTTCAAGCTTTCTTGGGTGATGAAGCAGTTTGACCACTCAAATCAGATTACAGCAAAGTTGCTAACCAAGGCATTCAGTTCAATTAATCATTGCTTACTTGTTGAACATCCTGATGTAGATTTCCTTTCCCACCAAAGCCTACATATCATAGAGTTCAATCTCCGTATAGAGTACAAAAACATATTCAATTTAATCTAATCTAAAACAGCATGTCAACACTAAATTAAAAGATTAATATGTCTTATCGTTGTTTTTGAAAGCTGGCCAGCAAGAAGAGGGTGAGATGTTTCTAATTATATTAAAAAAGCATTGTCATTAAAAAATATATTGTAAGTACAGAGGAGTCGTACAATAGTACAGCACAAACAGGGCTGTTAGCACTGTGATAAATGTTAGGAAATAGAGATAGGGTAAGTGAGTTATATTAGATTTTGTAGGTGTTAGGAATGAGTTTTAGCTTTAAAGTTTAAGTTTGATTTGTATTTCTGTATCTGTGTGTTAAGAAAGGTCAAATTGAGTTTTGGCTTCACCTGAAAAAGGTGCTTGCATTTCTAATGAGAGTTCACAACTTAAGAAGTTAAGCAAACACAAGAGTAGAAAAAAACAGTGCTGTTGCCTAGCAACAGGGGTCCAGAGAGGCAGGTCCCTCACACAAACACACAAGAAGAAAGATAACAATTTGTTTTGGAAACTGTTGGAGTTCAGCTGGTTTGGAAGACAACTGCCAAACAAAAGCCACCTAGAAGGGACAGGTAGCTACTTCCAAGCTAAAATTGGTTGAAAGTAGATTCCAGGAGCAAAGGGGACAGATAGCCGATCCCAAGACCCCAAAATCCAGGGGAGTGGAACAGGGGGAAAGCAGACTTTCTAGTCAAAGGAAGGACAAGAACCTGGGACGGGTCCTGTTAATGAAGTTAAGAGTGAGGGGCAGAGAGAAAGGCTCCAAACTTCAGATTTAAAGAAACAAAAGCTACAGAAAGCAGATTTAAAATGAGAGCAGCTTGCAAGAGGGAAGAAGGTCCAAAGAGACAACTGAAGATATGTAATTCCTGCTATGAACATGTCAAGCAGTGGTATACTGTTGACGGCTGAGTCGGTGAGAGAGAGTGTATGAAAGACAGCTTGAATGCATGTGGCGACCCAAGGAAGAGGAACATCAGAAGGAGATTTCAAAACCCTTGAGGAAGGCATCTGTGAAAAAGTGTCAGTTTGGGAGAAGATTCCGAAGTGAGTTCTTCGAGGGTAGAGAATGGAAACCCTCGAGTGAAAGACAGAGTTCAGTGAGATCTGGTTGGCTCACAGTGTGACAAGCATCTGGGGGGAGTTGATGAGAGATCTATAGCATCTGGTTGAGGTGGCATCTGTCACTTGGTTTCAGAGTGTGGTATGTCTGACCACAGGTCACCTCTTGGTACATGGCCTGTGTACTTACTGTGAACTTTAGAGTATAAGATAGCTTTTGCACCTTCGATAAGTATATCAATGGGAAGAGGATAACCAAGGAAAGAGTAGGGCCCATAAGGGACCAAGGGGGCAATCTATGGGTGGAGCCAGAGGACATCGCTAGAGTGTTGAATGAATACTTCACGTCCATTTTCACCTAAGAGAATGAGGATGAAGGTATCGAACTCGGGGAGAGAGACTGCAAGGTTCTTAAGCAAATTAATATAGGGAGTGACAAGGTATTGGAGGTGTTGGCAGGCTTAAAAGTGGACAAATCTCCAGGTCCGGATGATTTGTGTCCCAGACTCCTGAGGGAGGCAAGGGAGGAAATCGCAGGGGCTCTGACCCGAATTTTTCATTCCTCTCTGGCCACGGGGGAGGTGCCAGAGGATGGGAGAACAGCTAATGTGGTTTCACTTTTTAAGAAGGGTTGTAGAGATAAGCCAGGGAACTACAGGAACTACAGGCCAGTGAGTCTCACGTCAGTGGTAGGGAAACTATTGGAGAAATTTCTTAAGGAGAGTATCTATCTCCACTTGGAGAGGCAAGGCTTGATCAGGGATAGTCAGCATGGCTTTGTCAGAGGGAGGTCATGCCTAACAAATTTGATTGAATTTTTTGAGGAGGTGACCAGGTGTGTAGATGAGGGTAGTGCAGTTGTTGTAGTTTTTATGGATTTCAGCAAAGCCTTTAACAAGGTCCCACATGGGAGACTTTTAAAGAAGGCAAAGGCACATGGGATACTGGGTAATTTGATAAGGTGGATTCAAAATTGGCTTAGTTGCAGGAGACAGAGGGTGAAGACGGAAGGATGCTTTGGTGACTGGAAGCCAGTGTCCAGTGGCGTACCACGGGGATCTGTGCTGGGACCCCTATTATTTGTCATTTATACAAACGACATAAATGACTATGTGGGAGATAGGATTAGTAAGTTTGCGGATGACACAAAGATTGGCCGGGTGGTTAACAGTGAGGTGGAGTGTCTTGGGCTACGGGAAGATATAGACGGGATGGTCAAATGGGCAGATAAGTGGCAGATGGAATTTAACCCTGAAAAGTGTGAGGCGATACACTTTGGAAGGAGTAATTTGACAAGGAAGTATTCAATGAACGGCATGGCATTAGGAAGTTCTGAGGAACAAAGGGACCTTGGCGTGTGTGTCCATAGATCTTGGAAGGCAGAGGGGCATGTTAGTGGGGTGGTGAAAAAGGCATATGGGATACTTGCCTTTATCAATCGAGGCATAGATTACAAAAGTAGGGAGGTCATGTTGGAGTTGTATAGAACCTTGGTGAGGCCACAGCTGGAGTACTGTGTGCAGTTCTGGTCGCCACATTATAGGAAGGATGTGATTGCACTGGAGGGGTTGCAGAGGAGATTCACCAGGATGTTGCCTGGGATGAAACATTTAAGTTATGAAGAGAGGTTGGATAGACTTGGGTTGTTTTCGTTGGAGCAGAGAAGACTGAGGGGAGACCTGATCGAGCTGTACAAGATTATGAGGGGCATTGTCAGGATGGATAGGGAGCAGCTGTTCCCCTTAGTTGAAGGGTCTGTCACAAGGGGGCATAAGTTCAAGGTGAGGGGCAGGAGGTTTAGGGGGGATGTGAGGAAAAACTTTTTTACCCAGAGGGTGGTGACGGCCTGGAATGCACTGCCTGGGAGGGTGGTGGAGGCGGGTTGCCTCACATTCTTTAAAAAGTACCTGGATGAGCACTTGGCACGTCATAACATTCAAGGCTATGGGCCAAGTGCCAGTAAATGGGATTAGGTAGATAGGTCAAGTGTTTCTCACGTGTTGGTGCAGCCTTGATGGGCCGAAGGGCCTCTTCTGCACTGTGTGATTCTGTGTTATCCTTACAAATCTGTATGTACCTATGAAGGTATAGTTGCGGGTGAAGGAGTATTGTAATATAGTTAATCCTTTCTTGTTTAATAAATGTTTTATTCTTTTGTTAAAAGTTCATCAGCTGACTCCTGTGACTCTGTTCAGTAGCCACTCTCCAAGTATCTAAACAAAAAATAAAAGTTAGGATCTATCAAACTGGGTTCCACCCTGGGGTCAGGCTTGTCCAGGGATAAGGGATCAGAAAGTTTTTCTCCATGAGTCATTCAGGCTGATCCCACTCTCCTGCTCATTCCCCATGCCCTTTACTATCCTACCTAGTCTAATGCCATTCTCCTCTTCACTCCCCATACCCTTTAATATCCCACCTGGTTTAATCCCAGACATGTGGTAAGGCTTGAGGGAAAAACTGACCTGACCTCGTCCTCACCAAACTACCTGTTGCAAATCCATCTATCCATGGCAGTATGGGAGGAGGCCTTGAACAACCACAGCTATCATCCTTTGTACTAGATGTGACTTCTGCCAGTGGGGAGTTTTCCCCTGATTGACCTCAGTTTTACTGCTGCTCCTTGATACCACACCCTGTTAAATGTAAAGGGTTGTCATGCTCACCAAACCTCTGGAATTCAGATCTTTTGTCCATGTTTGGACCAAGGCTGTAATGAGGTCTGGAGCTGACTTGCCCTGGCGGAACCCAAACTGTGCATTGTTGAGCACTTTTGAGCAAGTGCTGCTTCATAGCACAGTTCGCAACCCCTCCGTTTTGTTGATGATTAAGGGTAGACACTTGGGGAAATAATTGGTCAGACTGGGTTTGTCCTGTTTTTTTTTGAGGACAGAATGTACCTGGGCAAGTTTCCACTTTGCTGGGTAGATACCAGTTTGTAGCTGTACTGGAACAGCTCGACTATGAGCACAGCTAATTCTGGCGCACTAATCCTCAGTACTGGTGCTGGGATGTTGTCAGCCCTCGGTTTGATGATAAAGGTAGTGAAGAATATGCTAGGCCATGAGATTACAGATTGTAGTTAAATACAATTCTGCTGCTGCTGATGGCCCACAGTATCTCATGGATACCCAGTTTTGAGTTGGTAGATCTGTTCTTAACCTATCCCATTTAGCACAGTGATGGTGCCATATGACATGATGGAGGCCATCCTTAATGGAGACAGAACTCAGTCTACACAAGGACTGTTTTGTGTCACTTTTACCAATAATATAATGGGGATAGATGTATCTGCAACGGGTAGGTTGGTGAGGATGAGGTCAACTAGTCTGGCAGATATGTCCTTCAGGACTTGACTTGACCAGTTCGGTCAGTAGTGGTGCTACCAAGCCACACTTAGTGGTAGATATTGATGCTTTCCACTGTTGTGATGTCTTTGATGAACAGACCACAGGAGACTCAGGTACAGGTTACGATTGTTTATTCAAGCAATTGCAAGGAGGGAAATGTCTCAATGCAGCTTGGGACAGTACTCTGCTAAACTACAAGTGTTCATCATATTTATACATTATTGGTCACGTACAAGAATAGTTTCCAGATTTTGATCTAGTCAACATATAGGTTTACATTAAACAGACAAGTCTCTGGTACAAAGGTACATGCATCATCTGACGCCACCTACACCCAGGCAGAGACCTGCCTTCCTATCTAAGCTGGGACCATCTGCCCTCCCCCTATCTGTTGAAGAGCACACTTAATCTACGTTATTGCCATCCTCTGACTCCAGTCTAACTACCAAACCTCCCAATCTATCATATTTACATTCTTCTTCGTCCAATATGGCCTTGCTGATGCTCGCAAGCCCTGAGAATGTGCAAGGTTCAGCATTCTCTCTGTCACAGCCTGAACTTTAAATGTTAACTACTTAACAATTGTGATTTTTGCATGCTGGGATATTTTAAGTCAAGTCCCTTGACCATTACTGTATTCCTTTATTTCCCCCTAACAGTCCCCCCTTTTGGCCCTTGGCTTAGCCCAAGGTAGCCAACTACAGTGGTGTCCGCTACCCCCCACGCCGCTTTACGCACCGCCACCCATTGATGCTGGCCAGTCATCCAGCTTTGGCACGTAGAGGGTACGGGTACTGGTCAAACCATCTGTATCATCTGGTCCTTTAATCCGAACCTCTGGCTTACTAGATTCCTACTTCATCTACTAAAACTCCCCCAACGCAACCTTTTCTGTGACTTCCGGGTGCGATGAATCAAGTGTGTTAGATACATAATCAATATCAGCTGAAGTATAACTAGGGCATGGGAGATAATCTGAATCCAGGGGTGTACCTGTACGTTCGAGCCCCAATTCCACAGGTCCTCCCACCAGGAGGAAGAATCTATTTGTTCAATATCCATATTTAAGGCTCTAACCTGTTGCTGCAGTGTATAGTAAATTCTGTATATCTGCTGAGCCTGTCTCTGAATCGTGGTTAGGTGCTCTGGTAATAGGGGAATTTCATAGGAGAACTGGTTCAGATACTGTGTCTGGTTATCCTTAAGGCTTTCCTTGACCTGAATAGTAGTCGTTCCTCTCTTGTATATTTCAACCAGTTCCACCTTCCCCCGCCTTGCTGGCACCTGTGGGTGTAGGTACACCAAATGATTGTGGATGGGGCATATCTGGTTACCCCCATACTGGATTCTTTCCTGCCATGTAGTGATACAATATCTCCCATTCCCTGCATATGCAACATGGGTCGGTTCTTTTGCAGCCCATATAGTTTCCATTGTACAGTTTGTGGCTGCTTTAAATCCACACTTTGCTTCCTCCGTCTCATATATATGTGCACATACAACTGCGGTGGCCTCTATAGTATACCCTTCTAATGTGGTGCTAACTATATTTCCCTCTATGTCTATTGCGTATGGTGGAATGTCATGATATCTAATATAGTAATTCCCCCCGTATAGCCCCAATATTTTCTACTCTATATAATGTCCTGCCGGGTGTTGACATAGGTTTAACAGGTATCACTAAGTCAATGCCTATTAGCATATTACTATTCACTATACATTCAACATTCATTCTATATACACATGTCAAACCTCTGAGCTGGCAACCGGTCAAGTCATGATTCTTGTGTCGTGAGAGATTCAGTAAATGCTCATTAGTTACCCATAAAGGAACTACCCCTTCATTAATCTGCCTTAAATTCTCTCGGGCTTGTTCCAGTGCCCAAGATCCATAGGTGCTGCAAACATCATTTCTGCTCGCTTTGTCTGAAATATTTTTCCCTATTTCAATTAATTTATTGATAGTCCCCGCATGACTTTTGAGCACAGTAGCCAGGCTTTGGATTAACCGTGTCACGTCCTGGTCCGTATCTAATTGTGTGTCCTGGATCCCCTGTCCCCACCCTAAAATCCCCTTAAGCTTAAAGCTCAGGGTACAGACCTTCTGATCTACAGTTGCTAGGTCGATGGAATTAACTATTGATGTCCCTGCATTGAATAATGTGGCAGCGTCATTTATCAGGCTGTGCTTAGCTCAGTCCCCCTCTGGGCCTGATCACATCCTGCCATTAAACTGGGCCGCTTCAGCCATCAGCTGGCTGGTCAGAGCCGTATAAAGTGCTTGGGTGTGGGTTGGGCACCACTGGGGCAGGGCGACACCGGATACATTCAAGACTACGGGTACCAGCTCTTGGTGTACATTATCATATAAAACTTTATTTTGGTTGATCAAAACGAGACCATTTGTTGGCCATGGGTACATGACCGGACAAGGTGGGTCGGTTGGCGTAGGGGTAACTGTGGGTGGAGTGTTACTAGTATCGGTATCCTCCCTTGGACGGACCTCCCACATCCACCTTTTGTCACCGCTGTTTCCCCGAGTCGGTATGATATTATCGTTTGGGTTACAGATGTTCAATTTAGAATCTCCGACATGAGAATGAGTAACAATCTTGCGTGTTGTTGCACATGCTACATAAATACGGCTTTCTACCATACAGCCAAAGCTGAACTGCCTTTCCCACTCCATATACTTAAGACACACAGTAGTTTGGTTTGGGAATTTAACATAAGCGCCATCTTTCATATCCATGAACCACTGACTTCTCATCAAATCGTGCCCGACATAAAGCAAACCCTTACTACAATTCAAGAGCATTTGTGCTCCTACTGTTACATTTATCATTCCCTGTTGCGTGTCGCATTCGGCACTGTCCGTGCTGTACCAAAGTTCCTCCTGCGGTGCAGGATGAACAGTGATGATCCCCGAGCTTGTTGCCAGTATTGATACGCCCACAACCAGGATCGTAGATCTGTGGAGACATTAACATCGGCTCCCGTCCTCCAGGTTACAGCTTGCTCAATCGTCATGTATCTTTAACTATGTGTAATGCCTCCATTTACTTCCCGTTCTCATATCTACAAGTGCGCATGTATCACCTGTCATAATTACCTCATATGGTCCATTGTTGCTCTTTGGATTTGCCTGTTTCCATATCCTTAATTACCTGTCGGTCCTTCCTTAACTCATGCAATTGCTTACTTATTTCCCTCACATAGTCTCGCATCCTTCCTTTTAGTGGTCCTACATCTCCCACTATTACTGTGATTCCCTCGGGTAACTGCATTGCTCTCCTTGTCATTATTTCAGATGGGGTGAACCTGGTGGTTCTGCTTGGGGTAGCCCCTAAGGTGCATCAGAAGACTGGGCTGTTCCCTGTCTCTTGAATTGCTTTTGTGATTGATGTTTTTTTTTTAAAGTTCAGTTCATCCTTTCCACCATCCCCGAGTTCTGTGGCTGGTAGGGAATGTGGAATTTCTGTTTATATTTAAATGTATACATTTCTTTAATGACTCTTCCTGTGAAATGAGTTCCCTGATCTGAATCCATCTGGATAGGCACCCCCACTCCTTCCAGTTTGCTCTCTCCTGCTGCTGTCTTATGTCAGACCTCAATTCCTTAAACAGCTCTACAATGCACCTTCTTATCCTATCTTTCAATGGCTCAGTATCTTCACTTCCAGTGACGGTTCTCTCTGGGAGCTGCTTAACTGTCTGTCATCAACGTGTTAATCCTGTGGTTTTACTCTTTGTAGCTCGCAGGCACATTAATATAATCAGTAATACATCTATTTAGCCTTTTCCCAGCTTTCCCTTTACCTATATACATCTTGTGGTAAATTGTTGTTAAGTATTATTTCTCCTTACATTTCAATTCCTGAACTACAGATTCCACATAGTTTTACCTCTAAGTTTTTTTTCCTCACCTTGATCATCCTAAGATTCTCTTGATTTTAGTGTCTCTATTGTCTTGGTCGTTTATAATGTTTCCTTGCTCTTTAGGCCATATTAACTAAACCATGTTAACGAGGATCTCTGTCTCTAGATCTTTGCTATCTCCCCCTGTGCGTTTCCAGTGTCTCAGTCAATGGCCAGATTATCAAATTCACTTCCCTTAAAACAGTTTGTACTACATTATGTCCTCTTTCCCTAACTCTTTCTCCTACTTTCCTCATACCATTTTACACTTGCAACAGCTACCATCTTATCTTGTTCAGGTTGCCTGGAGAGACTTTAAAATAAATAAAATATTCTCATAACAGTTTTAAAAACAGAAATCAGGCATTGACATATTTTGCTTCCTTATCTTCTTCTCAAACATTTTATTGTCTCAAAAGTAACCCATTAAATTGTGTCTGACCCGTTTCTTTTAGAATTAACCCAGATTCATTAACTCGGCCAAAAATTGGATTTCTGCCAAACTTTGTCAAGGTCTTGAGCTAAGCTTCATATTTTGGGAACAGATTTTACAAATACAAAAGCTGGCAGCATTTGAATTAGTGCCAATTGTTGTCAAACCTTTTAAAATGAAAATTCCCTTTTGAGAAATTATCAGGAACCAAACCTCAGATTTTAAACTTTGTAAGAACTGTAATTTACGCTATCGAAATTAAAACTACCTCTTTCTTATGTGTATTGATTTGTATCCAAGTTGTAATTCCCGTATGTTTATCGACACATTCTTTATCTTAGATAGCATCCTAGTGATTCAAAAGTAAACTTCTAAACTACACTGCGCTTTACACCTCAATGTTGTCCCAAATTCCAATTACACTGCTGTTGGGATGCAGATTTCCTTTCATATTTCATTCATCTCATCAAAAGATTTTTATCCATTGGAACCACCTATACCATGTGTTTATTCCTTTTAGTTTTCCTAGAATCCCTTGAACTTCAGGTAATTTTTCCCCTAAGGATTTTAGAATACTAACTCGTCTGAGTTAATGTAACTCGTATGTATCAATCCCAATCAGCTTGGAAGCTGGTGATGCTAGTCTGCAAAGGGGGTGGTACAAAGGTTGGTTCATCTAACCCTGTTTAGCTTCATGATACCTTCAAATTGCGATCCATTTTGCCAGAAATCTCAACTCAAACCTTATACTCAAAACTTTGGAATGTTTTAGTATACTTTTCCTTTAATCTAGCATGGGGCATGCAACCCTAAAGTGCTGAACTACACACACAAATAATTCAGAAATCTGGAGTGCAAAGGGACTTGGGCGTCCTAGTCCAGGATTCTTTTAAGGTTAACTTGCAGGTTGAGTCGGTAGTTAGGAAGGCAAATGCAATGTTGGCATTTATTTCAAGAGGACTAGAATATAAAAGCAGGGATGTGCTGCTGAGGCTTTATTAGGCTCTGGTCAGACCACATTTAGAATATTATGAGCAATTTTGGGCCCCGTATCACAGGAAGGATGCGCTGGCCCTGGAGAGGGTCCAGAGGAGGTTCACGAGAACGATCCCAGGAATGAAAGGCTTAACATATGAGGAACGTTTGAGGACTCTGGGTCTATACTCGATGGAGTTTAGAAGGATGAGAGGGAATCTGATTGAAACTTACAGAATACTGAAAGGCCTGGATAGAGTGGACGTGGGGAAGATGTTTCCATTAGTAGGAGAGACTAGGACCCGAGGGCACAGCCTCAGAGTAAAGGGAAGACCTTTTAGAACAGAGATGAGGAGAAACTTCTTTAGCCAGAGAGTAGTGAATCTATGGAATTCATTGCCACAGAAGGCTGTGGAGGCCAGGTCATTGAGTGTATTTAAGACAGAGATAGATAGGTTCTTGATTGATATGGGGATCAAAGGTTACGGGGAGAAGGCGGGAGAATGGGGTTGAGAAACTTATCAGCCATGATTGAATGGCGGAGCAGACTCGATGGGCCGAATGGCTTAATTTCTGCTCCTATGTCTTATGTCTTATGGCTTATGGCTTATAATAATTTACAGAAGAAAACACGTTAAAGCTCACATACAAATGCTTCCTTGCACACACACAAACAAACATACATTTAGAGATAGGTATTTATATTCCTTAACTTAACGCCTTAAAATTCTCATATTCTAAACGAAACTTCAAATAGCAGTGGGGGAAATAAAGGGATCTTGAAGGCTCCACCTTGTGGGACAATCAAACTGACGAAAGCTCGCATTTCCCCTGCCTGTCAGTGCTTATTAACTCCCCTAGGGGTTACGCCCCTTTTCTCTCTTTCTCTCTCTCTCCAGCACAAGCCGCTCTTGTAACTTAGATCAATTCATTTTTTTAAGTTACAGAAAATTGAGGAGCAGACCTTTCGGGTCCAAATCATCCTTCCACATTTTCAGGAAAATCTCGTCATCCCGCACGGGACATTATACACCCCCAATTCGTTTCTCCCTCCCCCAAGGCTTCCTTAACTGCCTCAAACTCCCTGTGCAGGGCTGTCACTTTCTCCCGATCTGGGACGTCCCCAGGTTTCACCCAGTCTCCCCTCCTAGACTGCAGGGGTAATCTTCCCCAGATATCCCCTGGGCATTTCGCCTTCACCAGTATGTGATTTTCAAGGGGGTGCATTGCATGGAAATCTTGCATTTCCCGCAGTTTGGTCCAAAAATCCGGGTTGCTATGCTGAGTTTTAAGTCTCGGCAATTCTTTAAGCAAAACCTGCTTCTCCCCCGGGCTGAATGGTCCGTGCTTAACTTTCTCCGTAACCCTCTCAATCTCTTCATCCCCTCCCCACCCCTGGGCCCCCTTACTCTCTTCACCCTTTAATCCGCCTTTCCTGACTTTACTTTTCCAAATGGTTATTGCCATAGGGGCCGTGGGATTCAATGGGCACAGTGGGGCGGTTGGTTCATGTGAGGACGGAACTGCCTCAGCTCTTTCATCGGTTTCTCCTTCGGAGCTTTTCCCCCTCTTGATCAGTGTCACTGCAGATTGATGCTGCTGCTGCTGCTGCTGCTGCTGCCACTGTTCTGATCGGTCCTGGATCTGACTTTGTTTCTCTCTCTCTAATCCACTGGAATTTTGTATTAACCCTTCTGCACAACTGTAGGTACAATGTGATAATAACCATCATCCCTTTCTTTTCATTATCCTTTTTTTGCTCTAACCACCACCTCTTTTGTTCTCTGGGGGTTCCCTGTGGGTTCCACCCCTCCTTCTGCATTTTAGTGATTATTTTTGACTGTTGCTCCGCTATGAACCTGGTAATGGAGTCCACGGTTCCCCAGTCGAATTCCATGGCGCTATTTTGTTTCCCTGACGGCATTCTATTCCTATTTTCCGTATATCTCTGCGCGATACGTTCGCACGATCCTAGTTATCTGAGGTATGTATGTGCGGTTTCACTGGGGTCCGGCCTCCCTGCACGGCTTCGGCTAAGGTTATATTTCAAACCGTAACCACACCAGCACGGCTCTGCCTCCGATCTCTGGTAATGGTTCTGGCCCTTCCTGCGCGGCTTTGGCCCTGCTAGCCCGTCTGCACAGTTCCGCCTATTACCCCTGGCGCCTCCTATCTCCTGTCCTGAGTCCTCCTCCTGATTCTTTGGTACCTGACCGGACCGTTCTCGGGTAGGCTTACTGCACTAACTACAGGTGGTAAATAAATATACTCACCCACTTTGCAGAGCCGTCCCGAGGATCCGATCAGGTGCCCTGCTCACAGCGCCAAATTGTCGTGGTGTCTTTGATGAACGGACCACAGGAGACTCAGGTACAGGTTACGATCGTTTATTCGAGCAAGGAGGGCACCGTCTCAATGCAGCTTGGGACAGTACTCTGCTAAACTACAAGTGTTCATCATATTTATATATTATTGGTCACGTACAAGAACAGTTTCCAGATTTCGATCTTGTCAACATATAGGTTTACATTAAACAGACAAGTCTCTGGTACAAAGGTACGTGCATCATCTGACGCTACCTACACCCAGGCAGTGACCTGCCTTCCTATCTAAGCTGGGACCATCTGTCCTTCCCCTATCTGTTGAAGAACACACTTAATCTATGTTATTGCCATCCTCTGACTCCAGTCTAACTCCCAAACCTCCCAATCTATCATATTTACATTCTCCTTCATCCAATATGGCCTTGCTGATGCTCGCAAGCCCTGAGAATGTGCAAGGTTCAGCATTCTCTCTGTCCCAGCCTGAACTTTAAATGTTAACTACTTAGCAATTGTGGTTTTGCATGCTGGGATGTTTTAAGTCAAGTCCCTTGACTATTACTGTATTCCTTTATTTCCCCCTAACACCACCTAGAGTTCAGGCACTATTTAAATGCAAGTTTGTGTAAAACACAATTTAAAAATGGCTGTGTTTATTTGTGCCAGGGTGAGCACTTCCTGCACACGCACAGATGCAGTGTCAGCAATGGCAGCGAAGTCATGTCCATCTGCCTGCAGTAAAATGGAATGGAAATCGAACAAAATGAAGAAAAGCAATGAGGGGAACCGCAAGGGACCATGGAGGGATGCGGAAAAGAGAGCGGTCAGCGGACAGGAGGGAGCCGGCAGGAGCTGAGGTTTCGAGATGCCCAAGCAGTTGGAGAAACTTCAGCTTGCCAGAGTGCAAGTCAACCTCCCGATTTATTTTGTGGAGAGAAAAACATAGTTAACATTTCGATGACTCAAAGGGTTGTGAACCTTTCCAGTTCTTTGCCCCAGAGTGTTGTGGATGCTTCATTGGTGAGTATATTCGGGGCTGAGACAGACAGACAGATTTTTGGCATCTCAGACAATCAAGGGATATGGGGAATGGGTGGGAAAGTGGAGTTGAGGCAGTAGATCAGCCATGACTCTGTTCTCTCCACAGATGCTGTTAGGCCTGCTGAGTTTTTCCAGCATTTTCTGTTTTGTTTCAGGTTTCCAGGATCCACAGTATTTTGCTTTTATCCCGATTTATTTTTCCTGTTCAGCGGTGACAGTAGCTATTGTGTTTAAAAAAAAGGCAGCTCAGCAACAACTCACAATTAAATAGCACTTTTAACATGAAAAGATGTACCTGAGGTGCATCGCATAAGAACATAAGGAATAGGAGCAGGGCTAGACCATTCAGCCCCTCAAGGTTACTCCACCATTTGATATGATCATGGCTGTTCTACTGTCTCAACTCCACTTTCCCACCCATTCCCCATATCCCCTGATTGTCTGAGACGCCAAAAATCTGCCTGTCTGTCTTAGCCCCGAATATACTCACCGATGAAGCATCCATGACACTCTGCGCTAAAGAAATGCAAAGGTTCAGAACCCTTTGAGAGAAGCAATTTCTCCTCATCTCAGTCCTAAATGATCGACCCCCCCCCCCCTTTACAAAGAAATCACGGGAATCTGTGGGGTGAGTTTTTGATAGGGAGGCTTGACAGGAAAATTTTGACAAAGTTTCTGAAGAAGGACATAGTAGTTGAGAAACCGTGGGATTTTGAGAGGGAGCTCCAGAATGTAGGGCTGAGGTGATCAACACCAATATGGCCTGAAGAATATCTTTCAATTCACTTTGAGAGGCTCAATGGGAAGTCACAAAGATCACCATAAAAATGGCACAACACCAAACCGTCCCTATTCAACGTGTCTTCTGTGCTCTGCTTTAATATCACGCATTGGGTTTTCTAGTTTTTCAGCAACGCACAGTTTTTTTTGACATTACACAAAGCAAAATGCGAAAAAAAACAAACTACCGCTGTAAATCTGAAATGAAAACAACAAAAAGAGTGTTGGAAATACTCAGGCAGCATCTGTGGTGAGAAACAGATAAACATTTTCATCTTTCTTCAGTTCCGATGGAAGAGTTTTGAGGCCCGCAGAAGGGAAGAGGGGGCAGGAAGAAAAAAAGGAAAGGTCTGTGGTAGACAGCAGGAGAGATTGAATAACAAAAGATGTCATTATGCAAAACACAGTGCGGTAATGGATATGATAAAGAAACAGCTCTTTGTTTCTCACTGCCAGGATAAAGCAGCCAAGTTAATGTTTCAAATTGAGGACCCACAGTTTGGACGAAAGGTCACTGAACTGAAATGTTTTTTCTCTCCACAGAAGCAGTCAGGCTTGCTGAGTATTTCCAGCATTTTCTGCTTTTATTTTAAAAAAACAATCTTCTTATTTTCAGTTTTGCTTGGAGATGCTCTCTCCAAAAGCTTAAATTTGGGTTTTGAGGCCATAGGTATAACTCTGAATTGAAGGGAGCTACGAACTGGCCTATACTTGATTCCCAGAATGTCACAATAAGGCCCAATGCAGAATAAACAACATCTCATAATTATATCGCTATCAACATCCTGGGGGTTACCATTGACCAGAAACTGAACTGTACTAGCCATATAAACATTGTGGCTACCAGAGCAGGTCAGAAACTGGGAATCCTGTGGCGTGTAACTCACCTCCTGACTTCCCAAAGCCTGTCCACCATCTACAAGGCACAAGTCGGGAGTGTGATGGGATACTCTTCCTTTGCATGGATGAGTGCAGCTCCATCAACACTCAAGAAGCTTGACACCCTCCAGGCCAAAGCAGCCCGCTTGATTGGCACTCTCTCCACCACTGACACACAGTTGTAGCAGTGTGTATCATCTACATGATGCACTGCAGCAACTCACCAAGGCTCCTTCAAAAGCACTGTTGTGGTGTCTTTGATGAACGGACCACAGGAGACTCAGGTACATGTTACGATCGTTTATTCGAGCAATTGCAAGGAGGGCACCATCTCAATGCAACTTGAGACAGTACTCTGCTAAACTACAAGTGTTCATCATATTTATACATTATTGGTCACGTACAAGAACAGTTTCCAGATTTCGATCTTGTCAACATATAGGTTTACATTAAACAGACAAGTCTCTGGTACAAAGGTACATGCATCATCTGACCCCACCTTCACCCAGGCAGAGACCTGCCTTCCTATCTAAGCTGGGACCATCTGTCCTTCCCCTATCTGTTGAAGAGCACACTTAATCTATGTTATTGCCATCCTCTGACTCCAGTCTAACTCCCAGGACCTTGCTGGCGATGGCAAACCCTGAGGGTGTACAAAGTTTGAGCGTGTATAAGGTTCATCTGGTTTAATTATTTAATTGTTGATTTACTGATTTGCACTGGCCTGCCTATAGATTCTAATTTAAGTAATTCATTCCCTTATAATGAATTCTCCCTTACCATAAATTCTCATTTACTTTCTTCCCCCTAACAAGCACCTTCCAAACCCGTGACCTCTACCTACCTAGAAGGGCAAGGGCAGCAGATGCATAGGAACACCACATCCAAGTTCCCCTCCAATCCACACACCATCCTGGCTTGCAACTATGTCACCATTCCTTCACTGTCGCTGGGTCAAAATCTTGGAACTACCTCCCTAACAGCACTGTGGGTGCATGTACACCACATGGACTGCAGTAGTTTGAGGAGAAAGACCACAAGCATCATTTTTGAGTAGAAATTAGAGATGAATGATAAATGCAGATCTTGATAGAGATGCTCATGCCTCAAAAACAACATTTATTGCTGTTAACCAGATCCATGCAAAGAGAGCCTGTTTGCAGTCTTTATCAACATCATCGGATTATTATCTGACAGAAAGATTGTTTGTTAGTAAGAGTCTTAAATGATGCTTTATCTTCAATCATGCATGCAGCAACTTCTGTACTTTGATAAAGTTTGCTCCTAGCAGTTAGTGTCTTGAGTAAGATAAATCTATGACCTTTGCAACGGTTCTTCTGAATTTTTTAAATGATGACAAAGCATCTTGCGATTCCAACGTGCCATTTGAACATTTTAAAACACTATTAAGTGCTTTAAATTCACAGTTTAGGTACATTCACAGTACACTGAGCTAAACAACCCCATAGCCAATGGATTAGATCAAAGCCCTGTAGTCCTGCCAACAACCAGCCATGAATGGTGCTGGACAATTAAACATCTAACTGGAACAGGAGACTTCACAATGATGGTGGAGCCAGGTCTGACGCAAGGGTATTTGCCGCCCTAGGTGAACCTTCATCCCCCCCACCCCTCCCCCATATTCTGGGAGACGCAGCAGAAGTGATGTAATGGGAACCTAGTGGGAGGGGTCTAAGGGGAAGTAATTCCCAGGAACCCTGGGGTGGGCTTAGGTAGCAGGTTAACACGGGGATTTATTGTCTCCACTCAAACTCCCAGCTGTGTGAACGCATCCAAGCAAGGAGCAGGCTGCGGGTTAAAGCTCTGCTATTTAATTGCCAAATAATACCAGAACATTTGCCGTAAGCCTTAATAAAACAAATCACCAATCAGAAGTGCTCCAAACCTCCACTCGCAGTTGGACTAATGCTTGCTTAATTCCAGATTTTTACTGAATTGAAATTCCACCATCTGCCATGGTGGGATTAGAACTCAGGTCCCCAGAGCATTACCCTGGGTCTCTGGATTACTAGTCCAGCGACAATACCAATGCCATCATCTCCCCTAGATGAGATGGGAGTTGAAGTTTTTTTCTCCTTGGTTGCTGATGATGAATTATGGAATTGATTTGTTTAAAATGCCGGGTTTCAGTTCCAAATTTTTAAAAGGCCGGCAGTTTTTTGCCATCCCCCAAATCTTGCCACCCTCGGCAAGCACCTAGTGGTAGCACTGACCCTCGGTGGAGCCCAGGACGTCAGTTCCAATGACAAGACTGAAGCTTTTAAAACACCTTCAGCCAGAAGTGACTAGTGGATGACCCACCTCAGCCTCACAGAGGTCCCCAGCAGTCTCATAATTCCCAGATACTAGTCTTCAACCAATCCAATTCACTCCATGTGATGCCAAGAAACGAAATCTCAGGATGTCCCAAAGCACATTACAGTCAATGAAGCACTTCTGATGTGTAGTCGCTGTTGTAATATAGGAAACAAAGCAACCAAATTGTGCGTAGCAAGCTCCCAAAAAAATGTTCTGATGAAAGGTCATTGACCTGAAAAATTTTCCTCTCCACAGATGCTGAGCATTTCCCGTATTTTCTGTTTTTAAATCCCACATAAAGCAATGTGATAATAATCAGATGGGGAGGAGCAGTTAGCTCAGTTGGCTCAACAGCTAGCATGTGGACCAGCACAGGGTTCAATCCCTGTTCCAGCTGAGGTAGACTTGGGGGTCTGCCTCCTTACCCTGCCCATAGGGAAAAAACATAGCACTTTGCAGTGGTGCAGCAAATAATCATCAAGGTCCCACCCTTTGGGTAGAGAACTGAAGGAGGATGATCAGATAATCTGTTTTAGTGATGCTAGTCGAGAGATAAATATTGGCCCAGTGCTGGGGAGAACTCCCCTGCTCTGCTACAAAAGAGTGGCCATGGGATCTCTTACGTCCACCTGGGTAGGCAGGCAGGCATGAGATTTATATCTCATCAGAAAAATGGCAGCTCTGACAGTTCAGCTAACAAGGGCAGCAAGACAAGAGGCCATAGGGGTGAGGGTTGTGAAGGACAAATTTAAGCAATGTTGAAGAAATATTTTGCTGCGTACATGGAACAGGATAACCTGATAGTTGGGTCCTGGCCTTAACCACATATGAAAGAGTACATGATAATGAGAGACACTAGGTTTGGGATTCCTACATTATAACAGTGACTATACCTCATTTGGCTGCAAAACGTTTTGTGACATCTTGAGGATACGAAAAGCACTACAGAAAGTGCTTTCTTTAAGATCAAGTGGATCTCTTTCAACCAATTTGTTCCCTTGCTGAAAGGCAGACAAAGCTCTGTCCGGCCTTTGCTGGAAAACCCTTGAATTCTGCCTCCCATTGCCACAACCACATGAAATTTGCGATGGAATTAAGGAGAAAAGACACCATTCTACAAATAAGATATAGAGCGAATAGACTATGAGACAGCCTAATCCCTTACTTTATAAAACTCAAATAGAACATAAATGATTGAGAATTTAATGAATTCAACCTGACAACATATGATCGATGGTTTTGAATACAAAATGCAGAGTACAGTAGACCTTTCATTTTTATTCTGTAAAGGAGACCTGCATTTTGCAATGTTTTGTAATTATTTGTATACTGAAATGATAATTGTGCAATCCTTTTATACTTTATTTTAATTTTAATGATTGTCTATAACTGTTATGAATCATGATGACTTGCTTATTTGTATCATTATTGCAATTCAGCAGCTGGCCCATGGTGATTTTTCAAAAATTATCTATCCATAGCAATCTATAGATAGAAGGGGTCTATCAAGCAGTACTTGCTTAGCAATAACCTGCTCACTGACATTCAGTTTGGGTTCCGCCAGGGCCACTCAGCTCCTGATCTCATTACAGCCTTGGTTCAAACATGGACAGGAGAGCTGAACTCCAGAGGTGAGGTGAGCTTGACTGCCCTTGACATCAAGGCAGCATTTGACTGAGGAGCTCTAGCCCTGGGATCAATGTGAATCAGGGGGAAAAACCCTCTGCTGGTTAGAATCATACCTAGCACAAAGGAAGATGGTTGTGGTTGTTGGAGGTCAATCATCTCAGCTCCAGGACATCACTGCAGGGGTGCCTCAGGGTAGTGCCCTAGGCCCAACCATCTTTAGCTGCTTCATCAATGACCTTTCTTCCATCATAAGGTCCGAAATGGGGATATGTTCGCTGATGATTGCGAAATGTTCACCACCATTCATGACTCTTCTGATACTGAAGCAGTCCATGTCCAAATACAGCAAGACCTGGACTATATTCAGGTTTGGGCTGACAAATGGCAAGTAACATTTGCATCACGCAAGTGCCAAGCAATGACCATCTCCAACAAGAGAGAATCTAACCATCCCCATTGACATCCAATGGAATTACCATCTCTGAATCCCCTCTATCAACATCCTGGGGTTTACCATAGACCAGAAACTGAACTGGACCAGCCATATAAACACTGTGGCTACAAGAGCAAGTCAGAGGCTAGGAATCCTGTGGCGAGTAACTCACCTCCTGATTCTCCAAAGACTATCCACCATCTACAAGGCACAGGTTAGAAGTGTGATGGAATACGCTCCACTGGCCTGGATGAGTGCAGCTCCCACAACACTCAAGAAGCTTGGCACCATCCAGGACAAGGTAGTCCGCTTGATTGGCACCCCATCCGCAAACATTCACTCCCTGCACTACCATTGCACCATGGCAGCAGTGTGTACCATCTACAAGATGTACTGCAGGAATTCACCAAGGCTCCTTAGACAGCGCCTTCCAAGCCCACGACCACTACCATCTAGAAGGACAAGGGCAACAGACACATGGGAACACACCACCTGGAAGTTCCCCTCCAAGTCACTCACCATCCTGAGTTGGAAATACATCATCGTTCCTTCACTGTCACTGGGTCAAAATCCTGGAACTCCCTCCCTAACAGCACTGTGGGTGTACCTACACCACAGGGACTGCAGTAATTCAAAAAGGCAGCTCACCACCACCTTCTTAAGGGCAATTAGGGATGAGCAATAAACGCTGGCCTAGCCAGTGATGCTCACATCCCTTGAATTAATTTTTTAAAATCTTGTGACTGCATACTCAACCAACACCGCTTTTTAAACAAAGAAATATAGAGCCACCTTCTTTTGCATTGCAAACAGAGAGATGATATGTGCAGATAACCCAGAAAGAACTATATTTATGCTCTGGTATGATATTGTGCACCAAAGGTTAATCTCAAAATCAATCTAAAACAGGCAAATCAGAATATTATCTTAAAATTAAGAGACTATAAAGAATGATGCAGCAGACCGACTTGGGAAAATGTAGACAGGTACAAAAAGTAACCAAGTAGGTTAATGAAATGTTGATCTTTATATCAAAGGAAGGAAGTTATGGTTAAACAGAGGGCAGGTTACATACGTGTGGCCTACATTAAGTTTAAAAGGTTTACACAAGACATAAGATTTTAAACTAACGAGGAGTTTGGGCAGATACTGAGAAACTATTACCTCTGGTGGGGGGAATCCAGAATGGTGGGGAGTGGGCGGGTGGGTGTTGGGGGAGAGGGGAGCATAAACTTTAAAATAAGGATAAAAACAAAAAGCTAAAAGCTACTGTGGATGCTGGAAATCCAAAACAAAAACAGAATTACCTGGAAAAACTCAGCAGGTCTGGCAGCATCGGTGGAGAAGAAAACATTCCCAAACACTCCTTTCAAGTGAAGCAGCATTTCACTTGCATTTCCCCTAACTTAGTCTACTGCATTCGTTGCTCCCAATGCGGTCTCCTCTACATTGGAGAGACCAAACGCAAACTGGGCGACCGCTTTACAGAACACCTGCGGTCTGTCCGCAAGAAAGACCCAAACCTCCCTGTCGCTTGCCATTTTAACACTCCACCCTGTTCTCTTGCCCACATGTCTGTCCTTGGCTTGCTGCATTGTTCCAGTGAAGCCCAACGCAAACTGGAGGAACAGCACCTCATCTTCCGACTAGGCACTTTACAGCCTTCCGGGCTGAATATTGAATTCAACAACTTTAGATCTTAAACTCCCCCTCCCCCCTTCCCCACCCCGTTTCTTCCCCCTTCCTTTTTTTTCAATAATTTATATAGATTCTTCTTTTCCCACCTATTTCCATTATTTTTAAATCTACAACTAATACTTTGTTAGTCTTTCCACCCCACCCCCACTAGAGCTGTACCTTGAGTATCCTGCCATCCATTCTTAATTAGCACTTTTCTTAGATAATATCACCACCTTCAACACCTCTTTGATCCTTTTGTCTGTGACATCTATTGATTATCTGCTCCTATCACTGCTTGCTTATCCCTACAACCACCCCACCCTCAACTTCTCTCTCCCCCCGCCCCCCACCTTAGACCAGCTTATATTTCACCTCTCTCCTAACTATGCTTCAGTTCTGCTGAAGGGTCATGAGGACTCGAAACGTCAACTGTTTTCTTCTCCACCGATGCTGCCAGACCTGCTGAGTTTTTCCAGGTAATTCTGTTTAAAATAAGGATGTTCAGGAGTGAAATTGGGAAGCACCTTTTCATACAAAATGTAGTGGAGATCTGGAACATAGGTAAATAGCTTCAAGATATAGATCAGCCACTGTCTAGTTGAACAGCAGAGTAGAATCGAGGAACTGAATGGTTTCCTACTGTTTCTGTATTTCTATATCCCAATGTGAGTCAGCCTGCAAGAGAAGAGGGGAAAATACAATTCATCTCAATTACTCCCGGTTGTAGAAAGTTCCACATTCTTACCACTCGCTGGATAAAAGTTTCATCTGATTTTCCTATTGGGTTTATTAGTGACTATTATATTTATGGTCCCTCTTTTCCTGTTCTCCCCATTGCCGCCCCCCCCCCACCCTCCACCCCACAAGAAGAAAAGTTCTCTACATTTACCCAATCAAAATCTTTCATAATTCTACATCCTTTTTATAATATGGAGACCAGAATTGTGCAGAGATTCGGGTGGGGCGGGGTGTTGGAAGAGAGGAAAATATAAAGTTTAACTAGAGGACTATTCTGATGAAAGGTTACAGACCTGAAACGTTAACAGTTTCTCTCTCCACAGATGCTGCCAGACTGGAGTATTTTCAGCTTTTTCGATCTTTACCATCAAAAGTATAAGGACCTGGATATGTAACTGGTTGGAGATGAAGCTTCTGGTGATAAGTATACACAAAGCTCTTTGGGTCAAGATGGCTGTGTGCAGTTGAGAATACATGTGGAAAGCAGTTAGTCAGGTTCAAATAGCAGATGTGTGGGCAGGAAGACTGGAGGTGTATATGATGACCTTCAGAAAGAAGAGAAAAGTAACTCAAAGCACTTAAACAGAGGCAAATGCTTAAATCGAATGTGAATGTTACATACCATCCAGATGTGGACATATGTGTCTTTCGCTGACTCATCGTGGAGTCAAATCCTGGAACTCCCTCACCCAACAGCATTGTGAGTGTACCGACACCAAAGGACTGCAGTAATTCAAAAAAAGCAGCTCATCACCACCTCAAGGGAAATCTGTTTGATTAGCAGCCCGTCCACCATCCACTCCCTCCACCATGTGCACAATGTGGCAACAGTGTGCATCAGCTACAAGATGCAGTGCAGCAACTCACCAAGGCTCCTTCAGCAGCACCTTCCAAATCCAGGATCTCTACATGATCTCATAGAATGACAAAAACAGCAGATGCATGGGAACACCATTGCCTGCAAGCTACCCTCCAAGCCACACACCATCCTGACTTGAAAATATATTGACTGTTCCTTCCTGATCATTGGGTTCCCATGAATGAATTTTTTTTTTTAAAAATCCTCAACCACCCATCTGTCTCACAATGGCCTGGGAGAAACAAAAAGTATCTGATAATTTAGAAAAAAAACTTTGGGAAAGTCTACTTGATAGTCCTGTAGATAATTAAGGAAGCTCTAGTCAATTGAAGTTACTGCTGAGTGCCAGCCGCTATCCCTCCATCCACATCTACCTTCTCTAAAGCAATGTCCTCCTTTCTCAGGAACATGACCAGCTCCTTCTTGAAGGATTGAAAGGTATCCATACTTGCTGCACACTGTGTTGATTCTCTACAAAGGGAAATACTTCCCAGGGTCTAGCATTAGTGTTTGCTTTTTCATTACCAGGCTGAAGGTTCCAATTAAACCACTGAAGGTTCATAAATTAATCCATTAAAATTACTCACACTTGATGACATTTTCAAGAACTAATATAAAAATCATGAATTTAAGCATATTAGAGAAAGTTAGGCAGAAGTATTCATGGAAAGTGTGCTAACAAATAGTGTACGCCATGGAGGAACCAATTGGAGTTTGAGGGATAATTTTAAATTTGATTTTATGTCATAACATGCCTGATGTTTCCTATACTAAGAACATAAGAAATAGGAACAGTAGACGACCATTCGGCCCCTCGAGCCTGCTCCGCCATTCAATAAGATCATGGCTGATCTTCTTGTGTTTTGATTTCCACATTCCCATCTAACCCCGATAAGCTTGGATTCCCTTGCCTAAGAAGAATCTATTTACCTCTGCCTTAAAAATATTCAATGACTCTGCCTCCACCACCTTCTGAGGCAGAGAGTTCCAAAGTCACACAACATGCTGAGAGAAAGATTTTTCCTCATCTCTGTCCTAAAAGGGCGACCCCTAATTTTAAAATAGTGTCCCCTAGTTCTGGACTCACCCACAAGAGGAAACATCCACCATTCGACGTCCACCTTGTCAAGGCCGTTCAGGATCTTGTAAACTTCAATCAAATCACCCCTCACTCTTCTAAACTCCACTGGAAACAAGCCCAGTCTGTCCAACCTTTCCTCATAAGACAACCCACTCATTCTAGGTATCAATCTAGTAAACCTCCTTTGGACCACCTCCAATGCATTTACATCCTTCCTTAAATAAAGAGGCCAAAACTGCGCACAGTATTCAAGGTGGGGTCTCATCAGTGCCCTGTATAACTGATGCATAACTTCCTTACTTTTACATTCAATCCCTCTCCCAATAAAGGATAAAATTCTACTTAATTACTTGCTACTAACTGACAGCAGTATAGATTTCCATCAACATGGTGCTGATTAGAGATGCACAATTAGACAAACAGGATAATTAACTGGTTTGTATCTAAATAATATGTTTGTATCTAAATGTTTGAAAATATAATGCCAACATCATTTGGTAACAGTTATCTTTGAACTTTCAGGCAAATTTGGGTTTTCAGGTGGAAATACCTAATTCACACAGTTACAAACATACCAAAGTGACAGGCAGGCATAGCAAGCCGGCTCCAGTCATAACGCTTGGAGCTTCACAACAATATTCTTCCTACCACACCACCAGAACCATGGAATATTCTGTGAGAGGCACAGAATCTCTAGGACATTCCTCTCCGTGGGTAAATACTATGAAGGGAAACAATTTGCTGGGTTGTGGGGGAAAGGGGAGGGGAAGTAGGACCACTTGGAAGGCCATTACTCCTGCAGGTGCAGAAGCACTTGGGTCTATTGAAGTTTCAGAGGGTGAATACCGCAGAGTTTCAGGGCTAAATTCCAAAGATTTGCTTCGTACACAAAGCACATTCCCGAAACACCTCCGTGCTTCACAACTGCTTGCACTTATATAGCCCATACAATTATTTTGAAGAATGGCTTATGTGAGGAACTTAGCAAACACGTTCTGCACAGAAAGGGAACTGATATGCACTGGAGGGCTATGGGAGTGCAACAAAGGTTCACTAGACTGATTCCTGGGATGAGGGGATTATCCTATGACAAGAGATTGAGTAGACTAGACCTATATTCTCTCGGGTTTAGAAGAATAAAAATGGTCCCACTGAAGCAATTTTTAAGGGCCTTGAGAGGGTTGATACAGAGTTGTTTCCCCTTGCCGTAGAGTCAAGAACTATGGGTCACAGCTTTAGGATAAGGGATCGGCCATTTAGTATTGAGATGAGGAAAAATTTCTTCTAAGGGTTGTGGAGCTTTGAACTTCTCTACCCAGGAGATCTGCTATGTTCCATCTTTGAGACAGCAGGTGATAGATTTTTAAATACTAAGGAAATCAAAGGATGGGGATTGTATGGGAAGGTAAATCAGCCATTTTATTCAATGTTAGGGCAGGTTTGAATGGACTCATTTCTTATTTTCCAATGCGTGGTCTTGCCTGTTCTTTCATCATTGCTCATCTTCCTCTTTAGGACAGGCTCTTCACAATGTAGAGAAAATTAACAAGTAATGTCCGAACACTTTTGCTTGGAAAAAGATCTTGGCATGAGTTATATCACCTATGTTAAATACAGCTCAAGTGATTAAGAATACTACAGTGACCAAAAGCATGGGGAGAAGGGGTGAAGAGAAAATGTGCTTTAAAGCTAGGTGAACCAGTTTGTGGTATGTTGCAACCCACATAACACTTTAACCTGACTAAATAAAAGGTCAACTTGTGTCAAATTGACCCCGTTCTTTCATAATAAGCAGATTGTTTCCTATCCTTTGTCCCCTTCACCGTCAGGGCTGATGGCCTGAAGGTGCTGGGGATATGGTTCGGAGGGAGCGGGGCATGCGTTAGAAACTGGAAGGAGCGAGTGGCTATGGTGGAAAGAAAACTGGGCATGTGGGAGTGACGCGCCCTCTCCATTGCGGGTAAGAACCTGGTCATCAGGTGTGAGGCACTCTCACTATTGCTGTACGTGCCGCAGGTCTGGCCCATTCCACACTCTTGCGTGATGACAATCACCTGAGCCATCTTTTGCTTTATCTGGAGGTCGAAAATGGGTCGTGTCCGCAGGGACGCGATGTACAAGCCTCTAGATAAGGGGGGAGAAAAACGTGCCCAACATCGCCCTCATCCTGATGGCCACCTTTGTGTGCGGCTGCATCAAGCTGTGTGTAGACCCTTGGTACGCAAACACCAAGTGTCACTACGTGCTGAGGTTCTACCTGTCCCTGGTGTTGCGAAGGATGGGTCTGGCTGCACTGCCGTGGTATGCTCCAAGCAGTTGGTACCACCTGTCCCTTGTGGAAAAATTTATGCAGCAAACACCTTTGACCACAAGTCCATCAGGCAGTGGTCGGCACGTAACATCTTAAAGGCCCTGTGGGAAAAGGAGATGGTGGATCCTGTCGGATGGTTCCCCGGGCAGACTGTCAAAGTCATTTGGCAAAATGCCTCATCGCCAGAACTTTCCAACAAGCACCAAGATGTAGCTTGGCTGGTGGTAAGAAAGGCCCTCCCCGTCAGATCCTGCCAACACACCAGGAGTCTCACCCCCTCTGCCCTCAAGGTGGCAGTTGTTCACCTCCTTGTGGATTGTGCTTTTGCAAATAAGGTCTGGAGAGAGATGCAGTGGTTTCTGTCGAGGTTCATCCCGAGCAGCACGGTGACACAGGGCTCTGTGCTCTACGGGCTGTTCCCAGGGACACACACCGAGACAAACATCAACTGCAGCTGGAGGATCATCAACTCAGTGAAAGACGCTCTTTGGTCTGCCCGAAACTTGTTGGTCTTCCAGTGCAAAGAGTTGTCCCCGACCGAGTGTTGCAGACTGGCACATTCCAAGGTCCAGGGCTACATGCTGAGGGATGCAGTAAAGCTTGGGGCACCCACCGCAAAGGCCCAATGGGGAAAGGTCGCCAAGACCTTTCTGCCATAGTACACCGAAGCACTGGGAAGGTATAGATCCCTTGGGCTGTACGGCTCACAATGAATGCATGCATTGAACACTAATTGTATTATTATTGTATTGAAGCACCTCAGAGTGCAACATGATGTATGTTGATAGTGCAATGGTATTGGAGTTGTCTGACTTTCTGTAATGACCACATTGAAATGATTGTAATATTCATTGATTGTGCAAAAGTTGAATCTGATTGCACTTTTTGTGATGGCGATTTAGAAATATTTTGTAATGTTCTTCCAGATATTTTATGAATAAAGCATATTTTTAAAATATTGTTTCTGGAGATGCACACACAAGTAGGGGGAAGGGTGCAAATGACAGTGGCCAGTTTAATTAATTAGGTCCTGTCCTGGAGGAAAGGTAACAAAGGGGAATGGCAAGCACCATCACATCCACGACACCAATAAGAATCAAAAATTTTAACAGCCTCCCTACAGGAGATTAACATTGCTTAGGTTTAGACAGATCTTCAGTACAAAAGGGTCTAGATTTGACTGGTCCCCAGCACACACTCCACAGAGCTGTAAGGTCATGAGTCCAATCCCCGCCCAAGACATCTGCACAAAATCCTGGTTGACAGTCTCCTAATGACAGCACCGACAGAGTGCTGCCCTGTCAAATGAGGCATGTGGCCAAGGTGCTTCCACAGTGCTGTTTGGGAGGGATTTTCAGGATTTGACCCAGCGACAATGAAGGAATGGCAACATATTTCAAAAAACAGACGTTGAGATACTTGGAAGTGCTGGCTTCCCAATGCACCTACTGTCTTCACAGTAATGTGGTAATGACTGCTTTAGTGACATTGATCAATTTCAATGTATTTGTAGTCAGTAATCATAAGACATAAGAGCAGAAGTAAAGCATTTGGCCCATCGGGTCTGCTCTGCCAATCAATGAGATCATGGCTGATCTTAGTCCTCAACTCCACTTTCCTGCCTTTTCCCCATAACCCTTGACTCCCTTACTGATTAAAAATCTGCCATGAATATACTTAACGACCCAACTTCTACAGCCCTCTGCGGTAAAGAATTCCACACATTCTCTACCCTCAGTGAAGAAATTCCTCATCTGTGTCTTAAACGGGCAACCCCTTACTCTGAGATTATGCCCTCCGGTCCTAGACTCTCCCACAAGGGGAAACAACCTCTTAGCATCTATCCTGACAGCCCCTTATGTTTCAATAAGGTTGCCTCTCATTCTTCTAAACTCCAATGAGTACAGGCCCAACCTACTCAACCTCTCCTCATAAGAAAATCCTTCCATACCCAGCATCAACCTCGTGAACCTTCTCTGGACTGCCTCCAACGCCAGTATATCTTTCCTTAGACAAGGGGACCAAAATGGTTCACAGTATTCTAGGTGTGATAGCTCAGAGTAACATTCTGCCAACAAGTGTCTGACCCCAGCTGTGACTTGAAACCACTACAGATAGAGGCACTGAGTTTTGTGGTTCATTGGACAGAAGGCCTTCAGCTATAAGACCTGGATTTAAATGCAATTCTGGCTGGTGGGGGTCAGGGGAGGCACATGAGTGTCTGTTAGTTAAGGGTGTGAGATTAAAAAGGAGTTATGGAGGGAGGGGAAGAAACAGTCCCAACTGAGGTCCTGGTGCCATGGCCCAAGGCTGCCTGAAATGTTGGGTCTCATTCAGAGAGGTCACAGGATGATTGAGGAGAGAAATTAAACATCACACTGCAGCAGTATAAGGTGCTGTTGAGAGGTTGGGAATAAGGTACGCTGGTAGTTAGTTTTCCCACCCTGCACATCACATTTTTAACTTTAACAACACTTGATTAAGATTGCCTAGCCGTTATTGACAAAGTGGGCCGAGGTTCTATGGCAATCTAATTGGGTGAAATTGAGTGATTTTGGGCAGAACAAAATGAAAGAAAGCAGCTTCAAGTAGCACAGTTCTACAAAAGACAGGTCCGTTATGTGCTGTTGGGCATCCTGAGGCAGCACCACTGATGAGAAAATAACACAGCACAATTACAAACAGATCATGAAGTCTTTATTTGCACATGATTCCCAATATTTGGAGTTATATTTACAATTAAATAGTTTATGATAGAAAAAATCCACATGGCCAAATCTGATTTGGGTTAAACATAATGTGAGCGGGTTTGTTTCAGGTGAACAGAAATGAAAACATTTTGTATATGAACTCCAGCAGGATCCCATAATGTTCTCAACTCAATTCCATTCTACAGCCTGCCCGCCTGCAGAGTGCAAGGTTAAACTTACCAAAATAAGGTAATATTACAAACGCCACTGTGAATGATCATGCGCACACCAATGCTAGCCAGACTGCAGTGGGAAGGCCAGAGAGCCTCCTACACCTCTGCCACGTCCTAGCCAAGAGATCACAGTAATATTGACAAGAGCTTGGCTGTAGGCACCTGTACTCTCGGCCACATCTTGTATGGTCTGAGAGACCGGAAAGGGTTTTCACCTTAAATATCCAACGGTGCCAATGATCCATTGAACTCATGATGGCCAACCTAATGATTAACTCTCTGAAGCCAACAGCGTAGACAGATCCTGAAGCAGTGTTGTTACTGAGGGCCACAATCCTCATTCAGTGCTTTGCTGAAGGCCACACACAGATATTGTTAATCATGGTGAAAATGGATAAGTTTCCAAGTAGGGGGCTGGGTATTTCACTAAAGCAAGCGGGGAAAAAATATTGTACACAGAACAGGTGTTTCTCAATAGGTCCTTTCATATTGCATGTGGCAGTTAGAATAACTAACTTTCCAAAAGCACCCCATTGCCATGAGGGAAAAGAATCAAATTACAGCGTCATGAGGATCCCACAATCAGGCAGAAGTTTAGAAGAATGAGGTAATATAATCGAAACAAAAGTGGTTTTTAAGGGGGCATGACACGGTAGATGCTGAAAGGTTGTTTCCCCTGGTTGGACAGTCTCGAAATAGGGGTCATCATCTCAGGGCCAGGAGTCAACCATTTACGACTGAGATAAGCTGTGATTATTTCTTTGCCTTCCCTTGTGCACAGTTTCACACTCTATAACAGTACAAGTTAAAAAGTAGCCTGAGGTTAATTGGCAGCCCATCTCCCATTCCACCTGGGATCCTCAGCAGGCTAACGGTGACCCAAGTATAACATAGGAAATAGGAGCAGCAAGGTTCACGCAAAGTGTTGTGAATCTTTGAAGTTCTCTCCCCAGGGTGTTGTGAATGTGTAGTTATCGAGTATATTCAAAACAGTGCACAAAAATCTATTGATCTCTAAAGGAATCAAGGGATATGGGGATAGAGCAGGAAAGTGGAAGTTGAGTTAGAAGTTCAGCCATGATCTTATCGAATGGGAGAGCAGGCTCGAGGGGTTGAATGGTAACTGCGGCTCCTATTTCGTATGCAGTACTTGGAGGCTCACCATTAGTCTGCTGAGGGCACCAAATGGGTTGTCAATTGAGCCCAGGTTGCATTAAAGCAAGACTGTTAGAGAGTGAACCTTCTGTGCATAAACTCTATTCTTTAATAAAATTAGAAGTTGAGGTTTTTTTTGCGCAGGACTGCCCAAAAGTCTTCAAAATGTGCAAGGCCCCTTCCCACATTCAAAGAGATAGCCAATTAAAATAAACATTACACAAGTTAAGCGGGGCTCTCTGTCCAAAAGCAATAGAAGAGTGAATTCAGAACTTATTTATTGTAAGTTCCTCTGAGGGTATCAGCGAAAGGAGGTACCAGCAGGTTTAGTGGCCTTAACAGTGGATAAATCCGCAGGCCCGGATGAGATGTATCCAAGGCTGTTGAGGGAAGCAAGGGAAGAGATATCAGGGTCCCTGGCAGTAATTTTCAAATACTTTCTGGCCACAGGTGAGGTGCCAGAGGAGTGCTAACGTTGTCCCATTATTAAAAAAGGGAAGGGATAGATCAGGAAATTACAGGCCAGTCAGTCTAATCTTGGTGGTGGGGAAGTTACTAGAAAGAATTCTGAGGGACAAAATATATCTGCACTTGGAGAGACATGGATTAATCAGGGATAGTCAGCATGGATTTGTTAAGGGAAGGTTGTGTTTGACAAATTTGATCGAATTTTTTGAGGAGGTAACCAGGAGTGTTGATGAGGGTAATGCATTTGATGTTGTCTACATGGACTTTAGCAAGGCTTTTGATAAGGTCCCTCATGGCAGACTGCCAAAAAAAAGGAAGAGCCCATGTGATCCAAGGCAAAGTGGCATGTTGGATCCAAAAGTGGCTGAGGGGCAGGAAGCAGAGGGTAATGGTAGAGGGATGTTTCTGTGGTTGAAAGTCTGTTTCCAGTGGGGTTCCGCAATGCTCGGTGCTGGGACCCTTGCCGTTTGTGGTGTATATAAATGATATGGAATTAAATGTAGGGGGTATGACCAAGAAGTTTGCGGATGACACGAAAATTAGTAGGGTGGTAAATAGTGAGGAGGATAGCCGTAAATGCAGGGGGATATCAATGGACTGGTCAGGTGGACAGAGCAGTGGCAAATTGAATTCAACCCAGAAAAGAGAAAGGTAATAACAAGGCAAGGGTAGGACCCTGGAAAGTACTGAAGATCAGTACTTGATGTGCATATCCACAGATCCCTGAGGGTAGCAGGGTAGGTAGATAAGGTGGTTAAGGAGGCATATGGGATACTTGCACTTATTAGCCGAGGCATAGAATACAAGAGCAGGGAGGTTATGTTGGAACTGCATAAAACGTTGGTTAGACCACAAATGGGTTACTGCGTGCAGTTCTGGTCACATTGTAGGATGTGATTGCACTGGAGAGGGTGCAGAGGAGGTTTACCAGGATGTTGCCTGGGCTGGAGGGTCTGAGCTATGAGGAAAGATTTGGTAGGCTGGGGTTGTTTTCCTTGGAGCAACGAAGGTTGAGGGGGGACCTAGTAGAGGTATATAAGATTATGAGGGGCATAGCTAGGGTGGATAGGAAGGCACTTCTTCCATTAGTAGAGGGGTCAATAACTAGGGGGCATAGATTTAAGGTAAGGGGTAGAAGGCTAAGAGGGGAGTTAAGAGTAACTTTTTCACCAAGAGGGTGGTGGGAGTCTAGAACTCACTGCCTGAAAGGGTGGTTGAGTCAGAAACTCTGGTAACATTGAAGTAGTATTTAGATATTCACTTTTGTTGTCATAGCCTCCAGGGCTATGGGCCAAGCGCTGGAAAATGGGATTAATGTTGTCAGATCTTTGTTGACCAGGTGGACATGATGGGTCGAATGGCTTCCTTCTGTGCTGTAAGTGTCTGAGTCTACTATGAGTCTAAATACCAGTGACAATTTCTAATTGGTTAAAAACCTCTTTAGGCGCCAACACCAGATTTAACAGTAGCCTCTTTTGGTCCTGGCTTTCCAATTTAGTAACTTAAATATCAGCATCACATCTTTTTCAGTAATTATTACATTTTCAGTTTATACAATTGTCTTGTATTAAAAAAAATCAAGCCTTCTCAGGGCACAGTTTGGAGAGAAGCAGACAGCAAATGCAATTCACAAAATGTTAACCTGCAAAGTAAGTCATGAACTAAAGTTAAATCAAGGCAACTACTGAAAGATGGCAGATTCTACAGCAGTTTTTTGAATTCCAAATGTGGTGCCAAAATGTTGCACAATTAGTTGCAACTTCATGTTCTCAATTATAGCGGTAAACTTAAAAAAGGAACATTTACACCACCTCCTTCGCCACAATTTTCAATAATTTAACACTATAAAGAACACTTTAAAAAAAAGATGTACACAGGGGAACAAAGAACAGGCACCATATACAATCTGCTTGCCACATACAGATTTTACTGAACTACGTTCACAAAAAGATCAAGATTGCTTTAAAAATGTGATTCTTGTAACCTTTCAGCAGGTTGGAGCTGAAGTTGTCAAAACTTTGTAACCGCTGGCTTGTACTATCTGGCAGAGGGTTAAAACTGCAGAACTGAAACAAATTACATGGAGAGGGAGGTCACTAAACCTGTTAACATAAATGGGTTGAAAGTGACTTGGATCAATTTTTGGAGGGGTATGGATGGCTAGAATGAGGGTGTAGGTGGGATCAATTAAAACAAAAATGCATACGCAAGTTATCATTGAACTGAAACTGAACTGGATTAGCCATATAAATACTGTAGCTACAAGAGCAGGTCGGAGGCTGGGAATTCTGCAGCGAATAACTCACCTCCTGACTCCCCAAAGCCTGTCCACCATCCACAAGGCACAAGTCAGGAGTGTGATGGAATACAATCCACCTACCTGGACGAGTACAGCTCCAACAACACTCAAGAAGCTCGACACCGTCCAAAACAAAGCAACCCACTTAACTGGCATCCCATGGACAACCTTAAACTTTTATTCCCTCCACCACCAACACACAGTGGCAGCAGTGTACACAATTGGGAAGATGCACTGCAGCAACTTACCAAGGCTCCTTTGATGGAACCTTCCAAACCTGCGATCTCTACCACCTAGGCCAAGGGCAGCAGATGCATGGGAACACTACCATCTCCAAGTTCCCCTCCAATCCATACCATCCTGATTTGGAGCTTTATCACTGTTCCTTCACTGTCACTGGGTCAAAATCCTGGAACTCTCTCTCTAACAGCACTGTGGGCGCACCTATACCACATGGACTGCAGTGGTTCAAGAAGGCAGCTCGTCACCACCTGCTCAAAGGTAATTAGGGATAGGCAATAAATGCTGGCCTAGCCAGCAATGCCCACATCCAGTGAAAGAATAAATTTTAAAAAGAGAAATAGACAAATGCCATTTGAACTACCCAATCTGATGTTCTTAACCGTACATACACACATGCAATATTCATTAAGGAACACATTACGAACATCTTAAATTAAAAAATACACAAGATTCAAAAATTTTGAAGGTGAGAGTGACTTTAAAACCAGATTTGGCCATAGGTTATTTTCCACCAGAACTGCACTTTAATAGCTCTAATGATGTGGACTTAAAGTCTGACATTACAGCTGAATACAAAATGAAGGTTAGAGCGAGTAAAGTCAATACAATCAAGTGCAGAGTTAAGACTTACAAAAATCATAACAAGAAATGCAGTTTTTTAAAACTATAAAATGCAAAAATATATTACAGACAAGGAACTAAATACTTTTATCAATTTTTCTTTTATAAAAATGTAAACATTTATATACACACGCACGTGCACACACATACATACACACACACACACACACACACACGCACACACAATCTGACTGACTTAAATGTTAAGATACTGCAAGCACCATGATTGGAAGGCAGTGAATTTGCCACAGAACACTTCAACCATGGACTGAGGAAATGGATGGTTGGGACAGTGAATGGCTGATTTTCATTTTTTATCTGGCCGTTTTATTCTGATAACCTACGGCCTACATCTGCACCAGACAAGTGAAAAATACACAGATTCTATCCCCTTGAACGCATCTGGGGTATAAATTTTCATGAGTTAAGAGGCAGATGTGACGCGAGCCTCCAAAGGGACAGACAGTACATTTGAAAAGACAGCAAGTGTAGGGCACTGGTAGATGGCAGATCTCCCTTTTAATGCTGCTCTCTCAGTGCCCTGGACAACATAAAGTGAGCATGAAACAGGTGCTGGATGCATAGTGCAATTAACTTTTTCCGGCTTTCAAACTACTTGTAAAAGTCTGAGCCCAGTCTTGTCAGGATTCTGAAATATTTCAATGGAGTTTATTCAATTGATTGACTATAGGCCCAAATAAGACCCGCGTGCACAAGTGCCTTTACATACAACAACTTGTCATGTTGCCCCCTCCTGCCCAGATTCTATGGGGGGTGAAACAAGACAAAAAAAAGTAAAGTGCAAAATATTGTTCAATACAGCAATGCAGATCTGTTGCATTTGTAATTTAATAACATGCTAAATGCAGTAGCATCTCTTGTCTCCTATTGTGAGAAAGAGAACAGTGATTATTTCTGTGGGGTACAGTGGTGTAGTAAATTGTTACCAGACTAATAAATCTAGAAAACACGAGTTCAAATCTTGTGAGCAGCTTGAAAATTTGAATTCACTTCTTTAAAAAAAGACGGTGGAAATAAATTTCAAAATCTGGTAAGCGACTGTGAAACCGTCAGATTGTCTGAAACATTGGTTCAATAACGTATTTTAGAGAAGGAAACTTGTTCTTACACGGACTCCAGTCCCACACCAACAAGTTTGGCTCTTAACTGCCCTCCAAAGTGGCCTAGCATATTACTAGAGGACTACTAGGGATAGGCAATAAAAGGTGAAATAAGACAAATGATAATTTTGACATAAAAGTAAAATACTACAGATGCTGGAAATCTGAAATTATAACAGAAAATTGGGGGAGTCATATTGGACTTGAAATGTTAACACTGTTTCTCTCTCCATAGATGTTGCCAGACCTGAGTTTTTCCAGCATTTTCTGTTTTTATTATTGATAATTTTGTAATGAGTAATTCATAACAAATCCTCATGCTCCTCTTCCTGAACTTGGCTGGAAAGCCATATATAAAGAACGTGAAGAGGAAAGAAAATTAAATAAGCTCAGAGTCAGACAACGTACACAGAGATTACATGTTAGCAAGTAGCCTACAAGGCCATGGATCAACAGTCGGGAAGTGGGACTGGGTTGGATGGATTGTCAGTTGGCACAGACGTGATAGGCCGGATTGCCTCCTTCCGCGCTGTAAATATCTATGATTCAACTCAAAGAGCATCATAGAGACAAGACAAAAAAACTCAGCAAAACGCGAGCCAGGGATATCAGTAGAAAGTGAATAGTTTTTCAATTCTTAAACATGTGGTTAACTCCAGCAGTGACTTTATAGATCACTTTTCTTTTGCGAAAAGTAACTGGATGGCAAGAGCAGGAGACCTCCAAAACTAAGAAAAGTAAAGGAAATGACAAATTATAAAGTGCGGACTGAAATGTAACAAAAAGGTAAAGGAGGAAAACCTGAAATAAAATGGAAACTCTTGAAATGGACAAGAGGCCAGCCAGCATCAGGGAAGAGAGATTGATCTTTCAGTTATGTACTCTTCATTGGATTCACAAGTCTTCTCTTTTTACAAACATTGACCACCCTTGCTGTATACTTCCAGAAATCTCCATTTTCATTACTTATGATGCTGCAAGCTTGGGTTTAAAAGCCTATAGGGTGCAGAGAAGATTGCTCAAAGAAGTGATCTGATTTCCCTGTATGGGGCAACCAGTGTATAATAAAAGGAACTTTTTTAAAAAACTTTTTTTAAAATATAAAAGTTTTGTCATCTGATTTGACCGTAAAATAGTAATTTTTTTCAAACTTGCTCATAAAAATGTTCCCAACCATACATTTTTACCTGTCATGTCCCACAGGGGTTTTGTTACAGTTTTATTTTTGGTCCCATTTTGTTTATATAAAAAGTTCAAAAATTACACTTATTCCCACTGATTCCACACAAGTTTAGTGAGCTGTCCTTCAGTGGTGTGATCCCAGAAGCTCGTCCAAATCGATTATCCATTCCTCTGTAGTCCTGTTTTTCAATAGAGAGTCCATCAGGTCTGTATCTCCAGGTAACCCCTGAATCATGTTACCACCAGGCTGGTTACCGTAGCTAAAAGGTAGTTCCTGGCTGGTGCTTCTTACCTGGTAAACCTGGTTGCATTGGAGGCTGTTCCTTGTAGCCATTTGCTGGCTGGAAGCAAAGCTTGTCATGTCTGGAATGGGCTGGTTTAAACTAGGGACAGTCTGCTGCGAGGGCTGGTTTGTCCGTGTCAGAGGACCACCTAATGTAGGCATCACTTGGCCACCAACAGTTGAGTTGATGGATCCCACTGGTCTGATTGCAGTGAGACCCGCCCGGGGAATCCCCTGCACAAACTGCTGGCTGGAAAATTTGGGGCGAGATGGCCGTACATGGAAAGTTGAGGTACTGCTGAATGCTACTAGATTGCTGTTTGTTTGGTTTTGGTTATTCATGCTTTGCAAGGGTCGATGCTGCCATGTTGGATTTTGGTTTGCCACAGCACCTGGTAACCTCTGCAAGTGGGTCTTTGATACAGCCTGGCTCACAGTTCCTTTGTTGTGTTGCTGTTGTGCAAGGGTCGAGCTGCTGAGGTGATTCTGACTGTAGCCCGTTACCATGGAAGCTCCTTGTGCCATACTAGGCTGTCTCTGCAACTGATTTGAATGCTGCCCATTTCCAATTGTGCCCTGGGCAGAATGTGGAAGCATTTGGTTCATATTTGACCCCACATTGTATATTCCCTGTTGGACATTGTGCATATTACCGTACTGAGCCACTCCTAGCTCTGACTGGCCAGCAGCAGAGCTACTGGAGGAGACAGAACTCTGGCTTTGCCCGATCTGGATCATGTTTTGATTCTGAGTGAACAATCGTGAGCTGCTAGCATTCGTAGTAGCCAGATTTCCAACTGCTGGAAGAACTTGAGGGGAACCTGTGAAATGGAGCACATTGACAAAATTAACTCCCAGTAACAGAACAGCCAAACTTAATTAAGATAGCTCCCATTAAAATAACCTTCACTGCTCCAGACCAAAACACCATTAGCAAGCAAAGGTGTTTCTGCCTCAGCTACAAATAGCCCGATTCTCTCTGTCCCCCTCCATTAATAAAAACTTTTACTCTGGGCTACTGTGGCAGCCATTGCTCAGTGGGCAGCACTCTCACCCCAGTAATGTCATGGGTTAAAGCTACATTCCAGGATTGAAGAATGTAATGCAGGCTGATACTTTCTATACTGAGTGAGTGCTGCACTGTTGGGAGGCATGGCCTGTCAGATAAGACGTTAAGTACAGGGCCCTTCTGTTCTCTTTGGGTGGTATAAAAGATCACACTGCACTATTTTGAAGGAGAGCAGGGGAGTTCTTTCTAATAGCCCGGGAATATTTATTCCTGCGGATACTAATCCCTCAAACAAGATCACCAAATCCAATTACTTGGTTAATATCACATTACCGTTTGTGGGACCTTGTTGGGTTGCTGCATTTCCTACATTACAAGAATGATTATCTTGCAAAAACACTGGCTGTAAAGTTCTTTGGGATGCCCTGAGGCTCTGAAAGGCACTGAAGAAATGAAAGTCTTTTTGTTAACTTCTTTTGAAAAAATGAAGATGGAAAGTGACAGTTAGTGAACAGAGCAAGCTGGTGAACAGAGTGAATTCAATGCATCAACTGAACTTCCATGCACTGTTCACTTTTAAAAAATTAAAATTCCGCAATACATGGAGTAAACAATATTCTTTATACCATGAATCAGTATGCAAAGGAAATGATTTGCTTATAACAGATTATAATTTGCTAAACAAATGAAGTATTTTGCATTAAAAAGCTTCATCTCATTGAGCACTTTCTGCTTGACCTCTAGCCCTAAATCCATATCATTCTTTATTTTCTTTACCTCTCTTTATGCCCCTCTCCAAGCTTATTTTGTCCATGCGACGCACCTCATGCTCTCGACCTTATACCCACTAAATTGCTGACCATCCAGCTTCCTTTCCTAATGAACAAACTGTAATTGGTTACTTCTCAGTTACTATATCCTCCTTTCATAACCATATAATCTTTCAAAGCACACATCCTTGAGGATGATCCTAACAATTTAATAGCAGAACAGTACATGTTCAAAACACTGGAGATGTTTGCTGATGGTTGCGCAATGTTCAGCGCCATTCGTGACATTTCAGATACTGAAGCAGTCCATGTCCAAATGCAGCAAGACCTGGACAAGATCCAGTCTTGAGCTGACAATTGGCAAGCAACATTCAGGCCACACATGTGCCAGACAATGACCATCTCCAACAAGAGAGGATCTAACCATCGCCCCTTGACAGACAATGGCATTACCCATTACGGAATCCCCCACTATCAACATCCTGGGGGTTATCATTGACCAGAAGCTGAACTGGACTAGCCATATAAGTACTGCAGCTACAAGAGCAGGCCAGGGCTAGGAATCCTGCAGCGAGTAACTCACTTCCTGACTCCCTAAAGCCTGTCCACCATCTACAAGGCACAAGTCAGGAGCGCGATGGAATACGCTCCACTTACCTAGATGCCCATTTGATTGGCACCCCATCCTCAAATGTTCACTCCCTCCACCACCAATGCACAAATAGCAGCAGTACGTACCATTACAAGATGCACTGCAAGAACTCACCAAGACTTCTTAAACAGCACCTCCCAAACCCACGACTTCTACCATCTAGAAGGACAAGGGCAACAGACACATGGGAACACCACGACCTGGGGGTTCACTTCCAAGCAACTCACCATCCTGACCTGGAAGAATATCGCCGGCCCTTCACTGTCACTGGGTCAAATCCTGGAACTACCTTCGGAACAGCACTGTGCGTGTACCTATACCACATGGACTGCAACGGTTCAAAAAATCAGCTCACCACCACCTTCCCAAGGGCAATTAGGGACGGGCAATAAATGATGGCCTAGACATCGACACCCACATCCCATGAATGAATAAAAACTACACCTAGTGGCGCACTAAGCACAAAGCAAATTTAACTACTCAGGGAGGAAAGCAAACACAGAACTCATTGCTCTTTTAAAAAAACAAAGAAAAATGAGATCTTAAATGCCAATATAGCACCAGGATTTAACTTGCACTTTTAGAGATTTTCAAGTACAGTATAGTCCTCTAAATTCAAATTATAATCACACAAGAATATTCAACCCAAGTTCTGCTGAAACCTAGAAGCTTAGAAAATAGGAGTAGGCCATTCGGCCCTTCGAGCCTGCTCCGCCATTCATTATGATCATGGCTGATCATCCAGTTCAATAGCCTGCTCCCGCTTTCTCCCCATATCCTTTGATCCCTTTCGTCCCAAGAGCTATATCTAACTCCTTTTTGAAAACATACAATGTTTTGGCCTCAACTACTTTCTGTGGCAGCGAATTCCACAGGTTCACCACTCTCTGGGTGAAGAAATTCCTCCTCATCTCAGTCCTAAATGGTCTACCCCATATCCTCAGACTGTGACCCCTGGCTCTGGACTCCCCCACCATCAGGAACATCCTTCCTGCATTTACCCTGTCTAGTCCCGTTAGAATTTTATAGGTTTCTATGAGATCTCCCCTCATTCTTCTGAACTCCAGCGAATATAATCCTAACTGACTCAGATTTCTTTCCCTAAAGGACATTAGTGAACCAGATGGGTTTTTACAACAATCGACAATGGTTTCGCGGTCATCATCAGATTTTTATTGAACTCAAATTGAGAAGAGAGTGTTGATTGATTGGCAAGTGGACTCTGGTAGAGGTGTTGTCATGGAGAATGCACTATCAGAGTCCACTTACCAACCAATCAGCACTCTTCGCATGAAGTATAAATTGTTGTTCCCTTTACATTTGGTATTCTTGCAAATTGTTCTGATGAATGCAAGACGAAAAGCTTCAACAGAATGTGTCTTTTTTCAAGGCCCTGCTGCAATTATACAGGGCCTTGGTGAGACCACACCTGGAATATTGTGCGCAGTTTTGGTCTCCTTATTTGAGGAAGGATGTTCTTGCTATAGAGGGAGTTCAGCAAAGGTTTACCAGACTGATTCCTGGGATTGCGGGGCTGACATATGAGGAGAGTTTGAGTCGGTTAGGATTATATTCGCTGGAGTTCAGAAGAATGAGGGGAGATCTCATAGAAACCTATAAAATTCTAACAGGACTAGACAGGGTAGATGCAGGAAGGATGTTCCTGATGGTGGGGGAGTCCAGAACCAGGGGTCACAAATGTTACTTGTCACTTATCAGCCCGTCTCAATGTTCGCAGGTCTTCCTGCACATGGTCACGCACTGCTTCAGCATCTGAGAAGTTGTGAATGGTATTGTAGGCCGTGCAATTCCCCACTTCTGGTGCGAAGGTTATTAATGAAGTAGCTGAAGATAGTTAGGCCTAGGACACTACCCTGAGGAAGTCCTGCAGCTGAGAAGACCAACAACCATAACTATCTTCCTTTATGTTGTGATATTTGATCAGCCAAGGCCAGAGTGAAAATAATGATCTTTCAATAAGTTTTCAGATTACATCACGAATTTCACCAGCATTGACCACTGCCTCTAGAAAGAACATTAGCCGAAGTGATGATACCACACTTACCCTGAAACTGGCTGACCTGCTCAACACGATACGGGATTTGCTGCTGATCTTGATATTGAGGTGGAGGCCTGGTGAGGTGCCTCTGCAACTGTTGTTCCTGCTGTTTCCTCTGCTTCTCCTGAAACATGAGAAATAATCCATTTAGGACTGCTGCAATTAATTCCAATCTACGAGTTGAGCAAGTGTGGAGTTTTTTGCTGTGCATTTATCACTGCCCAGTCAATGGGATGCGTAGGACTCAAATAGCAACATGACGAAGGCTCACGTTTGTCAGTTTCAGCATGGAAGTCGCTGGCTTCAAATAGACCCACCTCACAATACCATCTATAATCAACAGGCAACATAAAACAAAGCTCTCCAAAGACAGGTTGGTACTTTAAAGGGACAGATAACCGTAGGAAAAAAAACACTTTCCCACATGATGTTCCTTTCATAGATCTTAAAAGTGTTGGCTGAAAACTTGAAAGACTTGCACACTGCCACATGTTTGGATGCTCTAATGATGCATGGAAAGTAATGTGAACTTGTGATTTAGTTTAGAAATGTAATTATTTCAATTTCTAATCCAGTAATAGATATGATCCCGGAAGTCACTAACTAAATTCAGCGACCCTATTTCATCTCTTTCCTTTCCTCCACATCAAAAACCCAGGTAAACTGGTAATAAAACAGGGAATTATGTTGTATTATGAAAGCATATGGGATCCTCGTCTTCAATTTATATAGAGTACAAAAGCAAGGAAGCTATGGTAAACCTTTATAAAAACAGAACTCCGAGCTGAATATTAGATCCAGTTCTGGGCATCACACTTCAGAAAGGATGGTAAAGCTATGGAGACCCTGTGAAGGAGATTTACTAGAATGGTAACAGGAAAGGAAGGACTTTAGTTATGTAGAAAGACTACAGGAGTTGGAATTGTTCTCCTTAGGGCAGAGAGGTTAAAGAGAGATTTAGTGAGATGTTCAAAATCATGAAGGATTTTGATATAGTAGATAGAAGAGACTGTCTCTTATGGCAGGTGGGTTAGGAACTAGAGGACACAGATTTAAGATAATTGGCAAAATCAATGGAGATTTTTTTATGAGGTGCATCATAATCTGGTACGCACTGTCTAAAAGCAGCATTCTCTAGTAACTTTCAAAAGGGAATTGGATAAGAACTTGAAAAGGAACATTGCGTTTGGCTATGGGGGAAAAAGCAGGAGAATGGAGCACTTGGCAGATCTTTCAGAAAGCCAATATAGTCAAGGTGGGCTGAATGGCCTCCTCCTCTGCTGTGAGATTTGATAATATTTCAAATTAATACTTACAACCAATCTACTAAAATATTTCTTGCCAACATTATAAAATCTGCCACAACATGAAATATCAATTTATATCCAGCTTGTGACACGAGTTTATCAGGTTGGTCAAAATTGTATCAGATACTCTGAGGTCAGGTGCAACAACACAAAGATTAGAATTTATTTTTTAAATTCAATAGCATTTCATTGAATAGAGTTGGCAACAACACAAACACTTCTTTGCAGAGTCTAATGCATTGCATTTTCCATATTGCAGGCTAGTCAAGTTTCCTAAATCACTGTCCTAAACGCAACAGCTACCAAACTTACTAATTTCCGATATGCTCGGACATTGATATTGACAATAGGAAATGGCCTAAGATTCAGACTTGGGATAAAGGTCCAAATTAGTGGTACATTCAGATGATCCACTATATTTCATCCTTCTCTTTCTATCCTGTTCACATTCATACCAAAAAAAGTTGCATTTAAAAGCAGTTTTGAAAGAATTTAAGCTATAACGTAACTTAGGCACAATTTTTCAAGTTGAACAGAACTATAGCATATAGCTCAGATTATGATTTCACCCATGCTTTCCCACAGGTAATACAAACTGTGCATGCTTGCCGAGTAGCAATTGACTGGAATTCCTGAAGTGCTGGTCGAAGTATGTCTACGACGAGTGTGTGTTTTTGGTTTGCGGTTACTGCTATACAATAAATTCCACTGATGACTTGGCAGTTATACATCTATTTCAACATTGGAACCAATCTTCCCGTCAAATCCACTACATCACTGCAAACATTTTTTCATGTACTGTCTTCCACAATAAACATGCATAGAATTTATATAATTTTTCATAAGCCAGTAAGTCTTTGTCTCTCTTCTGGGTTTTGCCCCTCCTGCTCTCCTCAGTTTAGGCCAATCTGCTTAAGTTCATCAGTTTGAATTTTGCCCCTGCCCAAAATCAGCTCTTTCTGATCTAGTTTCTCGAATAAAACGATCACTGTTTCCTGCCCAACGACATTGGAGCGGTGCTATGCACTCAAAGTGCCAGTTAAATTTTCCTGTCAGGAAAGAGCAATTTAATCTCTTCAATATTTAAAATTAAAAAAAAGTTCCCAGGAAACCCTTAACATTTTATAAAAGCAAAATACTGTGGATCGTGAAAACTGAAATGAAAACAGAAAATGCTAGAAATACCCAGCAGGTCAGGCAGTGTCTATGTAGAGAGAAACAGAGTTAATGTTTCAGGTTGATGACCTTTCAAGAGAACTCCTAAACCACTTGCAATGCACCTGCAGCTTGCACCCCCCACCAACTCCTCCATTCACATTACGAACTCACTGACAGCGGCTGCAACTATTTTGACGAAATACCATTGACCTGAAATTTGACCTCTATTTCTGTCTCCAAAGACGCTGTCTGTCCTGAGTATTTCCAGTATTTTCTGTTTCCACTCCTTGATATTTTATACTCAACTCTGTGCCAACTCCAGTTATGTTGCAGCAAACGTGAAGCCAAAGTAGCAAGAGACTTTTTCCTCACACCACTTGCCCAGTGTTCATTGGGTGATTTCACACACTAATCGCATTTCAGTTAGCACTGATGAGAAGTAGATTCAGTTCCCTCATTCTGCAATTTAGTTTGAAACACTTGGAGTTCTCCTAGCAATGCTTATGCAATATAGGACACACATGCCGCCCCACATTACCCACCCGCTCTGCCAGAAGTTGTCTCTGCAAGTATTGCTGCTTCTGCTGCTCCATCAATTGTAACTGCTGTTCTCGTTGCTTCTGCTGATCCATCAGAAGTTGCTGCTGTTTCATGGCAGCTGCTTGCTGCTGGTTACCAAGGTATGCAGCATTTCCATGGTTACCAGCGATAGAAACAGGCGGAAGTTGAGTCCCTGGACCTGATCCCTGAACAGAGTTTGATGCTCTGGTGACAGTTCCTGGGTTTTGATCCTATTAAAAGTAAAAATGTGCACAATCATTACACAGAATTATATCAAACTGACAGCAAAGAAGCAGGTCATTCAACCCAACTGGTCATAGCTGGTGTTTATTTTCCACAAACCTCTTTTCATCCTCTCAACATATCTTCCTATTCCTTTCCTTCTCATGTACTTCTCTAGCTTCCCCTTAAACGCATCTATACCATTTGCCTCAATACGCCACATGATGGCAAGTTCCACATTCTAACTACTCTCTGGGGAAAGGAGTCTCTTCTAAATTCTTCGTAGGATAGACGTAGAGAAAATAAATACAATTATATGTCACAAATGTGTAGTTATAATATTATAGATTTTAAAGACAAGTGTTTTAAAGGCACATTTTTTTCTTTCAAACCTTTACATTGAGTTTAAAAGCCCTTTTCAAAATGGAGGTATGGATAGACACCTTGACACCTTTCTGTGTTGGTTTAGACCACATCAGACTTTGTTATCTCCAGAGCTGATCATAGAGTAATTAAAATGCAAGGCTCCTCCAGGGCTGTCCACTAAATCTTCCTTAGCTTCTGAGAGGGCGGGAGACAGGAAGGGACTTCAAAGGACCTCAACGTAGTTAACTTCTTTGCCTGGTGGAACATTGGTTCATTTCAAATTAGTATAGCAGCCATTTTGTTTTGGTTGTGATAAAAACAGACTGCAAAGCCATTTTGTTCAGAACCCCCAGGAAGAATTTAGACATCATCAGGTGGGGTTCTCAGCCAAAGGAGAACAAAGAGAAAGATATCCAGAAATCAACTGTAGTTTTACAGAAAAGAATGTAAGCAATCTTCATATGCCATAACTGTAGAACTAGTGAGGAACAAGAAACCTCTCTCTCCCAAAACCTGCTGAATCCACCCAAAAAGGCAAACTCCAATTAATCAGTGGCATTACAGCTGCTGAACACAACTCTTCAACTTCAACCCTTCATTCCACACAGCCAACACCTCAACTGCAATCTACAGGCCTTCAACGACATCTTAAAGGACTGAAATGAATTTCAGCTTTATATGTAAGTTTTATGCTTATCTGTATTTAATCTCCGTATGTATTCAGTTAGTAACTTCATCACTTTTACTTAAGTAACTTACAGCAGTAGTTTTGTAATAAATGAACTGTTACCTTGCTTAAGACAAAGCTTTGCTGCTGGTTATTTTTAAATTGTGGTCATCCCACAGTTTCTCTTTTCTAGAGCAAATCAGAACACCTCGATGTCCTTGGGCAGGGAGAGTGATTGGTTCATTAGAGAAATCACACTGACGTACAAATGAAACTAATTGGGGTGACAAAAAAGTTACGAAATTCAACTAAGCGATGGGTTTAAACAGGCTAGCATGAAGTGGGGAGAGTTGAAGGGAGAGGAAGGGAAAACTAGAGAGCCAAATAGCCTTACCAGATTTCCAATATTTCTTTATTCAAAAGACAATAGGTTTTAGACAAAGCTACTTCCCCAAGACAGTGACAACATCAGCTTTGTAGAAATATGGTGGAATGAGAATCTGTTTATAAGCTTAACAATGCAAACTGAAAGTGGGGGATGTGGAGCTACAATGCTAAAACTGATTAGTTAGAGAATGTCAAATCCATGAGACCATGTCTGGAGTGAAGAGTTGAAGTTGAAGAGCTATGTTCAGCAGCTGTAATGCCACTGATCCCACTTTACTCAAGGCAATTTGATTCACCCTTTCTAAAGTCACCAACTCGTACTTGAGGCAAGCTCCATGGACGTTACCTGTGCTCTGGAATCCTTGCGCTCACTCTTTACGCATGAGCCTAAGCAACTGAAGACTATTCAACCACAGATAGTATCAAAGGTCAGCTCAACTCTGGCCACACCCGAAAAGTAATTTCTAGCTTTAGGTCAGTGGGCAGTGAACAAGTGCAGGAACCATGGCTACAGCAACCTAACTAATGCACGGACTCAAATCTATTGGCACAACTAAATCAAGGAAAATTTTGTATGTCATCAGAAATGCTTCCGAGAATGTCAGTAACTTTGCATTTGAGGACTGTTCAACTTCTCCCACTGGCTACACCTAGTTCCTTTTACTGATAGCAATGTTGCCATGGAGGAGCTGAGCTACTATGAATAGAAAAGTGAGAACAGCACAAAGGACAGAGAAAATGAACACCAGCAAACTGGTGGCTTAACATGGTCCACTGATAATATATTTGCAATTGCCCTATTGCAAGCCTGAAATTGAATGCTTTAAAAAGAATTCTTTGCTCAATGATCAATAGGTGAATGTGGCAGGTAGAGATACACAAAGCCAATCAGGGCTAGAAAGGTCCTAGATTCCATCCTCTGCCTGTGCCAAATTAGCTAATCCCAGCTGAATAACAGGGTGCTATAATTGGTTTATCCTTTGGTTCCTAAATGGAGGGAGGAAAGAAAACAATAATCTGATCTGAACAAGGTATTTGAGATATTAAAAAGGTTAGACAGGGCAAAGAGGATAACTAATTCCTCGGCTGAGGAAGCTAGGAAAGAGGGGGGCAATCTTAACTTTAGAGCTAGGCCTTTGAGGAGGGAAATCAGGAAGCACTTTTTCATAAGGGATAGTTGAAATCTGGAATTATCTCCTCCAAAAGGTTGAGAGTATTGAAAGAGAGAATGGTAAAATTTTTGTTGGGTATGAGGATTGAGGGATATGGAGCTACAGTGGGTAAAAAAAAGTTGAGGTAACAGCAGCCATGGTTCAGCAGGCTTGAAAGGCTGAATGGAGTATTCCAGTTCCCAGCCAGGTTCCCTGTCCTGATCCCAACCCAATAAAGACATGCTTATAGAGACAGCAGCAGAGGATAGTGACATTCTGCTGTAATGGTCCCTCACAATTGCACAGCTTGTTGATGCTCACAGTCTAGGCTCAGAAATGTGGAATGACTAATTGGGATGCAAGCAGGGATGCCTGTTAGAACACATGAAACCAAACCCAACATGGTCAATGACTTCAACAAGAGAGGGCAAAAAGAAGCAGAAAAGGAGGAAAAAATATGATGCTCTCAAACTACTACTCTCCAGGGTCTTTAACATAATTGAAAACCTCCAGGAATGTTATGTCAGGGCTTGTAGCAAAAAAGAACACAAAACTCTTACCTGATTGTGTTGCAGAAGGGGCCGGTATGTAACAGCAGCCTGGGGAAGCTCCTTCTGTTTCATCAGCATTCGTTTCTGCTCATCACTGAGATGGGAAAGTGTCTGCTGCTGCCGCACATAGGCAAACATTGCAGCTTTGTTGTGGTTTGGTGCCATAACCCTTTGACTGTTATCCATTTCAAAATGAGTCAACCGTTTAGTGTTGGCATAACTTAGCAAAGGAGCCTGGCTGTTTGTGGAACTTTGACCCAAAGCATTAGGCTGGTGGCTCAGCATGGCAATGTGATTTGGCTGGAGGTAGTTACCACCAGCTTTTGGAGAGCTCTTTGGCGGCATGCTGGCCATTGGAAGCTTCTGGTTGAAGTCTTGTGCATACAGTGAAGGACTGCTGGGCTTATCGAGGCTGTAGGGTCCACCAAGAGAACTTTGGGTAGGTGCTGCTGACCAGTTTGGTGCCTGATTGGGTGAGGGGTGCTGCACTTGCTGCTTCTGCATCAGTTGTGCTCTCTGTTTCTGTTTAGCTGCCATCTGCTGAAGTTGCTGTGAATGAGACCGTTCCACGGATGGCCCTGCCTTCCCAGGCAACAGAACACTAGACACAGGCCTTGTGGAAACTGGAGTTGGGCCTGAAGCTTGTGCCATAGCCTGGGACATACCAGTCACTGAAGAGGCAGTATTAACAGGAGCCACAGATACACTTGAAAATGAAGGTCCTGATGGAGATGGTCTCGTTTGCGGAGATCCCATTTGTTCATGTTCAAAGTGGGATGGTGAAATCTCAGTCTTTATAATGACGTTGTCCGGTAAGGTTGTTTGATCAGAAGAACCAGCAGGTTCAATATCCTTCTTTTCTTCAAAGTCCTCATTGAAAAGATCCTGTATATCTTGGTCCGGCACAGATCGGTTCAGCTCATCAAACAATTCCTGCCATTCTTGTTCGTTCAAATTGATATCTGGGAACATGTTGTTCTGGGAGAGAGAGGTGCCTGCTGGGATCATACCAGCCAAATCCAACAGAGACTCCTGCTTAAGTTCTTTAATAAGAGTAAATCCATCACCACCATCACAACTCCCATTTATCTGCACATTGGAATCAGGAAGACCTTCCTTCTTGATGTTGTCTAAGCCAATGGAATGGTTCCCATTGCTTTGCGCATTGTCCCTGATGACAGTTCTTTTGTCTCGTTGGTGCAGTGGGGACATTTGTGGCATGCCATTAGAGGATGCATTAATTGCAAGCAGTCCTGATGCATCTTCCCCATTCAATCGGAGCTTCTTGGTCCCTGAATAGCTCCCATCTCCAAATCCATTTTGTTGATCTCCATTCAAAGACGAGCCATCAACAATTAGTTTCTTCTTCACCTTCTCCTGAATCTGCATTTAAACAAGAAAATTAAAATTAGGATAGTAAGCCAAAGGAGCATTTAATATCTCACAAATATTCTATAACCAACTAGCTAAATTTAAATTAGGTTGATTCTTCCTGCTCATATTGGAGCTTTTTTGAACAATCCAGACTCAAGAAGAACATAGGAACAAGAGGGAGCCATTTAGCCCCTCAAACGTGTGGTCATTTGATGATATTATGACCGATCTTCAGTCTAACTCTACACAAGTGCCTTTGCCTCATATCGCTTAACACCTATTTACAATCTATATTAATGACTTAGATGAAGAGACAGAGTAATGTATCCAATTTTGCTAATAATATAAAGCTAGGAACAAATGCAAGCTGTGTGGAGGATATAGAGGCTACAAAGAGATTTAGATACATTAAGTGAGCAGGCAAAAAAGTGGCAGATGGAGTATAATGTGGGAAGTGTGAGGTTATTCACTTTGGTTGCAAGAATAGAAAAGCAGAATATTTTTAAAAGGCATGAAACTTGTAAATGTCGATTTTCCGAGGGACTTGGGTATACTCCTACAAGGAGCACAAAAAGTTAACATGCAGGTGCAGCAAGCAAATAGAAAAGCAAATAGTATGTTGGCTTTTATTGCAAGGGGCTTGGAGTACAAGAATAAAGTAGTCTTGCCTCAATTGCGCAGGGCTTTGGTGAGTTCATACCTGGAATAGAGTGGACAAATTTTGGCCTTCATATTTAAGGAAGGACATACTTGCATTGGGAGTGGTAAAGCGGAGGTTCACAAAGGTTGGTGCCTGGAATGAGACAGTTGTTCTATGATGAGAGACTGGGTCTATATTCTCTGGAGTTTAGAAGAATGAGAGGTGATCTCATTGAAACATTCAAGATTATGAAGGGGCTTGAAAGGGTAGATGTTGAGATGTTGTTTCCACTGGATGTGGAATCAAGAACAAGGGGACAGAGTTTCAGGATAACGGATTGATCATTTATGACAGAGATGAGGAGAAATTTCTTCACTCAAAGAGTTGTGAATCTTTGGAATTCTCCACCCGAGTGTTACGGATCTGCATCAATGGCTGAGATGGACAGATCTTTGGTGCCTCAGGGAATCAATGAATATGAGGAGTAGGAGGGAAAGTGGAGTTGAAGCCAAGATCAGCTATGATCATACTGAATGGCGGAGCACCATCAAAAGGCCATATGGTACCCCTGATCCTATTTATGTTCTTAAAAAAAAAAATCAATCTCAGGATCTAAAATTAATTGATCTAGCATCAATTGTCATTTGTGCAAGGGAGTTTCAAACTTCTACTGCCCTTTGCTTGTAGAAAGGTTTCCTAATTTTACTCGAGAGGTCCAGCTCTAAGTTTATACCATGCCCTAGTCCTACACGTTCCTGCCAGTGAAAACTGTTTCTCTCTATCTAACCTTTCTGCTTCCCCTAATATCCTGAAAAAACTTTAATCAAATCATTCCTTAACCTTCCAAATTCCAGTGATTCAACCCTTGTTTGTATGATCTCCCATTGTAATTTAACCTTTGGAGTCCAGGTCATCATTGATTGACACTTCAATTATGGACCACATCAGGTAATCGTTGCTTTATCCCCTCCCACCACATTTATTTTGAGGATATGATTCTATAAGTATGAGCAAGACATATAAAGTAGTCATAATAAATTACACGAGTACAATAGTGTTTCCAATACCAAGCCACGTAATGAGAATCACAAAATAATTAGGCGGTAGTTAGCACAAACTTGGTCTATAAAATTTTTGAAACCAGCACAGATGCCGTATAATCTTGACTCAGGTCATTCAGTGTGCAAGAGACAAATAGAAGGATATAGCTCCATCATATACTGAACAATATCAGGTTATACCTCCATATATAAAACGCCATCAGGCACAGGACAATTTTTAAAAAATTGTTCCATGAATGCCTTACAACAAGTGGGGTATGGGGTCAGGAAGAAAAGCCATGCCTGTACTATACAACAAATTTTGTGGTACTTTTGTGAAGCACTTAAATAGGGCAAATAAGAAAAACGTTGCTGTTGAATGGTTAAACAGTAAATTCTGTCAGGTTAAATTAGTATGCACAAGCTGAACTGAAAGCACTTTATAAGTCATGTTTCAGTCCAATCTTGTTTTTAAGTAGAATTAAGAACAAGAAAATGTTAGCAGTTTTTAGCATGCATGTGCACAGTGCTTCAGATCAGTGCTAGCAAAATGCAAATAATATTTGTATGAAGCTGCATTGTACAAATGCAAACAGAGATACCAGTCTACTGTCTCCTTATAAAGTATTTGTAGTTGGCTAAATGGTGTACTGAAGGTGTCTGGTGCCACCTATCGCTAAGGCATGCCACTGCTTTTCAATCATCGAATCATAGAACAAAAGAACTATCACAAAAATCTCTCTTCACTTTTGAAAAAAAATTTTTTAAACTTTCAACTGACTGGAAACTCAGTACTTTAAAAAATGAGATAGCAAATTGCTTTAAAATGTGAGGCCACCTTCAAAGATGAAGCTGAGGAAAGCAAACAAAAATCCCCTCAGAAAGGAAATGTGGAGAGACATTTCCAAGGAAACTTACGAGACATCAAAACCCAACACTAACTAAGGAAGAGAATAAAATGCAAAGTTCTGAATTTTAATACAACATAAAGAGAATGGAAACTGCTAGCCAGCCAGATACATCCCACAGATAGTCAAACCCTGCTGTGGAGGACGAAATAACCCCATTTCCTGTTGGCTTTTATTTTCTTGAAATGTGTCAAAGGTTTCGAAGATGAAAAATCAAAATGTAATTACTTGTTCTATAACAATGACTGCAAGACATGTTAACCAAATTCCTTTCTGGGAATATACAGACAAGAGGTTAAGAACTTGTTTTGCCAAGCCAGACTCAGAGAGAAGTCATCAAAATCATCTGGAAAAACTGCTGAAGGGAGCAGTAGAGAAACTCTCTCTCTCAAATTAAGAAAAACCTTATGTCTATGGTATAAAAACCCAACCCAAGAGATAGTGACCATCCATCGGAAAGAACCTCAGGAGAAAACCCATCAATTTCTGGGAGACAGATCACGGAACTAAAAGGAAGGAAATTGTCTGCAGCAAACTGCAGTTACCTGGACTTCAATTCAACTTCAGGATTTTAAAGGTAACCAGCTAACTCCAACCAGCTGCAACATTCAACAATCTACACCTCAAGGGCAAGCAATGGACTTAACCATATATTCTTTTAACTTTTATTTGGGCTCTAACTTTTCTTCCTCTGATGGGTATGGGGCTGGTGTTATCGCATATTTTATTATTTTTCCTCAGGTTTAGTAGCTAATAAACTTGCTCTGTGACTCAAGAAAACCTGGTTTGACTGGCTTCTTGTTATAAAGTACATTTGGATTGGAAAAGTCATCTACGGGGAAAAGTGACATGGAAGCCAAAGGAGAGGCTATTAAAGCAGGTGACTAAAATCTTCATTAAAGCACCTTAAAGAGAGAGAAAGGGAGTAAGGAAGACGCAGTGGTCCAGGAAGGGAGTTCCAGACCTTAAGGCTCAGATAGCTGGAGGCTCAGCCACCAATGGCAGAGTGAAGGAAGACTAATGCTTTCTCAAAATTCATTGACAAGTCCTAGAGCTTTTATTAAATCTGTAATGTTTAAGGATTTGGTGCAAACCATATGTACATCCAATTTTATGGCTAATTTATTTTGCCTCTTTCTGTCACAAACTCTTCCAATGACTACGTATTCTGTGAATCAGCAGCCTGAACACTCATCGGGGGATAAATGTGGGCCAGAACAGCAGGAGAATACCCTCCTCTTTTTCAAGGAGAGTTGTAGGATCTTTTTACATGCACCTGAAAGGCCAGACATCACCTCAGTTTAATGTCTTGCCCAAAAGACTGCAAAGGAGGCTACCAGATCAAGTGGGATTTTCTGAAGACATATCTAAATAGACATGAATTAGGCCAATCCACTGAAGGGAGCACATGGAATGGATCAGGTAGCTGAAATATCAGTACAGCCAACAGATGGAGCCAGAATTAAGGGACAAGGGCTTGCCTAATGGACCACAGCAAATCTTAAGGAAGTATCTCTCAAAGTTCACTAATTTAATCTCCATGCTTCTCTGGCACACCAGGGCTGACGTGTGTATCATCTATCGGATGCACTATAGCAATTCATCAAGGCTCTCTCGACAACACCTCCCAAATACACTACTACAATCACCTAGTGGATGAGGGCATCAAGGTGCATGGAAACACCACTACCAAAATCCTGCAACAGCCTTCTTAACAGCACTGTTGGAGCACCTTTACCAGACAGACGGCAGCGATTCAAGGTGGCAGCCCACTATCATCCAACTCAACAGGAACCACAATGGGCAGCAATGGACATTGCCATCTAGGTTATCCATCTATCCCTAATTAAATAGTGGTTAAACATTGTCTCAGAACTACAGGGTAAGCAATTTGCATACTTGAAGATGGAAATTTGTTGTTAGAGGCATCTCCTCTCCCATTCAACAGTTCAGGGTGCAAACTATCAAGACCTAGTGGCTTGAGCAATTTGAATTCTGATTTTTATTTTAGAAACAATTCTTTTGCAGTTCTCTCTTACAATCGTTCTACATTATCTAATGCATCTGCCGTTATTTTTAAAAAGGGGCTATAAAATATTTAATACTTCCAATGTACTTTCACCTAAGCCAACTAGAATTCCCTTTGATAAAAGCAAAAAACTGCGGATGCTGGAAATCCAAAACAAAAACAAAAATACCTGGAAATACTCAGCAGGTCTGGCAGCATCTGCGGAGAAGAACACAGTTAACGTTTCGAGTCCGAACTAGAAACGTTAACTGTGTTCCTCTCCGCAGATGCTGCCAGGCCTGCTGAGTTTTTCCAGGTGTTTTTGTTTAGAATTCCCTTTTCATGTTTCAACAGTCTAACCCTCTCTTTCTCATTCCTTCGAGAAAAAAAGTTTACATTTCTATGCCTTTCACAACCTCAGGACTTGCCATGGTCCTTTGCAGCCAATAAAGTACATTTGAAATGTAGTCACTTGTAACATAGGAAACATTAACATATAATTATACTTCATACATTCATGATTTTCTTTGGTACTATTAACTCTGGTTTTATCGTACGAATTCCTCCAAGCCCAAGGTCATGTTGAATGACAAAGCAGGCTCAACAGGCCATATGATCTACACCTGCTCCTACTTCTTGTGTTTTTGTGTATTGTCATTCCACTTGCCAAACCAATTAACTAAAAAAAAAATCCATGGAACTCTGGCATAGCCAGCAAAGGAAGAATTTACTGCCCATGCCCAGCCGTGGTGGTGGGCCTTCATCTTGAGGATATGGCGAAGGTGAGTGGCTTGATGCAAATGAGGGCAATTAGGAGTCAACCATACTGACGTGGGACTGAAGTTACATGTAGGCCTGACTAAGTAAGAGCAACAGGTTTCCTTCCCTATAAAGGAATTTAGTGAACCAGCCAATTGGGTTTTATGACAATCTGACTGCTTCATGTCATTTTCACTGAGATCAGTTTTTTTCTCTTCAGGTTTTATTTAAACAAACAGAACTCAATTTCAAACTCCTTTGATGGGATTTCAACAGGTCCTCTCTGTATTAAGTCCAGTAACATAACACAACTGCATCCATTCTGACATGGTCAGGTTATAGTAAATCTAGTTAACCAGACACAATTATGATGCAAACCCTACTTCTAAATTGCCTATGCCATTCTACTTCCATTCATTTCCAGTACCTCAAAACTGTAGAGCTACCTCAGGTGTAAAGATAGCTACTTGAGGGCAAAATAGAAAAAAAAATTCTAAATTATAATGAGGTCTCCAAAAAAGAAAGAGAATGATGCAAACAAGATGACTCCAAGGTTCTCTCCTCCCTTTCTTATGGGGGTAAAGAATATTAAACCGCATACATGCAGAAGAACAATATATTAAAGCTTAGTTGGAAGACCAACTTAGCTGTGAATAAAATTAAAATATGCTTCCTACTTTTAGATGAAGCAGCAAAACACTAGATGGCACTGTATGCTAGGTCACAAGATTAAACAATCAAGGCATTTTAATTTGTACACTTTAAGACAAAATCTGAGAAACATTCTATTCAAATCTAATTGGCTAATTTCACTTTTGTAAGAAATTATAATAACTTAAAAGAATATACACTTTCACAAAGTTAAGTAAACCTAGAGCAACAGTGGCTGCACTTCAAGAAATAATTCTCTGGAGAGCAAAATGCTTTGCGACATGCTGAAAAGAGATGCTTTCTAAATGCAATTCCCCTTTTTCTAGCACAATGGTTCTCTAATTGTTTTGATTGAAAGGCCCTTTTCAAATGGAATAGTGATCATGGGCCTCACTTGTCGAAATTATAAAATACCTGGGCAGATTTATTTTCTCACCCTCTCTCTAAATATTTAAGTATACTGCTTAAATTCAAGAAACTCACCTATCAAACAAGGCTGAACTCACCTGGCAGCCACCACCAGCCTTGGTAACTGCAGATCTACCTGGCGATCTTCCTGGTCCTCTGAGCGCTCCCTCACGCGCAATCTCTTTCAAGGTGAGACAGCCAGCTCATTCTGTGCTGCATGTGGTGGCCGCACTCTGCTCCCAATTCCCAGCATGCACCAAGCCCGCCTCTCACCCGCAAACTGCACAACTATTTTGCAAATTCCCAGGAAGTCCCTACAGACATCAAGCTGGCAGACGCTGTTCTAACACAAACACTAATAAAAGCTGAAGATAGATAACTTGTAGAAACTTCCACTATAGCTTTATTCCCCAGCTATAAAGTAATGTGAAGCAGTAGGTTGCAAGGGTGACATCAAAATACGCTGGAACTCATTTGAATGAGAAGATGAAACTATGTACTTCCAAAATATGTCTATTGCAGATTAGACAGTAGATAAGTTTTCCAGCTCACTATAGTGCAATGCGTGGAACTACATTTGACTATGTTCTACATTATATGACCCGGTCTCACACCACTGTCATTATTTTCCTCTTCTCATCTTGTTTGTCCCTCAAAGCCAAGGTGACCACGTTCATCATCTGTGGTGTTTGGTGGGGTTCTGGTAAGTATGTAGGTGACTGTTAAGCCGATCTGTGCCTGGAAGGCTCTACTCCAAATAGGACAGAATACTGCAGGTGACTTGAGTTTTGGATGGGTTACTGGCTCGGGATTTCCACTCCTTGTGCTTTTTCTCTGCCTCTGATACGCGCGTGCTTTCAAAGGAGGTCACACGGTTTTTTTTATTTGGTTGTGCCAGATGCAGTGATCCTAGGCAAGCTTCTTCCAGGACATGAAGTCAATATCAAAGCTCCTAAGTGAAGCCTTCAAAATTCCCTTGAAGCGCTTCCTTTGACTGTCACAAGAGAGCAGCGAAGGCTCAAGCTTGCCACAGAAGATTCATTTTGGTAAGCAAGTGTCAGGCATTGTGACTACACGAGCAGCCCAACTCAGTGGTGACTGTCTCAATGTGGTTAGCATGCCAGCGCAGGTGAGCACCTCAAGGTCCAGTATTTTGTCCCAAAGATCAGATGGCAAGACAAAATGCCAGAAAAAATTCCTGCAATTGACCTTTAGCCCGCAAAAAACCCAGGAACTTTTTGAATACAAATGCACATCTGTGAAGAGCTGCCAAAGGGTTAAATACAAAAATGTAACCACATGAATACAGAACTATTGTAATAAGAAGCGAAGCTTCTGACACAGCTCACTCAATTTCTGTCCTGAATTGCACCACACATTAATGTGCCGGCAGATGCGAGGGCATGACGGTAGGAAACTGGGATGCCATCTCTGCTTGTCACTTGATACTTCATCACAGTCAGTTAAGGGAGATTCTGCAACAGTCCATCCTTTCTCCTTCTGAAAATAACACGAGTCCAGACAGCTCACAGAATCTTTACAGTGCAGAAGGATCCCCAACTTCTCCAATCTATCCTCATAGCTACAGTTCTTTATCCCTGGAATCATTCTTGTGAATCTCCTCTGCACTCTCTCCAATGCCTTTGCATCCTTCCTCAAGTATGGCACCCAGAACTGGATGCAGTACTCCAGACTGAGGTCTAACTAGTGTCTTATACAAGTTCAACATGACCTTCTTGCTCTTGCACTCAATGCTCCTCTTCATAAAGCCTAAGATATTATGTGCTTTATTAACTACTCTCTCAACATGCCCTGCCATCTTCAATGACCCATGTACATATATGTCTAGGTCCTTCTGTTCCTGTACCTTCTTTTGGAGTTTCTCCCTTTATTTTATACTGTCATATTCTTCCTGCCAAAATGAATCACCTGACACTTCTCTGCATTGAGCTTCATCTGCCACTTGTCTGCCCAATCCACCAACATATCTATGTCCTTTTGAAGTTCAAGACTATCCTCATCACAGTTGACAGCATTCCCAATCTTCGTATCATCTAAAAATTTTGTTCATGCCATGAACACCACAGTTTAGGTCATTAACATATCAGGAAGAGCAAGGGCGCCAACACTGACCCCTGGGGAACTCCACTACAAACCTTTCTCCAATCTGAAAACAACCATTTATAACTACTGTTTCCTGTCACTCAGCTAATTTCTTACCCAAGTGCCTACTTTCCCTTTTATTACACAAACTAGAATTTTACTCAAGTCTGTTGTGGGGCACTGTATCAAAGGCCTTTTGAAAATCCATATACACCACGTCAACAATGCTGCCCTTATCAACCTTCTCTGTTACCTCCTCAAAAACCTTCAACAAGTTAGTTAAACATGATTTTCCCTTAATGAATCCACACTGGCTTTCCTTAAATATATTGCACTTGTCTTAGTGACTTGATTTTGTCCCGAACTATAATTTTCAGAAGTTTCTCTACCATTGAAGTCAAACTGACTGGTCTGTAATTGCCAGCTTTATCCTTGCACCTCTTTTTGAACAAGGGTGTAACATTCATAATTCTCCAGTCCTTTGGCACCACCCTTGTGCCTAAGAAAGACTGGAAGATCATCACTAGTGCCTCTGCAATTTCCACTCACTTCCCTCAGTGCCCTTGGACGCATTTCATCCAGTCCTGGTACCTTATCTATTTTAAGTAAAGATAGCCTAACACCACTTCCTTCTCAATTGTAAATTCTTCTAATGTACCAGTTGCTATCTCTCTCACCTCAGCCTGCATGGCATCTTCTTCCTTTGTAAAGACAGATGCAAAGCACCCATTTAATACCTCTGCTATTTTTCCTGCCTCCATGTGCAAGTCCCCCTTTTTATCCCTAATCAGCCCTACTCTTTTACAATCCTTTTATTTATATGCTTATAGAAGACCTTAAAAGACATATAGAAGACCTTATAGGAAGGTCTTATAGAAGGCCTTTTATGTTAGTTGCCAGTCTCTTCATGCTCGCGCCTTGCTTTTCTTATTAGTTTCTTCACTTCCCTTCTGGTCCTTCTATATTCAGCCTGATTTTCCATTGTATTTTCTAGCTAACATCTGTCAAAAGCGCACTTCTTCCTTTTCATTTTCACCTCTTATCTCTCCCGTCATCCAGGGTGCTCTGGATTTATTTGTCCTACCTTTCCCTTTCAAGAGAATAAACCTTGACATCGCCAGTAATACTTTACCTTTGAAGGTGGCCCATTGTTCAGCCACCGTTTTTTCTGTTCAACATTTTATTCCAACTCACTCGACTCATGTATTCTCATCCCTTCAAAGTTGGCTTCCCCCTATTAATTATCTCTGCTCTGGATTTTTCTTTGTCCTTTTCCAAGGCCAACCTAAACCTTATGATACAATGGTCACTGTCCCCTAAATGCTCTCCCATTGATATTTGATCCACTTGGGCCAATTGATTCCTCAGAACCAGGTCCAACAGTGCCTGACCTCTCATTGGACCAGAAACATACCACTGCAAACACAATGCAGGAACTCTTGCCCCTCTGCACTATTCCTATCTCAGTCGATATTTGGATAATTGAAGTCCCCCATTATAATTATAATTCTTGCACCTCTCTGTAATTTCTTTGCAAATTTGTTTCTCTACGTCCCTTCCACTAGTTGGTGGCCAATAAACTACACCGATCAATGTTATTCCACCTTTTTCATTCCTTACCTCTAGCCAGAGAGATTCCATCCTTGACCTCTCTGGAACATCCTCTCTCTCCAGTACTGTTAGGTCATCTTTCATCAATACTGCCACTTCCCCACCCGCTTCCCCAAACCTTTTCTTCCTTTCTGTCTCTCCTAAACACCTTGCACCCACCAATATTCAATGCTCAGTCCTGCTGTTCTTTGAGCCAGGTCTGTTATAGCAATAGTATAAAAATTCCATTTATCAGCCAATCTTATTAACCACAATCCATGCATTCATATATATGCACAATAACCCTGATTTAGGCATTTGTACTTTCCCCTTATTCTGACCCCATCTAATGATTTACTATTGCCTACTCTAATTCTATCAAACTCTCCATGTTTTCTATTTACCTTGATACCACTCTCTGATATATCCTCCTTGTCAGTTAATACTTGCCAGTTTTTCTCCTTTCCTCTGAATTTCCCCTCAGGTTCCCATCTCCCTGCCAATCTAGTTTAAACCCTCCCCAAAAGCACTATCAAACCTCCCCATGAGGACACTAGTCTTTGTCCTGTTAAGGTGTAACCCCATCCTTCTTATACAGGTACCACCTGCCCCAGAACCGGTCCCAATGCCTCAGAAATCTAAAGCCCCCTCCCCTCCCAGCCACATGTTGAACTACTCAATCTGCCTATTCTTATGCTCACTAGCACGTGGCACCGGGAGTAATCCTGAGGTTATTGCTTTCGAGGTTCTGCTTTTTAATTCCCTTCCTAACTCCCCAAAATCTGCTTTCAGGACCTCATTTCTTTTCCTACCTGTGTCATGGGTCCCAGTGCGGACCACGACCTTTGGCACCCCAGAAAGAATGCCCTACAGCCACTCTGTAACATCCTTGACCCTGGCACCAGGGAAGCAAAATACAATCCGGCAGTCACATCTACAGCTGCAGAAGCGCCTGTGTCTGCTCCCCTAACTATGGAATCCCCTAGTACTACTATAGCACTTCCACTCTTCCTCCTTCCCTCCTGTGCTGCTGAGCCACCCCGTGGTGCCACGAATTTGGCTCTTGCTACAGTCCTCTCACTCACCAATATTGAAAATGGAAAAACGGTTAGAGAGGGAGATAGCATCAGGAGATTCCTGCACTACCTGCCGGTTTCTTTTAGGTATACTGGCAGTCACCCATCCCTCTCTGCCTGTGTACATCTTAGCTGTGGCGTGTCCACCTCTCTAAACGTGCTATCCATGTAATCCTCAGCTTTGTGGATGTAGACCATTTGACAATACTTGCTCATGCCAGTAGTTATTCTCCACACAAGCCTCTTCCCACCATACTTCATCCAATCCTACCAGAATAACCATCTATTCCTTTCATTTGTTTAACTAGCCTCCCCTTAACTGCATCTATAGTATTTGCCCAAACCATTCCTTGCAAGTTTCACACTCTAACTACTCTTTGCATAAAGAAGTTTCTCCTGAATTCTCTACTGCATTTATTAATAGCTTAATCATATTTACGGCCCCATGTTTTGGTCTCCCCACAAGTGGAAATATTTCCATGTCTGCCCTATTAAAACCTTTTATAATTGTAAAGATCTCATTCAGGTTAACCCACTGTCTTCTCCTAAAGAAAGCCAGCCCAATCTGCTCTGATCGGTATAACCTCTCAAGTCTTGTAAATGCTTGACCAGTACAGCAAAAGGAATAGCGAAAGTTGTATATTTTTAAAAAAACATTTCCATTAACCAATGACTTATTTTTTTATTTATTCATGGGATGGTGAGCATCACTGGCTAGGCCAGCATTTATTGCCCATCCCTAGTTGCCCTTGAGAAGATGGTATTGAGCTGCCTTCTTGAACTGCTGCAGTCCAAGTGGTGCAGGTACACCCACAGTGCTGTTAGGGAGGGAGTTCCAGGATTTGATCCTGATGGATCAGCTTTCAACTTAAAGCATCCTATCTCCAGTTTAAAAGAAAAATCTCAAAGCTCAAATATTGGGAGTTGTTAAAACTCTAGATGTTATATAATTTCAGACTTGAGCACAAAGCTAGTGAAAACATTCGATCAGGGACTGAAAAGAACTGACTTTTTAAAATAAGCTTTTCATTTATAGCAGAGTGACAAAAACTTTCAGATTTGAAACATTTACAGGGTCACTAAAATGTATCAGCATTCTTAGAGTACATCAATGATTGATCACATGCAGTGATGTAATCTTTTCAAAATCATGGGACTAAGGATATAATGTTCCATTGCAAGCGATTTGGTAACCGGTTAAATGCATTACAGGTTTCACACTGTTCAAAGCGGGATGATGCAAAGTGGTTTGTTTAGAAAAAGGACTTTGGATTTCAAATATTTTCACAGGAAGAAAGTGAAATATATGATTTCACCCTTGTATTACTAGCATCGAATCATACAGAAACACATTCTGCAACATTTTCAAACTGAGAATGAAAAGCACCTCACTACATATTCATACACTCAAAATTAAAAGGACAGGTTGACACTAAATTTAAAAAAATTAAACCTACAAGATATAAATTCTGTAGGAGAACTAGGATTCAGAATAACATTTCCCAGTCCCCAGTTGGAGGCCTGAGTTAGTCGGGGCTCAGTAACAGCACCTGTGCTTCAGAGTCAGAAGGTTGAGTGTTCAACCGCACACCATCTTTCAGATACAGGTCTGCTTTCTCAGGAGGACATAAAATATTGCATTATTCTAAGAGCAATGAAGCTTTCCCTGGTGTCCTGGCTAAAATTTATCCATCAACCAAAATCTAAAGCAGTTCATCTGGTGAAGGATGTGAAGGCATTGAGAGGATGCAGAAAAGATTTATGAGAATGATTCCAGGATGAGGGACTTCAGTCACGTGGATAGATTGACAAAGCTGAGGCTACTCTCCTTAGAGAAGAGAAGATTGAAGGATTTAATAGAAGTAGGGGAGGCAATGGCATAGTGATATTGTCGCTGGACTAGTAATCCAGAAACCCAAGGTAATGCTCTGGGGATCCAGGTTCAAATCCCTTTCAATAAAAATCTAGACTTAAAGTCGAATGATGACCTGAAACCATTGTCAACTGTTGTAAAAGCCCATCTAGTTCACTAATATCCTATAGGGGATGTGACTTGTGTTGGTCCGAGTTGAGTGCAATGCCTGAGGTGGCGGCTGCGACAAAGGGCGGTGCGTCCCGCAAGGCGTCGAAACAGTCGCTGATTAAAGTCACCAAGAAGCCACCTAAGAAGCGGAGAAAATCTCGCAAGCAGAGCTATTCCATTTACGTGTATAGGGTGCGGACCCAGGTCCACCCTTCCACCAGGATCTCGTCCAAGGCCACGAGTGTTATGAATTCCTTCGTTGTCGCCATTTTCGAGCGCATCGCCTCTGAGGCTTCGCACCTCATTCACTACAACAAGCTCTGCACCATCTCGGCCCGGGAGATCCAGAGCGCCGTCCGCCTCATGCTGCCAGGGGAATTGGCCAAACACACCATCTCCGAAGGCACCAAAGCGGTCACCAAATACACCAACTCCATTTAGGTAGACAATTCTAAAGATCATTTAAAAAAAAAGAATATCCTTTAGGGAAGGAAACCTGTCGTCTTTATCTGATCTGGAATGGCCTAGCAAGCCACTCAGTTGTATCAAACTGCTACAAAGTCACAAAAAAGGAATGAAACCGGAGGGACTACCCAGCATCGACCTAGGCACCGGAAACGACAATGGCAATCTCAGCCCCGTCGACCCTGCAAAGTCCTCCTTACCAACATCTGGAGGCTAGTGCCAAAATTGGGAGAGCTGTCTCACAGAATAGTCAAGTAACAGCCTGACACAGTCGTCCTCACAGAATCATACCTTACAGACAATGTCCCAGACGCTGCCATCACCATCCCTGGGTATATAATGTCCCACCAGCAGGACAGACCCAGCAGAGGTGGCAGCACAGTGGTATACAGTCGGGAGGGAGTTGCCCTGGGAGTCCTCAACATCAACTCCATACCCCATGAAGTCTCATGGCATCAGGTCAAACATGGGCAAGAAAACCTCCTGCAGATAACCATGTGCAGCCCTCCCTCAGCTGATATATCATGTTGAACACCACTTGAAGGAAGCACAGAGTGGCAAGTGCACAGAATGTACTCTGGGTGGGGGACTTCAATGCCCATCACCAAGAGTGGCTCGGTGGCACCACTACTGACTGAGCTGGCTGAGTCCCAAATGACATAGCTGCTATACTGGGTTTGCTGCAAGTGAAGAGGGAACCAACAAGAGGGAAAAACATACTTGACCTCATCCTCACCAACCTGCTTGCCACAGATGCATCTGTCCAGGACTGTATCAGTAGGAGTGACCACCGCACAGTCGTTGTGGAGACAAAATCCCAACTTCACATTGAGGATAATCTCCATCGTGTTGTGTGGCACTACTGCCGTACTAAAAGGAATAGATTTCGAACAGATCTAGCAACTCAAGACTGGCATCCACGAGGCGCAGTGGGCCATCAGCAGCAGCAGAATTGTACTCAAACACAATCCATAACCTCATGGCCCAGCATATCCCCCACTCTCCCATTACGATCAAGCCAGGGGATCAACCCTGGTTCAATGAAGAGTGCTGGAGGGCATGCCAGGAGCAGCACCAGGCATACCTAAAAATCAGGAGTCAACCTGGTGAAGCTATAACACTGGACTATTTGCTTGCCAAACAGCATAAGCAGCAAGTGATAAACAGAGCTAAGCGATCCCACACCCAACAGATCAGATCTAAGTTCTGCAGTACTGCCACATCCAGTCGTGAATGGTGGTGGACAATTAAACAACACAACTGGAGGAGGAGGCTCCACAAATATCCCCAGCTTCAATGGTGGGGGAGCCTAGCACATCAGTGCAAAAGATAATGCTGAAGTATTTGCTACCATCTTCAGCCAGAAGTGCCAAGTGGATGATCCATCGCAGCCTCCTCTGGAGGTCCCCAGCATCACAGATGCCAATCTTCAGCCAATCTGATTCACTCCACGTATCAAGAAACAGCTGAAGGAACTGAATACTGCAAAGGCTATGGGCCCTGACTATATTCCAGCAATAGTACTGAAGATTTGTGCTCCAGAACTTGCCACGTCCCTAGCCAACCTGTTCCAGTGCAGTTACAACACTGGCATCTACCCGGCTATGTGGAAAATTGCCCAGGTATGTCCTATACACAAAAATCAGGACAAATCCAATCCAGCCAATTACTGCCCCATCAGTCTACTCTCGATCATCAGCGAAGTAATGGAAGGGGTCATCAGCAGTACTATCAAGCGGCACTTGCTTAGCAATAACCTGCTCGCTGATGTCCAGTTTGGGTTCCGCCAGGGTCATTCAGCTTCTGATCTCATTACAGCCTTGGTTCAAACATGGACAAAAGAGCTGAACTCCAGAGGTGAGGTGAGAGTGACTGTCCTTGACATTAAGGCCACATTTGGCCGAGTGTGGCATCTAAGAGCCTTAGCAAAACTGGAGTCAATGGGAATCAGGGGGAAAACTCTCCGCTGGTTTGAGTCATAACTAACACAAAGGAAGATGGTTGTGGTTGTTTGAGGTCAGTCATCTCAGCTCCAGGACATCACTGCAGGAGTTCCTCAGGGTAGTGTCTTAGGCCCAACCATCTTCAGCTGCTTCATCAATGACCTTCCTTCCATCATAAGGTCAGAAGTGGGATGTTCACTGATGATTGCACAATGATCAGCACCATTCACGAATCCTCAGATACTGAAGCAGCCCATGTCCAAATACAGCAAGATCTGGACAATATCCAGGCTTGGGCTGACACGTCAAGTGACATTCACACCACACAAGTGCCAGGCAATGACCATCTCCAACAAGAGAGAATCCAACCATCACCCCTTTATGTTCAATGGCATTACCATCACTGAATATGCCACCATCAGTGGCAGTGGCATAATGGTATTGTCATTGACTTGTATTCCAGAGATTCAGGGTACGAGGGGACGAGTGTTTGAATTCCACCACGGCAGATGGTGAAATTTGAATTCAATAAAAATCTGGAATTAAAAGTCTGATGATAGCCATGAAATCACTGCCGATTGTTGTAAAAACCCATGTGGTTGACTAATGCCCTTTGGGGAAGGAAATCTGCCGTTCTTACCTGGACCGACCTACATGTGACTCACAGTGGTGACCCACAGTTGTTGACTCTTAAATGTCCTCTGAGCAAGGGCAATTAGGGGTGGGCAATAAATGTTGGTCTAGCCCACGACGTCCACATCCCATGAACGAATAAAAAAACTAACAAAATCCTGGGGGTGACTGGAAACCGAACTGGACTAGCCATATAAATACTGTGGTTACAAGAGCAGGTCAGAGGCTAGGAATAGCGCGATGAGTAACTCACCTCGAGTCCCCAAAACCTGTCCCCAATCTACAAGGCGCAAGTCAGGAGTGTGATGGAATATTCCCCACTTGCCTGGATGAGCAGCTCCCACAACACTCAAGAATCTCGACACCGTCCAGGACAAAGCAGCCCGCTTCATTGGCACCACATCCACAAACATTCACTCCCTCCACCACCGACAGCAGTTAACAGCAGTGTGTACCATCTACAAGATGCACTGCAGGAACTCACCAAGGCTCCTTTGACAGCACCTTCCAAACCCATGACCACTACCATCTAGAAGGGCAAGGGCAGCAGATAGATGAGAACACCGCCACCTGCAAATTCCCCTCCAAGCCACTCACTATCCTGACTTGGAAATATATCGCCGTTCCTTCACTGTTGCTGGGTCAAAATCAGGAAACTCCCTTCAGGAGTTTCCTAACAACACTGCGGGTGTACCTACACCACATGGACTGCAGCAGTTCAAGAAGGTGGTTTACCACCACCTTCTCAAGGGCAACTAGGGATGGGCAATAAATGCTGACCCAGCCAGCGAAGCCCACACCCCATGAATGAATTAAAAAAAGAATAATCGAAGGCGGCGGTGTGCATCTGCTCAGAGTAGACAGGAAGAAGTGTCAAGAACCAGAAAACACCAATTTAAGATGATTGGCAAAAGAAACAAAGGCAACATGAGAAAACTCTTTTCCCACAGTTAAATGGTTAGGATCTGGAATGCATGGCATGAGAGGGTGGTGGAGGCAGATCATGGCTTAGGGAATTGGATAATTATCTAAAGAGAAAGAATTTGCAGGGCTACAGGGAAAAGGAGGGGGAAGTGGACTAGGCCAGTTGACCTTTGCAGAGAACCAGACCAATAGGCCAAATGGCCTCCTCCTGTACTGTAACCATTCTATATTCTATGATATTTCTCATTGTCGCAATGCATGCAGTTGATAAATTAGCTACTGTGCTTCACTGAATTACAACAGTAATTACATTTCAAAAGTACTTAATTGGCAGGGAAGCACTTTGAGACATTGAGGTCATGAAAGGTGCTATATAAATGCAAGTTCTTTCCTGAATTTCAGCCCAAGATAAATGGTCAAACTCTCAAGAGACATAGCACTGAGCAAGATCGCAAAGATGTCACATACTGAACATATGTAGGAGGGGGAAAAAGCAATTGGAGCAAAGTGCTGACACTTCTTTTCCCAAGTTGCATTCTAAAGAATGTTAAAGTGGTCACTGATCACTCGCTGAGAACAATGGAAGCTTTAATTAACAATGATTAATTAGAGGAATGAGACACCTTGAAGCACATGTCCACAGGTCCCTGAAGCTGCATAAGGTGGTCAAGAAAGCATATTGAATATTTTCTTTTATTGGCCAAGGTATAGAATACAAAAGCAGGGATGCAATGCTGGACCTGTATAAAGTGCTGGTTAGGCCACAGCTGGAATTGTGTACACAGTTCTGGTCGCCACATTACAGGGAGGGCATAATTGCTCTGCTGTCATGAAAGTATAATAATTTTCTGTTTTATTCTGAAGTAGGTTTATGGGGTAAGTATAGTTGGGTCTGTCTGTGATTTAATTACATTTGGAGTCAAGTAACCTGCAAGTTTAAATCATCAAAAGAAGCTAGGTGCTTGACGTGCTAATGAGTAATCATGGATGCTACCTTAGCATGTAAGGTATGAAGGGAATTAGCATTTTTAGATAAATGAAGGGATATTTGGATTTCAAAGGGATTTTAGTCTGTTTACAACTAGCCAGATAAGCAAGTCTAAGGAGTGTGTTTATTTTTTCCCCCAAAGGTTACTGGCAATATTGGCACGATGAAAGTTTTTATATTGTGAGAAAGATACAGCTTCAAAGGCATATGGGACAACAGAATTTACATATTAAAAAGAGATAAACATATATAAAAGAGAATGAAAGGCTGTGTGTCAGGAGAAGGCCATGTAAGATCTAACAAGAGCGTGTAAAAAGCCTTAATGAAGCCTCCAGCATTTGTGCATAAGTCTGCTGTCTAACAGAACTGAAGCTGGAAAAAAGCCATTTGAAATTCCACTGTCCAGGATATTGTGTTAACTTGCTGAGTCTGTTTTAAATCTAAAATCTCCTTAAAAGGGAGTGTAACTGGGAATCAGGTTAATTAGGAATTTTAGGAGTTATTATAGTAGTAATTATAGTCTATGTATATGCTTGACATCTTATTTTGTTAATAAATATTTTAATTTGATTTTTAAAAATCTCTTGGTGGACTTATTACTTCCAAATTCAGTGCAGACATCTCGTAATAAGTACAAATGGCAAAACCGCTGTGATAGCGATACCAAGTTTCCTTTGTGGATTTGGTCCGCCTACACACATTATCTGCCATGTCATAACACTGGAAAGAGTGCAGAGGAGATTTGCAAGAGTGTTGCCAGGGCTTGAAAATTGCAGCTATGAGGAAAGATTGGAAAGGCTAGGGTTGTTTTCCTTGGAACAGAGGAGGCCAAGAGGTGACTTAATTGAGGTGTACAAGATAATGAGGGGCCTAGAAAGAGTAGACAGGAAAGACCTGCTTCCTGTAGCAAAGAGGTCAATTACCAGGGGGGCACAGATTTAAGGTTATCAACAGAAGGATTAGAATGGACATGAGGAAAAACTTCCTCACCCAGAGGGTGGTGGGTGCCTAGAATTCACTGCCTGGTTTGGTCGTGGAGGCAGAAACCCTCAATTCATTTAAAAGGTACCCGGATCAGCACCTAAAGTGGTGTAACCTGCAAGACTACGAACCAGGTGCTGGAAAGTGGGATTGGAAAGGGCGACTAGGTTTAATTTTTTCTTTTTCTGCAGGCGCAGACACGATGAGCTGAACGGCCTCTTTCTGTGCCATAGCTTTTCTATGGTTCAATGTAAGGCATTGCAAATGCTGGAAATCTGAAAGAAGGTAAGGAAATACAGAAACAGTTAAGTCAGGCAGTAGCTGACAAGTTAACTATTAAAGGTGTGGACCTCTTATCGGAGCTGGGGGTCAGCTCTGATGAAAAGTCTATGACCAAAACGTTAATTTGTCGGTTCTCTCCACAGCTGCTGCCTGACCTGAGTTTCCAGTATTTTCATATCTGTTGGACCTTTTTCTAACCTTTTTGCCAGCTGACCCTGTAGTATAATTTCTGCGTGTGACTGCACAAAGTACATTCTGTAAAACATCAAGTCGTGGCCACCCAAATGTAAAAAAAGATCCTGGATTCAAAACCCTGGCTAACAATTTAAGGTCTTCAGATCATCCAAACTGGCGAATCAAAATTTCAGACAGGAAAATAAGACTGCTAATTTAAAGGACTAATAATTTTAGCAATACATTTCATTCACTGTTTTACTATAATTGAGGGCAAGTTGCATAATTTTGTGTTTTTTTTCAGCAATACCAGATTCGAACCCTTGCATACAGCCATTACATAATTTCCATGTTAAAGGCTCTGTGTTATATCATGGTCGGCCCCAAATGTGCATTGTGAACTGCCAGGCCTTTATACAAAAAGTGAAGTGAGTTTCTACTTTCATATTATTTTAAGTTTCCTCAGCTGTTAGCACATTTATCTGAAGTACTGTGTATCACTAAGTCTTCTCATGGGAATGAAAGTGATATGGCTCTTGATTGATACCAAAGTCCCTGTCAACATGCCCATCAATTCACTGCTCAACTACAATAAACCAGCAATATAGTTTTGAAACTTTAATAGATCTGTGATGACATCATACTGAACTACAGGCCATGAAATTTGGGTAAGGTAAAAAAGTGTCATGAAATAATTAGGTGAAGGAAACTGAAATAATCTAGAAAGAAATATGTAAGACATCTCCCCAGAAGCAGTTTAACACTCTACACTGCAGATAGATAAACATCAGTTACACAAGTCTCTACATGTAGTACAAGGGCTGGTTGTGTGTGGTCTGTACTCTGCCAATTACAAACAACCGAAGGAACAACCAATTGTTGAGACATACGGCCTATGTATCTTAACATCGCACCAGCACTGAAATTCATACATGGTGCTGCTTAATTGAATAGTAGGCAGAACATCTTTTGGACACATGACAGCATCCTGTTAGTGGAAAACACCACTCACGTAGCCACTGCACAATGCATCGGCTTGCTTAACCTGTCGGTCAAAGTAGGCAGAGTACGGACCCTACTCATCCAGCCCACACTTGCAAAACCCAAAACAAATGCCTATTGTTAGATGTGATTCTGTGATTGTGCAGCAAGTGCTGCACAATCCTGGGTGCGCTAAAAGCTACGCTAACAACCAATGTAAGACAATCAGTTCAGTTCGTGACATGGCTCATTTACACTTGCTAGAAGCAACATACATTCATACATAGGGGCCTGATCTCTGCAAACAAAAGGAATACATTCAAGCCTTGCACCTTTTTGAATTACCCAGGAGTTTGGGGAGCTTATAATTTCCCCCCATTGCTTTCTCCACGCCAATGGCTCAAATAATCAGAGTCGACTTGCCAACCAATCAGCATCCTTTTCTCCTGCAGTATAAATTGTTGCGATCATTTAAAATTTGGCATTTTTGCATTTGCCCTGATGAATGCATGAAAAAAAGCTTCAGCAACGTCTCTTATCAAATGTAACTTAGAACTTTAAAAACTATAAAAGAAAATGCATTTAGCCAACATTTAACAGGAACTGGCAATTAACTGTCTCTGTTGCAAGTGATTGCCTGGATAGGTGTTAATTACTATGAGCAGGAAGCTGAGTCAGCAGTTTAACTTGGGTGTAATTCAAAAAAATACAAAAGTAGACAAGATCTGATGTGTAGAGTGGTTGTAAAGAGTGCATCGCAAACAGTCTAACAGCTGGAAATTTGGTGGAAATTCAGTCTAAAGGAGGAAGGGGGTGCTACTTTTTCCCCTCCAAGTCACGTGGTGGTTTGTGTTGCGTGTAAATATTTACCTATAAACTTTATCAAGAAGTCAGTTTAAAAAAAATACTAGAAACTATAAGATGAGCATAAACAGAGCAGTGATGGAAGTATACATTTGGTGAATGTAAAATATCAAGGAGTGACATTGCAGCACAGCAGGTTGGTAAATAATAAAAACAGAAAATGCTGGAAAAACTCAGCAAGTCTGATAGCATCTGTGGAGAGAGAAACAGTTGAGTCTGTATGACTGTTCTTCAGAGCTGGACCCCTTCCACAACTCTTGTTCTGGTACATCAATGGCTGTATCGGTGCCGCTTCTTGCTCTCCTCCAGAACTGGAAAAAATTAATACATTTTTCTTCCAATTTCCACCCATCTCTCACCTTCTCATGGTGCATCTCCAACACTTCTCTTCCTTGACTTTTGTCTCCATTTCTGACGATAGTATACCAATATTCATTACAAGCCCATTGACTCCCACAGTTACCTCGGCTATGCCTCCTCACACCCTGTCTCCTGTAAGGATTCCATCCCATTCTCCCAGTTTTGCCATCTCCATCGCATCTGTTCCGATGATGCCATCTTTCACAACTGCGCTTCTGACGTCTTCCTTTTTGCTGAGCCGAGGTTCCCCCCCACTAACTCCCCACACTGTAGTTGACAGGACCATCAACCATGTCCAACCCATTTCTTGCACTTCTGCCCCCACCCCATCTCCTCCACGTCTGCCCCCACCCCATCCCCTCCACTTCTGCCCCCACCCCATCCCCTCCACGTCTGCCTCCCCTCCCACCAGCCCCCCTATTCAAAGGATCAACCGCCACCAAGGACGGTTCGTGTACGCACACGCACACGCACACGCACACGCACACGCACACGCACACGCACACGCACACGCACACGCACACACACACACACGCACACGCACACGCACACGCACACGCACACGCACACACACACACACACACACACACAACCCAGCATTCTGTAGGGACCGTTCCCTCAGTGACACCCTGGTCCATTCCTCTATCATCCCCAACTCCTCATCCCCTTCCCACGGTACCTTCCCATGCATCACAGGAAATGTAACGTCTGCCCCACTACCTCCTCCCTCTTCACTGTTCAAGGCCCTAAACACTCCTTTCCAGGTAAAAGAGTGATTTACTTGCACGTCTTTCAATTTAGTCTACTGCATTCGGAGCTCTGAAGTAGAGTCCTACGGAATTGAAATGTTAATTCTGTTTCTCTCTTCACAAGTGCTGCCAGACCTGCTGAGTTTTCCCAGCATTTTCTGTTTTTATTTCAGATTTGTATTTATTCATTCATGGGATGAGGGCATCTCTGGCTAGGCCAGCATTTATTGCCCATCCCCAATTCCCCTCGAAAAAGTGGTGGTAAGCTGCCTTCTTGAACTGCTGCAGTCCATTTCCAGCATCTGCAGTATTTTGCTTTTATATTAGGTTGGTAAGTAATAATGTTCTCTTTTTTTTCTCTTAAGTTAGGGCAGTGGATTCAAATAAGGAACTTAATTAGTAACCTAATAAATAGAGGCATAGCAGGGCACTCCAGTGCCATCGAATGCATATCCTACACCATGTGGGAACTCCAGGAGGCTTCTCATATCTGGTGAGTCCAATAAGTGTCGTCAGCTGGAGTAGTGTGACATTCAGGACCTGGCCAGCATCAGGCATCATTACAATGCATCTGTGAGGCTTAGAGCCATGTAGATATGATGTTCCATGTCACCCCATGTACCTTAAGAATGTGTGGCAGACAGGGAATCAGCGACTACCAGACAGGCGACGAGTCGCCTGGCAGGTAGTGCAGGGTTTCCCCAGAGCGCGTCTTGCTTTCTAAGGCACTGGTTCCTCTGCAGAGTGCAGCAGAATCAAAACCACAGCACCATGAGTAGCTGAGCTGGGAGGCATGTGCGGCAAAACTGAAAACAGAAAACAAAAGGCATAAAATTAGTAAGCGAGTGTGGAAGGCACAGAAAACAAATGCTAGAAAATAGAGAAGGGAGGCTAGGAAAGCAATAGTGATAGGGGGTTACATAGTCAGAGGAACAGACATCAGACCTGTGGCTGCAGAAACACGTGACTCCAGAATGGTATGCTGCCTCCCCGATGCCAGGGTCAAGGATGTCACTGAGCAGCTGCAGAATTCTGTGGGTGGAGGTGGTTGTTGAACAGCTAGAAGTTGTGGTTCATATCGGTACCAATGACATAGGCAGAGAGAGGTACTTGGTCCTGCAGGCAGATTTTAAGAAGCTAGGAAAGATGTTAAAAAGCTGGACCTCAAAAGGTAGCAAAACTCAGGATTATGCTCCCAGGACTGCATGGTGGAGAGTACAAAAATAGGAGGATAGTGCAGATGACTGCATGGCTGGAGATAGTGCAAGAGGGAGGGCTTTAAATTCCTAGGATACTGGGACTGTCTCTAAGGGAGGTGCGACATGTACAAGCCAGATGGGTTGTGCCTCAACAAAGGTGTGAGATTTGCTAGTGCTGTTGAGGAGTATTTAAACTAGCTTGGTAAGGGGATATGAAGCCGAGTATAAATTCAGAAGGGGAAGAAGCATAACTGAAAATTAAAGATATAAAATTAGTAAGTGTGTGTGGGAGGCACAGAGAACAAAGGCTAGAAAATAGACTACAATGCAGCTGTTGTAATGTTTAATGTTATATTCTTCAATGTAAGTAGTCTGGAGAATAAGTCAGATGACCTGAGGCAGATAGACACTTGCAAGTATATCATAGCTGTTACTGAACATGGCTTAAAAGAACACAGGAATGGCAGATCAACATCTCTGCTAACAGGGTTTTCAGACAAGAGAGGGTGGGGTATAACGAAAGAGGTTTGGGGGTGGGGATTGATTTATTTTTTAAAAAAGCAATTACAACTGCGAGGAGGGGAGTTGATATGCTAGAAGGATCATCAAATGAAGCCAAATGGGTGAACAGGAGGACAAAAAAAGTGGGCAATCACATTGCTGTTAGTACACTATAAACCCCCAGTAAGACAGAGATAGCAGAGTAAATATATAGGCAAACTGCTGAGAAGTGCAGAAACAAAGGGACAGTAATATTGGGGGACTTCAACTACCGTAATATTAACTGGGATAAAAATCAGTGTAAAATATATAGAAGGCTAGAATTCTTAAAATGTATTCAGCACAGTATTTTAGCCAGTACATAGCAAACCCAACACAAGGTGCAGTTCTGGACTTGTTTTCAGGAACGAAGCTGGATAGGTTGAAGAAGCATCAGTGGGAGGCCTTTGTGGTGATGAGTGATCATAATTCAGCTAGATTCAGCATAATTATTTAAAATAACTAGACTACATTTTTTTGGAAAATAGATTTCTCGCCCTCTAGGAGTATATCACGTATCATGTTATTATATTTTAGAACACTTGTCACTGACTGTTGTTTATCCATTAAAATATTTTCTGAGTTTAGCTTGTACTGTCTTTGCATTGAAATCAATTTTACTTAAATCTGCAATCTCAGTCGCTATTTCATGTTTATCCCTTTCAAACACTATGCTTAATGCATTCATATTATGATCACTTTTGGATAAACATTCACGCATTGCTTACTAAATCTGCTATGGCATGTTTCCTTGTTGGTTCTAGGACATTGTTGCAGAAAACTATCCCCAACACACAAGAAATTCACTACCTTTCTGAACTGCAAGTCTGCTGATCCCAATCTATGAGTGTTAAAATCCCCTATTTTGAACTACTCTGCCATTGATCTCTGTATTTATACATTCTGCCACATCACAGGAGCCTCCCACAATAGTCTTAAATCCTTTCCCATTTCTTAATTCTATCCATTAGGACTCCAGTCTGCTTGGCTCTTGTTGTATCCTCTCATTATATTCCCTCATCACTGAAGTGATTTTATCTTTAATCACTAATGCTACTCCTTCCCCTCTGCCATTTTCCCCATCTATGCAGTAGACCTTATACTATGGTCTGCTATATTTCGTTCCCTATCCTGACCATCTTGGTAGCCATTACTGAAACAAGGTTTTATGTATTTCCCTCCAAGTTGAATTTGCGCCTTCAATTCATTCAATTTGTTCCTTATACTCCATGCATTTATATAAAGAGCACTTATTTGGGCCACACACCCTAAACTGTCCCCCTGCTCTAATGTTTTACTGTTTTTATGTCTCTCACCTGGTTTAACTATTTTACACCCTTTAGATTTCTTTTTAACTGTGATGCTCAAAGCAGAATTTCTGACTGTAATTCTACTTCTTCCATTTGCTTGTTTTCCAACAATTATCTATACTACCTTTTCACCTGCACCCCCACTTAATTTTCTAGTTTGATGTCCTTGTGACCACTCTGTTTATCCTTTCTCCTGCTCCTAGTTCAGGTCAAGTGGAGCCTGTCCTAAGTTCCGTCTTGTCCCAGTACTGGTGCCAGTTGCCCAAGAAATGGAACCCCTCTTTCTCACACCACTCCTTCAACCATGTATTCACCACCCTAACCTGCTTATCCCTATACCAATTTGCATGTGGCTTGAGTAATAATCCAGGCATTATAACCCTCTTTAATTCAGCTGCCAGTTTGTGGTACTCTCCATCCAGGACCTCTTGCCTATTTTCCCCTATGTTGCTGATTCCAGCATGGATCACAATGAGTGGATCCTCTCCCTCCTTCTCCAATTTACTTTCAAACTGTTTCAAGATGTTCCTCATTCTGGCACCAGGTAAACACAACAACATTTGGGACTCTCAATCCTGCCTGCCAAAGATACTATTCTTCCACCTAATTATTGAATCTCCTTCAATGACCATATTATGCATCCTTGCCTCGTTGCCTTCTGCTCTGGACAGCCTCCTGGGATGGTATTCTGGCATTCCTTTCTACAATCTTTATCTTCACAAAGTAGCAAGTACAGTAAAATCTTTATTCAGTATGCATGGGGAATGGGTGGTACTGTTATCAAAAATGCCAGTTAATGGAGAGTTCCATTTACCGGTGAAATACAACACAATTCCTGTAGCACTGACTTTCAAAGAATAAATTATAAAATAATATGCAAATACTCAAAAGTAAAGGACAGTATTCTTTTTACTTCTAATCTTCAATAGCACGTTAAAAACATTAAGTATAAAATAATACAGTACACAGGTACACAAGAGAACTAATCCTCAGCATCTCTTACAACTGTCCTTAAAGAGCAAGATAAACGAGATTGGATCCTAGTACAAGCCCTGGTTGCTTTATTGAATAAGTCCCTGATGTCAGCTTGTCTATTTGCCTTTTCTTCATGAAAGTAGTGAAGAATGTGCATAAACTCTTCGTGCAGAGTAACAAGCCTGCCTTTCAGCAAATTTAATCAATGTATCAAAAGCTGAAGCAGCATTAGCCCAAGTTAATTTCTCCTCTTCACTGAAATCATCTTCTTCAGAGTCTCCTTCAGCTTTTGAGGATTCACAACACTCTCCATTATAGAGTACAATGTCCTTCAACAGCTTTATTTGATTCTAAACTAGCGGAAAATTTCAGCAATTGTTCTTTCGATCCCTGATACTGTATATTGTGGTTGAGCCAACATGATTCTTTAATCAAAACCTTCCATTTTTCACCTTTTACAATATTTCTACAGATATCTGCTTCAGTGTCACAACTATTTTACACCTCTCACCTCAGCATTTCCGTGGTTTATCGGATACCATTATTTTTTTAAAAATTCACTGATGGGATGTGTGTGCCACTGGCTGGGCCAGCATTTATTGCCCATCTCTAATTGGCCTTGAGAAGGTGATGGTGAGATGCCTTCTCGAACCACTGCAGTCCCTGTGGTGTAGGTACACCCACAGTGCTGTTGAGGCTGGACAGGGCGGAGTTCCAGGATTTTAACCCAGCGACAAGTGACGGAACGGCAACATATTTCAAACTCAGGATGGTGAGTGACTTGGAGGGGAACTTGCAGCTGGTGGTGTTCCCATATGTCTGTTGCCCTTGTCCTTCTAGATGGTAGTGGTCATGGGTTTGGAAGGTGCTGTCTAAGGAGGCTTGGTGGGTTTCTACAATTCATCTTGTAGATGGTACACATTGCTGCCACTATGTGTCAGTGGTGGAGGGAGCGAATGTTTGCGGATGAGGTGGCAATCAAGTGGGTTGCTTTGTCCTGGATTGTGTCAAGCTTACTGAATGTTGTTCAAGCTGTACTCATTCAGGCAAGTGGAGAGTATTCCACCACACTCCTAACTTGTGCCTTGGTGGACAGGCTTTGGGGAGTCAGTTGGTGGGTTACTCACCACAGGGATTCCTAGCCTCTGACCTGCTCTTGTAGCCACCGTATTTACATATGGCTAGTCCAGTTCAGTTTCTGCCCAATTGTAACCCCCACCACCCCCTGATGTTGATAGGATGGGGTTTATAATTCACACAATAGCAAAAGTAAAAGTTGCAACGGCAGCTATGAACAAGAAAGCCTACAAACACCTCTACTGGAAACCTGCCTAGCTATACCACTTTGATCTGGGAAATCCTCTGGTTCTGGGTAACTTCATAGTTGCTTCTGGTTGGTAAAGTGACAATTCATATTAGGGGAACATCTACAATTCCGGTTGGTAGAGTACCAGATAGCACAAAGTTTACTGTACATTTCATCGTACCTACTGGATAGAATGAGTTTCTGCAGACCCCTCTCATTCACCATTTCATCTGGGTTCCTGGGTCTGCACACTAGGTTACAGGAACAGTGTTATGAACCTGCATCCGTTTCCTAGGCTTGACTGAAATCTGGAGCAAGCTGCTGGATATTTCTCCCTCTCCATTATGCATTAGAGTGTCACCAACTCATGCTCTGGCTCTATGACTGAGCTGGAGAGATTAGAGATGGAGGCATCTGCTGCAGGTGTATTTGCAGACAGTCTCATTGTTTTTGCACATTTCTAGTAGCTCTCTGCTCACTTTCAAATTTCATTTCCACTTTCCTTAACTCTTCAGTTGTGAATTGTCGCTATTTATGAATACAAAATTTGAGCAAAATCATCCGCAAGGAATTGCTATGTGCAATGCACCGACTAAAAGGTACACTAAACTTAACATGAGAGAGGTAGAAAGCACAAGGAGGTAACATGCTGTCTTGCTTTATTTCTGCACTCAGTTCAAGAACAAAAGTTAGGGAAATTGAAATTCAGCAAACCATCCTCCATTCTTGGGAGTTCCAGGGATTGTGTAAATGAACGCAGAAATATGGACACAATGATCCTGATAATATACGAGTGCATGAAGTCCCAAAAACAAAAATGGAAGTTTTCAATTTTTAACCCAAGGCACAAAGTTGCCATTACCTAAGCTTTTTAAGGCAACCCTCCAATAATTATTTATTAATGCTTTGAAGAAATACATTAAGCTTTCCTAAAACCTTGGCCTGTTCAGTTCAATCAACTTCACTCCATTATAAAAACGTGGTATCTACCATATTCCCCCTCTCATCAACTCCATCTCCCATATTCAAGCTGCAGCACGGTTTCAGGGAGTCAAGCATCCTTTGGTTACCTTGCCCAGTTAATCATCACCACTTGAGAGCCAAGATAACAAATGGCAACAGGCTTGCAGCTGTACATGTGTTTGTCAGGGGGATGGAAAAGGTGGCACTGACAGCCAATGGCCACCTATTAGGATCAGGAACATTGACTAATATTCATTTCCCTTTACCTCAGGGGCACTTAGATCATCTGTGGAGCTCCCATCATACTCAAACTGAGAGATTAGCTAATTTCGTATTAGGCCAGATCTTAACTCTGGGATCTTCCTGTGTATTAGAAGTATGTGAGGTGATGTATTTATCCTTGAGCTGTTGGTTAAACCCTCTTCCATGCCACTTGCTGAAAACATATTGACAGCATACTTGGAAAAGGATACACAAAACTGACACCATACAGAAAACTTAAGATTTCTTCTCAAACCATGCACTCCAAAGCTTTCAACAGCACTCTAACTGAAGATTACCTGCACATAATTGGTTTCATGTTTGAAAGTCTTATCCTTTCCATAAGGGTAGATGGTGGTAAAGTGGTAATGTTACTGAACTTGTAATCCAGACTAATGCTCTGGGGACAGGAGTTTAAATCCCACCACAGGAGCTGGTGTAATTTAAATTTAATTAATTTTTTGGAAAGTCTGGAATATAAAGGTCATCTCAGTGATGGTGACCATCAAACTATCATCATCCTGAAAACCCATAGGGTTCACTAATGTCTTTTAGGGACTGAAATCTGCCATCTTACCTGGATTGGCCTACACGCATCCAGACACACTGAATGTGGTTGACTCTTAATTGCCCTCTGAAATGGCCGCACAAGCCACTCAACTCAAGGGTTATTGGGGATGGGCAACAAATGTTGACCGTGCCAGTGATGCCCACGTACCATGAAAGAATTTTTTAAAAACATGTGAAATGGAAAATCCCAGCAGCAACATAATCTCCAACCAGCCATCTCCAAAGCACCAACTCATGCTGAGGCAAGGCTTCAAATACATCAGCATCTCTCCAGTACCACACCCAAGTCAAAGGCCATTGTATCCCAGAAGGACTCTGCTCAGGCCATGATTCCTGTGTTGGCACTTTGAAAGAGCTAACCAATTAATCCCACTCGCCTTCTCTTTCCCTACAACCCTGCAGAGTTTGCTTTTTCAAGATTTATCCAATTCCTTTTGGCAAATTACAATTGAAAGGCTGGTAGAAACAGATTCAGGCAGTGCCATCAGGATCATACCTCACTGCTTTAAAAATCTTCTCCTGCCAATCATCTCAGGTGTGTTCTATGGTTATCGTGAACACCTCTAATCCTGCGCAAGAATCATGGCCAATTCCTTCCCTCTTTTAACCCACTGTTGCTGTAGACGCCTCTGGGGCCAAGGCCCACCATAGGTCTGTAACTTCAGGAATGGAAGGCAGAAAGCTGGAGCAGTTCTTGATGCAACAGGTAACATGTACAAATTACATGAGAAGAATGGGGCAGGGGTAAGGAATTAGAAAATGTAGACAGCTGGGAAAGCTCTGCACTTCTGTAATGGTAATGTCACTACACTAGTAATCCAGAGGCCCAGGTTAATGCTCCGGGGACATGGGCTCAAATTCCACCACAGCAACTGGTGGAATTTAAATTCAATTAATAAAATCTAGAATTGAAAGCTAGCTTCAGAAATGGTGACCATGAAACTATTATTGATCATCGTAAAAACCCATCTGGTTCACTAATGTCCTTTAGGGAAGGAAATCTGCCATCTTCACCTGGTCTGGCCTACATGCGACTCCTAAGACCCTGTCCTGTGAAATGGTTTAGCAGGCCACTCAGTTCAAAGGCAATTAGGGATGGGAAACAAATGCTGGCCTTGCCAGCGATGCTCACATTCCATGAAAGAATAAAAGAAAAAAAGCAAATAAAAGACAGCATGGGGAGCAACAAGATTAATTCACTGCACTGGATATAACAGAATGAGCCAGATAGAAAGATTTGTGTGTAACAGGACAGAATTACATTAAATCCGCATGCACAATCCAAAAGGATAAATTCGCTAGACTTATAATTCCTTATACCGAAGGGGTGAGAAAACAGCAGCTGACACAAAAGCTCACCCATGCAGTTCTTGAAGTCTCTAATCTGATGATTTTGAATAGCTATCAATATTTTTGCATGAATTGCTCAGACAATTCCAAATATTTCTCATCAAGCAAAGGCAACAACCCAACCCAGCCTCTATCCTAAATCTGCTTTCTACTAATTTAAATTTAGCCTCTGATCCTACTTTCTTGGCACACTTTGAAGTGATAATCTGGGTTTACTTTATCTTTAACATTTATAGTTCAGGTACTTTGATGACGACCATCCTTAACCTCTTCCTTTCTACATTGCAATGGTAAAGCTTCTGTAAGCTTTCCTTATAGCTCATATTTGGATCAAACTGATTTCTTCTGAATGCTCTTTAAATGGCCTAGCAAGCCACTCAGTTCAAGGGCAATTAAGGATGGGTAACAAATGCCAGCCTTGCCAGCAACACCCATATCCCATGAAAGAATAAAAGCAGCCAATAAATCCTGGAATTGATGGTCCACATCCTAGGATTTTAAAAACTGTACTGTTGCCTCTGGAGGATCATCAGATACTTATTCCCCAAGGCAGTTCTCTGCTCCACTGGTAACCATCTTTCAGTTACACACTAGCAGCGTAATACAAGTGGAAGCAACCATCAAACTACAACATGCAGAACATACATACTGACGGGTCAAGTAACAAAAAAAAAATGAATTAACCCAGAATCAAACTTTAGCTTATGAATTGCTTCTGACCAGAATTGCTTTAATAAAACATTACCATCCATTTAAATTTTACAATAACGAATGAATTCCAAAGCTGGTCTCATCAGTTGGAGTGATACTATACCAGGTGCTGCCTGGGTAAGCGTGTCAGGAATGTGCAGCTGGTGTCTGCTTTCCTGACCACCTGTAAAAATGGTCAAGCCATGACACATTGTGAAGGAAAGGAAGGAATGTACTATGCAAAATGTATACCAGCTTTCCTTTGTCCAATGTTTAGTTCTATACTATTCTCCAAGAAAGAAAATTGTCAATCAAGGATAATAAATGCAAATTTATACACAAGGTTTAACTTTTAATTGTAATATTAAATGGGATCTATTACAAGCTATTAATCTATTACAGCACAACAGCAGGCCACTTGGTTGAACTAATCCATGCCAGTGTATATGCTCCACACAAGCCTCCTCCCACCCCTCTTCAATTAACTCTATCAGCACATCCTTGTATTCCTTTCTCCCTTATGAGCTTACCTAACTTTCCCTTAAATGCATCTATCGTTGTCGGCTGTCCGTTGATTTGAGGATGCTGTCTACTCAGGATTGAGTGTTTCTGCCCATGGGTCTTCATGTGACTGAACAGGCCGATTCTCAATCCACAGATCTTTGGGAACACGGGGCAGGATGCCCCATGAGGTGGTGGAATCCAGAGTGCAGGATTTGCTTCTTTTTCTTTCCTTCTCTGTCTCATTATTAAGAGATTCTGATTCAAAGCATGATGCAGCTGGATGGAACAATTAGTTGCCATTTTGAATGATTGGTAGCAAGTTCCTTCCAGCTATTAATGTCAATGCTGCCATGCTTCAGAGAGAGCTTCAGAGTATCGTTTAAGCGTTTTCTTTTCCCCCTCCTGGCATGTTGGCCATTTGAAAGTTGAGAAAACAGGGCCTGGCAGGGGGAGATGCTTTTCGACCATCACTGTCCAGTCCATGTGTTGACGAAAACTGCTACATACACTAGGACTTCTTTGACTTGCGGAGATCTTTGTCGTTAAACACTCGTCGCTGTAATTTGTAGAAGGCTAAGCTGTGCAGCTGATCCATTGTTGGATCTCCTTGTCAATAGTGGCCTTTTGAGAGAGCTGGTTGTCAAAGCATGGGGAGTGCTCAACATATTCCAGAGTCTCTCCTTCAACATATATGGGAGGTGGAATATTTGGCTGACCAGATGTAGGTCGATAGTTTTGTTTCAGCAATATTCAAAAACGAGTTTCTTATACGCAGAATTGAAGAGGTCGAGGCTGGATTGTAAATCTGATGCAGAGTGGGCAACTGAGTAGGCAGCCTTTGTGACGGAGAGAACATAGGTTTGGAACTATAGATCATGTATGTCTATGGTGGTCAGTTTAGTTTTGGCATGGAGGTAACTGAGGTTAGAGTTTTCTATCTAGGCAGTATTTAATACTCACACCAGAGGATAGTTTATCTTTGAGGTGAATAGCTATTGTCAGGTAAATAGTATGGGGTCTATCACACAGCCTTGCTCAACAACAGTCTGGATATTGAAGATGTCTATTTCAGATCTCTCACTCAAGACAGTCGCAGTCATGTCATCATGAAGCAATTGCAGGGGTGTCATGAAGTTTCTTGAACATCCAAATCTTTAGAACACTTTTTGCGATTTACTGAGTCAAATGCTTTTGTCAGGTTGATGAATGCAATGAAAAGTTCCTGGTGTTGCTTTCAACACTTCTTGCATTTGTCTGGCAATAAAGACCTGTCAGAAGTTCCTCCTGCAGGATTTCCTCAGCCAGACAAAGTAGGCAATTCACCCATACGATTCACCTCAAATACTACTTAAGGGCAGTGAGTTCCACATTCTCACCACACTCTGGGTAAAGAGGTTTCTCCTTAATTACATATTGGATTTATTGCAACTCTCATATTTATAGCCCTTCGTTGTGGTCTCAACCGCAACTCAAGAGATCTTCTCTCTGCCCAACATTTCTAAAATTTAAAACTGAACTGATGTTCACAATACTGGGCAAAACAATTTAGCTCCCTTTCAGGCAACTATCACAAGACTGCCTGCTTGCATCAGTTGGTAGATTGTGTTTGGGGGCGGGGTCGGGGGGGGGGGGGGGGGGGAAGTGGGGAGAGAGAATTCAAATTTGATGAAATAACCTAGCTCCTGCAATACTGAGGGTGTGCTGCATTGTTAAACATACGGTCCTTCAGATGAGATGTCAATCCATGATCCTATTTTAAGTTTCAGCATTGCTAAACAAACCTAGAAAAGTGGAAAAATCAAAATACTGCTCAAAGAACTGAACTGAGAATCAGTAAGAAAGGAATTATATTTATATGACCACAGAGATTAATTGATGACTCTTCACTTGGCTTTTTGTGCAATCTTGCCACGTGCAAATTAGCCATGTCTGTTCTACAGAACACACTACATTTAAAGAAAAGATTTTCAAAGCACTACAAAGGTGATGGGTGAGCAGGACAGAATGGGGTCAGCAGAGTTTTGCTTCAGCTGAAGTTTGTAGAGGCTGGAGTTCAGCCAGGAGAGCATTGGAAGAGTCAAGTCTGGAGTTGACAAAGACATGGACAAAGATTTCAGCAGAAGATGGGCTGACATGGTGGTGGTAGCAAGAGGTAGTATAGAGGTGGCCTTTGTGATGGGAGAGAATATAGGTTCAGAAGTTCCCCTCGGGGTAATTTGGGTCACCAAAGTCATGGACAATCTGGTTCAGTCAGAGACAGCAACTGGCAAAGGGGATGAATTTGGTGGTGAGGAAACACACTTTACTGCAGGGATCCAAGATTATGATTTTGGTTAAATGTCTTAAAGACCAAAGGCAATTCCAGATAAAACAGTAAATGCGGTGAAACTCAACAGTTCAGGCATCTGTGGCGAGTGAAACAAAGTTAACATTTAAGACAAATGACCTTTTGTCTGAACTGGAGTTCTGAAATGCCAGTTCTGACGATAGATCAATAACCTGAAATGTTGTTTTTCTCTCCAAAGATGCTGCCAGAGCCGCTGAGTGTTTCCAGTGTTTTCTGCTTGTATTTCAGATTTCCAGTATCTGAAGCTTTTGTGGGACAAAGGCTGCGTGTCGGGTGAGCGGGGTCAGCAACGGCATCAAGAGAGGTAGAGCTCAGATGTCATCAGCAAATATGTGCAAGCAGGGCCCATCACCTTTACTCCATCTACAGAACATTTAAAACTTACCCCATCATTGACCATGCTTCAGCTATTTACTCTAGTCGTTCAAAGAAAATGCAAGATCCACAAAGTTAATAAATTCTCCAGAATATTTATCCATCTTCATCACTGCCTCACAGATATCATTCCCTCCTTATCCCAGCAAAATACTTATTCAAGCAATCCATATTCAAGATTTTGTGTAGGGCGCAGACTTCCTGTCTACATACCTCACTTTCTGTTTACAAGATTTTATTGGACACATTCTGTCAACATTTATCACTGTAAATTGTTATATCAACATTTCCATTGTGTAGTTGCAAGTGCTGACCACTAGATCATTCTGCAAAGAGTTTCTGAAGTCCTTCTGCACCATTTATATTTTTTATAAAAATCAATTGATCGTATGCACCAGCATTGACAATATGTTGGTTATAGGAAACATGAAAATTTGATACTAAGGATAACATTCAAAACCCTAGCAAAACAATGCAGTTGAAAAGACAGTATTTTCTATTATCTCTGTTATCAAGAAGGGAGGAAGGGATAAACCAGTCAGTCTAACCTCAGTGGTGGGGAAACTATTGGAAGCAATTCCGAGGGACAGAATTAATCTACACTGGAGAGGCAGGGATTAATCAAGGACAGTCAGCATGGTCATGTCTGACCAATTTGACTGAATTTTTTGAAAAGGTGACCAGGTGTGTAGATGAAGGCAAGCATATGACGTAGTCTACTTGGACTTCAGCAAGGCTTTTGATAGGGTCCCGCATGGGAGACTGGTAACGAAGGTAAGAGCCCATGGGATCCAAGGCAATTTGGCAAATTAGATCCAGAAGTGGCTGAGTGACAGGAAGCAGAGGGTGACGGTTGAGGGGTGTTTTTGTGACTGGATGCCTGTGTCCAGTGGGGTTCCACAGGGATCGGTGTTGGGTCCCTTGCTGTTTGTGGTATATATAAACAATTTAGACTTGAATGTAGGAGGGTTGATCAGTAAGTTCGCGGATGACACGAAAATTGGTGGGGTGGTAAATAGTGAGGAGGATAGCCTTAGATTACAGGAGGATATAGACAGGCTGGTCAGATGGGCTGATCAGTGGCAAATAGAATTTAATCCGGATAAGTGTGAGATGATGCACTTGGGCAGGACAAACAAGTCAAGGGAATACATGATGAATGGTAGGACCTGGGAAGTACCGAGAATCAGAGGGACCTTGATGTGCTTGTCCATCGGTCCCTTAAGGTAGCAGGACAGATAGCTAAAGTGGTTAAGAAGGCATATGGGATACTTGCCTTTATTAGCCAAGGCATAGAATATAAGAGCATGGAGGTTATGCTGGAACTGTATAAAACGCTGGTTAGGTCACAGCTAGGGTATTGTGTGCAGTTCTGGAATCCACAATTTAGGAAGGATGTGATTGCACTGGAGAGAGTGCAGAGGAGATTTACCAGGATGCTGCCTGGGCTGGAAAGTTTTAGTTATGAGGAGAGATTGGATAGACTGGGGTTATTTTTCCTGGAGCAGAGGAGATTGAGGGGGGACATGATCCACCCCACACCCACTAGAGCTGTACTTTGAATATCCTGTTTTCCATTCTTAATTAGCACTTTTCTCAGACAAAGACCACCACCTTCAACACCTCTTTGACCCTTTTGTCTGTGACATCTTTGGATTATCTGCTCACACCACACCCTCAATGTGTCTCTTCACCCCCCCCGCCCCACCTTAAACCAATTTATATTTCTCCCTTGTTGAAACTATGCTGCAGTTCTGCCGAAGGGCCATGGAGGCTCGAAACGTTAACTGATTTCTTCTCCGCCGATGCTGCCAGACTTGCTGAGTTTTTCCAGGTAATTCTGTTTTTGTTTTGTTTTAGTAATATAGAAACCCTGATCTGGGAGCCAGGGTTCGAATCCCACCTAGGCAGGTGGTAAAATTTGAATCCAATAAAAATCTGGAATTAAAAGGTAAGGGGCAGGAGGTTTAGAGGGGATGTGAGGAAGAATTTTTTCACCCAGAGGGCAGTGGGAATCTGGAACTCACTGCCTGAAAGGGTGGTAGAGGCAGAAATCCTCACATTTAAGAAGTGTTTGGATGTGCACTTGCGATGCCATGGCATACAAGGCTATGGGCCTAGTGCTGGAAAATGATGACCATGAAACCATTGTCGATTGTCAAAAAACCCATCTGGTTCACTTCTGGGAAGGAAATCTGCTGACCTTACCTGGTCTGGCCTACATGTGACTCCAGATGTGGCTGACTCTTAAATGCCCTCTGAAAAGGCTCAGCAAGCCACTCAGTTGCACTGAACTGCTACTAAGTGTAAAACGAATGAAACTGGACAGACCACCCAGCATCGACCCAGGCACCAGAAATGACAACGGCAAACTCAGCCCCATCGACCCTGCAAAGTCTTACTTACTAACATCCAAAATTGGGAATGCTGTCTCACAGACAGTCAAGCAACGGTAGTCATGTTCATGGAATCGTACCTTACAGATAATGTCTCACACACCACCATCCCTGGGTATGGCCTGTCCCACCAGCAGGGCAGACCCAGCAGAGGTGACGGCACAGTGGTATACAGTCAAGAGGCAGTTGTCCTGGGAGTCCTCAACATCATCTCCAGGCCGCATGAACATGGCCAAAGATTACCATGTTCTGCTCCGCCTCTGCTGATGAGTCAGTACTCCAAGTTGGACACCACTTGGAGAAAGTACTGAGGGTGGCAACAACTCAGAATGTACTCTGGATGGGGGAATTTCAATGTCCATCACCAAGAGTGGCTTGGTAGCACCATTACAGACTGAGCTGGCTGGATCCTAAAAGACATAGCTGCTGGACTGGGCAGGTGGTGAGGGAACCAACAAGAGGGAAAAACATACTTGACCTCATCCTCACCAACCTGCCGCTGATACATCTGTCTATGACAGTATTGGTAGAAGTGACCACCGCACAGTTGTCGTGGAGGTGAAGCCCCGCCTTCACATTGAGGACACCCTCCATCATGTTGTGTGGCACTGCCAGATGCTAAACAGCATAGATTTTGAACAGATCTAACAACTCAAGGCTGGGCAGCCATGAGGCACAGTGGGCCAACAGCAGCAGCAGAACTATACTCCAGCACAATCTGTAACCTCATGGCCTGGCATATCCCCCAATCTACCATTACCACAAAGCCAGGGGATCAACTCTGGTTCAATGAAGAGTGCTAGAGTGCATGCCAGGAGCAGTACTAGGCAAACTGAAAAATGAGGTGCCAACCTACAACACAGAACCACTTGCGTGCCAAACAGCTAAGCAACAAGTGATGGACAGAGCTAAGCGATTACACAACCAACAGATCAGATCTAAGCACTGCAGTCCTGCCACATCCAGTTGTGAAAGGTGGTGGACAATTAGACAACTCACTGGAGGAGGCGGCTCCACAAATATCCCATCTTCAATGATGGGGGATCCCAGCACAGCAGCACAAAAGATAAGGCTGAAGCACGTGTAACAATCTTCAGCCAGAAGTGCCGAGCAGATGATTCATCGCAGATTCCTCTGGAGGTTCCAGCATCATAGATGCCAGTCTTCAACCAATTTGATTCAGTCCGCATGATATCAAGAAAAAGCTGAAGGCACTGGATACTGCAAAGGCTACGGGCCCTGACAATATTCCAGCAATAGTACTGAAGACTTGCCACACCCCTAGCCAAGCTGTTCCAGTACAGCTACAACACTGGCATCTACCCGGCAATGTGGAAAATTGCCCATGTATGTCCTGTACACAAAAGCAGGACAAATCCAATCCGGCCAATTACCATCCCATCAGTCTACACTCAATCTTCAGTAAAGTGATGGAAGGGATCATCAACAATGCTATCAAGCAGCACTTGCTTAGAAATAGCCTGCTCACTGACGCTCAGTTTGGACTTTGCCAGGGTCACTCAGCTCCTGGCCTCAATACAGCCTTGGTTCAAACATGGACAATAAAGCTGAACCCCAGAGGGGAGGCGAGTGACTGCTCTTGACATCAAGGCCACATTTCACTGAGTGTGGCATCAAGGAGCCCTAGCAAAACTGGAGTCAATGGGAATCAGGGGGTAAACTCTCCACTGGTTGGAGTCATACTTAGCACAAAGGAAGATGGTTGTGGTTGTTGGAAGTCAATCATCTCAGCTCCAGGACATCACTGCAGGAGTTCCTCAAGATAGTGTCCTAGGCCCAAACATCTTCAGCTGTTTCATCAACGATCTTCTTTCCATTATGAGGTCAGAAGTGGGGATGTTCGCTGATGATTGCACAACGTTCAGCACCATTCATGACTCCTCCGATATTGAAGCAGTCCATGTTCAAATGCAGCAAGACCTGGACAATATCCAGACTTGGGCTGAAAAGTGGCAAGTTACATTCAGGCCGAACAAGCGCCAGGCAATGGCCATCTCCAACAAGAGAGAATCTAACCATTGCCCTTGACATTCAATGGCATTACCATCACTGAATCCCCTATCAACACCCTGGGGGGTTACACTGACCAGAAACTGAACTGGACTAGCCATATAAATACTGTGGCTACAAGAGCAGGCCAGAGGCTAGAAATCCTGCGATGAGTAACTCACCTCCTGACGCCCCAAAGCCTGTCCACCATCTATAAGGCATGTGATGAAATACTCTCCACTTGCCAGGAGTACAGCTCCAACAACACTCAAGAAGCTTAATACCATCCAGGACAAAACAGCCCACTTGATTAGCACCCCATTCACAAATACTCACTCGCTCCACCACTGACGCACAGTGGCAACTGTGTCTACCATCTCCAAGATGCACTACAGGAACTCAGCAAGGCTCCTTAGACAGTACCTTCCAAATCCACAACCTCTACCATCTAGAAGGACAAGGGCAGCAGACAAATGGGAACACCACCTCCTGGGATCCCTCTCCAAATCACTCACCATCCTGACTTGAAAATATATTGCTGTTCGTTTACTGCTGCTGGGTCAGGTCAAAATCCTGGAACTCCCTGCCTAACAACACATGAACTGCGGTGGTTCAAAAAGGCAGCTCAACACCATCTCTCAAGGGCAATTAGGGATGGGCAATAAATGCTGGTGCAGCCAGCGATGCCCACATCCCATGACTGAATACAAAAAAAGTTAAAATGGTGAACTACCATAACAATGGCAAGATACTGATTTACAGGGAAACACAAATGCTGTTAAAAATTATGCAAGTGTTGAAACATTTTCTGCCGGTACAGCTTTTTGACAGAAGGCATGTATATTTAAGAGAAAAAGCCTTCACCACACTCAGGCAGTTGCAGTAGTACACATGTATGATCAATTTGAATATAATCTTACTCAGATTAAAATCTCATGCATAAGAAACGCCTGTAGTGTATCCAAACTTGGCAATCCCCATGCTTCACTGAATCTTTTGTTGGTCACATTAATAAGTGATTTAACTGGCATGTTAAGAACTCTGCTTTTCTATAAATGAACAGACTTTGTGATCATCAAAAGCATCTTGAGGCCCATGCACTGCTGCTTTCTTAGAATGTCTAAAATTAGTCCACATTTATGAATGGGTATAACAAAATATCCCATCAGATTTTATGTTGGCATGAAAACTGAGCTATTCAATTACTTAGCAAACTGAGCATTGAGCTATAATTTAATTAAAAAGGGTGACAAATTATTTTTGTGATAATTATGTTTCAAAAAGTATCAAAGTTTGCAATGAAAGCCAAGATCTTGAAACTGCTGGAAATATCTTAAACAAGGGGTACAGACTTAGGCTGTTCAGGAATCAAATCATGAAGTACTTTTACCACACAAAGGCAGATGGAAATCACCCCCTTCACAAGGCTATGGGAGACAAGGACCAATTGAAATCTCCAAGGCTGAGACTGACCAATTTATTAGGCAAGAATATCAAGGGATATGGCTCAAAAGGCAGGTAAATAGAGTTCAGATACAGATCAACAAGGTCTGATAGAATAGAAGAACAAGCTGGGGTTTGCTGAATGGTCCCCTCCTGTCCCAACATTCTTAAACTGCTTGTACAAGACTTCCCATCATTTGGCACAATTTCAAATCAAAAAGTAGGAATTATTCAATTTATTGGCTCACTCCAGTAGTTCAGTAAAAGAATATCAGTTCAGTAAATTAGTAGGGATCAAACAAGTGTTAAATCATTTCAACTGATCTATATTTTTTCCCCAAAGGTATATAAAATACTTTGTATTCCAATTTTCAATGAAACTAAACTTGGAGGAGTGGTAAACAGTGAGGATGATACTATTTGACTGCAGAATGGAGAGACACAAGGCAGATGGAACTCAATACAGAGAAGTGTGAGGTGATTCATTTTGGCAGAAGAGACAACACAAACTCAATAGCACAGTTCTAAAAAATGTAGAGGGACAGAGGGACCTGAGGGTGCATATGCATAGTTCTTTGAAGATAGCATATTGAGTGTGGCTGGTCAAGCTTTTGGGATCTTGGGCTTCATATTAGAGGCACTGAGTACAAAAGCAGGGAGGCTTTGCTGAACCTCTATGAAGTTCTGGTTAGGCCACAACTAGAGTATTGCATGCAGTTCTGGTCACCAAACTTTAGGAAGGATGTGAGGGTCCTTGAGAGGGTGCATAGAAGATTCACCAGAATATTTCCAGGGATTTGGGGTTTTAACTACAAAGTTGGGTTGGAGAAGCTGGGTTTGTTCTCATTGGACAAAGGAGATTGAGGGGAGGTTTCACAGGATGTAAAAGATTATGACAGATTTAGATAAGGCGGACAAAAGAAAAACTTTTCCTATTAGCTGATGGTGATTTTGGGAGAGAGATGCAGGGGAACATGAGGAAGAGCTTTTTTTAATGCAGCAAGTGGCAATGACCTGGAACTCCCTGCCCATGAGGGTCACGGAAGCAGAGATGACCAATGATTTCAAAAGGAAATTGGATGTGTATTTGAAGGAAATGAACTCTCAAAGCTACTGGGATGCAGCGGTGGAATGGGACTGACTGCATTGCTCCACTGAGAGTTGGCATAGACTCAATTGGCCAAATTGCCTCCTTCTGTGCTGTAAATGACTATGACTCTAAATGAACATCCTCCAATGAAACAAACCCCCCTCCACTTCAGAGCAACTGATCCAAAAGCAAAGCGCAGCTGGAGAGTGGAAAGATTTGTTCACTCAATACTATCATTAACCCATTCCATTTACAGTTTTGCAGCACTTGTATTTCTGACCTGATACGAAGAATAACCGTGAACTGCAATCACAAAAAAAAACACAGAAGATTCTCTCTCAACAGATATATTTTTAAATGAACCAACATTTACATATTTTGATCAACACCCTTGATCCGCACTAACTACATTTCAGAAGTAATTCATTATGTTCAAAGAGCCCTGGTTCATGCCGTGTCCATTGATAAAGCATTCTACAAATACAATGTATTTCTTCAGAATCATAGAAAATAATCTGAAAGGGATCACAAGCACAATGCTACTAGTCATCTTACTTAGCATAATGGAAAAGTCACACTTTAAGCCAATACATTTTTTGGATGATGCTCATAATTCATTTACCTCAATTTGATCACATAACTGCCAGCGACAGTGTTTCACCCTGTTAAACTATTTAAACATCCTCTTTACATACAATCCCAAGGATAGAAGGACAAGATCTATAATATCATAGCTGGAGCTAAAATACATTAACTTCTTGTATTGTTTGCTTAATTCATCTGCTCAAATCTTCCCAACTGCAATCCTCGGTAACTGTATACAGTACTTCAACTGAGTTACACAGCTCAAAATGCTCTCTCCAAACACAGTACAAGCTTGGAAGGATGAAATCTACATTTGTTAGGCGTTTTATTTTTACAGCAGAAGTGGAGTTGCCACAGTACAGAAGTTCCACATTATCCTTGTCACACTGTACTGAAATCCTAGTGGCAACACTATCATCATTTTTAAGTTATGAAACATTAACATGATTTGTACTGCATACATTCATAAATGAAAATAGATTGCTAAAACATTTGCATGTGCCCCTTTTAACCCTTCCTGGTCATCTCAACATTAGCAGTACAAGCCTACTGCGTTATACTTATTTTAAGTTCCATGTTGAATCTGCACAGCATAAACTGCTGCTGAATGTTCCCTTTTATATAGTAGTCACTTTCATTCATTACACAAAATTACCCCAGCAAAACATGCCAAATCAAAAACTAAAAATGCCTGGTAATAAGTTATCCAATCAGTAGAATATTCTATTGGTGATATCCTTTTCACTGGCCTTCCAAGCTTGTTCTATTAAGATAAACTATACTTCAACTCAAGTGTATTGGCTTTACCAGGTAATTATCCTATTTACAATGCAGTCAATTCCCAATGACCTGGATTACCTCACGACTCCAAATCATCAACTACTTAGGTGTGAACGACAGGAATATAAACAGGCATATGGGCATGTGGACATAAATACATTGAGAGAAGGCACAATTCTATTAGAATCTGATTTTATGACAAGACTTGCGTCAAGCAGGTATGTTCTAAACAAGATGCAAAACATCCTTAATTAGCATAAATGACTGTCACAGTATGATTTTAATAGAATGTTTCTAACACAGGTCTCTTGTAATCCATTGATAATTTAGCTGTTACAAATATGAAGTTTGTAAGATTCGTTATGTTTTGGGGCTGTCTCTTTAATTTAGGGTAAAATGGAGAAATGAAGGGGGTCATTCCAGAGAGAGAGAGAGAGAGAGAGAGAGAGAGAGGCCAGTCCTGCACATTAAGATAAGAAAATGCTGACCCTGTCAATCACCACTCAAAGCCCAAATGGGAGCACATGCTCAGGTTAATGAGACTGAGCTCATGAGGATTTAGATGATACTGGAAGATTCGCCTAGCTTGCCAGAAGGAAGAACCTCCAATTTGTCCCTCAGCACGAAAGCAAGCCCGCAGGAACTAAGACTCACTCTGGACTAGTTCCTGGAGAGCGAAATGTCCACTTAAGAGACCATGCAAAGTCTAACCATGGAGTGGGATTTTCAGTCATTTTAAAAGTTTAAAAGGGGGATCTTCTCTGTAGTTATAAATTGCCTACTGAATAGTTTTTAATTCGTTTATTACAGTAAATGTCTTAAAACTTGAACTCTTTGTGTGAGACTTTCAGTCAGTCAGTCACTGGAAGTTCAAATTTTTTTTTAAAGTTATTGGTCTCTATGGGGATCGTAATAGTGCATGGGGTGAAATATCAAATTGTTTGCCATCAGGAAATTACTACATGGGTCCTATTTACAAGGATATTGCACCTGCCCTTTAATTACACAAGTTAAATCAATGCAAATGCTTTGTCACACAGTAATAAAGACCCAGGTGGCCATGCATGAAAGTATAATAAAACAAGTTCATCAAGTTCTTTCTTGTGAAAATATTTGCAACAATCTACATAACATATACTATAACATATTCAATCTGCATTTTTTTCCCCAAAACTAATTTTTGAAAAGCAAAGATATTTTGTATGAATCACAGGACCATACAGTCCAGAAGAAAGCAATCTGGCCCACTGTACCTGGGCCAGCTCTTTGAAAGTGCTATTCAATTCGCCCCACTCCATAGCCCTGCAAAATTTTCCTTTTCAAATATTTATCCATCTCCCTTTTGAAAGTCACCACTTAATCTGCTTCCAACATCCCTTTCGAGCAATACCTTTCAGATCATAACTTGTTTCATAAAAAATCTCATCTCCCCTCTTGTTCTTTTACCAATTACCCTGAATCTGGTTACCAATTCTTCTGCCATTGGAAACAGTTTTTCCCTATCTACTCCCTCACAATGGTGAACACCTCTATTAAAAATTTCCAGACTGGAACAGTCCCAGTTTTTCCAGTCTTGCAACATAACTCACCTCTGATGACATTCTAGTAAATACCTTCTGCCCCCTCTACAAACCCTAGTCATCCTTCCTAATGTGTGATGTCCAGAATTAGACATTACTCAAACTAGGGCCTAACCAGTGATTTATAAAGGTTTAGCATAACTTATTTGCATTTTTTACTCTATGCCTTTATTGATAAAGCAAAGATGCTATTGCTTTTTAATAAACAATCTTATTAACTAGTCCTGGTACCAAAAGTTTATGTATGTAATCTCTCAGGTAATCCCTTCAACTAAGCCAGTCATTCTGGAAGAAAAATCTAACTGGGTCACTTTAAAGAAACATATGTAGTCTAACTAAAAACATTTTCCTAATCTGCATCTTTAGGTAGATGCAGTTATCACCCACTCACATCTAGCTTTGATTCAAGGTCACAGAGAATCTGGTATGATGTCACTCAGTCACGATACTGAGCAGCACCACTGGCTCAAGGGTGGTCTGTCGGACAAGGCCATATCAAGCAAGGCCAATCACCACAATGACGCAAATTCACTTTTCAAAATTTGGGTTTTAAGACATGAGTTAACCAGTTACTTCTTGTGGATGAGCGGGGCAATCCTACAATGATTTCTATCACTATAACAACACCTGGCAAACACTGGAGTTTCAAAGGTGAAATTTGTTATAGTACCAACTTTCAAAATCAGTTGTGGCTTTTGTGAAAACATCAGTGCAAAGCTGGTAGGCACCGAGTGCACCAAAACTTTGAAAAGCAACTACTCTTTTCGATAAGCATCTCACACTGCTTTGAGCGAACAGAAATGCAGTAAAACTCCAGCCTTATCCAACAAGCAATTTAAAAGGACGAAAACACTGCTGCTGACTCTCATTCTTGGGACAGAATAATATACTCAATGAACTAAAACAGCAAACTTAACTTTTCAGCCAAGAGGATTTTTGTTCTCTTGATTTCCACCATGATAAAACAATTAATTAACAAACTGCCAGCCATGGCTCAGCAGTTAACAGTCTTGTCTCTCTATCGGAAGGTCATAAGTTCAAGCCCCACCCCAAAGAATTGAGTACAAAATCTAGGCTGACATACTCGATGTAGCACTGAGGGAGCGCTGGGGTAATGGAGGAGCAGCGCTGAGCGCATGTCCCAGCACCTCAAGAGGAATCTAGAACTGGCGAGCACTTTTAAAAAATAAGGGGTCTCCTATTCGAGACAGAGATGAGGAGGAATTTCTTCTCTCAGAGGATTGATAGTCTGTGGAATTCTCCTCTCTAGAGAGCAGTGGAGGCACGGTAACTGAATATATTCAAGGCTGGGTTAGACAGGTTCTTGATCGGCAAAGGGAGTCAAGGGTTATGGGGACAAGCAGGAAAGTGGAGCTATGGCCGCAATCAGATCAGCCATGATCTTATCAAATGACAGAGCAAGCTAAATAGGCCAAATGACCTACTCTTGCTCTTACGACCACCAGAGGGGCAGTTCTGAGAGTGCCACAGTGCCAGAGCTGCTGCCTTTCGGGTGAGATGTTAAAATTGAGGTCATGTCTACCCCTCAGGTGGATGTGAAAGATAACATAGCACTATAAAAACAAAATGCAGGAGTTTTCCCATTGTCCTGCCCAACATTTATCCCTCAATCATCAAGAAAAACAGATTAAAGTAGTAATTTATCTCATTGCTGTTTGCAGCATACTACACAAAGGACTAGTTAGGCTACAGCTGGAAGTTTTAGGCACTTCAAATCGAAAGGAATTTGAAGCATTAGAGGACGGACAGTGTGGATGCACCAGGATGATGTCATGGGTGGGAATTATAGTTTTAAAGAGAGACTTTAGATACTTGGACTATTGCCATTGCAGCAAGAAGGAAAAACGGAAATTTAACAAGAGCTTTTCAAAATTATTGAAGATTTTTATCGAGTTAATTGGGGTAAGATTGGAGAAATCAGTGGAAGCAGGGTTATGATAGAATCAAAGCACATAATTCAATCGATCATGCCTGTGCCATTTCTTTGAAAGAACAATCCAATTAGTTCCACTCCCCTCCCCTTTGCCCACAGCTCTATCATTTTCTCTTCTTTTCACCCAACTTTTTACAATTGAATCTGCTTCTGACAGGAAGATATAATAGTGTTGTTGGAATTTATTGTAAAATAGTGGTGTGTGTGTGTGTCTTAATTGGATTAAAGGTAGCTGGTCTGAAGGCTTTGATGTAAACATGGGGCAAGTTTAGAATGTAAAGTGTAAAAGGACATTGCATTTTAAAATAAGCCAGACTAGATTGTTCTCAAAGGAGGGGTGAAATGTGTCACCTAGCCAGGTGAAGTTTAGAAACAGTGTGTTTATTTTTCCCAAAGATTACTAGTAAAACTTAATACTATGAGAAATTTTTATTATTAGAAAGGTAAAGTCCAAAGACATAGTGAAACAATGGGAATTTGCATTCAATGGGGAAAATATGTATAAAGGAGTGAAGGCTGTGTGTAAGGGTAGGCATTTTAAGATCTAACAACTGTGAAGTACCTTCGGCATCTATGCCTCAGGTTGCAATCTTCAAGAACTGAAGTTAAGGAAACTGACTTTGAATCCGACTGGTTCAGGGCATTGTGCGTCACCTTGTTTGGGTCTTTTAAAATCTGTGCGTCTTACTGTTGCCTTAACAAAAGTGTAACTAGGAGTCAGACTAAGTAGGGGATTTAGAAGTTATTACAGTAGTAATTTGTAGACATATGTGTTTGCTGAAAATAATTTCTCTTATTAATGTTTAATTTAGTTTTGTAAAAATCTATAAGACTTGGTGGTCTTATTACTACTGAATTTAAGCCATGCATCTCAAAATTTATACAAATTGCAAAACAAGTTATGGCAGTTGTTTCAAGTTTCCCTTTGGGATTTGAACAACTCAGCATTTACCATCAGCTGTGCCATAACACTACCCTTTCAGGTAGTGTATATCCCAGATTGTAATACTCTGAATAAAATTCTCATCTCTCCCTCTGGTTCTTCTACTAATTACCTTAAACATCTAACATCTAGTAACTAACTGACTCTTCTGTCAGTAGAAACAATTCCTCCCTAACTATGCCACCAAAATCCCTCAAATCCTATCACGATACACTACACTTATCCTTCCAGCAGAAGAGGCTAAGGGAATATTTAATGAGTGGTGATGCAAAGTGACAAAGTACTTTCAGCACAGAAAACAGCCACGTGGCCCAGTAACTCCTTGACAGTGTCTCTGTTCCACACGAGCCTCCGTCAAACATGGTCAAATCATTAAATAAGGACAAAGTGGTTCCTGTATGACAAAGGATTGTGGTATAGAATCAAATCACAGCAGGGGAGGGGAAATTAGGTGTTTGTTGTAAAAACACAGCAAGTTATGATCTGGGGTGCAGTCCCTGAAAGGGTGGTAGCAAATCAATAGTACCTGTAACTTTCAAAAGGGAATTGGATTCCCCCTTAAGGGGAAGCATCTGCAGGGCTCTGGGAAAAGAGTGGGAGTGGGGAAACAGGGCCAGGCTGGAGAGCTCAAAGAGCTGGCACAAGCATGATGGGCTGAATGGCCTCCCTTTCTGTGCTGGGGGATTCTGACAGGATTTGGCTCACATTGCCCCTCAGAAAAGTTCATACAATAATTTACACAGTTTCAACAAGTCTATTAAGTTTGAAGTTTATAAGTTTAAACAGCAAGTTATAAAGTCTATGAAATTTGAATAAGTTAAACGATTTACATGAGTTAGGAACATTAAGTTTGAGATTTATAAAAGGTTTACTAGACTAATAGCAGGAATGGGCTGGTTGTCTTATGAGGAAAGGCTGGACATCTCAGGCTTGTATCCACTGGAATTTTGAAGAGTAAGAGGCAATTTGGTTGAAACCTAAGATCCTGAGGGGTCTTGACAGGGTGGATGTGGAGAGGATGTTTCCTTCTGTGCGAGAATCTAGAACTAGGGATCACTGTTTGAAAATAAGAGGTTGCTCAGTTAAGACCGAGATGAGGAGAAATTTTTTCTCTCAGAGGGTTGAGAGTCTTTGGAACTTTCTTCCTCAAAGCACAGTGCAAGCAGAGTCCTTGAATTTTTTAAAGGCAGAGCTGGATAGATTCTTGATTAACAAGGGGGTGAAAGGTTATCGGGGGTAGGTAGGAATGTGGGGCTGAGTGACAATCAGATCTTATTGAATGGTGGAGCAGGCTCGAGGGGCCAAGTGGCCTACTCCTGCTCCTAATTTGTCTGTTTGTATTTGAAAAGTCTATTAAGTTTGAACAATACGCATTTAACCAAGTTGTTCAAACTTAAAGACACGAACTTTAACTAACAAGTTATTTTATTCGTTCATGGGATGTGGGCATCACTGGCTAGTGATAGCATTTATTGCCTATCCCGAACTGCCCTTATTCAGCGGGCGTTTTAAGAGTCAACCACATTGCCATTGGGCTGGAGTCACATGTAGGCCAGATCAGGGAAGGACAGCAGATTTCCAGATTCGTGAACCAGATGGGGTTTTTTTTAAACGACAATCGACGATGGTTTCGTGGTCATCGTCAAAATTTTTAATTCCAGATTTTTATTGGATTCAAATTTCACCACCCCACCCCCACCGTGATGAGATTCGAACCCGGGCACCCAGGGCATTACTCTGGGTCTCTGGAATACTAATAGTCCAGTGACAATAAAACACCGCCTCCCCCCTTTATTAAAGGTTTCAATAGTAAGTTAAGGATGTTAATAAGTCTGACCAGATCAAGTTTGAATAACAAGTTATACAAGTCTTAAGTTGGATGAGCAAAGTTACAAAGGCACAAAGGATGACCAACGAGTTACAAAAGGCTGGTTTACATAACTAGTTTTCCGGACGTTAGATCTGAGCAAATCACAAAGATATTAAGTTTGATCAAGTTACAAAGTTAATTAAGTTTGACTAACGAAGTTATAAACACATTAGGATTGAAGTAAGTTCTAAAGACTTGATCTTTTGGGTGACAAAGACATTAGGGATCGATAGGCAGTTCTCAGCACGTTAAGTTTGAACAAGTTATATAAAGACGTTAAGTTTGACGGGGGCAAGTTATCGAGAGTGAGCGGAGTGCCGGGGTGTATCCTTACCGCCTGCAGCGTGCTTGTCCTGCTCTGATCCCCGCTCCCAGCTCTTGGAGGAGAGTCGGCGCTGCTGGCTGCGGCCCCGGGGTTGTTGTTGTTGTTGTTCCTGAAGCCGGCCTGCGAGTCCTGCTGTGCGGCTGGAGGGAGGGCAGGAGGCTGGGGCTGGGGCTGGGGCTGAGGCTGGGGAGGCCGCTGCTTGCCGGCCCGCTTGCTCTTGGCCTGCAGGCAGCGCTGGTGCAGGGCCAGGCTGTGCTGGCGCTCCATCTCCAGGCGCTCGGCCGAGGCCCGCTGGTAGCGCGCCTCGCAGGCCGTGTGGTGCCGGCGGCACAGCTCGATACGCTTGCGGAGCCGCTCCACCACGGCGCTGTGCCGCGGCAGCACGAACTCGGCCATGGCGAAAGCGGCCGGGGTCGTGGGGGTTGGTTGGTTAGTGGGGTGGGGGGTTGGTTGGGGGGGCTTTTAATTTCGGCTTTTACCCCTCTCTCCCCCTCAGGCAGCCGGAGGGAGGAGGAGGGGAAGGCGGGTCGCTCATCAACCGGCCGCCGTCAAATGTATAAAAGAAAACCACCAAGTCAGCGGGAAAACTCTTCACTCGGACTTTTCTCCATTTTTCTATTTTGTTTTACCTCACACCATCATCGACGGACGGACAACCGACCGCGACGGTGATCGACAGCCCCGCTCGGCCAATCACGGTCGGGATTAAGGCGGCGCCGCTCCTGATTGACGGCCACTCGGCCCAATCGTCGGGCATTCCCGACGGTGATTGACCGCATGATGCCTGTTCAATCGGATTAGAGAGACGGCAGGTTCCGACCAATCAGAGACAGCGAGGGGGCGGGCTCCTGTTCCTTCTTCTGACGTAATTCGATTGACGGTATATTTGACCACTCAGATAGAACCGGAGCGGTATGGACCAATCAACTTGGGCTGGATGGGCGGCTACGTGATCGTCACCCATTCTTAGCTACGGCCGGCATTGATTGACGGACAATCGGACCAATCAGATGAAAGATTCCTTAAATTCAAATCGATCAGTGTCCAATCATATCGGCTAGGCGCGTGCTTTGTACGTCAATTCCGACTGTAAGTTACAGATTGCACGACGTGGTTCATCTTTTATCATTTATCCTCTCTACTTGATTTAATAATATTAAATATCCGTCATAAAATTAATTAGAAACATAAAACTTTCCGTTTCCAACTGGCTATTAAACCATTTTTTGGTGGCAGTAGCGGTGGCGTCATTTGACAGACATCGATGCTTACCCAATCAGCATTGGAATTCGCCTTAGAAATATCCAATCATATGCAGTGGGCGGGAACGTGGGTTAAATTACTGTTTATAATAACTGGAGCAAACGCAGTCTTAATTTTTAAACAATGCTTGTAATCAAGTTTTAACCTGCCTCCGCCTAAATAAAATGCTGACGACTTCATTTTCGACAAATAAACTAGGCGGTCACTCTGACGTCGTTGAGTGACAGCTCCCCTGACCACACCCTGTGGCTGTTGCCCCAGCCTCCGTTGCATCCTGGGAAGTGTAGTTTATTTCCCCACCACCCACCCCCACAGCACATGTGCAGTTAAAAGCAAAAAACTGCAGATGCTGGAAATCCAAAACAAAAACAAAAATACCTGGAAAAACTCAGCAGGTCTGGCAGCATCTGCGGAGAGGAACACAGTTAACGTTTCAAGTCCAAATGACCCTTCAACAGAACTAAGTAAAAATAGGGGAGGTGAAATATAAGCTGGTTTGGGGGGGGCGGGGGGACAAGTAGAGCCAGTGATAGGTTGAGATAACCAAGAAGGACAAAGAGGTGTTGAAGGTGGTGATTTTATCTAAGGAATGTGCTAATTAAGGGTAGAAAGCAGGACAAGCAAGGTACAGATAGCCCTAGTGGGGGTGGGGTGGGGTGAAGGAATCGAAAAAGGCTAAAAGGTAGAGATAAAACAATGGCTGGAAATACATTTAAAAATAATGGAAGTAGGTGGGAAAAGAAAAATCGATATAAATTATTGGAAAAAAGCCGGGGAGAATCGGAAAGGGGGTGGGGATGGAGGAGAGAGTTCATGATCTAAAATTGTTGAACTCAATATTCAGTGTGGAGGAACAACACCTCATCTTCCGACTAGGCACTTTACAGCCTTACGGACTGAATATTGAGTTCAACAAGTTTAGATCATGAACTCTCTCCTCCATCCCCACCCCCTTTCCAATCCCCCCCTTTTTTCCAATAATTTATATAGATTTTTCTTTTCCCACCTGTTTCCATTATTTTTAAATGTATTTCCATCCATTGTTTTATCTCTACCTTTTAGTCTTTTTCAATTCCTTCACCCCACCCCCACTAGGGCTATCTGTACCTTGCTTGTCCTGCTTTCTACCCTTAATTAGCACATTCCTTAGATAAAATCACCACCTTCAACACCTCTTTGTCCTGTTGTCTATGACATCTTTTGGTTATCTCCACCTATCACTGGCTCTACTTGTCCCACCTCCCCCCCCCTTAAACCAGCTTATATTTCACCTCTCTTCTATTTTTACTTAGTTCTGTTGAAGGGTCATTCAGTCTCGAAACGTTAACTGTGTTCCTCTCCGCAGATGCTGCCAGACTTGCTGAGTTTTTCCAGGTATTTTTGCTGGAAAAACTCAGCAGGTCTGACAGCATCTGTGGAGAGGAAGACAGAGTTAACGTTTCAAGTCCGTATGATTCTTCATCAGAACCAAAGAGAAATAGAAATGTGGTGCTGTTTAAGTGGGTTGGGACAGGTGGAGCTGGATAGAGGGCCAGTGGTAGGTGGAGGCAAAGGAGAGATTGCCAAAGATGTCATAGACAAAAGGTCGAAGGGGTGTTGATGGTGGCGATACTGGCTAAAGAATGTGCTAATGGTGACATTAAGGGTAGAAAGCAGGATGAGGAAGTGACAGATGGCCCTGGGGGGTGGGGGGTTGTAAGAGAGTTGGGGGAAGGGATCGAAATAGGCTGAAAGGTGGAGGTGAAACAATGGATGGAAATACATTTTTAAAATAGAAATAGGTGGGAAAAGAATATATTTTTAAAAATCATTAGAAAAAAGGGGATCAAAAAGGTGGTGAGGATGGAGGAGAGTTCATGATCTGAAGTTGTTGAACTCAACGTTAAGTCCAGCAGGCTGTAAAGTGCCTAGTCGGAAGATGAGGTGCTGTTCCTCCAATTTGCATCGAGCTTCACTGGAACATTGCAGCAGGCCAAGGACGGACATGTGGGAATGAGAGCAGGGTGGAGTGTTGAAATGGCAAGCGACAGGGAGGTCTGGGTTATGCTTGCGGACAGACTGGAGATGTTCCGCAAAGCAGTCACCCAGTCTGCGTTTGGTCTCTCCAATGTAGAGGAGACCGCATTGGGAGCAGCGAATGCAGTAGACTAAATTGAGGGAAGTACAAGTGAAGTGCTGCTTCACTTAAAAGCATGTAGTTACGTGGGAAGACTGAAGAAACTCATGTCGTTCTCCTTATAACTTCAAATTTCCAGACGGCACAAAACGTACAAATATTGTGAATTGTAAAGGAGGATGGTGGTAGACTTCAAGACACGTGTTAAATGAAATTTAATATAGAGGTGTGAAATATATATTTTGGGAGGAACAAGAATGGGATAACTATAGGGAGGGAGGCAATATAAAGTATTCTAAAGGAAGCGTGGGAGCGGACCTGGAGGTTTACAGATGCATATTCATTGAAGGTAACAGGACAAGCTCAGAAAACAGTTAATAAGGCCTACAAAATCTTGGCCTCCATAAAGGCATAGTGTACAAAAGCAAGGAAGTTTATAACCTTTATAGAAATAGTAGTTTAACCTCGACTGGAATATTGGTGTCCAATTCTGGGCACCACATTTTAGGAAAGATGTGAAAGCCGTAGAGATACAAAAAAAAACAACTTACAAGAATGTTCGCAGGGCTGGGAGATTCCAGTTTTGTAGATGGAAAACAGCCCCACCTTCTGTAATCTTAGAGGTTCAGTGAAAATTTAATAGGTGTTCAAAATCATGAAGGAATTTGATAAAGGAAGAAAGGACAAACTGTTTCCAGTTACAAAGCTCCCAGGCAAAAGCCCCTCTCCCATAAAATGTTAAAAGATCCCAAGGCACTCTTAAGAGGAGTTTTCCCCACACTCAAATCAACACCAAAAAAAAATGTAAATTATTTTTTGTTTCATTGGTTTTTTTTTTTGCAGGATCTTGCCATGTGCAAATTGCCTGCTGCAGTTCTTGAATTACAAAAAAAGTGGCGACACTTAAAAAGTTCTTCACTGGTTGTGTATCTTCATTGCACTTTGGGATGTTTTGTGGTCAAAGACATGGCATAAATACTTTTGTTCTCTTTAAATGCTTTATCATGACATCTGTCACCGAACTCATCCAAGGCTCTCGTTAGTTGACCAGTCTTTCCTAGTCCGTTTTCATTGCTCGGAGGGTAAATACATTGATTATTTGCCCTTGAACCATTTACCTCAACAAATCCAGTGTTCTGCTCTTTCTTCTCTCCTTCTACAACCCATTGCCTGAAGAAATGTCTGCAATGCGCTCTCAGCCTCAGTGTAACCAAAATATAACTAGCAAGTGGTCATGTTTCTCCTTCCCACTCCCAACTCCCCTCATGCCCATTTAACAAAGTTGTCCTGCCTAGATTTGCCTTCCAATGCCCAGACCAACATAATATGCTCAACCCAACTGAGGGCTCTTTTCTAACTACTATGGTGTTGCCTCCACCTCAAGAACTTCACCACCTTCATGGAAATCTCCACCCACTTATATGCCCTCCATTTGTGCTTCAACCTCTGATTTTAGCATCCATCATGAATTCCTCCTCACCCAGCACAGGACAGGACATCCTTTACTCGCAGTGATGGTGACCATGAAACGATCATCGATTGTTGTAAAAACCCATCTGATTCGCTAATGCCCTTTAGGAAAGGAAATCTGCCATCCTTACCCGGTCTGGCCTATGTTTGACTCCAGATCCAGAGCAATGTGGTTAACTCTTAACTGACCCTCCAAAATGGCTGAGCAAGTCAGGTCAAGGGCATTAGGGATGGGCAACATGCCAGCGATGCCCACATCCCAAGAATGAATGAAGAGAAAAAAATGCATGTTCTTTCTGAAGCAAAGGAAGGGGTCAAGATGAACAGAGTGAGAAAACAAATTGAGAAAATGCTGATTAGTTGGCTGACTAATGCCATTTGGGAAAAGAGGACCTGCTTAGGCTCCCCTACATGTGACTCCAATCATTCGTTGTGCAGATTACTAGCAAGTGATCTTGTTGTAAATTATGAGCTCTCAATGAGGGATAGGTAATAAATGGTACCTGTATCCCAAGAACCAAAATGATGAAGTAGGGTAGTCAGTACAATGAAAAGGCCAGACTTCAGTTTTAATTAATTTTTTTTTAGTTGCAGGAAACCATTTTATCACATGATCTTGCGTTTACATTCCTGGAAGAGAAGTACTCAAACATAGTTTGTATCCCAGGTTGTCAATTTTGTCTAACACTCCAAATTCTATACAATCAGCTTTTTAAAACTTAAAAAAAAAAATCCTTTGAAAGGGTCCATTATGTGCTACCTATGAATCATCAAAAGGGTTAGAGTGTCTACATTACTCAAGGTAATTCATCTAGCAGAATGGAGACCCTTTGAACTAGGTGGCAAAAGCATATTTGTGTTTTTCTTACAAAACCGTGAACATTAGACCTCAACAGTTATAAACTTAATATTGTAAAGAAAACATTTAATTACAGGATGAGTTAAAAATCAGTGAGCATATTTTGTCAACTCAATTTTAATTTGCTCGGGTTAATTTTCCCATTTGAATGTTCAGGCTTGCCTTTGAATAGCGATGAACTGGAGCAAGCGTTAACCAGCGTTGTACAATCTATCACTTAAAAAAAAACTTACTGATGAATAGTTTACCAGCACAGTATCAAAGAATTTTTCTTACAACACACTGGTACCAGAAAAGCATAGTCACAGTCAACACAATGAAAAGAGATGGAAATTACCTTGTGCTGTTACAGTAACACCCTGGTTTCAACAATATTCTTTTGAAATTATGACTGACAAGCTTTGATTGGAAAATACGAGTGCCAGTTGACACACTGCCATAACCTGGGTAGCTGTAAAGATGTCCTGGCAACATTACAGACTTTCATTCCTGCCACTACTGTTGACTGCTGTTGTGTCCATGAATAGTAGACCAGCAGTCTTCTCATTCAGAAATCAAGCTGCTTATAACAGCCTCAGGTTAGAGAGAGAGAGGGGAGAGGAAAAAATAAAGTGGTCACCTTGCTCATCAGATTCTGTAAAAGCCTGCCAAGGTCCAGATTCAACCAGAGGATGGGATCATGGCCTGGTGTCCTCGTTAGCCATAGACTATATTCTGGGCTATACTACAAGATATCCTAGCAGGCTCCAATTGCCTATTATTGCAAGCACACTGCAATTAGAAAAAGGCCATGTTTGCCATCTCTTCCCTCCTCTCTTTATCTCAAAAGAAAACAAGGCAGTAATGCAATCATTTTGGTGGTACGGTATTCCCATCACAACCAGATTTTCCCATTAAAAAACACACAAGAGCTCTTGTACAGTAACCCCAATTATTAAACTTCACCCATGAAACCATTACAGTTCAACAGGGCTTTTTTAGTTAAAAAAAAAGTTCCAATATTTAAGAATTTCACCCAAGAGGGGATGGGGGCAGGGGCATGTGCAATGCAGTAATCTGGCTAGATATCTTCATACAACTTCTTCAACCAATGGGTTCAACAGTAGCAGCAGCAACAAGAAAATATTAGAGAACTCAGTGCATTAGAACATGGCTAGCAGAAAATGTTAAGGAGCACAAAGACTACACCTCAGAATGGTTTCGACAAGACAGTGGAGGTTGGGGGGCGGGGAGGTGGGGGTGCGTTATAATATAAATTTGTGAATGCACATCTATCAATAAGTACTTCCTCCACCCAAAACTGCCACTGAATCTATTACCACACTTGAGTATTATGGACTTACAACTCACTGTGGCAATTAGGAATCTTAAAAATTAACCTTTCAGGTAAGAACATCGAAGAGGATCTGAATTGGCCAATGCAGTGTCCTAGACTCCCATTGCTTCTTGGATGAGATGGTTCACTTTGATTTGCATTTATTGCCAGTTTTCCTCCTTCACCCAACTAAGATATTATTTCAGTGCATCTTGGAGATGTCTCTCCAGTCAAATTTTAGCATCCAATATTAAAAAAAAAGGACTCAAAATCCCATGGCATGGTAGAACAGTCATGTGCAAGTGAAATATTAGTTTCACCAGGAAGTTTAAAATTACATGTTTGAGAAAGTGAATACTAGATACAGATGGACTTGTGTTGCTAAGGAATGGATAGGAGATCTTAAGTATTGCAGCTTGGTTTTTATATTATAAAAAAACACTAGAACCACCTTACACCACATCACAACCAATTTGGTAACTGGAGTTGGATCATTTTTCTGATGCATAAAGTGATTATTGACAAAACATCAACTAATTATTCATTTCTTTGCCGTTTGTGAGATGTTGCTGGGATAGAGGGCTGTCACATAAGTTACCATATTCCAAACTGACATGTACAAGCATCTGACAGAAATCTTAAGAAAATAGAAGTACAACCCATCAATGAAAACAACTTCTGTTTTTACAGGATTAGATGTACTCGTGCTATTTATCTTGCAGTACTATTAAGTGTAAGTTTGCCATAGATATCCATCCATTGTTGGTTCCTTTTCTTTCAACCCTCTCCTGCCCTGAAGACATCTTCAAAGATAAGGTTGTTACAAAAAAAATAAATGGCAAATAAAATAAATCAGGACAACTGAAAAGGGGAAATTCTCCACCCAACACCTCCCCCCCACCACAACAAGAATGAAAATCCCTACACTGAGAATTGGAGTTTTATCAGATCCCAACCTACCCAAGAGCAGGTGTGCAAAATACATCCATTACCCTGTGTTTAGACATTTTGTTTACATGAGAGAGATGGGGTCAAATGTGGAACTAAACTCGTTACTTGGTAACCCACTTACAAGCATACAATTCAAAGAATGATCAGAAGTTGTGGTCTGGTTAAAGTTAGAATGTAAAGAATAAATGATTATTACAGGAAGTAACATGTTCAAACTCACCACTGAAATTTAGAATACATTTTCGCTTGGAATTGGTCACGTATTCCTTGAGCAGTGCATGCACAATACCACCGCACCCATCCAAAATGTACCTCAGCCCAAACTTAAAAAGGCAACATCACAAGCATAACAGGATGAACCATTATGTCCACACCAGCTCAAACACAACCTGCTGTGAAAGCATATACCAATGCTCATGTACACACCTCAGCTACAGGGGTATGCAGCACTAAGCCAAGGCAGTCAATGCCAACAGGTTGTCAAGAAAAGAAAAGGAGTTGCATTTGGACAGTGTATGTAGAGCATTGGTAGAAATGTTTTCTCCTCAGCAATTAACCAGCTCAGATCTACAGAGAGCCGACACAAATTTATATCGTTCAGGAGATACTTGGAAAGAAATTGAGAACTTCCTTTGTGAGTTACTTCCTGCCCTCCCACTTCCATGAGTGAGATTCCAATGCTTGTGGGAGTCTGGACATGGTGCAATGTTAATATCGGCTACTTATTACCACATGCATACAAAAGTGTGGATTTAAAAATTATCCTATAGCACAGCATTTATTGGCAGCCATCAATATGATCACATCTCACTGGAAATATAGAATCAGCAGGTTAGAAAGCAAGGATTTTAAAAGGTATCCAATCTGTTCCAAAAGGACACTGTTCACCAAATTGGTTAGTCAGCACCCTGCATTCTAATTTCATGCAAACACTTCATGGGCAGGTAGGGCACCAAAATAGGCAAAGTAGCATTAACAGTAACTAAAATGCATACTTAATTTTTCATTTTAATGTAGAGCTCGAAGAATTGGGTTTTTGGGAGAAGAAAGAAAGAGGTCTATAAAAAGGGAGTTGAAGCAAACTGCAGAAGTAGACAGACAACGCAGGGACAAACCTTTCGGACACAAATTGGACCAATGGGAGGAAGGGGGGTGTGGGTATGGGGAAGGAGGAGGAGAAAGCAGGAAAACAAACTCGCAGAAAAACCTGAACTGCCCCTAGAGCTTTCCCCTCATCTCTTCACTGCTCACATATACTCAACTATTTTGTTTGGAAATAAATTTTTAAAAACTACTACTTGTTTGGTTGGAGGCAGTGGGGTGAGATTGAGCAACACAGAACTGTGGGGTTAATGTGGGCCTTATCGCTAACATGCTAAACTTCTACTTGTTGCTCCCCCTGGGACACAGCAGGGATAGTTCAAAATGAATCAATAGGAATAGAAACCATCACCCGCTCACTTCCACTTCCCAACTCATTCCATCCCAATTAAGGAGACCCTTAAGGCAAAGGAATGGGAAGGTTTCCAGTGCTTTATCGAGATTTTGTTCTCAATTAACTTTTAGGGAAAGTGATCTGCCAATACAGGGAAGTTTATACTTATACTTAAAGCCAATGAAGCATTCTGACAGTACATTGGCCCCATCAGTTTGCCTTCTTCCCTACCCTCCTCTTGGCTTGCGTGTTGGGTATATCCGTATTACTCAGTATTCCATCTTTAAAATTTAGCAAGCCTAAAATCCAATTGAAGACTAACATGAACTAATTTAATAATTTAAGAGTTTAGAGGACTTGTACCAATAAGCAGGAATTTGTTTTACTATATAATATATATTTATATATAAGTACATTTCAATTCAGATTACAGTCCTTGCTGAAAACATACAATAACCTGGTCTACCTAGTGTTTGGTCAGTGTGATTTGTAGGGTTGCTTTTTTTTTTATTTGCACACAACTGTTGTCTCACGAAATCCTGTAAAAGTTCAATTCTCTGTAATCCCAGTGACGATGGTCTCTCATTAGAAATCGCAAGTGTTGCCCAAACGAAATTATGACAGGAAACAGCTCAATTTTTCCATGGTTTTCAATTTGTACTTGCACTATCTTTCTTCTGTAATATAAAAACAACAAAATCCACAAATCAAATTACAAACTTGACAACAAAAAAAAAACTTAAATCCAGTCCTCCTTTTTATACATGGGTATGGTACTGGACTAATAACCCACAGAAACAAAAAGCTGGTCGTCAATAAGTGACCATGAAGTTGTCATGATCGTCATAAAAACATAACAAGTTCACTATTTAGGTTTAGTGGGGCCAGATCATGCAAGCTCGATGCTGAAATAGGGCACATCAAAGCCATCCTGTGAGATAATGACTACCCTGCTCGTTGATCATTGCTCGCTGTATATCACACAAATTCAGGAATAGGCCGAAGGCTGCCACTTTTGGGCCTGAAAAGTACCCAGTCTACCTCAGATCATCCTGGAAGGGTAAGGTATCTCAAAAATTTGAGCAACAGGTGAAGCTAGCCATTTCACGCTACCACTATGCAGTAGCAACGAGTGGTGTTCACCAACAGGATGCTGACGTCAAGCCAAAAAGACCTTCTGCCTATCACACAATTAAGTGATGGGGTATATGAATTTCAATGCCAGTGTGATGCTAGGTATGTAGATCGTACGTCCCAAAGACTGGCGGATCGTATCAAACAGCATGACTGTTGCGAACAACCAAAAGGGACAAGGGACAGACCGTACCCAACCAGCCCGTGCTTGCAAAACTCAAAACAGTGTCCGACGTTAGACGTGATTCCGCGATTGGACGACATTTGCTAAACAATCCTGAATGTGCTAAGAATTACACTGACAACCAATTTAAGACCACCAGCCGGGTTCAGTGTGGCTCACTTACACATGCTAGAAGCTACATCAGTTAATACACAGGGGCCCTGCCCTTTGCAGACAGAAAGAACATGTACACACATTGTACCTTTTTCAACTAAAAAGAGCCATTCTCTGGTTCATTCCCCAGGGCAATGCATTGACCAGAGTCAACCTGCCTGGTTTGAATTTAAAGAAGGCTAATGGAATGCTATCCCTTATTATGAGAGGAATTGAACATTGAAAAGTAAGGATGTTATGCTTCAGTTATACAGGGCATTGGTGAGACCACATCTTGAATAGTGCGCGCAGTTCTGGTCTCCTTATTTAAGGATGTAAATACGTTGGAGGTGGTTTACTAGATTGATACCTGGAATGAGTGGGTTGTTTTATGAAGAAAGGTTGGACATACTGGGCTTGCTTCCATTGGAGTTTAAAAAAAAAGTGAGAGAAGTGACTTGATTGAAGTATAAAAGATCCTGAGGGGTCTCGACAAGGTGGATGCGGAAAGGATGTTTCCTCTGGTGGGCTATTCCAGATCTAAGGAGCACTGTTTTAAAATTAGGGGTAACCCTTTTTGGACAGAGATGAGGAGAAATTTTCTCTTGAGGGTTGTGCAATTTTGGAACTCACTGCCTCAAAAGGCAATGGAGGCAGGGACATTGAATATTTTTAAGGCAGAGATAGATAGATAGATTCTTATAAGGTGATGGAATCAAAGATCATCGGGAGTAGATGGGAAATGTGGAATTCAAAACACAAACAGATCGGCCATGATCTTATTGAATGGCAGAGCAGGCTTGAAGGGGGTGAATGGCCTACTTCTGCTCCTATTATTTCAGATGTTCGTAAACAAAAGCTTGACAGTTAACTGTCAGTCATTAGTTAACTGGTGCATTCTCCATGGCAATGCCTCTACCAGAGTTCACTTGCCAACCAATCAGCACTCTTCCCTTGCACCGTAAATTCTCGTTCCCTTTACATTTGGTATTCTCGCGAAATGTCTGGATGGATGCAAGACGAAAAGCTTCGACAACATGCGCCTTTTCTCAGCAATAGTGGTTCACTAATGTTCCGTTTAAGAACCTTTGCTAGTCTGGGTCTATGTGACTCCATTCCCACACTAACCTAGCTCACTAACTCTGAAATGGCCCAGCAAGATTTTTTTTTAAAAATATATTAATTCATGGAATGTGGGCATCACTGGCAAGGCTGGCATTTATTGCCCATCCATACTTACCCTCAAAAGGTAGTGGCGAGCTGCCTTCTTGAACCGCTGCAGTCCATGTGGTGTAGGTACACCCACAGTGCTCTTAGGGAGGGAGGTCCAAGGTTTTGACCCAGCGACAGTGAAGGAATGGCAATATATTTCCAAGTCAGGATGGGGAGTGCCTTGGAGGAGAACTTCCAGGTGGTGGTATTCCCAGGTGATTGCTGCCCTTGTCCTTCTAGAAGGTAGTGGTCATGAGTTTGGAAGGCACTATCTAAGGAGCCTTGGTGAGTTGTTGCAGTGCATCTCATAGATGGTACACACTGCTACCACTGCGGTGGTGGAAGAGGGAGTGAATGTTTGTGGTAGGGGTGCCAATCAAGCGGGCTGCTTTGTCTTGGATGGTGTCCAGCTTCGAGTGTTGTTGGAGCTGCACTCATCCAGCCAAGTGGAGAGTATTCCATCACACTCCTGACTTGCGCCTTGTAGATGGTGAACAGACTTTGGGGAGTCAGGAGGTGAGTTACTTGGCGTAGGATTCCTGGCCTTTGACCTGCTCTTGTAGCCACAGTTTTTATATGGCTAGTCCAGTTCAATTTCTGGTCAATGGTAACCCCCAGGATGTTGATAGTGGGGGATTCAGTGATGGTAATGCCATTGAAAATCAAGGGGTAATGATTAGATTCATTGTTGTTGGAGATGGTCATTGCCTGGCACATGTCTGGCGCGAATGACAATTGCCACTTGTCAGCCCAAGCCTGGATATTATCCAGGTCTTGCTGCATTTGGACATGGACTGCTTCAGTATTGGAGGAGTCAAGAATGGTGGTGAACTGTGCAATCATCAGCGAACACCCCCACTTCTGACCTTATGATGGAAGGATGGTCATTGATGAAGCAGCTGAAAATGGTTGGGCAGAGGACACCACCCTGAAGAACTCCTGCAGTGACATCCTGGAACTGAGATGATTGACCTTCAACAACCACAACCATCTTCCTTTGTGCTAGGTATGACTCCTACCAGCAGAGAATTTCCACCCCCCGATTCCCATCGACTCCAGCTTTGCTAGAACAACTTGATGCCAAACTCAGTCAAATGCTGCTTTGATGTCAAGGGCAGTCACCCTCACCTGAAGTTACTCAGTTGACTGTAACTGCTTAAAAAGTGCTTCAAGGAGAACAAGGCTCACAACTTTCTCAGGAGGGGTGGGTGGGGATATTATGGACAGGGAAAAAATACCGCCCTTGCCAGTGACACCAACATCCCAAGAATGAATTCAAAGACAATCATCACATTTTAACACCAGAAATAGGTTGTGGTGGTCATTTGGCCCCTCAAAATCTATTTTGCCATTAAATAAGATTGTGGCCCATTTGAATTCCACTTTCCCACCCCATCCTCACACCCTTTAGTGTTCAAAAATATACCGGATCACACAGGATCAATAAGTACAACCAAAGTTTCTAGACAGTAAGGGTCTCAATTTCCTTCTCCAAATAAAAACCAAATCTCTTGCAGTAAGTCAACGAGCTTCATGGAAGAATAGTTCCATTCCCCAAAGATATAGAAGATAGCCCCAAGTGAAAAGTTATCAATATTTTCCTCACTGTTTGATGCTGATGCACCATGCCCAAACAGCACACATGTCCATTCCCCAGCAATATGGCATCTCATGAACTTACTTCTTCAACCTGCTCAGCACTTGGCTTCTCTTCTGCCCCTTTCTCCCTTTTCTGCTCCTTCTCGTCCTCTTCTTCCTCCTCCTCCTCCTGGCTTGCATTTCCTGGAGCATCCTCAGTATCACTCCTTTGTTTCTCTTCATCTGCAACATTAAAACGATTGGCACGTATTAATTTGAACTAGTTTAACTGCACAGTAATGGAATGCAGATAATTATGGAATACAAGAGTTTTCCACCAGCATTTCCAATTAGGTGCTTTACCACCTTCCAAACTCAACACTTAATTGTTTCTTCCAGCAGCAGGTGCTGTTGATGGCTCCACTGTTACATTTGCAAACCCAACCTTGTGAGTTTACTTGTCCGATCATCATCTTTGCCTCCTCCCATCATTCCTGGTCATTTAACCTTTCCTGACAGGTGCAGGCCTTTTTCTCCACACACCCACCACCCCCTCTCCTTTCCCTGCCTCTGTTTGTTTAAAATCTGTTCCATTTCAACTGAAGTTCTAATGAAAGCTCAGCCACCAGAAACCTCACTGTCGACACAATCGCTACCTGACCTGCTGAATATTTCCTGCATTTTCTGTTTTTATTCCAAAGTATTTTCCCACAAAGGCAGCAAGTCAAGCTTGCTTATGATTTATGGGTAGGGATTGTACCAACGTCATCACATTAGATAGCTAAACGATATCACTGGGTGTCATTTATTTGGCAGGGTCATCACATTGAATCCTAATCCCATTTTATTACCATTACAAATCCCACATTATTCTCAATACAAACAGGCTCACAGTAAAAAAAAATCTTCATCAAATTATCCCCTCCTAGCCCAGGGACGCTAATGGAAAGACTTTCCCACTGTTACAGCTTGGGCTTTTAGCTGTAGTCACAGCAGGGAGGTTATTTCTACAAGCAGGCTCACTCTTGCAAAATATGACCCATACTCTGGTGTTTGTAGCGAGTGGGTTTGGTGTGTCATGAAACTATTTATACATTACATATGGTATACCAGACTGGATAAGAGATACCGCCCAGTTCTCATGTATTATAAAAGATGGTAAGCACTACAATCAAATCTACAGCACAGAAACAGACCATTCGATCCAGCTGGTCCAACCGGCGTTGATTTTTCACACAAACCTCCTCTCATCCTATCAGCATATCCTTCTACTATTCCTTTCTCCGTCATGTACTTTTCCAGTTTTCCCTTGAAATGAATAGCATGGATGTCTTTTAACTTTGTGCTGGTTAAGTTCCACATTCCTGCCACACGCTGGGAAAAGAATTTTCTCCTGAATTCCCTATTGGATTCATGAGTGACTAATCTGTTATTTATGGCCCCTAGTTTTGGGCTTCCCCTAGTGGAAACATCTTCTAAAATTATGAAGGAATTCAATTTTAAAGACCTCTATCAGGCTAAAAACTGAATTTATTCACAAGACAATTACACAGAAGCAACAAGAAACAGATCAGTTCCCTTTCAGCCTATATTTCTTGCAGTTCACTATTCAATAATGCTTTGGAACATAAACATTCAAATGATAAAATGCTGCAACTGGGCAATGTGACTCTTGGAGACCATCAATTCCAGAAGGTGAAACTAACAAAACGTGGAGTCTGCAGCCTATATTCCAGACCAAAAGCACTCCGAATACAGAGGCAACTGTGTCCAAAGGCACAATGCAGTATTGAGAGAGAATCAGTTCACAGTCCAGTGCTTACCCCTCATGCTTCAACCAGGTACAATTTGAATTACATGGCTTCTTCATCCTCACTAATCCATAGATCAAAGAACCTACCTATGCCCCATGGGCACCTGGATCGCATCTCCAATTTTGATGTTTAGCAAGGGGGAAGCAGTGTTTGTTTCCAAAATGCCCTCTAGATCAAATTAAATAAAAAAGAATCCTCCTAAAACATTACACCCATCACTGCCCAGTTGGCTAGAGTCTTGAACAGAAAATTACACTGCAGGAGGTGACCATTCAGCCCTTTCTGCCTGTGCTGGCTCATTGAAAGGGTAGGTGTGCTTATTCTCCCCTTTCTGTCACTTATTTATGGAATCAACTTCCATCATCTTTTCAGTTAGAATGCTCCAGATCCCAACAACTGAGTGAAAACATTTCTCCTCATTCCCCCTTCCAGGTTGGCTGCCAATGATGTTGAGATTATGACCTCTGGTTACTAATCCATTCACCAGTGGAAAAAGCTTGTTCTATCAAAGCCCCTTTCATCACCTTGAAATCGTCCATTAGGTCATGTCTTAACTTTCTTTGTTTCAAGAGCAGTCCTAATTTTTTTTTCTAGCCTCTCCTCATAACTGAAGCCCTTCGCCCCCAAAATAAAAGGTTTCTCATATAAAAAAACAACTTGTGCTTCTATAGTATCTTCCGTGATGTTCCAAGTGTACTTTACAGTCAGTGAAGGACTTTTTGAATGTAGTCACTGGTGTAACGTAGGTAACACAGCAGCCAATTTGCACACAGCAAGATCCCACAAAGGTAAACAGCAATATGATTAACAGATCATCTTTTTTCTTTTAAATACAAAAGTGACTTTGGTTGAGACACAAATATTGGCCTTAGGACATCAGCAGAGAACACGCCTCCTCCTATCCAATAAGTAGCTCAGGAATTACTCACTTGTCTTTTCCTCTTCAGTTTCCTTTTTTGTCTCCTCTTCTTCCTTTTGCTCTTCTTCCTCCTCCCCCTCCTCCTCCTTCACATCAGGCTGTGGGGCATCAGTCTTCTTGTACTCAGCAGCAGGATCTTTCTAGAAGACGACAATGAACTCTTTCAATAACTCAGGTTTATCAATAGCATTCCAACAGGCTTTACGCCAAATCAATTGGACCTCCATCTGCCAAATTACACAGCTTTAGCCACCAAGTGTAGTTACAGAGCAATTCAAGATTAAGACAGAACTTCACCTCGCTACAGAACTAAGAGGCAGTTCCTGGGGCTAATTCTTTATTGCAGAGGTTCAAGGAGGGAATTCCAGAGCTTACACCTCAGGCTGCTGATGATGCAACTGCCAATGGCGGAGTGATTAAAAGCCAGGATGCACAAGAGATCACAGTTGAATGAGCACAGAGACCTCAGAGTTGTGGGGCTGGAGGAGATTACAGATAGCAAAGAATTTGAAAACAAGAATAAGAATTTTTTTTATTTTTAAATTTAAATTGAGGCTTTGCTCTACTAGGAGCCAATGTAGGTCAGGAGGCACAGGGGCGATAGGCAAACGAGTCTTGATGCAAGTAAAAAGGAAAAGAGCAGCAAAGTTTTTGATTACCTCAGTTTATGAAGGGTAGAAAGTGGAAGGTCAGTTTGAAGTGCATTTCAATGGACAAGTTTAGATGTAACAAAGGCATGAATGGGGTTTCGAGCAGAGACAGGGGTGAAGTTATGGCAGTGGAAATAGAAGGATTTACTGATGGCGTGGATGTGAGATCAGAAGCTCATCTCAGAGTCAAATATGACACCAAGGTTGCAAACAATCTATTCAGTCTCAGACCGTCACTAGGGAGAGGGATGGAGTTGAGTGGGGACTGAAGACAATGGCTTCAGTCTTCCCAATATTTAAATTGGAGGAAATTCCTGTTTATTCTGAGGGAATCAATTTTTTGGATTTGTGTGACTATGTTTTTGTAAATTAACACCTGTGGCAGGTGTTGCACTCTGATTGGCTAGAGATTTTAACATTTAAAAAGGTACAGAATGAACACATTAGACCCTGCCTAGGAACAAGGGCGGAACCCTGTTAAGGAATTTAAAATGTTACAGATCAGTTCAAGGGGGAAGAGCGAACAGTAGCCTGCAGGGAGGGGGTGAAGAGAAGGGTCAGCTCCAAGCAGCTGAAGTGCAGCCATTAACTCCTTGCTGCTGAGGTGGCTGGGTTCAGAGAAGCCCCAGGAGCCGTTAGCTCCCTGCTGCTAAGATTGAGGCTCAGGGAAGCCCTGGAACAGAGATTTCTCGGTGCTGCTAAGGAGATGGGGGTTTGGGGAAGCCCAGCAGTTGTTGGCAGCGTCATGTCTGAGAAGGTAGGACCATACCTGTGTTTAGATGCTGGAGTGTAGCCTGGCCATCACAGATGGACGCAGTCTCAGTAGTAGGTCAGCTCAGCTGAAAAGAGACTAAGGTGGCAGGCAATGTCAAGGTATATTCCATTGAAGGGGAAAGATAGGGCAGATAAATCCAGAGTGCCCTGGATGACAAGAGTGATAGGAGGTAAAGGTGAAAAGGAAGATGTGCGCATCCAACAAATGTCAAGTAGAAAATACAATGGAGAATCTGGCTGCACATACAAGGACCAGAGAGGAAGTGAAGAAACTAAGAAAAGAAAGGAGAGAGCATGAAAAGAGGCTGGCAACGAACATAAAAGGGAATCCCAAGGTCTTCTATAAGCATGTAAATAATAAAAGGGTAGTAAAATAAAGAGTAGGGCCGATTAGAGACAAAAAAAAAAGGGGACTTGCATGTGGAGGCTAGAGAACTAATGGAGGTGTCGAACGAGTACTTTGCATCTACCTTTACAAAGGAAAAATTACTACCCAGACCAAGGTGAGATGAGGTAACTGACACACTAGAAGAACTTACAATCGAGAGAAAGGTGGTGATGGAAAGGCTATCTTTATTTAAAATCGATAAGGTACCAGGACCAGATGAGATGCATCCAAGGGTACGAAGGGGAGTGTGGAAATTACAGAGGCACTAGTGATAATCTTCCAGTCTTCCTTAGACACAGGGAAGGTGCCAGATGATTGGAGAATTGCAAATGTTACACATTTGTTCAAAAAGAGATGCAAGGATAAAGCTGGCAACTACAGGCCAATCAGTTTGAACTCAGTGGTAGGGAAACTTCTGGAAACTATAGTATGGGATAAAATTAATAGTCACTTAGACAAGTGCAGGATAATTAAGGAAAGCCAGCATGGATTCATTAATGGAAAATCACATTTAACTAACTTGGAGTTTTTTGAGGAGGTAACAGAGGTTGATAAAGGAAACGCTGTTGATGTGGTGCATAAGGATTTTCAAAAGGCATTTGATACAGTCAAACACTGAATTTTGAGAGCAAAATTCTAGGTCATGGAATAAAAGGGAAAGTAGGCACTTGGATAAGAAATTGGCTGAGTGTCATGAAACAGAGAGTAGTGATAAATGGTTGTTTCTCATATTGGAGAAAGGTTTGTAGTGGAGTTCCCCAGGGGTCAGTGTTAGGAACCTTTCTCTTCCTGATATATTTTAATGACCGAGACTGTGGTGTGCAGGGCATAATTTCAAATTTTGCAGATGATATGAAGATTGGAAATGTTGTCAACTGGATGAGGATAGTCTTGAGCTTCAAAAGGCATAGACATGTTGATGGATTCGGCAGATAAGTGGCAGATAAAGTTGAATGCAGAGAAGTAGGAGGTGATTCATTGTGGCAGGAAAAATATGGGGAGAGCCTCTAAAGGAGGTGCAGGAACAGAGGGACCACTGTGTATACGTACATAGGTCACTGAAGATGGCAGGGCATGTTGAGAGAGCAGTTAATAAAGCATATAGTATCTTAGGCTTTATTAATAGGGGCATTGAGTACAAGAGTGAGGAGGTCATGTTGAACTTGTATAAGACACTAGTCAGGCCTCATCTGGAGTACTGCATCCAGTTCTGGGCATCATACTTGAAGGATGTGAAGGCATTGGAGAGAGTACAGAGGAGATGGAATCAGATGTAACGGTATTATAGTTGAATAAAGGCAACTACAGAGGCATGAGGGAGGAGCTAGCCAGAATTGACTGGGAGATTAGCCTAGCAGGAAAGACAGTGGAACAGCAACGGCAGGAGTTTCTGGGAGTAATTTGGGAGACACAGCAAAAATTCATCCCTAAGAAGAAGCAGCATACTAAAGGGAGGACGAGACAACCATGGCTGACAAGGGAAGTCAGGGACAGCATAAAAGCTAAAGAGAAAGCATACAATGCGGCGAAGAGCAGTGGGAAACCAGGGGATTGGGAAGCCTACAAAGACCAACAGAGGACAACTAAAAAAGAAATAAGGAGGGAGAAGATTAAATATGAGGGTAAACTAGCCAGTAATAAAAAAGAAGATTGCAAGAGTTTTTTTTAGATATATAAAGGGTAAGAGAGGCAAAAGTGGACATTGGGCCGCTGGAAAATGATGCTGGAGAAGTAGTAGTGGGGAACAAAGAAATGGCGGAGGAACTGAATAGGTACTTTGCATCAGTCTTCACGGTGGAAGACACGAGTAACATCCTCAAAGTTCAAGAGAGTCGGGGGGCAGAGATGAGTATGGTGGCCATTACCAAGGAGAAGGTGCTAGGAAAACTGAAAGGTCTGAAGGTGGATAAATCACCTGGACCAGATGGATTACACCCCAGAGTTCTGAAGGAGATAGCTGAAGAGATAGTGGAGGCGTTAGTGGTGATCTTTCAGGGATCACTGGAGTCAGGGAGGGTCCCAGAAGACTGGAAAATCGCTAATGTAACCCCCCTGTTTAAGAAGGGAGTGAGGCAAAAGACGGGAAATTAAAGGCCGATTAGCCTGACCTTGGTCGTTGGCAAGGTTTTAGAGTCCATTATTAAGGATGAGATTTCAGAATACTTGGAAGTGCATGGTAAAATAGGGCAAAGTCAGCATGGTTTCATCAAGGGGAGGTCATGTCTGACAAATCTGTTTGAATTCTTTGAGGAGGTAACGAGTTAGTCAGACAAAGAAGATCCAATGGATCTTATCTACTTGGGCTTCCAGAAGGCCTTTGACAAGGTGCCGCACAAGAGGCTGCTCAGTAAGATAAGAGCCCATGGTGTTAGAGGCAAGGTACTAGCATGGATAGAAGATTGGCTGTCTGGCAGGAGGCAGAGAGTGGGGATAAGTGGGTCCTTCTCAGGATGGCGGCCGGTGACTAGTGGAGTTCCGCAGGGGTCAGTGTTGGGACCACAACTTTTCACTTTATACATTAATGATCTAGACGAAGGAACTGAGGGCATTCTGGCTAAGTTTGCAGATGATACAAAGATAGGTGGAGGGACAGGTACTATTGAGGAGGCGGGGAAGCTGCTGAAGGATTTGGACAGGTTAGGAGAATGGGCAAAGTGGCAGATGGAATACAACGTGGGCAAGTGTGAGGTCATGCACTGGTAGGAAGAATAGAGGCATAGACTATTTTCTAAATGGGGAGAGAATTCAAAAATCTGGAGTGCAAAGGGACTTGGAAGTCCTAGTCCAGGATTCTCTTAAGGTTAACTTGCAGGTTGAGTCAGTAGTTAGGAAGGCAAATGCAATGTTGGCATTTATTTCGAGAGGACAAGGATATAAAAGCAGGGATGTGCTGCTGAGGCTTTATAAGGCTCTGGTCAGACCACATTTAGAATATTGTGAGCAATTTTGGGCCCCGTATCTCAGGAAGGATGTTCTGGCCCTGAAGAGGGTCCAGAGGAGGTTCACGAGAATGATCCCAGGAATGAAAGGCTTAACATATGAGGAACGTTTGAGGACTCTGGGTCTATACTCGATGGAGTTTAGAAGGATGAGGGGGGATCTGATTGAAACTTACAGAATACTGAAAGGCCTGGATAGAGTGGACGTGGGGAAAATGTTTCCATTAGTAGGAGAGACTAGGACCCGAGGGCACAGCCTCAGAGTAAAGGGAAGACCTTTTAGAACAGAGATGAGGAGAAACTTCTTTAGCCAGAGAGTGGTGAATCTATGGAATTCATTGCCACAGAAGGCTGTGGAGGCCAGGTCATTGAGTGTATTTAAGACCGAGATAGATAGGTTCTTGATTGGTAAGGGGATCAAAGGTTACGGGGAGAAGGCGGGAGAATGGGGTTGAGAAACTTATCAGCCATACTGGAATGGCGGAGCAGACTCGATGGGCCGAATGGCCTAATTTCTGCTCCTATGTCTTATGGTCTTATGAAGAATCTCAAGAATGATTCCAGTGTTAAAGAGCTGTAGCTATGAGGATAGGTTGGAGAGGTTGGGGCTGTTTTCCTTAGAGAAAAGGCAGCTGAGAGGAGACTTGATAGAGGTATTCAAGATCCTGGGGGGTATCGGCAGGGTAAATAGTGAGAAACTGTTCCCATTCAAGAGAACATCAAGATCTAGAGGGCACAGATTCAAAATAGTTGGCAAAATTGGCATGTGATGTGAAGAAAAAAATTTTTCATCCAAAGGGTGGTTGGAGTCTGGAGCCAACTTCCTGAAAGGGTGATGGAGGCAGGTTCAATCAAGGAATTCAAAAGGGAATTGGATTGCCACCTGAAGAGAGAGAATGTGCAAGGTTACAGAGAAAAGGCAGGGCGGGGGGGGGGAACTAGGAAGAATACTCTTCAAAGAGCCATTGCAGACTCGATGGGCCGAATGGCCTCCTTCTACACTGTAAAAGATTCAGTGAAACTGTGACCTGGGAGCAGATGAGAGAGAGATCTGGAACGGAGCACCTTTTGGGTAAGGATTGTATCTAACCCACGGTGGTTGACAGGGCCCTTAACCGTGTCTGGCCCATCTCCCGCGCATCCGCCCTCACGCCTTCTCCTCCCTCCCAGAAACATGATAGGGTCCCCCTTGTCCTCACTAATCACCCCACCAGCCTCCGCATTCAAAGGATCATCCTCCGCCATTTCCGCCTACTCCAGCATGATGCCACCACCAAACACATCTTCCCTTCACCCCCCCGGCGGCATTCCGCAGGGATCGTTCCCTCCGGGACACCCTGGTCCACTCCTCCATCACCCCCTACACTTCAACCCCCTCCCACAGCACTTTCCCATGCAACCGCAGAAGGTGCAACACCTGCCCCTTTACTTCCCCTCTCCTCATCGTCCAAGGGCCCAAACACTCCTTTCAAGTGAAGCAGCATTTCACTTGCACTTCCCTCAATTTAGCCTACTGCATTCGTTGCTCCCAATGCGGTTTCCTCTACATTGGAGAGACCAAACGCAGACTGGGTGACCGCTTTGTAGAACACCTTCGGTCTGTCCGCAAGCATTACCCAGACCTCCCTGTCGCTTGCCATTTCAACACTCCACCCTGCTCTCATGCCCACATGCCCGTCCTTGGCTTGCTGCATTGTTCCAGTGAAGCTCAACGCAAACTGGAGGAACAGCACCTCATCTTCCGACTAGGCACTTTACAGCCTTCCGGACTGAACATTGAGTTCAACAATTTTAGATCATGAACTCTCTCCTCCATCCCCACTCCCTTTCCGATTCTACCCCCCCGCTTTTTTTCCAATAATTTATATAGATTTTTCTTTTCCCACCTACTTCCATTATTTTTAAATGTATTTCCATCCATTGTTTTATCTCTACCTTTTAGCCTTTTCTGATTTCTTCACCCCACCCCACCCCCACTAAGGTTATCTGTACCTTGCTTGTCTTGCTTTCTACCCTTAATTAGCACATTCCTCAGATAATATCACCACCTTCAACACCTCTTTGTCCTTTTGTCTGTGACATCTTTTGGTTATCTCCACCTATCACTGGCCCTCTATCCAGCTCTACTTGGCCCACCCCCTCTTAAACTAGCTTATATTTCACCTCTATTCTATTTTTGCTTAGTTCTGTTGAAGGGTCATTCGGACTTGAAACATTAACTGTGCTCCTCTCCACAGATGCTGCCAGACCTGCTGAGTTTTTCCAGGTATTTTTGTTTTTGTTTTGTATCTGTTGAACTTGGCTGGAGTAGAGCTGCTGTTGGCTGGAGATCAGTCTAGCGCTTGGAAGAAGAGGAGTGGAAATCCCTCATGAGGAAGAAAGTTTTAAGGATTTTGTGACTCAGTGATGAGTGTCATCTGGCTGGGCTGCGAGAAATTCGGAGAACCCGTCTTGGTGGTGTCTGACATTTAACGTGCAGTTTGTGTTGCGTTCAGCCATAGTTTGCCTGTTGCTTTATTCTTCTAGCAAGTAACTAGGATTTAAAATTTTGTCTACTTTAACAGAAGGTTATTGGTCCCTAACTGGATTGTAATAAAATTTGGGGGTTCTCATCCAGGGTTGTACTGAAATTTGGAGGAGGACTGGTCTGGGATTGTACATTATCCAGTACTGGATGTCAGATAAGCAGTTTGACAATTTAGAGATAGTGGTGGAGTCAAGACAGGTGGTGGTGGTGAGTCAAGCTAGGTGTCGTCAGCGTACATGTGAAAAATAACACTGCACCATCAAATGTTGCCGCCAATGGGCAGCACATAGATGAGAAATAGTAAGGGGCCAAGGGACAGAGGTAAAAGTGCAGGAACAGAAAGAGAAACTATCACAAGTGATTCTCTGGCTATGAGTAGATAGATAAGAATGGAACCAGACAAGTGCAGTCCCACCCAGATGGGCAACAATGGAGAGCATGGTGTAGACAGTGTTAAAGGCTACAGACAGGTCCAGAAAAATGAGGAGAGAGTGTTTACCTTTGTTACAGTCATATCAAAGTTACATCTGACATTCTACAAGAGCCATTTCAGTAGTGGCAGGAGTGAAAACCAGATTGGAGAGATTCAAACAGAGTTCTAGAAAAGATGGGTACAGAGGCAACATGTTCAAGCACTTTGGACAGGAAAGGGAGGTTGTAGATGGGGCAGTAGCTTGCAAGGACAGCAGTCATGGTTTGTTGTATTTTTTTTAAAGAGAGGGGTGATCACAACAGATTTAACAGGACAGAGGGAGCACGCCTGAAGAGAGAGAATTGTTAATACCATTAGCTAACAAAAAAGAACCTGGAGGTGAGTCTCGTGGACAAGATGAGACCAGTGCATGAGGCGATATAGGAGAGAAAGAGAAACATGAGAGTTCAGGGCTAGGGGCAGGTGGAACTTGAGGGGCTTTAGCCAGGTCGGCTACTGGAACGAGGGAAGTGGCTGATCGGATCATCTCTATCTTAAGTAACAAAGAAGTCGACAAGCTGCTCAGGAGGAGATAACAGTTTTCACTAGATAAAAGCAGGCTGGGGAGGGGGGGGGAGGTGTAACACAGATGTTATCTTTGCATTAGTGAGTAGTTAAAATACAAAAATCAAGCTAACGTTACGACAGATTAAAAACCAATACACAGTCAAACTGCAGATGTGAGAAGTTGACACACCACAACTGGGAACAATCATGGACTCACCCAGAGGCAAGAACAATCAAGGCCCTTAATGAGATGCAAGCAATGTCAAGGTAGATTGAGTTTCTTCAAGTTCCTTGCAATAGTTTCATGCTGTAATTTCACAACATGCTTGAACTTCCACCACATGCTTCATTCTTCATGTTCTTTACAAACACTGGTTTCGCAATGGAGACAAGACCAGATGACATCTGATTTGACCAGTATTTGTATTACAGTTTCAATTCCTCAATTCAGTTTGCCACCCCTACTCCCTAAAGATATTGGTTCTTGATGGGGGCAGTATTCACGAGAATGGTCAGCCTCTCCAATACCTTGTCCAAAGGCACATGTTGAGCAAGGTAGTGAGCATTGGAAGTTATTCAACAAAAGGCCATTCAGCCCCTTGAGCTGGTTTCACCTCTCAATGAGGTAATGGCCGATCTGTGTCTTAACTCCACATACCTACATTTGTCTGGATCCCTCAATACCTTTGGTTATAAAAAAAATCCAACAATCTCAGATTTCAAGTGAACAATTGACCTAGCAATCGACTGCAGTTTGCAGAAGAGTTCCAAATTTCTGCCACGCTGTGTGTGAAGTGTTTCCAAATTTCACTCCTAGTTCTTAATTTTTAGGCTACATCACCTAACCCTAGACCTCCCAACTAGTGAAAGTAGTTTCTATGTATCCCATCAGCTGCTCTTAATATCCAGTAGTAAAGCTTAATCCTTATCTTGGTTCACCACCACACTCGTAGTGATACGGCAAGAATCAGAAAGCAACTGACCCTGGCTGATTCCCTCAACCCTCCGACAGTCTTTGAATGCTCACCACCTTGGTTGACATATGGATGGCCTTGGGACAAGGCATTAGAAAGGCAGCCCACGATCATGGAATATTCCCCAGGCAGCCAAGTACAACAGTGCACCTACTGCCACTCTGGTGAAGCAGGTAGGTTTTGAAGCAGCTGATTTAACGAGTCTGAAAATGCTGCACTCAACAGCCGCAGCAACCCAGTTTCAGGAAGATGTTCCTACCTTTCCAGTACAGCAGAACACGATCACCAGGAACACAGGCAAGGCAATGATGAGGATGTAAACAATCCAAAGCCATGGGCGTTCTTCAGCTGCTGACATCAACTGCCCAACTACTCCCGACTGCAAACAGAATGCATTATTAAAAGCTGGTTTATCAAACCATTTGGACATGAGTATATAATGACTTGTTCACTGCTATCTCATTATACCAATACTAGATTATTACTTTGGTTTTAACTCAGGGTCATCTGCCGAGTTTAAGTTTTTACAACATCTGTTCCCAAAATTTAAAAAACACACGATTAATATAAAAATTAGCTAATTCTTTCTGCTCTCATTTGGAATAAATTCATTGTTTTGTAAATATGCTCCAATGTCAGAGCAAAAAGAGAGGAAAGGTGACAGAGCGAGAGTAAAAATTAGATTTTGCATTTCTATAGCACCTTTCACAACCTCAGGATATCCTAAGCACTTCACAGACAATGAAGTACTTTTGGAGTGTAGTCACTGTTGTAATGTAGGAAGTTCAGTTTGCACACAACATACTATCACAAACAGCAATGAGATAATGGACCAGATTATCTTTTCATTTTTAAGTGCTATTGGTTGAGGGATAAATACTGCACTGGATGTCAGGGGTCCTCCTACTTCTTTTCGTCAAAATAAGGGCCAAGGGTAGAGAGGGTCTTAGTTTCACGTCTCACCTGAAAGATGAGACCTCTGTCAGTGTAACACCCGCCTCAGTCCGGGCACTGGGAATGTCACCTCTGGTTTTGCACATGGGTCTCTAGAGTGGGCCTTGAACCCACAACCTTCAGCCTCAGGGGCAAGAGTGCCATCCACTGAGTCACAGCTGAATAGTTACTTCAGAGGATTTTCATCCCTCACCCCAAACCCCGAAGAATCAGGCGAGATTCGTCATTTGTTACAAGATAACAAATAGGAGCAGAAGTTTTTTTTAATTCATTCATGAGATGTAGGCATCACTGGTTACACCAGCATTTATTGCCCATCCCTGGTTGCCCTTGAGAAGGTGGCAGTGACCTGCCTTCTTGAACCGCTGCAGTCCACATGGTGTAAGTACACCTGCATTGTTAGGGAGGGAGTTCCAGGATTTTGACACAGTGACAATGAAGGAACGGCGATATATTCCCAAGTCAGGGCGGTGTGTGGCCATACAGCCCCTCGGGCCTGCTCAATACGATCACGCAGTCTACCTTCTACCTCAGCTCCACTCCTCACCCTATCCACAGGACTGTTATTCTAGAGACCCAGGGTAATGCTCTGGGGACCTGGGTTCGAATCCCACCATGGCAGATGGTGAAATCTGAATTCATTAAAATCTGGAATTTAAAAAAAATCACTAATGCCCTGGCATCCAAAAATATATCCATCTCAGCCCTGAAATTTACTAAATTGACTGAGCATCCTGTGGGATAAAAATTCCAAAGATTCACAATCCTCTGAGTGAAGAAATTTCTCATCAGTCCTAAATATGCAACTCCTGATCCTGGACACTCTAGCCAAGAGAAACCACCTCTCAGCTTCTTCCCTGCCAAGAAAGGATATATTGGCCTTGGGAATGCAGCATAAAGTTACTAGGATGATTTCTGGACACCAAAGGTTAAATTACAAGGAGATATTATGCAAACTAGGGATATATTCCCTGGAATTTAGAAGGTTAAGGAGTGATTTGATAACATTTTTCAAGATATCAGGGAGAACAGATAGGATAGATAGAGATAAACTGTTTCTGCTTGTTGGCGAGTCTAATTTTTAAACTGGCGCCTCCATTCATAGAGTTGTGCCTTTCAGGAGTGAAATTTGGAAACACTCCTACATGCAAAAGGCTGGTAGATGTTTGGAACTCTCTTCCACAAACAGCAGTTGATGCTGGGTCAATTGTTAATTTTAAATCTTAGATTGATAGATGTCTATTAAGCAAAAGAGTATTAAGGTACATTAGGCAAAGATGGGTATAGTGGACAAAGGGAGGAATATGGAGATAGGTCACAGATTGGCCATTCTCTCATTGAATGGCAGAACAGGTTAAAGTGTCTTAATAGCCCCCCACCCCTTCCCATGTTCCTAAGCCTAAGATTTCAATGGGATAGTAAAACCATCCTAGATTTTGTCCTTACCTCAGCAGACCCCTCAGCTGTTCTCTTGAGACCCCAGCCATCATTTGCCCACTGGTCAACCACCACCTTGTCAGAGCAAACAATGAAGTTGTCAAAGAAGATATCAGATGTCATTGACCACAGCTCCAAACCAATAGCATTGATAGAAGTCATCTTGAATGGATGCAGATCCTCAAAGTAGTCTGGGTTGGAAATCTTCCGTGGTTTCCAGACTCCCTAAATCAGAAAGTTAATGGAGTTAAATTCTTCACAAAATTACCATGTGATGAGATCCTATCATAAAATGAGCTTGCCAAATATTGCATTTACAATTTAAAACTGTTTGCAAATCTATAACTTGTGTAGCTCACTTTTTTCTTACTACTAGCCAAATGCAAACAAATTACAATTCATATCATTCTGCAGAACAGAAGGCCATTCAACCTGTTGTACCTATACTGACTCGTTGACAGATCTATCCAATTAGTCCCACTCCCTCCGTTTGTTCCCCATTGATTTTGCATCGGCTGGTACCATGGATGAGGGACTCCAGCAATAAAAAGGTCCCACATAGGAGGTTAGTAAGCAGAAATACAAATGGGAGGGTAATATATTAACATGGATTGAGAATTGGTTAACAGACAGAAAAAAATAGGAATAAACGGGTCACTCTCAGGTTGGCAGGCTGTGACTGATGAGTTACTGCAAGGATCAGTGCTTGGGCCCCAGCTATTCACAATCTATATCAATGATTTGGATGCGAGGACCAAATGTAATATTGACAAGTTTGCTGATGACAAAACTAGGTGGGAATGCGAGTTGTGAGGAGGATGCAGAGAGGCTTCAAGGAGATTTAGACAGACTGTGAGTGGTCAAGAACATGGGAGATGCAATATAAATGTGAAGTTATCAGTTTTGGCAGGAAAAACAAATACAGCGTATTTCTAAAATGGTGAGACATTGGGAAGTGTTGGTGTCCAAAGGGATCTGGGTGTCTTTGTTCAAAAGTCACTGAAAGTTAACATGCAGGTGCAGCAAGCAATTAGGAAGGCAAATAGTATGTTGGCCTTTATTGCAAGAGGATGAGAGTCCTGGAGTAAAGAAGTCTTGCTGCAATTATATAGAGCCTTGGTGAGACTGCACCTGGAATATTGTGTACAGTTTTGGTCCCCTCACCCAAGGGAGAATATACTTGCCGTAGAGGGAGTGCAGGCTCACCAGACTGATCCCTGCAAAGAGAGATTGAGGAGACTGGGCCTAAATTTTCTAGCATTAAGAAGAATGAGAAGTGATCGCATTGAAGTATACAAAATTCTCACATGGCTCAACAGGGTAGATGCAAGATGGATATTTCCTCTGGCTAGAGCAAGGAATTTAGTTTCAGAATAAGGGGTAGGTCATCCAGGACTAAGATGAGGAGGAATTTCTTCACTTTGGAATTCTCTACCCCAGAGGGCTATGGAAGGCCAGTCATTGAGTATATTTAAGGCAGAGATTGTAGATTTCTAGATATTAAAAGATATCAAAAGATTTGGGGATAGTGCAGGAAAATGGCATAGAGGTCAAAGATCAGTCATTATCTAGCCGAATGGCAGAGCAGGCTCAAGGGGCAGAATGGCCTACTCCACCTTCCTATGATGTGGCGAGATTGTAGAAGCTGGGGTTGTTCTCTTTAGAGCAGAGAAGGTTAAGGAGAGATTTAATAGAAGCATTCACAATCATGAAGGGTTTTGATAATAGTGGATAGGGAGAAACGGTTGCCAGGTGCAGTCAACAGAACTTTTTTTTTTTTAAAAACAAAGGAACTTTGCCCACTTTGTTAACATTACCTGGTAGTTGGGGTTGTCAATCATTGGAGCCTTCCATTTTCCCTTGTGATCTGGGTTATCAATCATCGGCACTTTCCAAGGCCCACATCCAGGAGCACTTTCACACTTAGGATTCGCTACTTGAGGAGCCTCCCATTCACCGTCCATTTCCTCATCCCTACAGAGACAGAGAGGCACACAATGAGAAAAGTGTCATTATCAGCAAAGGCTTCACTGGTATTCGCAACCAAATCATTATAATCGGCCATTTTATTAAGGTAGTAGCTTCTTTAACATTATTGCAGCTGAAATTACTTCCCCATGATGGACAATCACACACACTCCTCCATACTCCCGCCTGCATAAACACACAACGTCCCAAAACTAACACACTGTCCCGGATAACATATCTCTCAAGCCCCACACTCCCCCACCAGAAATCCCATCCCTCATTCCCCAAGAGGAAAACAAACCAGCAATGATTTTTTTTTTTTTTGCAGGATACACTGCATATGTTTTTGGAAGAGAGCTGGATTAAAAAAATTAAACCTACCAGTCCTCTGGTTTTTCTGCATCAGGGTCAGAAATATATTCGGGCTCATCATCAAGCCAGCCTTCAGGCTTGACTGCATTTTCATCAAGAATCTTAGCAGGAGCATCTTCATCCCTGCAAACGGGAGAACATTAGAAACTGTTAACAGACACGGGGAGGATTTTAATGGAGCCCGCAGGAGCGGGAAACGTGCTGTGCAGTGTGACTTAACTAGGCGGGATGTGTAATCTCGACTTCCCAACAGTGGGTTAAAATGCAGAGGTAAAATCAGTGGTGCATCAAGCCTCATGTCAGCCTGTGGCGGGTCCATATTTGAAATACATTTGCATGCCATGAAGACTCATTAGCATAAAACTTACATTATGTCCTACCTTCAAGATAAAATCAGCAGTGCACAAGAATCTCATTGCACCTGGTGCACCAGTTGGTTTTGTGCAGTTGTGTGCAAGGTCAGCGGTTTTCCTCGTTTAGCTCTACAACAAGCTACATGGGGGTGGGGGGGGGCAGGAGAATGGACTCTTGTAGGGAGGCTTGGGACCGGTGACAGTGAGTCAGTGGTGAGTGCGGCCAGGGGCATGGAGGAGCGAAAGAAGATTCCATGGGAGGTCAGAGGGTGGGGCTGGGGCATGGAGGAGTGAAGTGGGAAGGGGTAGTGGGAACAGTCAGTCAATCAAGGTAAGAATATATACTCAAGAAAATGAAGGGCAGTGTCATTACAGTCCAAATGTGTTTCCATCTCAAAGTGTTAGCTGGCAGTGCCCTTTCAGGGCTTTGAGTTCACCTACAACATTTCAGTTATCCTTGCTGAGAATGATCTTGGATAATGTCCTGTACAACAGGAGGCAGGGTCAGCTGAGCCTGCAAGTTCAGCCATGTCCCAGAGTGGCGAGTACAACACTGGCCACAAACCTGAGCATCCAATAAAGAGTGAACAAAAAACACACATTGTTTCTTCCACAATAAAAGGAGATGTCCCTAACTCCCCTATAACCATCAATGCATGCCAACGATGAGGGTGACAGTACATTTAGCTCTCTGACTAAGCTGGTCTCAACAAATAACCATGATGCACATATGAATAAAGTGAAACCAGTGTGAAATATTTACAAGTGAAATTTAATTTTGAAAAAAAAAACACTCCTGCAATCTTTGTGCTCTCGATTCTTATGTTAATGGAAATGGAGTTGGGCAGGAAAGCTTTGGCCATGATGCAGAACCTCCATGTTTGTCCAGGAGGCTCTTTTATAGCCCACCTGGACCCTGCAGCATTGTCAGCTGACAGCAGGTTTCACCGCGTGTTCACACGAGTCTCCAGTACATGCCGCCAGAATTTTAAATTTTAATTGTAGTCACGTGGGAAAAGGGAAAAAGAGCAGAAATGGCGTACACTTCCGGTTATGTCTTCAGGAAGGGCATGCTGTTGACAAAATCTCTCCAATAAAGTCCCAAAAGCACGAATGGTGTCTCACCCCCCTCGTGCTTATGAGAAACCCTGGTGATGGGTCGATGCCCAAATACCGTCACGTTCTAGAGCCATTGAGATGATGATCTACAAGAGGAAGGTGAATCAAGGTGTTTTATTTCACAATTCCAGGCTTGTGTTTTAAAAGCCTGTGAAATGTAGAGAGCAGGGGAGGAATCCCAGAGGTTTGGAGGGGAGACTGTCAGGTGTGTAAGGATTCCACCAGCTTGTAAGGGAGGTGAGGACAGGGGCGGATTTACAATGAAACACCCCGTGCCGTGGCATGGGGGGCCCCCCCCAAAACGAATGAGTTTCAAAATATTCAATCCGGGTGCCCGAACTGATGCTGCGTTTGCAAAGTTAAAAAAAGGAAGCACCGAGTAAATGAGTTATTTTTGGGACTAAGTCCCTTGTGTGACGGGGATGACAGACACCTGGGGTGGTCTCTGCAACATCTCTGCCTCTGATCAGCTACAAGAACATACCTGAAGAAAACACCTTTCAGATGCACTCGCTTTACTGACAAATTATTATTTCGTAAAGCAGGCCTGTCTCTGTCCTGTCAAGCCTTAAATAGTAAGACTCTGCTATTGCACCAGGAAAGCGATGCTGAGAAAAGTAAGCTTGAAAAGGAGATTGAAATGTTCAGAAATGATATTAACAGATAGCTAGGAATTGCTCCTTTTCCAACCAGGTTGCTGCAGCAATTATATTTCATCCTTTTTTTTGATAAATCCCTCTTCTCCCACATACACACACTCTCTGATACAAGGCATGCCACATGCTAACAAACCTTGAGCAGCCCGCTAGGGTGGGGCACAGTGAGCCAACTCGCTTTACCCAACAATAGTCAAGTCCGTCCACTCCCCTCAGCCCATGATCGCCAATGCAATTTGGGAGCTCACTCACTGGTTGTTTGAATGAATCGCCAGGGCCACAGGTTAAAGGTGTCAACAGTGACTCCAGTACTAGCAGTCTGGCCTCTGGGTCAGACGGTTGTGGGTTCAAGTCCCACTCCCGAGCAGACAGACACTCCAGGAAAGTGCTACTGTGTCAGAAATGCCACGTTTTTGTATGTAAAAGATCCCATGAGGCTGTTTTGAAGAAGAGCAGGTGAGTTACCCTTGGTGCCCTGGCCAATGTTTATCCCTCAATCAATATCACACAAAAAGCAGATTCTGGGGGAGCTTACTGGGTGCAAATTGGCAGTGACGTTTCCCACATTCCCACTTCAAAAGTACTTCATTGGCTGTACAGCTTTGGGACTTCCGGTGGCCGTGAAGGATGCTATATAATTGCAAGTCTTTAAATTTTGGTATGGCTATGAGGCGGTTTTAAAAGTACCAGCCCACCATGCTGGGACAGGAGGAATTGTAGCCCCCACATACGCTTACAGCTAGCTTCTTACCTCAATAATGCCAAGTTAGACTCAAATGACATGAAATAAATGGAGACAAATTCGCCTGGCACTGCTCTGGGCTACTGGTTTCATTGTCATGTCTTCAGAATCATTCCTTGGCTCTCACTCCAGACATCGTGTCCAGTGCAGAGACACCAGAAACTGGATTGGAAAACGGGGCCGTGGTTGGATGTTGGAGGGAAGATGCTGAGCCGTCCCAGAGTCTCACTCTGCACATTCCCATTCTCTCTTACTAAAATCAGCAAGCTTTGATGGAGAGAGGAGTTTCGGTAAAACCTCAGCCAGTTTGGTCAGAAGTTGAAACATTGATGCCGAGCAGAGTTTTGATTTTAATTTAAATGATTGTAACGTGGGCCGGCACAACAGCTGCTCATGCTCTTCCACTGGGCAACACTTGAGATTTTCCAGTGAGTGATGAGATCTCAGCAAAGTGCAAGGTTTCTTGGGTTTCCCAGGTAACAGATGTGTTGTCAGTGCTGTTTTGCCTCAGCAAACTGTTGGCACCGGAGCAGGGCTCCAGTCTGCTGCCTCTGAACAAAACTATACCAACAGACTGACATGTTGATGTTCAAGTGGACATCTAGGCAGCTTTCCCCTCCCACCTGCAGATACTCTATGTATAATCTATCCTTGGTTTTTGGCTTTTCTCAAAAGCAAGTTTGCCTCATGTCGCATCATCATTACCATCATTCAGGCAAAAGGTAAGCTTGGATTTCAACAAGGCAATTATTCATATAGGCATGTTTTTACAAGTGAACACATACTGATCAATTTGTGTATTTTGAGAGAGGGGATCATTTCCACAGTCTAGAGGCCCAGGGAATGAATTGCGCAATCGTCTCAATTTCAGTGAGGACATAGCCAGCCAAGGGAGTGTGCCATGCAAGTGTTTCTCCATTAATAGCATGAACAATGGTATACTGTTGATAAAATACTTTCCCATGTTGCAACTTTGTATGACTGGTTCCAAGACAGACAGGCTCATCTTTAACAGCCTCAGGATGTCCCAAAGCACTCCACAGCTAATTAAGTGCTTTTAAAGTGTAGTCACTGTTGTAATGCAGGATGTGCAGCAGTCAATTTGTGCACTTCAAGGCTATGCAAACAGCAATGTGTTACTGCCTAGACATGGTCACTAGACAGGGAAAGGCCTTGGTTTAACCCTTCATCCAAAAGATGGCACCATTGACAGTGTAGCACTCCCCAGTTCTGTTCTGAAATGTCAGCCTGGGATTATTTGCTCAACTCTCTGGAGCAGGGCTTGGAATACAACCCTCTGGCACTGAGGCAAGGGTGCAATCCACTGAGCCAAAGCTGGTATCCTACAAATTAATTACCATCATTCAGGCAAAAGGTAAGCTTGGATTTCAACAAGGCAATTATTCATATAGGCATGTTTTTACAAGTGAACATGTACTGATCAACTTGTGTATTTTGAAAGAGGGGATCATTTCCACAATCTAGAGGTCCAGGGAATGAATTGCGCAATCGTCTCAATTTCAGTGAGGACAGTAATCATTACGAACTTTATTCTACCACATTTCAGATGACCTTTTCTGTATGTACCACACACAGACACTTCACTTCCACCCAGACATATTGAACACATTAAATCAAATAACATTAATAACTAGCTTCTACTGAACCACCCATCAGTCAGCTGAACTATTGTGTTCATAAGTACAACAGCAAGATACAAAAAACATCCAAACTTTAAGACAATAACTGGGGAGAAATAAGGATTCTTTTTTAAAAAGAGACAGCCATGCAGGGAGTACTGGAAAGTACTTCCTGAAAGGGCAGTGGAAGCAGATTCAACAGTAACTTCCCAAAAGGGGAATTGGAGAAATCTTTGAAATTGCAGGTCTATGGGGGAAAGAGTGTGGTTCTAATATGATTGCCTTTTTGAAAAGCACAAGGGCACATGAAAGGCCTCGACAGACCACAGCCAATTCAAAAAAGCTGCATATATTCTAGAACACAAGATACTAACAGAGTTTTGACGACTTCATAAACTACTTCTGCTTTTGCTGTCATCAGAATTTATTGGGAAACATACCAGCCCAGCAGCTCGAAGGGAAACTCAATGCTAGGGCTTAGCAGAAGTGATAAAAAACACTCCACGGCCATCAGTTCAGCTCATTTATAAATATTATCCAAGGCCACAGAATTATAATACGCCTTTTAAGTTAAAATTGAATTGAAAAAAATCTGTGCATCCGTTGTCCCACAGGCCAATTATGTGAAATTAAGAATCAGCTACATTGGATTGCTTTTCCACTTTATAAAGCACAATGAAACACAAATTGTACACCATCTACAAGGAGGATGAAAGGACGCAGAAGGGAACAAGAATAATTCCAAACGTAGCATACAATGAACTACAAGAAAAATCTGTTATCAGTCTATGCAGCTGGGAGCAAAGATGCTCCAAGGAACTTCACTGAAGGATAGAGATTAAAAAAAGATTCAGATATTAGATGAAATATCACCATAAAATAAGGCAGGATAGAAAAATCATGGTTATAGATATAAACTAGACTAAACCAGATATAAGAAGTAAAAAGACTAGTGTTTTTACACCACCTCAGGACATCCTGAAGTGCTTTGCAGCCAATGAAATACTTTTTGAAGTGTAGTCACTGTTGTAAAGTAGCCAATTTGCACACACCAAGGTCACACAAATAGCAATGTGATAACAGCCCCAAGGTCATGAAAAGAACTATCTAAATCCAAGTCATCCTTTTTTTCCTTTCCTCAATATAAATACAAGAACAATCATTTATATAGCACCTTTAATATATTAAAATGTCCCAAGGTATTCACTGGAATGTTAATCATTCAAAATTCAACACCAAGCTACATAAGGAAATATTAGGACAGGTGACCAAAAGCTTGGCCAAAGCATTAAGGAGCATCTTAAAGAGGAGGAATGGAGGAGAGGTTTAGGGAGGGAATTCCAGAGCTTAGGAATACACATCTGAAGGCACAGCCATCAAAAAGTGACGCGATTAAAATAGAGGTGCCAGAATTGGCGGAGTACAAAGATCTCAGAGAATTGTAGGGCTGGAGTGGGTTAGAGCGAAAGGGAGAAGGTGAGGCAATAGGTTGAGGGGGCACGGGGCAGGGAGATTTGAAATCAAGGATGGGAACTTTTAAATTGGAAACATTGCGGGACCTGGAGACAATGTAGGTCAGAAAGCACAGGGTTGGTGATAGGTGAACAGGACTTGGTAACAGCTGTGATATAGTCAGCAAGAGTTTTGGGTAAGCACATGTTTATAATGTAGGACGGAAAATGGGAGGCCAGGCGCAGAGCATTGGAAGGCAGTCTAGAGATTACAAAGGATGGATGAGAATTTCAGCAGCAGAGACAGGTGATGTTACGGAGACGGAAGCAAGCGCTCTTGGTGAGACAGTGGATGAGTGGTTGGAAGCTCACCTCTAGACACCAAGGTTGTGAACTGTATGGTTTGGAACTTGTGGGGGTAGTCCAAAAACAAATGTCTTTGGTCTTCCCAATCTGAAGCTCTCAATTGAGTGAGTTACTCACCAGTCATCTGGTTTGACTGCATCAGGGTCAGCAATCTTTGGTCTCTCATCCCAGTCTTCTGGTTTCTGATCATCCGGATCTTCAATCTCTTTCGGTGGATTAATAGGAGGAGTCATGTCTTCCAGAAGGTTGCCACTATTGACAACAGTTTGGTCAATCAGGACTTGGAAGGAGTTGTCAGGGTTGAGCACTACCATGGGAAAAAGCAAAAAAAAAAGTTAATTTAATACATGCTAAATTTATTTGGTTTTCCTATTTACAACTATGCATCTCCAGCAAAGCAACAGTCTGTACAGTCCAGATCGTCCATCACTCGATTGTGGGTCTTTGCAAGGGATCGATGCAACCAATAACAGAAACTTCAGTCTGTTTCCTTACACCTTTTCCATAAATCCCAAAACTCCACTCAGAGATAGCATTGCCATCAATCATTACCAAATAAAACTCATACCAGAGAAAGAGAAAACTGGCCCCAGCTATAAGGACATTGAGATCATTCCAACAGTTTCAGTTATATATTGCTTAGTCACTATATGCCTGTCACATGTTAAAATTGAAATGTTGTCATCTGTGTTTTCAAATCCCTCCATGGCCTGGACCACCGCTCCTACTCCTGCCCCCCACCACCCCACCCATTTCTGTAACCTACTGCAGCCCTAAAACCTGGTGAGATCTCTATACTCTTCTAGCTTTGGCCTCTTGCACATCAGACTTTAATTGCTCCACTATTGGCTTCCGTCCCTTCCGCTGCCAGGGCTGCAAACTCTTCACCTCCCCCTCCTTCTGGAGGACTCTGCACTCCTTAAAATCTTCTTCATTGGAACAGGTAATCAAAAGCTTGTGTCTGTGTAGCTTAATGCTAGGTTTTCTGATAATGTTCATACAAAGCACTTTTATTGAGAGAAGCATGCTTTATAACTGCAAGTTATTACTGTATTAACATGTTCACCCCTCCCCCATTACAATTCAGTTACCATTCTGCGAAGGTCAAGAAATCAGCAGGCTGTTGAAAGACCCCCCCCCCCCCATTCAAATCAATCTTTATCCACTCACATGGTAGTGAACTCCCAGCAGCAATATGCCAAAAACACATTGCATTCCTGTCAACTCTGGCCCAGCTTTCTTTTAGAGTTTTAATTGCTGGACTAACCCTGGTGCAAAATTTAGTCTGAAACTCAGTAATACAGGTGGTTATTCAGCCCATCAAATCTCTGCGGACTCTATCCAAGAGCAATTCAGTGAGTTCCACTCCCTTGCTCTTTCCCCATATCCCTTCAATTTTTCCTCAAGTATTTTTCCAATTCCCTTTTGAAGGCTATTAAAATCCATATCCATCACCCTATCAGGCAGTGCATTCCAAATCCTAACCATTCGTTGTGTAATAAGATTTTCCTTATGTTGCCTCTGGTTTTTTTGCCAATCGCCTTATATCTGTGCTCTGATTAATCAAACTCGCAGCCATTGAATACAGTTTCACTATTTACTCAATTCAAACCTTCATGATTTCAAGCATCTATAAAATCTCCTCTGCTCTAGGGAGATCCAACACCAGCTTCTCCAGGTCATTCAAATAACTGAAGTTCACCCCAAAAAATAGAAATATGGCCTAAAGCTCAAGTTAGGTACGTTGCAGATTAGTAACAGGCCTTTTCATTGACTAATCATTTTGGGTCAAGAACTTATAAGTTCATAGGAAAGAAGAGTACAATTCTGATCTTCATTATCACTACCATTAATGGATCTTGACCCAGCGATGGTGAAGGAACATCCAAGTCAGGATGGAGAGACTTGGAGAGAATTTGCAGGTTTTTAAGTTGAATTTACAGGATGAGGGCATCACTGGCTAGGCCAGCATTTATTGACCCTAATTGCCCTCGAGAAGGTGGTGGTGAGCTGCCTTGAACTGCTGCAGTCCCTGTGGTGTAGGTATACCCACCAGTGCTGTTAGGGAGGGAGTTCCAGGAATTTGACCCAGCGACAGTGAAGGAACAGCGATATATTTCCAAGTCAGGATGGTGAGTGGCTTGGAGGGGAACATCCAGGCGGTGGTGTTCCCATGTATGTGCTGCCCTTGTCCTTCTAGATGGTAGCAGTCATGGGTTTGGAAGGTGCTATCGAAGGAGCCTTGGTGAGTTGCTGCAGTCCATCTTGTAGACACAGCTGCCACTGTTCATCAGTGGTGGAGGGAGTGAATGTTTGTGGATGGGGTGCCAATCAAGCAGGCTTTGTTCTGGATGGTGTCAAGCTTCTTGAGCATTGTGGGAGCTGCACTCATCCAAGCAAGTGCAGTGTATTCCATCACACTCCTGACTTGTGCCTTGTAGATGATGGACAGGTTTGGGGAGGCAGGTGGTGAGTTACTCGCTGCAGGATTCCCAGTCTCTGACGTACTCTTACAACCAGTGTTTATGTGGCTAGTCCAGTTCAGTTTCTGGTCAATGGTGACCCCCAGAATGTTGATAGTGGGGGATTCAGCAATGGTAATGCCCTTGAATGTCAAGGGGTGATGGTTAGATTCTCTCTTGTTGGAGATGGTCAGTGCCTAGCACTTGTGTGGGATGAATGTTACTTGCCACTTGTCAGCCCAAACCTGGATATTGTCCAGGTTATGCTGCATTTGGACATGGACTGCTTCAGTATCTGAGGAGCTGTGAATGGTGCTGAACATTGCAGCAAACATCCCCACTTCTGATCTGATGTTGGAAGGAAGGTCATTGATGAAGCAGCTGAAGATGGTTGGGCCTAGGACACTGCCCTGAAGAATTTCTGTAGAGATGTCCTGGAACTGAGATAATTGACTGCCAAAAACCACAAACATCTTCCTTTGTGCTAGGTATTTCCCCAACCAGCGGAGAGTTTTCCGACTCCCATTGACTCCAGTTTTGCTAGGGCTCCTTGATGCCACACTCGGTCAAATGCTGCCTTGATGTCAAGAGCAGTCATTCTCAACTCACCTCTGGAGTTCAGCTCTTCTGTCCACATTCGAACCAAGGTTGTAATGAGGTCAGAAGCTGAGGTGACCCTGGCAGAACCCAAACTGAGCATCAGTGAGCAGGTTATTGCTAAGCAAGTGCCGCTTGATAGCACTGTTGACAACCCCTTTCATCACCTTACTGATGGGGTGGTAATTGACCAGGTTGGATTTGACCTGCTTTTTGTGAACAGGACATTCCTGGGCAATTTTCCACATTGCCAGGTAGATGCCATTTTTGTAGCTGTACTGGAACAGCTTGGCTAGGGGCGCGGCAAGTTCTGGAACACAAGTTTTCAGTACTATTGCCGGAATATTGTCAGGGCCCATAGCCTTTGCAGTATCCAGTGCCTTCAGCCATTTCTCGAAATCACGTGGAGCGAATTGAATTGGCTGAAAACTGGCATGTGATGCTTGGGACCTCAAGAGGCCGAGATGGATCAGCCACTTGGCATTTCTGGCTGAAGATTGTTGCAAATGCTTCAGCCTTACCTTTTGCACTGATGTGCTGGGCTTCTCCATCATTGAGGATGAGGATATTTGTGGAGCCACCTCCGCCAGTGAGTTGTTCAATTGTCCACCACCATTCACAACTGGATGTGACAGGGCTGCAGAGCTTAGATCTGATCCGTTGGTTGTAGGATCACTTAGCTCTGCCTATTGCTTGCTGCGTGGCACGCAAGTAGTCCTGTGTTGTAGCTTCACTAAGTTGACACCTTAATTTTAGGTAGGCCTGGTGCTGCTCCTGGCATGCCCTCCTGCACTCTTCATTGAACCAGGATTGATCCCCTGGCATGGTGGTAATGGTAGAGTGGGGGATATGCCAGGCCACAAGGTTACAGATTGTGGTCAAATACAATTCTGCTGCTGCGGATGGCCCACAGCGCCTCATGGATGTCCAGTCTCGAGTTGCTAGATCTGTTTGAAATCTATCCCATTTAGCATGGTGGTAGTGCCACACATGATGGAGGATATCCTCAATGTGAAGACAGGACTTAGTCTCCACAAGGACTGTGTGGTGGTCACTCCTACCGATACTGTCATGGACAGGTGCATCTGCAGCAGGCAGGTTGCTGAGGAGGTGGTCAAGTATGCTTGTGGTGGTGCCTCTCATGCATCTGCTACCCTTGTCCTTCTAGTTGTTAGATGTCGCAGGTCTGGAAGGTGCTGTCGAAGGAATCTTGGCAAGTTGTCATCTCGTCAATTGGTGCGCATTGCAGCCACTTAAACTGTATGCTTCCTATTCTGCAAGCATTAGCAACATAGGATGTTAGAACAGGAGTTGGCCATTCAACCCTTCAGCCTGTTCTGTCATTCAATGAAATCATGGCTGATCTATGACCTAACTCTCATACCCAACCTCTGGTTCGCAAAACCTATCAATCTCATTTAAAATCAACAACTGACCAATCATTAACTTTGAAAAAGCAGTAGAAATTTGGAATACTTTTCCAGTGTACAGGCACCACACCTTTGGAAGGATATATTGTTCATGGATGGGGTGCATTGCAGATTTACCAGAATGAGACCTGAACTCCAAGAGCTGTTACACAGCGAGGTTGCAAAAAACTAGGGCAAAGCACATCAGCGCCAGGGGATTTACTTGCACTGGGATGAATTGTGAAATCATATTGGAAGTGCATGCATTTGTGGCCTGTCTGCCTGCCCACCTATGTGAAGTCCATGCAAAGCCTTCATTCAACCACACCTGGAGTACTGTATACAGTTTTAGGCACCTCACCTTAGGAAGGATATATAGGAAGGATATATTTTAGTGTACAAGTGTTTCCTAACTTCACTCCTGAAAGGTCTGGATCTATTTTTTATGCAATAGCCCCTAGTCTTAGACTCCCTAACTAAAGGTAGAGAGAAACTACTCCCATGTCAGTTCCCCTTAATATATCTTTATGTCAAATCTTTAATTCCAGGGAACACAATCCCTAGTTTATGCAATCTCTCCATGTAGCTTAACCCTTGGAGTTCAGGTCTCATTCTGATAAATCTACATTTCACTCCTTCCATGAGCAACACACACTTCCTCAGGTGTGGTGCTGAAAACTGTATACTATACTCCAGGTGTGGTCAAACCAGGGCTTTGTATGGACTTCACATGGGCAGGCAGGCAGGCAGGCAGGCCACAAATGCATGAACTTCCAGTTCAAGGACATCCCCTGGTGCTCATGTGCTTTGCCTTATCTAACCTATTATAGATAGATCCTCACCACTCAGCGCAGTGGGAAATTAGACCTTCTATCATTGGCAAATGTCTCCTTGCTTCACGACAAGCTCCTGTTGAGCAAGGCACAGGGTAAAACACCGAGTGTCAGCCATGGCCCAAGTGGGTAGCATTTTCACCCGAGTCAAAAGGTTGCGATTTCGAGTCACCCCAGAGACGCGAGCACAAAAATCTAGACCGACGCTTCAGTGCAGTGGAGGTGGCGTATTTCAGATTAAACTTTAATTGAAGGCGCCGTTTATTTGCTCAGATGGATCCACGGCCACTTTTTCCAAAGGAAAACAGAGGAGTTATCCCCATGAGCTGGGGCCAACATTTATCACTCATCCAGCATAGATTTACAAATTATCTGGGAATCACATTGTTTTCCTTTTTGTGGGAGCGTGCCGCGTGCAAATTGGCTGTTTCATTTCCTACGGTACAATAAAAAGTTTCAGGTGGCGAGGACGGAGCTGCTGATAAACAGGGCCTTTGGCTGAGCAATACCTAGTGAGTAGACAAAAACAGAAATACCTGGAAAAACTCAGCAGGTCTGGCAGCATGGGCGGAGAAGGAAAAAGTTGACGTTTCGAGTCCTCATGACCCTTCAACAGAACTAAGTAAAAATAGGAGAGGGGTGAAATATAAGCTGGTTTAAGGATATATTTCACCCCTCTCCTATTTTTACTTAGTTCTGTTGAAGGGGCACGAGGACTCGAAACGTCAACTTTGTTCTTCCCCGCCGATGCTGCCAGACCTGCTGAGTTTTTCCGGGTATTTGTTTTTGTTTTGGATTTCCAGCATCCGCAGTTTTTTGTTTTTACCTAGTGTGTAGAGGTGAGTCTTCTTGTCAGTGTAATAGTTTTTGAGGTCCACGTCCGAACGTTTTGCATGTTTCTCCTCGTACTGTCCGGTTTTGGGGTTCTTGTGCCTGAAGATGAAGTGGAGTTTGTAATCTTCACCACACTTGTCTGGGCCAAACATGATCGTGTACGGAGTTTTGTCATAAAATTTCTCCTGTGAAGTAAGAACAAGTAACCAGATTAGAATTTGTTAATAGATCCAAATCTGTTGCAGGCAGGAGACAAATCTTGCTCAGTGCCCTTTGAATGTGATGATCAAATGAAGGGATTGAAGAATGATGGATTCATCGCCCTCAAAAACAGAGGTAGGAGGAGGAAGTGGGAAGGAGTTGATTGCTCCTGAAAACGTGACAAAATAAACAGAGAAAACATAAATCCACACATGGTGGTATCAAGCAAGTACGCGCTCATCCAGTACAAAACACACTCAGACCACAAATACCAACAGAATAGCCATAGCACTGGAGAGGCAGTGATTAGCTGCTGCTGTTAAATATTTCACCATGCATTAGATGGTAGTGGCCAGTATCTTTGGCGCATGTTGGACCACTTAATATCACAAAAGCCCAACTACTTACTGAGCTAGAATTACACGATGCAGCTAACCCATTTAGTTATATATGCCCCAGTGGCGGGTAAACACACTATATGGCATGGTACTAAGATGCACACACCAAGGTGGTCATTGGGTTTGGTGACAAGTAAAACCCAGTTAAGCAAAATTTCAAATACAATCACCAAAAAATTTGCTTAACCATTGAGACGTACTAATTCTGAACTACTTCCAGTAATACAGTTTTATTAAAAAACTAATACACCTCCAATATTTCTTCTCTAGCTCACCCAAACAAAAACAGGACATCTTAATGCTGCCACTTTCTTAATGTAGGAGACACGATGACCAATTTGAGCATTGCAAGGTCCCACAAACAGCAACATGATAGTTACCAGATAACCTCGTTGGGAGGTATTATTTCAGGCCACTGGGGAGAACTGCCTCGCTCTTTTTTGCTTAAAACAACATTGGCTGTGAGATCATTTAAGTATCCTCCCGAGGGGGTGATGGGGCCTCGATTTAACATCGCATCTGAAAGACGCCGCCTCCGACTGTGCAGCACTCCCTCAGTACTGCACCAGACAGTACCTTTCATTTGGTTCAGGACACGAGACTCAAAATCTGACGCGGATATTTTAAAGATGACATGAAGATAATGTTTAGCTACAGAGGGATTCCACCAGCAAGTAAGCAATCGTTAGACGAGCTCAAAGAGGAGTACTGAACTATTCCCAGCAGACATGCAGTGGAAACAAAACCCTACTCACCAGAATTAAGTCTTTGCTTTTCGAAAGTAGCTTAATATATGCCCCGCCACATTCAATTCCATTCTGAAAATTCACTTCATACCTAAAAAGTGTAATTTATTTTGGAAACAGAAAAAGCAAGGTTTCAAGCTGAAACATTTGTACTTTGTAACAATGGACAAGTTGCAAGTCCAACATCTAGGTTACAGTTGCACAGATACCGAACACTCGCCATTTATACAAAAAAACAAAATTTTTTTTAATTAATTTGGCGTGCGCAGATGGTGAGGAACATCTGAACTTGATCTCACAACACTTGTGCAATTTTTGATGGCTAGTGTAGGCATCAGGAGTGCCCAGGTCAGCCAGGTACAGAGCAAAAAAAAAAGTGAAGCTCCCTATGACATTGAGCTGAATTTTACAAGGAACACTGGACCCCAACTTGGGGGGGTTAAAGGCGGGTCCTGAGCCCGCACTTGCCGGCAGTGGAATTCAGCAATTTTACCACAGGCACCCTCCAAATTGGCCACCTGCGATTTGATTGGATGGCTGGAGGGGTCCATGATGCTGTCGACCCAATCACAGGGCCGGCACCTCCGAAAATTCAGCAGCACCACCGGGAGAGATGGCTGCTGCTGAGGCAGGCAGGAGACAGTGGTGTAGTGGGTAATCACTGGACTAGCAATCCAGAGGCCCAGGCTAATGCTCTGGGAACACTGGTTCAAATCCCAACATAGCAGCTGGTGGAATTCAGTTAAATTTTTAGTAAAAAAATCTAGAATTGAAAGCTCATCTCAGTTTCGTCGTCACTTTCACTATCAATCGTTGTGAAAACCACCTGGTTCACTCATGTCCTTTAGGGAAAGAAATCTGGACCACATGACCAGACCCACAGCAACGTGGTTAACTCTTAACTCCCCTCTGAAATGACCCAGCAAGCCACTCAATTCAAGAGCAATGGCAAACAAATATTGGCCTGGCCAGCGATTCCTATAAAAGAAAAAAAAAATGACAGGCAGGAGACCTCTGGAGCGGAGCCAGGTTAAGTTTTTTTTTAAAAAAAGAAATCGCCATCAGGTGTTAGGGGGGGCCAAACCCCTTCGGGAAGGTCACTGGGGCTGCAGGTGCTGCCCTTCCTATCCACAGCTCCTTCTTCAGTCTGCGAGACTTAGCCTCCCAGCTGCAGACCAGGATGGTGTCTCCGTTTAGTGGGTGACCTCCCCACGTGACAGGGATTGCCCCGCTGTCAGCGGAACAGCGACGGCGACAAAAAAAAACAGCTCCCAATCGGCCCTTTAAAATGTTAAATCTCCACATTCAGTTCCACTGGTGGGAAAATACCCCCACGGTGAAACTGATGCAACCCAGCTCCCCCTGATTTTAACCCCCCCACCACAACCAATTTTATGGTGATTTACTGGCAAAAGAACGAAAGGCAACGTGAAGGACGTTTTTTTTTTAAAAACACCGAGTTGTGGCGATCTGGAATGCACAACATGAAAGCATGTTCGAAGCAGATTCGATAGTAACGTTCAAAAGGGAATTGGATAAATACTTGAATTTACAAGGCTATGGAGAAATAATGCCAATGGGGGTGGGGGGGTGTGGGGGTGGAATTATTTAATTAACTCCACTAAAAAGGAGTTTGTACAAGCACAAACTGGCCAAATGGCCTCTTCCTGTGTTGCACGACTGACTTTCTCTACAACTGAAGTTCTAAAATTGCTATTTACTGGGAAGTGTCGGGGGTCATAGTGGGTTAGAACACGTATTCCACATCTGGGGACTTGAACAGAAAACAGGGTGGATCAGATCACCCCGGCGGAAAGGAATAATAAATCCTACCACTGGGCGCAAAGTGAAACCCCAGCTCAAGATCGACTGCCTACAATCTAACGAGTCATGTATACATTTTAAAAATAAACGCATTAGGCGATTAAGGTACACTTACTGGATAAATAGTGGCTTGTTGTCAAATGTGAATGGTCGATCGAGTAAAGCCGCAATCGCGTGATGCTTAGCACGGGATTTAAGAACCAGCCCCTTGTCCCCATGCAGTTTAGTGTCTTTCATTTCTTCCACCTCCCACTTGCCTGAGGAACAACATAGAAGAACCTGTCTTCATTTTATGCAATTATAGTTATCCAACCCCAATATCTGAGTAGCCTACCACACCCTCCCCAAATATCCCAAGTAACTCTCCCCCGATATCCTTGAAGTACAATAAAGATATTTCACCACTTATACAAGTATACAATTGCTAGGACTTGCACGGGGCAAGTTCCTCGCCCAACTCGTGTTCGCCCTGAAGTGTCGGCAAATTTTGTTTATTTAACTATTCTAACTTCAGTCTGCTGTTCACACTCTCCAAGGCCAATTTATCCTTCCCGAGATATGATTAGAACTGACTACACACCTTATAAAAATGGTGTACACAGGTGATTTTAAAAAAAATTCATTTATGGGATGTGGGCCTCGCTGGCTGGGCCAGCATCTATTGCCCATCCCTAGTTGCCCTTGAGAAGGTGGTGGTGATCTGCCTTCTTGAGCCGCTGGAGTCCATGTGATGTGGGTACACCCACAGTGCTGTTAGGGAGGGAGTTCCAGGATTTTGACCCAGCGACAGTGAAGGAACAGCAATACATTTCCAAGTCAGGATGGTGAGTGGGTTGGAGGGGAACTTCCAGGCGGTGTTATTCCTATGTATCTGCTGCCCTTGTCCTTCTAGATGGTAGCAGTCGTGGGCTTGGAAGGTTCTGTCTAAGGATGCTTGGTGAGTTCCTGCAGTGCATCTTGTAGATGGTACACAGTGATGTCACTGTGCGTCGGTGGTGGAGAGAGTGAATGTTTGTGGATGGGATGTCAATTCAGCAGGCTTTGTCCTGGATGATATATATTTTTATATTTCTGTGTTTATGTATATATTCTGTGTAGGTAAGAGTAAGCTGCATGTGAGTATGTGTGCAGGATTAATCAAAGGTGAGATTGTTGGGAGTCAAATTGTATTTAAAATCTAAGGGATGAAAAACTAAAGGTGTTATCTTCTCGCATTTTGTAATGAGGCCTTATGGTGGGTGATAACTTACAAGGAAACAAAGTAAATCTGAAATTAGCATTTGGGGATAAGTTTTGGAATTGATTTGTAGCTATTGCATTTCAAAAGGAGTCTCAAAAGGTGAAAAAACAACACTTGCATATTATAGGAGATTTGAGAGTAAACAGGGGCAGGAGTTTTAAATGTTATTGACCCAAAATAGAGGTTAAATAGGAGCATGAAAGGTTTTGATATTTGGCAACCTGAGTTTTCAAAGAAATATTTAAAGATAACGGAGAACTAAGATGAAAAGGTATTTATGAAAACGAGGTTTCAGCTAGGTTGCTTGGGGTGGGGGGAGAATAGAGGAGTCCCACTGAAGGCCAATTCTAGTGTTTTGGAGTGTGCTGAAAAGCTGTGAAAATTTTAATTGAAGAAGGCAACTCAATTTTGGGCCAGGAGGATATTTACCCTGAGAAACACAGTTAGTTTTAAATCTCTCTTTGGAAAATCCACATCAGCATGGATTTGTCCTGGGTAGTTGTGGATTGTACCTTTGTTTAAAGTGAAAGCAATTTCTCAGTTTGGGCAATGGTTCCTGGATTTTATGGTTAAGAATCTATAAGGGGTGTCGCCAAAAAGATAGTTTTGCGTACCTTTGATAAAAGCATTTCGGGAGGGTTATTTAAAAAAATTTTTATTTTTAAAGTTGTTTATCTTTTATCACGCGTGTTTACGTTTTTTTCCACCTTTTAAGAAACATTCTAATTCCTCAAATTTTTAAAAAGTTATCAGTGGAGTCCTGTGCTTTCGTTTTCAGTAGCTTTCCCTCCTAGTTTCTACAATACAGGGAAAAAAATTACAACCCAGCCAAGACAGCTTTCAATCCAAGATCTGGTTTGCTCAGCATTAACATCAGCTATGGCCATAACAATACATAGAAGGAAGAGAAAATTGTCTCACCATCATATTTTGCAATATCTTCATCAGCATCTTCCTTTTTAGCTTTGGACATGATCCAGCTACATTGCAAAAAGATCAATAGCAATAAATCAAATGATGACACTATACAACTTCAAAATTCAAAAACGTATATCAGTTCACACAGACTTTAAAAAAATTCATGAGATATGGACATCGCTAGCAAGGCCATTTATTGCTTATCCCTAATTACCCTTGATGGAGGTCTTGTGGCACAACGCAAAGCCTCCCTGCCTCTGAGCCAGAGGCTCCGGGTTCAAGTCCCACCCTAGGACTTTACAGCCAAGGAGGGAGCGTTCTTAACGTGGTTAAACAAGTCGAGCGTCAACCTGAAAATTTTCCCAACACATGGCAATGGCAGGTGCCAAGAGCAGGAGCCATTCCAGGTCAGCCACGTGATGGAAAATTGTTGGAGCCTCTACCATCACTATCCATAGCTCCAGACGACAACGTGCATGTTGTCGCAGCAACTCAGACTTCCTGACTGAACTGTAACACACCACCACCAATTGCCCTCAAGAAAATGGCAGTGCGTCACCTTTTGAATACAACCGAGTGGCTTGCTCGGCCATTTTAGAGGACAGTTAAGAGTCAACCACATTCCTGTGGGTCTGGAATCACATCCAGGCCCAGGCCAGGCAAGGACAGCAGATTTCCCTCTGTAAAAAGAAAATTGATGAACCAGATGAATTTTTAATGACAATCTGGTAGCTTTATGGTCACAATTACTGATACTACTACTTTTTATTCAGATCTATTTAATTAACGGAATTTAAATGACCCAGCTGACATGGTGGGATTTGAACTCCTGCCTCTAGATCGTAGGCATCTTGATGCACCAAGGTTCAAAGTTAGCCATTCTTCAAGAGCAAAAGGTTATTGTTCACCATTTTGGGGCGTCACTGGTATAAAAAGCAATCAAAAGGGTTAATGGAATATTGGCCTTTATTTGCAAAGAGCTGGAATGTGAATGGGAGGAATGCTTCAGCTATAGAGCCTTAGTCAGATCCCATCTGGAACACTGCATTCAATTCTGAGCACTGCACCTCAGGAAGAATATATTGGCCTGGGAGGCAATGCAGTACAGATTCACCAGAATGATACAAAAGTTAAATTAACAAGGACAGATCGCAGAGACTTGGCTTATATTTCATGGACTGTAGAAGGTTGAAGGGTCATCTCAATCAAGATGTTCAAAATGAAGGAGGAATTTTTAAGGTAGGTATGGAGAAACCATTTCCTCTGGTGGGGTGATAAAGAACAAAACAATCACCTTAAAATTTTGTGCTGTACTGCTCAGGAGAGAAATCAGGAAACAAGTCTTCATAGAAAAGGTAGTGGAAATCTGGAACCCGCCCCCACAAAATGCTTTGGATACTGGTGGTCAACTGACATTTCCAAGATTGAGATCAATAGATTGTCAGGTAAGGATCTCAATGAATGTGGAGCTAAGGCAGATAAATGGGGTTGAGGTACAGATCAGCCATGAACTAATTCTGAGTCAGCTCAAGTGGCTGAATGGCCCCCTGCTGATCCTATGCTCTAGCGTTGTGATAACCTAGGAGCAGGAGTAGGCCATTCAGCCCATGGAGCCTGCTCCGCCATTCAGTACGATCATGGCTGATCATCCACTTCAATGCCTTTTTCCCGACACTATCCCCATATTCCTTTATGTCATTGACATATTTCTAAATATCAATCTCGGCTTTAACCATACTCTGACTGAGCTTCCACAGCCCTCTGGGGTATAGAATTCCAAAGATTCACATCCCTCCGAGTAAAAAAAAATCTCCTCATCTCTGTCCTAAGTGGCTTCCCCCTTATTTTGAAATTATGTCCTCTAGTTCTAGACTCCCCAACCAGGGAAACACCTTACCCACATTTACCCTGTCTATCCCTTTAAGTATTTTGTAAGTTTCAATCAGATCACCTCTCATTCTTCAAAACTCCAGAGAACGCAGGCCCAGTTTCCCCAATCCCTCTTCATAGGTCAGTCCCACCATTCCAGGATGAAGTCTGATGAACCTTCATTGCACTTCCTCTACGGCATCATCATCATTCCTAGGGTAAGAGGACCAAAACTGCACACACTACACTAGGTGCAGTCCAACTAACGTTCGATACAATTGAAGCAAGACTTGGCTACTCCTGCACTCTTGCGATAAAGGCTAACATCCCATTAGCCTTCCTAATTGCTTGCTGCACCTGCATGTTAGCTTTCAGTGACTCATTGATGAGGACACCCAGGTCCCTTTGAAAATCCACACTTTCCAATCTGTCTCAATTTAAGAAATACTCTGCACATCTATTCCTCCTACCAAAGTGGATAACCTCACATTTTTTCCACGTTATATTCCATCCATGTTCTTGCCCACTCACTAAGTCTGTCCAAATCTTCTTGAAGTCACTTTGCATCTTCCTCACAACACACATTCCCACCTAGCTTTGTGTCATCCATGAACTTGGAAATATTACATTTGGTCTCCACATCCAAATCATTGATATATATTGTGAACAGCTAGGTACTGATCCTTGTGGTACCCCACTAGTCACAGCCCGCCAACGCGAGAATGACCTGCTTATTCCTACCGTTTTCTGCCTGTTAGCCAATCTTTAATCCATGCCAGTATATTACGTTCTCTCCCATGTGCTTTAATTTTGATAACCAACCTCCTGTGGAGGACTTTATCAAAAGGCATCTAGCTGCCCAAAGATGCTACCGGGCCACAAATCATAGAATTGTTACAGCACAGGAGGCCAGTCAGTCTGTTGCGTGCTGGCTCTCGAAGGCAACTCACTGAGTCCCACTCCCTGCCTTTTCCCCATAGCCCTGCATTTGTACAACTTCCCACTGCGTAGAGTTGAGGTCATAAGGACAGCAGGTGCCTTCACTGAAGGGTGTTAGTGAACCAGCTGGACTTTATCCTTTGTAAACTGCCAGGATTTCACTGTTTATCACACATCCTCAGTGCGCCTCCTCCAACAGTGCAGTGTTCCCTCAATACCGCAGTGAGAGTGTCAACCTTGATTCTACAGTCTCTGGACTGTGTCTTAAACTCATGACCTCCTGAACCAAAAGTAGAGCGTCACTAGGACATGGTTGAAGTAATAGGTCTGGAGGAGGAGAGAACACAAGTGCTGACTGATCTGCTGAGCTTTTTCACCAAATGTTTTGACATAATAAATATGGTTACATACATTAGGGGAAATAGTGGCATAGTAGTAATGTCACTGGACTAGAGGCCCAAGCTAATGCCCTGGGGACATGAGTTCAAATCCCACTATGGCAGCTGGTGGAGTTTAAATTCAATTAATATATGTATAGAAAAATCTGGAATTTAAAAAAAGCCTCAGTCATGGCGCCACAAAAATATCAATAGCTGTCGAAGCCCATCTGATTCACAGATATCCTTTAGGGAAAAAGAATTTGTCGACTCTGCAACATCTTCCTGTCTAACATCAGAGGGCTTGTTCTAAAATTGGGAGAGCTGTTCTACAGACTAGTCCAGCAACAGCCTGACAAGTCATACTCACAAATTTGTACCTTACAGCCATACACCACCTTCACCATCCCTGGTGAGGCCCTATCCCACCAGCACAACGTACTTTGCAGAGGAGGGGCATAGTGGCATATAGTTGGGAGGGAACTGCCCTGGGAGTCCTCAACATTGACTCTGGACCCAATGAAATCTCATGGCATCAGTCAAACATTGGCAATGAAACCTCCTAATGGTTACCACCTAGCTCAGCTTATCAATCAATACTCCTCCATGTTGAAACTCTGGAGTTGACAAAGGCACAGAATGTACTCTGGGTTGAAGACGTCAATATCCATCACCAAGAGTAGCTCGCTGGCACTACTGACCGAGCTGGCCAAGTCCTAAAGGACATATCTGCCACACTAGGCAAGTGGCATTCATGTCACACAAGTACCAAGCAATGACCATCTCCAACGAGAATTTAACCATCTGCCCAAGACATTCAATGGCATGACCATCACTGAATGACCCCTCCCTCCCAAAGCCACACACCATTCCGATTTGGAGCTATAATTGCTATACTTTCATCATCGCTGGTTCAAAATCCTGGAACTCCCTCCCTCTTAGCACTAATGAAGGTACCCACAACGCATGGACTGCAGTGGTTCAACGCAGTAACTCACCAACACTTTCTCAAGGGCATTTAAGGGTGTGCAGTAAATCTAGGCCTAGCCAGTGATGCCCACATCCCATGAGAATTAAAAAAGAAAGTGTACAGATCAAGAAGTACTTCATTGACTGTAAATTGCTTGGGACCTCTTAATGAAGTCCTGATGAAATGCAAGTATTTCTTCCTGGGACATCAATCTTCTTGTCTTTCCATTCCACAGTTTTAAAAAAGATCATGATGGGTAACTTTGGAGTAGGTGATTGCATTTTTCTAAAAAATCAGTGACTAGTTAATACTAACTTCTACTTTATAAAAAAGGCCAATAAAAAAAAACTTTAAATATTTGATTTTAAACCCTGGTTAGGAGGTGGACATCCACAGTACTGACTCATTCCACCCACAATGGGCACATAATTTACACAGCGCAACTGAGTAACCTATGGACTCTCATGGAGGATGATACGAGATATAGCAAGTCACCAAAATACTGCAGTTACACAATTGTTTTGAGAAAAGACCCAATTGAAGTTCAATATGAAAAGACTGAAGCATCTAACATGGCAAAGTTTATAAATAAACTCTGTAGCTTCGTATGGAGGGTGTTTGTGAAATGTGTACTGGAGTTGGAAGGTTCTAGGCTCAATCCTTATTCCATATTGATCTCAGGATAATGAGATTGTTGCTTTAAATTATGTTTGACATCCACCCCAGTTATAGTCATAGTAGTAAGGATACTGCAGCTATTCAACATAGGAACAGGAGGAAGCCATTCAATTTCTCAAGCCTGCTGTACCACAATTTGCCTTGATTCCGTAAACTTTAATACCCTTAGCCAACAAAAGTCCATCAATCTTAGTTGTCCAATTGACACTTAGTCTCAACAACTTTTTTTTTGGAGGGGGGGGGGGGGGTGGAGACACACACATTGGGGAAGAGCGTTTGAGATTTCCATTACTTTTTGCATGCAGTGCTTATGGACAGCACCCCCCAATGGCCCAGCTCTAATTTTAAGGTTATAGCCCTTTGTTCTGGGCTCCCCCACCAGAGGAAATAGAGATGGGAGAGAAATTATCAACTCCTTTAATCACCTTCAACACTTCAATTAAATCACCACTTAATCTTCTATACTCAAGGGATTACAGACGAAAGCACTCAATGAATGAAGGGATGGAGGAATTGGACTAGGATGAGCTATTACATGAATTTGGAACGTGTGCATTGTAAAAGCGAGGGTTGAGAGGTGATTTTTAAAGATTCGAAAAATCTAAAAAGGAACTGGATAATGTTGATCACAATGAGCTGTTTCACCTTGTCCAGAGCAGTAGAACCAGAAGACATGGCCTGAGCTTGAAGGGATTAAATTCAAAACTAATGTGCAGAAACATTATTTCAAGAGTAGCTGGTCAATCTATGGAACAGGCTCCCTAGGAAGACGCTGGAAGCAGACTGTGTTGATTAATTGAAATCAAAATTAGATAGGTTTCTTGTAAACAATATATTTTAGGATACCATATATGAGTAATTTGAGACACGACAAGAGTGTAGCATGCTCAGACGAACAGATGACTTTGGATCTGTGATTCACCAAACTCTGGAATTTTCTACACCTTATATCTGGTTATGTTGCAAGTAAACTGATAAGATTGATTGCTGTTTTTAGTGTGGTATCACACAGCAGAGTCGTAACAGGGAATTCGGTTGCATAAATGGTAATGTCACTGGACTAGTGATTCAGAGGCCCAAGCTAAGGCCCTGGGGACATGGGTCCAAATCCCACCACGGCAGCTGGTGGAATTTAAATTCAAATCATAAAATCTGGAATATCAAGCTAGTCTCAGTTATGGTGACAATAACAATTAGGGATGGGCAAAGACTGGCCTCACCAGCAACACCCACATTCCATGAAAGAATAAAGAAAAATCACATGACTACCAGGATGGCAGAGGGAAAACCCAATGCACCTTGGCCTTTTCTCACCTAGCAATTCCTAGGCTCCTATGTGGGAAAGGCGTGGAAACCCGTTCATGCTTTAAAATGACTGTGCACGGGTGATAGATCTTCAAGCACTAAAGGAATGGAGAGATGGGGATGAGGTGGAAAATGATGGAGCAGACTCAATGGTCTAATATGGCCCAATGTTCCATGTGCAGCTACCTCAGGCAAGGAGAGAAATGGGCTTCTCTGCAATTGTCATTTTAGAGTTCACATTAGGTCAGATTATGCTAATATTCCAGACCCAGTAGACAGGGGCACAGCTGCAGGAAACTGTCACAACTGCAGGCTCTCAGTGAAGCAGCTCAATAGGAAGTTGGTTTGATGCGTACGCACCGGGTACATGACATCATCTATAAAAGGGATTAAGTGACTTTCAGAGACAGTCAGGTGATACCAAGTGGGAGCTCAGTGAATACACTGCCTCTCAAACAGCACACAGGCAAAACAAAGGTAGGCTGATTGTAATCAACAGGACTCTCAAAGGATCCATTGCGACTCCCTGCACATATGCCCTCACCCATCATCAGCGAGTGAAAAAAATTGGTTGTTTACCAACAATTATTTTTAATTTAGAAACGAATGAGGAGGGCATAATTCTAATTTGTTCATCTTGAATATGCTGCAAATAAGGCTTATGATCCAATTTGCAAAGACAATGACTTATATTTATATTCCTACATTACAACAGTGACTACAGTGCAATAAAAGCACAATTCGTAAACTGCTTATGTGGTCATAAAAGGCGCTATATAAATACAAGTCTTTTTTCACCTTTCATGATCTCAGTCCTAAAGCATTTTATGCTTCAAAAGTAGTTAATTGGCTGCAAGTCAATTTGCACAAAAAGCAATGTAATAATGAGCAGAAAATATGTTCTTTTCTCTCCACCACCCCCCATATAAAAAAGTGTTGGATGAGGGATAAATGTTAGCCCAGGACATTGGAAAGAAATCCCCTGCTCTTCTTCAGTGCCATGGGATCTTTTATGTCTAACTGAAAGACAGGCAGAGCTTAAAGTTTAACATTTCTTCCAAAAGATAGCACATCTGGTAGTATAGCATTGGGAATTTTTTTTTCTGGATGTCAGCATCACTAGTTAGTCCAGCATTTATTGCCCATCCCTAATTGCCGATGAGGTGGCGGTAGTAAGCTGCCTCCTTGAACACCCACAGTGCTGTTAGGAAGGGAGTTCCAGGATTTTGACCAGTGAAGGAACAGTGATATATTTCCAAGTCAGGATGGTATGTGGCTTGGAGGGGAACTTGCAGGTGGTGGTGTTCCCATGCATCTGCTGCCCTTGTCCTCGGAGGTGGTGGAGGTCGCAGGTTAGGAATGTGCTAGCGACGGAGGCTTGAGAAGTTACTGCAGTGCATTTTGTATATAGTACACACTGCTGCCACTATGCATCAGCCTAGATTGTGTCTGGAGTGGTGCTTGAACCCAAAACCTTCTGACTGAAGCATGTGTGCGCTACCCACTAAGCTATGGTAACAAGAAAGGCAAGATAGGACCATCGGGCCCTCCTGAGCTCTCCCTATCTGTTAGACGATGTCACGCCCATGTTAACTCCTGCTCAATAACCAGCGCATCATCTACGAAGCAGTTTCCTCCAACTGCCTCACCAGAGGCCAACAGACACCTGGAGGATACTGTCCCCAGTCCCAATGTTATAACCTCAAGATGTCTTTATTACCCTTCCAGAGTGCCTTTATCAAACGATTCTGCAAAATGCACTTGTCCAGTTGGAACCGGAGCTCTGTACGTGACCTGCAAAGCAACAGACATTGTAAATGTGGGCTTCATTTTAGAAAATCAGCACTGCATTCACAACTGGAAAAGTACTAAGTTTTAACATTGGGTCTAGACACATCTGAATCCTTGATTGAAAGACAGACCAATTCAGAACGCACTTGGTTTTCAGGAGGGAATCATTCTACAGGCCTATAAGCACACTGCCACCTGCCACACCCAGAAATGTTATTTAATTCCCACTGTCCCTGAAGAAAGGAAACTTTAAAAATTTTCAAAACTATTGTGGTGTTTTTATTTCAAAAATCTTCAACTATATCCTTCAGTCATATTTCAGGCTCATCTTGTACAAGGACATCAGGTTTCAAAGACCAATACCAATCAAACCCACATCCCTTTCCAGGAAGAAATGTAGCAGGTGCAATCTCAGACTCTTTATAGATACTTTGATGTAACAGCCAAATCTCCTCCTAGTTCAGTACTGCGGGATTTATGGAGGAGGAGGAGTGGGACTAAGTGATTTTAAGTATCAGTTCACTTCTCGTGGAATTTTTTGACACTAAAAATTCTGTACTTCATCTGGGGATATTTTTTAGCGATAGGATTAGAGAGAAGCCAAAAATTTCCAGCATCTGCAGTATTTTTCCTTTTAGTTTCTCCCACTAATTCAAACTTTCTCAAGGGCTCAAATGCTCTCCAGTGCAAATTTAAGTTATAGACCAGGGAAGTCTCCATAGGAGCAGAAGTAAGCCACTCAGCCTCTCGAGTCTCTTCCTCAATTTAATGGAAACCATGTCTGATCTGTATCACAGTTCCTTCCTCCTGCTTTGGCTCCATGTCACTTCGAACACTTGGGCTAGCAAAAATCTAGCCATCTCAGATTTAAAATTGAACAAGCACCCACTTTTAGTGGGAGAACACTCCACCTTCTACCACGCTTCGCATAGAGATGAGTTTCCTAAATTTTGTCTTTGCCTGGTTGGGAGGATTTTTAGCATGTTTGGAAGAGGGTGGGGTGGAAGGTGTGGCGGTGGGGGGGAAAGAGGAGGAGAAGAACTAAAAGCCTTAGTTCCGTCGCCAAATCAATGGCTGATCTACCCCAGAACGAAAGTAGACAGGAGCAGGATGCATTCTCTGCCAATACCAGCCACTGATGATCGCTGCTGGCAATAAAAGAAAATTGTATAATTTTAATGGGGCTGCAGGAAGGGAGAATGTCAAAGGCATTGGAAAGGGTACAGAGGACATGTACTAGAATGGAACCACGATGAGGGAATTCGGTTACGTGGACAGATAGGAGAAGGTAGGGATCGTTCCCCTTGGTGCTTTATTTTGTCCAAATAAACACATGTTGTGAGGATCTGGAACACTCTTCCTAAAAGGGTAGCGAAAGCAGGTTAAAAAGGAATTGGATATTTACTTGTAAAGGAAAACATTTCGGGGTTACGTGGAAAGAGCAGGGGAGAATGGTATTAATTGGATAACTTGTTCAAAAGAGCTGGCACAGACACAATGGGCTGAACATGAGGCTACACTTGTCTGGGCTCACAAACAAAGACCAGATACTCAGGCATGCTGTGCAGGGAGATGATTTCCCAAGTGAAACCAAAGGTCATTTACGGAATTGCACATTTAAGTCTAAAGCCGGCCAATCCTCACCTTAGGAGGTGGTGGAGAGCTTGGTTCCGAGTCACTTTCTACTGGGCTTTCGTCATCTTCATCTTCAACAATATCAGTATCGTCGTCGTCATCATCTTGAGCACGGACGACAGCAGTGCCAAACAGCAGCACCAACACCAGCCATAGCTTCATCTCCATGTCCTAGGAATGAAGTAAAAATAAAATTAAAGGTGCTTCAATTTTCCAGCAAGTTTTTTTTTGTTTTGGCAGCCTTTAAATTTCTTACTTTACCAAGCAGAGAGGAATTTCAATGCATTTAAAAAGGGACATGGGAACTCCATTCATACCTGCCAATGTATAATGGTGACTAAACAATGACATTGTTATAGCATTATAACTATGTCAATCTGAATAATTTTGGTAAAGATTTTTTTTTAAAAACCCCAACAAACCCAGGGTCTCCCCCACATCCCAGCACCCTTCACTCTCTACGAAACGGTTATTAGGTTCCAGTGCAGTACTCAAAATGCACAAGCCAATGTCATGTAAGAAGGGCAAGTGAATTAAACCAGAAAATTCTAGACCTATTATTCAAATGTACATTTATTATTAGAGACATTGACTGAACATTTGGATAAATGTGAACTGATCAGAAAGGCAACATTGGCAGCTATGCTCTCAACTGCCTTGGCCCAAAGCCCTGGAATTTCCTCTCTACACCTCTCTAAAGATACTTCTTGAAACTTCTCTTTGATCAAGCTTCTGATCATCCATCCTGATATCTCCTTTTGCAGCTCAGGTGTCTATGGATGTTATTTATATAGTATTTCCAGAATGTTCAGCTTCTGATAAGAGACTGTTAACAAAGATCAGAGTGCATGAAATTGGAGGCAACGTGTGACTTGCTTAGGGAAATGGTTAGGAGGCAGGAGACAGTAGGGAAAATGGTATGCATTTTAACTGGCAGGATGCGACCAGTGATATCTCCCAGGGATCTGCACCAAGGCCACAGTTTTTCACTACTTATAGAAAACTTACATGAAGGAACAGAGAACTGTATATGCAAGTTAGCTGGCACATTAAAACAAGAGAAGATGGGACCAGAAAACTGCAAAAGAACACTGATAGTTTTACCTACTCATTCAACCTATGGCAGATGGAATTCAATGTGGGGGGTGGAAGTATGAGGTCATCCACTTTGGATCCAAGAACAATAGATCAAAATATTTCTAAATGGAGAGAAACTCAGAACCTTGGAAAAAGAGAGATTTAGGGATCCAAATTCAGAAATTAAAAGAAGATAGTGGATAAATGCAAAAATAAATTAAAAGGCTAATGGAATGTTGGCTTTTATCTCTGGAGGGCTAGAACACAGTTATACAAAACTCTGATGAGGGCACATCTGGAGTACTGCGTTCAGGTCTGGGCACATAATTGAGGTGTTAAAGACTATTGAATGACTTGATAGTTTCTCTATCTACCCTATTTCTTCTAGTGGAGGGCAAGGGGCACAACCTTAAAAAATTAGAGCCAGGCTGTTCAGGGGTGGTGTTGTTATGAAGCACTTCTTCATACTAAGGGTAGTGGAAATCATCATTGTCTCCAATATACCAGCTCAGCCTTCGGCCAACTGAGGAAACAAGTATTTAAGGACCAGGATCTCAAACCAGAGACCAAGGTCACGGTTTACCGGGCAGCAGCAATCCCCCGGCTCCTATGCGCTTCAGAGACTTAGGACAACTTACAGCAGGCACCTCAAAGCACTGGGGAAGTACCACAAGCAGTGCCTTCACAAGATCCTACAAAAGCAGTAGCAAGAAAAGGGGTCCAACAGCAGCATCCTTTCCCAAGCCAACATGCCCAGCATCGATGCATTAATCACTCAAAGCCAGCTCCACTGGTCAGGATGTCATTCAGATGCCCGAGGCTCCCGAAGCAACTGCTGTGTTGGAACTCTGTCACAGGAGACTCCCCAGGGGACAGGAGAAATATGCTTTAAGAGATGTCCACAAACCATCCTGGAAAAGGTCAAGTGTCCCCACCATATCACCCCAGCCTGCGACCAAACAAAGGTGGCTCATTTGGGAAGGCACCGAACACAAGAGATTTTGTCAGGAAGGTGCAGAGGCAAAGTTGAGGCATGGAGAGCATGCACAAACTTCCAAACAACTCATCTATCCAACCCTCCAAGCACCATCTGTTCCACACATGGCAGAGTCTGCAGATCACGCACTGGTCTTATCAGCCATCTCAGAACCCACTGAACCAGAGTGGAAGCAAGTCATCCTCAAGGGACTATCTAAGACAGCGTGGAAACCTGAAACTCTTCTCCCAAAAAGCTGACAACATTCCAGCAATAGTACTGAAGACTTGTGCTCCAGGGCTAGTCACGCCTCTTGCCAAGCTGTATTTCTGGAGCACAAGTCTATAGTACTATTGCCAGAATGTTATCAGGGCCCACAGCCTTTTGCAGTATCCAATGCCTCCAGCCATTTCTTGATGTCACGTGGAGTGAATCGAATTTGGCTGAAGACTGGCATCTGAGATGCTGGGGACCTCGAGAGGAGGCCGAGATGGATCATCCGCTCGGCACTTCTGGCTGAAGATGGCTGCAAATACTTCAGCCTCATCTTTTGCACAGATGTGCTGGGTTCCCCCATCATTGGAGGATGGGGATATTTGGGGAGCCACCTCCACTGGCTAGCTTTTAGACTACCTTCTGTGGACCTCGTGTAGACTAGCCTACTGCTGGAAACAGGCCCACATGAAGTCATTATGGGCACACAGCACAAAATGGCTAATAACTGAGTCTCACTCACTGACCACGAAGATGGTAGTGTGGGGGAAAAAGGTCACTGACAGTTGGGCTTGAAGCAGCTTGGCACTGGGTGTATTAAATATACTGGAGTACAGCTCGACATTCCCAATGTAAATCACTGCTGCACTGGAGGAGCCATCTTTCAGATGAGACATTAAACCAAGGCCCCATCTGCCCTCCCAGGAGGATTCAAACGATCACAAGGCCTCTGAGCAAGAGTTCTACCCAGCACAAAAATAAAAAACCTGGAAAAACTCAGCAGGTCTGGCAGCATCTGTGGAGAGGAACACAGTTAACGTTTCGAGTCCGAATGACCCTTCAACAGAACTAAGCAAAAATAGAATAGAGGTGAAATATAAGCTAGTTTAAGAGGGGGTGGGCCAAGTAGAGCTGGATAGAGGGCCAGTGATAGGTGGAGATAACCAAAAGATGTCACAGACAAAAGGACAAAGAGGTGTTGAAGGTGGTGATATTATCTAAGGAATGTGCTAATTAAGGGTAGAAAGCAGGACAAGCAAGGTACAGATAGCCCTAGTGGGGTGGAGTGGGGTGAAGGAATCGAAAAAGGCTAAAAAGGTAGAGATAAAACAATGGATGGAAATACATTTAAAAATAATGGAAATAGGTGGGAAAAGAAAAATCTATATAAAAAAAAAAGTGGGGGGAATCGGAAAGGGGGTGGGGATGGAGGAGAGAGTTCATGATCTAAAACTGTTGAACTCAATATTCAGTCCGGAAGGCTGTAAAGTGCCTAGTCGGAAGATGAGGTGCTGTTCCTCCAGTTTGCGTTGAGCTTCGCTGGAACAATGCAGTAAGACAAGGACGGACATGTGGGCATGACAATAGTATGGAGTGTTGAAATGGCAAGTGACAGGGAGGTCTGGGTCATGCTTGCGGACAGACCGAAAGTGTTCTGCAAAGCGGTCACCCAGTCTGCGTTTGGTCTCTCCAATGTAGAGGAAACCGCAATGGGAGCAGCGAATGCAGTAGACTAAATTGAGGAAAGTGTAAGTGAAATGCTGCTTCACTCGAAAGGAGCGTTTGGGCCCTTGGACGGTGAGGAGAGGGGAAGTAAAGGGGCAGGTGTTGCACCTTCTGTGGTTGCATGGGAAGGTGCCGTGGGAGGGGGTTGAGGTGTAGGGGGTGATGGAGGAGTGGACCAGGGTGTCCCGGAGGGAACGATCCCTGCGGAATGCCGCCGGGGGGTGGGGTGAAGGGAAGATGCGTTTGGTGGTGGCATCATGCTGGAGTTGGCGGAAATGGCGGAGAATGATCCTTTGAATCCTTTGATCCAGCTCTACTTGTCCCACCCCCCTCTTAAACTAGCTTATATTTCACCTCTCTTCTATTTTTACTTAGTTCTGTTGAAGAGTCATACGGACTTGAAACGTTAACTGTGCTCCTCTCCGCAGATGCTGCCAGACCTGCTGAGTTTTTCCAGGTATTTTTATTTTTGTTTTGGATTTCCAGCATCTGCAGTTTTCTGCTTTTATCTCAGTTCTACCCAGCACCCTGGGCCCATATTAATCCCTCAACCAACATCATCTTGAAACAGATTTGGTCATTTAGCATTGTTGCTTGTGTGGTCTCGATGCAAATCGATTGCCTGCTTTTCTACATTACAATGTGATTACACTTCAAAAACACTTGCTTGGCTGTAAAGCACTTTTGAGGTAGAGATTGTGAAAAGTGCAGGAGAAACAAGTACAAATTAGGATTTCCAGAAACACTCACTGAGGCTTTTATTTCATTTCGCCAATAAGGCCAACATTTATTGCCCATCACCCAGTTTCCCTTGAGAAAGTGGTGGTGATGAGCCACCTTCTTGAACCGCTGCAGTCTATGTGGTGGTGAATCTACAGCTATAGTGCTGTTAGGGAATGGATTTCAGGATTTTGACCCAGCGACAGTGAAGGAATGACGATATGGTTTTAACGCAGCTTGCTGTGCAAATTGGAGGGTAACTTGAAGGTGGTTGTGTTCCCATCCATCTGCTGCTCGTCCTTCTAAGTGACACGGGTCATACGCTTAGAAGGTGCTGAAGTCTTAATGAATTGAAATGCATCCTTTCACAACACACTGCAACCAATGTGCTGGAGGTGGAAGGTTTTTTTTTATTCTATGACGGGACATGGGCGTTGCTGGTTAGGCAGCAGTTTTATTGCCTATCCCCAATTGCCCTTGAGGTGGTGGTGGTGAGCTGCCTTCTTGGAGCGTTGCAGTCCATGTGGTGTAGGTACACCCACAGTGCTGTTAGGTAGGGAGTTCCAGGATTTTGATCCAGTGACAGTGAAGGAACGGTGATATAATTCCAAGTCAGAATGGTTTGTGGCTTGGAGGGGAACTTACATGGGAACACCACCACCAGCATCTGCTGTGGCTTGGAAGGTGCTGTCGAAAGCGCCTTGCAGAGTTGGTTCCAATGAAATGAGCTTTGTCCTGGATGGTGTCAAAACTTTGTTGGATTTGTATTTATCCAGGCAAGCGGCGCGTAGTCACGCACACCTGACATGTTTTGTGGATGGTAGAAAAGGTTTGGGGATTCAAGAGGCAAGTTACTCTCCACAGAATTCACAAGCTCTGACCTGCTCATAGCTACTGTATCATTGTGGCTGGTCCAGTTCAGTTTCTGTTCAATGGATGTTGATGGTAGAGATTCAGTGATAGTAATGCCATTGAACGTCAAGGAGAAGTGGTTAGATTCTCTCTTGCTGGAGATGGATCATTCCGTGGCACTTAAGTAGCAAATTATAGTCGTGCCACACCAGCCCATGCCTGAATGTTGTCCAGGTCTTGCTGCATGTGAGCAGAGACTGCTTCAGTATCTGAGGAGCTGTAATGCACAGTGTCCATTTCCAAATCATTGAACATCCTCACTTCCGACCATGTGATGGAGTGAAGATCATCGAAGATGGTGGGCCTGGGGCCTGGTGGCCCTTAGGAACTCCTGTGATTAGCCGACACACTCCAGTGTTTAGATTCACCAGGTTGGCATCTCATTTTTAGCTTTGCCTGGTGCTGCTCCTGGTATACTCTCCTGCACACTATTGAACTAGAGTTGATCCCCTTACTTGATGGCAAAGGCAGAGTGAGGGATATGCTGAGCCATTAGGTTACAGATTATGGTGGAATACAATTCTGTATATGCATATGTAAATATGTATATCCATATGCAAATACAATGCAGTTGAGCTAGATCATTTCTGAATCTATCCTATTTAATGCAGTGGCAGTGCCACACAGCACAATAAAAGGGCACCCTCAATGTGAAGACAGGACTCTTCCTTGGAAGTGAGAAGAGATTTGCTGGTGGTATTCAAAATCATGAGGGGCCTGGACAGAATAGATAGAGAGAAACTATTCCCATTGCTGGAAGGATTGAGAAAATAAAGCACAGATTTAAGGTAATTGGCAAAAGAAGGAAAATCTTTTTCGGGTAACAAGTGGTTAGGATCTGGAATACACTGCCTGTTACTTGTTGGAAACACAAGGACTGTGCGGCAGTCACTCCTACCAATACTGTCAGACAGACAGATGCATCTATGACAGGTAGACTGACGAGGACATCATCAAATAGGTTTTCCTCTCAAGTTGGTTCTCTGGTCTCAGTTGTGTCCTTTAAGGCTTGGCCAGCTCAGTCAGTAGTGGCGCTCCAGAGTGAGCGAGATCCGGGGTTTCTTTTCACTTCAGACACCATTTCCCACAATTAGCATTCCTCATCTTCAGAAGCACAGAAATCAAATTACTGGCAAGGACTCAAACCACTGTCTTCACATCCTGTGCGTGAGAGAAACCCTAGGTATAATCCCAGCTCTGGGTGCATTGTGTTCAGCCCACCCAGTGAAAACAAGGAACAAAAGATTTATCCCCGGGACAGACCTCCCAATGTCATTATCCTGGAGCTCAGCTCCAGTAAATAAAACTGCAGAATCAAATAGTATATAAAAAGGTATTAGGGGGAAGATAAATACTCCTCTTAAACTCCCCTCCTTTTTTTTGTCTAGACCACACCAGCGTCAGTTGCAGAACAGTTTTGCAACCTGCTCATCGCCAAGATCACTAATCCTGCCAATTGCATATGTTTGAGTATGAGGTCACGTCATGCCAACTTTCCTGGCCATTTTCCCTCTGTTAAAGATTGCTTTAAAAAAAGTGTCAGCTGTGGCTCAAGTTGATAACATTCACATCTCTGAAACAGAAGGTTGTGTGTTCAAGTCTCGCTGCAGGATTTGGGCACATAACTCAAGGTTGACACTCCAGTGCAGTACTGAGGGAGTGCTGCACCGTCAGAGGTGCCATCTCACTGTATTTAAACCAAGGCCCTGTTTTCGCCCTCAGGTAAATGTAAAAAATTCCATGGCACCATTTTGAAAAGAAGCAGGGGAGTTAGCTTCAGTGTCCTGGCCAATATTTATACCTCAAATCAACATCACAAAACATAGATATCTGGTCATTAACAGTGCTGTGCACAAATTGTCTGTGCACTTCTCACAATAGTGACTGCACATGCAAAATACTTCACTGGCTGTAAAGCACTTTGTGATGTCCAGTAGTTGTGAAAGACAATATATATGCAAGTCTTTTTTTTTGCTTACGAACACAATTCCACAGTTGAGATTAGGAACAAGATTGTGCAGGTGGATAGAAATTGCTCAGGCAAAGCCAGCTTCCATCACACCTACTTTGGACAGCGTGGTTAAATAAAGAAAACAGACAGACCTGCGTTTATAATCATAAAATCATACAGCACAAAAACAGCCATTCAGCCCATCAAGCCTGTGCTGTCTCCTTGAAAGAGCAAATAAATGAATCTCACTCTGGCACACTCTCAACAGCACTGCAAATAACTCCAATTCCCTTTTGAAAGTTACAACGAATCTGCTTCCACCATCCTTTCACGCACTGTATTCCAGATCACAACAACTCGTTGCATTAAAGTAAAACTCGATTCACTTCTGGTTCTTTTGCCAATTACTTTATATCAGTGTATTCTAATTACTGATCCTCACTTCCAGTGTCTGGAATACTTGGGATGGAAAGATTTGCAAGGCTATAGGGAAAAAGAGGGGCGGTGAGGAACTAATTGCCTAGCACTTTCAAAAAGCCAATTCAAAACACACAATGGGCCGAATGGCCTTCTGTGCTGTGAAACTCCGGGATCACATGGAAAAACTGGCTGTGAGCCATCTCCAGTTGCAAGACATGTAAATGACAAATGAGAAATTCCACATGCGGGAGATAACTTGTGTTGCAAGAACAGTAATCGTGAAACTTATGGGACAAAACTGTAATAAAAAGGTATAAATCAGAGGCAATAAAAACATGTACTGTTCACTTTCAGAACAGCAGCATCAAATCATAATTGGGACCAACTGGTTGTGAATGAATGTCTGATGAATCTGCCCCTAGATCAATATAAAGTGAAGGTTTTGTTACAAAACCTACAAACATTAGCATTACAGCAACAGGGGCTAAGTTTCCACCTCACAGATACCATCTTTAGCCTGCACTCCACAGATACAGCAACTGGTATAATCAATTCAGAATCTTCAGCAGCGTATATGGCAATTAATGGGTGCTTCCTGCCCTCTTCAAGACACAAAACTGTTGCCAGAACACATCTCCACAGCACAGGAGACAGGGCACTTGTCACAACTTTATTACCACCCCCCCCCCCCAAACATTCGGCAAATTGCTTTCTCCTCACTCAACTTAACCCAGTTCTAACTGTGTTGACCCTCTGTTGTTCTGGCAGAGATCAGAACAGGTCAATAACTAGGGATCAAACTCAAGAAAATTTTCCAATCTGTGGGGTTCATGTGGAATAGACACTGGCATTGTCCAGATGGGCCGAATGGTCTGTTTTTGTGCTGGAAATACTTAAATAACACATCTGACAAGGTAGCCAGAGACCACTTTCTAGTGGTCAGACACTGCTGCAACATGGTTGCTGACGATGACAAGAGGTTCAGATTCTTATCTATCCAGAATAACCCTTTATCACAACATCTGGACTTTCCATCGTGATTTACAGTCAATTAAGTACTTTTGAAGTGTAGTGTAGTCACTATTGTAATGTAGGAAATGTGGCAACCAATTTGCAAACAGCAAGCTACCACAGAAACAGTGTGGTAGGACCAGATAATCTGTTGGTTGAGGGATAAATATTGAGCCAGAACCAGGAAGAACTTTCCTGCTCTTTAAAATAGTGCTGTGGGATCTTTATGTCTACCCAGGGCCTCAACTGCTATCTATCCCTCCCTCCTCTCTCAGTTAGGCATCACATCTGAAAGACAGGGTCTCCTTCAGTGCTTCACTCCCTCCATACAGCACTGGAAGTGTCAACCTCTGGATTACGGGCTCAAGTCTCTGATGTAGGACTGCAATCTTCTGACTCAGGTGAGTGTGCTACCCACTGAGCCATGGTTGAAACAGCCACTAAAACAGGAGAAAATGAAACTTGAGTTTAACTTCTCTTTTATTTAAAAAAAAAAATTCATTCACAGGATGTGGGTTTCGCTGGCTAGGCCAGCATTTATTGCCCATCCCTAATTGCCCCTTGAGAAGATGGCAATGAGCTGCCTTCTTGAACTGCTGCAGTCCATGTGGTGTATGTACACCCACAGTGCTGTAGGATAGGAGTTCCAGGATTTGACCCAGCAACAGTGAGGGAACGGCGATATATTTCTAAGTCAGGATGGTGAGTGACTTGGAGGGGAACTTCCAAGTGGTGGCGTTCCCATCTATTTGCTGCCCTTGTCCTTCTAGACGGTAGTGGTTGTGGGTTTGGAAGGTGCTGTTTAAGGAGCCTTGGCGAATTCCTGCAGTGCATCTTGTAGATGGTACACACTGCTGCTATTGTGCGTCAGTGGTGAATGTTTGTGGATGTGGTATCAATCAAGTGGATTGCTTTGTCCTGGACAGTGTCCAGCTTCTTCAGTGTTGTAGGAGCTGCACTCATCCAGGCAAGTGGGGAGTATTCCATCACACTCCTGACTTGTACCCTGTAGACGGACAGGCTTTGGGGAGTCAGGAGAGAGTTACTCATTGCATGATTCCTAGCCTCTGACCTGTTCTTGTAGCCACAGTATTTAATATAGCTAATCCAGTTCAGTTTCTGGTCAATGGTAACTCCCAGGATTTGATAGTGGGGGATTCAGTGATGGTAATGCCATTGAACATCAAGGGGCGATGGTTGGATTCTCTCTTGTTGGAGGTGGTCATTGCCTGACACTTGTGCGGCGTGCATGTTACTTGCCACTTGTCAGCCCAAGCCTGGATATCATTCAGGTCTTGCTGTATTTGGACATAGACTACTTCGGTATATGAGGAGTCACGAATGCTGAACATTGCATAATCATCAGCGAACATCCCCACTTCTGACCTTATGATGTAAGGAAGGTCACTGATGAAGCAGCTGAAGATGGTTGGGCCGAGGACACTACCCTGAGCAATTCCTGCAGTGATGTCCTGGAGCTGAGATGACTGCCCTCCAACAATCACAACCATCTTCCTTTGTGCTAGGTATGACTCCAATCAGTGGAGAGTTTTCCCCCCCAATTCCCATTGACTCATTTTGCCAGGGCTCCATGATGCCACACTTGGTCAAACGCTGCCTTGATGTCAAGGGCAGTCACTCTCACCTCAGGAATTCAACTCTTCTATTCATGTTTGTAACGAGGTCAGGAGCTGAGTGGCCCTGGAGGAGCCCAAACTGGGCATCAGCGAGCAGGTTATTGTTTAGCAAGTGCCACTTGATAGTACTGTTGATGACCCCTTCCATTACTTTACTGATGGAGAGTAGACGGATGGGGTGGTAATTGGCCGGGTTGGATTTGTCCTGCCTTTTGGGTACAGGACATACCTGGGCAATTTTCCAGATAGCTGGGTAGATGCCAGTGTTGTAGCTGTACTGGAACAGCTTGGCTAGGGACGCGGCAAGTTTTGGAGCACAAGCCTTCAGTACTATTGCTGCAATATTGTCAGGGCCCATAGCCTTTGCAGTATCCAGTGCCTTCAGCCATTTCTTGATATCACGTGGAGTGAATCGAATTGGCTGAAGACTGGCACCTGTGACGCTGGGGACCTCCGGAAGAGGCCGAGATGGATCATCCAACCAGCACCTCTGGCTGAAGATTGTGAATGCTTCAGCCTTACGTTTTGCACTGCTGTGCTGGGCTCCTCCATCATTGAGGATGGGGACATTTGTGGAGCCGCCTCCTCCAGTTGTGTTGTTTAATTGTCCACCACCATTCACGACTGGATGCGGCGGGACTGCAGAGCTTAGATCTGATCCGTTGGTTGTGGGATCGCTTAGCTCTGTCTATCACTTGCTGCTTATGCTGTTTGGCACTCAAAGAGTCCTGTTTTATAGCTTCACCAGGTTGACACTTCATTTTTAGGTATGCCTAGTGCTGCTCCTGGCATGCCCTCCTGCACTCTTCATCTGAACAACAAATGCTCTTATAATACTCCACTTCAACTCTCAGGTGGTGCATCAGCCTTGATTAAATCCCAGAGCCTTAAAACTATCAGGCCAAAGCCTTCACTGGGACAGGAGGCAGCCATTCACTCCCACCCCTGCCCCACCCTCCTGTGCCTGTGTTACCATTTAATTAGATCATGACAGAGCTGTATTTTAATTCCACCTACCCACCTGGCTTCCATAATCCATTGATTTTTTTGTTCGGTAAGGGCATCAATGTATTCTGAAATTTTCAATTGACCTTCAGTCTCAACAGCCTTTGGGGAGGGGGAAAGAGTGTTCCAGATTTCCAGTGTGTGTGTGAAGAAGTGCTTCCTAACATCATCCCTGAACAGCTTAGCTCTAATTGTAAGGTTATACGCCCTTGTTCTGGGCTTCTGCCACTCCTACACCAAAGGAAATGGTTGCTCTTTATCTGCCCCATCAAATCCTTTAATCATCTTAGGCACCTCAGTAAGCACTCTTCATCTTCCACACTCAAAGGAATACAAGCTAAGTCAATGTAACTTGTCCTCATGCTATAACTATTTTAGTGCCAGTATCAGTTAGTTACCAGCTCCATAGCTAATATAACCATTTTAGTCCTAGTATCAGTCAGTTATCAGCTCCATAGCTTCAAAAAAAAAAATCAGGATGAAATAGCCCAGTCCTCTGCAATTCAAGTATACAAACTCAGTCTCCTCCTGCCAGCTACGATTGCCTTATGTTCAAATCCAGGTAATCTGACCACCCAACAGACGATAGTTTGCCACTAATTGCCAAGGTCAGTCATAACAAAGTGATGGCTTGGGCGTCAAGTGCTGATTCATTGCGTCCCTTGAAGACAGCTGAACCAGCTCCTGGCTGCGGCTAAGATCACATCATACACAAGAGGCAGCTTTAAGTCCTATTAAGTCATGATCAATGTGGACTTCTGGACAGGTTCCGATCACCTAGAGGAATCGGAAATTAATTTTCCATTTTTTTTCCATCCAGCGGCCTTTTTGTTTTGCTGTTTCCAGGAAATTCCGTGGCACCAAGGTAACCAGACCACCTTGGTAATGATGCAACATCTTGTTTCGTACAGAGCCTTTAATGTAGTAAAGCATCCCACAGCGCTTCATAGGAGTTATCAGAAAATTTATCAGCCACATAAGGAAATACTGGGACTAGATTTTTGCTATACACTTCCAGCACTCAGTTTTTTCCTCATTTACAGACATATCACGTCTCCTGCATAGCAACTATGGTTCAATGGCCATCACTCAAATCAGGTTAAGGGTTGAAGGCCCACACCACAGAGACTTGCGCATAAAGCCTCAGTTGAAACTCCCAGTGTAGTAGTGTTGCACTGTTAAAGGTGCCATATTTCAAGTGGGATTTTAAACCCAGGCCCTGCCGGCTCTCCCAGGTAGAGATGTAAAAGATCCCACAGTCCTATTTCAAAAAAAGAGTTCCCCTGGTGTCTTGCCCTCAGCCAACATCACCATAAGAGAAATTCCAGTCATTTTTTTTTGTTGCTTGCTGTGCACAATTTCAATTCCACATTTCAATTGGCTACACTTTAAAACTGTTTCATTTGCTATGAAGCACATTGGGACTGACTTCCTGAAGTTATTACATGCATTATATCATACTTCCTTTCTGGTTACACAAATAGCACATTTGTAATAGTGAATTCATTCAATTGCATGCAATTAATCTTGCTCCAGAGACTGAAAAGGGACTATGACAACTGTGTCCAGAAAATACTATAGGACACATGACTCAAAGCTAGAGTGATACACAAAAAAAAACTCTTGACAAGACAACTACTGCAGTTAAGGGCAATCAAGGAATGTTAAATTGAAGCCTTAACCCAGAATGTAACCTTAACCTCTGTCCTAACTATGGTATACGAAAGTCAGTCAGACACCTCTAAAGCGAACTGAAGGGCCCTCGTGCCATGATTCTGCATATTGGGTGTAAAGCAAGGACGATCACGTGAAAATAGAACAGAATAGATGGCCAGAATAGATGCAGGCCCAAGAACTGGACTGGCCAAGCAGATAGAGATAGATCGCTCAGCCTTTAACCCTATACACACCCAATTACACGCACCCCCCTCCCCCCCTCCCGGGCGATGGATTATCGGGAAGACTGAGCGGAGGTTTAACATATTATGCAGGAGAGCAGCAACGCTATGCAGCAATGTGCAGGGGATCAGGACAATAAAGCTCCGCGCATCACTGCAGCCACATTGCTGGTGGCGCCACTCTCACCCTGGCCACATTAAGCAAGGTGGTAGGGGAACCATGATGTATCGATTTTCAATCCAGGGAACCCCAACACTGCAACACTGTTGCCGGCTACCGCCCTCAGGATGAGAAAAGATTACAAAGTATCGACTGATTGTTCCCCACAAATTGATACTCACGCTCCGTTCCTCAGCGCCCAGGAACTGCACCGCTCACGTGATCCTCCCAACTGCCTGAAGCTGGCGGCGGCTCCTTCTGATTGGTCCAGGTAGCGCCGGCCCCGCTCTCCCATTGACCGAGCGCGTCGTCACTCCGATGACTTCACCCAGAACGCCGCGGCGGCTTCCCTCGTGGAGCATCCTGATTGGAGGGGCTGGGACGAGGAAGTGGCCGCTGATTGGTTGGAGACAGGACAGGTGCCGGAGGAACACGTGGCCGTCAGCCAGAGCCAGGCGGGAGAGTGGTGACTGTGGGGGAGGGGAGCAGGTCATGACTCAACCAATGGCAATGAGAATTGTAAGGGGCAATAATGGGAGGTGGTTGGGGTGGGGAAGAAGAGGATTTGGGGAAGAAGAGGATTTGGGGAAGAGCAGGAAGGTAGTAGAAGTAAAACCGGAAAATGCTAGAAGGACTGTCAGCATCTGAACAGAGACAAGAGCCAATGGGGGTGAGCACAGTTATAATAGGGCAAACTGGAGGAACAACACCTCATCTTCCGACTAGGCACTTTACAGCCTTCCGACTGAATATTGAGTTCAACAATTTTAGATCATGAACTCTCTCCTCCATCCCCACCCCCCTTTCCGATTTCACCCCTTTTTTCCCAATAATTTATATAGATTTTTCTTTTCCCACCTATTTCCATTATTTTTAAATGTATTTCCATCCATTGTTTTATCTCTACCTTTTAGCCTATTTCGATTCCTTCACCCAACCCCACCCCCACTAGGGCTATCTGTACCTTGCTCGTCCTGCTTTCTACCCTTAATTAGCACATTCCTTGGATAATATCACCACCTTCAACACCTCTTTGTCCTTTTGTCTGTGACATCTTTTGGTTATCTCCACCTATCACTGGCCCTCTATCCAGCTCTACTTGTCCCACCCCCCCCCCCCCCCCTTAAACCAGCTTATATTTCACCTCTCTTCTATTTTTACTTAGTTCTGTTGAAGGGTCATTCGGACTCGAAACGTTAACTGTGTTCCTCTCCGCAGATGCTGCCAGACCTGCTGAGTTTTTCCAGGTAGTTTTGTTTTTGTTTTGGATTTCCAGCATCCGCAGTTTTTTGCTTTTATATATAATAGGGTCATTCTGCCTCATTCAGCATCTCCCAAACACCACCTGCAGCCTCGTCAACGTAACACACAAAAGGTGGCCATTCAGCCTATTGATTTTTTATTTGTTTACAGGATGTGGGCATCTGTGGCTAGGCCAGCATTTATTGCCCATCCCTAATTGCCCTTGAGAAGGTGATGGTGAGCTGCCTTCTTGAACCACTGGTGTCCATCTGATGTAGGTACACCCACAGTGCTGTTAGTAAGAGTGTTTCAGGATTTTGACCAAGCGACGGTGAAGGAATGGTGATATATTTCCAAGTCAGGGTGATCTGTGGCTTGGAGGGGAACTTGCAGGTGGTGGTGTTCCCATGCATTTGTGCTCTTGTCTTTCGAATAGAAGTCGAGGGTTGGAAGGTGCTGTGGAAGGAGCTTTGGCGAGTTGCTGCAGTGCATCTTGTAGATGGTGCACAGTGTTGCCACTGGGCATTGGTGTTCGAGGGAGTGAATGTTGAAGGTGGTGGATGTGGTACCGATCAAGAGGGCTGCTTTGTCCCAGATGGTGTCAAGCTTCTTGAGTGGCGTTCAAACTGGATAGATCCGTGGAAATGGGGAGCATTCCATCAGTCTCCTAACCTGTGCCTTGTACATGGTGGACAGGCTTTGGGAAGTCAGAGGTGAGTTACTCACTGCAGAATTCCCAGTCTCTGGCTTACTCTTTTAACCATATTATTTAAAAGACAGGACCAGTTAAGATTCTGTCAATGGTGACATTGCCCCAGGGATTTAGTGATGGTAATGCCATTGAATGTTAAGAGGAGGTGGTTAGACTTGGGAATGGACATTGTCTGGCATTTGTGTGGCACAAACGTTACCTGCCACTTATTGGCCCAGGGCTGGATATTGTTTCGGTCTTGTTGCATAAGGACACGGACTGCTTCATTATCTGAGGCATTGCAAATGGAACTGAACATTGTGGAATCATTAACGAACTTCCCCACTTCTGACATTATATTGAAAGAAAAGTAGAAACTAGAGCAGGAATAGGCCAATTGGCCCTTTGAACCAAATGACTTTTTAAGGAAGGTCATTGATGAAGCAATTGAAGATGGTTGAGCCTAGGACACTACCCTGAGGAACTCCAACAGCTGTGTCCTGGGCTGAGATTATTGACCTTCAATAATCACAGCCATCTTCCTTTGTGCTAGGTATGACACCAACCAGTGGAGAATTTTCCCCTTGACAATTTTGTCAGGGCTCCTTGATGCCACACTTAGTCAAATGCCTCCTTGACGTGAAGGGCAGTCACTCTCACTTCACATCTGGAATTCAGTTCTTTTGTCCATGTTTGGACCAAGGCTGTAGTAAGGACTGGAGCCAAGTGGTCCTGGCAAAACCCAAACTGAACAGAGATGAGCAGGTCTTTGCTGAGTAAGTGCCACTTGATAGCACTGTCGACGACACCTTCCATCACTAACGATCAGGAGTAGACTGATAGAGCAGTAATTGACCAAATTGGATTTGTCCTGCTTTTAGAGGACAGAACATACCTGAGCAATTTTCCACTTTACCAGTGTAGTTGTACTGGAACTGCTTGGCTAGGGGCATGGCTACTTGTGAACACAAGTCTTCAGTACTATAGCCCAGATGTTATTGGGACCCCAAAGAGATGCAGGGAGAGAGATCAGGGGTGGAGGAGGAGATCGCAGCAGTAGAGAGATCATGAAGGTAAGCGATCGCAGGGAGGAGATCAATGAGAGAGATCGTGGAGAGAGGTTGTGGGTAGAGATCAGCAAGAGAGATCACAGTGGGTACCGATCACGTGGGAGAGAGATTGCAGGAGATAATTCACCTGCCTGATCTGGTAGGCCTCACCTCACTTTAGTTTCTTACAAATCTGGGCTGGGGCTGTTAAAATCCAAAAACAATCTGAGGCATTCAGCCTCATCTAAATATTATCATGACAGTCAGGTTTTAGCGAGTGCTCACACTGAGGCCCAGACTGAGATCATCATTTCAAGTGAAGTGACAGCAGATTTACAAACTACTCCCACACTCGGAACTCTCCTTTCCTCTTGGGTCCTGTCCCTGCACAGCTTTCCGCTCTGAGACTTGTCAATCTTTCACTAATTGATTGCTCTCTTGTATGGTGGTTATCCATCACAGACGTGGTGCGTAAAAGGGGTAAATCACAAACACTCATAAATTTAACTAATTGAGAGATGCAATCAGGAAAGATATCAAGGAAAGGGAAAAGTAAAGAACTTGGATTTTTGTAGATCCTTCCAATACCTCACGACATCCTGAAGCTCTTTACAACCAACAAAGTACTTATGTGCAGTGTAGTCACTGTTGCAATGTAGGAAACGCAACAGCCAATTTGCGTGCAGCAAGCTCCCACAAACCACAATAAAATAAATGACCAGATAATCCGTTTTACATGTTGGCGGAACACAACTTGCATTTATATAGAGCCATTAAGTTAGTAAAACGTCCCAAGGCGCCTTACAGGAGTGTTATACATAAAGTTTGACAGTGGCGAGAACTCCCCTGCTCTTCCTTAAATATTGGCTATGGGACTTTTTCTGCCCTCTTGAGAGGGCAGAGTCTCCGCTTACATCTCATCTGAAAGATGGCACCTCTGACAGTGCAGCACACGCTCGGTACTGCACTGGGAGTATCCTCCTGGATTGCAGGTTTAGGTCTCTGGAGAGAGGCTCGAACCCTCGACCTTCTGATTCGTGTTTTTGAGCATGAGAGAGTTTCTTACAGGGAATGGTTGACACCAAGACCATGCCAGGGAAGAGTAGACAAACATTCGGAACAGAGTGAGATACATAGCTACAAGGAAAGGACACAGTAATAGGATCAGCTCTGTGTTGCTGTATGCCGAATGGCCTACTCCTGCTCCAAAGTCGTATATTCATAGCCCAGGTACAGCATCAAATGGCCTGTGCTTAAACTTGTATGGTTCTATAAAAAAGTTTGCACTTGGAACTTTTCATTGCTCATTTGTTTTTGTAATTTTTGCATTATTGGGAGTGCTTGGATCTCTTATTTGTGTGTATGAGTTCCCCTCTGAGAAAATATAAAACAGCTTGCATTTATATAGTGCATGGAGAAATATAGACAGAGAAATGTCCCTAAGAGCGGATCAGGCAAAAATTAGCACTGAGCCACATAAGGACAGATAACCAAAAAGCTTGGTCAAAGAACTGGGCATTTTAAAGGAGGAGAGAGAGAGAGGGTGAGGGGTTTAGGGAGAGAATTCCAGGGTTTGGGACCCAGACAGTTGAAAGGATGGCCGCTCAGATGAAAAATCAGGAGAAACAGAGAGAGATAAATTCTGGAATGGCTGGTCCATTGAGTAAGGAGAGGGGGGGAGTTCTGGATAAAAAAGGGCCAGAATTTAGACATGGCAGATAAGCAGGAGCTGTTTGGTAACACCAAGTACTGTTTCAGGGGTGATTGCTGAAGTTCAGAAAATGCCCGTTAGTTTAATCTTTTCTTGCGTTTTGCCATTTTGATCTTCACTGTAAAAACCCACCTCTAGCTCAACAAACAGTTATCCCTTTCGCCATCTGCAGACCAATGCGTAGAATTCAATCTCTCTCCTTACTTAACTTTAGAACGCTATTATAACCCATTCCTGTTAATTTTGCTCGGAGCATTTTACTTAATACCTCTAATCTTGCAGGAGGCGTAGAAAGAATTGTAAGGCAGGTTATCCGTAGGTCAGAGACATCGGGCTGGATTTTACCTGTCCCCGCCGGGCATGTTTTCGGTGGAGGGATGACATGTAGGGTGGGTGTCCAACCCACCACCTTCCGGCCCACCCTCGAGCTCACTCCCATAACACGGTAGGTGGGCCGAAATCGGCAGCCCAGCCGCCTAATTAAAATAAATAATTAAGGGTCAATTCAGCTTGTTAACAAGCTAATTCACCCCAATAATACGCTATCATACCCCACGCCATCATATGACTGATGAGGGCAGTGGGCGGGCCATTTTGGTAAAAACGTGTTTAAAAGGGCGGAAAGGAAAGGGGGGTTACTATCTTTGTGGGGTGACTTTGCGCATCCCCCCCTTAAGATAGTCCCCACCCTTTCTTCCTACTCGCCTGCTCTCTGAAACCCACCATCCCCACCTCCCTCCTCATGTTGGCCAAACCCTGCCCACCCAATAGACCATACTTACCGCACTCTGGGATCCATTGCACCTTTCTCTTGGGACTGATTGCAGTCCCGGCAGTGCCCACCAATGAGACCTTGGTGCTGTTGGGACTGCTGGCACCCACTGTGGACATGTCAATGGGCTGCATATTACAGGGGACCGGACTGCTCGCCCCACACCACCACCACCAACGCCCCCCTCCCCCACCCCACCCCACAGCCACCCCCCCCCTCACCCCGGCAACGAAAGTCGGCTGGAAGCCATCTCCCTCCACACCAGCCCACCCCGTAGCCATAACGCCTTGCGGGCGGGCTAAATTGGCCAAGAGTGGGATTTCCACCCTTCACCAGGGAGGAAGTCTCACCCTCGGGAGCTAACAGTCAATCTGATTGGCCAGCAGCTTCAGCCAGGAAGGAGGAAGAAGACGATCACGGCTGCCCAGGAGAGGTAAGTCCTGACGTTTTAGGGCAGGGAGGGATCCGAGAGCCAGGGAGGGGGTAGTGGGGGCCTGGGTTTTGGAGAGCAGGTATGTGGAAGGCGGTGGGAGGAGGGGTGACATCTTAGTGTGCACCCAATGGGCACAGGACAACAGGACACCCCCCAGAATGAGGTGGGGGCCCCCCCTTCCTTCCCGCCTAAGCCTTAAAAACCAGTCTGCCCACTCCAGCCCACCTGCCTACAGGAGCTGTATTTTGGCATGGGCAGTATGTTATCCAGGTCAATAGACTTTCTAACAAGCCTAATTAATCTTTACTTATTTACTTACATATAGTGGAACCTGCCCGCTAAGCATATTATAGGGGTCAGCTCAGGAGTGGACAGGAAGGTGGGGTGGGCTAGCCACCTGACATATTTTATATCCCCCCCCCCCCCCCCCCCCCACATAATGTCCACTTAAAATCAGAGGTAATAGGAGTGCCTCCGTCCCCCACTCCCCCTCCTCCATACCGGGTGTGCAGGATCGTGCAGTACCGAAGGATATCCTAGGGGGGTGAAATTTAACATCGGTGAGGCTGGAAACAGATCTGTCACCCATTATATTCCCCGCCCAATTCTCCTATCTATTTAAGAAGGAAGATTTGAATTTCTATAGTGCCTTTCCCATCCTCAGGACAAAGTGCATCACGGCCAATGAAATATTTTTTAATTGTAGGAAACACGGCAACCACTTTGCACAAAGCAAGCTGCCAGAAACAGTAACGGGATAAATGACCAGATCATCTGTTTTCGCAAATGTTGGTTGAGGGATAAATATTGGCCCAGGTGATAGTGGAGGACTCTCCCACTTTGCTTCGAAATACAGGCTGGGATTTTCTGGCCCCGTCATGGCCGGACCTGCCGCAGGAGATTCAGCAACCCAGCCAGAAGTCAATTGACTTCCGGCAGGAGCAGATGATCCCAGTGGCGGGCGGAGCCAGAGAATCCCACCCACGACCTCTTACATCCACCTGAAAGGACAGGGCCTCAGTTTAACTGTTCACCTGAGAAACTTCCTTATTACACCCTCAGAGTCAGCCTGGATTTATGGGCCTAAATCTCTGAAGTGGGACTTGAACCTATGACCTCCTAATTCAGGAGGCAAGCATGCTATCCACTGAGCCACAGCTTCGTTCATATCCATGGTAAGGAAACTTGGGTGAAGTGTATAAAGGGCAGCCAATTTGCTACGCCTACTTTTCACCCCACCAATGCCCCCCTCCCCCACCCACCCCCCACCCCACCCCACTCATATTGTCTTCACAGAATTAAAAACAAGACGGAAATGGTCTTTTCTCCATAATTACAGGAGCTGAGATTAGTCTCATTCTATGTATGTACATTTCAGCAAGCAATGAAGTCATAGATTCATCTTCTCATGATCTTAAGCACCACCCTTACTCAAACTTTAATTTAGCTCCCTTGTGTTTTTCCTCCCTCCTCTCCTGCAAGTACCGACTGTTGCCGGGGAACAGTTTAATTAATTATAATATTTAAATGACACTAACCCCCTTCCTGCATTTGAGCATAGGGACAACCTTCTGATAGGAACAGTGAACGCTGGAGGTTTGAAGAGATGAGGGAATTAAAACCCGAAGCAACCAAATCATTTAGGGGATTGTAAATAAATGTTTACATTACTTGTCCTCGATTTAATGTGCAGTAATTAAACACAAACAGTTCTGTTGCCATGTTCAATGTGTTATCAAATGATACCATTAGATGCAAGTCACTTAATTACCCATCTTGTTTACTGACACACAAAGTGAGGCAAAAGACAGGGACGGAGTCCTGTGTAGCCTTGTTAATAAGGTGGGCGGGTGTAGGTACAGAGAGCTCACAGAATTAAAAACAAGGCGGAAATGGTCTTTCTCCACAATCACAGGAGCTGATATTAGTCTCATTCTATGGATGTACATTTCAGCAACCAATGATATCATTTTCACCTTCCAATGATCTTAAGCACTACCCTTACCCAAACTTTCATTTTTCTCCCTTGTCTCTCCCCCCCCTCCTCCCCTCCTCTGCTGCAAGTATCGACTCTTGCTGGGGAACAGTTTGATTAATTATAGTATTTAAATGACACTAACCCCTTCCTGCATTTGAGCATAGAGACAATAAGTGTTGATAGGCTAATTTGATAGCTAGATGCTAGAACAGCACTTTCCAGAAAGGATCACTTACTGACATCAGGGAAAGGACCCCAGCTCATTTATTTATTTTATTTATTTGTTCATGGAATGCGGGCATCACTGGCTAGGCCAGCATTTATCGCCCGTTATTAATTACCCTGGAGAAGATGGTGATGAGCTGCCTTCTTAAACCACTGCAGTCCACATTGTGTAGAAACACCCACAGCGCTGTTAGAGGGTGAGTTCAGTGACACTGAAGGAATGGCGATGTAGTGCCAAGTCAGGATGGTGAGTGACTTGGAGGGGAACTTGCAGATGGTGTGTTCCCATTTGTCTGATGCCCTTGTCCTTCCAGATGGTAGCAGGTGTGGATTTGGAAGGTGCTGTCTAAGGAGCTTTGGTGAGTTGCTGCCACTGAGCATCGGTGGTGGAGGGAGTGAATGTTTTGGATGGGGTGCCAATCAATCGGGCTGCTTTGTCCTGGCTGGTGTCAATAGAAACACAGAAAAATAGGAGCAGGAGTAGGTCATTCAGCCCTTCAAGCCTGCTCCGCCATTCAATATGATCCTGGCTGATCCTCTATCTCAACGCCATACCCTCACTCTCTCCCCATACCCCTTGATGCCTTTAGAGTCCAAAAATCTATCTATTTCCTAAATATATTCAGTGACTTGGCCTCCACAGCCCTCTGTGGTAGAGAATTCCACAGGTTCACCACCCTTTGAGTGAAGAAGTTTCTCCTCATCTCAGTCCTAAATGGTCTACCCCATATCCTAAGACTGTGACCCCCTGGTTCTAGACCCCCCACAGCCAGAGGAAATATCATCCCTGCGTCCAGTCTGTCCATCCCTGTCAGAATTTTATGCGCTTCAATGAGTTCCTTTCTCATTCTTCTAAACTCCAGTGAATACAGGCCTAGTCAGCCCAATCTCTCCTCACATGACAATCCTGCCATCCCAGGAATCAGTCTGGTGAACCTTCGCTGCACTCCCTCTATAGCAAGTATATCCTTTCTTAGTTAAGGAGACCAAAACTGCACATAGTACTCCAGGTGTGGTCTCACCAAGGCCCTGTACAGCTGCAGTAAGACATCCTTGCTCCTGTACTCAAGTCCTCTGGCAATGAAGGCCAACATACCATTTGCCTTCTTAACTGTTTGCTGCATCTGCATGCTTGCTTTCAGTGATTGGTGTACAAGGACACCCAGGTCCCTTTGTACATCAACATTTGCCAACTATCACCATTAAAATAATACTCTGCCATTCTGCCACATCTACCAATGTGGATAACTTCACACTTATCCACGTTATACTGCATCTGCCATGTATTTGCCCACTCACTTAACCTGTCTAAATTGCCTCGAAGCCTCTGAACACCCTCTTCACCACCCACATTCCCATCTAGTTTTGTGTCATCAGGAAACTTGGAAATATTACATTTGGTTCCCTCATCCAAATCATTGATGTATATTGTGAATAGCTGGGGCCCAAGCACTGATCCCTGTGGTACCCCACCAGTCACCGCCTGCCATTCCGAAGACCACCCATCTATTCCCACTCTGTTTCCTGTCTGCTAACCAATTCTCAATCTATGCCAATGTATTCCCCCAATCCCATGTGCTTTAATTTTGCACACTAACCTCTTATGTGGGACTTAATCAAAAGCTTTCTGAAAATCCAAATACACCACATCCACTGCTTCTCCCTTATCTGTTCTGCTAGTTACATCCTCAAAAAACTCTAGTAGGCTTGTCAAACATGATTTCCTTTTCATAAATCCATGTTGACTTTGTCTAATCCCGTTGATATTTTCTGTGTTCTGTTATCACATCCTTTATAATAGATTCTAGCATTTTCCCTACCACTGATATTAGGCTAACCGGTCTATAATTCCCTATTTTTTCCCTCCTTTTTTAAATAGTTGGGTTACATTTGCTACCCTCCAATCTGCCGGGACTCTTCCAGAATCTACAGAATTTTGGAAGATGACAACCAACACATCCACTGTTTCCATGGCCACCTCCTTTAGTACCCTGGGATGTAGATTATCAGGCCCTGGGGATTTATCAGCTTTCAGTCCCATTCATTTCTCCAGCATTGTTTTTTTTAGTAATACTAATTTCCTTCAATTCCTCCTTCTCACTAGACCTTTGGTTCCCTAGTATTTCTGGGAAGTTATTTGTGTCTTCCTCCATAAAGACTGTAGAGAACCTATTTTTTTTTTATTTTTCTTGGACTGTGGCTTTAAAAATTGGACTGTGCCTTTAAAAACTACCATGACTGCAGTTGAAAGACATGTTCACTGGAGCAGGATGAGGAATATTTACAATGTTGCTAACCTGGAACATAGATTGCCATAAGAGAACAGGATGGTGCCAGAAAGGAGTTCCAGACTAGAGGGAACTGCCTAATGACAGCACTTTAATTGGCTCCTGACCAGGTGACCAGGGTTTTGCGTGGTAACAGTGTAGGGAGAACAACTCCTAGCCTGCAATGTGAAGACCTAAAACCTCTCTCTCCTGTGTTTGTAAGATTCTAGCAATTCTGCGATAATAGCTAGCTGGCTATATCTCACATCTCTGTAACCTGCTTTCTCTGAAAACCCCTGTCAAGAGGAAAAGGGAAAAAAATCACCAGTAGAGACAATGGGCAGAATTTTGCCATCAGCGAACAAGGGGCGCTCGCCAACGCGTAAAAAGATGCGGGATGATGTCGGGCGGAACCCCCGACGTCATCCCGCCCCATTTAAATTTTCAGGAAGGCAGGGGCGCAGCAAAATCACCTGCGGGCCCGCCGACTTGTCAATGGCCAATTGAGGCCATTTAAACAATTAAAGGACCTGCCCGTCCAACCTTAAGGGTGGCGGGCAGGCCAGGAGCCCCGGTAGCAAATAGAGAAAACATGAAACCTCATCCAGCGGCGGGATGAGGTTTCATGCAGGGTTTTAAAAATTTTAATAAAGTTATTCTGTAAATTATGAACATGTCCCAACTCATGTGACATTGTCACATGAAGGGGACATGTTAGGGAAATTTTTTTTCTATTTTTAATATTTTTCAAAGTCCAGGTGATCTCCTTGAGGCTGCACTTAGCCTCAGGGAGATGTACACTCTATCGTGCGCGTGCGTGAAAGGGTGCACTCTCGCTTTTAGGGAAGCTTAGTGCTTCCCGGCAGACGTCATGCTGGGCGGGCCTTAATTGGCCCGCCCACGTAAAATGGCGGTGCGGCCTGCTTCGCTGGTGGGGACTGGCTCCACACCTGGCGGGGACTGGCTCCGTGCCCGCCGGAGATTGGGTCGGGCCCACCTGCCCGACAGGCAGAAAATTCTGCCCATTGAAAAGCAAGTTTTTCAACCAGTGAACAACTGACTGAAAGTACTGGGAGACCACCTTGTGTCATCAACAACAAACTGCAAGGAATTTGGAAGACATCAATTAAAATCAACCCACCTAATCCTGTATTCCGGATTGGTGCTATTGAACTGTTTTATCCCACCCTTAAAATCCATGTTGTGTGTGTGTGTGTGTGTATAGTGGTTTAAGAAGGGGTAGAGTTTAAGTTATAACGTTAGAAGTTAGCAGTTCATATTTCCTTTCTTTTGCCACTAGTTAAAGACAATTTGTTCAATGAACAGTTATTTACTTATTAAGATTACAAACCTGGTGCTCGTATTCTGTTAACCTATATTAAACAGTTGGGTAGAATTGGGGCAATCTGGTGGTTTGGCCAAACTTTTCACATTTGTCGCGGAACAGTGAGGCTTGATATTACAGCACAGTATACCCAGTGAGTTGTGACAAGTCAGAACTAAAGTAGTTGTTTAATTGCTTTGCATATCCTTGTTCTCTATTATAAATTCTCCTGTTTCAGACTTTTTTTTTTCTTACATATTTACAGAAGCTTTTACAGTCCTCTATGTTCCTTGCAAGTTTACTCTCATGCCCTTTTGTCCCCTCTTAATCAATCTCTTGGTGCTCCTTTGCTGAATTCTAAACTGCTCCCAATCCTCAGGCTTGCTACTTTTTCTAGCAACTTTATATGACTCCTCTTTGGATCTGATACTATCCTTAATCTCTTTTGTTAGCCATGGTTGGGCCACTTTTCCTGTCGTGCTTTGCGCCAGAAAGGAATGTATAACTATTGCAATGCAAAAATTCATTCCTTAAATATTAGCCATTGCCTAATGAAGTTCCCCAATCTATCTTAACCAACTCACGCCTCATACCTTTGTAGGTGCCTTTGTTTAGATTTAGGACCATAGTTTCAGATTGGACTACTCCTTGAGTGATTTTGGAGCTGCATCTGCTGTTCCCATGTATCTGCTGCCCTTGTCCTTCCAGGTGGCAGAGGTCCAGTGTTTGGAAGGTGCTGTTGAAGGAGCCTTGGTGAGTTGCTGCAGTGCATCTTGCAGATGGTACACACTGCTGCCACTGTATGTCGGTGGTGGATGGATTGAATGTTGAAGGTGGTAGATTCAGTGCCAGTCAAGCAGGTTGCTTTATCCTGGATGGTGTCAAGCTTCTTGAGTGTTGCTGGGACTGCACTCATCCAGGCAAGTGTAGAGTATTCCATCACACTCCTGACTTGTGCCGTGTAGATGGTGGACAGTTACAGGAACAGGAAGAGGAGGTTATTCAGCCCCTCAAACCTTTTCTGTAATTCAATTAGATAATGATTTAGCTGTATCTTAACTCCATCTACCTGCCCTTGGTTCCATAACCCTTAATACCTGTGTTACAGTACGCTCAGGACTCTGAGTTGCTGTGGCTATGGATAGTGATGGTAGAAGCAATAATGTTCTGTCCATCAAGTGGCTGACCAGGAATCTCTCCCACCGTTGATGTGTGTTGGAAGGACTTGCAGGTTGACACTCAGCCTGTTTGGTCATGTTATGAACGCACCTACCTCAGCCATCAAGTGTTGGGGCAGGTCTCGAACCTGGGAGCTTCTGGCTCAGAGGCAGGAATGCTACCCAATGTGCCACAAGACCCTTACCCAACAAAAATCTATCAACCTCAGTTTCAAAATTTTCAATTGACCCTAAGTTCAACAGCTTCTTGGGGGCAGAGAGTTCCAAATTTCCACTACCCTTTATGTGAAGAAGTGCTTCCTGACATCATCCCTGAATGGCCTCACCCTAATTTTAAGGTTATGTGCCCTTGCTCTGGACTCCACCCACCAGAGGAAATAGTTTCGCTCTACTTTGTAAAGTACTTTAATCACCACAATTAGATCAACCCCTGAATCTCCTAAACTCAAGGGAACCCAAACCTACATGCAACCTGTCTTCATAATTTAACCATTTAAGCCCCCATATGAGTTCCTGGCCTAAAGGCACTGAGGTAAGTTCGTAGAATCCTTGTTTTTTAATTCATTCATGGATGTTGGTGTCGCTAGCAAGCCAGCATTTATGACCCGCCCTCATTGCCCTTGAGAAGGTAAGATGGTGGCCAAAAAAACCCACTTGCACACTCTGCATTTCGTCAGAACTAATTTTCCACAAAATGCCCACAAAGTTTTTAAAGTTCACCCGCACACTGCCATGCAAGTAGGCAAAGTTAGATCACATGACTAAGTCTATCAATCATTTTTTTTAAACTTCTTAATGGGCAATCATGGAATGATAGTGTGCAGAAAGAGGCCATTCAACCCACTTTATCTATGGCCAACTCTTTGAAAGAGTTACCCAACCCAATTAGCCACATCTGGAATCCCAACTAGCCACATTTTTCTGACTTGATTCCAGTTTTTCTCTCAGTTTAGGAATGGGACTGGTACTGACTGCTATAGAAATGATGCGACCGCACTAGACAGATGAGATTTACTAGGATGTTGCCTAGGATTGGAGAATTTTAGCTATCAGGAAAGATTGGATAGGCTGGGGTTGTTTTCTTTGGATCAGAGGAGATTGAGGAGAAATTTAATTGAGGTGTATAGAATTTTGTGGAACCTAGATAGAGTGGAGAGGAAGGACCTATTTCCACTAGCAGGGAGGTTAATAACCAGGGGGCACTGACTTAAAGTGTTTGAGGGAAAAATTAGAAGGGAGTTGTACAGTAATATTTTTTCACCCAGAGGTTGGTGGGGGTCTGGAATTCACTGTCTGAAAGGGTGGTACTTTTAGAAAAGATACTTGAATATGCACAGTGCCCTAACCTACAGAGCTAGGGACCAGGAGCTGGAAAGTGGGATTAGGCTGGATAGCTCTTGTTTGGTTGACACAGACACGATGAGCTGGATTTCACGGGCCCCTGCCAGCATGCTTGAAAGCAGGGGGATGTCACAAAAAGCAGGTCGGGGCCCTTCCCACTGCCTTCCTTCGCACCCCCCGACCTTGGGCCTAATGAGGCCCTTAAGTGGCAAACTAACATGTGCCTCATTGTGCCCCCATTACCGGGGACAGGTCTATGCTAAGTAGGTAGCCCGGCAGCTTTTACCACATGAGCTGGTGTCAGGCAAGGTAGTTCCATTGGGGGTCCCCCTGTGGCCATCGGAGGCAACCCCCACCCACCCCCTCCACACCCCCAGGTCATGCCCTCCCTTTAACCCCTGGCCCCTCAAACCCAGCCCCCATGCCTCTCAGCCCCTTTGCTGGGGTCTGCCTGCCAGGCTCCGCCGATACTTATCTTGAAGTCCAGCTCCATAACCTACTCTTGTTCGGGCACTGCCTGCAGTCCCGCCAGTAACCACTGCTCAAACCTGGTGCTGCTGAGACTACAGAACTGGGAAACATGGCGCCCTGTAAAATCCAGCCCAGTGGGCCAAATTGCCTCCTTTTGTGTCATTTCTGCATACCGACCTGGAATTTCCCAAATTCGATGCTGGTCCATGCTGTGTTATCTGATCATAGAGGAATAATTTATGGCGCTGGCAACCTTGTGTTCCATTGCATCAATGCAGAGTAGCTGGCCTGAGAATTGGAAGTTTTAGAAACCAGCAAAGGGCTACCAAAAAGTTGATAAAAAGGAAAAAAAATAGAATGAGAGTAAACTAGCCAGAAATATAAAAGCAGATTGTAAGAGCTTTTAAGTATATAAAAAGGAAGGGAGTAGCTAAAGTAAACGTTGGTCCCAGAGAAGCAGAGACAGGAGAAATTATCATGGGGAATGAGGAAATGGCAGAGGCATTGAACAAATATTTTGTGTCACAAAACCAGAAAATGCTGGAAAAACTCAGCAGGTCTAGCAGCATCTGTGGAGGTAGAAACAGAGTTAACGTTTCGAGTCCTTATGACCCTTCTTCATAAATATTTTGTGTCTATCTTTACAGTAGAAGACACAAGTTCCATACCAGAAATAGACGGTAAACTAGGGGCTAAAAAGATTGAGGAAATTAGGGAAATTAATATCAGCAGAGAGGAAATATTGGAAAACTTAAGGGACTAAAATCTGACAAATCCCCAGGACCTGTTAGCCTACACCCTAGGGTTCTCAAGGAGTTAGTTGCAGAGATAATGTGCTAGCTATGATTTTCCAAAATTCCTTAGATTCAGAAATGGCCCCACTAAATTGGAAGTTGGAAAATGTTACACTGCTTTTCAAGAAAAGAGGGAGTGAGAAAGCAGTGAACTACAGGCTGGTTAGCTTAACATCAATTGTTGGGATGATGCTGGATTCTATTATTAAAGAAGTCTTAACAATGCACTTAGAAAAGCATAGTATGATTGGAACAAGTCAACATGATTTTACGAAAGAGAAATCCTGCTTGACATATGTATTAGAGGCTTTTGAGGATATAACTAGTAGGGTAGATAAAGGGGACCTAGTAGATGTAGTATATCTGGATTTCCAAAAGACATTTGATAAGGTGCTGCACAAAAGGTTAATAGGCAAAAGAAGGGCTCATGAAGTTGGGGGCAATATATGGATGAGGATTGGTTAATAGATAGAAAACCGAGATTGGGCATAAACGGGCTTTTTCAAGTTGGCAGGCAGTGAATAGTGGAATTCTGCAAGGATCAGTACTGGGGCATCAACTATTTACAATCTATATTAATGACTTAGATGAAGAGACAGAGAGTAATATATCTAAGTTTGCTGGTGATACCAAACTAGATGAAAAGGTAAGCTGTGGGGAGGACACAGAGTCTGGAATTTTCTGTAGCTGGTTGGCGGCAGGTGTGTTTGGCGGCATGAGTGCACAAAATGGTGAGAAGGCCAAAAATTGGTTTTACGCCATTGTGAAACCAGTTTGCGATCGCCCACTCTGCCTCTCAAAGGTGGGCTGCATTTGTCACCATCCAATGTTGGGAACTTAATTTTAATGAATTTGCATCTCATCATTGTGGCAGCAGGCCAGAATCATCCCCCACCTAACCCCCCACCCACCAAGTCAAATTTACTTCCCACATTGATGTGACTTCAGAACAGTGTGATTTATAACTGTCTTTAAAAGGCAGGAACCTGGTGAGCTGAACTTTGAGGTGAACCTGGAGGTGAGCGCGCACAATCTTGCACAGTGCTTGTGAGGATCGCCATTGGGACATCAAAGAAGAGGTGCTGTGAATTCTGGGTTGGGGGGGTGCTGCACAGGCAAGTCACTTTTTCCTGGCTAGCTTTCAACATGTTTCTGGGGCAAGGGCTCCAGTGTGGGTTGGGCCAGTGGGGGTGGGGGGGGATGCAAGGCAGCACAGACTGATGGAATTACACAAGCATATGCCGAGGAAGTGGGGGTGGCGGATAAGGGTGAGGGAAGTGGTCACGCACTTGGAAAAGCTTGTCAATAGTGAATATTCTTCCGGAGCTGAGACCATTCAGCAGCAGCTCCATTGACATGCTTGGAGTCCGGCCTCTGAAGCTTTTTTTGTCCACTCAATCAATGCAAAAGCATGAATGTGCCACTAAATGCTCCAGAACTGTTCATCCCTCAGGCGCAGACTGCAAATTAACGTGTGTCTTAGGGGGCCATTGGACAACTGGGCAAGTTGCATAATCCCCTTGCAAAAGCTGGCCATGGAGCAGTCACTGGTGGAGGTGCTGAGAGCCCCTTGCAATGTCTTTATTCAGATTTGAACCAATATCCCTCATGGTTCAAGCTAACAGTGCAGCTTTGCGGTGCAGGTTAGGAGAATGCCTGCTCTCAAGAAGACAATAAATTGCATTATTTCTCTTCTGGTAATAATCCTGGCATATTTTATGTACTGGAAGTCAGGCTGTAATTGGATTAAGAGCTATAGTGATGACAAGGGTCTAAAGTTAACAGTAAGAAGTTGTTTTGATGTGTTAATGAACCAAGGGGAACCTCAATCAGAGTTTTACATAAAGCAATAACAGGAATAGTTTGAATTGAGTTGTTTTAGTTCAAATGGGGATATATGCAGGTTGTAAAAAGGAGTAAGGAAGTGAGGTAAAGATAGGGTAAGTTTGTTATTACAAGTCTAAGAGCTGATGTAAAGAATAGTCTAATCAATTTTAGGAAGAAAGCATTTCTGGAGAGACTAGTTGAGATAATAAAGAAATCAAAAGGAAGGAATGCATTTAAGGAAATACTGAAGCCTATGTGAGGGGGTAGTTGCTTAGATCTCCCAGAAGACAGCAAGGTAGCTGGTCAAAACTCCCAGAAGACAGAAGGCCAGACTGAAAGAAGCAGTTGCTGTCAGCCTCAGAGGAGGCTCCAAGGAAGAGCACTGTGCAGTAAAAATTACTGGATTTCTATAGATTTTAAAATCTATAAGCATAGTTGCTTAACAGAAAAGGGGAAGGTTAGCTCTGAGGGTGGTTAAGTTCAGATTTGTGGAACTGTTTTAAAGTACTCTTTACTGTGTGAAGCTATTTGTGTGTTTACGTGTAATTGTGTTTTATTTGTTTTTCTTTATTCTTCTAATAAATGTTTACTTTACTATAAAATCATCACAAGTAGTTAGGGACATCATTTCCTGATTTCATATCATACAAATTGCCAAAAAAAAAAACCGTTTTGGCAGCCGTTTCAAGTTTCCCTCTGGGATTTGAGCAGCTCGGCATTTACCATCTGCCATGCCATAACACTGCGCCTGAGCTAAGAGCACAGCATGCAGTCCAGTGGCCGAAGCTGCCGCCAATCAGTTAGGTGGAATTGGGCAGAGGGTGGCGGGGTTTCAGACAGCCATGAAGCGCACTACACACTGGCCATCCAAGTATCCAAGTGGTGGCCAGCGCTGTCTGGCATGCATGAAGGGGCCTTGAGATGCAGCTGGAGCCGGAAACTTAAGCAAGAGAGGTCCACAGGACACATATGTTAACCCTCGCATCTCTCCATTTGATCCTGCAAGAGGAGAACATCAGGATCATGGAGCCTGGTGATTTAGCGGTGTCCCTCTTGGCTAACAGGTTGACTTACCCTGGCGGCACAGATGAGATCATTAATCCTTTTTCTGCTCTGGATGGCTGACCTCCTATGTGGAGCATTGGCACTGACCACCTCTGCTGCCGTCTCCCAAGCCAGTGCGGTGAGACTTGATGGGCCTCCTACGGCCAGAGGACGTTGTGGCAGGCCTCCACGGCACCCAAAAGGCATTGTGGGATGTGTCACCGAATCTGGGGGCTGCACTCTTCCTTTGGGACCATGTCTTCATGGGAGCAGTCCTGGGCTGCAAGCATTGAGAACTGTGCGTGTGGCTGCAGTTTAAATATGGCGCCCGGAGTGAGGAAGCGGCGAGGTAACGGCATGACAGGCAAATCGGAGGCCACCCGGCAGCGAGACAGCGCGTTTCCCATGACCGTTTAATTTATGAGGCGGGCGGGGGAACGATAGGATGTGGAAATCCGCCATTGTGGCTGGCAGGTAAAATGTCATTTTTCACACCCACTACCACACTTAGTACAATTCTGTGATGATTCTGCCCAGAGAGGCTACATAGACCGGATAGGTGAATGGGCACCAAGATGGCAGATGGAGTATAACGTAGAGAAATGTGAAGTTATTCACTTTGGTCATAAAAATAAAAAAAGCAGATTTTTTTTTTAAGGTCAGAAGCTTTTAAGTGTTGATGTTCAAAAAGACTTGGGTACAAGATACACAGAAAGCCAGCATGCAGGTACAGCAAGCAATTAGGAAGGCAAATGGCGTATTGGCTTTTGTTGCAGGGGGATTGGAGTACAAGAATAAAGAAGTCTTATTACAATTGTACACGGTTTTGGTGAAACTGCATCTGTACTGTGTGCAGTTTTGATCTCTACATTTAAGAAAGGATATACTTGCATTGGAGGCGGTACAATGAATGTTCACCAAATTGGTCCCTGGGATGAGAGGGTTGTCCCATGATAAGAAGCTGAGTAAACTGAGTTTATATTCTCTGGAGTTTAGAAGAATGAGAGGCGATCTCATTGACACCTACAAAATTCTGAAGGGGCTCGATAGAGCGGACGCTGAGTGATTGTTTTCACTGGTCGGGGAACCTAAAACACGGGGGCCCAGTCTCAGGATAAGAAGCCGATCGTTTAGGACTGAGATGAGGAGGAGTTTCTTAGCTCAAAGGGTTGTGAATCCTTGGAATTCTCCACCCCAGAGAGTTGTGGATGCTCCAGTGTTGAATACATTTACAGCTGGGATAGACAGATTTTTGGTCTCTGAGGGATATGCAGAAGCAGGTGGGAAAATGGAGTTGAAGCCCAAAGTCAGCCATGATTGTACTGAATGGCAGAGCAGGCTTGATGGCCATGTGGTCTACTCCTGCTCCTATTTCTTATGGTCTTATGACAAGGTGATTGTACACATAAGCTTTAATTAAATAAATTAATTAAGGAATGTTACATAGGAATGGCAGTGCAGGTGGGGTGCAACAACCGTAGCACATGGAAGTTTGTGGAGAACATCACGATCCTTGGACAACCACAGCTGCAGTGCTTGCATCTCGAGGAACATCAGCTCAGAGTTGTTGAGATGGAATCTGAGGTATTGACATTATGGGGCATCAGGGAGAGAAGAGTTACCTGGGCATTTTGATCCAACGGACAATCACACCCCTTAGGTTAGGAAGTGGTACAGGCTGGTTAGTGGTCAGGGAGAGAGGGTGTGCCCGCGAGTCAGGCAAGTAGGGGGAACCCAAGTGCAATGTTGGAGGAGCCTTGGGCTTTACCCTAATCCAACGGACACAAGGTTCTTTCTACCTGTGAGAATGAGGGCAAAGTTCACGGGGCAGATTAGCAAATTAACCATGGCACTGGAGGCTATTTAAGTGTGGGAAGTGAGAAGGAATAAGGTAGTGATTGGGGTCAGTATAGTCAAAGGTTTTAGATATTGTTCTCTGTTTCTCAGCTTTGTTGTTCCTGTCATGAAAAGACGTTAATGTCTATAATGTTATTGGAAATTATTTTAAAATGGAATTGTAGCAGGGTCTGTGTCTATGTGTGTTTTAATTGGATTAAAATCAGCTAGCCTGGGTGCTTTGATGTATAGTATTTTGAGATGTTAATTGGGTAAACAGTAAGGAGGATAGAGGGTAAAGTGTAAATTTGCATTAGTTGAATAAAGCATCCAAGAGTGGGTGTAAAATCTTGCACCTAGCTGGGAGACGCCCAGCAACGTGTTAATATTACTAATAAAATTAATGGGATGAAAATGTTATTGTTAGAAGATGTGACATTAAAAGCCTAGGATACCCTGGAAAATTTACATTCAAAGGAGAAGTTAGGTTTAAAGAGGGAAAGGAGTTTGTGTGTGTAAGGTAGAGGCATTTAAGATCTAACCAGCCTGCAAGCCTACAACTGTGTCAGCAAAGGAACCAAATTGCAAGGGACCTCATTTTGAATTCATAAGGTTAAATGTGCTTTGCCTGGTGTCTGTTTAAAGTCTAAAGTTATTGTTGCTTTGGTGAAGATTTACATGGGAGTGATTACTTTAGGGATTTATTTATAAGTTATTATGGTAGTAATTTGCAGACATATGTATATGTTTATTTTGTTAAATTAATAAATGTTTAATTTTGTTTTATATGAAAAACCTTTTGAGGCTTGGTGGTCTTATTCCCGAATTCAGAGCTGCATCTCAAACATACCAACTGAAAATAAAAAGGTTATGACAGTTGTTCAAGTTTCCATCTAGGATTTAAACAACTCAGCCTTTATCAACTGCTATGTCATAACATTCCTGAGAGAATCCATTTTCCAGTAAGTTTTTCTTGCTAGGACTGCCCAGTGGTCAGGGTTCGGCTACCTTCTTGACAGCAATTAGTTCTCGGGCCTTCAAGCGAGAAAACCTGCTTAAACAGGAGGACCTTGTGAAGGTTGCTGTCTCTCCCCATCAATGCTGATGCCATCACTTCACAACTACCAATAATCCCAAAGCTATCAACCAGCAAGGAAGATATAGTAGTGTAAGTGGATGGTAAAATAGCCCTGGTGCAGTCCCTCAAGATTCTCCCAGAGCAGACAGACATCTGATGCCTTTACACACAAGAGGAAGTGGGCAGACACCCTGAAGGCTGCCAAGTCTGGCAGAGCAGCAAGGATCGATGGGATTTACCCAGAATTCCTGAAGAACATCAAGTGACAGGGAAGGAAGTAGCTATTTGCCAGCATCCACAGCACAGACACCATTCCAAACATCTGGCACTCTTGGCCATATGTTCACCTAGCGGCAACACCTCCAGAACACCAGATCCAAGGTCAAGACGAGAGTGAATCTCATGCAGAAACAGCCGGGTACAACCTGCAGCAGCGGAGCCAACACACTACACACTGCTTCACTCGCCCTGGTCTACCCAACAGCAGAGTGGTGCTGCTGAAGGTGGCTCAGGAGCTGCCACACAAACGTGGTAGACTTCCACAGCTGGGACGCCTTGAGGATTCTTTCTGGAACATTGAGACCAACACAGCTCGAGTGGCTTCCTGTACTAGCAAACATTGACTCCCCTGCTATTATTTAGGAATAATATCCCAAAAGAACACTGCTGACAGCGAACAAAGCACCCTGTCTGACGCAGGACTGAAAAAAAAACACCCAAATGAAACTCCTTTGTCCCTGCTGGAAAGAACGCCAGGGTTGTCCAACCTATGGCTCGCAGGCCACAATCCGGCCCGCCAAACGTCTGTATCCAGCCTGCCAGCCGCCACAGTGATCCTTTTACCTTGCTATTACTTAAAGTTTGAATTTTTCCGCCAGCTTTTCCTGAGGCTGACATTCAAAAATGGAGATTGGGCCTGGAGGCCGAGTCTGTGCTGCTGGGACTGGGTTGATGACCGGGACAGGGATCGGGAGAAGGGGGTGGAACAGTGTGGAAAATGGTTGCCACCATGTTGAAAGCAGTGAGTGAGAGAAGAAGGGGGAGGGGAAGAGGGAGGGGAGAGAGGGGGAAGAGAGAGCGAGACTGAGTCACAGAAGGGGAGAGAGACAGAGAGGGGGGTGGGGGGGGGGGGAAGAGTCACCGTCAGTCCCCACCCCTCCAACTCAAACAAACCAATCAGCACCCCACCACTACCCCCCTCCTCGGTTAAAGCATTCCTGGCCCTGTGATTGAGAAAAAAAAATTAAATGTGGCCCCTTGCATGAAAATATCAAACACCCCTCCTCTACACCCTACAAACTGATGACAGCTCACCTGCTGGTTGACTGAAAAAAGAAATTACCAACCGTTGGGATCATGGGTGGGCTCCCCACTGACTTTTTAGCTGGGGTGGGTGGGGGGGAAGGGGTGCTGTGGGGATTGTGGTGTCCCGTAAACTCCAGCCCATGATAACCTTTGTAGTTTATCTGAATACACAAAGCAAGTGTAACAAGATGGATGAACCAATTGCAAACATTGGTTTGATCCAACGGCCATTACAGAGGTATGATTGTATGATGACTTAGGTTGGTAACTAAATATTTGAGGGTGCTTGAAATTTAGAAAAAAATGGAACCAGAGGAATTGGGTAGCCCAAATAATTAAAGGTGGTGACATAAGGACAATGGTGAGGAAGAAGGTCAGGGGCTAGGAATCGTGCGACGAGTAACTCGCCTCCTGATTCCCCAAAGCCCGTCCACCATCTACAAGGCACAAGTCAGGAGTGTGATAGAATCCACTTGCCTGGATGAGTGCAGCTCCCACAACACTCAACAGGCTTGACACCATCCAGGACAAAGCAGCCTGCTTGATTGACACCACATCACTCCCTCCACCACTTTCGCACTGTAGCAGCAGTGTGTACCATCTACAAGATGCACTGCAGGAATTCACCCAGGCTCCTTTGACAGCATCTTCCAAACCCACGACCCACTACCATCTAGAAGGACAAGGGCAGCAGATAGATGGGAACACCACCACCTGGAAGTTCCCCTCCAAGTCACTCACCATCCTGACTTGGAAATATAACGCTGTTCCTTCACCGTCGCTGGGTCATAATCCTGGAACTCCCTCCCTAACAGCACTGTGGGTGCACCTACACCATAGACTGCAGCGGTTCAAGAAGGCAGCACCACCACCTTCTCAAGGGCAGTTATGGATGGGCATTAAACGCTGGCCTAGCCAGCGAAGCCCACATCCCGTGTATGAATAAAATAAAAAGGATCTTGGTTCAGAAGATCAGTTGCATTAGTATATGTGGAGTTAAGGAATAACAAAGAGCAGAAAACACTGGAGAGAGTCATTTAGTTAGTTCTCTTATTTTTGCTTTCAGTCAGCAGCAGCTGCTGTAGGCACAGCTTTTGTTTCCTTTCTTTCCTCATCACAATTCCCTTTGGCCCTGGAAGACTAATTCTTCTCTCATTCAATCTCTCCTGTCTTCCATTCTATCACAGATCTTCCTTTTGTCCCTGTCCCGCCCATCCCTTGCTCAAAACCTATTACATTACCAACATTTCCCAGTTCTAATGAAGGTCACAGACCTGAAACATTAACTGTCTCTCCACAGATGTTGCATAACCTACTTAGTATTTCCAGCATTTTCTGTTTTTATTTCTTTCACCTTTTTCTGTCTCAGCCACAACATGACACGATGGGGAGAATTTTTCCCATGTCAGGCAGGCCATGCAGGAGTGGGCGTGGACCCGATCACCACCCGCGTTTGGGTCCGCGCCGCCATTTTACGCGGGCGGGCCAATTAAGGCCCACCCAGCGTAGTTCACTACTCCCGTGCGTAGCGGGAGCAGGCGGGCGTTGGCAGGCGTGCTCAGACTGCCGGGTCTGATGGCGACCCGGTGACCTGTATAAATGCAGGCCTGGCAGCCTTGGAAAGGCTGCTCACAATGGCTAGGAGAAGGGCTCAGCAGAGGGACAACGCTGGTGACGCAAGTCCGGAGAGTAGGCCAGCGGGGCAGTGTGTCCCTCGATTTTCAGACGAGTGCCTAGCTACCCTCCTAGAGGAGGTGGCAGTGCAGCAGGAGGTCCTGTTTCTGAGGGCTGGGAGGCAGAGACCTCCCCACCTGACCAAACGGGCGTGGGAGGAGGTGGCCGAGAGTGTTAGCTTCCATGAAGTGGCGCGGCGCACATGGCTCCAGTGTCACAAAAGATTCAATGATCTCCTGCACTCGGGAAGGGTGAGTACCGTGTTGCCTCAAGTCACTTAATGCAGCTGTCACCCTTCCCCCACAAACCCTATTCCCCTCCCCTCCCCCCCACCCCGCCAACTTTGAGTACAGTAACATCATTGAATCCCTCACGGCATGTATCCCTCGCTGGGTGTGACAGCAGAGATTGCCCATGTCCAGTTCACCCTGAGAGGGTTGAGCTAGGATGTGTTCTGCATCCGCAGCATGTGTGACATTGACACCCAGAGTATAGAATGAGGTTGAAAGTCAAGGGTCTGCACCTAGGCAGAGTGCTGGAACTGCGAAGCATGTCGAAGTCAGGGTGCTAACATGCTGGGAGGGGAGCTTCCACTTGGCGGGGCACCAATCCATCTGCTGGTGTTTGCACTCCACGTGCTTGTGCCTCCTCACTTAGCAAAGTGACACCTTGTGGTGCCACATGTGAAGGAGGCAGCATTTGGCCAATGTGGGGGCCGGCCCTAGCTTGTTTGGGTGAGTGTGCGGCAGCTGCAGGATGATGAAGAACTGGAGTCCTGCAATGTCCCACTCTGGCTGGGTTGGCAGGGATGCGATGGGAATTCAGGTGCAGGCTGGACTAATCAATTCTCCCCTTTCCTTTTCAGGAAAAGACTGAATGAATGCGGACTGCCGGAGGGCAGGCCCAGTTGGCCATCCCAACGGCTTTCGAGCAGCAGGCCATGGATCTTGAGAGGCGCCATGTCCCCAGGTCCATCGGTGGTGGTGAGGCTGGGGTGCCACGTGGAGATATGTTTGGCAAGCAGTAAGGTCACCATGTGTGTCAAAGAAGCCATGGCAGTGCTGAATGCTCAGTGATTGAAGTTAGCAACATGGGTTTACCCTTGATTATGGAGGGATGAACACATAATAATCTGGGGGAGCAGCATGCAAGTTGACATTGTCTGCACTGTAACTAATCAAATGTCCTTTATCTTCCTTTTAGCATCACCGGAGCAAGGCCGGGAGGAGAAGGCAGAGGGCTCACCTCTCACCCCTGAAGCCCCCGAGCAAATGCACTCACCAGTGTCACACCATCTCAGCCAAGCAGGCACAGCGCAGATACTAGCACCTCGGTGGGAATTAGATATTCGGCTAGTGTCCCGGGGCACGGCAGTGAGGGCACTTCAGACTCACTTAAGGTGCGGGCAGGGACAGGGAGTGCCTAGGGCGCCGACATTCGGAGGACTGCTGGGGACCGGGTACATGCTCGGTCGGTGGCTGATGATGTGCCCCTGGAGTTGTCCGTGAGGCAGCGAATGCTGGGAAGTGCAGCAGGGTGTTAGGGGGAATAGAGTTAAGAATTTATGGAAAGGGAGTTACTTAGAATCTCCAGGCAGAGAGTGCCACCAAGTACATTAATAGTTAAGGGTTGCCAGATGAACTTTGCACACCATTAGGGCCTGCAATCACCAGAAAGACCTTGGGAACTAGACTGGAGACGGAGGACAAAAACAATATAGATTAAGTGTGCTCATCAACAGATAAGGAAAGGACAGAAGGTCCCAGCTTAGTTAGGGGGAAGAAGGCTCTGCCTGGGTGAAGGCTGAATAATGTTCTTGCCAGTGATGTATAAATAAGCTGTGTACTTGTAATTTGGTAGAGTGCTACCTCAAGCTGCTTTGAGATGGTTCTCTCCTGGCAATTGCTCGAATAAACGATCATGACCTGTACCTGAGCCTCCTGTGGTTTGTTTGTCAAAGATACCACAACGATTGGTGTAGTTGGCAAGATACTTGGATCGGATCCTCGGGACGGTTCTGCAAAGTGTGTGAGTATACTTTATTTACCATCCATAGTTAGTGCAGTAAGCCTACCCGAGAACGGTCCGGTCAAATATCAAAAGAATCAGGAGGAGGACTCAGGACAGGAGGCACCAGGGTCGGAGGCGGAGCTGCACGGAGGGCGGAGGCGGGCTAGTGGGGCCAAAGCCTAAGCCGCGCGGGGAGGCCGGACCACTACCGTAACAGGAGGCAGAGCCGAGCTGGCGGGCTACGGTTGGAAATAAAACCATAGCTGAAGCTGTGCAGGGAGGCCAGATCCCTGGGAAAACAAGTAGACCACAAGTACCATAAGTAACTAAGTTGCCAGAGCCGCACGAACTAACTGCGCAGAGACAGACGGAATAGAAGAATAGAATGCCGTTAGGAAAACAGGAAAGTGCTATGGAACTCGACTGGGGAGCTGCAGACTCCGTCACGAGGTTCACAGCGGAACAACAGAGAATGGGAATATATGGAAAGATGATTGGGACCTGAAAGGTCCCCTACTGAATTTTTGTGACTTAAAAAATGAATTGATCTAAGTTACAAGAGCTGTTTGTGCTGAAGAGAGAGAGAGAGATAGAGAGAGAAAGGGGGTATCCCTAGGAGGAGTTAATGAGCAGTGACAGGCAGGAGCAGAGGAATGAGCTTCAGTCCGTCTGATTGTCCCTATAGGTGGAGCCGCCAAGATCCCTTTATTCCCCTCACTGCTACTTGAAGTTTTGTTTAGAGTGAGAGAGTTTTAAGTCGCTAAGTTCAATGTTATAGGAATATAAATACATACCTTTATAGATGTATTTGTTTGTGTGCAAGGAAGCATTTGTATGTGAGCTTTAATGTGTTTTCTTCCCTAAATTGTCATTTGTGTGTGTAGTTCAGCACTTTGGAGTTGAAAGCCCCATATTAGATTAAAGGAAAAGTATACTCAAACATTCCAAAGTTTTGAACATAAGGTTTGAGTTGAGATTTCTGGCAAAATCGCAATTTGAAGGTATTGTAAAGATAAAACAGGGTTTGCCTTTGTTGGAGATGAACACCCCTTGTACCACCCCCTTGCAGACTAGTAGGGGGTAAACCTTATCATCAGCTTCCAAGATGATTGGGATTAATACATACGAGCTACATTAGCTCATACGAGTGGTATTCTAAAATTCTGAGGGGAAAAAAATGACCTGAAATTCAAAAAGAATCTAGGAAAACCAAAAGGCATAAACACATGGACTAGGTGGTTCCAATGGATGAAAAGGGGTTTCTTTTGAAGAGATGAATTAAATATGAAAGGAAATCTGCATTCCAACAGCACTGTTATTTGAATTTGGGACAATGTTGAGATGTGAAAAGTGCAGTGTAATTTAACAGGTTATTTTTGAATAACTAGGATGCTATCTAAGATAAAGAATGTGTCGATAAACATATGGGACTTTTAATCTGGATACAAATCAATACACGTGAGAAAGAGGTAGTTTTAATTTTGATAGTGTAAATTACAGTTCTTAACAAAGTTTAAAAATTGCAGTTTGGTTCCCGATAAAGTTCTCAAAAGGGAGTTTTTATTTTAAAAGGTTTGACAACAATTGACACTAATTTAAATGCTGCAAGCTTTTATAATTGTCGGTCTGTTCCCAAAATATAAAGTTAAGCTCAAGACCTTGACAAAGTTTGGTAGAAATCCAATTTTTGGCTGAGTTAATGAATCTGGGATAACTCTAAACAAAAAGGGTCAGGCATAATTTAGCGGGTTACTTTTGAGACAATAAAACGTTGTTTGAGAAGAAGATAAGGAAACAAAACATGTCAATGCCTGATTTCTGTTTTTAACACTGTTATAAGAATACTTTATTGGATTGCAAAGTCTCTCCAGACAACATGCACAAGATAAGATGGTAGCTGTTGCATGTGTAAAATGGTATGAGGAAATGATTCAGGGTAGGAGGTAGAGTTAGGAAAAGAGGACACAATATACAAACTGTTTTAAGGGAACTGAATTTAATAATCTGGCCGTCAACTGAGACATTGAAGCTGCACAGTGGGAGTTAAGCAAAGATCTAGAAACAGAGATCCCTATTGACATGGAATAGTTAATGTGGCCTAAAGAGTAAGGAAACATTTAAAATGATCAAGACAATAGAGAAACTGACCACAAGAGAATCTTAGGATGATCATGGTCAGGGAAAAAAAATCCTTAGAGGTAAAACTATGTGGAATCTGTAGTTGAGGCAATTGAAGGGTAAGGAGAAATAATACTTAACAACAATTTACCACAAGATGGATACAGGTAAAGGGAAAGCTGGAAAAAGGCTAAATAGATGTATTACTGACTATATCAATGTGCCTGCGAGCTACAAAAAGTAAGATTACAGGGTGAACACCATGATGACAGGCAGGGTTTAAGTGGCTCCCAGAGAGAACCACCACTGGAAGTGAAGATATTGAGCCATTGAAAGATAGGATAAGAAGGTGCAATGTAGAGTTGTGTGGGCAGCTTAAGGAATTGAGGTCCGACATGGGACAGCAGCAGGAGATGGTTGACTGGAAGGAGTGGAGGGTGCCTACCCAGATGGATCCAGGTCAGGGAACTCATTTCACAGGAAGAGTCATTAAAGAAATGTGTAAACTTATGGGGATTAAACAAAATCCACATTCACTAACACCCACAGAGCTCAGGGATGGTGGAAAGGATGAACCTAACTTTAAAAACATCAATAGCAAAAGCAATTCAAGAGACAGGGAATAGCTGGGCAATAGTATTGCCCAATATTCTGATGCGCCTTAGAGCTACCCCAAGCAGGGTCACCAGGTTCACCCCATTTGAACTAATGACAAGGAGAGCAATGCGGTTACTCGAGGGAATCATAGTAGGAGGGGGAGATGTAGGACCACTAAAAGGAAGGATGCGAGACTATGTGAGAGAAATAAGTCAGCAATTGCACGAGTTAAGGAAGGAAGTCAGGGACCGACAGATGATTAAGGACATGGAAACAGATAAATCCGAAAGGCAACAACAGACCCCCCAGGCGGGGACCAAGGCGATGGTTAAGATAAACCCAGAATGATCGAGGTTTGCACCCAAGTGGGGGGACCGTATGAGGTAATCATGACCAGCGATACATGCGCGTGCGTGGACTTTAGGGGAAAGGGGCGTTGGAAGCACTGGTTACGACTGAAGCGTTTTATTAACTGATTCTATCCACAAGACTAATCTCAACAACCGACCGGTGACGACTGGGACAGTTATCTGCTTAAGTTCACAGAATGTTAATTGCAAAGTCGACGCTTGTGGGCATGGCGATACTGGCAACAAGGTCGGGGATTATCACGGCTTGTCCCGCACCGCAGGAGGGACTTTGGCACAGCACGGACAGTGCTGAATGCGACACACAATGTGGAATGCTAAATGCAACAGTAGGACAAGAAGTGATTTTGAATTGTAGCAAGGGCTTGCTTCAAATCAGGCACAGAAATGTCAATTAAATACAGACCAGGACATGACACAGTTAATTCAAAACCTGGCTACCATGCTCGAAGGTCATGGGGGGACTATCAATAAACTGATCGGGATAGGGATAAATATTTCAGATGAAGTGAGCAGAATTGATGTTTGCAGCACCTATGGATCCTGGGCACTGGAACAAGCCCGAGAGAATTTAAGACAGATTAATGAAGGGGTAGTTCCTTTACGGGTAACTAATGAACATTTATTTAATCTTTCATGACATAAGGATCATGACTTGACCGGTTGCCAGCTCAGAAGTTTAACACATGCATATAGAATGAATGTTGAGTGTATAGTGAATAATAATATGCTAATAGGCATTGTCTTAGTGATACCTGTTATACCTATGTCAACACCCGGCAGTAGAAAATATTGGGGTGATACGAGGGCATTATTTTATTAGGTACCATAGAAAAGTTACAACACAGGAGGCCATTCGGCCCATCTTGTCCATACCAGCTCGAGGACACCTACGTGCCCTTTTTAATCCCACCTTCCTGCACCCGGCCCATAGTCCTGCAGCTTACAGCACTTAAGGTGCAGATCCAGGTACTTTTTAAAAGAATTTAGAGTTTCTGCCTCTACCACCAACTTGGGCAGCGAATTCCAGACACCCACTATCCTCTGCGTAAAAAAGTTCTTCCTCATGTCTCCCCTACACCTTCTGCCACTTATCTAGAATCTATGTCCCCTGGTTCTAGAATTCTCCACCAAGGGAAACAATTTTATCCTGTCCACTCTATCTATTCCCCTCATAATTTTGTACACCTCAATCAAGTCACCTCTCAGCCTTCTTTGTTCCAGGGAAAATAACCCCAACCTATCCAATCTCTCCTCATAGCTACACTTTTCTAACCTTGGCAACATTCTTGTAAACATCCTCTGCACTTTCACCAGAGCTATTACGTCCTTCCTGTAATGTGGTGACTAGAACTGCACACAATACCCCAGTTGTGGCCTCACCAGTGTTTTATACAATTCCAACATTATATCCTTATTTTTATATTCTATACTTCTGCCAGTGAAGGAGAGCATTCCATATGCCTTCTTTACAACCTTATCTACTTGAACTGCTGCCTTCAGGGACCTGTGTACTTGTACGCCAAGATCTCTCACTTCATCTACCCCTCTTAGTATATTCCCATTTATTGTGTAATCCCTGTAACTGTTTGACCTCCCTAAATGTATGACCTCACACTTCTCTATGTTAAAATCCATCTGCCACTTTACCGCCCATTCCACCAACCCATCTATATCATTTTGGAGATTATGGCTATCCTCTACACTATCCACTACTCGGCCAATCTTTGTGTCATCTGCAAATTTCCCAACTGTGCCCCCACGTTCACGTCCAAATCGTTAGCATATAACACAAACAGCAAAGGTCCCAACACCGAGCCCTGTGGAACACCACTTGAGACAACTTTCCATTCGCAAGGGCATCCATCGACCATTACCCTTTGTTTCCTCCGTGTAGATGGTGGACAGGCCCCGGGGATTCAGGAGGTGAGTCCATCGCCACAGGACTCCCAGCTTCCAACCCGCTCCTGCAGCCACAACATCCACATGGCCAGTCCAGCTCAGCCTCCGATCAACGGCAACCCCAGGGTGCCGATACTGGGGGATTCAGTGATGGTAATGGTAACCTCCCCGTTCGACATCCAGCCAGCCAGCCTCTCAATCTAGCTAGCTGCAGCCCAGAAATGGAGACAAAAAATGGTAATCAGGTCATGTCATTAAAATCACTAAGACCTGAGGGAGACCAACTATTCTGCGTTTTCCAATCTCAATCCACAGCTTGCTCATGCCACCAGCACTTTCACACCTCTGAGTTAATATCCAGTTCTATGTTTCAAAATACTGTGTCAGCTGTGAAACACTTTGGTGCATCCTTAGCTTGTGAAAGGCACTAAATAATTGCAAATTCTTTTCTTTACATGAAATTGGCTTAGAGTCACTCTTTCTTTTAGCTTTAACATGGGCCATTGTTGTTTCATTTTGACTTGGATGAGGAGCACATGCTCAATTGTGAAAGTTGCAATAATTAACAAGCACAATTTTGTGGATGTATGTTCATTTGTGTTTAAAATAATTTGCTGGGCTTCAATGTTGTAGAACAGGATAATATTGCTCGTTTTAGCAATTAGTTTCAAAATTAAAACATCAGCTACACTCTTAGCTGTCAGCAGCAAGATGAAGCTTTATCCACTATCCCATGCTAAGTCCTGAACCACTGACCACCCCATCCACTTACTGGCACAAGAGTTACTCTTTATTGCATTAGGGTGAGTTTCAATTTCCCCCACCACTAATCACTGAACCGTCTCTTAGTGAAATTGCCAATTTAGTGTCAATTAGGATTGGATTCTTGATATTTTTTGTGATATATTCTCTTGCCCACAGGAGCTGATTGATGCTGATCACATGAATGTTAAGAATCACAGAGCCAAAAAGCAAAGGTGGCTTTTATCCCATGGCATGAATATGAAAATATCTGCTATGTAAACATTGCGGGTATGAAATTCATCTCTCACAATATTATTAAAATATATACTTAACGATTAATATTTAGTCTAATACTAGCTGCACATTATAGATTGTTGCACAACAGTTAAAATGCTATTTAACAGGACTGGTAATAATTTGCATTTTGTTTTGTGTCCTGAACCTCTGATGTTTTGGAGTCTTCAACATTTAGGTCTTACCTTTCTTCCTTTGCTGTTTAAAATGTTTCATGCTATATTACATTGTTACTGTTGTCTGGTAAGTCATTTTTAAAAATTTCTACATGTGCATTTTTTGTACTTAGTAAACCTTTCCAGTTCACACTCCAGTCAATTTGCCCAGGGCAGAGCATATTCATGCCCATAATAGCTGGGTTGGAATTGGACACAGTGTTTGTAGAACAACTCGGCAGTGGATGCACCCATGCAAACCCACAGAATCGGAAATAAACCCAGGCCGCAGCGATGAAAAAGCAACGTTCCCATCCACTGTAGATTCCTTTCTCCGCAACAACAAAAAACGAATTCCATCATCATCTGCTGTGCAGAAGTAAAATTCACACTACTTCAATTTGACACAGTAACCAAAACTGCTGTATTATTATAAATCATTATGTTTATCATTTTATGGTAATAGAAAGCAATTTAATGCTTGTTTTGTAAACATTTAAATGAGCAGACTTTATTGTTCCATAATGGCCAAAGTTGTATTTGAAAAGGAATGCCATTTCAAGCCACCGAGTTAAGGAAAATACAGCTGAACCTGCAATAACCTGGAAAATTCATTTGGAGTGAGTGGAATATCTTTGTATGAAATACTGAAACTCTCTTGAGGAAATTTGAAAATAGTTGCCATGGACTTTGGACAGACTAACAAGCAACTCAGATTAAGTAATGCAGAATTTTATTGTACCCTCAAGCTCATAGTAACCATATTCATGTCATATTGAGCCTTGTGATTAAGCTGTGTCATGGCTTGTTTTCCAGGAATATAACAGATACCTCTGTTTTCTTCTTGGGGGAAATATGTGTATGCACATTGCATGCCAAAATAACACTGCTCGTCATAGTGGTAATTAGGTTGCTATCTAGGTGTTCAGGGCCTGCATTTGAAATTTTTGCACAGCAGATGATGATCAAACCCATCCCCTTGCTGTTGCCGAGGAGAAACGAATCCATAACAGTTTAAAACACTGTCCCTTCATCACAGCGGCCTAGGTTCACCCCCAACCCAATAGGCCCGCGTGAATGCATCCACCACCGAACCATTCCACGAACACCGTGTCCAAGGTTTGCATATGCAAATAGGGGTACTAACACCTTCAATGTTCCTTTATAGAATTCATTAGTGACTGACTACAGCATGCACCATGTTGCTCAATCAGCATTGTCAATGTTTGGCAACTAAACCAGACTGCCTCTCAAAAAGTAAAGTTTAATTTTTTTTATTTGCCTTATTGTGGAGGTAGATCACTAAGTTTGTGGTCCACTGCTGGCCATGACTTCCTCTCCTCCCAACTGCCTCGCCCACACACCCAGACTCTGCATCCACAAAAAATTAAATTTTGTTTGGTCTTGCTATCGGCTTCATTAGGCTTGTGCAATGCCAGTTGCCTCAGTTTGAATGCAGACCAATTTATAAATACCCTTGTTCTGAATTGCCATTTATCATCATTGACCCATGTTACATAAAAGTAGAATTTAAAATTGTGTAAAATCTCATGAAATACAACACTGGCATCTAACCGACTTGTGGAAAATTGCCTGTATGTCCTGTACACAAAAAGCAGGACAAATCCAAACCAGCCAATTACCGCCCCATCAGTCTGTTCTCCATCATCAGTAAAGAAATGGAAGGGTTCATCAACAGTGCTATCAAGCGGCACTTGCTTAGCAATAACCTGCTCACTGATGTCCAGTTTGGGTTCTGCCAGGGCCACTCAGCTCCTGACCTCATTACAGCCTTGGTTCAAACATGGAGGTAAGGTGAAAGTGACTGCCCTTGACATCAAGGACGCATTTGACCAAGTTGTGGCATCAAGGAGCCCTAACAAAACCGGAGTCAATGGGAATCAGGGGGAAAATTCTCCACTGGCTGGAGTCATACCTAGCACAAAGGAAGGTGGTTGTAGTTGCTGGAGGTCAGTCATATCAGCTCCAGGATATCATCGCAGGATGAGTTCCTCAGGATAATGTCCTAGGCCCAACCATTTTCAGCTGCTTCATCAATGACCTTCCTTCCACCATAAGGTCAGAAGTGGGGGTGTTTGCTGATGATTGCACAATGTTCAGCACCATTCATGACTCCTCAGATACTGAAGCAGTCCATGTCCAAATGCAGCAAGACCTGGACAATACACAGGCTTGGACTGACAACTGGCAAGAAACATTCACGCCACAAAAGTGCCAGGCAATGAGCATCTCCAACAAGAGAGAATCTAACCATCACCCCTTGACATTCAATGGCATCACCATCACTGAATCCCCCACTATCAACACCCTGGGGGCTACCACCAATCAGTAACTGAACTGGGCCAGCCATACAAACACCGTGGCCACAAGAGCAGGTCAGAGGCCAGGAACCCTGCGACGAGCAACCCACCCCCCGACTCCCAAAGCTTGTCCACCATCCACAAGGCACAAGTCAGGAGTGTGATGGAATACTCCCCACCTGCCCAGATAAGCGCAGCTCCCACAACACTCAAGAAGAGACAAAGGATGAAACAGCTCTCCCGACTGGCACCACACCCACAAACACCCACTCCCTCCACCACCGACACACAGCAGCAGCAGCGCACACCATCCACAGGACGCACCGCAGGAATTCACCAAGGCTCCCCAGACAGCACCCCTCGAACCCACGGCCACCACCATCCAGAAGGACAAGGGCAGCAGACACAAGCGAACACCACCAACTGGAAGCTCCCCTCCAAGTCACCCACCATCCTGACCCGGAAATACATCACCGTTCCTTAACTGTCACTGGGTCAAAATCCTGGAACTCCACCCCCCCCCCGCCATGACATTCTGCCATATGCAGTAGACATAGAAGGGAATATAGTTAGCACCACATCAGAAGGGTGTAGTATAGAGGTCATCGCAGTAGTATGCGGACACCCAATATATGAGATGGAAGAAGCAAGGTGCGGATTTAAAGCAGCAGCAAAAGAGAGATGCAGTGGTTTCTGTCTCACTGGCATTGTCCCAGCAGTAGCAGATGAAAGTCAATGCATGCCTGAATAGAGTGTCTGTCACCTGCTTGACACAAGTGTGGGCAGCTGATTGGGAGACTCTGCAGAGATCACCCACCGACCCCTGGAAAGAGCCGGAGGCATAGAAGTTGAAGGCAGCTGTGACCTTTAAAACCACTGGCATGGGGTACCCACCCACACAGTTTGCGGAGATCTCAGGGCCTATCATCTGACAGATGGAGGTGACTGTCTCCCTTGAGAGATGGAGCCTCCTTCGGCACTGGACCTCAGACATATTGAGGTAGCTGCTTTGCTGCCTGTAAACCCTGGCAGCAGGATATTGGCGTCTTCTGCGACCCCTTCCACCTTGCACTTCCTGTTGGCCCTGTGTCCCTTGTGCCGGTGCCTCTCCTCCCAAAGATGACTCCTGTCCTCCTACCTTTCTGGCCCTCCCTTCCTCCTCAGAGGAGGTGCCTCCAGTGGAGAGCACAACTCCCATTCCCAGGCTAAGGGAAGGCTTCCTGAAAGCTGCAGGCCCCAGAAATGATCTTTACTGTAGAGTCCTGACCAAAGCTTTTACTCCTGTCCTAGCAGTTGGTATGAGTTTTGAAGTCTTCCTGCTCACACATGCAAGTATAAGTTACTTTCACACTTAAATACCTCAAACATCACGTTCGCGACCCCACTCACCCCTCTTATCCCGCCCGTGGATGAGGTTTATACAAATGTCTCCTACCTGTCTGCACGTTGCACCTGTGCTAGGTCCTGAAGATCTCGTGGGTTGCATAAAATTGAAATGAATTGCTGCCTCAAGGGCCTTAACTGGCCCGTTAATTGATGGCAGGCGCGCATCCGAACTTCTGGCTCGCCTGCCATCCCAAATATTGCGATGGTGCCCGGTGATGTTGGGACGCTCGCCCCGACATCACCGTGTGTCATTTTACGCGCGGGCGTGCGGGGCCCACCCCTGCACACCAACGGGAACATTTTGGCCTATGTTTTTATAATTCATATGTGGGATGTGAGTGTCGCTAGAAAGACCCAGCATTTACTGCCAAACCCCTAATCGCTGCTTTTGTTTTTCTGGGTAGTAGAGAGAAGGTGCTGTCAAAGAAACTTGGCGAGTTGCTGCATTGCATCTTGTAGATGGCACACACTGTAGCTGTGGAGCATTGGTGGTTAATGTTGAAGGTGGTGGATGGGATGCCAATCAAGCGGGCTGCTTTGTCCTGGATGGTGCTGAACTTCTTGAATTATTTTTGTTGTTGGAGCTGCACTCATCCAGGCAAGTGGAGAGTATTCCATCACACTCTTAGGGTTACCAACTGTGTTTAAAGGTACTCCCGGAGGTTTCATCACATGACTTGCCCCTATGGTCCGGCCATCAGTTGGCCAACATGTCCATTCTTGTGATGTACTGCCCTCCTAGGCCAATTGGAAAGAAAAAAAATGTCATTACGCGATTGGGTGATGCTTGACTGTCAGCCAAACAGCCGTTGTCCTCCCATTTTCAATATTTTTATATCTGGCAGAGACAATGTTCAAAGACAATGACAAAAAAAAATCATTTTTAATGTCCTGATGATTTTTCACCAGAGTGGTCCGTCCAGTTTTATTTTTCTTTGACTTTTCTGTTGCTGTTTGGTACAATTGAGTGGCTTGCTAGGCTATTTCAGAGGGCAGTCAAGAGTCGACCATATTATGTGTCTGCAGGCCCACTGCATTGGCCAGAGCCGGCAAGGAGCGTAGTGGATCAGAGGGGCTTTTCAACAATCCCGTAGTTTCAAGATCACTATTACTGATCCTAGCTCTTTATTCCAGATTTATTTAATCAACTGAATTTAAATTCCCCAACTGCCATGTCGTCTTCAGATCACCAGTCCGGTTCTAGGGATTACGAGTCCAGTAACCTGATTGTTGCCTTAGCAAAGATCAGCAAGTTCAGTGCAGAGGATCAGAATTGGAGTTTGAGAGATCTGTAGAGCTCTCAATCACAATGAGCTGTTATCAACAAAGTCATTTGACAAGCTTTTATTGTCTTGCTGAGCAGTGTTCTCTGTAAGTGAAATGCTCGTTATGTCATTCATGATCTGGCATGTCCCTCACTATACCATTGTCATCAAGCAAAGGGACCAACACTGGTTCAATGAGTGTAGACGAGCATGCCAGGACCAGCATCGGAATACTTAAAAAATGGGGTGGCAACTTGGTGACAGGACAACATACAACTTCCACAGTTTAGAATGCATGCCATAGAAAGAGTTAAGTGATCTCACAACCAAAGGGTCAGATTAAAGCCTAGCTGTTCAGCCACATCCGTTCATGCATGGTGGTGGACAATTGAACAACTAACTGGAGGAGATTCCACAAACACTATCATCATCAATGATGGCAGAGCCCAATATGTGAGTGCAAAGTTCAAGGCTAAAGTGTTTGCAAACATCTTCAGCTGGAAGTGCCAAGTGGTTAGGGTTAGGGTCAGTCTTGAGCCAATTCGATTCACTCCATGTGATAAGAAGAAATGGCTGAGCACAATGGATACAGCAAGGACTATGTGCTCCAAAACTACCATCCCCTAGCTTGGTTTCAGTACAGCTACAACACCAACAAAATGGAAAATTGCCCAGGTATGTCCCGTCCACAAAAAGCAGGATTAATTCAATCCACTCAATAACCACCCCACCAGTCTATTTTCATTCATCAGCAAAGTGATAGAAGGTGTTGCCAACAATGCTATGAAGCGGCACTTATTCACTAATAACCTGCTTATGGATGATCAGTTTGGGTTCTGCCAGGATTACTCAGTTCCAGACCTCATTACAGCCTTGATCCAAGCATGGACAGAAGAGCTGAACTTTAGACTTGAGGTGAGAGTGACTGCCCTTGACATCAAAGCAGCACTTAACCAAGTGTAGCATCAAGGAGCCCTAGTAGAATTGAAGTCTATGGGAATTAGGGGGCAAACTCTCTAATGACTGGGGTCATAACTAGCACAACAGACGATGACCCCCAACAATCATCTCAGCCACAGGACATCAATGCAGTTCCTCAGGGTAGTCTTCTAGGCCCAACAGGTTTCAGCTGCTTCTTCAATGACTTTCCCTCCATCAGAAGTGGGAACGTTTGCTGATGATTACGTTGTGTTCCTGGAGTTAATGTCTGCATGCAACAAGACCTGGATAACATTCAGGTTTGGTCCCAAGCGGTAAGTAACATTTATGCCACATAAATGTCAGGCAAAGACCATCTCCAAGCAAGGATGTTGATGACGATTGTACAATGTTCAGTACTATTCACAACTCCTCAGATGCAGAAGCAGTCTGTGCCCACCTGCAGCAACCTGGACAATATTCAGGCTTGGGCTGATAAGTGCCAAATAACATTCATGCCACACATTGATCATCTCCAACAAGAGAAAATCCAACCACCTCCCCCTGTCATTACCATCACCAACTCACCACCAACATCCTGGGGTTACCATTGACCAGAAACTTAACTGGACCAACCACATAAATATTGTGGCTTAACAGCAGGTCAGGCGCTGCAGTGAATGACTGAACTCCCCAAAGCCTTTCCACCACCTTCAAGGTACAATTTTGGAATGTGTGCAGCTCCATGACACCATCCAGCATATAGTAGCCTGCTTGACTGGTAGCTCATCCTCACTTTCATTCAGTCCCTTCATCACAGCACAAGATAGCTACTGCGTGAACCATCTCCCAGATGCACTGCAACAACTCACCTAGGCTTCTTCAAAAGCACTTTCCAAACCTGTGACCTCCACTGCCTAGAAGAACAAAGGCAGTGGCTGCATAGAACACCATTGCTTGCAAGTTTCCCTCCAAGTCACACACCATCATGACTTGGAAATATATTGCTGTTCTTTCATCATTGCTGGGCCTTCATCCTCGAACTTCATCCTGAACAGTACTGTGGGATCACCTTCACCACACACTGCAGCAGTTTTAAAAAAACAGCTCATACTCATCTTCTACAGGGCAATTAAGGATGAGCAATAAATGCTGACTTTGCCAACAACACCCACATACCATTAATTTTAAAAAAAACCCAAAGGGCACTGTTGAAGTCAACTGCAGAACCCTTGCCACCACCACGACTGACATCAATGAACTCGGAATAGATTGAGTACTGAACCAGGGACCTCAATGGTCTGAATGGCTGAGTACCATACATACTGGGGCAAGTACCTTAACAAACAGAGCCATTAGAAGAATAATCAGTCCTCACTCAAATGGATGTCCAAATATTCAGGGAAATCTGAATTACTCAGATTAATTCATGATCATTTGATTATAATGGCCTGAATCTTCTGAGCAGTGGCAATGATGAACAGATTGTCGTTGAGCTTGATGATTCTCCTGACCCAACACTTCTTCCGGGATGTTACAATCCTGGCTGTCAAAGAAATGTGCAGGACACTGTCCCTTGGGGAACTCAGTCGGAACGGAGTAGAGTTGTGGGGAGACATGCCCCCTTTTCACAGCACTCGCTGCCATATGGTAAGTTTAAAAGTCCAGTCTTTGAATGTTAGTGAATGGGTGAGTGGATAAATGGGCAAGTGCGTGAATGGGTAGGTGGCGGAGGTGGGTAGGTAGTAGGTGATGTGGTAGGTGGTAATCAGGTTGGGGGGGGCGGGTGTAGTTTGGTGGTTGAGATTAGTTGGGTTGAGGGTGTAGTCAGGGTGGTTGGGTGGATAGTCAGAGGGGGGTTAGTTTGGTGGTTGGGATTAGTTGGGTTGGGGGTGGGGTAGTCGGTCAAAGGGGTTGTCAGGGTGGGTAGTTGGGGTGGTGGTTGAGTTAGGTCAGGGGTGGGAGGTAGTTTGGTGATTGGTATTAGTCGGATTGGTGGGGTAGTCAGGATGTTTGGGTGGGTAGTCGTGGTAGTCGGGTGGGTAGTCGTGGTGGGCGCCGGGAGTGGTCGTTGTATAGTTACCCAGGTGTTAGACCTGATTTCAATCAATCAGTCTAACATTTTCCTCAGTAACTATCCAGGTAAGTACTGAACCTCTTCCCAGTTTCCAACTCTGCGTTAGAGTCAGGTACGTTCGCGGAATGTCTCGGTGAGCAGGGGAATTACCCACCAGAAGTTTAAACTTCCTGGGCAATTACCATGTAGGCCTGCGCATCAGGGCTTCCACAGGGACCCGACGTGTATCTTCAATCGTAAGTCTGGTCTCCGATGATCTGGAGACCAGAAGATTTGGCCCAATGATTCTCCTCCATCCACAATTATACATTATTAACGATACACATTTATTATCTACAAACTGGACCTCATTTACAGATTGTTGTGTAAAATAGTACAGTTTATAAAATGAATATATTAAATTCTTTCATCCATTTGCTGTGAACTTTATTACTGTTAACATAAAAACACCTTGGGAGTAGAATTCCTCCCACCAATAATTTTACATGAAAAGGTTGATGTGACCACAGAGAATCCTCTATATTTCATTCACACCAACTTTCACAGTACAATTATTGACATGGCAACATTCAGACCCTTCAACTTCGGACTATAAATAATAATAGAATCAGGTATGGTGCTGTTTTGGTTGACAAGGATTTAAAAACAAAGATCTGCATTCATTAGGCAAAGTAAATGAATGAGTTCTTGACTCAGTGTAGTTTTCAACACCTCCAGAGAACCTGGAGCAGAACACTAACATCTAATTTGTTCTGTCAAACTTTCACACCAACAGTTCAGCAGTAAAAGGGTCAAATGCCATGTGGAGTATTCAAAACTGCCCCCCAAATATTGAACTTTTTTTTCCCACATAAATTGGCAAATCTTCATGGGACTTATCCAGCACCCATTTCTAAGGAATTCACGTGAACTCTTACTCCAGTTAAATATTTCAGGGCTTGTTTAAGAATCAGCAATCATGCTTACATCTGAAATACTATTGACTTTAGTGGATATAAAATTGTCTCTAAAATGAGTAAAAATGAGTACGTAAATGATCTGGATAAATCCCTGATTTGAGACATTGTTCAGAGACCCACTTCATTTTCCAGCCTTGGGTGAGAGATGCCCCATATCCCCTTCCTTCAATTAGAGACAGTCCCCAATCCTACCCCTTTCAATTAGAGATACTGGTTATCCCATCCCTCCCCATTTACAGAGATACTCCCCTATTCTCTCCCTTCACCTTACAGATGCTCCCCCTCCCATTCCCCTTCACTTAGAGACAGTCCCTTTCTTCCTCTGAAGCGAAAGTGTCCACCATAGTCAGTACCTCGGTGAATACAATTAGCAAGATACAGGTTAAAAATGGCGCCACTTTTAATAAATTGGACCAGTGTGCATCAGAATGGAAGATCGCGTTATAAATGGATTTTGATTTCACACAATCTTTGTTCTGTTGAGTATAAAATGGTTTCACGTCAGGCACGAGCTGTTCGTGGGTGTGTCACTTTTTGGGGAGGGGCGGGGGGGTGGTGGTGTAGGGAGAGGAGGAAGTTTGCCTCACTCAAGGTTTCCTGTCTGCTGCTCTTCCTGAATTGACCAGCAGGTGGTGGAGTTTTTCTGCGATGAAATCGATGGTCTAAGAACAAAGAATCCACGAGACAAACTGTTCCAGTCTGGAAGGGAGCCGCACTCCATCATGGTCAAAACTAAATCTTCTCTATTGTTAAGTCTCAGCTTTCTTTATGAATATCTGAAAGAAATGTCACAATATTTTATAAATTAGTGTGATAAAAGGCACATTTTTTTGTTACTTAGAATTTTGCAGCACAGAAGCAGGCTATTCAGCGAACTAACCCATGTCGGTGTTCATGCTCCACACAGGCCATCTTCCACCATATCAGCGTGATCTTCTATTCATTCCTCATTTGTTTATCTAGTTTCCGTTTAAATGAGTCTATGTTATTTGCCTCAACTACTCCGTTTGCAAGGGGGGATGGAGTATAAAAAAGTAGGAAGTCTTGCTGCAACTGTACAGGGCATTGGTGAGATCGCACCTGTGTCTGGTCTCCTTATTTAAGGAGGCATTGAAAGCAATTTAGAGAAGGTTCACTAGGCTGATTCCTGACATGAAGGATTTGGTTTAAGAGGAAAGGTTGAGCGGGTTGGGCCTATACTCTCTGGAGTTTTAAAAAACGCGAGGTGATCTTAAGATTCTAAGGGGGCTTGATGGAGTGAACAGTAGCTATTCTGTAGGACAGAGAATAAATCAGGAGATAATGGGGGCATGTAAAAAAGCAGTACATTAATCATAGGTGACTTTAATCTTCATGTAGATTGGGAAAACCAAATTGGCAGAGGTAGCCACAAGCAAGAATTCATAGAGTGTATTTGGGACAATTTCCTAGAACAATATGTTGTGGATCCAACCAGGGATCAGGCTGTTTTGGATCTGGTAATGTATGATGAGGCAGGTTTAATAATTGATCTCAGAGTAAAAGATCCCCTAAGAAACAGTGACCATAATATGGTAGAATTTAGCATTCAGTTTGAGAGTGAGAAACTTGAGTTGGAAACAACTGTGTTAAACTTAAATAAGGGTAATTATAAAGGAATGAGGGCAGAGTTGGCTGGCCTAGGATTTTAGTAGAAAAAACGGTTGATGAACAATGGCAGACATTTAAGAAAATAGTTCATGACTCACAACAAAGATGTATCCCAGTGAGGAAGACGGATTCAAGGAAAGGGGTAAACCAACCATGGTTAACCAAGGAAGTTAAGGATAGTATCAAATTAAAAGAAAAGACTGTTGTTGCAAAGATTATTGGTAATCCAGGGGATTGGTAACGTTTTAAAAACCAACAAAAGATGACCAAAAATAAATAAAGAGGGAGGAATAAACTTTGAGGGTAAACTAGCAAGTAATATAAAAACAAACAGTAAGAGCTTCTTTAAATATGTAAAAAGGATGAGAGACCAAAGTGAACATAGGCCTCTTACAGAATGAGGCTGGCGAATTAATAATGGGGAACCAGGAAATGGCAGAGGAGTTGAATAAATACTTTGCTTCAGTCTTCACGGTAGAAGACATTATAGCATTCCAATATGAATTGATCAAGGGGCAAAAGAGGGGGAGGAAATAAATACAATAACTACCACTAGGGAAACTAATGGGCCTAAAGGCCGATAAGTCCCCTGGATCTGATAGGTTGCATCCTAGGATATTAAAGGAAGTAGCTACAGAGATAGTGGATGCAGTGGTAGTAATCTTCCAAGAATCCTTCAATTCTGGAAAAGTCTCAGAGGATTGGAAAACTGACAATGTAACACCCTTATTCAAAAAGGGAGGGAGACAAGAAACAGGTAACTATAGGCCAGTTAGCTTAATATCTGTCATTGGGAAAATGTTAAAGTCTATTGTAAAGGATGCAATAGCAGAGCATTCAGAATTACCTAATCTAATCAAGCACAGTTAGCATGGATTCATAAAGGGAAAATCATGCCTGACAAATTTATTAAAATTCTTTGAGGTGGTAGCAAGCAGGATAAACAAAGGGAACCAGTGGATGTAATATATTTGGATTTCCAAAAGGCGTTTGATAAGGTAGCGCATGTCAGGCTACTTAATAAGATAAGGGCCCCTGGTGTTGGGGGTAGTATATTAGCATGAGTAGAGGATTGGCTAACTAATAGAAGACAGAGAGTTAGGTAAGGGGGGCATTTTCAGGATGGCAACCTGTAACTAGTGGAGTGCCAAAGGATCAGTGCTAGGGCCTCAATTATTTACAATCTATATTAATGACTTAGATGAGCGAAGTGAACGTACTATTGTCAAGCTTGTGGATGATACAAAAATAAGTGGGAAGGCAAGAGGTGAGGATGACACAAAGAGTCTACAGAGGGATATAGACAAGTTAAGTGAGTGGGCAAAAAAGTTGCAGACGAAATATAATGTGGGAAATGTGAGGTAATGCACTTTGGCAGGAATAATAGAGGAGCTGAATATTATTTAAATGGAGAAAGACTGCAAAAAGCTGCAGCACAGAGGGATTTGGGAGTCCTTGTGAATGAATCCCAAAAAGCTAACATACAAGTTCAACAGGTAACAGGGAAGGCAAATGGAATGTTGGCCTTTATTTCAAAGGGAATGGAGTATAAAAATAGGGAAGTCTTGCTAAAACTATATAAGGCGCTAGTTAGACCACACCTAGAATACTGTGAACAGTTTTGGTCCCCTTATCTAAGGAAAGATATACTGGCATTGGAGGTAGTCCAGAGAAGGTTCGCTAGGTTGATTCCGGGTATGGAGGGATTTTCTTATGAGAGGTGGAGTCGGTTGGGCCTGTACTCATTGGGGTTTAGAAAAATGAGGGGCGACCTTATTGAAACATAAGATTCTTAGGTGGCTTGACAGGGTAGATGCTGAGAGGTTGTTTCCTCTTGTGGGAGAGTCTAGGACCAGAGGGCATAATCTCAGAGTGAGGGGTTGCCCATTTAAAACAGAGATGAGGAAGAATTTCTTCACTCAGAGGGTAGTTAATCTGTGGAATTCTTTACCGCAGAGGGCTGTGGAAGCTGGGTAGTTAAGTATATTCAAGGCGGAGATAGACTGATTTTTAATCAGTAAGGGAATGGGGGAAAGGCAGGAAAGTGGAGTTGAGGATTATCAGGTCAGCCATGATCTCAATGGATGGCGGAGCAGACTCGATGGGCCTAATGGCCTACTTCTTCTCCTATGTCTTATGGATGCTGAGAAGATGTTTCCCTTTGTGGAGAAGTCTAGAACAAATCCAATGAGTTAGACAGTCCAAGGGTTATGGGGGACAGACAGGAAAGTGGAGTTAAGGCAACAATCAGATCAGCCATGATCGTATTGAATGGTGGAGCAGGATCAATGGGCTGAATTGCCTACTTCTGCTCCTATTTCTTATGATCTTAAAGTGAGTTCCACATTCTAACCACTCTCTGGGTAAGGAGATTTCACATGAATTCCCTCTTGGATTTATTAGTGACTATATTTTATTTATGGCCCCTAGTTCTGGTCTCAAGTGGAAATATCATCTCTGCATTTATTGTATCAAACCCTTGCATATTTTAAGGACTGCTATCTTGCCAATCCACAACTTCATTTCCGCAGAAATGAGCAAGCATTAATAAAACAATCAAAATAAAGTACAGAATTACACCAGTAGAGAAAGAGAGAGAGAGAGAGAGAGAGAAAGAATAAATCTTGAGATTACATTGCTGCTGTACTGGATTTTGATCAATCCACATTTGGATTTATAGCAAGAGGTGCTGATCAATTCAGTGGTTCAGTGGGTAGCATTCCAGCTCTTGAGTCAGAAGCTTGAGGGTTCAAGTCCTACTCCAGGGATCTGGACACAAAACCTTAGGCTGATGCTGCCAGGGGAGTGCTGCAATGTCAGAGGCGCCATCTTTCAGATAAGGCCCCGACTGTTCTCTCAGGCGGATGTAAAGCACCCATGGCACTACTGGAAGAAGAGGAGCGGTGTCCTCTCTCGTGCCCTAAACCAATAGTTATCCTTCAGCCGACATAGGCTAATTATGGATTTTCTGAGTCATTTATCACATTGATGCTTATAGTCGTTACAGAACTTGAGTATTGCTGAAAAGAAAACATTTTGTCAAAGCTTTTCGCCTTGCACTCATCAGGACAATTTGCAAGAATACCAATGTAAGGGGAAAACAGCACATTGTTATTTTCCCTTGCACTGTATTCTTGTGAATCATCTTGATGAGTACAAGGCGGAAAGTTCTGACAAAATGTCTTTTTTCTCCAGCAATACATTGACGTTTGTGAGATCTTGCTGTGCACAAATTGGCTGCTGCGTTTTCCTACATTACAACAGTGACTGCATTTCAAAAAGTCCTTTGTTGGCTGTAAAGTGCTTTGGGACGTCCTTGAGTTGTGAGAAGTGCTATAGAAATGCAAACTCTTTCATTGTTTGCTTTATTCCAGCCCTTGAGAGAGGACAAAGATAATTCCGGACATCGGGGGTTTAAATTAGTTACTACATTACGACAGGGATTACGTTTCAAAATGACAAATCAGCAGGACAAGTGAGCAAAGAGGTCAGCGACATAAAGGGGGAGTGTAGCAAACATGCCAGGAAGCATTTCTCTACACAGGTGTTCAACAGCTGGATAGAGCCACCAGGGATTGTGTGACTAAACACCGAGATATGATAAAAAGCCAGGGTGCGATTGATTATCTAGATGCAGCAAATCAAATGGATCTTCTTCAACTGAACCCATCTCGTACTTCCTATTTCAGGAAGTATTCTATACTCATATTTCAGGAAATGTATTCCACTGCAGAAATCAATCTCATCAAAACAAACAATTCTTTTAAGATTCTAAGCTCTGACTGTAAACCACTAGTGTAATATATTAATAATTACTTGCGTTCATTTGGTGTTTTTAACATAGTAAATCAACCCATGCCACTTCATAGGACCGATAATCAGACAAAATTTGACACACGGCCATGTAAGAAAACATTAGGGAGGATGACCAAAGGCTTGGGTAAAGATTTAGGTCTTAAAGAGCGTCTTAAAGGAGAAGAGAGAGGAAGAGAGGTTTAGAGAGGAAACTCCAGAGCTTAGGGCTTAGGCAGCTGAGGGCCCAGTTACAATGGTGGAGTGATGGAAAAATAAATACCTCACTAAGTATCACCCAGACTGGCGAGTCTGACAGGGTAGACAGACGGACAACCTCCAGTGGTCCAAACATTGGATCTACAACTCCTTCAGCGATACCATTTGTGAAGGAAGCTGAAACACAAGGAAAGGATTGAAAAACATGGCAAGCCATAGCGTTCGATTATCCAGCATTTGTTCCACATAGGCAATTATTTACCCCATTTTTCATAGCCTAAACTGTGTTCAGCCTCGTACTTAACTACACTCCAAGGATGCCCATCAGACTTGGGTCTATTTGATGCAAAATTATATAAATTTTGATGCTGTGCAACAGAAATAGAAATCCTAGTACTACATCACTGTGCGTGATAGTCTTACCGATTCGGATATACCCATCTTCTGTTCTCTGGTATTTGGGAGACTTGTCTTTACCATCCAATAAGGTCTCCTTCCATGTTTGTTCTGTCTGTAAATTAGAATAATAAAGACAGAGTCCGTTAATGGTATTCGGACATATATTGTCTTAAGATATGAATCTTTCCAGTGTTTGATTGCAGAACCTGCACTGACCAATACTGTGAACTATATTGGCCCCCAGTCCAGCAATGCCTAATTTTTGAATTCTCACCCTTATTTACAATTTCCACCTTGGCCTCACCCCTCCGTGTCTCTGTGATCTCCACCAGCTGCACAAACCTCCGAGATCTCTACGCTCCGACAATTCTGGCCTCGAGAATCCCTTCAGTTGCCTGTGCCCCAAGCTCTGAAATGCCTTCCCTAAACCCCTCTCCCTCTCTTTCCTCCTTTAAGGCACTCCTTAAAACCTAACCTTTTGACCAAGCTTTTAATCATCTGCCCTATTACCTCCCTATGTGGCTCAGTGTCAAATTTTGTCTGACATACACTCCTGTGAAGCAACTTTGAAAATTTTACTTTAGTTAAGACACAATATAAATGCAAGTTGTTGATGCTGGAAGGGGGAAATGTATCTTTACCCCCAGCACCCAATCAAAGCAAATGGTCCTCCAGGGTAGGGAGAGAAAGAATTGGAGAAGGGGAATGCTGCTGCTGGTTATCCAGTGAACCTTGTTGGAAACTGTACATGGGGACATTGGTCTAGATGAAGTTAAGACTTGGATTGTTCAACCTTTCGTGGCCAAATTGCCCAAAAACAGTCATATGTAAAGATGGAGAGATTATTTAAATAAATTTGGTAAATAAACTCATACAGTCCCACTATGCTCAAATACAAAGCGAACAGGAGGAGACTTATTCAACCCCTCAAGCCTATTCACAGTCAATTAGATATGGCTGATCTGTGGATCAATTCCATTTGCCTGCCTTTTCTTTACAGCGCTTGATTCCTTTAGCCCAACAGAAATCTACTGAGCTCAGTCTTGAAAATTTTCAATTGACCCCCAGCATCCAAAGTCTTTGGTGGGGGAGGGGGCAGTTTTTTCCAAATTTTTGCTACACTAGAATAAGTGTTTTCTGGTTTCACCCCTGAATGGTCTGGCTCTAATTTAAAGGTTAAGCCCTCTTGTTCTGGACACCCCCCCACCAAAGGAAATAGTTTCTCTCTATTGACCCTATCAGATCCTTTCATCATTATACACATCTCAATTAGATCACCTCCCAGCCTTCCATTCTCGAGGCAATACAATCAATAAAGACGCTACTCATCTCTCTATACATTGACTTTAAGACAGAGGTGCATTTCTTGTACCACGCATATGTGGGAGATTGAATAGTTTCTATGCACCTGGGCTGAGAGAAACTTAAGCCACAGAAGGTTTTTATTGGCTGAAATGCTGAACCAGTTATTTGTTAAATGTTCATTCACAGGGCGTGGGCAAGGCCAAAATTTATTGCCCATTCCTAATTGCCCTGAGAAGGTATTGGTGAGCTGCCGCAGTCCATGTCGTGAATGGACTCCAACACTGCTGTGAGGTTAGGAATTCCAGGAATTTGACCCAACAATGATAAAACTGACATAAAGTCAGCTTCGATACATCATGGTGCACCCTTTGAAGATGTACCAAAAAACAGACTGCATTTTCTTCATTAATATTAAACATATAGACAATCTCTGATAGTGGCAGGTGATGAACATCATCTGCAGCCATGTAGCCACTTTGGCACACTTTTGTGTTTTTCTTGAAAATTCGTGCCTTGTGAAGCCTACTGCAGCCAACCTGCCTGGTCTCTGATCATGGCTTCTTCATTGACCAACACCCTGGGAAACAGCATGACAAGTTAAAACTACAGGCATTTTTCTTTGTCAAACCACCTGAGGTTTTAATTCCTCAAGCACTGTTTCCTGCAACAGAAAAATACAAGTTAAAACATTTAAAACATGCAAAAATCCACTACTTGCAGGTTTTCTAAAGCCTTGTCAAAAAAAAAAAGGACTTACATCAAAAGGCAAAACTTCAACTGTGGTGTTGAAGAGCTTGTCACCAGGGTGCTCGATATTCCCACTGCGGAAGAAAAACCTGAGAACAGAACAAAAAGAGGTTGGATGTACAAGTAGGAAGCGCAACCAGGTCAGACCAAGTTACATTTGTACTAAAACTAATCATTCTGGCGATCATCATGATGCTTGAAGGTGCCACACCATTCCACCTCAAGAAATCACTGTGAGCCTCTCCAAGATCATGTGGAGACAGGGGTGACCCAGCCAAAGAAAAGAAGCACCAGTCTTTATCAGGATGACATTTTCACTCACCATTCCCCGTAGTTACTCAGACATCTATTCAAAGAACAGTTCAGTGCCTTTGCTGCAGATGGAATTCTGCTTGTGCTGTACCAGTTAACACAGCTGTATCTCTGAATGCAAGGCAGAGCGCCAGAGAGAGGGAGAGCAAGAGAGAGAAAGAGAGAGAGAGCAAGCGAGCACGTGCTAGAGAGAGAGAGAGAGAGTGCCAGAGAGAGAGCGCGAGGGGGGGAGGGAGAGAGAGGGTGCACGTGCCACAGACAGAGAGAGAGAGAGAGAGAACGTACCAGAGAGAAAGAGAGAGGGAAAGAAAGAGAGAGCTGGGTGCCAGAGAGAGAGAAAGAGGGGAGAGAGAGAGCATGCCAAAGAGAGGGGGGTAGAGAGAGAGAGAGAGAGCGCCACAGATACAGCACTGGGGGCGGGGGGGAAGGAGAACACCACGGGCAGAGAGAGTTGGATAGGAGAGAACCGGTGGTGGGGGGGGTACAGAATCAGAGAAGGGAGAAGCAGTTGGTGGGGGGGGGGGGGGGGGGGGGGAGGCAGAAAGAGGGTGATGCCAGTGAACAGAAGCTCAGCATTGCCTCGTACTCTCACTTCAGCTTCATTTTAACATTCGTTCTTGGGATGTGGGAGGTTTGTGGCAAGGCTGGCGTTTACTGCTAAGTCCCTGTTGACCCAAGGTGGTGGTGGGGAGTCTTCTTCCTGAACTTTTAGTAGTATTCCCATTGTTTGGCTTTCGTATTTCTAGGCCAGTAACAGATACTGCCGCATCCACCATGAACATTTGTTGCTTCTTTTCAGCCTCACTCCCCAAAATTTCTCCTTGCCTCCCTCTTGCCACTGGTTCCCCAACCCCAAAGGCACTGCTTCTTGCTGGGGTTTGCTTCCATTGTTACCAAGTACCACCCAGTATAGTCCGCCCCCAATTCTCCACATGTTAACTAGCTTTCAACCAGCTTGGGTGGGGGATGGTGAGGAATGAAACTGTGTTGGACCCTCATCTTACCAATTTTCCACAAACAGGGGCCTGGGAATCAGGAATCTTGGGTGATTGCCACCTCATGTGACCTGCTGAGTATTTTCAGCACTTTGTTTTTATTTCATATTACATACTATATAACTGAACTCAACACTGGGGAGGGAACTTTGCATAGTTAGAAAATTTACAGCACAGAAACAGGCCATTCATCTGAACTGCTCCACGCCTGTGTTTATGCTGCACATGAGCCTCCCACCCCACTTCATCTAATTCAATCAGCATATCCTTCTATTCCTTTCTTCCTCATGTGCTTATCCAATCCCTGCTGTGTCACCCCTACACTTAACTGGACACCAGCGCTTAGAATCTGGGGACTGCATGTAGTCCCAGCAGTGGCCACCGCTCCCTGTGGCGCTGCTGGGACTACAGAGCTGCTGGCTGATCAGATTGGCAGGCAGCTCTCTTGAGGTGGGACCTGCACCCAAGTGAGGGACGTTAAAACAGTTGTGGGTCTGCTGACAGGCCAGGGATGCATTCCCCACCGACTCTTACATCTGAAAAAACCTGTTGCATCTTTTGTTTATGGCTCCTAGTTCTGGACTCACCCTTGAGAAGAACCATCTTCTCTATGTCTTCTCTATCAAAGTCTTTCGTAACCTTAAAGACCTCTACCAGGTCTCCCTCCCCACCCACGCAACCCCCACCCCTCAATGTTTCATTCATTTATTTGCTCTACAGTCTATCTAAAAAAATTATCCAACGGTATAGTTAATTTTTTCAAAAATCAAAATCTTGGAGATCATATTTTATACCTGCTTTCAAATTCCTTTGTTCTTTCCTTCAGGCTGAAATAATGAAATATTGGAACAGGAAGAGGTCTTTCAACCCCTTGAGCCTGTTCTGAAATTCAATTAGTTCATGGCTAATCTGAATCTTAACTTCCATTTATCTGTCTTGTTTCTGTAACCCTAACCCTTGCCCTATCAAACTCACTTCTAAATTTTCAATTGATCCTCCAGTCTCAACAGCTTTTTGGGGGAGAGAATTCCAGGTTTCCACTACCCTTTGTGTGATGAAGTACTTCCCGACATCACGCCTGAATGGCCTGGCTCTGATTTTAAGGCTGTGCCCCCTTGGGCAGAAATTTACAGGCCCCCGCCAGCTGGTTTGCAGCCAAGGATTTCCATGAAATTCCCTGGGTGGCCTCCCTGATGCCCTCCCATCCAGCTCCAACCTGTCTGCAATTTTACATGGGACAGGCAAGGCCTAAGGGCAGCTCACCCGCCCTCAACCCAAACGCGCTCTCAAGTGGCCAATTATTGGTCATCTTGGGCCGCTTCCTGCCGAGCCCAGGAGTTCAGGGGGAGTGGGGTGTTTGGGGGGTGGTGGGGGGAGGAGGCCAGCAACTCACCCTGCTCAGGCCTCGGGCAGCAAGTCGTGGGGCTGGGGGGTACATCCTTCAAAGGCCCCCTTTCCACATTGGGCCCCCTCCCCCAAGGTCTTCCCCCACAATTGCTCCCTCCCCAACCCCAGCCTCTCCATCAAGACCCCTATACCCCTGGGCCTCACCTCCTCTCCCTGCTGTGATATCCACCTGGTCCTTGACTCTGGGATGTAGAATCTGGGGATTGCTTGTCATCCCAGTCCTGGCCACTGCTGCCAATGGTGCTGCTGGGACTACAGAGCTGCCAGACAATCAGATTGGCTGCCAGATCCCCAAGATGGGACTTCCCCCCCTGAGTGAGGGCGGAAGTCCCATCTCCAGCTAATTAATGCATCTTGGGTGTTAAATGGCTGTGGGGCTGGCACACCCCTGACCATTCATCCAAAAAAATTCTGCCCCTTTCTTCTGCACTCTCCTATCAGAGGAAATAGTATTTCCCTGCCTACCCTAACAAATCCTTTAATTATCTTAAACACCTCAAATGGGTCATCCCTTTATCTTCTACATTCTAGGGAATACAAGCCTAATCTCAGCAAACTGTCCTCGTAATTTGACCATAAACCAATTAATCAAACCATGTTTGATTTCCAAGTGCTGCACATTTAAAACAAAAGTGTCATCCCTGACAGCTCAGAACTTAGCCCAGAATAATAACTGAGTCATACAGACCAGAATTTTACTATGGTCTGCGCTAACTGATTTCAGCTGCATAGTTGAGGCATTATTTGGCAAGGGTACAATAATCAGCGAATGTTCCCACACCCGATGGCCCTGGGCGTGTGAATGTTAGGGGAAGCCCAGCTATGAAGTCCTTTCCCCAGTTGGATAGCCCAAGGTTTGCTGTCTAGCCCAGTGTTGTTTGATTGGAATCACTGAGTAGCCACACGTGTGGCTAGGGTGACAACCGTTAGCCGTATGCACCAATTTCAGTAGAAAATGCCTCACACATGGTCGCACAATATGGGTACATGCACTTCACATGGGTATATTTTTCGAACAAGTTTTCCCCTTTCAGTAACCAGCAAAGTGAAGCAGCCACGTAAAACATAAAATGGTTGGACTCTGCTTTTCTTGTCACCATGTCACCAACAAATGCACAAAAAGATTAAAGTTCATATGCGCAGTACAAATATAAGCACTGAAATCATATTCAGCAATAGACAGCGAGTGCCTCTTATTCAATTTACATTTACTGTGTTAGAAAGGTAATTAGCCACATGTGGCGAGTGGTTGATGAATCAGGAGAGCACTGATCCAGCATGACACATAGGGGAGGATCTTCTGGTCGGCGAGCAGGGGGCGGGGCCCGCTCGCTGATGCATAAATTGACGCGGGATGACGTCAGGTGGAACTCCCGACGTCACCCGTGTCATTTCCATTTGCAGGTCGGCGGGGGCGCGGCCGAGTCAGCTGCACACCCGCTGACCTGTCAATGGCCTATTGAGGCCATTTAAAAAGTAATTAACCTCATTAATGGACCTGCCCATCCAACAGAGTTGGCGGGCAGGCCGGGAGCCCTGGCAGGCGTAAGAAAAAGCATGAAACCTCGTCCATGGGCGGGATGAGGTTTCATGAGGGTTTTAAATATTTAATAAAGGTTTCAGTGAAAGTGATGGACATGTCCCTTCTCATGTGACAGTGTCACATGAGTGGGGACATGTCAGGGAAATGTTGCTATCATTTGCTTAACATTTTTAAATTTGGAGCCGATCTCCCTGATGCAGGACTTAGCCTCAGGGAGATCAGTGTGTTCTTTTGCACACATGCGCGAAAGAGTGCACTCTCAGCTGAGGGAATCTCCCCCGCCCGCACAGGGAGCGCATAGCGCTTCCTGGCTGACGTCACGCTGGGCGGGCCTTAATTGGCCCGCCCACATAAAATGGCGGCGTGCCCCCCATTGCGGGCGCTCCTGCACTTCCCCCCCAACTGGGGGAAAATTTTCCCCGTAAGGAGTGGTCACTAGGGTAAGACACATCAGGGATGCTGCGATACATGGAACTCTAGCCTAACATTAGTCAACTCTATTGTTGCCAATTTCACAATCATCAGACTGACAAGGAAACAACAGCATAGTTAAAAGCTGCAATTTTAATTTCTTTCTCACATTTTCTATAAGGTGTCAGCTGTGGCTCAGTGGGTAACATGTTCGTCTCTGAGGTCAAGTTGAAGTAGCTGGGTCTGGCTCTTATGGATAAGATGATCTTGGCATGGCATGAGGGGAGATAGGAGAGAAATAAGGTAGTGTGTACATGGGCTGTGGAAGGGCATTAATTGGGTGGGTCTCTATCAACCATGCCGTTCCCCCAGTACAGCCCATATTTCCACTCCCTTAAATCCAAGGAGCGCAGATTTGAATGAATGTGGCAGAAAACTGGTTTCACCATTCACCACCAGATCTGGCTGGATCAACAAAAACACTAATCAGGCTCAGTGCTAAAAGCACTGCTTTCATCTCCCAGCACTGCTCACTATCCCAGGATCATCCTAGAATGCAAGGATAAGCCCCAGCTTCATTTTTCTACCGCAAACCAGCTTGTTAAGCACCTCTCCTGACTACATCCTCCCTCACCTTCAACAAGTACAAGGAGCTTATGGACTTCTCTGTCACTAAGATTGCAACCACCTGATAAGCAGCTTCTGCTGTTCCCTTGCCCATTGAGTCAAATTTCCTCTAAGGGTCTCTGTAACCTTGTTCTCTATGTGTTAAATTTCTTATCCTTCATTAAATTCTCTTTTTGCCCTCGTCCCTTCTTAACTCTGTCTCCTTTGAGACTTCCGTGCTCCTAAAAATCTAGCCTTTTTTTAAAACTCATTCCACAATTTTTTTTATTTGATCATGGGATGTGAGCTTCGCTGGTTATGTCAGTAGACTAGTAATCCAGAGGCCCAGGGTAATGCTCTGGGGACATGGGTTATTGCCCATTGCTAGTTCCCCTCGAGAAGGTGGTGGTGAGCTGCCTTCTCGAACCGTTGCAGTTCATGTGGTGTAGGTACACCCCCAGTACTGTTAGGGAGGGAGTTCCAGGATTTTGACCCAGTGACAGTGAGGAATGGCGATATATTTCCAAGTCAGGATGGTGAGTGGCTTGGAGGGGAACTTCCAGGTGGTGGTGTTCCCATCTGTCTGCTGCAACCATTGGCTGCCGTGCCTTCAGCTATCAAGGCCCTAAAGCTCTGGAATTCCCTCCTTAAACCTCTCTGTCTTTCTCTGCTCCTTTAAGATGCTCCTTAACCCCACTCTGTGACCAATCACTTGCCTACTATCTCCATGTGGCTTAGTGTCAAATTTTGCTCAGTGACACTCCTGCAAAGTGCATGGTGTGCTTTTATTATGTTAAAGGTGCTATATAAATGCAAATTGATGTTGTGTTACACAAAGCATTAGATCTATTTAATATTCCTACTTACCTGTCCACTTTCACTGGTGTAAAAAATCTGAAACGTATAAAATCACCAGCCACTGGGGTAAAAGCCCAGAAGAAGTCCTCTCCCAAGTAAGCCTTTTCCAGTGTAAAATGCTGGTATGTTTTCAGGCTGGAAGTTACCTCCGCTGGGGGATTGGAATGTCCTTTGTGTAAGGCATGTTTTCCAAAGTCCTTATCCTGGGAAAGACATCAGTGATTTGCTCGATTAACAAGATGCAGTAACATATGCGAGACTTTCAATGTTTGTGCCTTCATGTACCAGTTAACCAATGACGTGCCGAGAACTATGCTAAATTCCGTTGCATTGAAAAATTAAAAAAACTACAATCAGGGAAGCAGAAGTATTCGGATTTATTCAGCAGTTCGCAGTGTCAAAATATCTTAAAGTGCTTGGCTGTAAAGCACTTTGGGACTTCTCTAGGCCGTGAAAGGTGCTATATAAATGCAGCTCATTTATTTTCGTCATGCAGTGGCCGCCATTATATAGGAAAACCCGGATAGCAATGATCAATTCATTGGTGGCATTTGGTTGAAGCAAGAATGCTTGCTAGGACGTAGAGAAAACTCCCTGCTTTACTGAGAATAGTGCCAAAGGGTGTTGACCAGAACATCCACCTGAACAGGTTTGTTGTATGACCCAAAGCATGGACCCCTCCCTTTAATTTCAATTTACTTTAAATGACAAGGGCGCTCAAAGTAACAACACCAGCCAATGTTCTAAGGCATTGCACATGGAGAGTTTAAACCAAGTGTTGCCTTCAGGTGCAGTGGGATTAGAGATCAGGGGTATACTGTCCCAGGTTAAATAAGTTATTTCTTCAGGCCCACTTTAATGTCTCACATTCTGCATTTATTTATAAATCTGTAGGTCCAGATTTATAATGAAAACTTGTAAGCCTTTAATTACACCCTTCCTCCTCCTAGTGGTGAACAAAGGAATAGTATATTTAGTTGCTTGGTAGTATAGAACTTGAGTATTGCTAGAAGAAAAAAGAGAAACATGCTGTCAAAGCTTTTCATCTTTCACTCATCAGGACAGAGGCAATAATGCCAAATTTTAAAGGGGACAACAATTTACACTGCATGAGAAAAGGACTGTTGATTGGTTGGCAAGTTGGCTCTGATTGGTCGAGATGTTGCGATGGCAAATGAACCAGGGAACTATTGTCACCCATGCTTTTGTTTATTCAAAACAGTTACAAAGTGTGGATATATTCCTTTTGCCTGCACAGGACAGGTCACTGTATATAAATGTATGTAGCTTCTAGCAGGAGCTAGTGAGCTACATTGCGAGCCCAATTGATAATCTTAAATTGATTGTTGGTGCAATTCTTAGCACATTCAGGATCGTTCAGCAAATGCTGCCTAATTGTGGAATCACAACTACATTAGACATTATGTTCTGAGTTTTGCAAGCATGGGTTGTTGAGTACGGTCAATACTCTGTCTATTAGGAACAGCCAAAGGGATGTGCTGTGTGATACAATCCGTCAGTCGTTCAGATGTACAGCCTACTGTTATTGCACTGGTACTGAAATTCATAAACCAGATTACTCGTTTGTGTGCAAGGCAGTATAAATTATTGCTCCCTTTGAAATTTGGCATTCTTGTGTTTGTCCTGATGAGTGCAAGACGAAAAGCTTCGAAAACGTTTCCCTCTTTCCAGCAATGGTATATTTGTAAAACTCAATTTTGCTAAACTTATTTTAAAGCAAATATGACCACATAATTTAAAAAATAAGGTTTTTTTGGAACAAGGCTGAAAGCTTGTCTTTTTCTTAGATAAAATTAATTTATATTGCAGAGGGAAAATATCTGCAGGGCTATGGGGAAACAGCAGTCTCTGGTAGTGGAGCTGTCCAAAAAACAGTATCTAACCTACATAATATTTTGTCTGGTTTCAATTTATTATAAAATATTTGATTCACGCTCTTGGACTCTTTATAAAACCAAATGGCTGTGAATTCACGATTTTGTGCCAATACCTTATCAAATGAAAAAGTGATTTAGTTTGGCACTGCTTTTTTTAAAATCAAAGATTTATGTCAAGCAGATATTTCCTTGAAGCGTTCCTTGAAGCAGAGAGTGGGACTTAATGCGTAGCTCTTTCAAAGAGCCAGAACATGTACAATGGGTTTGAATGGCCTCCTTCTGTGCTGTTAGATTATTCTGTGAGGCAGTTTATCTAGCTTTACCATTTTAAGAATCAAGGATAAACAGGTTTATCTGAAAAGTGGGATCTTCAATTTGTCAGCCATCCAGAGTTTGAAGTACAACGTGTGCACCATTTGTTATTATAATTACAATTTCTCCTACTGTTTGAGCCACATGCATCAACCATGGCTCAGTAGACAGCGCTCTCCCTTCTCTTTCAGAAAGGAGTGGGTTCAAGTCCCACTCCAGAGCTTGAACGCATAATCGAGGCTGACATTGACAGATCAGCACTGTGAAAACACTGCACTTACAGAGGTCTTGTCTTTCAGATGAGGTGTTAAACCATTTCAAGAGCGTTCTCTCTGATCTCCTGAGCCAATATTTATCCCTCAACCCACATCACTAACAGATTTATCTGATTACTTATGACACCGATGTTTGTGGGACCTCGCTGCGCACAAATTGGCTGCCATGTTTCCTACATCGTGACTACAATTCAAATTCTCATCACTGGTTGTAAAGTACTTTGGGATTTTCTGAGGTTGTGAAAGGAGCTGTGTAAATGAGAGTTCTTTTTTTCTGAATCCTTTACCAGCTATCAAATGCTATTGACCAAACTCAAAGAGCTATTCTGCAATGGGTCACATGTGCAATCACATTTGTGTTGAACTCCGGTGCGGAGTCATAAGTAATCAGATAAATCTGTTAGTGATGTGGGTTGAGGGATAAATATTGGCTCAGGAGATCAGAGAGAACGCTCTTGAAATGGTTTAACACCTCATCTGAAAGACAAGACCTCTGGAAATACAATCCTAGGAATCATTTGAAAACTGCTGGTGGTTGTGCCAGAGTCTTTCTGATGGGTAACATGCTTATTTAGGGCGGGATGGTGGCATATGGTTATGTCAGTAGACTAGTAATCCAGAGGCCCAGGGTAATGCTCTGGGGACATGGGTTCAAATCCCACCACATTTAATAATTTATTAATTCAATTAATAAAAATCTGGAATATAAAGCTAATCTCAGTAGTGGTGACCATGACAGCTACCATCAATTGTTGTAAAAACCCATCTGGTTCACTAATGTCCTTGAGGGAAGGAAATCAACCGTCTTTACTTGGTCTGGCCTACATGTGACTCCAGACCCACAGCAATGTGGTTGTCTCCTAACCGACCATGTTGCTGTGTATGAGGTATTACATTTTATTTAGAAAGATAAGGATATTACTCAGAAAATAAGAATCTAAATGGGCAAAGGGATCTAGGAGCACAAACACACAAATAGTGATGATGCAGGTTAATAAGGCCACTTAATAAAAAGCAGACCTAACACTGGGCTTATTTCTCAAAAGCAGAGAAGCTATACTGCATCTGTGTCAAACCTTGGTTATCCATATTTGACATAATGAGTGCAGTTCGGATTGCCGTATTATAAAAAGGATACAAGAGGCACTGGAGAAGGAACAAAAAAGATTGACAAGAGTGATACCTGAACTGCAAGGTTATATTTATTGGGAAAGAATGAACAAGGTCTCTTTTCTCTTGAAAAGAGAACACTGAGGGATGACCTAATAGAGGTTTTAAAATTATGAAAGGTTCTGATACAGTGGACAGAGAGAGAATGTTTCCACTTGTGTGGAAAAGTAAAACTAGAGGACATCAATATAAGATCACCAAAAAATTCAGCAGGGAATTCAGATAGAACTCCTTTACCAAGTGGTGAAAGTGTGGAACTCACTACCACAAAGAGTAGTTAAAGTGGATAATATAGCTGCATTTAATGGGAGGCTAGACAAGAGTATGAGAGAGAAGAGAATAGAGGATTATGCTGATAGACTTAGATGAGGAAGGATGGGATGAGGCTGAAATGGAGAATAAACAATAGCATGCACTACTGGGCTGAATAGTCTGTTCCCACGTTGTCCTGTGCATGTTCTCATATTTCACAAGAAGCTGCAGTGCTACCAGGTGGCCACAGGTGGTGCTGTTGAACTACTAAGAGCCAAAATTAACCCAATCTCAGTGGCACTGGCTGGGATTTTCCGGTCCCACGGAAACACCCACCCAAAGTCAAATTTTCTGTTGCGCCCATGACGATTTCCGCTATGGGCGGGACTGGAAAATCCCAGCCACAGCAAGTAGCTGTACAGATGCAGCCCATAATTCATGTTCTTCTGTAACAAAGAACAAAGAAAAGTACAGCACAGGAACAGGCCCTTCGGCCCTCCAAGCCTGCGCCGATCATACTGCCCGTCAACTAAAACATTTTGCACTTCCGGGGTCCGTATCCCTCTATTCTCATCCTATTCATGTATTTGTCAAGCTGCCTCTTGAACACCACTATCGTACCTGCTTCCACCACCTCCTCTGGCAGTGAATTCCAGACACTCACTACCCTCTACGTAAAAAACTTGCCCCGCACATCTCCTCTATAGTTTTCTCCTCTCACCTTAAATCTATGTCCCCTCTTCCACCCTGGGAAAAAGCTTCTGACTATCTACTCTGTCCATGCCACTCATAATTTTGTAAACTTCTATCAAGTCGCTCCTCAATCTCCCTCGCTTTAGTGAGAACAATCCGAGTTTCTCCAACCTCTCCTCATAGCTAATAACCTCCAGACCAGGCAGTATCCTGGTAAACCTCCTCTGAACCCTCTCCAACGCCTCTATATCCTTCTGGTAATGAGGCGACCAGAATTGCACGCAATATTCCAAGTGTGGCCTAACCAAGGTTCTATACAGCTGCAGCATGACTTCCCAGCTTTTATACTCAATACCCCTGCCAATGAAGGCAAGCATGTCATATGCCTTCCTGACTATCTTATCCAACTGCGTTGCCACTTTCAGTGACCTGTGGACCTGTACACCCAGATCCCTCTGCCCGTCAATGCACTTAGTGTTCTGCCATTTACTGTATAATTCCTGCCTATATTAGACCTTCCAAAATGCATCACCTCGCATTTGTCCGGATTAAACTCCATCTGCCATTTCGCCGCCCAAGTCTCCAACCGATCTATATCCTGTTGTATCCTTTGACAATCCTCTTCACTATCTGCAACTCCTCCAACCTTAGTGTCGTCTGCAAACTTACTAATTAGCCCAGTTACATTTTCCCCGAAATCATTTATGTATACTACAAACAGCAAAGGTCCCAGCACTGATCCCTGCGGAACACCACTAGTCACAGCTCTCCATTCAGAAAAGCACCCTTCCACTGCTACCCTCTGTCTTCTATGACCTAGCCAATTCTGTATCCATCTTGCCAGCTCACCTCTGATCCCGTGCGACTTTACCTTCTGTACCAGTCTGCTATGAGGGACCTTGTCAAAAGCCTTACTGAAATCCATGTATATAACATCCACTGCCCTTCCATCGTCGATCATCTTTGTCACTTCCTCGAAAAACTCGATCAAGTTAGTGAGACACGACCTCCCCTTCACAAAACCATGCTGCCTCTCACTAATACGCCCATTTGCTTCCAAACGGTAGTAAATCCTGCCACGAAGAATCTTCTCCAATAATTTCCCTACCATTGACGTAAGGCTCACCGGCCTGTAATTTCCTGGATTATCCCTGCTACCCTTCTTAAACAATGGAACAACATTGGCCATTCTCCAGTCCTCTGGGACCTCACCCGTAGCCAGTGAGGATGCAAAGATTTCTGTCAAGGCCCCAGCAATCTCCTCTCTTGCCTCCCTCGGTACTCTGGGGTAGATCCCATCTGGCCCAGGGAACTTATCCAACTTAATATTCTTCAAGACGCCTAACACCTCTTTTTTGATCTCAACATGATCCAGGCTATCTACACACTCTTCCCTAGACAAATCGACCGTAAATTTTGATTAGTGTTCATAGGACCAGCATAAAATCCCCTGACCTGCCAGCAAAATGAATGGTTGCTTCTCACATGTAAAGACATTCAGTCCATCGAAGTTGCCTTGTTGCTCATGCCTATAATTGTTTGAGCTATCTTCCTGCCTCGGCAGCCAGCCTCTGTCCCTCACCATCATCATCGTATTGTGATATTAAAAGTGCTTTGCCAACTGTGCTAAGAATCTACTTGAGTCTACGTGACCTGCAGGGCTATGGACCTAGTGTAGGAAGGTGATATTAGGTTGGCTAACTCTTCATTGACCAGCAGGACATGATGAACGATGAGGTTATAGCTATCAGGGAAGATTGAACAGGCTGGACTCTCTTCTCTAGAGGATAAGGCTGAAGAGGTGGGAAGAAACCTGTGTGCAGCATGGATGTGTTGGACCGAATGGCCTGTTTCTGTGCTATAAATTTGACATAACTCGATGGTAGGGTTATAGAATCAAGGAGGGTAAACTGGGAGTTAATATACACATCTATCATGGTTTAACTTAATGACAGAATAGGCTCGAGGGGCTGAATGACCTCCTCCTGTTCCTGCGTTTTATTTCAGGCCTTCTCTAACATCAGACATTTTACTGCAGGACTCGTAACTTGGAAGTTGAGTTCCTGGCTGCTCAACTTACTTTTAATTTCTGGATCTTTCCGGCCAGAGATGAGTGCGTTCCTACATGCTGGAAGAGGGAAGGCTTAAAACGGATTCTGAGGTTTGCCTTCTGTCGGTCACAGTGCTTCTAGAAAAGGGAGAAAGAGAAAGAAATAAGCCCGGTTATGGTTGCACCCAAGAAATTTGTTGGATGACCAAGGCAATCACTGAGCCACAAGATTTTTGCAATCAAGTTAAAACAGAGTCAAATACCACAGGTGTATAGATGGAATGTAGATTTTTCCAATCCTCCTTGGATATGGGAATGGTGTCAAATGACAGGAGGACTGCAAATGTTATACCCCTGTTTAAAAAAAGGTTGAGAGCTAAACCCACAACGACAGGCCAAATCAGCCTAATATTGGTGCAGGGTAAACATTTAAGGATAACAACCTGGGATAAAATTAATTGATGTCTAGAAAGATACAGGCTAATAAATGAAACAATAAATGTGCCAACTCTTTAAAGAGCTACCGTTTAGTCCCATTTATCCCCTGCTCTTTCCGCATAATCCTGCAGCGGAGGGGATTGCGATTACACTTTGTTTCAAATAATGACTACAGCATATGGCTCGAGTTCCACAGGCTCAGTTAGTAAATGCATTGTTTGAGGCAGGGTAACATTCGCCTATGATTTCCTCCTTCCCGCAACATGGTCAGACAAGCCTGCTACTCACCACCTAAGGTTCACACAGGAGAAATGGTGGCCGGTGCTGCTGAAACTCGGGTGGTGGTGGTGTGGGGGGGGTGGTGGCCGGTGCTGCTGAAACTCGGGTGGCGGTGGGGGGGAGGGGTGGTGGTGGTGGGGGGTTTCACCTTTTTAGGTAAGGGAGAGCACCTTGTCGAGAATCTATTTATTATACAGGTGAGTTTAGCAGGTGTTTGAATCATTTTTGAAAATTCACATGAAAATCTCACTCTCTATAAAAAAAAATTCCGATGGGAAGGTTGGTTTTGCAGCCCACAACCCAGGTACTGATACACAGAAGGTGGACTGTAAAATTTAAATGGGGCGTGGACGACTCATCATAATATGCAAAGGATAAGGTTCTATTCAGACAGAAGAGCACCAATTGTGTAAAACAGCGGTGGATTGGGGGATGAGGTTTGTGGAAATCACCGCTATACATTCTGACAGAACTCCCATGGGACAGATAGGGTAAGTCACTGTATTAACAGAAAGAAACAACTTGTGCTTATATCGCATCTTCATGACCTCAGCAACTCCCCAAGCTTTACAGCCACTTCTAACGAGCAGACATGATTGTAATGTAGGACATGCGACAGCCAATTTGTGCACAACATCCCACAAACCATATTCTGATAATGTCCAGTTAATCTGTTTTCGTTGATGATGTTGGCTGAGGGAGAACTATTAGCCCATGACAGTAGGGAGAGCTCATTTGCTTTTATTTGCGATAATGCCATGGAATTATTTACAACCACCTGAGATGGCAGAAGGGGACTCGGTTTAATGTCTCACCTGAGGGAGACAGCACCTCTGATAGTGCAGCAATCCCTCAGTACCTTACTGAGAATGTCTGCATGGATCAGGTGAACATGATCATGAAGTCACTAGAGTAGGAACTGAACGCACCACCTCTGTCTCAGAGGTGAAAGTGTCACTGAGCCATGGCAGACATCAGTTTAGTAATACAGTATGCAACATGGTAAAGCTTGAAAAAACACACAAAAATTGAGGTCTACCCAACAATATTGCGGTTTCAGATGCGTGCTGAGTATGGATGAACAGGATGGTCTGCATCAGTTCTAGCTGTTTTCACAAACTGTGCACACACACCGTACACCAGCGTGACAGGTACTAAATGTACCTATAATTAATAAATTCTCCCTCAGGTACCCCCGCCCCCACAACCGACCTCGGGTATCAGCTGCCCCTGCTACCATTCTCCATGCACGAGGTTAGACAGCGTTTTGGTAGGCTGTTTGATTGTGTGGGAGTGCGGGTGGGAGGGAGGAAATCACGAGTACATGTTATCCTGCCCCAGGCAGTAACATTTACTAACCGAGCTAGCAGTGAAACTGAATCTAAGTGTTCCACTCATTATTTCCAGCACTAAGCAGTGTAATCCCAAGCCTTTTATGAACTCGTGGTTTCAAATAGTATTTAAAAAATGGCTCTGTGTTTCCCATCCCCCATCTCCAATCTGTTTCTTCAGTTCAGATAAATGTACATGGTTTCCAGCCAGCACTAATGCGATTGAATGTCTCAGTAAATGCTGATGAACAGTATCAGGTGGATGAGACTCAAACTGAAACGAGATCAGAGAGAATACAATTGGCTCTACAGCACAAACTCAGCTCTGTACAGCCCACATACACCAAGGAAGGCAGCTTCAATTCAACGTACAGAAAATGCTTTGATCAATCTGCTCAGATACACACAAAGAGAAAGAAACAATGGACGCCCCTCCACCCATTATTTTTCTTCTTTTCCCCGACGTAGAAATAAGCCACCCGCAAACAGAGTTCCTTCGTAATGTCAACTGTGGCTCAGTGGGTAGGATTCCCTCCTTTTAGCGTCAGAAAGTTGTGGGTTCAAGTCCCATGTCAAAACCTTGACATAATCCAGATTGGCACTTCATTGCTGAGGGAGTGCTGCACTGATGTTAAACCTTTGAAGGTGGACATTAGAGATCCCATGGCACTATTTTCAAGAAGAGCAGGGAAGTTCTGCTTGCTGCTTCATTACTCTTTGTGGGATGTTGCTGGGTACACATTTCCCATCGTGTTTCCCTATATTACAGCAAAAAGTACTTCACTGGCGTAAAGTGCTTTAGGATGCCCTAAGATCATGAAAGGCGCTATAGAAATGCAAGTATTTCTTCTCCTTTAAAATAGTCTCAGGTTGGTGCACCTGACCTTACTGCCTTCTTTCCTTATCTACACATTAATTCAAAAATAATTGCAGCCAGGGAAACATAAGCATCCATATCTGCGTATAAATGCAGTGCACAGTGCAGACACAAGGAGTTGTTACAGTGGGGACAAGCAGCCAACAGCAGATCTGCAGATCTCTCTAGTGGTACTTGTGCAGTTGCAGCTCTCTCCCCAACAGCTGCACTGGCAAAGGAGCCAGCTTTACCGGAAATACAGGTTCACGAGCCTGCAGTTGGGTTATTGCTGCCTGCTTCAGAACTTTAAATGCAGAGAAACAATCCAAGCTAATCAAAGCAGAGTCCAGTCACCACAGCGCAAACAGGTAGTAACTTATCCACAATGTTGCTGCTCCACATCCTAAATCGTACCAAGTCCCTTTCACACGCCACCCCTGTCCTTGCTGGCTTCTGGCCCAGCAACACCACTATTTAAAAATTCTCATTCTTATTCCAAATTCCTCCATGGCTGCATGCCTCCTCCAAGCCAACAACCCTCCAAAATCTCTGTGCTCCTCCAATTCTAGTCTCCTATGCTTCTTGATTTTAATTGCTCCTTCTGTGTCTTCAGCTGCCACAGTCCTAAAGCTCTGGAATTCCCTCCCTAAATCTCTCTACCTTTAAGGTGCGCCATAAAACCCACGACTGTGACCTAGCTTTTGTTTGATAATGCAACCGTGAAGCATCTTGGGATATATTACTACATCAAAGGTGCTAACTAAATGCAAGTTATTGCTCTTGTTGCAGTAGTAAGTGAACTAGAGGCCAGTTAGGCTAACATCAGTCATTGGGAAAATGCTGGAAAATATTAATAAGGAAGTCTTAACAGTGCGCTTAGAAAAGCATTGTATAATTGGAACAATCAACATGGTTTTGCCAAAGAGAAATCCGGTTTGACAAATTTGTTAGAGCTTTTTGAGGATGTAACTGGTAAGGTGGATAGGGGAACCAGTAGATCTCGTATACCTGGATTTCCAAAAGGCATTCATTAAGGTGCCACACAAAAGGTTAATAGGCAAGATAAGGGGTCATGGACCAAAACACAAAGAATGTGTTTTTCAGTCATTTCGGGGGTTTTACTTGGAGCTGGTGTACTTGGTCACCGCCTTTGTCCCTTCCGACACGGCGTGCTTGGCCAGTTCCCCGGGCAGCAGCAGGCGCACGGCGGTCTGGATCTCCCGGGAGCTGATGGTGCTGCGCTTGTTGTAATGGGCCAGGCGGGAAGCCTCACCCGCGATGCGCTCGAAAATATCGCTCACGAACGAGTTCATGATGCTCATGGCCTTGGAGGAGATGCCGGTGTCGGGGTGAACCTGCTTCATCACTTTGTAGATGTAGATGGCGTAACTCTCCTTCCTCGACTTTCGCCGCTTCTTGCCGCCCTTTGCTACCGGTTTCTTTAAGGCTTTCTTGGCTCCCTTCTTGGGAGCTGGTTTCTTCTCATCAACCATCGTCACTTTCAAACACAGAATGCTGGAAAAGCAACAAAGAATGCTGGAAAAGCTCAGCAGGTCTGACAGCATCTGTGGAGAGAAAGACGGAGTTAACGTTTGACTCCTCTTCAGAACGCTCTTCTTTTGAGTCATATGGACTCGAAACGTTAACGCCCTCTTTTTCCCCACAGGTGCTGTCAGACCTGCTGAGCTTTTCCAGCATTTTTTGTTTTTGTTTCAGATTTCCAGCATCCGCAGTATTTTGCCTTTATCTAGGGGTTCATGGAGTTGGGGGTAATATATTAGCATGGATAGAGGATTGATTAACAGACAGGAAGCAGAGAGTGGGCATAAACAGAGCATTTTCAAGCCAACAGGTAGTAAATAGTAGAGTGCCGCAAGGATCAGCGCTGGGGCCTCAGCTATTTACAATTTATATTAATGACAAAGGTGAAGAGAGAGAGAGAGAGTAATGTTTCTCACTTGCTGATGATGCAAAGCTAGGTGAAAAGATAAACTGTGGGGAGGACATGGAGAGGCTGCAAAGAGATATAGACAGGTTAAGTGAGTGTGCAACAAGATGGAAGATGGAGTATAATGTAGGGAGCTGTGAAATTATTCACTTTAGCCGTAAGAATAGAAAAGCAGGACATTTTTTAAAAGGTGAGAAACTTGTGATCTGTTGATGTTCAAAGAGACTTGGGCGTGCTCATACAAGGAACACAAAGTTAGCATTCAGGTGCAGCAAGCAGTTAGGAAAGCAAATGGCATGTTGACTTTTATTGCAAGGGGACTGGAGTACAGGAATAAAGAAGTCTTGCTACAGTTGTTCAGGATTTTGGTGAGACCACATCTGGAATACTGTGTGCAGTTTTGGTCTCCACATTTAAGGATGTACTTGCATGGGGGGGGGGGGGGGGGGGGGGGGGGGGTACAGTGAAGGTCATCAAATTGGTCCCTGGGATGAGGGGGTTGTCCTATGATAAGAGGCTGAATAAATTATGAAATTACAAACATACGAGCAAGGAGCAGGAGTAGGCCATTCAGCCCCTCAAGCCTGCTCCGTTATTTAATAGGATCATGGCTGATCTGATAGTAACCCAAAATCTGCATCCCACCTACCCCCAATAACCTATAAGGGCATTAAGGCATTAGCAGGATTTCCTACTTGCTTACCAAGAATCTCTCCACCTCTGCCTTAAAAATATTCAAAGGCTCTGCTTCCACCATCTTTTCAGGAAGAGAGTTCCAAAGACTCACAACCCTCTGAATGAAAAACATTTTGCCTAATCTGTTTTAAATGGGCAACCCCTTATTTTTAAACAGTGACCCCCTAGTCCTAGATGCTCCCACAAGAGGAAATATCCTCTCCACATCTTTCCACCCTGTCAAGACCACTCAGTATCATATATGTTTCAATCAATCTTACTCTTCTAAACTCCAGCGCATACAAGCCTAATCTGTCTAACCTTTTCTCATAATACAACCAATCCATTCCAGGTATTAGCCTGGTAAACCTTCTCTGAACTACTTCCAATGCATTTACATCCTTCCTTACATCATAAGGTGACCAATACTGTACACAGTACTACAAATGTGGCCTCGCTAGTGCCCTATACAACTGAAGCATAACCGGAGCATAACCTCCCTACTTTTGTATTCAATTCCCCTTGCAATAGATTGGGCTTATGTTCTCTGGAGTTTTAAAGAATGAGAGGTGATCTCATTGAAACATACAAGATTTTGAAGGGGCTTTATAGAGTGGACAGAGAGATCATTTTTGCTAGTTGGGGAATCTAAAACACACTCTCAGGATAAGGGGCAGATAATTTAGGACTGAAATAAGAAGAAATTACTTCACTCAAAGTGTTGTGAATCTTTGGAAGTCTCTACCCCAGAGGGTTGTAGATGGTCCCTCATTAGATACATTTAAAGCTGGGATAGACAGATTTTTGTCTCTCGGGGGATCAAGGGGTATGGAGAGCGGGCAGGAAAGTGGAGTTGAAGCCCAAGATCAGCCATGACCGTATCAAGTGGTGGAACTGGCTCAATGGGCCATGTGGTCTACTGCTGCTCCTATTTCTTCTGTGTTCTAATCCTGAAATTGAGATTTTGCAATAAGGCAAAAGAATAAAAGGTACTTACACAAGATAGATAAAGTTTCCTACTGCTGGCTCAGTTCCCAACAAATCCTGCTAATGCCTTAATGGCCTTATTAGCAACTGTTTATCTATCTCATAAGCCTTAGAGCTACTTATCTGTAACTTCATCCACTGCACTCTCTACAGCTTGCATGTCTAATTATTGTTCCTGACTTTGCCTCATCCTCTCTTCCTAGAGCCTTAAAATAATACTATTACTACCATCCATCAACAAGACCGTGGGATAATCAATGGATGGTGAAATATCCAAAAGGGACAAGGGTCAGATTCTGAGGTTTCTCTCTCCCCACGGACCAATTTTCTCCTTTTAAAAGCAACCACCGTCACCTCCCCTCATAAGTAGCCATTCTCAACCTCTCTGTCCATGTGAACTAAGCCCCATCCCCCTCTATCTCCCTCCACCATCTCCATTGATCTCCCAGATCAATGACATCGCCCAGTCTAGTGATTCAGATAGATCCCATGGCCCTGTTGAAGAGCAGGGAGCTCTCCCAGTGTTGTGGCCTTTTTTTTTTGTTGATTTTTGCAAAAAGTTTCAAAGGCACAGTATTTACAAAATTGTTTTCTCTTTATAATTGGTTGAAGTTGAAGTCCTTAAGTTTTCTCTTTATTAACGATTTGGTGCCGTACAGTTTGCTGGCCAATATTATCCCCTCAACCAACATGTCCAAAGACAGATGACCGCAATCTTGTTTCTGGTAGTGGCATCCTGTTATAGGATCATAGAATGATACAGCATAGAGAACACTATTCAGCTCACTGTTCCTGTGCCAGCACTTTGAAAGAGCTATTCAATTAGTCCCACTCCCCTTCCTCTTTGCCATAGCTCTGCAAATGTATCCAATTTTGAAACCTGGTATTGAATCTGCTTCTGCTGCTCTATCAGGCAGTGCATTCATAACTTATGGCATATAAAATAAACCCTCATCACCCAATCATGTTGTACGCAAAATGGTCTTTGTGTATGTCTATCTAAAACTGCGATCACTCCACTTCAATGTTCACTGCACATGAAGTGTTTTGAGACACAAGGCTCTTCATTAGCCCATATCTAATTGAGGATGCTTACCCAACATGTGCAAATGAGGAATTGGAAATCGAGGAAAGTCAAATAAATAAGAGTGCCTGTGCTCACCTCCTGCAATAAGAACACTCAGATTACCATTAATTACCTACTGCTGAGTTAGTCACGATGTGCGAGGTTTTAAAACAGTGCAGCTACAATCTGAATGCAAATTACTTTAGGAAGTCTGCTGCTGGCGTGATTCACAAACATCCCTGACATCATGGATAGTAATGTATTAAAAACCACCTATCAGCTCTCAGCAAGTTCCTTGAATTAATTTTTATGTTGCTGCTGTCAGATGACATAAGATTTTTGTATCCTTGCTCCTTTATTATGGAATATAGCTCCTTGGGTGCAAACTCCCTCCAATTAAATAGGTTAGGGACGACCAAGGGTCACAATTTTAAATTATGCAAGGCCAGATCCAAGTTAAAAGTTAGGAGGTAGTTCTTTTCCTGGGGAATAATGTACCTCTGGAACAAGTTGCCATTTCGAGGAACAGGTTGCCATTTTGAGGAACAGACACCAACTCGAGCTCCAAGCGAGAGCTGGAATGGATTCTGGCTGGGACAGACATTGCCTTTTACAAAAGGGTAGGTACTTCAGGTAATTTAGGGCCATAGTGATCTCCTGGACTATGTTGATCACCTAGATGGACTGCTGTAATTTCCCAGATTTGCCCACCCTCAAAAACGGCTTGGGTTTTTAAATGTTTTTTCACCTCTCCCAGGGGAGCACATGATGTTTGGGTGGGGTGCAGAGTGTATATATTGTGATGCACAAGGTATTGCAACTGTGTGGGACAGGTTGAATGGACCATGGAGTCTTCATCGGTCTGTGATTGTTTGCATAGTAACCCATTCAAACACCAATTGTTTTCACACAAACCTAGATCAGAGTCCATAGCCTAATCAACTCCTTGGGCTGGGCCTGGAGCATGTGAAAGAGGGATTGATGAGTGATAAAGTGCCTCAGCCAAAACCAATGCTGCCCTCACCCAATATCCCCACATTGAGGATTTCCAGCAATCAGTGGGAAGTGGACGGGAGCAGGAACTCTGGATGATTTCTCACTCCACCTGTTAGAGCCCACACTTAGCGCTGGGTCATTTAAGGATGAAATCTGGAAGCACTTTTTCCACACACAAAAGAGCATTGCAAATCTGGAATTTGCACCATCAAAAGGCTGTTGATACAGGGAGTGAACTGAAATTTTCAGGACTGGGATGGATAGATTTTTGTTGGTTAAGGACCATCAAGAGATGGATCAAATTGGGCATTGGAGTTGCGGTAAAGAACAGCTAGGCTCAATATACAGATGCCTATTATAGTATTCTAAATGTGGCCCAGATCAGAGTAGCTGCATCAACACCAACCAACAATTGGCATTTATAAGATAAATCTCAGTATTTTAAGTTAGATTGATGATTCATTCTCAGGATGTAGGTGTCACTGGCAAGGCCAGCATTTATTCCCCACCCTTGGTTGCCCTTGAGAAGGTGGAGATGGACCACTTTCTTGCATCGATGAAGTCCATGTGGTCAAGGTAGACTCACAGTAGGTAGGAAATTCTGGGATTTTGACTCAGTGACACTGAAGGAATGGAATGATATATGTCCAAGTAGGGAGGTGTGTGTGACTCAGAGGGGATCTTGGAGGTGACTGAGAGTCCATGTGTCTGTTGTCTTTGACCTTCTAGCTGATGGAGGTCATGGCTTTGTGAGATGCTGTCGGAGCCTTAGCGAGTTGCTGCAGTGCATCCTATGGATAATAAATGCTGCAGCCACATTGTGTTGTTGGTGGAGTGAGAGGATGTTTAAGATGGTGGATGGGATGCCGATCAAATAGACCACTTTGTCCTGGAATGTGTTGAGCTTTGAGTGTTGCTGGAGTTGCACCCATCCAAGCGAGTGGAGAGTATTCCATCACACTCCTGACTTGTGCCAGGATTCTGGGAGAACTTCCTGCTCTTCTGAAAATGATGCCATTGAATAGGCTTGTCCAACCTTTTTGCGTGGAGGGCCACATTTCCATTTTTTTCCCCTCACTCAAGGGGCCAATGAGCAAAGTTCAGAAAGATGAGGTTTGGCATAACATTAAAATGAATTTCAAAAAGAAAATGAGCTATCAACAAAAGACACAGCTTGCTGAGCAAAAATAAAACAATGTCAAAGCAACAAATTGGTAATTAAAAAGAGTAGTTAATAAAAATGACCATTAGATTGTGAGAGGGCAAGTATGTGTGTGTGTCCAGCTCACACCCAGACTCAGGGTGATCACTCACTCACCCCTACCCACTGTGAGAGCAGGTAAGAGTATGGTGTTGGTGTGTGGGGGGGTGAGGGTGAATGAGAATCCTGAGACTGACAGTGACCCAGACACACACACGATACACACACTCTCTCTCTTCTCTCTCTCAATATTCCAAGTATTTCATGGGTTGAAATGGCCCATTTTCAAAATGAAAATCCATTAAGCTGCATGCATGTTCATTGTTACATTACTGATTTTTTTTGTGCAAAATGAAATTACATAAGTGACATCACTGACAATATCTGGAGAATATTCAGATGTTGATATACTGTATGCAGTTCTGGTCGCCACATTATAGGAGGGGGTGCAGAGCAGATTCACCAGGATGTTGCCTGGGATGAAACATTTAAGTTATGAAGAGGGGTTGGATAGACTTGGGTTGTTTTCGTTGGAGCAGAGAAGACTGAGGGGCGACCTGATCGAGGTGTACAAGATTATGAGGGGCAAGGACAGGGTGAATAGGGAGTAGCTGTTTCTCTTAGTTGAAGGGTCAGTCACAAGGGTACATAAGTTCAAGGTGTGGGGCAGGAGTTTTAGGGGGGATGTGAGGAAAAACTTTTTTACCCAGAGGGTGGTGACGGTCTGGAATGCGCTGCCTGGGAGGGTGGTGCAGGCGAGTTGCCTCACATCCTTTAAAAAGTACCTGGATGAGCACTTGGCACATCATAACATTCAAGGCTATGGGCCAAGTGCTGGTAAATGGGATTAGGTAGGTAGGTCAGGTGTTTCTCACGTGTTGGTGCAGACTCAATGGGCCGAAGGGCCTCTTCTGCACTCTGAGATTCTGTGAACTGTACACAAAGACACAGGAAATAGGGAGGGATGTGGCTGAGACCATGGCCGCCTGGATCCCCAATATTAGTGCATATTTGGTGCAAGATGCCTGCACGGCCAATCCTGGTTTTGCTGTAGCCTTCTCTTCCAGCCCCGTCAATCTGCTTATTTCCGCACTGACGCAGGTTTCTTAATGAAAGGCAATGGCATTAACGCAGCTGGCCAGCTATCTACACTGCTGCCTGACTTTACACAGCTGGTGTTACTAAAAGCTGATCGAAATGGAAAATTGGGACAAGATTAATGGGAGGTGGAGGGGGTGGAGCCAAATGAAGGGGCGCCCACCTCGGTTGTGGACTACAGGCAATGGAAAGCTGAGCCTGAGCAGAAAATGACTCAGAAAAACATCGTCTTGAAGAGCCTGTTTCACCTAGGCATCCTTACTCACTCTCCTGGGCACCCTCACTCTCACCTGGGCACCCTCCCTCACACACTCACCCATCACCCCTCTTGTAGATGGTACACACTGCTGCCACTGTGTGTTGGTGGTGGAGGAAGTGAATCTTTAAGGTGGTGATTAGGCTGGTGTAACAGAGGGTTTATGGTATCAGGGTAAAACGTATTCCAAATAAACCCTTCAACAGAGGAGAGCTAACAAAAGGGTTGCATAGAGGAGAAAGAGAAAACATCTGGCTCTATAAACTACATCAATGTTCCACTTACTGCGTCTTTTTCTGGGTTACAGACTTTAACCCACAGAACGTGATCCAGCAGCCAATCAATGGGTTTGTCCTTGTAGAACATCAAAATAAACTCAACAATCAGACTTAGATCCAGTGATTTGAACATTTTTCCTAGACAAAATAAACCAAAATACTGTTAATATCTACTATTATTATTTAGCAAATATAAGTTGTAGCAATTATGCAGTGCCAATTTTTGAGATAGTGCAGCTGGCACCTGCGCCACATGGTATTTAGAAGGTATATGATTGGAGAGCTGGGTAAACACCAGTCTCTTTCTGAGTGTTATGGATAAATTCACTCAGAATGTGTTTGACACAATCTCAAACTACACAGGGTCACGGACTCAAGCTCAGAAGACAGATGGTGAACAAGCAATGTAGATTTAACTCTCAGAGTGAGCAACAATCTGTTCAAGGAAACAGCATCAGCAAGGCTAAGATGTAATTGGATAGATACTTTGCAGAGAGCGGAGAGGAGAGAGAGAGCAAGTGAACATGAGAGAGAGAGAGAGAGAGAAAAGAAAGAAAGAAAGAAAGAAAGAGGGCATGAGACACAGAGTAACACTCTCTATCACATAAACTGACCAGTTTGAATGCGATGGTCTCTCCAATTCCTGTACAGTCCTATTTTCCGAGGCATTTACTGTACATCCCTGGAGTATTAGTCATTTCTGTGTAATCTTCACAAATACCCACTGATTGGAAATATAATCATAATAGTGCCCAGGTTCCAACCACAGGTGATACTACATGGCAATTTCCTTGAGTGCAATTTCCATTAATACAAGAACTCAAGGAATCAGAGCAAGAGTAGGTCACATGGCCCATCAAGCCTGCTCCACCATTCAATACAATCATGGCTGATCTTGGGCTTCAACTCCACTTTCCTGCCTGCTCCTTAATTCCCTGAGAGATCAAAAATCTGTCTATCCCAGCTTTAAATGTATTTATCGCTAGAGCATCCACAACCCTCTGGGGTAGAGAATTCCAAAGATTCACAACCCTTTGAGTGAAGTAATTTCCCCTCATCTCAGCTCTAAATGATAGGCCCCTTATCCTGAGACTGTGCGTCCGTATGTTAGATTCCCCGACCAGCAGAAGCAATCTTTCAGCGTCTGCGCTAACAAGCCCCTTCAGAATTTTGTAGGTTTCAATGAGATCGGCTGTCATTCTTCTAAACTCCAGAGAACATAGGCCTAATTTACTCAGCCTCTCATCATTGGACAACCCCCTCATCCCAGGGACCAATTTAGTGAATATTTTCTGTACCACAGGATTTTAAGATACACCTTAAAAAGCAGGAGAGAGGTAGAAAGGCAGAGAGGTTTAGAGAGTGAATTCCAGAGGTTAGGTTCTAAATTACAAAAGCCTAACATTAGAAATGAACATTTCACACTCCAAACAATAAGGTAGCCATCACCAATATCAGACTTTATTCTGAAACCTGGACTCACATCAGAAAGACACAGGTGGCATGCATTCAGTGACTCTCTCCAAACCAACATCCTTGCCAGCTCTTTCTCTCTCCCAAAAGTAAGGTGGCAAACAAGGATGCAAGCAATACTGCAGCTTTTAAACGAGGAGCCACTGTTGAGCTTGTTCCAATTTGTATGCGGCTCAGCAAACGGTTGTTATTGGGGGCGTTCAAGAAAAATCTGCTGCGGTCAACTCAGAAGAAACAAATTGCTGACCACATCAATAGACCCGTGTTGAAGCTGCCAAGACACATACAGAGGTGCAATTGTGTTGAGAAAAATAGGCCAGTTCAAATAATTATTTAGCGTGATATATATCTGCATTAATCCTTTGTTTTCCAGTTAACTATTACTAATGATTCTGTGGGTGCTTGTGATGGGAAAAGGGGGAAAAAATAAAAATCGCACTTTCAATGTACTGCTAACTGCATGTTATGTTAAAAATTAGATACAAACAAAGCAATTATACTCCATCTGAATACTGTTCACTGCACTAATAATAGCCTTTTTAATAACAATCCAGTATTGGCTAATCTGGGTCTTTGTTTACAATCAATTTAGTCAGCTTCACGGAGCACTCCCTGGTGGGATGAATGAATGAACAAGCCGCACACACTTCCGTGGCTTTTGGCCCTGACTGCTTTGTTCTCCGGAGGGTAGCTCTCCATTGTAGCGAGGCTGAGATAGATTGCAAGTCCTCCTCTACCCTCCCTCTCAAACAGCTGGTGTGAAGCAGCAACGGATGACAAATTCATTGAGTGCGCAGTGTGGTAAAACTCCTGACCACAGCTGTCAACATTTAACACTGACTGAGTGGGGAAACAGGGTGAAAAAAAATCAGATTTAACTAGAGATGAATATTCCAAATTGAATATAGAATTACACAGAATTTGCAGCACAGGAACAGGCCATTCAGGCCAACTGATTCATGTCAGTGCTTATGCTTTACACAAGCCTCCCACCTCTGCTCATTTTATCTTATCAGCATATCCTTCTATTCCTTTCTCCCTCATGTGTTTTATTTAGTTTCCCCTTAAATGCATCCATGGCATTCGCCTCAATCACTTCCTGAGACAGCGAATTCCACATTGTAACCATAGAATCGTAGAATAATATAGCACAGCAGGCCATTTGGACTATTTGAGTGTGTGCCAGCTCTTTTGCAGAACAATCCAGTTGCTCCCACTCCCCCACTTTTCTCCCACATCCCAGCTAAATGCTTAAGGAGAAAATATTGCCAACTCCCTTTTGAAAGCTACTCCTGAATGTTTCCACCACCCTATCAGGCAGTGCATTCCAAATTCTAACCATGCATGGCATAAAAAAGCTTTTCCTTCTGTCACCTCTGGTTCTTTTGCCAATCACCTTAAATCTGTGCCATCTAGTTATTGACCCTTCAGCCATTTGAAATTATTCCTCTTAATTTTCTCAATTTAAACACATCAATCTCCTCTTAACCTCCTCTGCTCTAAGGAAAACAACTCCAGCTTCTCCTGTATATCCACATAACTGCAATCCCTCATTCCTGGAACCATTCTAACAAATCTCCGCTGTACCCGCTACAAAGCCTTCACATTCTTCCTAAATTGGAATACAATACTCCACTGAGTTAAGAAATTTCTCCCAAGTTCCCTACTGGATTTATTAGTAACCACCTTACATTTATGGCCTCTAGTTTTGATCTTCACTACATCTACTCCATCATAATCTCAGACCACAATCAGGTCAGCCCTCGCACTTCTCTTTTCTTGAGGAAAGAGCTTCAGCTTGTTCAGTATTTCCTGATAGTTATAACCTCATCCTTATATGTCTTTTTTGTACTTTCTTCAGTGCCTCTATGGGCAGAATTATCCAAGATTTGCATAAAGTGCAGTAGCAGGCAGGGAAAAGGACATTTTACCCGCTGGCCGCAATGGTGGCTTTTCACGCCATATCGTCCCATTCTCGGCGCATCATGCCTCATTAACAATGCATTCAAGGGGAGCATGCTGGATTACTGGCAGGCGGGCTCAGGTTTGCCCGCCCCACCGTGACCTCTGCACTTCCTCACTCCGGGCACCATATTTAAAGTGTACCAGAGCGCATGCCTACTTCATGTCTTCAGACCAGGACTGCTCCAGGCGACAGATGACCCCAAAAGCAAAGAAGACGGCAGCCCCCAAATTTAGTAACGCCGCTCTGGGGTGCCTGCTGGATGCAGTGGAAGCCACCGCGATGTCCTCTACCTCCACTCTTAGCCACAGGAGGTCCACCAGAGTCACCAATCCGGTCTAGGAGGCAGTGGCAGCGGCACTCTGCGTCGCCAGAGAACTGAGGTGGCCAGCCATCCAGTGTAGGAAGAGGATGGATGCTCTCATTCGTTCCACCAGGGTAAATCAACTACCTCATCACTCTCACAAATCCATCACACATCCACAGGGATCTCACACCTCAATGGACAACACCACTAACTCTCACACACACCCTCACATCTCCATCAGGCTCATATCCTCTGGAGCTCACGTCCTCATCTCGTCCATGGCACAAACATTCCACACAGCGCAATGAGTCCTGCTCACACTCTCTCCATCTGTTTTCATGCAGGAGAAGCTGGGTCAGCAGGGAGAGGTCCCAGACCAGGGGTTGAGTGGCCCACATTAGGCCCCTCGCTTTGAAGAGCATGCCATCACACTGACCGGTGAGGATGTGGACCATGTCTGCGGCGACGGTGAGAATCCTACACCCAACCATCCCTCTCGATACAGCTGTGAGTGCTTTCCTGCTTTTGACTCTGCTGACATGCACTAATTATCTCTACATTGGTTCACAGGGAGCTCTGCCAAGCGACCGACACTCTCAGCCAGCCAGTCCCTCAGCTCTATCCAGGTCCTCGACTCCAGCCAAGAGGACACCTCCTCCATTCAAGAGCTGGAAATAAGCAGCCGGAAGACCCACCACAGCGCTTACCCACACCTTCCATCAGCACAGAGACACACCGCCATGGGACCTAGATCTAGAGCATGCTTGGGTTCACAATCTGGTGGTCACCTCATAAACACGTGTCCGCAGCAGGAAGAGGCAGGTTCAGCTGGCCCTTGGAGGACTGCTGGCAAAGAGGCATCTGTGAGGTCTGAGTCAGACAACAAGCCTTTGGATTCAGCCTTCCAACTCATTGTGGAGAGTCAGAAGGCGGGGAACATCATGCGGAGCTGTTGGAAGCCCTCAACAGAGTGGCACACGACGCAGAGGAGTGCATCTGCCTGCTCTCTGATGATGTGGTGCCCACATATGCATGCATGGAGGTCTCCATGGAAAGGATGGCGGACGCCTGGAGACCCTGGTCCAGCAGAATGCAGAGCTACACGCAAACCTGCATTCAATCATGGTAACCATTGGTGAATTCCTGCATTGGCAATGCAAGAGGGAAAATGGGGCACCTCAACGTCCCTCCAGGTGCTCCTTCCCCTCGGGGAGTAAGGCTGGGGCTCTCGGGCACCCAAAGGGAGGAGAAGCGGCAGCTGGAGACCCCTGGGTCATCCATTCAGGAATCTCAGAAACCATCCTCTCCCTCTGAGACCCCTTTGCCTGGGACCCCCTCAACCTCAGTCACTGCAGAGAGAGCAGCTGTGAGGCCTTCAGAGGACACAGAAACTGAACTGGACAAGCCATATAAATACTGTGGCTACAAGAACAGGTCAGAGATTAGGAATTGTGCGACGAGTAAATCACCTCCTGACTCACCAAAGCCTGTCCAAAATCTACAAGACACAAGTTAGGAGTGTGATGGAATACTCTCCACTTGCCTGAATGAGTGCAGCTCCAACAGCACTCAAGAAGCTTGACACTGTCCAGGACAAAGCAGCCCACTTGATTGGCACCACATCCACAAACATTCACTCCCTCCACCACCACCACACAGTAGCAGCAGCATGTACTATCTACAAGATGCACTGCAGGAATTTACCAAGAAACCTTCGACAGCACCTTCCAAACCCACGACCACTACTATCTAGAAGGACAAGGGCAGCTGGTGGATCGGAACACAATCACTTGGGAGTTCCCCTACAAGCCACTCAACATCCTGACTTGGAAATATATCGCCGTTCCTTCGCTGGGTCAAAATCCTGGAACTCCCTTCCTAGCAGCACTGTGGGTGTACCCACATCACATGGACTGCCGCGGTTCAAGAAGGCAGCTCACCATCACCTTCTCAAGGGCAACTAGGGATGTGCAATAAATGCTGGCCCAGCCAGCGAAGCCCACAACCCATGAATGAATAAAAAAAAACACCGAAGTCATCAGAAGCAACAGGGCCAACCATTGCGCAGGCTGTCTCCACCCCTCCTGTAGATGCCAGGGCAGCACCTAGAAGATGTGGCAGGCCTAGAATAGATAAGAGTTTCTGATCACGTGGTTGACGGGTGAACACATTGTCATTTTATAATCAGAAAATATATTCACTTTCACTGAACAATGTGAAATGGTGGGCTGAATTTTGCCATCGGTGAGCAGGGGGTGGGGCCCGCTCGCCGACGCGGGATGACATTGGAGGGTACCCCCGACGTCATCCCAGCCCATTTAAATTTTCAGGAAGGTGGGGGCACAGCCAAATCAGCTGTCCGCCCGCCGACCTGTCAATGGCCAATTGAGGCCATTGACAGGATAATTAAAATAATTAAAGGACCTGCCCATCCAAACTTAAGGTTGGTGGGCAGGCCAGGAGTCCCGGCGGCTTTCTGAAAAAACATGCATGAAAGAGCACACTTTAGCTTTTGGGGAATGACCTCCCCGCACAGGAAGCACATAGCTCTTCACGCCGGGCATCACACTGGTCGGGCCTTAATTGGCCCGCCCACTTAAAATGGCAGCGGGGCCCGCTTCTCTAGTGGGGATCAGCTCCCTGCATACCGGAGATTGGGTTGGGCCCGCCCGCCCGGTGGGCAGAAAATTCTGCCCAGTGTCTTTCAGCTTCATTTACAGGCTTTGTGAGTCCTCTAGCATCAACACCACCCCACCCCCACCCCCCACTAGCAGTTCAGCTCCACACCACTGGATCAAGAGTGATTCTAGAGGGAGAAGTGTGCGTGTGGGAGGGCACTCTCCCACGCGTGCGGAGCCTTCATCACACTCATTTTCAATGCTGCCTTTTTTTATTCGTTCATGGGATGTGGGCATTGTTGGCTAGGCCAGCATTTATTGCCCATTTCTAAAAGTGCCCTCTAAACAAGGGCAATTAAGAGTCAACCACATTGTTGTGGGTCTGGAGTCACATGTAGGTCAGACCAGGTAAGGATAGCAGATTTCCTTCCTTAAAGGGCTTTGGTGAACCAAATGGATTTTTACAACAATCGACAATGGTTTCGTGGTCCGTCATCACACTTTTAATTCCAGATTTTTATTGGATTCAAATTTCACCATCTGCCGGGGAGAGAATTAATACAGCCTGAGAATTGCGGCCTAGATCACTCACCTTCGGGGAGAGCGGTCGGACAGGGGACCTGCCAGCTGCTCGGAATTGGCTGCACTAAGTTCGAAAGGAGAGTGAGAAAAAGAACAAATTGTGACATCACAGGAAAGAGGCAATTTGTTTAGGTGGAGAAGAAGCTAGCCTTTTGGTGAGTATCTGGTGAGTATCTAGTAATTATTTAAGATTTATTCTATTCATAAGGTTTAGAAAAAAGTAGGAACTGCATTTTTTTGTAAGGTTTATTAAGTAGGGACAACTAAAATAATTTTCTACTTGGATAAAACAGTGAGAGTTCGGGGAGATAAAACAGCGAGAGTTCGGGGAGATAAAACAGCGAGAGTTCGGGGAGATAAAACAGCGAGAGTTCGGGGAGATAAAACAGCGAGAGTTCGGGGAGATAAAGCAGCGAGAGTTCGGGGAGATAAAACAGCGAGAGTTCGGGGAGATAAAACAGCGAGAGTTCGGGGAGATAAAACAGCGAGAGTTCGGGGAGATAAAACAGCGAGAGTTCGGGGAGATAAAGCAGCGAGAGTTCGGGGAGATAAAACAGCGAGAGTTCGGGGAGATAAAACAGCGAGAGTTCGGGGAGATAAAACAGCGAGAGTTCGGGGAGATAAAACAGCGAGAGTTCGGGGAGATAAAACAGCGAGAGTTCGGGGAGATAAAACAGCGAGAGTTCGGGGAGATAAAACAGCGAGAGTTCGGGGAGATAAAACAGCAAGAGTTTGGAGGGGATAAAACAGCGAGAGTTCGGGGGGGATAAAACAGCGAGAGTTCGGGGGGGGGATAAAACAGCGAGAGTTCGGGGGGGGATAAAACAGCGAGAGTTCGGGGGGGGATAAAACAGCGAGAGTTCGGGGGGGGGATAAAACAGCGAGAGTTCGGGGGGGATAAAACAGCGAGAGTTCGGGGGGGGATAAAACAGCGAGAGTTCGGGGGGGGATAAAACAGCGAGAGTTCGGGGGGGGGATAAAACAGTGAGAGTTCGGGGGGGGATAAAACAGCGAGAGTTCGGGGGGGATAAAACAGCGAGAGTTTGGGGGGGATAAAACAGCGAGAGTTTGGAGGGGATAAAACAGCGAGAGTTCGGGGGGGATAAAACAGCGAGAGTTCAGGGGGGGATAAAACAGCGAGAGTTCGGGGGTGGGGATAAAACAGCGAGAGTTCGGGGGGGATAAAACAGCAAGGGCTCAGGGGAGATAAAACAGCGAGAGTTCGGGGGTGGGGATAAAACAGCGAGAGTTCGGGGGGGATAAAACAGCAAGGGCTCAGGGGAGATAAAACAGCGAGAGTTCGGGGGGGGAATAAAACAGCAAGAGTTTGGAGGGGATAAAACAGCGAGAGTTCGGGGGGGATAAAACAGCAAGGGCTCAGGGGAGATAAAACAGCGAGAGTTCGGGGAGATAAAACAGCGAGAGTTCGGGGAGATAAAACAGCGAGAGTTCGGGGAGATAAAACAGCGAGAGTTCGGGGAGATAAAACAGCGAGAGTTCGGGGAGATAAAACAGCGAGAGTTCGGGGAGATAAAACAGCGAGAGTTCGGGGAGATAAAACAGCGAGAGTTCGGGGAGATAAAACAGCGAGAGTTCGGGGAGATAAAACAGCGAGAGTTCGGGGAGATAAAACAGCGAGAGTTCGGGGGGATAAAACAGCGAGAGTTCGGGGAGATAAAACAGCGAGAGTTCGGGGAGATAAAACAGCGAGAGTTCGGGGAGATAAAACAGCGAGAGTTCGGGGAGATAAAACAGCGAGAGTTCGGGGAGATAAAGCAGCGAGAGTTCGGGGAGATAAAACAGCGAGAGTTCGGGGAGATAAAACAGCGAGAGTTCGGGGAGATAAAACAGCGAGAGTTCGGGGAGATAAAACAGCGAGAGTTCGGGGAGATAAAACAGCGAGAGTTCGGGGAGATAAAACAGCGAGAGTTCGGGGAGATAAAGCAGCGAGAGTTCGGGGAGATAAAACAGCGAGAGTTCGGGGAGATAAAACAGCGAGAGTTCGGGGAGATAAAACAGCGAGAGTTCGGGGAGATAAAACAGCGAGAGTTCGGGGAGATAAAACAGCGAGAGTTCGGGGAGATAAAACAGCAAGAGTTTGGAGGGGATAAAACAGCGAGAGTTCGGGGGGGGGATAAAACAGCGAGAGTTCGGGGGGGGGGATAAAACAGCGAGAGTTCGGGGGGGGATAAAACAGCGAGAGTTCGGGGGGGGATAAAACAGCGAGAGTTCGGGGGGGATAAAACAGCGAGAGTTCGGGCGGGATAAAACAGCGAGAGTTCGGGGGGGGGATAAAACAGCGAGAGTTCGGGGGGGGATAAAACAGCGAGAGTTCGGGGGGGGATAAAACAGCGAGAGTTCGGGGGGGGGATAAAACAGCGAGAGTTCGGGGGGGATAAAACAGCGAGAGTTTGGGGGGGATAAAACAGCGAGAGTTTGGAGGGGATAAAACAGCGAGAGTTCGGGGGGGATAAAACAGCGAGAGTTCGGGGGGGGGATAAAACAGCGAGAGTTCGGGGGTGGGGATAAAACAGCGAGAGTTCGGGGGGGATAAAACAGCAAGGGCTCAGGGGAGATAAAACAGCGAGAGTTCGGGGGTGGGGATAAAACAGCGAGAGTTCGGGGGGGATAAAACAGCAAGGGCTCAGGGGAGATAAAACAGCGAGAGTTCGGGGGGGAATAAAACAGCAAGAGTTTGGAGGGGATAAAACAGCGAGAGTTCGGGGGGGATAAAACAGCAAGGGCTCAGGGGAGATAAAACAGCGAGAGTTCGGGGAGATAAAACAGCGAGAGTTCGGGGAGATAAAACAGCGAGAGTTCGGGGAGATAAAACAGCGAGAGTTCGGGGAGATAAAGCAGCGAGAGTTCGGGGAGATAAAACAGCGAGAGTTCGGGGAGATAAAACAGCGAGAGTTCGGGGAGATAAAACAGCGAGAGTTCGGGGAGATAAAACAGCGAGAGTTCGGGGAGATAAAACAGCGAGAGTTCGGGGAGATAAAACAGCGAGAGTTCGGGGAGATAAAGCAGCGAGAGTTCGGGGAGATAAAACAGCGAGAGTTCGGGGAGATAAAACAGCGAGAGTTCGGGGAGATAAAACAGCGAGAGTTCGGGGAGATAAAACAGCGAGAGTTCGGGGAGATAAAACAGCGAGAGTTCGGGGAGATAAAACAGCAAGAGTTTGGAGGGGATAAAACAGCGAGAGTTCGGGGGGGGGATAAAACAGCGAGAGTTCGGGGGGGGGGATAAAACAGCGAGAGTTCGGGGGGGGATAAAACAGCGAGAGTTCGGGGGGGGATAAAACAGCGAGAGTTCGGGGGGGATAAAACAGCGAGAGTTCGGGGGGGATAAAACAGCGAGAGTTCGGGGGGGGGATAAAACAGCGAGAGTTCGGGGGGGGATAAAACAGCGAGAGTTCGGGGGGGGATAAAACAGCGAGAGTTCGGGGGGGGGATAAAACAGCGAGAGTTCGGGGGGGATAAAACAGCGAGAGTTTGGGGGGGATAAAACAGCGAGAGTTTGGAGGGGATAAAACAGCGAGAGTACGGGGGGGATAAAACAGCGAGAGTTCGGGGGGGGGATAAAACAGCGAGAGTTCGGGGGTGGGGATAAAACAGCGAGAGTTCGGGGGGGATAAAACAGCAAGGGCTCAGGGGAGATAAAACAGCGAGAGTTCGGGGGTGGGGATAAAACAGCGAGAGTTCGGGGGGGATAAAACAGCAAGGGCTCAGGGGAGATAAAACAGCGAGAGTTCGGGGGGGAATAAAACAGCAAGAGTTTGGAGGGGATAAAACAGCGAGAGTTCGGGGGGGATAAAACAGCAAGGGCTCAGGGGAGATAAAACAGCGAGAGTTCGGGGAGATAAAACAGCGAGAGTTCGGGGAGATAAAACAGCGAGAGTTCGGGGAGATAAAACAGCGAGAGTTCGGGGAGATAAAACAGCGAGAGTTCGGGGAGATAAAACAGCGAGAGTTCGGGGAGATAAAACAGCGAGAGTTCGGGGAGATAAAACAGCGAGAGTTCGGGGAGATAAAACAGCGAGAGTTCGGGGAGATAAAACAGCGAGAGTTCGGGGAGATAAAACAGCGAGAGTTTGGAGGGGATAAAACAGCGAGAGTTCGGGGGGGGGATAAAACAGCGAGAGTTCGGGGGGGGATAAAACAGCGAGAGTTCGGGGGGGGATAAAACAGCGAGAGTTCGGGGGGGGATAAAACAGCGAGAGTTCGGGGGGGGATAAAACAGCGAGAGTTCGGGGGGGGATAAAACAGCGAGAGTTCGGGGGGGGGATAAAACAGCGAGAGTTCGGGGGGGGATAAAACAGCGAGAGTTCGGGGGGGGGATAAAACAGCGAGAGTTCGGGGGGGGATAAAACAGCGAGAGTTTGGGGAGATAAAACAGCGAGAGTTCGGGGAGATAAAACAGCGAGAGTTCGGGGAGATAAAACAGCGAGAGTTCGGGGAGATAAAACAGCGAGAGTTTGGAGGGGATAAAACAGCGAGAGTTCGGGGAGATAAAACAGCGAGAGTTCGGGGGGGGGATAAAACAGCGAGAGTTTGGAGGGGATAAAACAGCGAGAGTTCGGGGAGATAAAACAGCGAGAGTTTGGAGGGGATAAAACAGCGAGAGTTCGGGGGGGGATAAAACAGCGAGAGTTCGGGGGGGGGATAAAACAGCGAGAGTTCGGGGGGGGGATAAAACAGCGAGAGTTCGGGGGGGGATAAAACAGCGAGAGTTCGGGGGGGGATAAAACAGCGAGAGTTCGGGGGGGGATAAAACAGCGAGAGTTTGGGGAGATAAAACAGCGAGAGTTCGGGGAGATAAAACAGCGAGAGTTCGGGGAGATAAAACAGCGAGAGTTCGGGGAGATAAAACAGCGAGAGTTTGGAGGGGATAAAACAGCGAGAGTTTGGAGGGGATAAAACAGCGAGAGTTCGGGGAGATAAAACAGCGAGAGTTTAGAGGGGATAAAACAGCGAGAGTTCGGGGAGATAAAACAGCGAGAGTTCGGGGGGGATAAAACAGCGAGAGTTCGGGGGGGGATAAAACAGCGAGAGTTTGGAGGGGATAAAACAGCGAGAGTTCGGGGGGGGGGATAAAACAGCGAGAGTTCGGGGGGGGGGATAAAACAGCGAGAGTTCGGGGGGGGGGATAAAACAGCGAGAGTTCGGGGGGGATAAAACAGCGAGAGTTCGGGGAGATAAAACAGCGAGAGTTTGGAGGGGATAAAACAGCGAGAGTTCGGGGAGATAAAACAGCGAGAGTTCGGGGGGGGGGATAAAACAGCGAGAGTTCGGGGGGGGATAAAACAGCGAGAGTTCGGGGGGGGATAAAACAGTGAGAGTTCGGGGGGGGATAAAACAGCGAGAGTTCGGGGGGGGGATAAAACAGCGAGAGTTCGGGGGGGGATAAAACAGCGAGAGTTCGGGGGGGGGATAAAACAGCGAGAGTTCGGGGGGGGATAAAACAGCGAGAGTTCGGGGGGGGATAAAACAGCGAGAGTTCGGGGGGGAGGATAAAACAGCGAGAGTTCGGGGGGGATAAAACAGCGAGAGTTCGGGGGGGGATAAAACAGCGAGAGTTTGGAGGGGATAAAACAGCGAGAGTTCGGGGGGGATAAAACAGCGAGAGTTCGGGGGGGATAAAACAGCGAGAGTTCGGGGGGGATAAAACAGCAAGGGCTCGGGGGAGATAAAACAGCGAGAGTTCGGGGGTGGGGATAAAACAGCGAGAGGTCGGGGGGGATAAAACAGCAAGGGCTCAGGGGAGATAAAACAGCGAGAGTTCGGGGGGGGAATAAAACAGCGAGAGTTTGGAGGGGATAAAACAGCGAGAGTTCGGGGGGGATAAAACAGCAAGGGCTCAGGGGAGATAAAACAGCGAGAGTTCGGGGGGGGGATAAAACAGCAAGGGCTCAGGGGAGATAAAACAGCGAGAGGGGAGAGACAGTCGGGAGGTTGAAAACAGCGCGAGTACAGAGATATAAATTTCTAAACAAGCACATGGAAAGTAAGAATTTATAGTCACAGGAGAGGGAGCTGATTTGTGAGTAAGGATGAAGAATTTCTACTTTCTACTAATCGCCAGTTTATAGTTAATAGTACAAGAGTAAGGTCAAAGTAAGTTAACACAAGTAAAAGTACTAAAGTTAAAGTAAAAAAGTGATTTAAAAGTTTAAGGTTAAGGCATGGCAGTACAGCTCAGCCAAGCCGAATGCCCATCCTGTGACATGTCCTGAGTCATGGGACACTTATCGTGACCCAGTTGAGCCCATGTGCAGGAAGTGTCAGCGGCTGTACAAGCTTGAGCTCCGCCCTTCAGAGCTTGAGCAGCGGCTGGAGTCACTGAGGTACATCCGTGAGGCAGAGAACTACGTGGATAGCACGTTCAGAGAGGCAGTCACACCTTTGCAGACATGATGGGCTGAATGGCTTCCTTCTACACGTAACAATTCTGTGATTCTGTGGCGGAATTGGAACCCTGGTCCCCAGAGAATTACCCTGGGCCTCTGGAATACTAGTCCAGTGATAATACCATTATGCCACCGCCTCCCCACCCTGCTGGGATTCTCTTTCAGTTGTCCATCTGAATGGACCTGCAACTCCGTCCACCCACTGCTCGCACTCCCAAGCAGCAACTGTGCCTGTCCAACACGAGGTTCTGCTCACTTTCAATTTGAGAAAAATGGTGATCGCCACATTTCTGCTCACATCCCTCAGTCTTTTCCCCTCCCCCAGTCACCCATGTCCTTCTCCACCATCACTGTTGACCCAAATGGCATCACCTTCCAACTCCCCACCGTCACCTACCAGAACTCTTTTCTTTCCAGCATGTTCAGGTGAACGTGCACATTCCCTACCATTGAAAATTCCACCCCCGCCCACATTGACCTCCCCAACTCCCTCTTTCCCACACCCAGGGTCTGCCTCCAAGTCCCCACCAACCACTCTCACTGTCCCTCCTACCGTGAACATCACACCCTCACCTTCCCACCTTCTGGCTCATTCTTCCCCCACCTCATTCTCACCATTCACTCCTACCACACTCACCCTCAGTTCGATTCATAGGAAGCAGTCATTAACTCCACAGACATCGCCCTTGCATGTTCATTTGGACATCCCCCCCCACCACCTCCCTCCTCTGCCCTTACTCTCTCCTCCACCTGGACACCTTCATCCGCCCTTACTCCTTCCCACAAGCGTAATGGTAAATCTGGCGGCGGGGGACGATTCCGGTGGGGCCTTACTTTGCATCCATCAGCGGGATGCAAAGCGGGTTCATGCCGGCCTCCAGCGGGGTTGGTATTCCGCCATGGCAGACGCTATTAGATGATCCCGGTGTGCTTTCACGCTGGCATGAAACCAATTTTTAGCCTTCTCGCCATATTGTCTGCCCTGCCCGCCAACATGGCCAGAAAATTCCGGCCTATATCTTTTTTTAAAAAATTCCACTCTTGGTGGCCATGCTTTCATCCACCTAGGTCCCACATTCTGGAATTCCCTCCTTAAATACCTCTGCCTTGGCACTCCCGTTCTTCTTTAAGGCTCACTGGTATCATAGAACACAAGAAATAGAAGGAGAAGTAGACCATTTGACTTCTTGAGCATGTTCCACCATTCAATAAGATCACAGCTGATCTGCTGCTCAACTCCACTTTCCCATCTGTTCCCCGTCAGCTGTGGCTGGGTGGATAGGTAGCACTCTCAGCTCAAACGACTGTGGGTTCATGTCCAATTTCAGAGACACGAGCACATAATCTAGGCTGACACGGCCAGAAGAGTGTGGAGGGAGCCCTGCACTATCAGAAGCACCATCTTTCAGATAAGACCAAAGCCCCATTTGCTTTCTCTGGTGTATATGAAAGATGCCATGACACTATTTGAAGAGGAGCAGGGGAGTTCTTCCCAGTGTCCTGTCCAATATTTATCCCTCAACCAAAATCCTAAACCTAAAATAATCATATTACTGTTTGTGGGAGCTTGCTATGCACAATTTGGCTAATGTAATGACTACAACAATGATTACGCTTTGAAAGTACTTAATTAATTAGAGTCTGAAGAAGAGTCATATGGACTCGAAATGTTAACTCTGTCTTTCTCTCCACAGATGCTGTCAGACTTGCTGAGTTTTTCCAGCACTTTTTGTTTTTGTTTCAGATTTCCAGCATCTGCAGTATTTTGCCTCTAATTAAAATGCTTTGAGACACTCAAAAGTTCAGGAAAGGTGTTATAGAAATGTAAGTTGTCATGAAAATATTATCATTTTCATAATATTATTGTGATTTATTGTAAAGGTATGTTAATAATTTGTCTGTGTGGGAGGTTTAATTGAATTGGAGGCAGCTGGTCTGGAGCTTTTGAGTTATCAAAAGGGAAGCTAGGTTTGAAATGCTAAATAAGTAAACATGGCTGAAGTTTTAGAATGTGAGGAACATTTGCATTTTTAGATAAATTAAGTTAGCCTGAATTTCAAAGTGATGGTAAGATGTTATACTTAGCCATAAGAAGCTAGGCCCAACAGCGTGTTTATTTTTCCCAAGGGTCACTGATGATGTGAGTACTATGAAAGATTTATGTTATTAGAAAAGCAGAGTTGCAAAGACATATTGGAACAATGGAATTTACACTAAAAAGGGAGAAACATGTATAAAGGAGATGAGGTTATGTGTAAGGGTGAAGGCATTCTAACATCTAACACAAGTGTGAAAAGCCTCCAGCCTCTATGCATCAAGTTGCTGTCTACAGGAACCAAAACTAGGAAAACTCACTGTGATATCACTGTCCAGGGTATTGTGTGCTTTGCCTGGGTCTGTTGAAATTTATTTGTTTTTACTGTTGCCTTAATGGAAGTATAACTGGGGGTCAGATTAATTAGGGGATTTAGGAGTTATTATAGGAGTAATTTGTAGACATATGTATGTGCTTAAAATATTTTCTTCTATTTATAAATGTTTAATTTAGTTTTGTGAAAACCTCCAAAACCTGGTGGACTTATTACTACTGAATTCAAGGCATGCATCTCAAAACAAAATACAAATTGCAAAACAGTTGTGACAGCTGTTTCAAGTTTTCCTCTGGGATTTGAGCAGCTCGGCATTTACCACCTGCTGTGCCGTAACAAGGTCCTTTCTTTAAAACTTACCTCTTTGACCAAACCACTGGTCACCACCACTGCCCACCTCATATCTCCTCTTTGGTTTGATATCAATTTTTGCCTCATTAAGCTCCTTTGAAACACCTTCGAACTATTTGAAAAGATGTAAGTTATTGTTGTGTTGCCGGGGAAGGAACAACAGCCCCTTTATAAAGATACTTATAATCAATTGGATTGGAGGGATTAATTGAAATTTTAATCGCAAGTGATGTACAAAGTGATGTATAACTCACTGGACAGTACAAAGCAGCCTCTTGGACCTATAGTATCTGCACTCTAGGAAGAATGAGGCTGCTCCACTCATATAAAGCTAGCTGAATACAAGTGTCGCCCGCACACGCAAGACTGCAAGTTGAAAGCAGGCTCATCTTTTCACAATGCGTTAGTGATCTCTGCATACTACTAAGAGGTGAAGAATGGAACTCGAGAGTGAAAGCAACCAAGATTATAATTACAGTTTTCTGGTAGGGATTAGAAATAGCATTTTAATTACACTTTTATTCATTCAGCTGTCAGTAGTTATTGTTCATTCCTAGTTACCCGAAGTGGTTTTTGATACAACTGAACTGCTTGCCAGATCACTTCAGAAGGTAGTTAAGTTTTGATGTGGGACTGGAGTTATGTTATAGCCCCAGTTCAGCTAAATTCAGCAGACTTTCTTCCCTCAGTTGGATTCTTATCCTGCAATCTGACAGCTCCATAGACACATATTGAAACCAACTTTTCTTAAAATTTGAAGATTGAGTTCAAATTCTGAAACCACCATGTTAGGATTTGAAGTCTCATATTTTCAAGCCTCTGTATCAGTAGTTTGGTAACATAAGCACTGCAATACTGTACCCTGTTTCGTGTAGATTAAACACTGTGTAAGAACGCACCTGAGTTTCAACTATGCTAAACTGTGAGACTAATGCCATCTTCATCATGCAACTCCTTCACATGCAGTGAATTAAGAAAAGAACTAAGAGGTGTGACTGGTTAATGTCATCCTTTGTACACAGCAAGATCTCAAAAATTGCAGTGACACAAATGAGCCCTTAATTTGCTTTTTTAAATAAGAAAATGGCATTAGAGGGAGGTGTATTGGCCAAGAGTAGCACGAGGCCTTCCAACATGCTTGAATCCCCGGACAGGCAAAGGGAACTACTGTTAAAGTAAACATCCCATAGGCACCTCTGACAATGATTCATACCCTCAGTGGAGCAGGGAGCCTGTTCAAGTCCAGGAATGGGTCTTGAACCTGCAACCATCTAAGCTACAGGGTAAGTCAGGTGCCAAATTAATCAAATGTTCCCAGAAAATGGTGGGAACGTGGAACCCATTACACAAGTGGTTCAGGCAATTAGCACAGATGCATTCAAGGGAAAGCTTGATAAGCACATGAAAGAGAAAGGAGCAGAGGGCTGTGTAATTAGGTAAAGTAAGCAGAGAGGAGGTTCATGCAGAACAAAAAACTGGTATGAACCTATTGGGCGGAATGGTCCATTTCTGTGCTGTAAATACTTTGCAAACTAATATAACAGCTTGCATTTGTAAAGCTCCTTTAGCATATAAAAAAAAGGCCCAAGGTGCTTCAAAGATAACAATGGACATTGAACCAATGAAGGGGAAATTAGGAAGGGTGACCAAAAAGTTGGGGAAATTTCAGAGTATGAGGCTTAATGGCTGAAGATTTGGCCATTAGTAGTTTGGTAAAGGAAAGGGATAATGCACAAAAGGGTAGAATCTGAGGAAGTGTGTGTTTGGGTGGACTGGGGAGGTTGTAAGAATAAAGCAGAAAAGAGGGAGAGGCAGAGCAGAGACATGAAGTAACACAGATGTAGTGAGAGATTCTCCAACATTTAATAGAAACAACAGTATAAATGGTGAATCAGTTGTATATTCTTGAGCTATCTTGAAAGCTACGTACAGGAAAGTAAAATTGTGTACTATTTTAACATTCTCAGGCGAAATGGAGATTAAATAGTAGTCGGATTTTCATAACTCTTTCTTACATCTGGTCTTTCTTGCTGTGTTTGCACTGCACAGATCAGTGTCAAGTACATTATACTTTTTCAATACTTTAAAACAACGAAACAGCTGCTGTGAATTCCTAAGACACACCTCCATCTGCTCTCCTAATATTGTAATAATTTTTTGTTTCACATTAGGAACATTTCACGTCACTAAGAGCCATAAAGACCATGTAGTGTTGACTTGATCAACATAAAATTAGCAACTTTACAAGTATTATGTTTAATTAGAGATTCAAAAGAACCTAATCTGAATACAGCTAGGCGGTGCCAAATAACAAACCGAACCCAACACAAATTAACACCGCAGGTGGTGAAGGAATTCTTTCTTCATTGCAAAGAACGCCAAAGTTAAAAGGATGCTGGGTTATGCTGCCAGAGTAGTTGAATTTAAATCCCATGAAGTCACATTCAAGATGAACGGTGCCCTGGTCAGACTGCAGCTAGAATTTTCTTTTTCATTCTCAGGATGTGGATGTCAATGGCCAGACTGACATTTATTGTCCATCTTCTCATTGCCCAACTGAATGGCTCACTGGGCTACTTCTGAGTCACACAGGCTAGTGGTGGGACTGAGTTACTTCTAGGCCCAGATTGGGTAAAGATGGCAGGCTTCCTTCCCTAAAAGGCCATTAGTGAACCAGTTGGATTTCACAACAATCTGACAGCTTCATGGCTACTTTTACTAATACTGCTATCAGGGTTTCATTTCCTGCTTTGTAAAATCTGAATTCAAATTCTCAAAATGCCCAGGGTGGGATGTGAACTCTCATTCTCTATAATCACTAGTTCAGCAACATATAACTACACTATTATACCCAATTGCCAGATTCCTCTGACCTAAAGGACCATCCACACAACTTAGAGCAGAGAGCGGTGAACAATGTTCCCTCTAACTACTGTTTCCTGTGCATGGTTGGCTTGCTGCACAACATGGTCCCTTTAAAATTGACGCTCAGCCATACATGTGTGCATCTTACAGGGAAGGTTGTTTGTGCACAGCCTGTGTATTCCCTGCAGCACATTCCATGCACCCACGCAGCTTACAAAGAACATTGGTGGTGAGACTGATCACTTGTGCCTGAGGGAAAAGCTATGAGGAGCTTGGGCTCTTCACAGCTTCAAAAACAGATAGCTGAGGGAGGAGTTTTCCAACTCTCCCACGCTGTCTTGCATCCTCCAGGAATCTCCTTGCCCAAACATCAACAACTTGCATTTGTGTCGTGCCTTTAGCATTTAGTAAAATATTCTAAGGTGCTTCACAGGAGCACCATTATTTGGCACATATTAGAAAAGTCAAAGAGGTAGGGTTTAAGGATCATCCTAAAGGAAGAAAAAGAGGTGGAAAGATTTATAGAGGAAATTCGAGAGCTTAGGACCTTGGCAGCTGAAGGCACAGCCACCAGTGAGGGGGTGATTAAAATTGGCGACATACAAGAGGCCAGAATTGGAGAAGCGTGAGGGTCTCGGCAGGTTTGTATGGCTGGAGGAGTTGGTAGAAATAGACACTGCTGCAGACAACCCAGGAGAAAAATCAGTGGCATTACGAATAATCTTTTATTTAATTTTCTTGAAAAACTGTTCAAGAGTTATAAAAATATTGAAAATCGGGAAGAAAAATTTGTTTAACCGATAGTCAAGAATCGTCCGATTGGCTAACAAAGAAGCTGTTGAAGGGTCATGAGGACTCGAAATGTCAATTCTTTTCTTCTCCGCTGATGCTGCCAGACCTGCTGAGTTTTTCCAGGTAATTCTGTTTTTGTTTTGGATTTCCAGCATCCGCAGTTTTTTTGTTTTTAACAAAGAAACTGTTTGCTTTCTGATTGATCTTGAGAGGGAAGGGAGCTCAAGGATGAATGTGTTGGGTGAGGCAATCGGAGGCAAGGAATCGCATGATGAAAAATATCAAGTGGAGTTGGCAACCCAGCTCGGAGGTAGCTTCACAGAGATCGATGCCTCAATGGTGATGGGGCAGATATTCTGAGCAAGAAGGTTGCGTTCCCAGCATGCTGTGTAGTTTTGACTCCACCCCTTTTCTTTCTCCTGACAAGATCCCTAACCAAAAGTCAGCCTGATTGACAGGTTTTGTGCTCAGTCAGGTGGAATGCACTCTAGAAGAGATAGAGATCCTGCAGCTGCTTGTGGGAGCATTGAGGGTATGGGGGACCCAATGGCAGAGGACTGGGGGGCGGGGGGTTCTGATGGCAGGGAAATAGTAGCTTCTTGGCGAGTAGTGGGGAAGCATCCCTCACCTTCCTGTCACCCAGCCAGAGTTAGATCTGTATTTAAATATGAAGCTCTCTGAAATGGCCAACTCTGCCCCTCTCCTGCCTCTGATAAATCCTGAAGTGGGCAGATTGGAGACAGTTTTGGTTCAGGTTTGGGATTGTAAACCAATTTTAACAATGAAAGTTTTAATCTTTTCCCAACCCAATCCACTCAAACTAAAATGACCTTTCTTAGAGTCTAAAGGTACCTAAGGTGCAGAAAATAAGATACAGATAATGCTTAGATTTGCCAGGTCAACAAGTCTAGAGGAAACAGATTCTGGTATATGACATATGTCAAAAGGCTTTTCTCTATAAAAATGCATCAAAATTCTTGGTAACTAGTGGCCAGGTAATGGTAAATTGATAAATGGAACTACTACTACTAAATTTTGATCCACCAGCTCAGCAACGACTATGGGTGCGAGTTAATTCACTGTACAGTTGTCAATACTTAACCAAATTGAGTAATTCACTTAATTAGTAACTAGCAAGTAAGGGAATCTGATCCTGCATTGCATGTTGTGTTGCTAAAAGTTCGAAGTCCTCAGCAGGAATACAATGAGTGGAACACAAGAAGTTGGGAAATGTGGACTAAGAGGCAGACTCCTTTAGAGGGAGATTCAGTTAATGGACTTAAGTTATTCAGCTGATCCTTGATTAAATTTAATGCCATTTTTGGTCAGGAGAGGAACTAAGCAGGGCTCAAGCACTGTACCATTACCACCGCCTGAACAGTAATCTAAATCAATGTTACTTTTTTTAAAAAAGGAACATGTATGATTTTTTTAAAGCAATCATGTATGCCAATTAAAAAAAATAAATATTTAAGGTATTTAAAACGATTAAGGGTGTCAACAGGGGTAGAGAGAGAGAAAAACTATTTCAGCTGGCGTGGGAATCCAAAGCAACTGGGCATAATCTTAAAATTAGAGCTAGGCCTTTCAGGAGTGAGATCAGGGCCCATTTTTTCACACAAAGAGCGGTGGAAACTTGAAACTCTCTCCCATGAAAGGCTATGGATGCTGGAGATCAATTGCAATTTTTAAGACCGAGATTGAAATATTTTTGGTAAAGTTATCAAGGGATATAGAGCTAAGAAAGGCAAATCAAGTTGTGATAGAATTTATCTAACATGATCTAACTGAATGACAGTAGAGGCTTGAGGGGCTGAATGGCCCACTCTTGTTACTGAAGTACATTCATTAGACTACCTCAGGCAGGAGGTTTACAGAGAATAAAACAATTTCACACTCAATACACTCAACAACTTGAGTTCATAAATCTTCCCAAACATGTAACATGCCGAGCCAAAGAACTCTCTTCGACTGGATGAATCCACAAGACAAATTAACAGGAAAAACAATCACAAAAACCAGGAGTGAGAGGCTATGAAAGGAAAGCCTTCATCAGGAACAAAGACGTTCACTACTTGTAGTTTGCTAGCAGTGCACATTCCGCAAGTCACTTTCATCATCAACACTGAGGCACACAGCTTTCAATAGAGTCCTTCTTCACAAAAAAGGGGTAGTTGCATTTTTAAGGTGTCAGCCATGCTTCAGTGGGCAGTACTCTCGCTTCTGAGCTGGGGGTTTGTAGGTTTAAACCACACACCAGAGACCCGAGCAAAAACTCCAGGCTGACTCTCAGTGTAGTACTGAGGGAGCACTGTGCTATCAGAAGAGGCAGCAGTAGAGATCCTATAGCTACTACTCTGAAGAGCAGGAGACCTCTCCCTGGTGTCCTGAAACAATATTTATCCCTCAACCAACATCACTGAAATTAAATATCTGGTCATGTTTGGTGGGACCTTGCTTTGTTCAAATGGGCTGCTACATTTCCTACATTACAACAGTGACTACACTTTATAAAATGCTTCATTGGCTGTAAATCGCTTTGGGATGTCCATAGGTTGTGAAAGGTGCTGTATAAATGAAAGGCCTTCTTTTATTTTAAAAAAGGGCTCAACATAACCTACCACAATTGCCGACCCATCTGGTATAGAGTTCGATGATTCAGCTTTGATGTGTAGTTCAGACAAAACTATTCAAAAAATGTTTTTACAATATATGTTTAAAAAAATCAAAAACTTCACTATCTATATGGTAAGTACATGGCTTGGACAGGCTATGAAGGTAGAATATCTTTACTGGTCCTGTATAAAGAGGAATATAAAGTATGAGGCTGAGGAAACCCAGGGGATCATTAGATAGACCATCTATGAATGAACTGGTGCATAAAGAGGTACAGATATCTCAAGGGGATGGGCTACATAGCACAGAAACAGGACATTTGGCCTAAAAGGCCCATGCTGGTGTTTATACTCCATATGAGCCTCTTCCTACCTTATTTTGTCTCACCCTATCAGCACAACTATCTATTCCTTGCTTAACTAGCTTCTCCTTAAAGGTATCAAAATACAAATTCAAATTCTCAAAGCTGTCATAGTTTGGCATGATTATTAGTCCAGGTCACTGGATTATAAATCCTGCAAAGTAACCACTACACGGCTGTACCCAATTAATTTCAGCACCGATGACAGTGGAGTGGATTAATTCACACCCTTAATCACTGCTGAGCTGACCAATGGGAATTGAGTTCTAGTTATCAGTTTACCACTATCTTGCCACTATAGTTAACAAGTGTTTCAATGCAATTTCATAAAAGCCAAGCTCTGACTCGAGAGCTATATGGACCGTTTTAACTCATCCCTAAATTTAACATAAAAGATGTCAACATCCTGCGCAGAACAGGAGAGGAGTCTTCCGTTTGAATTTTATTAATATTGGGACGTGGGTGTCACTGGTGAGGTCAGTATTTAATGCACATCACCGTTATTCAACTGAGTGACTTGCTTTGGCCAGTTACATAGATAGAGTGGAGAAGTTGAGACTGTTTTTCTTGGAGAAGAGAGGCAGAAAGGAGATTTGACAGAGGTACTCAAAATCATGAGGGGTCTGGACAGAGTAGATCGAGAAAATTTGCTTCCAATGGTGGAAGTATAGAGAACCAAAGGGCATAGATTTAAAGCAATCAGCAAAAAAAGAACATGACGAAAAATTTTTCATGCAGTATGGTTAGGATCTGGAATGCACTGCCTGCAAGTGTGGTTGAGACAGGATCGATATAGGCATTCGAAGGGGAATTGGATTGTTATCCAAACAGGAAGAATGGGTTACGAGGACAAGGCAAGGCAATGGCACTAGGTGAACTGCTTATTCGGAGAGCCGGTACATATATGACGGGCCGAATGGTCTTCTTCTGTGCTGTAAATATTCTGTGATTTCAGATGGGAGTCAAGAGTCAACCATGTTGGTGCAGCGCTGGAGTCAGATAAAGGCCTAGAATGGGTAAGGGAAGCTGGTTTTCTTCTCTAAGGAGGACATTTGGTTGTTGCCAGGCAAGTTTTTCTCCAAGTTTTTTCATTAAAGGGCTCCTTTTCAAATGGATTAGTGATCTCAGATCTCACATTTAATTATAACACTATATAATGTGTATAATATAAAAGCGCTGAATGGAAAGATTATTTTTGTTCAGAAGTCAGGTATCAGTGACATGGGTGTACCTGCTTCTCACTGCAAAGTCTATGTACCTATGGCAGGAATCCAAAAAGAGCAGGAACCCAGGGAGAGCAGAGCACCTAAAAAATCAGGATTCTGTAGGGATCCTGCTCACTGTCAAAGCACCAGAGGAGCAGTGGGAGGACAGGAGTATGAAGGCAACAGAGAGGCTGCGATTGTCGCACACTTGCTTACTCTTGACTATGGTGCCCTGGATGGTCATTCACCTGTAAAGCTGGCCCTGCACTGCAGAATCCCTGGGAGGTCTCTGCAGATCCTTGAGGGTCCACAGACCATTTGAGAACCACTGTGCTAGACTAGTAATCCAAAGGTCTGGACTAATAATCAAGAAGGGTTGTAAAGATAAGCCAGAGAACTACAGGCCAGTGAGTCTCACGTCAGTGGTAGGGAAACTATTGGAGAAAATTCTAAAGGAGAGAATCTATCTCCACTTGGAGAGGCAAGGTTTGATCAGGGATAGTCAGCATGGCTTTGTCAGAGGGAGGTCATGCCCAACAAATTTGATTGAATTTTTGAGGAGGTGACCAGGTGTGTAGATGAGGCTAGTGCAGTTTATGTAGTTTATATGGATTTCAGCAAAGCCTTTGACAAGGTCCCACATGGGAGACTTATAAAGAAGGCAAATGCATATGGGAGACAGGATAATTTGATAAGGTGGATTCAAAATTGGCTTAGTTGTAGGAGACAGAGGATGATGACAGAAGGCTGCTTTAGTGACTGGAAGCCTGTGTCCAGTGGCGTAACAACAGGGATCTGTGCTGGGTCCCCTATTATTCGCCATTTATATAAATGACATAAATGACTATGTGGGGGGTAGGATTAGTAAGTTTGCGAATGACACAAAGATTGGCCGGGTGGTTAACAGTGAGGTTGAGTGTCTTGGGCTACAGGAAGATAAAGATGGGATGGTCAAATGGGCAGATGGAATTTAACCCTGAGAAGTGTGAGGTGATACACTTTGGAAGGAGTAATTTGACAAGGAAGTATTCAATGAATGACATGACACTAGGGAGTTCTGAGGAACAAAGGGACCTTGGCATGTGTGTCCATAGATCTCTGAAGGCGGAGGGGCATGTTAGTGGGGTGGTGAAAAAGGCATATGGGACACTTGCCTTTATCAATCGAGACATAGTTTACAAAAGTAGGGAGATTATGTTGAAGTTGCATAGAACCTTGGTGAGGCCACAGCTGGAGTACTGTGTGCAGTTCTGGTCGCCACATTATAGGAGGGATGTGATTGCATTGAAGGGGGTGCAGAGGACATTCACCAGGATGTTGCCTGGGATGAAACATTTAAGTTATGAAGAGAGGTTGGACAGACTTGGGTTGTTTTCGTTGGAGCAGAGAAGACTGAGGGGCGACCTGATCGAGGTGTACAAGATTATGAGGGGCATGGACAGGGTGCATTGGGAACAGCTGTTCCCCTTAATTGAAGGGTCAGTCACGAGGGGACACAAATTCAAGGTGAGGGGCAGGAGGTTTAGGGGGGATGTGAGGAAAAACTTTTTTACCCAGACGGTGGTGACGGTCTGGAATGCACTGCCTGGGAGGGTGGTGCAGGCGGGTTGCCTCACATCCTTTAAAAAGTACCTGGATGAGCACTTGGCACGTCATAACATTCAAGGCTAAAGGCCAATTGCTGGTAAATGGGATTAGGTAGGTAGGTCAGGTGTTTCTCACATGCCGGTGCAGACTCGATGGGCCGAAGGGCCTCTTCTGAACTGTGTGATTCTGTGAAGAGACACGAGTTCAAATCCCACCATGGCAACTGGGCCAGATGGTCACTTTCTGTATGTAGGACTACATAGGATATATGACACAGAAGTAGACCATTTGGTCCAACCAACCCATTCTGGTGCTTGTGCTCCACCCTGATCTCCTCCCATCTTTTCTCATCTAACTTACTGTCGTAACTATCTATTCCTTTCTCCCTCATGAGACTGTACTGAATGATTCCAAACCTATCTGCCTTTCTTTTTTCAGGACATGCCTTAAAACCAGCCTCTGACCAAGCTTTTGGTCACCCGTCCTAAAAGCTCATGTGTCTTGGCAGTAATTTCCATCTGATAATGTTCCTGTGAACTATCTTAGGATGGTTTTCTATGTTAAAGGTGCTATTTAAATGCAAGTTGTTGTTACTCTGGGTGTAGCAACAAGTTATAAAAAGACAGGGTTCCCAATGTAGGCCTTAATGCTAGTTTGGACAAAGTACACACACATTTTATTGAATTTAGATCCTTTGTGCTAGAAAACCAGTTACATTTTTGAATTATTTCCTATTAAAGGTTCACTCGTTGGCCAAAGAGTAGATATAGTGGATGAAAAATACAATAAAATGAAACTGGGATTCAATCAGCAAGACATCAGCACTTTAGCCTGTAAAACAACAACCGTAACTAAACAAGATTAATCCATCATAGAAATGGTAGCAATCATGAATCTGAATGTTTTATTATTCATTCATATAATCAATAGATTTTTCAATTACCCAAATATTAAATTCATTTTACACTTTTTACTGACTGTAATCAGGGTAAAACAATTTGGAAAATGTAGACATGCTTTGCAAACAAGAACACTGCAGCATCAAAAGGGCCTCATTCCAATATTAAAGGCTTCCTGCAATCACTTCGAGTTATTTATCCCATTAATGTAATAGTTTACCAGCTATAAGACATTTAGAATAGTTCAACCAATTCCAGGAATACTGTTGGAACATCAGTGTGGTTCATTTGACAGAAACACAGTTTATTCAACATTTTCTTTTAACTCTTTAGGGACTGAGCCAGCATATCTGCCCAAATATAGGATCAGGATGGGGCTCAGAAAACTCAGCAAAAAGGTCGCCTACTTTAAAAAGACTTTGCATGAGTTTGCCAAAAAAACAATCGGCATATATAAAAACAACAGAGAACAGAATTTTGTTGTTCAGATATTAGAATTAAACCCCCTAACAGCCACCCCTCCAAAAAAAAAACAAACAGAACCTTCAGAACATAGGAACAGGTGGAGACCATTCAGGCCCTCAAGCCTATGCTGTTATTCAATGAGATCATGGCTGATCAGTAACAGCTTATCCTCAAACACAATGAAAATATCTTTAACAAACACCTCAGAACATTTCACTCTCTTTATTTTACATCCCTTAGATATAGATGGGTGGGCGGTAAAGTGGTAGATGGATTTTAGCATAGAGAAGTGTGAGGTCATACATTTAGGGAGGTCAAACAGTTACAGGGATTACACAATAAATGGGGATATACTAAGAGGGGTAGATGAAGTGAGAGATCTTGGCGTACAAGTACACAGGTCCCTGAAGGCAGCAGTTCAAGCAGACAAGGTTGTAAAGAAGGCATATGGAATGCTCTCCTTCATTAGCAGAGGTATAGAATACAAAAGTAAGGATAGAATGTTGGAATTGTATAAAACACTGGCGAGGCCACAACTGGAGTATTGTGCACAGTTCTGGTCACCACATTACAGGAAGGGCGTAATAGCTATGGAGAGAGTGCAGAGGAGGTTTACAAGAACGTTGCCAGGGTTAGAAAAGTGTAGCTACGAGGAGAGATTGGATAGGTTGGGGTTATTTTCCTTAGAACAAAGAAGGCTGAGAGGTGACTTGATTGAGGTGTACAAAATTATGAGGGGAATAGATAGAGTGGACAGGATAAAATTGTTTCCCTTGGTGGAGCATTCTAGAACCGGGGACATAGATTCAAGATAAGTGGCAGAAGGTGTAGGGGGTACATGAGGAAGAACTTTTTTACGCAGAGGGTAGTGGGTGTCTGGAATTCGTTGTCCAAGTTGGTGGTAGAGGCAGAATCTCTAAACTCTTTTAAAAAGTACCTGGATCTGCACCTTAAGTGCTGTAAGCTGCAGGGCTATGGGCTGGGTGCAGGAAGGTGGGATTAGAAAGGGCACCTGGGTGTCCTCGGGCTGGTATGGACAAGATGGGCCGAATGGCCTCCTTCTGTGCTGTAACTTTTCTATGGTTCTAATTGCAGCCACACCACATCCTGGACGGTTTGGCAAGGCCTGAGCAAGGAGGCCTACAGATAATCACTGTGGGATCATGAGAGCTAACGGACAAGAAGAAAATTGCAATGCATCTTCCTGACAGTTTTCATTTTCAGACTCCCCTAAACAGTGACAATGACTTACAAATTTTAGTTATCTGCTGTGTCTCAGCAAGGAACCGAATCGAGTTTGGTGGCCAAAGTGCTAGAATTAAAGGCTCCTCCCCATTAGTCAGAAAATGCATTCTGCGGGCACTTTCCACCTGTCTGAACACTCCCTCTCATTGTAACCCACACCAAAAGCTATATTGTTTTTAAAAAAAAAGAACTAGTGCTACACTATAATCAGTTTGCGGTTTCCATGCAGAATAGATGGAACTATAGAAAGGTTTTCCCAAAGCACTGGTAAAAATCTGAGAAGATCTCATAATTCTATTTAATGAAACCAAGTTGACTCATTCAACCGCTGTAACAAGAAACTGAGATTTCCAAAACAGCCACAAAAACCCAAGCAAATTTCAGAAGTCCGTGCAATAAACAAAGCATTTTACTGCAAAATGGTAGCATCAGCTCTGGAGTCAAATACCACTAAAGAAAGAATGAAAGAAAATGCATTGATACAGCACCTTTCATGACCTCAGTATGTACCAAAGTGCTTTACAGCCAATGAAGTGATTTTGAAGTACAATCACTGTTGTAATGCCACAGCAGCAATGTGATAATGACCAGATAATCTGCTTTAGTGATTTTGGCTGAAGGATAAACCTTGGCCAACTATAAATAATTTGCAGCTGTATAGTTAAATAGAAACTTTTAAAACTCCCAATTACCCAGAGGAAACAGCTTTGTAAATACTGTGTGTTAGAAAATTTTTGCAAAAGACAAAACAAAAAGGCAGCAATGTATAACTTTTATTACAGTGCGGAGAGCAGGGCAGCGTCAAGTTTTAGAAGGTCACAAGAGAGGATGAAGAAAGAATTAATGATCAAGTGACCCCAAGCTTAAAAGGCGAGGGATTCCAAGAGGTTGGAGAAACAGAGATGTAAGTAGTTCTCCAGTTGTGCAGTCAGCCAGGGGTATAGTGCTGCCAGAGCGCTGCTCTGGCACCTCCAACCAAGGCCCAGGATAGAGGAGGGGGTGGGGGGGGGGGGGGGGGTGCAGACGGTTCCAAACGTCAGGACCCGGGAGCTAGGGGGGCCTGGGCTCAGCGTTTTAAACGGACTTCTCGTCATCCATGCTGAGCAGCCAGAGCTTAGGGCAGACCAGCTTCAAAAATAAATCGTAACTTTCAGGCTGAGCATTCTGATTTTTTAAAATCCAGTGTGTCAGGTCAATTTCACTCATTGCTGTGTTGCTGCTGGAAAGGTTGGGGTGTTGGAGAGGTTGGGTGTGGGGAGTGGGATGTTGGGGGGAGTGGAGTAGGGGTGTGGGGAGATTGACTGGGGCGGGGGGGGGGGGAAGGTGGGGAGCTTGGAGGGGGCTGGGGTGGAAGGGGAGGGATTTGGGAGGGTGGGGGAGGTTGTTGGAGGGAGGGGTGAGAAAACAAAAGGTTGGTGACAGTGGGGACACTAATATTTTTCATTTAAAAAGCATAGTTTTACTGACTTTTGGGGTCTCAAATGATTAATATGTAAGAAAACAACGTAATAGTAGATTTAGAAATGATACGGCCAACACATTTTCTTAAAGCTCTGGCATCTCAAAATTTGGAACTATGCGCCTGCTGTCAGCTGTGGTTCACTAGGTACCGCTCTTGCCTTGGAGTCAGAAGCCTGAGAGTTCAAATTACAGGAATTTGAGCACAAAATCTAGGTTGACACTCCCGGTACTGTAATGGGTGAGTGCCATATTGTTGGAGGTGCCATCTTTCAGGTGAAATGTTAAATCAAATGCTCTCTCGGGTGGGTGTAAAAAATCCCAATGCGAAGAAGAGCAGAGGAGTTCTCCCCTAGTTTTATGGCCAATATTTATCCCTCGACCAATCGCTTAAAACTGATCAACTAGCTATTACCGCATTACTGTTTTTGGGAGCTTGCTGTGTGCAAATTGGCTGCCATGATTCATCCATTTCAATAGTGACTACATTTCATTGGCTGTAAAGTGCTTTGGAACATCCCGAGTCCATGAAGGGCACTATAGATGTACAAGTTTTTTCTTATTTCCTGGGAGAGATTTAACTAAAAGCATTCCTTCATATTTCTGTTTCAACATTGGCTGATAACTCCCTTGGTTTGAGAGTTTAGAACTTGGGATCATAGTCTCAAGCTAAGAGGTCAGCCATTTAAGACTGAGGAGAAACTTCTTCACTCAAGAGGGGTGTAAATCTTCAGAATTCCCCACCCCGAGGGCTGTGGATGCTCAATCATTGAGTATATTCAAGACTGAAATCAATAGATTTTAGGACACAAACAGAATGAAGGGATATGGGGATAGAGCAGGAAGGCTGAGTATGTGTAGAAGTTCAACCATGATCTCATTGAATGGCAAAGCAGGTTTGAGGGGCAGTTTGGCCTACTTTTGCTCCTATTTCTTATGTTCTTATGAAAGGTTTTGCTTTTAGTGCTATACACATAGATTTTATATGCATAATATTTATATATATATATACACACACATACATATATATATATGTATATGTGCATATATAAATAATGTATACATTAATTATATCAGGCATTGTGAGAAGGCCGTTTTCAGCATGGGTTTGTAGGAGGAATAAAAAATTTAAGGACTTGAGACAACCCATTGAATTATTCATCTTGATACTAAATCATCCGAATGCTTACCAATAAATCCCAGCTGGGAAAATTCCAGGATCATCCACTCTTCAGATGGTTGCTGCAGTGCAAAATTCTTCATTGTGCTTAAATAATTGGGTCTCACCACGATATCATCTTCCAACTAAGTGAGAAAAGGAAACAGAAACTCACACTTCAGTTAATCAACTGCATCAGTTAACAGCTTCTGCAGACTGCAAGTTAAAGCAGGAGCTTAAGATGCTAACAGGATTTCAATAAATTAAAAAAAAACTTGTTGGCATAGATCTGTTGGGCCAAATGTAAAATTCTATGTAACTCATTGTACACGTATGTGTATAAATAAAATAAATGTGTGTCTGTGCATGCATTCATGTATGGATATTAGCCTGCAATCTGATTGCACACAGACTGAAACGAAAGCTCAACCCTATGTGGCCAAACATTGTGCGTTGAACGAGAATAATCATTAAGCAGCTGGAAAAATACCATATGGATTATTAGACTCCTGGTGCTGTGCCCATCAAAACCAAATTAAACTGAAGATGCTGATTATAAACTTACTTTCTCACACATCGCTTTTGGTGAGCACATTACAGCCCATTATTGCTTGTGCTAGAGCAATTCAAAATGTATCCCACTAGCCCATACTCTCCCCAGTATTGCACTCCGTTCCAAATATTTATCAAATTTTCTAGTGAAAGATAAGTAGAGAGAAGTCACTCATATGAGGCACAGAGGGAACAGGGCTGTTTATGTTTTGTTTTTAGGAAAGATGGGCAGGGTGAGAACAATTAAAAATGGAAACTGGGAAGGGGAAGGCTTTGTATTTCAAGAAAAGCTAATTATTCAGGTGATTTTCTTTCATGTTGTTGTAGCAAGAATCAAATCAAATATCAATATCTATGTCACATATCTCGACCAAAGCTTCTGGTGTAACAGCATGGGCATCCTCTAGGATACCTGTGAATTTCCTCAAGTTTCAAATGCTTTGTTATCAGCACTTTTTCCCTAGAGATCATTTGTAGTTAGAAAGCTTAGGCAGTGATGTTTCTCATGTTTAAATATTGACAGGAAGAAAATAAAAATCAGCTATTAAAAATTTAAGGAAAATGATAGGGCGAGATGAAGTAAAGTGGGAGGAGGTTCACATGGAGCATAAACACTGGCTCAGGCCAGTGGGCCACATGGTCTATTTCTGAACTGTAAAGTTTTATGCAAAAAAAGTTAGGAATATGGACGAAATAAATAAGTCACAAATAACTAGCTGCTTCTGTGCATGAACAAGAAACAAAACCAAATTTTTCAGCAAGTTCTTCAAACTAGAGAAAGATACGACAAAGTTTATTCTTCAATTCATTTATAGGTGTGGGTGCTGATAGAAAGGTCAGCATTTGTAAAGTCATCCCTAATTATCCTTCAGAAGATGATGGTGAGCTGCTTTCGATCACTTCAGAGGGCAGTTAATAGTCAACCACATTGCTATAATATATTGGTTCTTTTGTCAGTGTTATTTGCAAAGAGAAATGGGGACTCTTTTCTTTCCCCTCAACGATTTATGAAAATCTGGAATGCACTGCCTGAAAGGGTGGCGGAAGCGCATGCAATAGTAACACTAAAAAGGAAATGGGATTATTACTTGAATTGGAAAAATCTGCAGGATTATGGGGTAAAAGCAGAGAAGTGGGGCTAATTGAATAGCTATTTCAAAGAGCTGGTACAGACACGATGGTCCAAATGGTCTCCTCTGCGCTATGATTGTCATCATGTTATAATGTAGGAATGGACATTCGTTATATTTTTGAAAAGATATTCCAGGCACATACAGAATCCACGTTACCAAAATGCTACCATCAGAATTACTAGCACTTGAAGATAATGTTCTTTGTATACAATACTACATTATGGTCTTGCTAAGTGCTTGTCAAAAACAACATTATTACTTTAACAACTTAGGGTGATGACCTAATTGCTGCCGAAACTTTTTCAATGGACAAATCAATATGTAATTGGCCAAAGGTTCCAGAGAATGTATAAACCAGCTGCTAGTTGGGGCTCGAGGACAATTCCACTTTGCTCTGATCAATACAAATTTCATCCAACTAAAAGAGCTTTCTCCAAAGCAAGAGTTACATAAAATTGAGCGATTATGAGCTCCCTTACCTGTACATAATAGGTGCCCTTCAACTGAGCATACATCATTAAAAAGCAATAATCCAGGTTCTGCTTTGTTCTCCATCTGAAATGAAAAGAAGATTCTTGTTTTTCTCTTCATATTGAGGTCTGCATTCTCTCTTCTGATGCACCGTGAATCCCTGCCTAGAGTAACTTACAGTAAGACTACAGATTTCAATGCCAGAGAATGGTTTTGAAATATTTTGCAAAAATCCATCCAAGTAGCAACTACATAACTCCATTCATATCTGCCCTGATAATGAAGCAGCCCAATTACAATAACTATTCTCATTAATACTGCCTGGTCAACAACAATTCACAGAGGCATAATTAGACTAAAACTGATGCCAGATTAATTCACGCCATGCAGCCTTGTAAGTACTGGTCCACTGTGACACCATAGGTCCAAGGACAAATCCACTCTGCATGACATTAGGGCTTGGGCTGTCATGTGACAGGTAGTATCCACATCACCATGCAGGGGCCAAGTAGTGATCATCTTGAACGACAAAAGGCAGCCACCTCTCCCCTGATCTTCATCATTGGCAAGTTCCTGACCATCACGATCTTTGGGGCCTAAGGAAAAACCGCTTAACCTTCTGCCATGCTGCTTCTTGTCCCAAGGCATTTCATAAGAGATTAACAAGCAAACTTTGACACTGAGCCCCATAAGGAGATAACAGCAGAGAGGACTAAAGGCTTGGTCGGAAAGGTAGATTTTATGGAGCGTCTTAAAGAGATACAGAGGTTGGGGGTGAAATTCCAGAGCTTGGGTCTAGGCAGTTGAAGGCACGACTGCCAATGAAAATTGGGGATGATTGAGAGGGCAGAATTGGAGGAGTGCAGACCTCCCAAAGGGTTGTAAGGTTGGAGAAGGTTATAGGGATTGAGGGAGGTGGACAGAGGGCGAGGCCATGGAGTGATTTGAACAAAAGATGAAAATTACAGCACACCAACTTCTGATCCAAGGAGGGAAACTGCAAGCAATACTTGTGCTAGGACTGTCTCATTGGAAACTGTGAAGGTGGCAGTCATTGTTAGCTTCATAATTTAGAAGACGACATTATACTGACCTCATTAGAACTGTGTAAATTATATCTGACAGTCCGCCCAGTGCAAAATCACCTTCTCCTGGTTTGTTTCTATTTCAATTTGTAACAAATTTGTATAAGATAAAGGCCTCAGCTGTGGAGCTGAGTGACAAAGTATGGACTGGTGTGTAAAACAGTTTTAATTAAAAACAAAATGAAATAAGGTCATAAATTGTCAGCTACACCAAAATAATTCTCTAAGGCCAGGGTTGGACATAGGGTCATATACTTACAGGAACAGGAGTAAGTCATTTAGCCCCTCAAGCTTAATTCGCTTTTCAATGAGATCATGGTTAATCTGTGACCTAACTCGATACACTTGACTTTGTCCCATATCCCTCAAAATCTTAATTTAAAATTAATAAGTGATCTAGCGTTGACTGCCTTTTGTGGAGAAGAGTTCCAAATTTCAACCACCCTTTTGTGTGTAGAAGTGTTTATAGCTTCACTCCTGAAAGACCTGGCTGTAAATTTTCAGCTCTGTCCCCTAGTCCAACACTCCCCAGCCAGCAGGGATAGTTTCTATCTACGCTATCTGCTCCCCTCATTATCTTGAAACTATCAACCAAATCACTCCTTAACCTTCAAAATCCCAGGGAATGCTACTCTGGTTTGTGGAACCTCACCATGTAATTTGACCTTTGGAATCCAAGTATCATTCGGGAAAATATACATTGCACCCACTCTGAGATCTTCCTAAGGGGTCGCAGCCCAAACGAAATGTAGTACTCCAGATGTGGTCTAATTAAGGTTTTGTATAGCTGTAGCATAGCTTTCAGAGAGTTGGCTGATCCCAGCTGAGTGACAGTAGAGGTCACCATAGAACTTGGGGAAAAAAGTGCCAGCCAAGATCCATGTTCCAGATTGCTAGCCAATGATGCCCTGCTGGAAAGTGTGTATGCAAGTCAGGCAAGGATCCAGATTGGCAACGTATACCCTTGACTCTAGAAGATGAAGGGATGATCTAATTGAAGTGCTTAAGATGATGAAAGGATTTGATAGGGTAGAGAGAGTAAAACTATTTCTCCGATAGAAGAATGCAGAACAAGAAAGTGTAACCTTAAAATTAGAGCTGGACCATTCAAGGGTGATGTCAGGAACACTTTTTCACACAAAGGATAATGGAACTCTCACCCTTAAAACACTGTTGAGGCTGAGGTCAGTGGGGAATTGGAGGGGGGTTGAGGGAGGGGAAATTAATTAAAAATTGAGATTGATAGATTTTTGTTAGGAAAGGATATTAAGGATTTATAGAAACAAGGCAAGTGGGATATGATCAGCCATGATCTAATTAAATGACAGACAGGCTTAAGGAGCTGAATGGTCTACTCCTGTTCCTGTGATGTACAAGTCTTCATACAAAAGCCAATGGGACAAAGTAACTAAGGGCTGCCAGCACTTTTAGGAATTTATCCCACCATAAGTCAGCATCTTTGGAAAGAGAGGAGAGAAAAGTCAAGAAATTGGAGTTGAGCGTGGGGGGTGGGGCGCGTGGTGGCGGGGGGGGGGGCGGTAGGAATAAATACTAAGCTGAATTTTATGCGTGTTGTGGTCTCCAGCTGCCCAGCTAAAAAGCTGGTGGCAAGCCCATACACCATATTAACAGCTGCCCCTCAGCAATTTAATGCTGGGAGCGGTGTTAATTGCTTTAAGGTGAGGCTTCTTCCCCAGTCGAGAGGTAATACCACCTTAGAGAGCTGCCAGCCAATTGGATGGCCAGCAGCTTTGTAGTCCCAGCAGCGCCAGGTGTGAATGCAGGCCACTGCTGGGATTACAAGAGGACCCTGGACTTAAGTCCATGGTATTGATGGGGCCAGGCTGGCAGGCTTCGGTGAGGGGGATGGGCGCCTGGTGTGATCTTAGGGGAGGAAGGGTGCCTCCGATGTACAGGAGGTTCACCCACCCCTTGCATGACACCAACCTGTGCAACTAAAGCAGCCAGGCTCCCCACATGACATGGGCCTCCCCCACCATGAGTAAAATAGTGGTGGGGATGGGGTGAGGCCCTGAATTGGCCACTTAAGCATCTTAATAGGCCCAAGGGCCAGCAAGCACATGACGCCACCGCCACCCCCGCAAAATTTGTTGCAGGTTGAGGGCAGGCAACTGGGTGTCAGGCAGGCCATGCGCTGGATTTTACAAGCTTCCCCTGCCTTAAAACCACCAGCGGGGAGTGTTAAATCCAGCCCAATGTTCTTTCTCTGAAACACACTAAAACCGTTTTATGTCTGCTTTCAATACAGTGCACAAGATAACTGCAACCTATCAAACTTGAACAGTAGGGACCATTATTACTTCGAGCTAAATACTCTTTCAACGCATAATGAATCCTGCAAGAGAAAAAAAACTGCCAACTTTGAGAACGAAGAGCCAATTCGACAAGTGACCATAAGATGTAGGAGCAGAAGTAGGGCATTCAGCCTATCAAGTCTGCTCCGCCATTCAATGAGATCATGGCTGATCTGATAATCCGCAACTCCCCTTTCCTGCCTTTTCCCCATAACCCTAGATTCCCTTACTGATTAAAAATCTGTCTATCTCAGCCTTGAATATACTTAACGATCCAGCTTCTACAGCCATTTGCAGTAAAGAATTCCACAGATTCACTGCCCTCAGAGAAGAAATTCTTCCTCATCTCTGTTTTAAATGGGTACCCCCTTACTCTGAGATTATGGCCTTTGGTCCTAGACACTCCCACAAGGGGAAACAACCTCTCAGCATCTACCCTGTCAAGCCCCCTAGAATCTTATATGTTTCAATAAGGTCACCTCTCATTCTTCTAAACTCCAATGAATACAGGCCCAACCTACTCAACCTCTCCTTATAAGAAAATCCCTACATACCCGGGATCAACCTAGTGAATCTTCATTCTTTTGAAGACTGTTAAATGTTCTGTCAGAAAAACATCAAATACAGGTGTGACAAATTTAAAATGTAGCAATGCTGATAGGTGAGATGCTTTGAAGTTTATCCAAACTGAAGATGATTTTCTTTTACTTCAAAGAATAGTGGTGTCACAAGACCATGCTACTCCTTTCAAAATAGAGTTGAAGTTTCAAGCCAGTCATGGCTTAGTACGTAGCGCTCTTGCCTCTAGAGTCTGAAGGTCATGTGTTCTAGCCCCATTTAAAAAATTGTGTCTTAATCCAGGCTCACACTCCAGGTGCATTATTGAGTGCTGCACTGTCCTAGGTGCCGTCTTTCAGATGAGATGTTAAACTGAGGCCCTGTCTGCTTTTTCTGGTGGATGGAGATCATCTGGCACTATTTTGAAGAGGAGCAGGTAATTCTGCTTAACCAAGATTTATCCATGAAGCAGCACCATCAAAAACAGATTAACTGGCGAGGATTCATGGACCTTTTATACCAGTCTTAAAGAAAACTGAAAGGATGGGTTAAAACCCTGGGATGCTCAAAGGGCAGAATCTGGTTCACTTTATAAACAACAAAGGATAGAATACAGAATTGTTGCTGGTTAGAAAACACACTGGGGAGGTTGGCCAAGTTTGAAAGGTATGGCTCCAGTGGGATTAGAAGATTAATTGAGACAATGCTATCTTGTGGAGAAAAGGCACCAGGTTAAAACTGAGATTGCTGGGGAGCTAGGCCTTGAAAACTTTGGGAACTTGATATACAGAATAGAAAACTACTGGAAGCTTGTTTTTGCACCTGCAAATTTCAAGACCAGCAAGTCCGAGGTGACATTTCGCACGACTGACCAGAACACCGATAATAATGCATGGGCCTCATTTCACTAGAAAAATAAGAGACTTAATAGAGGTCTTCAAGTTTAAGAAACAATTTGATAGGGTAGAAATAGACAGCAAGGTTTTCCTGTGGGTTCCTGAACTCCACCATCAGGCTTAAATGGGGATCAGAAGCCTGCACTATGCAGCAAACAGTCACTTACCTGTTATTTCCCCAAATTCGCTAATTAATGGCCAGAGGCTCTCCATCCAATTAAGGATGGTGGGAGGGCTGTCAAAGCTGGGGGCTAATAGGAGGCCTTGGAAACAGCAGCAGAATGCCTTGGCAGGTAAGTGAGAGAGAGGGTGCCCCAAGATGCCCTCTTAAGTCTTTTTCAAATTAAAGATTCTGCTGGGCCACCACGGTGGAAGGAGAGTCCTTCCAACAGGCAGCCTGCAGCTGCTTTTAATCCCCAGCCAACAGGGAGTGCCATGAAGCCTATCTGGAGCGCTGCCCCCCCACCCCAGTCTGCTGCTGGGTGGCAGCCTCCAGGCAGCTAAAGTGTCCCCTGCCACCTGTGGGATCCTGGAGCACCCAGACGGATTTAAGTGATCATTAGCTAGTAGCTCTGCCACCTCCCCCATGCCATCTCTTCTCCGGGAAAACTGCCTGGGATTAGTATGGAGCCGGGGAACCAGCACATGGGCCGGCAGCACTATTGTTGGTGCTCGCTTGCCTCAGTTCCCTGCCCTGGGGCAAGTCAAGAAATCCCACATTTCCACTTGTTGGCAAGAGTACAGCTAGGCCCATTATTGTCAGATAGTCACTAATAGATGCAATAGGGAATTCAGGAGAAACTTCTTTATCCAAGGAGTGGCAAGAATGTGGAATTTGCTACCACAGGGAATAGTTTAGTTGAATAGTATAAATGCATTTAAGGGGAGCTAGATAAGCAGGTGAGGGAGAAAGGAATCGAAGGATATGTTGATAGGATCAGATGAAGAAGGATGGGAGGAGGCTTATGTGGAGCATAAACACTGGCAGTGACTAGTTGCATTGAACGGTCTGTTTCTATGCTGTTTTAAGTATTTTGTAATGTTGCAGGAGGTTTAACCCCTTAGTCTTCTGCAGGAGAACAATTTAATCATTCCAAACCACACTTGCATTGCTGATTTAAAGGTTGTATCAATCTCTATCCATAAGCCTCCTGAGTTTTAATGTTCAATATTTTAAAGCCTTGCTGATTTTGCCTCTGATCCCCCTAAAGAGTATCGAGAGAGGGTTAAAAGAAAACCCTACACTGGTCATTTATCTCTTTGCTGTTTGAAAGAACTTGTGGTGCACAAATTGGCTGCGTCTTCCTAAATAAACAACACAGACTGCACTTCATAAAAATTCATTGGCCATGAAGCTCTTTGGGACACCCAAGGATGTGAATGGCATGATATAAGCAAGTGTTATTTTTGTTTCTTGCTTTCAGTGCTCCAAAAGTAAAACCAATGCTAGATACCAAAGACTAACTATAGTAAATTTAAAGTAAACTAAAGTAAAGTTACTGTGGGCATTAGAGTGGCTTTGGGGGTCACATTGGGACTCTTCATTGTATAAGAATTTCAAAGTTAATTAGCCAAGCATAACTAAGGAGTAGAGTTTGAACATTAGTCAATGGTTTCAGATATAAATCAGTTGTATTTACTTTTTAAAAACTGATGCCATTGGATCTTTGGCCCATTTCTTTACTCAAGTCTGCAAAAGTTGATAGCACAAACTCATTCATTGGGTTCAGCTGGATTTACCTGACCCGCTCTTTGGGATCGCCAAAGGTTTCTTTCAGATGGGAGAAATCAGGGTAGTAGTTCACCGAGGGGGCGATGACTTCAAGCAGACCTGACTGAATTTCATTTGGAAATCTAGGGGGGAAAAAAAGAAATTAAAACAATTAAAAGGTTGATCTGCACAGAAAAGATTCAAGGAGCCAATTCCACAACGGTTGCCGAAGGTCACCACCAAGAACTACCCACCTCCCCTCTTCCGGCTCACCAGTTTCCACCCCCCACTCCACCTTGTCCTGAAGGTGTCAAGATATTGCTGGAGTTTGGCTCCAGTCATCTTACGATGCCTCACCCAAATTTTTAAAAATTCATTCATGGGATGTGGGCTTCTCTGGCTGGGCCGGCATGTTTTGCCCAGCCATAGTTGCCCTCGAGAAGGTGGTGGTGGGCTGCCTTCTTGAACTGCTGCATTCCATGTGGTGTACACCCACAGTGCTGTAAAGAAGTGAGTTCCAGGATTTTGACCCAGCGACAGTGAAGGAACAGCGATATATTTCCAAGTCAGAATAGTGAGTGACTTGGAGGGGAACTTCTAGGTGGTGGTATTCCCATCTATCTGCTGCCCTTGTTCTTCTAGATGGTAGTGGTCGTGGGTTTGGAAGGTGCGGTTGAAGGAGCCTTGGTGAGTTCCTGCAGTGCATCTTGTAGATGGTACACACTGCTGCCACTGTGCACGGTGGTGGAGTGAGTGAATGTTTGGGGATGTGGTGTCAATCAACAGGCTGCTTTGTCCTGGACAATGTCAAGCTTCTTGAGTGTTGCGGGAGCTGCACTCATCCAGGCAAATGGGGAGTATTTGATCACACTGCTGACTTGTGCCTTGTTTTTCCCATTATAATTGTGAGAGCCTTGAATATGAGCAATGGTCATGGGAATCTTATCCAAACCTTCTCTCAACCAATGTGCATCAGCGCACATTCATTCAGAATCATACAGCACAGAAGGCGGTTACTTGTCCCACCTTGTCTGTGCTCGTCTCTTTGACAGAACTACCCAATTTGTCCCAGTACCCCGCTCTTTCTCCATTGCCCTGCAAATTTCTACTTATCAAATATTTATGAAACTCCTTTTTGACAGTTACTATTGAATCTGCTTCTACCACCCTTTCAGGCAATACAATCTAGGTCATAACAACTCATTGAGGAAAATAAATGCTCTTCATCTCTGGTACTTTTGTCAATCACCTTAAATCTGTATCTAATCTAAATCAAAGCTGGAGGAATTCCCTCTTCCAAACCAGGAACCCAGAAGGTAACTCAGTGGTGTCAGCCATGATGCAACGCCGAGTTAGCAAATTGTGGGGTCAATTCCCACTCCAGATCTTGAGCCCATAATCCAGGCCAACTCATCCAGCTGCAGCATTGAGGAAGTAGTGCACTCTTGGAGAAGACATTAAACAAAGGTCCTGTCTACATCAACTTCATTTTCCCCACTGTGTTCCCCCCATGGGAAGAATATTCCCCCCGTTTTGGGGGGGGGGGGGGGGGGGAGTGCAGGAGCGGACGCGCCTCAGATTTGGTGCCCCCGATTGAGGGTGCGCCAATTAAGGCCCGCCCAGCGTGACATCTGCCAGGAAGCGCTATGCGCTCCCTGTGAGGGCCGGTGGCAGGGCGGGGGGGGGGGGGGGGGGGGGGGCGGAATCCCTTAGCCAAGAGTGCTGCATGCGAAGGAACACACTCATCTCCCTGAGGCTAAGTGCTGCCTCAGGGAGATCGGCACCAAATTTAAAAATGGTGAAGGTGCAAAAATAAAATTTCCCTTACATGTCCCCTCATATGACACTATCATATGAGTTGGGACATGTCCATCACTAAAGCATACCTTTATTAAAATTTTAAAAATCCTCATGAAACCTCATCCCGCCCGTGGATGAGGTTTCATGCTTTTTCTGAAGCCCGCCAGGGCTCCCGGTCTGGCCGCCAACCTTAAGGTTGGACGGGCAGGTCCATTAATTATCTCAATTACTTCTTAAATGGCCTTAATAGGCTGTTAACAGGTCGGCGGGCGCACAGCTGATTCGGCTGCGCCCCCACCAATCTGAAAATTGAAATGATGCGGGGTGATGTCGGGAGTTCCGCCCAACATCATCCCGCATCATTTTCTGCCCCCCAACCCGCTCACTGACCTAAAGATCCTGGCCCATATTCCTCAATTCTCCTTGTGCCCCAAAATCTCTTGGTCTTGAATATACTCAACAACTCAGCATCCACAGCCTCTGGTGTAGAGAGTTACAAAGATTCGCAACCCTTTGAGAGAAGAAACTTCTCTTCAACACAGTCCTAAATGGCTGACCCCTTATCTTGAGGCTATAACCCCTGGTTTTAGACTCTCCATATGGGGGAAACAGGGTCTTGGCAATTACCCCGTCAAAACTCCTAAGAATTTTTTAATGTTTCAATTAGATCATCTCTTATTCTCCTAAACTCCAGAGTATAGGCCTATTCTACTTGATCTCTCCTCACGTGATAGCCCTCTCATCCTACGAATCAAACTTGTAAACCTCATTGCACCACTCTAGGTATATCTTTTCTTTGGACCAGGAGGCCAAAACTGTACACATTACTCCAGATGTGATCTTAATAAAGCCCTATATGATTGCAGCATGACTTCCTTACTCTTACACTCAAACCTCCTTTAATAATGGTGGACATACAATTTGCCTTCATAATTGCTTGCTGTTCCATTTTTCCTATCAAAGTGGATAATTTCACACTTCCCCACATTACATACCATTCACCACCTACTTGACCAATCACTAAACTGGGCTATATCCCTGGTCTTTATACTGTAAAAGCAACATAAAAGCACTGGTGAAAGTGCAACAAAGGTTTTACAAGGATGGTATCAAAATTGAAAGATTACAGCTATTGGAAAGGCTGGGCATTTTCCTTTAGAAAGATGAACAATTAGAAGAGATCTGATAGAAGTCTTTAAAATTACTAATGGCTTGGCCAAGAGAGTTTTGGAGAAAATGTTTCAACTTTTGGGAGAGTCCAAAATTAGGGGCCATAAATACAAGATATGGTTAGATTATACGCCCTAGATGGGCTCCCTACACAGCAGCATAAATGTTAGGGGTGAGCCCAACTCCACTTTGCAGGCTCGCCCTGCTTTAAGTTTTCAGGCAACGGTCTTTTAATTAGTATGAGATGGGACTTTTGTCCATCTCCAGGAGGAAGGCCGGAGTTGCCAGCCAATCAGAGGCTGGCAGCCCTCTACACCTGTAGGAAGTGCCACTGCTGGTGCTGCAGGTAGGCCAAGGAGGTGGCATTCAGCGATGGACCCAGATGTTCAGATACATTTGGGATCTCGCTGAGTTCAGGCTGACAGGCCCCGGCAGAGGGCATATTGGACAGGGTGGGGAGAGTGGACGTGGGGTGGCAAAACTGTGGGAGGTGCTTCTGATTGGCACTGGGGGCTGGCAAGAGACACCCCACCCCCTTTTAACTGACCAGCACCCACAGGGTTAAACCTGCACATTGAGCGCCGGCCATTAGAGCAGCGGCAATTAATGCTCACTTAAGGGCTTAAATTGAGCCACAGGCAGGTGACTTAGCTGAACTCCCCCAATGTCCATAAAATTGCAGTTGGGGGCGAGGGTGGGCACACCACCAATGTCACAGTGTTAATTTACGGGTCCACTTGCCTGCTTTCCTGCCCATGGGTGGCCCTTAAAATTCAGCCCATTGTTATAAATAAATTCAATAAGAGAGATTTATTCACTCAATGGTTAGAATGTGGAATTTGCTAATACAGGAAGTGATTGAAGCAAATAGCTTAAATGGTTTACAAAGGAAACGACAGTAGATGGGAGAAAAGGGAATAGAGAGATAGGCTGAAAGGTTGAGATGGAACAAGAGGAGATTCGTGTGGAGTTTAAATGCCACCAAGCCTGTTTCTGTGCTGTATATTCTAAGTAATATACATTGTTGGGCTCATGTCAAAAAACCTACCTAAAAAACAATTCAAAATGTTATGCTTCCATCTGACCACTGGTGAGAGGAGATAACTAAAATCTCCAGCGGAAGAATTTGGAAAGAATCTTACATTTTCATTTGCTGAAACAAATTCCTAGAAAATAAATTTAAGTTTCAAATTCCTGTTGTTGCTGTACAAGCAAATCTTTTGTAAACAGCAATTATTTTGAAATACAGTACAGGCATTCTGATTATCTGCATGCGTCGCAGTTTCTCTCTTGCTGACGCCAAGTTTAAAAAAAACTGTTTATACTTGAAAATTTGAAACAATTCTAAATATGGTCTTGGATTCAAAAGAGCCAGCCTCTTGGATCTTAAGTCTCTTAGAATCAGGAGTTGGCCCTTTCTGACCAAATCTCATCATACAGTAGGAGGACCCGTGTGTTCTAACAATAAATGTTACATGAACTAGAAATTGGATCTTCACTCCTGCATACAGAGGAATTTTCCCAATTTTCATAAAGATGGAATGATCAACAATCTCAAACAAGGTTGAACAGGTTTAGTTTGCAATTGTTAAGCGACAAAGCAGAATAACATTTTTGGCAAGACACCTCAATACTTGGACTGAATTCAGTATCCTGCCTCATACTGAAAGATGCGACTTTAAAACAAAGTCCGGCCTGCCCTCTCAGATAAAGTAAAAGATCCCTTGGAACTATTTGGAATAGCAAGGGAGCTCTTCCTGGTGTAAATATTTATCCCTCAATCAACATCCCTGAAAACAGATGATCTGATCATCGTCTGTGGGAGTTGTTGTGCATAAATTGGCTGTCATGTTTCTCTACATTTGAACACTTTTACACGTACTTAATTGGTGGTAAAGTGCTTTTGCACATTCTGAGGTTGTAAAAGGCACTATGTGCTATAGGTGTTCCATGCTATATGTAGCCAGATAAATTCTATAGTTACAACAGCAGATCCGAGCTTGGATATTCTGTGGTGAGTAACTCACCTTCTGACTCACACAGGATCTCAGTGCAGAAGAGGCCCTTTGGCTCATCGAGTCTGCACCGACACGTGAGAAACACCTGACCTACCTACCTAATCCCATTTACCAGCACTTGGCCCATAGCCTTGAATGTTATGATGTGCCAAGTGTTCATCCAGGTAGTTTTTAAAAGGATGTGAGGCAACCCGCCTCCACCACCCTCCCAGGCAGCGCATTCCAGACTGTCACCACCCTCTGGGTAAAAAAGTTTTTCCTCACATCCCCCCAAAACCTCCTGCCCCTCACCTTGAAATTGTGTCCCCTCGTGGGTCGCCCCTCAGTCTTCTCTGCTCCAACGAAAACAACACAAGTCTATCTAACCTCTCTTCATAACTTAAATGTTTCATCTCAGGCAACATCCTGGTGAATCTCCTCTGCACCCCCTCCAGTGCAATCGCATCCTTCCTAAAATGTGGCAACCAGAACTGCACACAGTACTCCAGCGGTGGCCTCATCAAGGTTCCATACAACTCCAACATGACCTCCCTACTTTTGTAATCTATGCCTCAATTGATAAAGCAACAAAGTCTTTCCACCATCTATGAGGCATAAGTCTGGAATGTGATGAAATACTCTCCACTTGCCTGGATGAGTGTAGTTCCAACAACACAAGAAGCTCAACATCATCCAAGACAAAGGAACCTGCTCGGTTTGCACCTCATCCACCATCTTTATTCACTTCCTCCATCACAATCAAGGGGAGGCGATTGCATAGTGGTACTGTCACTGGACTAGTGATCCAGAGACACACGGTAATGCTCTGGGGACCTGAGTTCGAATCCCACCACGGCAGATGGTGGAATTTGAATTCAATAAAATTCTGGAATTGAAAGTCTAATGGTGACCATGAAACCATTGTCGATTGTTGTAAAAACCCATCTGGTTTACCAATGCCCTTTAAGGACATTAAATCAATCTGCCACCCTTACCTGGTCTGGCCTACACATGACTCCAGACCCACGTTAGTGTGGTTGACTCTTAAATGCCCTCTGAAATGGCCTAGCAAGCAACTCAGTTGTAACAAACCGCTATAAAGTCACAAAAAAGGAATGAAGCCGGACTGACTACCCAGAATCGACCTAGGCTCTGGAGTTTTGGGAGTGCTGTCTCACATAGTTACAGTTAATGTCCCAGAAACCACCATCACCATCCCTGGGTATGTCCGGTCCCACTGGCGGGACAAACCCGGCAGAGGTGGCTGCACAGTGGTATACAGTTGGGAGGGAGTTGCCCTGGGAGGCCTCAACATCAACTCTGGACCCCACGAAGTCTCATGGCATCAGGTCAAACACAGGCAAGGAAACTGCATGCTGATAACTGCGTAACGCCCTCTCTCAGCTGATGTATCAGTGCTCCTCCATGTTGAACGCCACTTGGAGGAAGCACTAAGTACGCAAGGGTGCAGAATGTACTCTGGGTGGGGACTTCAATATCCACCACCAAGAGTGGCTCAGTAGCACTACTACTGGCTGAGTCCTAAAGGACTCAGTCCTAGACTGGGTCAGCAGCAGGTGGTGAGGGAAAAACATACTTGACCTCATCCTCACCAACCTACCTGCCGCAGATGCATCTGTCCATGACAGTATCAGTAAGACTGACCACTGCACAGTCATTGTGGAGGCGAAGTCCCAGCTTCACATTGAGGATACCCTCCATCGTGTTGTGGGGTACTACCACCGTGCTAGATGGGATAGATTTTAAACAGATCTAGCAACTCAAGACTGGGCATCCATGAGGTGCCGTGGGCCATCACCAGCAGCAGAATTGTACTCAAACACAATCTGTAACCTCATGGCCTAGCACATCCCCCACACTCTACCATTACCATCAAACCAGGGCATCAACTCTGGTTCAACGAAGAGTGCAGGAGGGCATGCCAGGAGGAGCTCCAGGCATATCTAAAAATGAGGTGTCAACCTGGTGAAGCTATAACACAGGACTACTTGCGTGCCAAACAGCATAAGCAGCAAGTGATAGACAGAGCTAAGCGATCCCACAACTAAGGGATCAGTTCTAAGCTCTGCAGTCCTGCCACATCCCGTCATGAATGGTGGTGAACAATTAAACAACTCACTGGAGGAGGAGGCTCCACAAATATCCCCATCCTCAATGATGGAAGAGCCTAGCACATCAGTGCAAAGGGTAAGGCTGAAGCATTTGCTACACCACATAAGCTGCTGTGGTTCAAGAAAGTGACTCACCACTGTTTTCTCAAGTGCAATTAGGGATGGGCAATAAATCCTGCCCTTGTAAGTTATGCCCGCATCCGGAGAATGATTAAAAATGAATGCATATTCATAATTTGTTATCTCTAAGTAAAGTTGTCATGTGTTAAAAACATCAACTCAAAGGTTATGCAGACAAATTTATTTTGCTTCTTCTCAAAATAACAGGGAAAACTCCAAAATAATCTGAAAAACCCTTTAGCACCAGGAGACAGATAAATGGTGCTGGCCTGGACTCATTATTAGCAGAATCCCATTAACACACGTTGTGAAATTCTGCCCAGGCTCAGGCTGCCATCTTCCTACAGATAACAGAAAGCCATTGGTCAAACAAACAACTGCAAGCTAAGCTTCTGAAAACGACTGAGAATAAAACATCAATGATGCTAACAAAACACACAAATGACAACTTTATAAGCAAGGATAATCATGTTAAATGTTCAATTTAAAAAACACATTTAATGTGACAGAAACCTTTTCAAAAGGTTGAGGGGAAAAAATTACAAAATTTTTTTTTTAAATGGTTAGAGCGATTTAACTCATCATCTTTCCAAGAAATGACCCACTGCAATTGATACACTTTAATTATAATTAATAATTTTTCTCACTAATTAGTTGTCTGGAATTTAGGAAAACTGAAATGGAAGGGTCTCTCTCAGCCAAGCTACACCAGGAGAATTTGAAAAGCTGGAATGCCAAAAAATTTGTATGTAGGCAAAGTGACACTGAAGTGTTACTGTTAAGTGTGGTACAAGAACAGCTATGGAATTGTACACTAATTGAACAGTTTTATTATTAGCCGATCATCTGTGGCTCATGACTCAGACTCTGCTGCACTATGCGTGCACAATCATGGATTAGCATACATGAATCTTTGAGGGTAGCAGGACTAGTTGATAAGGCTGTTAAAAAAAAGCATCCGGGTTCATTGGCTTATAAATAGGGGCAAAGATTATAAAAGCAAGGAAGTTATGCTAAACCTTTATAAATCACTCGTTAGCCTCAGGTGGAGTATTCAGGGGTAAAGGCAGAGATTTACAGAACGATACTAGGGATGAAGGGCTTCAGTTATGTGGTGAGACTGTTCTCTTTGGAGCAGTGAAGGGCAAGGGGAGAGGTATTCAAAATCAGCAAGGGTTTTAATAATTTCTCCTTGTATACTCTGTTTCCAGTGGCAGGGGGATCAGTAACCAATGGAAAAAGATAACTGGCAAAGGGATCAGAACGAAGATGAGAAGATTTTTTTTATGCAGTCGGTTATGATGATCCGGAACACATGGTCTGAAAGGCCGTTGGAACAACTTCAATGGTATTTCAAAAGGGAGTTGGATAACTACTTTAAAAGAAGAAAATTACAGAGCTATGGGAAAAGGACAGGGGTAAGTGGAACTAATTGGATAGTTCTTTCAAGAGCTGGCACAGGCACAATATGTCAAAAGTCTTCTGCGCTGCGTGATTCTATGTGAAATAAAAAGTCAATTTGTGTTATTTATGGGTTTAAATTTTGAGATATATACCCTAACTAAATAAAAAAAGTTACAGTTCTATCTTAAACACAGACAACCTGAAATCTTAAATTGAGTTCACAGCACAGAACCAGGCATAATTCTATCCCTTTCTCCCTCATGCATTTATCTAGCTTCCCCTTAAATGCATCCATGTCATTGGCCTCAGCTACAACTTGTAGTAGTGACTTCCACATTCTCACTACACTCTGGGTGAAGAAGTTTCTGTTGAATTCACTATTGGATTTATTAGTGACTGTGACGACCTTTGATCCGGAAGCAGTAACAGTATGGATAATTTGCAATTACTTTAAAACATTTGTGTATTTTTTTTTTAAAACATGTATGAAAAATAATCTTAAGAGTTTGTAGCAATTGTAAAAGGGATCAATTAGAATTTTTAGATAAGAAATACTGGTCCATGTGACCTGGCGACTGTTGATCTGAAAGCAGTACCAACAGGAAGGAAGTTAAAATACTGAGGCTGTGTTACAGACAGACATAAAAAGGAAAGGAGCTGGAGAATGAAGGTGATCAGCTAGCCGAGTCAGAGAGCTGGATTCCCAAGCAGTCAGAAAACATGGTTAAGACTGCTGCCACTGTTTCACTTTCAAGTGACTGAATGTCCAGAATCAGCCATACCATGAAAAGGTAAAGGTGGTTCTGGTAGATCCACTACAGGTTCTGGAAAGAAGTGCGCCATTATTAGAAGATTGTACAGGGAAACCTTGTTTCTGCAGAAGCTGTTGCCTGTAGAGAATTGGCTAAGACTTTGAAGGAAAGGGGCTGGAATTCTGCCAGAGAAAGATCCAGGCTTGGAAGAACTTTATGGCTAAATAAGTGTTATATTAGTGGAGTGGACTGCCTTGAAAATCCATGAGCTCTATCTTTGTATTATTTGCTATTCTATGTGTAATTGATAGTTCGTACCAACAGTGACTTGCCAACAGTTTAATTTGCACTGATTCTGATTTGTGTTAAAGTAAAAGTTACAAAAAGTGAAATCTTGTTTAATAATTTCTTCACTTGGGGCGTCTTTGGTAAATTTGGTTCTTTGAGTTTATGGATCCCCACAGGGATCATAAACAGTGACCATCTATAGCCACTAGCTGTGGTCTAGTGCCCAAGTGGAAACATCCTCTCTGCTTCTACCCTATCCAATCTTTTTAAAATTTTAAAGGCCTCCATCAGGTCCAGGAAATACATGAAGTAACCTGCATCCCACAGATTCCACCTTTGCTTGGGGGCGCAAACTCAATCCTGCGACAGCTATATTGAAAAGCTCCAAGTCCTGCCCATGTACCATAATTTTAGGCAGTCATTTGGAATGTCACAGACAGGCTTCATGGTGCAAACCTCCACCTTTTGGGCCTAACATTAAAGGATAAAAAAATCTCTGCAACACACAACGACTTGCATTTCTACAGCACCTTTTGCAAAGTGTCCCAAACTGCTTTACAGCGAATGAAGTTATACACTTTTGCCTTTTGTTATGATCCGCAGCTGAGGTTACCCCTGGACAAGCCTGATCCCAGGGTGGAACCCAGCTTGATAAATCCTAACTTTTATTTTTGCTTGTTTAGATATGTGGAGAGGGGCTACTGAACAGAGTCACCAGAGTCAGCTAATGAACTTTTAATAAAAGTTTAAAACATTAAACAAGATGAACTATAATACAATACTCCTTCGCCCACAACCATACCTTTACAGATATATACAGATTCGTAAGGATAACACAAGTTACAAAAGTTATCTTATGCTCTAATGTTCACAGTAAGTACACAGTCAGTTACTATTGTAATGTAATGAAACACAACAGCCAATTTGCACATAGCAAAATCTCTCAACAGCAACAATGTGGTAATGACTGGATGATAAGTTTTAGTGATGTTGGTGAAGGGACAAATATTAGCCCAGGAAGCCAGGGCAAACTTGCCTGCTTTTCTTTGAATTTGTGTCACCTGAAAGGGCAGTCAGGGCCTTGTTCAACAGCTCAGCCAAAAGCCAACATAATCCCAACAGTTCAGCATTCCTTCTCCATTGCACTGAAGTGTCAGCCTGAATTGTGCGCTCAAATCTCTGCAGTGGGACTTGAACCCAAAATTTCTGACTGGTAACAGCGCTACCCACTGAACCATAGACCACAGCTGCTAATGGCAGAGCGATTAAAATTGGGGATGTACAAGAAGCCAGAATTGGAAAAGTACTGAAATCTTGAAGGGTTGTTGGGCTGGTGGAGGTTACAGAGTTGGGAGGGGCAAGGCCATAGAGAGATTTAAAACAAGGATGAGAATTTTAAAATCGAGGCACTGCTTAACTATTGTTATGTACAGTGGCCTCTTTTTGTTACTAAAGGGAAAAAGAAAAAATTGAAAAACCACAAATATTAACCTCTTTCTCAGAGACTGACTCATCTCACGTGTGTTCAAACAATTTCTATTTTTAAATTAATTTTCAGGGCGTGGGCATTTCTGGCGAGACTGACTCATCTCACGTGTGTTCAAACAATTTGTATTTTTAAATTAATTTTCAGGGCGTGGGCATTTCTGGCGAGGCCACCATTTATTGCCCATCCCAGTTGTCCTTTGAGAAGATTGTGATGGGCTGTCATTCTTGGACTACTTCAGTCCATGTGGTGAAGGTACTCCCACAACGTTAGGTAGGGAGTTTTAGGGTCTTAACTCAGCCACTTTGAAGGAACAACCAATATACGTCAAAGTTAGGATGATGTGCATGACTTGGCATTGATGATGCTCCCACACATTTGAAGTCCTGGTCCTTCTAGCCAGTAGAGGTTGCAGGTTTTGGAGATGGTAAATTGTTGCAGTAATCCTGTAGATGGTACACTCTGCAGCCATGGTGTGCCAGTGGTTCAGAAAGTGAATGTTTAGGCTAGCGGGTGAAGTGTTGATAAAGCAGCCTGCAGTGACAAGTTTTTGGAGCGTTGTTGCAGCTGCACCCATCCAATGTGGCATGACACTACTTTCAGTTTTTCACGAGACCATTCATGGAGCAGGCTATTCAATCCACCAAAACAAAAACAACTTAAGTCTCTTCAAGTGCAGCAAACTGTCATTTAACCAATTTTAGGGTTGTGTCTCAACGCCCTTAAACGGGGTCCACGAGTATGATAAAAGCAAAAAACTGCGGATGCTGGAAATCCAAAACAAAAACAGAAACAGAAATACCTGGAAAAACTCAGCAGGTTTGGCAGCATCGGTGGAGGAGAGCACAGTTGACGTTTCGAGTCCTCATTGAGGACTCGAAACGTCAACTGTGCTCTCCTCCGCCGATGCTGCCAGACCTGCTGAGTTTTTCCAGGTATTTCTGTTTCTGTTTTTGTCCACGAGTATGAGTTGAACACTGAGGGCAGAATTTCCCAGGTTTGCACTATGTGCGGTAGTGGGCGCCCGGACACAATGGCGGGTTTTCACTCCATATTGTCCCAAACCCAGCGCATTACTTATGCATTCCCAGGAAACACGCCGTTTCCAAGCCGGGCGGGCTCTCATTCACCCGCCGTGCCATCACCTCGCCGCTTCATCACGCTGGGCGCCATATTTAAGTCCAACCATGCTCACACATCTCAGTGCTTCCAGCCCTCGACGACTGCAGGGAAGATGTCCACAAAAGGCAAAAAGACTGCAGCCCCCAGGTTTAATGACGTGTCACTGGAATGCAATTTGGACGCCGGAGGCCTGCTGTGATGTTCTCTACCCCTGTTCTGGCCACAGGATGGACAGTTGCATCACCAAGCCAACATGGCAGGTGGTGGCAGCGGTGGTTAGCGCCAATGCCCTACAAAAGAGGACAACCACCCAGTGCTACTGCAGGATGAATGGTCTTATCCATTCCTCCAGGGTAACTCACTCTTCTCATCACTCAACTCTCACACTCTCAAACCCATCACGCATCCACAGGGATCTCACACCTCAAGGGACAACACTGCTAACTCTCACACACACCCTCACATCTCCAACAGGCTCATGTCCTCTGGAGCTCATATCCTCATTCCTGTCCATGGTGCCACTCACCACACAAACATTCCATACAATGCCATGTGTCCTGCTCACACTCTCTCCATCTGTTCCCATGCAGGAGAAGCTGGTTCACATTAGCAGGGAGAAGTCCAGACTGGGACTGGAGTGGCCCACGTTGGGCCCTTCACTCACTTTGAGGAGTGTGCCATTGTGCTAACTGGTGTGGATGTGGACCCTGCCTGCGGTGACAGGGAGGTCAATGGTGAACACCCTGAGGATCCTGCATCACATCATCCCTCCCTCAACGCAACTGTGAGTGCTCCCTCTCCTGCTTTTGACTCTGCCATAATGCACTAAAGATCTCTACCTTGGTTCACAGGAATCTCTGCTAAGGGACCGACACCCTCAACCAGCCAATTCCTCAGCTCCCCCCACCCAGTGGAGAGATGGAAATAAGCAGCCCGGAAAACCCGTGTCAGTGCTTACCCACACCCTCCACCACCACAGAGACACACACCTCAGTGGGACCTAGATCTAGAGCAGGCTCGGGTTCACAATCTGGTGGTCACCGCATGGACACATGTCCGCAGCAGGAGGAGGCAGGTTCAGCCGAGCTCCCTAGCAGGCGGAGGACGGCTGAGAATGAAGCATCTGTGAGGTTCAAGTCAGATGATGAGCCTCTGGATTTGGCCTTCCAACTCATCCTGGAGAGTCAGCAGAAGGCAGAGGAACATCATGCACAGCTGTTGAAAACCCACAGCAGAGTAGCATGCAAGTCAGAGAAATGCATCTACCTACTCTTTGGTCTAGTGGTGCCCACATGTGCACACATGGGAGGTCTCCATGGGGAGAATGGCGGACGCCATGGAGACCCTGGTCCAGCAGAATGAAGAGATGCATACAGACCTGCACTCCATTGTGGTAGTCACAGGCAATGCGGGGTGAAACAGGGCACCTCAACGTCCCTACAGGTGTTCCTTCCCCTCAAGGAGTCAGGCTGGGGACCTTGGGCACCCGAGGGGAGGTGCAGCAACTTTGGACACCCTTGGGTCATCCACTGAGGAATCTTACAGGCTGTCCTCTCCCTCCGAGTCCCCGTTGCCTGTGATCCCTTAAACCTCATCCTCTGTCACCGCAGAGGGAGCAGCCGGCCTATGAGTGATTCTGGAGGGAGAAGTCTGTGTGTGGTGGGCCTTTCGGAGCCTCGTGCAAACACTCTCCCACGCATGCAGATCCTTCACGTTTCACACTCATTTCAACGTCCTGAGCATTTTGCAATGCTGCCTGCTGGGGTTTGCTTTCAGTTGTCCATCTGAGCTGACCTGCATCTCCACCCACCCAATAATCACATCCCCATGCAGCACCTGATCTCACCCACGATTCTCATTTCACTTTCGACTTAGCAAGCAGGGTCTGCATTGGGCGCTCCCCACCCGCCCCCGCCCCCCCCTCCCACCCAGTCACCCATTTGGAAATGACAATGGCAAACTCAGCCCTGTCAACTCTGCAAAGTCCTCCTTACTAACATCTGGGGGCTAGTGCCAAAATTGGGAGAGCTGTCTCACAGACCAGTCAAGCAACAGCCTAACACAGTCATCCTCACGGAATCATATCTTACAGACCCATACCCAGACACCACCATCACCGACCTTGGGTATGTCCTGTCCCACCGGCAGGACAGGCCCACCAGAGGTGGCGGCACAATGGTATACAGTCAGGAAGGAGCTGCCCTGCGAGTTCTCAACATCAACTCCAGACCCCACGAGATCTCATGGCTACAGCCAAAACATGGGCAAGGAAACCTCCTGTTGATTACCATGTACCGCCCTCCCTCAGCCGATGAATCAGTGCTCCTCAATGTTGAACAACACTTGGAGGAAGCACTGAGGGTGGCAAGGGTACAGAATGTACTCTGGGTGGGGGACTTCCATCACCCAGTAGCACCACTACTGACCGAGCTGGCCGAGTCCTAAATGACATAGCTGCTAGAGTGGGTCTGTGGCAGGTGCTGAGGCAAAACATACTTGACCTCATCCTCACCACCCTGCCTGCTGCAGATGCATCTGTCCATGACAGTATTGGTGGGAATTACCATACCATAGTCGTCATGGAGATGAAGTCCCGCCTTCACATTAAGGATACCCTCCATCGTGTTGTGTGGCACTACCACTGTGCTAAATGGGATAGATTTCAAACAGATCTAGCAACTCAAGACTGGGCATCCATGAGGCATTGTGGGCCATCAGCAGAAGAACTGCACTCGAACACAATCTGTAACCTCATGGCCTGGCATATCCCCCACTCTACCATTACCATCAAGCCAGGGGATCAACACTGCTTCAATGAAGAGTGCAGGAGGGCATGCCAGAAGCAGCACCAGGCATACCTAAAAATGAGGTGTCATCCTGGTGAAGCTATAACACAAGACTACGTGCGTGCCAAACAGCATAAGCAGCAAGTGATAAGCAGAGCTAAGTGATCCCACAACCAATGGATCAGATCTAAATTCTGCAGTCCTGCCACATCCAGTCATGAACGGTGGTGGACAATTAAACAATTCACTGGAGGGGGCTCCACAAATATCCCTATCCTCAATGATAAGGGAGCCCAGCACATCAGTGCAAAAGATAAGGCTACAATCTTCAGCCAGAAATGCCGAATGGATGATCCATCTTGGCCTCCCCCAGAGGTGCCCAGTATCACAGATGCCAGTTTTCAACCAATTCAATTCAATTCACTCCACATGATGTCAAGAAATGGCTGAAGGCACTGGATATTGCAAAGGCTATGGGCTCTGACAATATTCCAACAATAGTACTGAACACTTGTGCCCCAGAACTTGCCGCGCCCCTAGCCAAGCTGATCCTGTACAGCTACAACACTGGCATCTATCCGGCTATGTGGAAAATTGCCCTGGTATGTCCTGCACACAAAAAGCAGGACAAATCCAACCTGGCCAATTACTGCCCCATCAGTCTACTCTCGATCATCAGTAAAGTAATGGAAGGGTTCATCAACAGTGCTATCAAGCGGCACTCGCTTAGCAAGAACCTGCTCACTGACGCCCAGTTTGGGTTCCGCCAGGGCCACTCAACTCCTGACCTCACTACAGTCTTGGTTCAAACATGGACAGAAGAGCTGAACTCCCGCGGTGAGGTGACAGTGACTGCCCTTGACATCAAGGCTGCATTTGACCGAGCGTGGCATCAAGGAGCCCTAGCAAAACTGGAGGCAATGGGAAAAAGGGGGAAATCTCTACACTGGTCGGCAGTACCATCACTGAATCCCCCGTTATCAACATCCAGGGGGTTACCATTGACCAGAAAGTGAACTGGACTAGCCAAATAAATACTGTGGCTACAAGAGCAGGTCAGAGGCTAAGAATCCCACAATGCGTAACTCACCTGACTCCCCAAAGCCTGTCCACCGTCTAAAAGGCACAATTCAGGAGTGTGATGGAATGTTGCCCATTTGCCTGGATGAGTGCAGCTCCCACAACATTAAAGAAGCTTGACGCTGTCCAGGACAAAGCAGCCCACTTAATTGGCACCACATCCACAAACATTCACTCCCTCCACCACCGACGCACAGTAGCAGCAGTGTGTACCATCTACAAGACGCACTGCAGGAATTCACCAAAGCTCCTTAGACAGCATCTTCCAAACCCACGACCACTACTATCTAGAAGGACAAAGGCAGCAGATAGATGGGAACACCACCACCTGGAAGTTTCCCTCCAAATCACTCACCATCCTGACTTGGAAATATATCGTCGTTCTTTCACTGTCGTTGGGTAAAAATCCCAGAACTCCCCCCCTAACAGCACTGTGGGTGTACCTACACCACATGGACTGCAGCGGTTGAAGAAGGCAGCTCACATCCACCTTCTCAAGGGCAATTAGGGATGTGCAATAAATGTTGGCCCTGCCACTGAAGCCCACATCCCGTGAATGAATAAAAAAAGAAATCCTCTCCCCATCACAGCTGACACCCCTGGCATCACCTTCCACCTCCCCACTGTGACCTACCAGCCACAACACTTTTCCTTCGGAGGTGTCCAGGTGAATGTCCTTTTCCTTCCCAAAAATCCCACCCCCATCCCATTCACCTCCCCGACCTCCAACTTCCCACCCCCAGGGTCCATGTCTGCCTCCGGGTCCCCAGCAACCACCCTTGTCGTCCCTTCTATCGCTATCGTCAAACCCTTACCCTACTGCCTCACGCTGCCCTCAGTCACTCTCACCCTTTCTGCATACCACACCCACCCTCAGTTCACTCCCCAGGAGAAAGACATGCACCTATCTGACCCCTCCCGTGTACATTCACCTGCACATCTCCAACACATCCCCCACCCCTTTCCTCCCGACTGCCCCAAGTCCCACATCGCCCCCCCTGCCCGCTTAGTCCCTCCCCCTTCCTGACTCCTTCAGACACCCTTACTTCTTCCGCCATCCTTCGTCCTTCCTGGCTCCTTCCTCTACCCTTACTCCCTCCCCTCTCCGCACCCCTTCCTCCCTCTGGACACCCTCCCCTCAATGCTCTCCATCCCCTCTACGCACTCCTTCCTCTACACCTTCCACCCCTCCTTACACCTACCTCTCCAGTTGCAATCTTCTCCCCCATTACCCCCTTCTGCCCCTGTTCTTCCAATCCCCCCAAACACCCCTCCCCGACACTTTCATTTCCCCCCCTCCCAACACCTTCATTTCCCCTCTGCCAATCGATCCTAGACCTTCCTCTCCTACCCCCTTGACCATCATCCACTGTGAACATCAACAGTGACTATCCAACTTGTGTGCTGCTTTGCAGCAAAGCCATGTCCAGAAGAATCCACCCAGCTTGCCATGGATGTTCCTCCAGTGAGTCATTGCTGTCAGGGTCCAGCATCTTATGCTCCTCCGTTGTCCGCGATCTGAGCAAGGCTCTGGCAGGTAAGTCCCAACTTCTGCACGTCACACTTGTGCTCCAGTGGGGGAGGGGAACTGTTCCAGTGGGCAGGCCTAATAATGATAGCTGATGTATTACAATGAGGTTCCTGACGTCCACTGGTGGAGAATCCAGCCCGCCATCGGCGGGTTGAGCAGACGATTGTGAACTGGTTTCACGCTGTCACGCCATATTGTCTGTCAACACCGGTGGGCACGGAAAATCGCAGCCTGAGTGTCCTGTTATCAGTCTCCTGTTTAAACGTTTGTATTTTATAAAGTTTTTGAACTAGCGTCGTAAATGGACACCTGATTTTTGCTTCAGAGGCATGGAGCGAGACATAATGGTGGAGTGAGAATCTCCAGTTTCAGAAGCAGAAATTGGAGAGATATGATGGAGTGAGAATCATCTCATCAGGTTATTGTTTCAGAGTATCAGCAGCTGTGTTTGCAGCACAGATGGTTAGATCATTAAAATGTGTTTTGTTTCAGCATTTCAGACAGTGGTCTGTAATAAACATCGGCAGTGTCTACACCCTGACCTAGATTTCATCTTTTTTTTAAAAAGCATTCTCAACAGAAGGAATGATTAATGCTTACAATTAAGGTGCTGTTCACTAGCACATTCCAAACTGAAAATATCGTAAAACCACAAACTCCTACTGTCTATTTACCGTCTCATCCATAGGAAATCTTACTGTCTGCTAAACAAAAAAAAAGCAATTAAAAACATTCCTTAACTCTCCAATGGGCAAGTCTGTACCCGGTGGTGCCACAGTGATATAGATTAGCACTAAGTAAAAATACTGCAGATGTTGGCCATCTTAAATATAAACAGAAAATAATGGAAATATTTAACAAGTCATCCATGGAGAGAGAAACAAAGTTAACTTTTCAGGTCAATGTCCTTTTAAATTAGAGATGTAACCGGTAATCAAAGCGACACATATCAGGATGATTCTGTGTTCAACGTCTGAGATACCAGGGTTCAGCCAGCTTTGGGGTGTACTAGGGCTAGGGAGGAGGAGAAAATGGCCAGGGCTCTCATTACTGACGCTGGGATCTTGGCTAAAAGCTGGGTGTGTTTGTGTATCAGGAAGCTTGGGAAGAATGTGCTCAGTTCCGGTACCCTTCATGAATGGTCATAGCTTCAGACGTTCCTAAGCCTGGACTAGGGATTGGGATCCCAGTACAGATAGGGGGAAGTGAGAGTGGGGTTCCAGCCTGAAGTCAATGTTTCAATTATATGTTAAAGGAAATGTTTTAATGTGACCATAGCTAGGACACAATACTTTGGGCATAAAAATGTGAAATTTCATTGTAATAAATGTAAATAGATAGTGTCACACTCTCCACCATGATGTGTGCCAAGTTCATATTACTGTGCTGTAGCAATAGCAAATAGTAGTAATAACTACTGATGGTTTTAAGACACATTTTATTAACAGTCAATTTCAAACAAGAAATGTACATAATTCATTAAAGTGCCTGGAATCTAGAGACTAAGGCTGGCAATCCCCTGGACCAAAAGGTCTGCACCCTAGATTTTTAAAAGAGATGGCTACATACATAGTACATTTATTGGATACCATCTTCCAGATTTCCCTAGATTCTAGGAGATCCCCACGGATTGGAAGGTAGCAAATGTAACCTGGCTGTTCAAGAAAGGAGGGAGAGGGAAACAGGGAACTATAGGCCAGTTAGTCTGACATCAACAGTAGGGAAAACACTAGAATCTATTATTAAGGGCATGGTAACATCACTTAGAAAATCATAATGTGTTTGGGCAGAGTTAGCATTTATTTATGAAAGGAAAATTGTGTTTGACAAATCTTTTAGAGTTTTTTGAGGGTGTAAATAATACGGATGGATGAGGGGGAAACCAGTGGATTTGAAGCTAAGTGATCCCACAACCAACCAGAGGAAAAGCTCTGCAGTCCTACCACATCCAGTTGAAAATGGTGGTGGACAATTAAACACCTAACAGCTGGAGGTGGCTCCATGACTATCCCCATTCTTAATGATGGGGGAGACCACCACATGAGTGCAAAAGACAAGGCTGAAACATTGGCATAGCGGTATTGTCAACGGACTGGTAATCCAGAGACCCAGGATAATGCTCGAGGGAACAAAAACAAAAATAGCTGGAAAAACTCAGCAGGTCTGACAGCATCTGCAGATTATGTTTCGAGTCCGCATGTCTCTTTATCAGAACTAAGAAATATAGAAATTAGGTGAAATATAAGCTGGTTGAGGGGGGTGGGACAGGTAGAGCTGGATAGAAGGCCAGTGATAGGTGGAGGCAAAGAAGAGATTGCCAAAGATGTCATAGACAGAAGGACAAAGGGGTGTTGACGGTGGTGATATTAGTTGAGGAATGTGCTAATGATGACATTAAGGGTAGAAAGCAGGACGAGCAAGTGACAGATAGCCCTAGTGGGGGTGGGGTGGGGTGGGGGGAAGGGATCGAAATAGGCTGAAAGGTAGAGATAAAACAATGGATGGAAATACATTTAAAAATAACGGAAATAGGTGGGAAAAAATATATATATATTTTTTTAAATTATAAATTATTGGAAAAAGGGGGATCGGAAAGAGGGTGGGGATAGAGGAGAGAGTTCATGATCTTAAGGTGCTGAACTCAATATTAAGTCCGGAAGGCTGTAAAGCACCTAGGCGGAAGATGAGGTGCTGTTCCTCCAGTTTGTGTTGAGCTTCACTGGAACATTGCAGCAGGCTAAGGACGGACATGTGGGCATGAGAGCAGGGTGGTGTGTTGAAATGGCAAGCGACAGGGAGGTCTGGGTCATGCTTGCGGACAGACTGAAGGTGTTCCGCAAAACGGTCACCCAGTCTACGTTTGGTCTCTCCAGTGTAGAGGAGATGGCATTGGGAGCAGCGAATGCAGTAGACTAAATAGAGGGAAGTGCAAGTGAAGTGCTGCTTCACTTGAAAGGATTGTTTGGGCCCTAGACGGTGAGGAGGGGGGAAGTAAAGGGGCAGGTGAACCCCACTTTTCCGATAATTTATAATTTTAAAAAATATATATTTTTCTTTTCCCACCTATTTCCATTATTTTTAAATGTATTTCCATCCACTGTTTTATCTCTACCTTTCAGCCTATTTCTATCCCTTCCCCCCACCCCCACTAGGGCTATCTATCACTTGCTTGTCCTGCTTTCTACCCTTAATGTCATTATTAGCATATTCCTCAGATAATATCACCACCGTCAACACCCCTTTGTCCTTTTCTCTATGATATCTTTGGCAATCTCTTCTTTCCCTCCACCTATCACTGGCCCTCCATCCAGCTCTACCTGTCCCACCCCCCTCAACCAGCTTATATTTCACCTAATTTCTATATTTCTTGGTTCTGATGAAGAGTCATATGGACTCGAAACGTTAACTGTATTCCTCTCCGCAGATGCTGTCAGACCTGCTGAGTTTTTCCAGCTATTTTTGTCTTTGTTTCAGATTTCCAGCATCCGCAGTATTTTGTTTTTATCTTAATTCTCTGGGGAGCTGGGTTTGAATCCCACCATGGCAGATGGTGGAATGTGTATTCAATAAGTCTGATGATGACCATAAAACCATTGCTGATTGTCGTAAAAACCCATCTGGTTCACTAATGTCCATTAAGGAAGGAAATCTGCTGTCCTTACTTGGTCTGGCCTACATGTGACTCCAGACCCACATCAATGTGGCTGACTTTCAAAACAAGGGCAATAAAAACATTTCCTTTAACAGCCAGCAACACCCACATCCCACAAACAAATAAAACAAATTGTGACCAACTTCAGCCAGAAGTGCCAGGTAATGATCTGTCCCAGCTTCCTCCCTAGCATCACTGAAGCCAGTCTTCAGCAAATTTGATTCACTCTACATAATATCAAGAAACAGCTGAGCACGTTGTAGAGATACTGTAAGGAATGAGAGCCCTGACAACATCCTGGCTGCAGTACTGAAGATTTGTGTTCTAGAACTAGTTGTGCCCCTAGCCAAGCTGTTCCAGTGCAGCCACAACACTGTCACCTATCCAACATGGTGCAAATTTCCAATTGTGTTCTCCCCAGAGAAAGCAGGACAATCTCAAACATCAGCAAAGGTGATGGAAGGTGTTTTCAACAGTGATATCAAATGGCTTTTACTCAACAATAACCTGTTGAACAATGTTCAAGTTGATTTCTGCCAGGGCCACTCAGCTTCAGTCCTCATTACAGCCTTGGTCCAAACGTAGACAACAGCTGAATTCAAAAAGTGAGGTGAGAGTGACTGCCCTTGACATCAAGGCAGCATTTGACTGAGTGTGGCATCAAGGAGCTCTAGTAAAATTTAAATCAATGGAAATCAGAGGAAAACTTGCCTTTGGCTGGAGTCATATCTAGCACAAAGGAAGATGTTTGTAGTTGTTGGAGGCCAATCATCAGTCCCAGGACATCGCTGAAGTACTTTCTCAGAGTAATGTCCTGGACCCAGCCACCTTCACCTACTTTGTCAATGACTTTCCCTCAGTAATAAGGTCAGAAGTGGAGGTGCTTGCCGATAATTGCACAGAGTTCAGTACCATTCGAAACTCCTCAGATATTGAAGCAATGTGTGCCCACATGTAGCAAGACCTGGTCAACATTCAGGCTTGGGCTGATAAGTGGCAAGTATCATCCATGCCATACAAATGCCAGGCAAAGGCCATCTCCAACAAGACAGAATCCAACTATCTCCCTAGTGAGAATCAATGGTATTAAGCATCACTGAATCCCTGGCCATCAACACCCTAGAAGTTACCATTGACCAGAAAATTAACTGGACTGGCTACGTAAAAACTGTGGCTACAAAAGCAGGTCAGAAACTGAGAATTCTGCGGCTAGTAGTTCACCTCTTGACTCCCCAAAACCTGTCCACCATCTATAAGGCACTATTCAGGAGTGTGATGGATACTCTCCACTCCCGTGGATAAGTGAAAATCCAACACTCAAGAAGCTAGAAGCAGCCCGCTTGATTGGCAACCCATCCATAAGCATTCACTGCTTCCACTATTGGTGCATAGCCGCAGCAGTGTATACCATCTACAAGATGCACTGCAGCAACTTGCCAGGCTCCTTTGCCAGCATCATTCAAAATTGTGACCTCTACCACTTAGGAGAATGAGGACAGCAGATGCATGGGAACACCACCAACACCACCAAGTTCCCTCCAGGCTACATACCATCCTGACTTGGAAATTATAATGCCATTTCTTCATTGTTGTTAGGTCAGAATCCTGACACTCCTTATCTAACAACACAGAGAGTACCTACACCACACAGGCTTCAGTGCTTCAACCACCTTCTCAAGGGCAATTATGGATAGTGTTATGACGTGGCAGATGATGTGCGCCAGGCGGACCAAATCCACAAGGGAAACTTGGTCGCGCCATCACAACGGTTTTGCAATTTGTGTTTACTACGAGATGTGTGCACTGAATTTAGGAGTAATGAATCCACCAAGGCCTTTAGAGATTTTAAAAAATTAAATTAAAATGTTTATTAACTAAATAAAAGATTTCAAGCACATACATAAGACTACAATTACTTAATACTATAATAAATTCTAAAACTCCTAATTGACCTGACTCCCAGTTACACACACCTTTTAAGGCAACAGTCCAAATAGATTTTAGATTTAAAACAGAACCAGCAAGTTAACACAGTACCCACTTGACAGTGGAATTCCAAATGACTTTTCCCCAACACCAGTTTCATTACATAGCAGACTTATGCACAAATGACTGGAGGCTCCATTAAGACTACTTCACACACTCGTGTTAGATCTTACATGGCCTTCCCCCACATAACCTTTCATTCTCCTTTATATATGCTTTTCTCTCTTTTAATATATAAAACCTATTGCTCTACATGTCTTTGAAACTGTATCTTCCTCATAATATCAAAACTTCCATGTTGCCAACATTGTCAGTAACCTTTGGGAAAAATAAACGCACTCATTTGCCTTGCTTATCTGGCTAGTTGTAAACAGACTAAGATCCCTTTGAAATCAAAATCCCTTCATTTATCTAAAAATGCAAATTTCCTTCACACCTTACATGCTAAGCCAGCATCTATATTTACTCATTAGCATGTCAAGCACCTAGCTTCATTTGATGATTTCAAGCTCGTAGTCCACTTGACTCCAAATATAATTAAATCACACAGACAGACCCAACTATACTTACCTCCATAAACCTATGTCATAATAAACCAGAAAAATATTATGAAAATTATTATACTTCTGTCACAATAGGGAATAAATGCTGGCCATGCTAGCAATGCTTGCATCCCATGAATGAATAAAAAGACTTAAAATATGTAAACTGGATTTTCAAAAGGCATTCAGCAGGGTGCCAAAGAAGAGGCTGTTATGCACAATTATGGCTTTTGGGATTGGGGTAATATGTTAGCATAGATTGAGGATTGGTTTTGAGGTAATTGGCAAAAGAAGCGATGGCAACATGAGGAAAAGCTTATTCATGCAGCAAGTGGTTAGGATCTGGAATGCATTGCCTGAGATTGTGGCGGAGGCAGGTTCAGTCGAGGCATTCAAGAGGGAATTGGATTGTTTTCAGAAAATGAAAAATGTGCAGAGCTATGGGGAGATGGTGGGGGAGTAGCACTGGGTGAATTGCTCCTGTGGGGAGCCAGCGCAGTTACAATGGGCTGCATGGCCTCCTCATATGCTGTAACAATTCTGTGATTCTGATTAATGGACTGTAAACAGAAAGTAGGAATAAAGAGCTTATTTTTGGGTTGGCAGTCTGTAACTAGTGGGATACCACAAGAATCAGTTCTTGGCCTCAATTTTTTACATTCTAAACCAACTACTTAGATGAGAGGACTGAGTGTAATATATCCAAGTTTGCTGATGACACCAACTTAAATGGAAAAGTAAGCTGTGAGAAGGAAGCAAAGAATAGGTATGCAGCGAACTGTGAAGTTATCCACTTTGGTGGGATATACAGAAAATCAAAATATTTTTAAATAGTGAGAGACTTGGAAATGATGGTATCCAGAGGAATCTGGGTGTCCTTGTACACAAGTCACAAAGTTAGCATGTAGATAAGCAATTGATAGGCTAGTTTTAATTACTAAGGGATTGGAGTATAAGTGCAAAGAAGTCTTACTATAATTGAATAAGGTCTTGGTGACACTACACCTGAAGTACTGTGTACAGTTTTTGTCTCCTTACCTACCTGCTTTGGAGTGGGTGCAATGAAGACTCATTAGATAAATTCTTGAGATGAGAGGCCTATCCTAAGAGAAGAGATCAAGTTCCTTCACTGTCGCTGGGTAAAAATCCTAGAACTCTCTTCCAAACAGCACTATGGGTGTACCTACATCACATGGACTGCAGTGATTCAAGACGACAGCTCACCACCACCTTCTCAAGGGCAATTAGGGATGGCTGGCCTAGCCAGCGACACCCGTGTCCCATGAAAGAGTAGAAAAAAAAGTTATTTTTGTTCAGATTCAATTATGGAATGAGTTGTCACATCGATTGACTAAAGAAACTTCATGCAATATCAAAGAGTTTTCCCAATGGCACAGTCATAATTACATGGACCAATGTGATACTGAGTTACACAAATTGACAAGGTATAAGGTTTCATCCTTGATGTTGTTGGAAGAGCTTCCACTGTCTAGAATGACACCACAGATGAAGGACCATAGAAACTGGGATTTTCTCCTCAGACTAGGGTAGGTTAAGTGGAGATTTGATAGCTGCATTCAAAATTATGTAGGGTTTTGATAGGGGAAAGGAGGTGAAACTGTTCCCACTGGTAGGTAGGTCAGTAACTGGAGGTCACATGTTTAAGGTAACTTGCCAAAGAACCTCAGGTGACACGAGGAGAAATATTTTTTACAAAGCAAGTTATGATCTGAAATGCACTGCCTGAAAGGTAGAATTAATAGTAATATTCAAAAGGGAATTGGATAAACAGGAAGAGGAAAAATTTACAGGGTTGTGGGGAAACAGGAGGGAAATTAGGCTAATTGTATAGCTCTCTCAAAGAGCTGGCACAGGCATGATGGGCTGAATGACCTCCTTCTGTGCTGTATCATACTATAAATTAAACTGACCAGTTTAGATACCATAATATTTGAAAATCTGTGTAACCTAAACACAGACTAGCAAACAGAACAGTGATTTTGTCCAAATCATTAGCAACAAGCAAATAATAATTCCTTGGGGAGAAAGAACTGCAGCAACGATAATAGGTCTGAGAGCTTTTCTTTAACAATTCACAATTTCAGGGCTTCCCAAATTGCTTTACAGATAATGGTGTACTTTTTGAAATTGGTCACAGTTGTAGAGTAGTAAACACAGCTGCCAATTTGTGCATAGCAAGCTCCTACAAGGAGTATTGGGGTAAATGTCCAGGCAATCTGTTGGTTGAGGGATAAATGTTCGCCAGGACGATCTCTCATTTTTCGTTCAATAGCACAATGGCGTTTTCTATGCCTTGGTTTAATATCTTGGGCAGACAGGGCCTCGATTTAATGTCGTACCCGAACAATGGGACTTCCAACACTAATGGACCATAGTTTTAGTGGATGGAATTTCATGCGGCACTGCGCTAGGGTCCCACATTAGGGGTGAACTTGCCCCTGCTCTGCCCACTTGCCCTGCAGCAATTTAAAGGCTGGTGGGTTATTAAGAGGCTCGAGCTGGGCCTTCCACCCCCACCTGGAGAAAAAGTCTGGAGCAGTGTTTACCGCTGGGGCTGCGTCCAATTCCCAACTGAGATAGTCACTGCAGCCAGACACCTAGGAAATGTGAGCGGGGGGAGGGGTGTGTGTGTGCAGAAGGTGGATATCACCGGTGCCAGGTAGGAAGGCCATGGTGAGGGTCTTGGTGGGGGCGATGGATAGGCCAAGGTTGAGAGGGGGATGAGGCGCTGTGGAGGGAGGAGGTGGGGAAAGATGGGGAAGTTACACTTTGGTTGAGGGTTTCCAATGGACCCAGAGGAGGCATCCCCTTTTCCACCACCAACCTGAGCACCGAAAGCTGCGAGGCTTTACACGGCACCAACTTCTGCCCAAAGCAAGAAAACTTGCAATGCAGCCAGTACAAGGCCCAGAAGTGGCCATTAATTATCCACGTTAGGGCCTCAATTAGCCCAAGGGCAGGTGGACAACCTGACGCCTGCTCCGTGCATGTAAATTTTTGGTGGGGTGTGCAGGATGTGCTGGGAACAATGCCCATTGCATTGCGCTTAATATTATGCTCCCACCAGCCTGCCAACCCAGGGGAGGGTAAAATTCAGCCCAGTCTGTGGGAAGCCTCGGAAGTTGAGATTTCATTGTACACCCACATATTGGTGAATTCCAGAACTGATTCATCTGTTAACAATTTTGGGACTAAAGTAACACTGTTGTTTATCGTAATTAGATTTTTATGATGGTCACTCTCTCAGTACTGCACTGGGAGTGTCACACTGGATTATGGGCTCAAGCCTCTGCAGTAGGTCTTGAATCCATGACTTTCTAACTCAGAGTAGAGTGCTATCCACTGATCAAAAGCTGACATTATTAGAGGTTAGACTATGCTTCAGCAATGCTGGAGGATGTAGAATTAGGTATTTCCAGTGTTGGCTGACCAGCATGAAAATCTAAATAAAGATTCAATAAAACATCGCATTAGCCCCAAAACTATTAATAGATGAATCAGTTCTAGAATTTACCAGTATGTGGGTGTAAAATGAAATCCCAACATCCGACGTTTCCCACAGACTAAATAACTAAATATGACTCACATCCCACAACCCCTTAGAACCACACAAAACAAAACAAGCAATTTCTTTTTCCATCTTCTGTATGCAAAACGAAAGTTTTCAGAATTTGATGACAAATCTCCCCACCTTGATAACTAATCAGTGAGTAAGGAATGATACTAGCCGGAAGGGGACCATTCAGCTCATTGTCTCTCTGCCAGCTTTTTGAAGGAGCTGTCTAATTAGTCCCAATCCCCTGCTCCTTCCCTATAGGCTTGCAACATTTTCAAATATATGTCCCATTCCCCTATCAAAATTTACTATTGAACCTTTTCAGGCATTGCATTCCAAATCACAAGTCTTGGGACCTTATGGTGTAATTAAGAGAACTGGTCATTCCAGATGACAGGAAATGGTACCAAGCCCATGTATTTACTGTAGATAATGCTTGCTTCTCACCACTCCCTTCTCTCTTTCCCTCCAGAAGTGAATTGAGTTGGCACCGAACAATTAACCCTTCCAATTTAAGTCTTTCATTAAAGTGCCAAATCTAAATGTGGCAAATCTTTTTTTTAATTCATTCATGAGAATTAGGCTTTGCTGGCTGGCCAGCATTTATTGCTCATCCCTAGTTGCCCTTGAGGAGGTGGTGGTGAGCTGCCTTCTTGAACTGCTGCAGTCCATGTGGCGTAGGTTCAGCCACAGTGCTGTTAGGAAGGGAGTGCCAGGATTTTGACTCAGTGACAGTGAAGGAGTGGCAATGTATTTCCAAGTCAGAATAGTGAGTGACTTGGAGGGGAACTTCCAGATGGTGGTGTTCCCACCTATCTGCTGTCCTTGTCCTTCTAGATGGCAGCGGTCGTGGGTTTGGAAGGTGTTGTCTAAGGAGCCTTGGTGAATTCCTGCAGTGCATCTTGTAGATGGTACACACTGCTGCTACTGTGCATCGGTGGTGGAGGGAGTAAATGTTTGTGGATGTGGTGCCAAACAAGCGGGCTGCTTTGTCCTAGATGGCGTCAAGCTTCTTGAGTGCTGTGGGAGCTGCACTCATCCAGGCAAGTGGAGAGTATTCCATCACACTCCTGACCTGTGCCTTGTAGATGGTGGACAGGCTTTGGGGAGTCAGGAGGTAAGTTACTCATCACAGGGTTCCTAGCCTCTGACCTGCTTTTGTAACCACGGTGTTTATATGGTTAGTCCAGTTCAGTTTTTGGTCAATGGTAGCTCCCAGGATGTTGATAGCGGGTGATTCAGTGATGGTAATGCCATTGAACGTCAAGGGGTGATGGTCATTGCCTGGTACTTGTGCTGCACGAATGTTACTTGCCACTTGTCAGCCCAAGCCTGGATATTGTCCAGGTCTTGCTGCATTAGGACATGGATTGCATCAGTATCTGAGGAGTTGCAAATGGTGCTGAACACTGCGCAATCATCAGGGAATGTCCCCACATCGGACCTTCTGATGGAAGGTCAGAAGTGGGGATGTCCTTATCTCATACCAATAGAATTAATTCCATGCTTCACTGTATTGAAAATTATGGGGGTGAAACTGGTCATGGGTATTTTATGTTGCTGGGTTGGAATAGTTTCAATAACTCCTGAAGGCTGCCAGCTGAAAACACTTTAGCTTTATTGCAACACAGTTACAGTTATGAGAACACTCTCTTACACTAGCTTTTTTCCATGCTGCTTTTTCCTAGGCCCTCAGATCACATGCGGTAAATGTCACTTGCTTCTATGGCATTACACAGACTATTACAGTTAACCCTTAGCCCAACATACTCCATTATACTATAAAGGGCAGTAGCACAAACTGACAACAGCAGCTTAGCCACCTGTTATTAGGCGACACTAGGTGATTCACTATCTCAGTTCATAGCACCCTCGCCTTTGAATCAGAGGGTTGTGGGTTCATGTCCCACTCCCGGAAAAACCAAGAACTGTGATTGTACTTGAGAGTTGCAATCACCCTTTTTTCCTTGCAATTGACTGAAGTCAATTTCACCCTCCCCATTTCTTCCAATCATTCTCTGTATGTTCTGATGCATAAATGCAAGTACTAATTATTTAATTGCTTCCAGTTAAGCAAGAAAAACAATGAAGGAATAACAATTTCACCTCAGCGAATTTTTTTGTCCGCCTCTATGCAATATTGAACAACTTCCATTTATAAGTGCCTTCAACTTAGGAAAGGAGTACAGTGCAACAAAATTATTTGAGTCAAGAAAATCCTCCACTTCAAAAATGTCTATAGAACAGGTAAGAAATGAAAATTACTTACAAACTTTTGAGATTTTCTGCAACACTATTTACATATGGTAAATCTGTCTGCAAAAGAAAAAAATGCAAGAACAAAGTGATTGAGCATTCACAGGAGATTTAAGCAGAGCTGCCAATTTCAGCTTGTTTTGATATCACGTAAGGAGTAAACATCACATCAAATGTCAAGTCAAAGGATATTGCTCTCTCTCTTTCCAGCTTATCCTTATTTCTAAGTCAAGGAAATGCACTCAAGTTTGACTTTCTTTGAGGACAGATACTGAGAGGCTGTTTCCCAGGGAGCTGGAGTGGCTCAGTAGGTAGCATCCTGCCTCTGAGCCAGAAGGCCCCAGGTTCAATTCCCTCTCCAGGGCTTGCTCATTACTAAAGAACCCAGCCACTGGTGTAGGCAAGCCAGCGTGTTTCTATGCTAGTCTCCAGCCCAGGGAGGGTTAGCAGCAGGAATGGCAACCAGCTGCATAGCAAACTGCCAAATCCACAAAAGTGATGGTTGATAGGAGGGAATGATCAAGCAGCATTGTGGCGACTCTATGTAACATGGGGAAAGCTGACAGAGACTGAGAGGTTGTTTCCCCTGTTCTGGGGACAACAGAACTAGAGGCCTCAGGGTTAAGGGGTCGACCATTTAGGTCTAATCAATTTTTGTTTGATATACTGTGCAAACAAGAGCTCTTTTCTTTCTACATTATCATTCAACAAAGGCTTCCGGCCACTAAACTGTAAATGCTTGGAAGGGAACAGAAAGCAGCATCCAGACTCTAAGCCCAAGGAGTCTCCAAGCACTTTTTAAAAACCTAGTTTGACACCAAGCTGGAAGCCATATTCAGTCCCAATCTCAATCAATGAGACCCCTGACCCCTTCGGAATGAGACAGTCGTCACTTTGGGCACGCAGTGATGCAGAGCTGGGGGTCGAACTGCACCTTAACAAAAAGCGTGTGAGAAGAAAGCATGTGAATATTTGAAAATGGATTTCTAACGGGATCAGCTGTGTAGTAGACTGCTGGGTTATTGAGTTCAATTGGAACTAAAGCCATCTACAGCCCAACAACATGGCACTGCAAGGTCGGGTACAGAAGTGCTTATAAAATAGCGCTCCCAGATGGTGTGTCAGTCTTCTGATACCTCTGGAATGCACTGCTACTTTCAAAGTGACATTGGGCTGTAGGGAGCCGACAACCCACTCACCTTAAATTAATGGCCTGTTAAGCTCCTTGAAGAGCTCGTGAGTAGGCTAGGGAAGGCTAGAAGGAGATTTTCAAAGTGAGGCTGGGAAAAGTGAATGATCTGGTGCACGTAAATGCTCAGCTGTCAGAAGCAATGCAGGAAGCCATTATGTATGTGGGTGCTGAATAAAAGTAATGGAAAAATGGGGTGATTCAAAAATAGTGGGTTAAGTACCTTCTGATTGACTATTTGGCCACTCGTTTGTGCCACGACACTGCTGGCCCTCTGATATCCTGACTGCTCCATTCTGCAAGGCAACAGCAAGCCCAGCCATGGCTGCTGTTTTCCTTTGAATATTGTAATCTAGAGTCGGTTCCCACTTCCATGCAGCACCCAGCGCCACTAATTAGCTGTCAAATTCATCTCTGGTTTAATTAGTGGCTCTCCATTTCAAATTAGCATTGTGTCTGTGATGCAAACATGGCACAGTCCCAACCCCAGACTGAAAATTAAGCCCCAAGTGAACAACCAACATTTTGCTTCCCGCTCCACAACACCACCCGCACCCCCACCCCGCCTCACCCCTCAAACCCCGGCACTCCAATGCCTATTGCTGGAGGGTTATCAAATAATAATTGCCACAGAGCCACAATGGGAGATGTTAGGATATGCGGTCAAAGGCTTGATCAAAGAGGCAGGGCTTTTAAGGAGCATCTGAGTGTTAGAGGTGGGGAGATGTTCAAAGAAGGGATTAAAGAGCTTAGGGCCTAAGCAGCTGAAAGTACAATGGTGAAGTGTTAGAAATCGGGGATGCACAATAAGTCAGAATTGGAGGTCAGAGATCTGGGAAGGCGGTAGGGCTGGAAGAAGTGAGAGAGGTAGGGAAAGGCAAAGGCATGGAGGGATTTGTACACAAGACAAAAACATTAACAAAAGGGTCTAGATTTCCATTTCACATCCCTAGCAGAAATGAAGTGAGCAATTTATCCATTCAGTCTGCTCCGCTGACCTCGACTTTACTATATATAAGCTAGGCTCCTTGGGTCTCTGTCTGGGAGCCATGGCACAGCAGGAGGCTACTGATGTATTACATACATAAGAAAAAGGAACAGGAGTAGACCATTCAGCCCCTCAAGGCTGCTCTGCCATTCATTAAGATCATGGCTGATCTACTTGTGTTTTGATTTTCATATTCCCATCTACCCCCGATAACCTTTGATTCCCTTGCCTAAATCAATGGCCCTGCCTCCACCACTTCTGAGGCAGAGATCCAAAGTCACACAACGTTCTGAGAGAAAAAACTCCTCATGTCTGTCCTAAAAGGGTGACTCCTAATTTTAAAACAGTGCCCGCTAGTCTTGAACTCATACGAAAGAGGAAACATCCTTTTGACGTCCACTTTGTCAAAGCTGTTCAGAATCTTGCATACTTCAATCAAATCACCCCTCACTCTTCTAAACTCCAGTGGAAACAAGCCCAGTCTGTCCAACCTTTCCTCATAAGACAACCCACTCATTCCAGGTATCAATCTAGTAAACCTCCTATGAACCGCCTCCAATGCATTTACATCCTCTCTCAAATAAGGAGGCCAAAACTGCACAGGGTATTCGAGGTGTGGTCTCACCAATGCCCTGCATAACTGAAGCATAACATCCTTACTTTTATGTTCAATCCCTCTTGTAATAAAGGATAGCATTCCATTAGCCTTCTTAATTACTTGCTGTACCTGCATACTAACTTTATGTGACTCGTGCTAGAACACCTAGATCCCTCTGCACCTTAGAATTATGCAGCCGTTCTCCATTTAAGTAATATTCTGCTTTTTTGTTTTTCCTGCCAAAGCGAACTTCTTCAGGTTTTCCCACATTAAACTACAATTGCCAGATCTTTGCTCACTCAACCTATTATATCCGTCTGCAACCTCACATCTTCTTCACAATATACTTTCCTACCTATCTTTGTGTCACCTGCAAATTTAGCTACCACGCCTTCACTCCCCTCATCTCAGTCATTGATGTCAATCGTAAAAAGTTGAGGCCCCAGCACAGACCCCTGTGCAAAACCCTTTTCATTATATTTCTACACCATTGTCTTGTGGTAGAAGCTGTCCGAGGATGCTCGCATCTTTTGTTTGACTCACTGACTGCATGCGGACCCTAAATGACAGCACAAACAATTCTGACGAAATATCACCAGCCTGAAGCGCTAACTATTTCACTGGTTTTCCTTATTTAATCCGTAAAAATTCTGCATGACCTGTATTAAATCTCCACTTTCTTCTCTGTTTGAAGGAGGACAACCCCATTTTCTCAGATGTTGCCACATAATTGGAAGGCCCCACTGGTACTATTCTGGTAAACCTCCTTGGCAACTCCCTAAGGCCTTAGGAACAAAGGAACATAGGAACAGGAGTAGGTCACTTAGCCCCTTCAGCCTGGTCCACCATTCATGGCTGATATGTGACCTAACACCATGTCCCCTTTGCTCCATATCCCTTGCTACCTTTGGTTAACAAAAATCTATCAATTGCAGTATTAAAATTGACCTAATATCAATCTGCTTTTGCTGAACACAGTTCCAAACTTCTACTGCCCTTTGCGTACAACTTCACTCTTGAAAGACTAACTCTAATTTTTAAGACTATGTACCTTAACTGTAGACTCCTCAACCAGCAAAAATAATGGCTCAGATCTTCCAGTCTCCGAATCTTGAGAGACCAGGCGTATGACCCAAGATGCGCAAAGGGAGCCCACGGAACTCTTGATGCACTGATCTCCATGGGAATTGCCTAGGAAGTTTCAACTTCTGGTGGGCAATTCCCCTGCTTCCCGAGACCCTCTGCAACAGTCTCTGACTCTGAACAAGAGTTCGGACGGTTCCATGGGACTTACTTGAAAATTACCAAGGAAACGTTAGACAGAAATATCTGTTCTAAATCCTGGGTAATTGCAGAAATGACCCCCCCCATCATGCACATTGATCCAAAATCTACCTACATAACTGTTCCTCAATCCCCCGCCGGCAACTGGGAGGCCTATAGTAAACCCCCAACATTGTGACTGCAACATCCGCAAACTTATTGATCAACCCTACTACATTCAAGTCTAAATCGTTTATATATATCACAAACAGCAAGGGACCCAACACCGATCCCTATGGAACCCCACGGGACACAGGCATCCAGTCACAAAAACACCCTTCGACCATCACCCTCTGCTTCCTGCCACCCAGCCAATTCTGGATCCAATTTCGCCAAATAGCCTTGGATCCCATGGGCTCTTACCTTCGTTATCAGGGGGAGAGGGCGGGACAGACCCGATCACCGCCCATGATCAGGTCCACGCCGCCATTTTACACGGGCGGGCCAATTAAGTCCCGCCCAGAGTATTTGCCGACTCCCACGGATAGCGGGAGTGTGCGGGCAGCGGCAGGCATACACAGACCGCCAGGTCCAATGGCGATCCGACAGTCTGTTAGCCTCCTGTAGGCTGGTGACAATGGCCAATTTAAGGGTGAACCACAGGGGGTTGGCTGAGCAGGCCAGGCTGGAGGGAAGGGCAGAGGAGCAGGCCAGGCTGCAGGGTCTGCCACAGCTGCAGGGTAGGCCATCGGGGGGCCAATGCACCTTTTGCTTTTCAGATGAATGCCTTGTTGCCCTCCTCGTGGTGGTGGCAGCACGGTGGGGGGTGTTGGTCTCCCAGGATGGGAGGAGGCGGCTCCGCCCACATGACCAAACGTGCCTGGGAGGTGGTGAGCTCCCACGACGTGGTGCGGCGCACCTGGATCCAGTGCCGTAAGCGCTTCAACGATTTGTTGCGCTCTGGTAGGGTGAGCACCATGTTGGCATTGGGCATTTAACCCAGCAGGTAGCCTTAGCCTTTGAGGAGCCCCCCAACCCCCCCGCCCGCCAAGTCTTATTGTCATGACTGCATAGAGTCATGTAGGGCATTTTTCCTTCGCTGGGTGGGCAAGCAGATAGTGCCCATGCTTAGATCAGCCTGAATGGTTCATGAGGAGATGAGTTCTCTCCCGCACCATGTTTGCTCTTAGTCGGACATGACTAGTCTGGGGGCAACCTGCAGGAGATGCTCAGAACTCCAGCACGTGTCCTATTCAGGGTGACGAGATGGTGGAAGGAGAGCCTCAAGGTGTTGTGGCAAAGATCTATCTGCTGCCCTCGACACTGCACGTAGATGCGCATCCTTGCTATGGGAGCAAATACCGTGTGGTTCATAAAATGATGTACGCAGCATGTGTCCAAGGTGGCCATTGGGGGTGGGGGGGTTGGGAACAGACGTACTATCTTTGTGAGAGTAATCAGCAGTAGTGGGGAGAGGGGGCATTGGAGGCCTGATATGGTCCACTGTGGTTGGGGTGCGGCGTGTGCATGCAGAGTCCATGTGCAATTTGCCGTAATGAATGGTGTTCTCTCTTTCTCAGGAGAAGAATGCTCATAATGCCTCGGAGCTTGCGAGGACTAGAGGCGGCCAGGCACATCCCATGTTAAGCCGCTTCGAGCAGGAGGCCCTTGAGCTGGAGAGGCAGCATGCACCCAGGTCAACTGGTGTCGGTGGAGCTGGAGCAGAATGGCCAGGTATTTGGGGCCAACAGTGAGATCCACAATGTCCTCCCAACATCCATAGCACTGATGATTGTTAAATTTGTTATTGTTGCAACATTGCTCAGTCATAGAGTGATAGAGTCAGAGGTGTGGAGCACAGAAAAAGGCCCTTCGAGGATGAGCGGGTCAAACACGTACCTAAGTATTCTAATCCCATTTTCCAGTGCTATGCCCATAGCCTTGTATGCCATGGCATCCATAAGTGCACATCCAAATACTTATTACATGTTATGAGGGTTTCTGCATCTACCACCCTTTCAGATTCCCACCACCCTCTGTGTGCAAAAGTTGCTCATCACATCCCCTGTAAACCTCATGCCCCTTACCTTAAATCTATGCCACCTGGTTACTGATCCCTCCGCCAAGGGGAAAAGTTCCTTTCTGTCTACCCTATCTATGCCCCTCATAAGTTTATACACCTCAATCATGTCCCCCATCAATCTCCTCTGCTCCAGGGGAAATAACCCCATTCTATGCAATCTCTCCTCATAAGTGAAACTCTCCAGGCCAGCCATCATCCTGCCGTCCTCTGCACTCTCTCCACTGCAATCACACCCCTCCCATAAAGCACATTTCAGAACTGCATGTAGTACTGTAGCTGTGGCCTAAGCAGCGTTTTCTACAGTTGGAACATTACCTCCCTGCTCCTATATTTTATGCCTCAGCTAATAAAGGCAAGTATGCCATATGCCTTCTTAAACACCTTATGTACCTGTTCCACTACCTTTAAGTTTAAAATGTCCAGCCTTTGACTGTAAGTGGATGGGTAAGTGGATGGGCAAATGAGGTGGTTAGATAGGGGAGCTGTCCCTACTCGGTCTAGCCCTACACTTGTGGGAGTTGTGTATAGGCCCCTAACAGTAACCCACATGGTAGGGTTGGGCATAAAGGAAGAAATAATTGCAGCTTATCAGAAAGGCACAGCGATAGTCATGGGAGATTTTAATTTACATATAGACTGGAAAAGTCATATGGGCAAAGATAGTCTAGATGAGGACCATGTTGAATATTTTCGGGATAGTTTCTTAGAACACCATGTTCTGGAGCCAACCAGAGGGCAGGCTATACTAGACCTGGTATTGTGCAATGAGGTAGGAGTAATTAATGATCTCAGTGAATTCACCCCTAGGTAGCAGCAACTATAATATGGTTGAATTTTACATTTAGTTTGAGGGAAAGAGGAGTGGGTCTGAGACTAAGTTTTTAAACTTAAATAAGGGAAATCATGAGGGCATGAAAGTTGAGCTGGCTAAAGTGAGTTGCCAAATTAGATTAAAGGTTAAGTCAATAGAGATACAGTGGCTAATATTTAAGAGGACATTTCAGAATGCATAGAATAGGTACATTCCAACGTATAAGAAGAACTCCAAGGGACAGACACACCATCTGTGGTTAACTAGAAAGGTTAAGAAAAAGTATATAATTGTGCAAAGATAGGTGGAAGGCCAGAAGATTGGACAGGATATGAGGAACAGCAAAGAATGACTGAAAGACTAATAAGAAGGGAAAAATTAGAGTATGAGAGAAAGCTAGCCAGAAACATAAAAACAGATAGTAAGAGCTTTTATAAATATTTTAAGAAGAAGAGTTAACAAATTGAGCATTGGTCCTATAGAAAGTGATTGTGGAGAATTGATAACAGAAAACACAGAGATGGCAGATGAATTGAACAGGTATTTTGCATAAGTTTTCACTATAGAGGATACAAGAACATTCCCAAAAGCAGCTATAAACCAGGAGGTGGAAGTGGGGATGGAAGTCAGGAAAATTACAGTCACCAGAGAAGTGATATTGAGTAAATTGTTGGAGCTATGGGCTGACAGGAGCCCAGGTCATGATGGACTTCATCTTAGGGTCTTGAAAGAAATATCTAGTGAGATAGTTGATACATTGGTTTTAACTTTCAGAAATTCCCTGGATTCGGGGAAGGTCCCATTAGATTGGAAGATAGCAAATAATAACTCCATAATTCAAAAAAGGAGGGAGACAGAAAGCGGGAAAGTATAGGCCAGTTAGCTTAACATCTATCATAGGGAAAATGTTAGAAGCTGATATTAAAGAAGTTATAGCAGGGCACTTGGATAAGCTCAAGGTCATCAAGTTTTGTGAAAAGGAAATCATGTTTAATCAATTTATAGAAGTTTTTGAGGAAGTAACATGTTCTGTGGATAAAGGGGTACAGTGGATGTACTGTACTTAAATTTCCAGAAGGCATTTGATAAAGTGCCACATCAAAGGTTACAGTGGAATATAAAAGCTCATGGTATAAGGGGTAACATATTGGCACGAGTAGAAGGTTAGCTGGCTAACAGGAGCAGAGAGTAGGCATAAATGCATCTTTTCAGGTTAGCAAGATGTAACGAGTGGTGTGCCACAAGGATCAGTGCTGGGACCTCAACTGTTTACAATTTTTATAAATGACTTGGATGAAGGGATGGTTGCCAAATTTGCTGATGACACAAAGATAGGTAAGAAAGTAAGTTGTGAAGAGGACATAAGGATGCTACAAACAGATAGAGATAGATTAAGTGAGTGGGCAAAGATCTGGCAGATGGAGTATAATGTGGGAAAATGTGAAGTTGTCCATTTTGGCAGGAGGAATAAAAGAGAAGCATATTACCTAATTAGTGAGAGATTGCAGAGCACTGAGGTGTAGAGGGATATGAGTGACAGACACACCAAAGCTGAGGAGGGAAATTAAGTGAGACACTCAAGCCTACAATTTTTATTGACATTATATATTTTTTTAAAACTCAATTGGAAACCCAAGTAAAGTAAGCAGATTGGACTACTTTGGATTTGTTCTTCAGTGGAGGCACTGCATATCTCCTTCCATAAAGCAAGCTAGAGTGGGACTGGAGTTTGCCAGTCACTAATCAGCAAAATTATTCTCATCGACATTCAAATTACTGCAGCTTCACTAACACTTGGAAACATAAAACTCACATCGAGAGAAAGCTCCTGCACAGATTTACAGTTGTCTGTGTCAGCTGCCCACCACTGAGTTACATTTCAGCACTGGCAATCAGCCTCCCGCATCGACAAAAGCAGGAAGGCAGAATTTACTGTCGCACATTAATTGTCTGTACCAGCAAACTCCGATTAACCGTGGACTACTAATGTTGTTTCGGTTTCTCAAATTGTCCTTTTGTTTAGCGAGAACTCGGAAGCAGAGATGGTGAGAAAGTGAACCAAACCTATTATAAAAGGTGAAATCACTTAAAAAGCAACACTGTGACTGAAACAATAGCAAAAAATACCGTTTAAGATAAATGTGTTGAAAATTCTTCCACATCTTATCCATTATTTTACCCACTCAGATCATAGAATTCACTTGGAATTATTACTCAACGTAACCTGATGCTGGTAATTATATGAAGCTCTAGTCAGACCTCATCTGGAGCCCTGTGCTCAGTTCTGGGTGCCACATCTCAGGACACATATATTAGTTGGAGGGAGTGCAGTGCAAATGCTCCAGAAAGATACTGGGGCTAGTGGAGTTGTCAGGATGATCGAGTGGTTTCAGGTGGCAGACTCAAATACTGCTGATCCTTATATTATCAAAGATGGATGAATTCTGGCCCCTTTCTAGAGGTGTAAGTTCAAAGCCCATTTCTAACATTAGCTTTCTGTTCACACAAAGGCCACAAGTGGCAAACATTTATATGTCAGATGTGGCTCAGTGGGTAGTATTCTTGCCGGAGTCAGAGGCTGAAGGCACAAGTCTCTATCCAGAGGCCTGAGCACAAAATCTAGGTCGACACCCCCAGTGTAGTTATTGAGGCAGTGCTATACTGTTGAAGGTGCTGCCTTTTAGATAAGATGTCAAATCAAGGCCTCCCTACTGGGTGAATGCAAAAGATCCCTGGCACAATTTCAAAGAAAACCATTGGAGTACCTGCAGGGTCCTGGCCAACATATACAAGAGTGAAATTAGGAAATATTTCTTCATGCAAAGAGTGGTGGAAGTTTGGAACTCTTCTGCAAACAGCAATTGATACTAGATCAATTTTAATTTCAAATCTAAGACTGTTAATAAATTTGGCTAATAAAATCTAAAGGTTATTATGGGGCATAAGGGGGGTTTATGAATCAGATCAACCATGACCTCATTAACTAACAGAATAGACTCAAGAGGCTAAGAGGCCTACTCCTGTTCCTATATTTCGAAATGGACAGACTACATAGACTAATCTTGTATTCCCTTGAGCATAAAAGATTAAACGGCGATCTAATTGACGTGCTTAGGATGATTAAAGGATTTGATAAGGTAGATACAGAGACATGCTTAAAATGATTAAAAGATTTGATAACATAGACACAGAGAAGCTAGTTCCTCTGGTTGGGGAGTCCAGAATAAGACAATTTTAAAACTAGGGCTAGGCTGCTCAGGAATGATATCCCACAATAGGTGATGGAAATCTGGAATATTCTTTCCTAAAAAACTTGAGGTTGGGTCAATTAAAATTTTATAATAGGGATTGATATATATTTGTTGAATAAGGGTCTTAATTGTATCTACCTGCCTCAATATCCCTTAAGATACAGATCAACCATGATAATCTAATTGGTTGAGCAGGCTACGTTCCTACAATCTACTTATGCTGCAGAGTGGGTTTCATCATGTAGAACTGGGAATCCCATCCATGAACAGTTGTAAGGTATTTCTAAACGAGTTTAATTTATAACCCTCAAAGACCTTGGGGAGACTGGACCAGAGCCCAAAGGGCCCCCCACCACATGCTATGATGATGGAAATAACCCAGGTGGCACTGACAGCACCCAAAGGCCAAGAGAGATTCCAGAAAACTGTTCTGAAAAGGAAGACTAGGTGCCTCTATTCCATCTGCCATGGATCAGCTAGTAGCACTTTCACCTGAGTCAGAAGGTTGCCAGTTACAAGTCCCAATCTGGAGACTTGAGCATAAAATTCTAAGTTGGAACTTCCAGTGCAGTATGGAGGGAGTGTTACACTGTCTGGGGTGCCATCTTTTATATGGGGTGTTAAACCTTTCTCAGGTGAATGTAAAAGATCCTGTGGCACTATTTTAATGAAGAGCAGATAAGTTCTCTCTGGTGTTCTGGCCAATGTATGCCCCTCAGATAAGATCATAAAAAAAAGATCATCTGGTCATTATCACATTATCATCTGTGAGAACTTGCTGTGCGCAAATTGGCTGCTGCATTTCCTATATTACAACAGTACTATGCTTCAAAAAGTACTTCATTGGCTGTAACATGCTGTGGAAGGTTAAGTTGAGCTTTTATAGGTGATACATAACTGTGTGGGTCCAAGTGATTCTTTGCCAATCTCAAGCTGTATGTACCAACATGGAAAGAGTCTCATAGAATTAGTCTTCAGAATGGAAAATTCTGACCCAAGTGTGATGGTGGGCGGGAAACTCTGTGACGGGTCGGATTTATTTACCCGACTTTTCAGCTCATTAATTTTGCCTTAACAAGGCCAGGTGTGGTGTGGACTTCTGCTTCAGCATGGAGCCCAAATATACAAAACTCTCGGCTCCATGGCTCAGCAAGGCCTCCCTGGGGATTCTCCTCGAGGTCATCCAAGGAAGGTGGAAGGTCCTCTTTCCCTGGGATGGGAGCAGGAGGTTCCCTCGCCGGCTGATATCATCCTGGAGGACGACACGTGGCTGAGCTTTCCACCCAGACATGAATGCGCATTTATGGGCGTGTTTCTTAGGGTCAAAAGGTCCTAGGATCATTAGTAAGCCTCGTGTTGGCTGTACTCTCGTGGCCTTGACAATAACTATCGATACCCAATCCTTGCACTTATATCATGGCTGCATGCATGGTGCCTTGAATGCCATTACCAGTGCACTGGGAACATGGATGCTTGTAGGATCCATTCTGCCTCAATGCAGCAGATGTGGCTCTTGATTTTTTTTTGACTCTACATCCATTCTGACATGTCTCTGTAAGGATCTGATGTCAACTAAGACCCATATGCACTGCAGCACCTAATGGATGCCTGCCAGAATGCTCACCACTAGTAAAGGACCCAAGCTCATTCATTGTGCACGAGACCCTCAAGTCCAGCACTCCAATGAGCCACAACTCCTTGGTTTGAGCAGGACAGTTATAGGATGCCCGTTGAACCTGCCATGAATTGCTGTGAACTCCTCCCACATACCCTGAGACCCCCTCCCTGATTGATTATTTCCTAGCCAGTTTTTCAAACTGCATCATTATTAGGTGAGATTGAAATCAGGGCTGCTGACCTTCTCCCATTTCCCACCAAATTCCTCCCATCCTCTTCCATACTCACTGCCTCCTAATTCCCCTTCCTCCCACTACAATCCAGACTCCCTCTGTTACTCTTGACCCCCATCATTATCCATGTGGAGATTCCGGTTCTCTGCCTTGAACCCATTAATGTTGGGTCCCCATGCCCTTTGTCGACTTGACCCCTCCCCTTCTCAAGGCCTCATGCATCCTGACTTTTCAGGGCCACCACCCCCACCCCTTCCCCCCATAATAAGACCATCCAATACCCCCTCCTGGCTGTTCAGCTACCGATTTACAGGAAACAGATGCCTCCCCTGATGGGACTGTGCCATCTGCCTCACAGTACCATGGCTCTAATCCCCAGGCCCAAATTCCTTAGGTGACTGACCACACCCTGCACATCATACTGTGCACAACTGCCATTGCTCAGTGAAGCCTTCCCCCAATGAGGACCGGGCCAAGACATGCATGCAATGTAGAGCCCTTTAACGTGGTCCACACAAGCCAGGACAGCCTCTTCAATATGCCCCCGACAGCATGGCCTCAGCCCCAGGACAGCCTTTTCAATATGCCCCCGACAGCATGGCCTCAGCCCCAGGACAGTCTCTTCACTATGCCCCAACAGCATGGCCTCAGCCCCAACACAGTCTCTGCCTCTTCTTTGGACAGTCTTATAACAGTTGACCCAGGACAGTCTTTCACAACCCCACTCTGTTCCCGGGCCACCCCCTAGTCCTGCCTTGGTCTCCCCTACCGCCATACCAGTTCTGCCTTGGTTTCCCTCCTCCCCTTATGTTCCACATTCCCCCCCACCCTGACCAGCCCTGCCTCTGTCTCCACCCTCCAGTGTTCCACATTCCAACTCCCCAGTCCTGCCTCCATCTCCCCCCTTCTCTCCAGTGTTCCACATGCCACCCCAGCCCTGCCTCAGTCTTCCTCTTCCCTCCTGCATTCCACAACCATGTCCCCCAGTTCTGCCTCGGTCTCCATCCTCCTCTCCCATATTCCACATTCCCCCTCTCCAAGCCTGCGTCAGTCTCTCCCTCCCCACTGGTATGCCTCTCGTGCCCAGCCTTGGCACAGACTTGTGATACAGGCACCTGAAATCTCACAGCAGCGCTCTTAAAGGTAGGTGAAAGCAGCATCTTTAGACCAAGTAGTTGGTGAAATGAAGCTCACCAGGTGTGCTCCACTTATATACTTCTGGAGAGGCAGGGATTAATCAAGGACAATCAGCATGGTTTTGTTAAGGGACTGTCATGTCTGATCAATTTGATTGAATTTTTCAAAGAGGTGACCAGGTGTGTAGATGAAGGCAATGCATTTGACATAGTCTACTTGGACTTCAGCAAGGCTTTTGATAAGGTCCTGCATGGGAAACTGATAACGAAGGTAAGAGCCCATGGGATCCAAGGCAATTTGGATCCAGAATTGGCTGAATGACAGGAAGCAGAGGGTGACGGTCAAGGGGTGTTTTTGTGGCTGGATGCCCGTGTCCAGTGAGGTTCCACAGGGATTGGTGTTGGGTCCCTTGCTGTTTGTGGTATATAAATGATTTAGACTTGAATGTAGGAGGGTTGTTCAATACGTACGTGGATGACACAAAAATTGGTGGGCAGGGTGGTAAATGGTGAGGAGGATAGCCTTAGATTATAGGAGGATATAGACGGACTGATCAGTGGCAAATGGAATTTAATCCGGATAAGTGTGAGGTGACGCACTTGGGCAGGACAAACAAGGCACAGGAATGCACGACGAATGGTAGGACCCTGGGAAGTACCAAGGATCAGAGGGACCTTGGTGTGCATGTCCACTGGTCCCTTATGGTAGTGGGACAGGTAGATAAGGTGGTTAAGACATATGGGATACTTGCCTTTATTAGCCTTTATATTCTTATAGAATATAAGAGCAGGGAGGTTATGCTGGAACTGTATAAAACGCTGGTTAGGCCAAAGCTAGAGTATTGCGTGCAGTTCTGGAATCTGCATTATAGGAAGGATGTGATTGCACTGGAGAGAGTGCAGAGGAGATTTCCCAGGATGTTGCCCGGGCTGGAGAGTTTTAGTTATGAGGAGAGATGGGATAGACTGGGGTTATTTTCCCTGGAGCAGAGGAGATCGAAGGGGGGCATGATTGAGGTGTATAAAATTATGAGAGGCATAGATAGGGTAGACAGGAAGGAACTTTTCCCCTTGGTGGAGGGATCAATAACCAGGGAGCATAGATTTGTAAGGGGCAGGAGGTTTAGAGGAGATGTGAGGAAGAATTTTTTCACCCAGAGGGTGGTGGGAATCTGGAACTCACTGCCTGAAAGTGGTAGAGACAGATACCCTCATAACATTTAAGAAGTGTTTGGATGTGCCCTTGCGATGCCATGGCATACAAGGCTATGGGCCTAGTGCTGGAAAATGGGATTAGAACAGTTAGGTACTTGTTTGACCGGCGCAGACTCGATGGGCCAAAGGGCCTTTTTCTGTGCTGTACTGTAGGCCTCTATGACAGTCAGAAATAGACCATCCCAATTATCCGCTGACAGGGCACTTAATTTGGAGGGGAATATAATTCCAGCAAGTTGGCCCGTTAATGAGCATTCATGAGATGCAAATGTGGCTCCCAAAATAGATCAGCGGGAAATTCAACTCACCTTTAACCTGCCATCCAATTAAGCGGAACAAAATTCCAAACTAATTTCCCGCCAGCAGGAAACTGACTTTTATTATCACGCTAAATTTAGTGCCCTTGTCCGCCATGATTCCCGCTGCTGGCGGGAGTGGAAAATTCCATCCATAGTCTCGATTGGGATGACTCCAGAGTGAATGCACTAAGTCATCATAAAATAGTTTCATTGGCATAGTGTTGGTCAGGTTTGTGGGTAATCACTAATACTAACCTGTTATGACTTTAGACTCAAACCAGTTAGTATTGAAATCAGGAAGCACTTTTTCCACACTGGAAGTCTGGAACACTGTCAGAGACAGTGGATGATGGGGGTCAATTAGAAAAATCCATCTGTGTCTTAAAATTTTAAGGTAAGGGTATCAAGGAATATGCAATTGAAGCACAGATCAACCACAAATCTCTATCATTTTAAATAACATCTTTGTCAGAATGATGAGACCTTTTAAACAGAAGTGAATACAATCCAAGGTACACTGGGATTAGTGGTGCCAATGGAATCATACCCCTGCACTCTGCATCCACTCCCCACCACCCAAGTAACACTTAACATCTTCAGAGGATTGGAAAAGAAAGAAAACAAACAAGCAAAAAAAAAAGTACAGCTCTTTACAAATTAATTAATTTTTTCCACTGCTAAAAAAAAACAGCATACTGTCACTGAGAAACTAAGTAGAAAAAAGTCACAAAAGGATGAAATATCGCTAAGAAAAGAGCATGAAAAAAAACCAAAGGCCAAAATTCAGTTGGGCCAACAGAGCCTTGCCCACTGGTCAGAGAACCAGTGGGTTCCCCCCCCCGCCCCACCCACCCCTCAGTTGCATGGGGGAAGCCCAGGGGAGTCAGGTGCCCTTCAGGCACCTTCCCTGCTGTTGAGGCTCCTGGCAGCCGAAGTTCCACCTCCGTGAGCTAATCTGGAGGGCTGGCAACTCCTCTTACTGCCAGCAGCAGCGGGTGCAAGTGGCAGCCATGCGCACACCAGAGGTCCAGGATCATCGGTGGACCCCAGACCAAAGGTGAGTGAGGGTGGGTTGGGGAGCGGAGGTGGTGGCCCTGGGAGGGTCCTGTGTGGATTTTGAGAATTTCTTTGCTTTTTCACCCCTCAGAAGACTTTCAAACACCAGGCAAATTATGACATTTAAATATCTAACAAATTCTGTTCTGAAATCCTCAGATAGACACCCTCGTGACAAGCAAAACTGTAATCTTGGTAACTTCATTTCATTTTCTAACCATCAATAAAGAGATTGTTTAATGGAGGGTGGATTTCTTTTAAAGTCACTGATTTACTTCTTAGAAAATTCAGTCATGTTTTGTGGCTCAAGGGATTTATTTTATATTTAAAAATTGTAAGCCATGTAAACAAATGAACCTTGACCATTGAGCTAACTTTTGTTCATGGAAATATTTTTGATTAAAGAAGCTACAAGTCAGCAAACAAGTTAATTATGCATCTTAAAGAGTACATTTGCATTTGTAACCTGCTGGCGTATGTCCTTATAAATTGGGAAATTTACACACAGTCCGTTATTTAAATAGATGGAGAATCAGGGGACTGTGTGTGTTAGGAATGCAGATGCAGCAGCTTCCTTTATTAAATGCTTTAAAAGCAAGGAATCAAAGACAGGAACTAATCAGGAAGGTGGCCATGGAGAGGGAGGGGAAATTGAGGGCATATAAGGGCAGTAGGCTGAACAGGGGGGATAGCTCCTTTTCAGGTCATCAGCTACTAAGGTCGCATTTCTCCTATGATGTTCCTCCCAGCTCCTTCCCCCACAGGCAGCAAAACCCTCTTCCCCTCCAAAAACCACCACCCCACAATACCCTAATATTGCCAGATTTTGCCCTTGCAATGTTTCCAAGTTCTGCTGGATCCAAGGTCCCTCCTCAGACTCCTCTCCACATTTTCAGCCCTAACAATTTCTTTCCAATGCTTACAAACTCAAATACTGTGTCCCCACTGCTCCCTGATCCTAGGTCCCCTAAACCTCCTTGCCGAAATCTCCTGAAACACTCTTCTAGGTCCAGGGACCCCTACAAAGTAGTCCTGCACCCAGTGACCTGTCCAATATACTGGCAACCCTTAGAATTTAGTATTGGGGAAAGGGTCCAAGATTGCTCCCTGGTAACACTGCTTTGCTTAACACCCCAATTCTTACAGCATGAAGGATCTTCATATAACATATGTTTCACACATACACACACATTCCTATATAGTCACCAGACAAGTTCTAGTAACTGTGAACCCCAAATAACAGCAGCAAGTGCAACAACAATAAATGTTTTGCAAGACAGTGAACTTTAGAAGCAAAGCTTTTCTTTTGCAACTACTTCAGTCAACGCTCATTCTTTAATCCTCTCCTGGCCCCCACACCATCCTGCTGAGTAGTACTGTTCCAATGGTATGGACTGCCCAGATGCCTCTGTGCAAAGTAATGTTAAACCATATGAAAGGCCGACTATAGGAGCTTAATGCTGGCAGCAACCCAACGCTTCGGCTAATTATTGTAACCCTGTAGTTGTGTTTATAGATGTGTGTGAACTTGAAGCGAATGACAGTAACTAACAAAAAGCACCAATTAAAGCATAGCCTTTATATAACAAAAGCGGCATTTACCAGTGTCTTTATCCCCCGCCATGTCCCTTTCAATTGTTTAGTAAAGACTCTAATTTGAATTCAAATGAGCTGTTGTTACTGTTGAAAATACCATTGTTGAAAATAGTGTTATTTGTGTATTCTTTTTCCTCATTTGCTGGTAACAAAGATTGGTATAAATCAGTTTTGGGCAGCAGTACTAAACGGCTGGCAATCTATCTGACACTTCACACCATTTTCTATTCCACTGACTTTAATGGTAGAAGAAAATCACAGGCTGTAGAATGGAATTTCTCATCCACTAGCATCCATTTTGCACTACCCCCAAGACAAAATTTTACCCCAAAGTGCCTTAAAGCCAATGCCTTGGGAACAGATCTTCAGTGGGGGAATGTAGCCACATAGGTAGAACAATGGCTAAGGGACAGAAAGCAAAAAGTTCAGGTAAAGTAAATGTCTTTTTCCTAGACTGTCAGGACATGCTGAGATCTCTTTTCTATTTATATAAATGATTTGCATATGGGTACAAAGTGATGTCCAATGAAGGGACATGGTAACTGTGATAAAGAGTGGAGATTTAAAGATCCAGGAGTTGCCAGAGGGTGACTTGCTGTTGGAAGTCAATTCGATTATACTTAGCAGGATTGAATAAAGGGACTTTTAAATGAACACTGGAAGATTCACCCTTTTAGGGCAGCAAGAACAGAGCCTGTTGAATCGCCAGGAGGAATTTGGGACTTTATCAGAAGGCTTCATATCTGCTGAGAGTGTGGTGTAATGTATAAACATGGTTTCTGTTGTAGGCAATTAATACGTTATATTAAGTAATGCTTAGTCGATGTTGATTTTGATTTAAATTTATTTGTTACAGTAAAAGTCTTAAAACGTGAAATCTTACTGTAAAATTCATCTCTCTCTTTATAAGTTATCAGTCTCAAAGACAATCATAACAATGGTCCGTTCAAACATTGTGCAAGGTCAGTCTTCGTATCACATCAGTACATCAAGAACTTGCATTTATATGGCACCATTTGCCTAGTCGCTTTTCATTAGTAAGGAAGCTTAAATCAGTTTAATGTACTAATATAAATTACTTAAAAACAGGTGTTTCCTGTAACCTGAACAAGCTGGTTGTCATTGATTCACTATACTTCAACTTTTAAAAATATTTCTTCGTGGGATGTGAGCTTTTATTACCCATCCTTAATTCCCCTTGACAAGCTAATGATGAGCCACCTTCTTTAGCCTCTGCAGCCCACAGTGCTGCTAGGGAGGGAGTTCTAGGATTTTTAACCCAGTGACAGTGAAGTTACTGTGATATAAATCCAATTCAGGATGGCATGACTTGGAGGTGAATTGCAGGTGGTGGTGCTCCCTGCTAACAGAATTGCAAAGGGTTACAAGGGTACATGGCATAAGAAACAGACCATTTGGCCCAACCAATTTATGTTGGCGTTGGCATGTTCCACTTGAGCTTCATCCCAACTTTCCTCATCTAAATATATTAGCACAATCATCTATTCCATTCTCCCTCATATGCTTCTTGTACCTCCCCTTAAATACATCTATACAATTGGTTTCCTTTCTAATGGGATTGGGATCTTAAAATCAAATGTATTTATATTTTTGATTGGTTCATAGGAATCTAGTACATCACCATATTTGCAAAATAGGTGAGGCGAGAGTGAAGTGACAGTTCTTGACATCAAGTCAGAATTTGATCATAACAATCTCTTACACTCACCCTATACACCTACCTGTTTTCATAGGTTTTGGAGAAATGGGGTTTCCCAATTATTCTGCAGAATTTGACTGTAGGGCTTCTTTTAGTGGGACTCCCACCCAACAGCTTGATGATTGGCTGAATCCCCACTTAAAAGGAGTCCTCGCAGTTACATTCTGCAGGACAATTAGAAGCATCATTCATACGGGTTTTTCGACCTCACAGCAGCACTCCTTGTCCATTCCAACACAGGACTCATGTCCAGGCTAAAATTCAGGCCTCATGCAGCTTATACTCCCTAAATTTACCTTACAACTAAGAACATTAGAGTAATACTGAAGGCAAAATGTGAGACGGAAAACCAGCAGGCAATGTTTTCCAACAAATGACAGGAATACTTAGTTCATAATTTATATGTTTTAGAATATAACTTGTGATTTTAGGAATTAAAGTTTAGCTTTAGAGGACTGGGGAAAAACCTGATTTGAACAATTTAAGCATCTTTTTAAATTAATTTATGGGATGTTGGTATCACTGGCTAGGCCAGCATTTATTGCCCATCCCTAATTGCCCTTGAGAAGGTGGTGGTGAGCTGTAGTCCATGTGGCGTAGTAACACCCACAGTGCTGTTAGGGAGGGATTCCAGGGTTTTGACCTAGTGACAATGAAGGAACGGTGATGTATTTCTAAGTCAGGGTGCTGAGTAGCTTGGAGGGGAACTTCCAGGCAGTGGCCTTTCCATGTGTCTGCTGCCCTTGACCTTCTAGGTGGTAGTGGTCTTGGGTTTGGAAAGTGCTGTCTAAGGAGGTTTGGCGAGTTACTGCAGTGCATCTTGTAGATGGTACACAGTGCTGTCACAGTGCATCGGTGGTGGAGGGAGTGAATGTTTGTGGATGGGGCACCAATCAAGCAGGTTGCTTTGTCCTGGATGGTGTCAAGCTTCTTGAGTGTTGCTGGAGCTGCACTCATCCAGGCAAGTGGAAAGTATTCCATCACACTCCTGACTTGTGCCGTGCAGGTGGTGGACAGGCTTTGAGGAGTCATGAGGAGAGTTACTCGCTGCAGGATTCCTAGCCTCTGAGGTGAGAGTGACAGCCCTTAAAGTTCACACACATCTATAAACACAACTTCAAAAGTTCACTGTCTTGCAAAGCATTTATTGTTGTTGCATTTGCTGCTGTTAATTGGAGTTCACAGTTACTAGACTTGTCTGGTGACTCTATGGGATCCTTCATGCTGTAAGAATTGGGGTGTTACCTCATATTAATTCCAGTAGGTTATCTTAGAGTATTGGCTGTATGCTATATTGATTTTGTACAGTAAAACTACTTCTGTCTGTTTAAAACTGGAATCTTGTGGCTTTATTCACTTAGTAAGTAACTCCGATTTCAAATTTTGTCTACTTTTTAAAAAATAACGTAAACAAAAAGTTGGGGGTCTCTTCCAGGATGGTTTGGGAGTCTGGTCTGGGATAATAACATGAGGGAAAAGCTGGAAGATTTCCTAGCTTGCAGCTAGTGGAAAATCTACAGTGGTCCTCATAGAGTCTTGTGGCAAAAGAATTAGCTTAGAAGTAGTGAGAAGGCAAGCAGGTCTAGGGACAGAGAGATCCACAGTTAAAAGGTAGTAAATGAAAGTCTTACCTCTGAGAATAGCTGGAACTTTTGGGTGGTCCCTATATAAGTAAATAACTTTTAAGGTATCATAATATATGAGAGAATTCTTGGGGGAAGAAGGAAGTAAACCTAAGGACCTAGTGTAAATGGGTATAAGTTAGTATTTAAGTTAGTCATATTTGCTTTGTTTAATTTGTTCTATATACAATAAAGTTTGTGTTTTATTTAAAATTGGGAAGTCTTGTAGCATTGTTCTATTGGTTAAATCACTGGGTGCTTGGATTTCAATTTAAAGATTAAAGGTCCCTAACTGGTTCTCAACATAAGCAGTCATTTCTTCCACTCAAAGATGTGCTTACAAAGGGTACTTTGAGCTAGTAGAGATTTTGGCATGATATTCATGATTTATATTGTAGTTAATATTTTGTTGACTTTTTTGTGTATTTATTTATGTGAAATTAATTATCCTGTGAAATCTGACCCATGTTTAATATTTTCCAATCAAAATTTGCAGGGCCGTCTGGCATGACACTTGTTACAAAAGTATAATAATTTTCATAATTTTTTTCTGGTTTATTGTGAAGTAGGTTTTATGGAGATAAGTACAGGTGGCTCTGTCTGTGTGATTTAATTACATTTGGAGTCAAGTAGACTGCAAGCTTTAAATTATTAAAAGAAGCTAGGTGTAGAAATGTGCTAGAAATGCTAATGAGAAAACATGGGTGCTGTTTTAGCATGTAAAGTTTGAAGGGGATTTGCATGTTTTTTTTAGATAAATGAAGGGATTGTTTAGATTTCAAAGGAATGTTAGTCTGTTTACATCTAGCCAGATTATCAAGGCTAAGGAGTGTGTTTATTTTTCCCTAAAAGTTACTGACAATATTGGCAACATGAAAGTTTTTATATTATGGGGAAGATACAGTATTAAAGATATGTGAAACATTAGAATTTACATATTAAAAGAGAGAGAAACATATATAAAAGGAGAATGAAAGGCTGTGTGGGAGAAGGCCATATAAGACCCAACAGGACGAGTGTGAGAAATAGCCTTGATGAAGCCTCCAGCCATTTGTGCATAAGTCTACCAAGCAAAGTAACTGAAGTTAGGGAAGCCATTTGGAATTCCACTGTCAAGTGGGTACTGTGTTAATTTGCTGGTTTTGTTTTAAATCTGAAATTGATTTTGGACTGTTGCCTTAAAGACGGTGTGTAACTGGGAGTTAGGTTAATTAGAAATTTTAGGAGTTGTTATAGTACTAAATACTTTGTAGTCTTATGTATGTGTTTGAAACCTTTTATTTTGTTGATAAATATTCTAATTTAATTTTTAAAATCTCTAAAGGTCTTGCTGGACTCATTACTTCTGAATTTAGTGCACACATCATCTTGTAATAAATTCAAATTGCAAAACCGTTGTGATATCGTGACCAGGTTTCCCTTGTGGATTTGGTCTGCGTGGCACTCATCATCTGCCACGTCATAACACATTACATTTAATCCAGTAACTGCAGGTAATCTTCAAAACTCTGCCAAGGTGAAAGCCCTTCATTTGCTCAGCTAACTTAATCTACAAGTGGAAGAGCCTTACATACTGTTGAACCATTGAGGCAGAAAACAATTTCAGGATTTAATAGAATTATCATACTGAACCATGACAGCTACTGAGCAATGTGAACACAAGCTTCAAATCTGTCCTCAACTCGCATCCACAAAGGGCAGTGGAGACAAAAACCTCCGAATCATACAAGGACTAGTTCAATGTACTGATTGCGGAAGGGGGTGTGGGGGGAAGGCAGGAGACAGGGGGGACAAACAGATAAATTGAATGATCAGCTATAGGCAACAAATTGTCATTTTGACTTGTATTTGCAATCTTTTCTTAATTCTTAAGAAATGTCACGAAAAAAGACTTGTATTTCTATAGCGTGTTTCATGACCTTGGGACGTCCCAACGTACATTACAGCCAACGAAGTACAGTACTTATGATAGCATAGGAAATGTAGCAGCCAACATACAAAAAGCAAACTCCCACAAACAACAGTGAAAAACAAGAGTGAAAAGTTTGAGGCTGGGAGCACAGCAGTGGTCTCTGTGAGTCAGTGAGCAGCACAGGGGGGGAAATTACATAGTGAAATCACAGCAAAAGGAGGCATGCAGGGGTGGATCCACAGGTAAGTATTTATTTTAATCTGTAACAAACTAGATCTATTAATTAGTTTAAAAATTAAAATAAGCCAATTTGACTAAATGTAAACTTTATCATACTTTATACATTGTATAATTTATCATATAATTATGTTCAGTATTTAATTAGATCGGGGGAGAAGCTCGCCCAGGATCGCTGCACCTGGCGTTCCCAAATAAAAAATCTGTATGACCTCCTTTGAACGCATGCGCATATCAGAGGCAGAGGAAAAGCGCAAGGAGAGGAAATCCCGAGCCAGCAACTCATCAAAACTCAATTGTCCGCAATATCCTGTCCTACTTGCAGCAGAAGCTTCCGGGTACAGATCAGCCTTAGCAGTCAATAACGTACCCACCGGAACCCACCAGACACACAAAGGGAGAGCATGGTCATCTTCACCTCGAAGATCGAACAAGAATAAAGGAAGATCGAGGGGGGTAAAATTAAAATTAACTAAATAGAGGATACTGACATTAATGGATTCTGAACTTTTATTATCTCCATATACTTAACTCTTAATAAATTAATACTGGACAAAGAATAAAATAGAAGGAGCTGAGAAACAAAAAACAGAGTAAAGCAGAGCAAAAGAGCAGGAACCAAAGCAGTTCAAGAGAGCACCTAATTTTAATTCAATTAAGTAATGAAATGAATAACATACGGTTACATTAGGGATGGCAATGAAGGTAGTCCCACAAGGGTCTGTGCTGGGGCCTTAACTTCTTACAATTTACATCAATAACTTAGATGAGGGGAGTGAAGACATGGTAGTTAAATTTGCAGATGACACAAAGATAGGTAGGAAAGTATGTTGTAAAGAGGACATGAGAAAGCTGCAGGTGGATATTGATAGGTTGAGTGAGTGAGCAAAGATCTGGCAAATGGAGTTTAATATGGGGAAATGTGAAGTTATTCCCTTTGGCAGGAAGAACAAAAAAAAAGCAGAGTATTACTTAAATGGAGAACGGCTGCATAATTCTGAGGTACAGAGGGATCTAGGTATTCTAGTACATGAGTCACAAAAACTTAGTATGCAGGTACAGCAAGTAATTAAGAAGGCTAATGGAATGCTATCCTTTATTATGAGGGGGATTGAACATAAAAGTAAGGATGTTTCGCTTCAGTTATACAGGGCATCGGTGAGACCATACCTCAAATGTGGTGTGCGGTTTTGGCCTCCTTGTTTAAGGAAGGATGTAAATGCTTTGTAGGCAGTTCAAAGGAGGTTTACTAGATTGATACCTGGAATGAGTGGGTTGTCTTATGAGGAAAGGTTGGACAGACTGGGCTCATTTCCACTGGAGTTTAGAAGAGTGAGGGGTGACTTGATTAAAGTATACAAGATCCTGAATGGCCTTGACAAGGTGGAAGTCGAAAGGATGTTTCCTCTTGTGGGTGAGTACAGAACTAGGGGCACTGTTTTAAAATTAGAGGTTGACCTTTTAGGACAGAGATGAGGAGAAATTTTTCCTCTCAGAGGGTCGTGCGACTTTATAATTCTCTGCCTCAGAAGGTGGTGGAGGCAGGGTCATTGAATATTTTTAAGGCAGAGGTAGATAGATTCTTGTTAGGCAAGGGAATCAAAGGTTATCGGGGTTAGATGGGAATGTGGAAATCAAAACACAAGATGATCAGCCATGGTCTTTTTGAATGGTAGAGCAGGCTCGAGGGGCCGAATGGTCTACTCCTGTTCCTATTTCTTATACTATATTCTAGTGCGCCACAACTGCAGCACGTGAGAATTTGTGGAGAGCACTGCGATCCCGGACAATAAGCGTGTGCATTAAGAATTTCAGCTCAAGAGTTGTTGAGCTAGAGTTTCAGTTATTGACATTATGGGATATTGTGGAGAGCGAGAGTCACCTGGACACTTGGATCCAGGATGCAATCACACCCCTTAGGTTTGGTAGCGGTGTAGGTCTTGTATATGCGGGTCAGGGATAGATAGGTATGACTGCAAGTCAGGCGAGTAAGGGGAACCCAGCTGCGGTGTTGGAGGAGCCTCTGCCTTTATCCAACAAGTACAAGGTCATTTCTGCCTATGTACATGAGTGCAAAGTCTCCAGGGTTCCAGGGGCTAAACAACATACTACTGTATATATGAGATAAATGACAAGTTAATGGTAACATAGTGGTCATGTTGCTGGACTAGTAATCTAGAAGCCTGAACCAATAATCCAGAGACACCAGTTCAAATCTCATCATGGCAGCTAGAATAGAAAGATGGCCATAAAACTACCAGATTATTGTAAAAACCCATCTGGTTCACTAATGTCCTTTAGGGAAGGGAAATCTTCCATCCTTATTCCATCTAGTTAACATGTGACTACGGACTCTTAGCAATGTGGTACCTGGCTTGGTTTCATGTTACTTTGATAATTAAAAAAAAGCTATCAATCTCTATAATTTTAACGACTGCCCAGGCCAAAAAGAACAGTTTCTCTGTATCCATCCCAGTGAACCTCCTATCATTTTGAAGACCACGATTAAGTCAACCCTCAACTCATGGGAACATAAACCCAGAAGTGTATTTTCACTCACCTCTGCAATGAGTACAACAATCACACAGTCTTGTTTTTCCTCTGGGGTCAGTTCATAAATGAGGGAATTCAAGGTGTCTATCAGGTAAGTGTGCACCTCCCTCTTGACAGTCGGAACTCCCATCACTATCGAAACTGTGGACCAAAAAAGAAACGCCCATGAAATGGATTAAGATTTTGTTAATAATGCGAAGCAAAGTTTATACATCAAATAAACAGCAACCTGCTCAACTGACACCACATTCACCACCTTAAACACCACCGATGTGTGCACCATCTAGAAGATGCACTGCAGCAACTCGCAAAGTCTCTTTCCACAGCATCTATTAAACCTACCACCTCTACCACCTAGGAGGACATGGGCAGCAGATGCATGGGACACCACCACCTGCAAGTTCCCCTCCAAGCCACACACCACCCTAACTTGGAACTATATTGCTGTTCCTTCACTGTCGCTGGATCTAAATCATGGAACTCCTTAACAGCACTGTGGGTGTACCTACACCCCCTAGACTGCAGCGGTGCAAGAGGTGGCCCACCACCGCCTTCTCAAAGGCAATTAGGGATGGGTAATAAATGCTGACCTAGGCCGTGATGCCTGCATCTCGTGAATGAACAAGTTTTTTAAAATGAGACAGCTCAACCAAAAGGATAAAGAAAATGGAAAAACATGCGAGTTATTCAAAAGAAAGTGGGTTTGAATTCCTTGCTACTTGTACTACAGGAAAAAAGAATGATCACTATTGTTATACCAAAGGACAATCACAATTACTCATGCACTTCACAGGATTTTGTTTTATTGTTGGAAGGAGGAAGCTAGGAGAAAAACAAATTTGAGGCTAGTGAAAAATGTAGTTTGGTTAAAAAAATGGGCAGCAAAGCAAGGGACCAAGGAACCCACTGTAGCAATTGATAGAAGCATTTGAAAATAATGGATTCATCATCCCGATTGTGGTTTAGACACGTGTAAAGTTTACAGGCACACTCAGGAGCATAGCTATTGCTGCCATCAGCTTCATTTATGTAGCATCTTTATCGTAGCAGAACTTCAAGGAGTTTCACTGGAACGTTACTAAAAAAAATTTAACACCGAGCCATACAAGGACATATTGTGACAGTTGGCCAAATGTTTGATTAAAAATGTAGATTTTAAATGAGGAGAGAGAAGCAGAGAGGTCTATAAAGGGTTGAAATTCCAGGACCGAGGGCCTGAACAGCTGAAAACTCAGCCAGCAATGTGGTGCGATTAAATTCTGAGATGTACAAGAATGCGAGAAACATTGAGATCTCAGAAGGTTGTAGGGCTGAAGGAGGTTACAGAGATAGGGAGGGCTGAGGCCATTGAAGTACTTGAAAACAAGGATGAAAATTTCATAATTGAGGCATTGTTAGACCCAGAAGCTAATGTAGGTCAGTGAACCACAGGGGGCGACAGGGGAATGGGCCTTGATGTGAGTTAGGATACGGGTGGCAGAGCTTTGAATGCAAGTTTGAATGCCTAATGTACTTTTATTTTTTGCATGTCTAATTACCAATGGGGCTTGAATTAAATGTTAAAAACCGTGATCTTTAAAACCCGCTCGATATTTTTGTGTCAGTTGGTTTCTTTCTCACCTCCAGTTCTCCTTTGTCCCAGGTAGACAGACGGCTGAAAACTGTCTTCTCTGGCGAGCAGATGCGGGAGGTGATGGAAGATGCTTGGCAGCTGCAGTACATTCTTACTGATAGTGATATTCCAAAGTTTGAGCTTGGTTTCATCTGAAATAAAAAGAGAATAGAGAGTAATGCAATTGAAGAAACGATAAAACCAGACACAAAACAAAATTAGGAATGAGGTTTTAACTGGAAAATCATTTTGAGAACTGCGTAGTTAGGAGGGGTAGCTCACAAGCATATGAACAGGTGCAGGCCATTCAGCTCCTTAAGCCTACTCCACCATTCAATTAGATCATGGCTGATCTGAATCTTAACACTTAATATCTTTGCCTAACAAACATGCATCAATCTCAGTTTTGAAATTTGCAATTGGCACCCAGCCTCAACAGCTTTTTGCAGGAAATACATTTGATTTCAACTGCTCTGTGAAGTGCTTCCTGCAATCACCCCTGAATGGCCTAACCGTATATGCCCTTAAGTTAAGTCACCACAAGCAATGCTATGGAGATTTACGGAGTACTAAATACCACAGAATTTGAATATAATAAAAATATTAATATAACTATTCGAACTACACATGGCATCTGCATCTGCTTAAATCCCATATGCTATTAGGAGATTTAAACTTACATTGCAGGCCTGGAATCTGTCCTCCAACTTTCCCATTGTCTAACCAACCCCTTCCATTCTGACACTACAGCTTCTCCCCTTCAATCTGTTTCAGTCCTGTCTGCATCTTTATTAGGATGGGCAACATGATGTCACATAAACATAGTGCACTAAGGGCAGAAGTTAAAAAGTGTCCAAAGTACCTACCTCCGAAAGGGAAACAATGAGAAAAAAAAAACATGTACACTAGCAATAGAATTAATGAATGTTAGGGAAATACAAATCTTCAATACAACACAGAATGTCAGGCGATATTATGTGCTCAAGTCTCTTGGGAGTAGAACTTGAACACACCACTTACCGACTCCTGTGTCAACTCCTCACACCTAACAAGCTAAAAACTATATATGCCTACCAAGACAAAATTCTTAACTTTAAAAGCACAGGTGGATTTTCCACTCCCCACACGATGACCTTTTCTTAAACATTTCATTGCAATCATTAAATTGAGGGGAACAGTATTCACCGAAGACATTTTGAATGGTAATAAGGAATGTGAGATGACTGATGCAAAGCTGTGTTCTTCCACTTTGTTGCAATGCTTTGAGTATCTTTCATTAAAATTAGGCCCCATCCCATCTTTTCACTCAGGCAGGTGTAAAATATTCCATGGCACTACTTCTAAGAGGTGGAGGGGAGTTTGTGGCATCTTGCTCTGCACAAAATGGCTGCAGCATGTTCTATATTACAGAAGTGACTACAATTCAGAAGTAGTTGGTTGTAAAGCACTTTGAGGTATCCTGTGGTTCCGAAAGCTGCTATACAAATACAAGTCTGTTTTTCTTCTACAAACTCAACAAAGGTAATGAACTGACGCCCATGTCAGCTCAGGCAGGATTGTCAAATGGACTCATTTTGCACTGTATCAATCTACAATTTCATATCAAAATGTGAAATTAAGTATATTTGGGGAGGGAAAGAAAAACATTTGAAGCCCCAAATCAAGCAAAACACCCTACTGAGTGTAAGATTAGAATCCTTGAGCTGTGACCAACTATAACAAGAGGATGTGATGTTTGAGTCAGATTAAATGAAAATGCCATGTAGAATAAATGCAGTTATTTAAAATCCATTAAGATAAATTTGAGTTAAAAAAAAGGAAAAAATAAAATTGTCCTTGGCCCAGTAGCAAGAGAAAAAGTACTGAATGAAACAGATCAGACATAAATCTGACAACAGTTTTAAAGTAATTTCCCTGGGAGGTTTCCGCCCCCTTTTTCAGAGGCACTGACTGACATAGACTACTGAGTCCATTTATTGCTAGAGTATAGTCATGCTGTTATTTCTGTGCTACTTGATTTTTTACTAAATCATATTCAATAAAACATTTACACAATTAACCATTGTATTTAATAATTGAAATGTGGTATTAATTTTAGAAACATGTCCAGAGCATGCTGTATTAAATACCACCTTTATCCTGTACAATATTAAGATCCAGAAGCACATTTTCCATTCCAAGGTTAGCAGAAAAATGGAATCCTATCCCCCAAAAATGTGGATGAGAGGGTCAATTGGAGCTTTCAAGACTAAGATCAGCAGATTTTTGTTCACTAAGGGATGTGGAGCAGAGGAAGATAAATGGAGTTGTGCTGCAGATTGCCCATGATATAGTTGAATGGAGAAAGAAAGACACATTTACATGGCGATGTCCTGAGATCTAAAGACATTAAGAACTTCACAGCCAATGAAGTACTTTTGATGTAGGAAACAACGGCCAATTTGCATACAGCAAGCTCCCACAGCCAGCAATGCAATAATGATCAGATGGTCTGTTTTTTGATGTTGATTGCAGAATAAATATTGCCAGGCCGTTGGAGATAACTCCCCTGCTATTTTCAAAATTGTGACATTGGTCCACCTGAGGGGGCATTCAGGGTTTCTGTTTAATGGCCTGTCTGAAAGTGGGCACCTCCAACAGTACACCCTCAATATTGCATTGGAGGGTCAGCCTAGACTTTTATGCTCAAGTCTTGGGGCAGAATTCTCTCATCTGGGATTATGTCCCGGGTCGGGGATGGGGAGTCTTTCCTGCCGCGGTATTGCGTGACCCCTGCCTCATTAATTATGCAATCGGGGGTTTCCCAATGCATTGCGCAGCGCAGCAGGTTGGATGCACCCTGCCGTCACATCTGGGTGCCATAATTAAAAGACGCCCAGAGAGCAACTTACTAACCATTCAAATTGAGATGTCAAGGGGACAGGGACCACTGGCGCCAAAGTTTAGCGACTCGTCCCTGGGCGTCCCCCTCGACCAGATGGCAGCCAGGAGGGACGTTTTTTATCCAGCTGAAGGGAGGAGGAAGCCAAGCAACCCTGTATGGCAGCAAGCCTCCACCACAGTCAGTGCCCAAGGCCTCCAGCACAGGTCAGCCCTCCAATGCTACAAGAGGTTGAACAACCTCATCCGTGACAACAGGGTAAAGTGAACCCCCAGCTGCTCACACTAACCACAACCATTGGTACAGGGGACATGGGCCTCAGTGGCAACGCCAAAAATTCATGCATTAAAGCTCTGCTGCAGTTCATCCACTCTGCAGGTGGACAGGCCACTGTGCCTCCCTCATCCTTCCACAGAGAGCTCACAAGCAGTCTGGAAGATGGAGGGCAAGGGGGGAGAAGGGGCTCAGGCATTGAGGCACCAGCAAGCTCTGCCTCTCTGATACACCTCTCTGAACCTTATCCTTGTGTGTGGATGGGCTCACCGCTCTGGAGGGTGCTGGCCCAGAACCCTTCTGGACAACCTGCAGTGCATCAACACATGCCACACAATCCAATGTGTTATCTCTAAGACTGGGAGCATGAGAAAGATACTTGAAATTGCTATGTGTGATTGGATGCTAAATACAATCTCTCTCAACCCCATCTTCTCTGTTCTCTTTATGCAGGAGAAGTTAAGCCATAACAGCAGAGAGAGGGAGAAGGCTGGAGGGGATTGACTTCACTTGAAGGAAGTAACAGAATTCGAGGAGCGAGCAGCCAAGCTGGCAGAGGTGGTGCAGGACTGGGCCATTGGAGATGGGGAGGCTGGCTTTCAGCCTCAATCCAGTAAGGATCCATGCGTGGCTTAGAAAGCTGAGGGCCAAGGATGCCTCCAAGTTGGAGGTAGCTCATGCTGTCACTCACTCTCTCCCTTACAGGTGTCACCAGGAAGGGAGCAAGGGCCAAGCTGCAGGGAGCCCTGTTCAGCTCCAACACAAGCCCGGAGGAGAGCGAAGACATCATTGATGATCAAAGCGCAACTGTACAGGCATCACAACAGGCACCTGCGCCCTCCACCAGCCCAGAGACACACACCTTGGTGGGTATTAGCACTAGTGTAGGAAGGGTCACACTCTGGCGATCACTGCATAGACCTGTGTCCACAGCAGGAGAAGGCAGGATCAGCCAAGCTCACTGGCGCTTGAAGGAGCACTGAGGAAGAGGCATCTGTGAGGTCAGAGTCTGATGACGGGCCTCTGGGATCAGCCTTCCAAATGATGGTGGAGAGTTAGCAAGGGGTGGGGGGAAAATCAGGCAGGAGTGTCGGAGGGAAATATTAAGAAATGCTGAAATCACAATTGGTTGCGCAGGTGCACTACTGAATGTTACAGGTATCAAACTTTTGTAAAAATATTCACTTGCACTTCAATAATGGCTAATGTGTTGTTTTAGTTATAATCCTTAAGGCCTGGCACTTCTCCCTCCCCATCACGTGTCCCCACCATCTTCCTGGGGACACCCCATCCCCCGGAAAGAGGCATCTGCAAGGAGGCAAAGGCATTTGCCTGGGCCACTGCGAGCCATGTGCAAGCACTCTCCCACGCATGCTGAGAATTTGGCCTTCAGACTCATGTGTCACAGGGCCCGGGCATTGTGCAAAACTACATGCCGGGGTTCCCCTTCAGTTGTCCAGTTGAGGTGACCTGCATCTCCGCCTACCCCTCATGATCCAGTTCCCATGCAGAATCTTGGGATCCCTACCACAAGGTTCTGCATAGTTCCAACCAGCCGAGCCATGGTGGTAATGGCCTTCTATCTTCACTCGAATACCTTTTCCCCTCCACCCAGTAACCCACACCCTCTCCCCCATAACCACTGGCACCGGCCCCCTCCGCCAAATGGCATAACATTCGACTCCTCCGCCATCACCCTTCAACCCTCCCCCATTACCTTTGGTAACATTCAGATTAATTTAGAGATCCCCTTCCTCCGAGAATCACACCCGATACTATAGACTTGCCCCGCCCTCATCTTGCCCAACACCTCCCCCCACCCCTGAATCAGTGTCCTCACATGTCCACACCAACAACCCTTGGTGCCCCTTCGAAACATCTTCCCAACCTCACCCTCCCACCGCTCCCTTTAACCCTCACCATCCCCTCCTACCACAGTAACCCTCAGTTTGCACCCCTGGAATCCACCATTGACTCCACTAACCCCTCCCTGACCCCTTCACACCTCCCATGCCCTTTCAGACCTGCCCAGCCTCCCCGTCCTCAACCCACCAAGGCTGTTAATAAACATATTGACTTTATAAACAAACAGAGGCATTCAGCACAACAGCAAGAAGTTTATGCTAAACTTTTAGAAAACACTGGTTTGTCTCCAAGTGGAATATTGAGTTCAATTATGGGAACCAAACTTTAGGAAAGATGTCAAGGACTTGGAGAAGGTACAGAGGAGATTTACTAGAATCGTATTACAGAGGAAGGACTTGATTACGTGGTGAAACTGGAGAAGATGAGGTTGTTCTCCTTGAAGCAAGAAAGCTTAAGGGGAGACTGAAGAAGTATTTAAAATCAATGGAAGTTTTGTCAAAAATATCTGAAGTATGCCCTTCTCAAGGGCAACTAGAGATGGGTAATAAATGCTGGCCCAGCCAGCGAAGCCCACATCCTGTGAATGAATAAAACAAAAGAGCTTCCACCAGCAGTAGGGTCAGTAACTAGAGGACACATATTTAAGTTAAGTGGCATAAGAGCCGGAGATGACAAACAGAAATGTTTTTAAGCAACAAATTATTATCTGGAATCTATTTGAAGGGATAGTGGAAGCAGATTCAATACTAACACTTAAAAGGGAATTGGATGTATGCTTTAAGAGGAAACATTTGCAGGGCTGTAGGGAAAGAGCAGGAGTGTAGGGCTAATTGGATAGCTCGTTTTAACATTTGGCACAGGCATGATATGTTGAATGGCCTCCCTCTGTGCTGCTCTGTGCACACTCCAAAAATTAAAGGCTCATTTTGTCATTGTCCAAATGTCCAATGACTCACATTGGAATTAAGGCAGAACTCTTTGCCCACCACCTAGGTTCAATTTCTTCACTTTAGATGTCTTGCAATGTCTTAACCTTATCTCTTTATTTCACCTCCCTCTCTGCCCCACTACTTGGTCTCCAATTTTCCATGTCAATAGTGAACTCAAAGTCAGCAGACTTTTAACAGTCTTTTATAACCAGCGCCACATCTCATCCACATCCATACTCACTTTCAACTGCAGCACCCTGGCAGCAGTTGTGCACTGATATTATCTCAAGGTGTCTCTATGGGTAGCATCCTCACCTCAGAGTTAGAGGGTTGCAAGTTCCAGTCCCACAACTCGAGACTTGAGCACATTATGCAGGTTGACATTTATAGTGTTGGTACTAAGGGAGCACTGCCATCTCAAGGAGGTACCATTTTTTGGATAAGAAGTTGTACCAAGGCTTCACCTTCTCTTTTAGCTGGATGTAAAAGATTCCATGGGGTTTCTTGGGGGTGGGGGGTGGTGGTGGTTTCAATATTTATTCCCTCAACCACCACCTAAAATAATATCTGGTCCTAACCGCATTACTGTCAGTGGGAGTTTGTTGTGTATAAACTGGCTGCTTCCTATATTATAACAGTGACTGGACTTCAAAAAGTACTCAATTGGCTGCAGGTCCTGCAGTTATGAAAAGCACTATATAAACGCAAGTTCTTTCTTTCAGCTGTGTTCTTCACTACTGAACAGTATTGAAAAAGGTGATGAAGAAAAATTACTCTGCAACATTTGTGCTTCCATTTCTTTCTATCAGCTGCCATCTCCGGAATTTTCATTTACTTCTTTGTCTACAAAGTACTATGGCTCCATGCCAACTCACATTAAGGGCACAGGAACCCATATATATGGCCGATGATTTCCAAAAATAATCAAAATGCCCTTTGGTAATGTTAATATATATTTTAATACATTATATTTTGCATCAACAGATTTAGTTTTAAACTGATTTTTAGTACAGAAATGTAGACAATGCCACTTGACAAGACATTGTTGATTCCTACGCATGGGTGTGCTAAATACTGTTGAACTGGAACATTTTCTGTTTAATCTCTGCTCTCTTTGAAGATACCTACTGGCCTGCTGAGCATTTTCTTTTTCCACTGCCTGCAGTGTTTTTGTTTTTTTTAGATAATACATCCTCATAGGTCGCAGAGTTTTGCAAGATTGGATGTGTGCTGGATTATTGTACACAAGTTCAAGAACACTTGCATTTATATAGCATCTTTAACATGGGAAAACAGCCCTAAGAGCTTCACATGAGCATACAATTGACATTAAGCCAAAGATTGTGATATTAGGACAGATGGCCAAAAGCTTGATTGAAGAGTTTTAAAGAACATTTTTTAAAAAAGGAGTAAGAGAGGGGTGGAGAGGTTTAGGCGAAGAAGTCCAGAGATTAGGGCCTAAATAACCACAGCATCAGGAACTTCCATAGATCCTAGGCTTCCATCACTGAGAGGGAATCAAAAGTTTTCTGAGTGTACAGAATCAATATGTGCACTAGGTTTAGCTGGTGGGCTAAACCTCTCCCACTGCAGAGAACTGCTTTACTTTCAAATTTCTCCGTTGCAGTTTAAGTCACATATGCACCATGGGCCAGTATTCCAATGCTAACTGAGTTATTCTCACCTGTTGTGACTTAGCCTTTACTGGAATCAAATCAAAAGTACAATTGCAGTCTAAGAAGCAATTCCTGAAATTAAAATGTTCCCTCACCACCCCCATCAGCAGTTTTAGCATTGATTATAAGCAGGGGTTCAAATCAGGATAAGTTTCCATCAAAGAGAGGTTTTTTTCTTAGAACTTTTCTAGAGATTACCTTTAAATGTTATAGAACACCATCAGCAAAACAACAGCCTCAGCAGAATTTTATATGCTATTTGCTTACAAGTATGTGATTCAGTGAAGTCAACTGGAACTACTTCCACCCAGAAGGTAATAGAATGGAATAAATTAACAAGGAAGATCATTGAACAGTTGACATAAAACAAGTTTGTGACACAATTTAGCCAGTGGGCTAAAATTTACCCACTGCAGAGAACCTATTCATGTTTATATTTACATTTATATTAGACTTCCTGGAATGTGGAAACGAGGAGAAAGAGCTGGGCTCATTGAGGCTAATAGCCTCCCAACAATTTCTTACTCAATCTAAAGGTGTTGAAAGGCATTGCTGTGTCACTGAAACGTGACACCATAACTGATCGACACACAATGCTTTGGGCTCATTGGCCTCACTGAATAAAGGTTGACCCCAGACATTGTTTTCAAACAAAAGCATATGTCTGTACATATTAAGATCTGGAAAATGACTTTTTCTTTAGCAGAACAAATCTGCACCACTGAACACTGAATAAAGTGGCAACATCCCACAGCTGGGGCAAGTTACCAGAGCTGCTCAAACATAATTACCATCAGGTAATCCACTCGCTCCTTTAGCTGCTGCCCACATTCTCTTCACCCGCCATCCTGGGCTCAATGACTTACATTGGCTTTCATTCTGGTAACTCCTAGAATTTAAAATTCTCAACCTGGTTTTCAATATCCCTAGTACCTTCCCCAGGATAAAAGAGCGCAAAGAGAGTGGTGGAGACACAGGGTAAAAGAGCGTGAGGAGAGCTGAGACACAGGATAAAAGAGCAGTCTGGGAAGAGCACCCTGCAGTCGGCATCGTGGTGAAGCAGTCTAAGAAGAGCATCCTGCAGTCAGCATCACAGTGAGGCAGTCTGGGAAGAGCGTCCTGCAGTCAGCATCACGGTGAAGCAGTCACTTCAAAAAGTGACATCAGCACAAAGGCGAGAGTTGATTCGTGAGTAGTGGGTAAGTGTTTTTCTTCAGTTTAAAATAGATTAAGCTAAGGAAAGGTAAGGGTTCTAGTTTTTACTTAAAGTACATAAATAGTTTAACTTTTTTTTTTACTGTATTTAACTTAAAGTAAGGTTTTTTTCCCCCAACTACAGGCAATGCAGGGCAGCTCAGTCCCATGTTATGTACCGCCTGTAACATGTGGGAAGTAGACGCTCCTTGCGCTTTGACTGGCCACGTGTGCAAGAAATGCCGCCAGTTGCAACTACTTGAGCTCCGGGTTTCGGAGCTTGAGCGGCAGCTGGAGGCACTGAGGTGCATCCGCGAAGCTGAGAGTTTCGTGGATAGCATGTTTTTAGGCATGGTCACCCCACAGCTTACGGAAGTGCAGAGAGAGGGGAAATGGGTGACCAGTCAGAAGGAAGGTGTCAGGCAGGAAGTCAGGAAATCCCCAGGGTGCAGGGTGCATCTCGCTTCATAACTGTTTTTCTGTGTTGGAAAACAGTGAGTGACAGTTCATCTGGGAAGTGCAGCCCATGCTCATGGCACCGTGAGTGGCGCAGCTGCATTGGGGGGGTGGGGGAGAAGAAGGGTAGAGCAATAGTGGTAGGAGACTCGATAGTAAGGGGAACAGACAAGCGTTTCTGCAGCCATAGACGTGACTCAAGGATGTCACCGAATGGCTGCAGGGCATTCTAAAGGGGGAGGGCAAACAGACAGAGATCGTGGTAAATATTGGTACCAATGACATAGGTAGAAAGAGGGATGAGGTCCTACAAGCAGAATTTAGGGAGCTAGGAAACAGATTAAAAAACAGGACCTCAAAAAGGTAGTAATCTCTGGATTACTACCAGTGCCACGCGCTTGTGAGTATAAAAATAGGTTAGTCCAGATGAATGCATGGCTGGAGAGATGGTGCAGGAGGGAGGGCTTTCTAGGACATTGGTACAGTTTCTAGGGGCGTTGGGACCTGTACAAAACAGACGGGTTGCACCTGAACCGGAATGGGACCAACATCCTTGCGGGGAGATTTGCTAGTGCTGTTGGGGAGGGTTTAAATTGGCAGGAGGATGGAATCCTGAGAGGAGGTTCAGCAGGGGGAGATGCACAGCCAAAATTAGAAGAGAGAGCAAGTGAATCGAAGGCAAAGAAATTATAGGCCAGTTAATGCATAAGGGAGTTTGGCAAGGTTGGATGGTATTTATTTTAATGCAAGGAGTCTGACAAATAAGGCAGATGAGTTGAGGGCACAAATTAACACATGGAAGTATAATTTCATTGTTGTCACAGAGATACGGTTGAGAGAGGGGCAGGACTGGCAGCTCAATATTCCAGGATATAGGGTCTTCAGGCAAGACAGGGAAGGAGGTAAAAGAGGAGGGGGTATTGCAATATTGATCAAGGAGTCAATTACAGCAGTAAGGAGGGATGACATCTTAGAAGGCTCCGCAAATGAAGCTATATGTGTAGAACTGAAAAACAAAAAAGGAGCAATCACATTGCTGGGAGTGTACTATAGGTCCCCAAACATTCAGAGAGAAATAGAGGATCAGATGCATAGGCAAATTTCAAAGAAGTATAAAAAAATAGGGTAGTAATAGTGGGGGATTCCAACTTCCCCAACATTAACTGGGTTAGTCATAGTTTGATAGGTTTAGAGGGTGCGGAATTCTTAAAATGCATCCAGATGAACTTTTTAGCCAGTACATAGAAGGTCCTACAAGAGAGGGGGTGGTCCTGGACTTAATTTTAGGGAAAGAAGCCAGGCAAGTGGTAGAGGTCTCAGTGGGGGAGCATTTTGCAGATAGTGATCATAACTCCATTAGATTCAAGGCTGTTATGGAAAAGGATAAGGATGGGCCAGAAATCAGAGTTCTAAATTGGGGGAAGGCCAATTTTAATAAGATCAGATATGACTTGGCCACATTGGAATGGGAGCAGCTACTTTTAGCTAAATCTGCGTCAGAGCAGTGGGACTCATTCAAAAAGGAAATAGGGAGAGTAAAGCCCAAAATATTCCAGTAAAGACAAAAGATGGGACCAACAAATCCAGGAAACCCTGGATGTCGAGAGATATACAGGATTGGATAAAGACAAAAAGGGAGGCTTATGGCAGATACCGAGGGTTCAAAACAGCGGAAGCTCTAGAGAAGTATAGAATGTGTTAGGGGGGAACTTAAAAGGAAATTAGGAGAGCAAAAAGGGGGCATGAAGAAACATTGGCAGGTAAAATAAAGGAAAATCCAAAGTTATTTTACAAGTACATCAAGAGTAAGAGGATAACTAGGGAAAGAGTAGGGCCCATTAAGAACCATAGTGGTAATGTGTGTGGAGCTGGAAGACGTAGGTAGGGTTCTAAATGAATACTTTGTATTAGCGTTCACAAGTGAGAGGGACGACGTGGGTATGGAAATCAGGCAGAAGGATTGTGATATAATTAAAGAAATTAGCACAGAAAAGGAGGAGGTTCTAAGTGGTCTGGCAGGCTTAAAAGTAGATAAATCTCCAGGCCTGGATAAAGTGTATCCCAGGCTGTTGAGTGAGGCAAGGGAGGAGATAGCAGGGGTGCTGGCAATAATTTTCAATACCTCTCTGGCTACAGGAGAGGTGCAAGAGGACTGGAGGGCAGCCAATGTGGTAACATTATTCAAGAAGGCCAGTCAGTCTAACCTCAGTGGTGGGGAAACTATTGGAAGCAATTCTGAGGGACAGAACTAATCTACACTTGGAGAGGCAGGGATTAATCAAGGGCAGTCAGCATGGTTTTGTTAAGGGGAGGTCATATCTAACCAATTTGATTGAATTTTTTGAAGAGGTGGCCAGATGTGTAGACGAGGGCAATACATTTGACGTAGTCTACTTGGACTTCAGCAAGACTTTTGATAAGGTCCCACATGGGAGACTGATAATGAAGGTATGAGCCCATGGGATCCAAGGAAATTTGGCAAATTGGATCCAGAATTGGCTGAGCGGCAGGAAGCAGAGGGTGACAGTCGATGGGTGTTTTTGTGGCTGGATGCCTGTGTCCAGTGGGGTTCCACAGGGATCGGTGTTGGGTCCCTTGCTGTTTGTGGTACGCGTAAACGATTTAGACTTGAATGTAGGAGGGTTGATCAGTAAGTTTGCAGATGACATAAAAATTGGTGGGTGGGGTGGTAAATAGTGAGGAGGATAGCCTTAGATTATAGGAGGATATAGACGGGCTGGTCAGATGGGCTGATCAGTGGCAAATGGAATTTAATCCGGATGTGTGAGGTGATGCACTTGGGCAGGACAAACAAGGCACGGGAATACACGATGAATGGTAGGACCTTGGGGAATACCGAGGATCAGAGGGACCTTGGTGTGCATGTTCACTGGTCCCTTAAGGTGGCGGGACAGGTAGATAAGGTGGTTAAGGCGACATATGGGATACTTGCCTTTAATGGCCGAGGCATAGAATATAAGAGCAGGGAGGTTATGCTGGAACTGTATACAACACTGGTTAGGCCACAGCTAGAGTATTGCGTGCAGTTCTGGAATCCGCATTATAGGAAGGATGTGATTGCACTAGAGAGGGTGCAGAGGAGATTTCCCAGGATGTTGCCTGGGCTGGAGAGTTTTAGTTATGAGGAGAGATTGGATAGACTGGGGTTATTTTCCCTGGAGCAGAGGAGATTGAGGGGGCACATGATTGAGGTGTATAAAATTATGAGGGGCATAGATAGAGTAGACAGGAAAGGAACTTTTCCCCTGGGTGGAGGGATCAATAACCAGGGGGCATAGATTTAAGGTAAGGGGTAGGAGGTTTAGAGGGAATGTGAGGAAGAATTTTTTCACCCGGAGGGTGGTGGGAATCTGGAACTCACTTCCTGAAAGGGTGGTAGAGGCAGAAACCCTCGTAACATTTAAGTAGTATTTGGGTGTGCACTTGCGATGCCATGGCATACAAGACTATGGGCCTGGTGATGGAAAATGGAATTAGAATAGTTAGGTACTTGTTTGACTGGCGCAGACTTGATGGGCCAAAGGGCCTTTTTCTGTGCTGCAGACCGCTCTCTATGACTTTATGAGAAATGAGGGTCAGAGAATGGCAGGAAAGGACAGAGAAAAAAACCTAACAATACATCAACAGTCAAGACTAGATGTTACTAAGGTAACAAAAAGACAAAACTGAAGGCTCTCTATCTGAATGCACGTAACATTCATAAAAGCAAATTAATTGATGGTCCATGTTGAAGTAAATAAATATGATCTGATAGCTATTACAGAGATGTGGCTGCAGGACGACAAAGATTGGGTCCTTAATATTGAAAGGTACGTGACATTCAAGGAGAATAGGAAGCTAGGTAAAGGTGGAGGGGTAGCACTGTTAATCAAAGAGGGCATTGGTGCAATGGTTAGAGGTGATCTTGGTTCAGGAGTTCAGGATGTAGAATCGGTTTGGGTGGGGTTGAGGAATATTAAGAGAAAAAAGTCATTAGTGGGAGTGGTCTACAGGCCCCATAACAGTAGCCACAGCGTAGGACAAAGTATTCAAGAGAAAATATTGTGTGCTTGTGATAAACGGATGGCAATAATCATGGGTGATTCTAATCAACACATAAACTGGAAAAGTCAGATTGGGGTAGTAGCCTGGATGAGGAGTTCTTAGAATGTTTTGAAGATAGTTTCTTAGAGCAGCATGTTTTGGAACCAACCAGAGAGCAGGTTATACTAGACTTGGTATTGTGTAATGTGACAGGATTAATTAATGACCTCAGAGTAAAGACACCCCTCGGTAGCAGCACCCACAATATGATTGAATTTTACATCCAGTTTGAAAGGGAGAAGAGTGGGTCTAAGACTAGTGTTTTAAACTTAAATAAGGGCAACTATGTGGGGATGAAAGCTGAGCTAGCTGAAGTAAACTGGGAAACTAGGTTAGGGAACAGATCAATAGAGAAGCAGTAGCCGACATTTATGGCGATATTTCAGAGCATTCAGAATAAGCACATTCCTACTATAAAGAAAAGTTCTAAGGGGAAGGCCCACCATCCATGGTTAACTAGAGATGTTAAGGAAAGCATCAAACTTAACGAAAAAGCATACAACTCCGCAAACTTGAGTGGCAGGATAGATGACTGGACAGAATATAAAGAACGGCAGAGAATAACTAAAAGGTTAACCAGGAGAAAGAAATTAGAGTATGAAAGGAAGCTAGCTAGAAATGTAAAAACAGATAGCAAGAGTTTCTACAGGTATTTAAAAAGAAAAAGAGGAAGTAGAGGAAGTGTTGGTTCTCTAGAGAGTGACAGTGGAGAGTTAATAAGGAAAAGGCAGAAGAAATAAGCAAATATTTTACTTCTGTGTTCACTATAGAGGATACAAAAACATTCCAGTAAATCTGCAAATCAGGAGATGAAAGGGAGAAAGGAACTTGCTGAATTTGAAATCACTAGGGAAACGGTACTGAGCAAATTGACGGAGCTGCAGGCTGGCAAGTCTCCAGGTCCCGATGAACTACATCCTAAGGTCTTAAAAGGAGGTGGCTAATGAGGTACTTGATGCGCTTGTGTTAATTTTCCAAAATTCGCTAAATTCTGGAAAGGTTCCATTATATTGGAAAGTAGCAAATATAATTCCTCTATTCAAGATGGGAGGAGGAATAAAACAGGAAATTATAGGTCAGTTAGCTTGACGTCTGTCGTGGGGAAGTTATTAGCATCGATCATTAAGGAGGTTATAGCTGGGCACTTAGAAGAGCTCAAGGCAATAAGGAAGAGTCAGTACAGTTTTGTTGAAGGAAAATCATGTTTAACCAATTTATTGGAGTTTTTTGAAGGAGTAGCATACATAGTGGATAAAGGGGAGCCTGTAGACATACTGTACTTGGATTTCCAGAAGGCATTTGATAAGGTGTCACATCAAAAGATTATTGTGGAAAATAGAAGTGCATGGTGTAGTGGGTAACATATTAGCATGGGTAGAAGATTGGCTGGCTGGCAGAAAGCAGAGAGTATGCATAAATGGGTCTTTTTCTGATTAACAGGATGTGACAACTGGACTCCCACTGGGTCTGTACAGGGCCTCAACTTTTTACAATTTACATCATTGACTTAGACGAGGGGAGTGAAGACATAGTACCTAATTTGCAGATGACACAAAGATAGGTAGGAAAGTATGTTGTGAAGAGAACATGAGAAGGTTGCAGATGGTTATAAGATAGGTTGAATGAGTAGACAAAGATCTGGCAAATGAAGTATAATGTGGGAAAATGTGAAGTTGTTCACTTTAGCAGGAAGAACAAAAAAAGCAGAGTATTACTTAAATGGAGAATGGCTGCATAATTGAGGCACAGAGGGATCTAGGTGTTCTAGTAAAGAGTCACAAAAAGTTAGCATGCAGGTACAGCAAGTAATTAAGGCGGCTAATGGAATGCTATTCTTTATTACGAGAGGGATTGCACATCAAAGTAAGGCATTTATGCTTCAGTTATACAGGGCATTGGAGAGACCGTACCTCGAATACTGTGTGCAGTTTTGTTCTCTTTATTTAAGGAAGGATATAAATGCAATGGAGGTGGTTCAAAGGAGGTTCACTACATTGATACCTGGAATGAGTGGGTTGTCTTATGGAGGAAAGGTTGGACAGACTGGGCTTGTTTCCAGTGGAGTTTAGAAGAGTGGGGGGTAATTTGATTGAAGTATACAAGATCCTGAACGTCCTTGACAAGGTGGACGTCAAAAGGATGTTTCCTCTCGTGGGTGAGTCCTGAGCTAGGGGGCACTGTTTTAAAACTAGGGGTTGCCCTTTTAGGACAGAAATGAGGAGAAGTTTTTTCTCTGAGGGTTGTGCGACTTTGGAATTCTCTGCTTCAGACAGTGGTGGAGGCAGGGTCATTGAATATTTTTAAGGCAGAGGTAGATTGATTCCCTTGCCTAACAAGAATTTAAAGTTATCGGGGTTAGATGGGAGTGTGGAAATCGAAACACAAGATCATCAGCCATGATCTTGTTGAATGGCGGAGCAGGCTCGAGGGGCCGAATGGTCTACTCCTGTTCCTATTTATGTTATGTTCTTACATTCTTATTTCTTATGTTCTTAAGTTCACTCCTCCCTATTTCGCTAACATCCTCCTGTCCAACAACCATTTGAGATTCCAGCACTCCTCCAACCCTGGCCTCTTGCACATCCCTCCACCATTAGCGGTTGTACCTTCAACCGTTTCAGACCTCACTTCTAAATTTCCCTCCTTAAACTTATCCGCCCCTCTCTCTTCTAAGACGATCCTTAAACCTACCTCTTATTCAACTTCTGATCACGTGTTCTATTATCTCCTCATGTGCCTCACTATCAAATTTTATTTGAGAATCACTCTCGGAAAGCACCTTGGGACATTTGTATCACATTAAAGGCTCTACATAAATAGAGGTTGCTGTTGTAGTTGTCCTATGCAGAGTGGATCCAATGTATAATGGAGGGTACCTGACAAATTACTCCAGGTTCTGTTGAAATCCCTCAATGTCTGTTTCTCAGCAATAGCTCGTTTTATCTCATCCAAGACAATGTTCAGTTCTTTAGAGCGTTTGAGATTTTCTTGCTCAGCTGCATGCAGTCTGTCACGAAGTGCTAGAAACTCCCGTTGATAAATGTCTACCACATCTCCTGGGAAAATAAAAATATCAGAAGGAGCGAAAATGAGCCATCACTGATAATTAAAACATTGGTTGTACATTTTCAAACTGTCCCACTTATACCTGAGAGATGAAAGGCAGTTAGTCTGTTCCTTGGTGATGATACGAGGAGAAACAGGGGACAATGTTTCTCTTCTTTCTTGAATTGTGACCTTTTACATCCACCTGAGAAACAGGTGGAATTTTAAAGTCTCTTCCAGAAGAGAGCAGTTCTCAATATTGGATAGTAAGAGTAATTCATGTGCTCAAGTTTTGTTCAAAGCTAGAATCTCAAAATTCTGGTTTTGACGAGATGCCGACTTTCTTTTCATTCATTCATACAATGTGGGTGTACATTGGGGTTGGGGGGGGCGATGGGGGGGAAAGAGAGATGGTGGGGTTTCCCAGTGGGCCCCCTGGTCCATCGGAGGGCCTCCCTCAAGCTATTACCTCTTTCCCAGGTTCCCCTGGCCCCATGACCTCTCAGACCCCTCCCTAGCTCCCCAATCCCTTGCCAGGGCCTGCCAGCTTGGCATTCAGTGAAACCCCCAAACATTTACCCAAATACTGGTCCAACTCCACACGCCTGTTCCGAAGTGCAGGAGAGCTGCTGGCCTCTGTGGCAGGACTTCCTGATGCAGAAGGGCGGAAGTCCCACCTCAGGTCTATTAGCAGTCAATTGACTGTTAAATGCCTGTGAGGAAGCTGGTGTTCCCCTCGGGCTGGGAATCTGGTGCCTCTTATAATTCAGCGCAACATTGCTGGGGGTTTGGAATCACATTATAGATTGGGGATGTCAGATTTCCTTGCCTAAAGGACATCAGTGAACCAGATGGATTTTACAACTATCAGCTTGTTTCATGGTCACCCTGACTGATACGCAATTTTTCATCTTTTTTTAAAAATAACCTTAATTAAATAAACAACGCAAAGTGTTGTTTGCATTTCAACAATACAAACAGGTTCACTTCTTACAATTTACAGGAAAACCCACCTGCTCAGGTCTTCAGTTCACCTCAGCTATATATCCAGTTACCAGATATACATATATAAGTAATAGTGCTTCACATTAATACTATGTATTGTTCGTATTTAGACTCTTCCTCTGCTGCTCTTGGTGAGTTTTAGAGTCTTCCCAGGGACGTGGTCCTCGGATGTTTATTAACTGAATTTAAGTTCCCTGCTGCCATGGTGGGGATTAAACTCACGTCTCTGGATCATTAAACTAGGCCTCTAGGTTACTAGCCCAGTAACATAAACATTATGCTACTATACCCTTAACTGTACAAACCCAACGTTTCTTCAGTACTACACTAATGTGAGCATGCATTGCTCAAGCCTTGGTATGGAGTTTGTCTGCAGGCAATAAAATGATGCCATGGGTTAAAACTACCCTTCTCAATGAAAATGGTGTAAACCTAGACAAGATTTACAAGATGAATGCCAACTGTCAGCTTGGGATTAGTTGGTGGCACTCATGCCTGGGGGTCAGAAATAAATAGAGTGTGATGCACTGCAACAGGTAACTTGGTCCAATGGATTCATGCCGGTGCTAATGCTCCACATGATCCTCCTTCTACCCAACCAATATAACCTTCTATTCCTTTCTCCCTCATGTGTTTATCCAAATTTCCCTTAAAAGCATCTGTACTCACCTGAACTATTCCTTGTGGCAATGAGTTCCAGATTCTAACCACACTCTGGATAAAGAAGCTTCCTCCGAATTCTCTACAGAATTTATTCGTCAAAATTTTATGAGCCCTATCATTCCTCAACCACCAACAAGAGCAGATTAAAAAGGCATTCATCTTATTGTTAGGTTTTGCCATATGTAAATTGTCAGTCACATTTACCTACATTACAATAGTGAGTGCATTTCAATAAAGTGATTAATTGCCTGCAAATTGCTTTGGGACATCACAAGGGATAAGACACTATATAAATGCAGGTTTTCTTTCTTATTGCAATGATTGAAAGGAGTCCAACGAGCAATTAATCTGAGGAAGCAATCTGGTACCTGTAGGCCAATAGCCAGAGCTAAACACTGATTTAAACTAACATACGAAAGTTAACAAGCACACAGCTACAATTCTAATCTCACTGCAAGTTGAGCTGTCACTAAACTGGAACAAAACTTGCACAACCTCAGGTCTTCCCAAAGCACTTCACAGCCACATAGTTACTTCTGAAGCATAGCTAATATCATTTGACTGCTGTGTTCTGCTCAAAGGCATGAGGCTGGATCACATGACACACTTCCCCTCTTGTGATGTCATGCTGTTGTACATACTACAACATCCCCCTTTCTTCTTAAAGATACTATTCCCCCCTTCCAAAGAAGTGTAACTATTTACAATGCATGTTCATGTTTAACATAATTATATAAAACTAATGAATCTATGAGTCTCCAAAGCATACCGGTAATAAAAACTTACGAATTAGGAGCAGGAGTAAGACACCTGGCCCCTCGAGCCTGCTCCACCATTCAATAAGATCATAGCTGATCTGATTTTAACCTCAACTTCACATTCCTGCCTACCCCTGATAACCTTTTACCCGCTTGCTTATCAATAATCTATCTACTCCTGCCTTAAAGATATTCAAAGACTTTGCCTCAACCACGTTTTGAGGAAGAGAACTCCAAAGTCTCACTACCCTCAGAGAAAAAGTTTTTCCTCATCTGTCCTAAATGGGTGACCCCTTATTTTGAAACAGTGACCCAGCAGTTCTAGATTCTCCCACCAGAGGGGACATTCTTTCCACATGCATCCTGCCAAGTCCCCTCAGGATCGTATATGTTTCAATCAAGTTGCCTCTTCAAAATTCCAACAAATACAAGCCTAGCCTGTCCAGCCTTTCCTCATAAGAGGGCCCATCAATTGCAGGTATTAATTTAGTAAACCTTCTCTGAACTGCTTCTAATGCATTTATATCTTTCCTTAAATAAGGAGACCAATACTCTACACAGTACTCCAGATGTGGTCTCCCCAATATCCTGTAAAACTGAAGCATAACCGCCCTACTCTTGTATTCAATTCCCCTCGCAATAATCTGCTGGTATGCCCAAATCTTGTAATGATAACCTTTCCTGGAGATTTCTTTAATTGCTCACAGTGACCTGTGGGATTGTCATTCTTGGATGTTGTTGTTCCTGGTTGCATTTGGGATCTAGTCCTAGATTTAGTAGGACTGTATGGTGGTTGGGGAGCTGGAATGGATTTGATTTTCCCTCTATTACGTCTCACCATTGTGTGTAATGACATCATAGGACCTTGGTTCTGGACAAATACTTGTCACCTCAGCTAGTTGCCATGTACCTTCTTTAGGATCTTGGATGTAAGCTTGTTGTCCCAACTCTAAACCTGGCAATTCTGTCCCTGCATTTTTATCATGCATGTTGGTCATTTTCTCTCAGTTTTTAAAGTTGCTCTCTCATTTCTGAAAGAGTAGAATGGGTAAGAGCAGGTAAATTGGTACGCACTGGTCTGCCAAAAATTAGCTTTGCCTGTGATGGAATAGTTGCACTTAAAGGTGTTGCTCTCAGATATAACTTGCTTGGTCTGTCTACATTTGAGAATTAGGGATTTCACCAACCAAATTATTCGTTCAACTGGACTGTTGGATCTAGGGTAATGGTGCAAAGTAATGTGATCAATATTCCACTTCTCTCACATATTCTGAAATGGCTTACCAATAAATTGCAGACCATTACGACAATGATCTCTCTAGGCACACCAAATAAACTATAAATAGCACTTAGAGTGTGCACGGCCGTTGTGCTTGACATATTGTGCAATTGTTGAATGATAGGGTACTTGGTGAAGTAGTTGACAATGACAATGAAGTCAGTGCCATGGACATGAAAGAGGTCGGATGTGACTTTGGACCAAGGAAGGGCAGAAACCTCATACGGAATCAATGGTTCTTTGTGCTGACTTGGCACATGCTCTTCACATGCCTTGCACTTCTTTACAACAACTTCAATGCTATTGCGCCTACCTGGCCAATAAACTGTCTCTTTTGTGAGTCTTCTTGTCCAATCTATCCTCATGTGAGTGATGAAGCTGTTGGAGAATATCAGATCGCAAAGTTTTCTATGACATATGACAACCTGTTGCCTTTAAATACGACTCCCTGGGAATTGCCTCGCTTGTCCCAGTAAGGCCGAAATGGTGCTTGTGGACATGCTGCATTGAATCAGGCCATCCTTCAATGATGGCTTTCCACAGTCTCTGTAGTGTGGAATATTTTGCCATTTCTTCTTGTAGCTGCTGCCATTTGCATTGCATAAAATGTACCAGATCAATTGACGGACTTGCATTTTCCTGCAAGTGTAATGTTGCAGCTCCCCTGAAGCTTCCAATTTTGTCAAAACATTCTGGATATTTTGACATTAGTGAACAAGGTGGTAGTAGTAGTTTTTGTGGTTGATCTGCCATATGGGGTCTGTCTAATTCCATGGATTGTCACTAGTGCAAGGTTACAGCATGCTGGGAGACCCGCAATCACTGGGCCTTAATATCTGTGACACCCAGGGGGATGGATTGTACTTAGACTCCAAGACTATGGATCTTGCCCTGTTGTACACTGAAAGTTGTGTAGTAGTAGGTTTTGCCATGGTCTTCCACGTCTGTGGATACATGTATTTTAGAATTTGCAGGGGTAGTATGTTGACACTTTCCCTGTGTCAATATTGGCTAATAATGAGTAGTTATCAATTTTCTTAGGGCAGATAATTTTAACTGGTGTAATATGCCTTTAAGGTACAGTAGCATGACATCATTAGAGGGGAAGTACGTCATGTGATCTAGCCTCAGTTTCACTTAAGCCTGTGAGCAAAACACAGCCGTGCTGCTGATGTCTTCTTTGCCTTTTCTGCGCAGTTACCATGATGTGGTTTCAACATTGATGCTGCAGCTTCATTGTGGTCTGACCAAAATGTTGAGGGTTGTCTCATGCCATGTAGCACAATCCAAGGCTGTTAACCACATGGTACCTGTACTTAATCTTGCTGCCATGCTGTGTTACCACCATTGAACACCATGTTTGTGTTCTTATAATGATATAAAGGCACCCATCACTCAAAGGATTGTGTAAACATGTTGTGGGTTCATTTATTTAAACTAGGCACATGAGAACACCTATATATGGATAGAAAGCTTGAAGACTCTGTTCTGCTCACAGGCTAAAGTGAAACTTAGGCTGGATCACGTTACACACTTCCCCTCTAGTGATGTCATGCTGCTATCCCTTAAAGCAGTTACCATTGTTAGGTAGGCAAAAGGAATGGCAAATTTATGCACAGCAAGCTCCTACAAACAGTAACAAGTTGATTGACTTGCTAATTTAATTTGGCAATATTTTGGTTGAATCTTAGCCAGAACAGTGGAAGAACACCTCTGCTTTTCTTCAAATAATGTCACAATCTTTCAGGCCCAACTGAACAGCAGACAGGACCTTGGTTTAACGTTTCATCCATCAGGGCTGCCAGATACAGCACTGCCCAGCTCTGCACAGTGCACCAGCCTAAATTGAGTGCTCAAGTCTCTATTCTGGGATTTGAACTCACAACCTTCTGGCTTAAGAGGCAAGAGAGTTATCCACTGAGCCATTAACACAATGGTAACATCCATCAACTTCGAACGTACAAAAAAAATTCTCCTGCAAGTTTAATAATAATATATTAAAATTGTAAAGGAATGAAGAACATCGTTGAACAGCTTGACCTCAGGAGCAGAGAATGCTGGAAACACCCATTAGGTCAGGTAGCATCCATGGAGTATGGAAGTTAACATTTTGTCATCATTTTGTTTCTCTCTTCATAAATGCTGCCTGACCCACTGAGTATTTCTAGCCTTTTCTGTTTCTTTCAGGTTTCCAGCATCTGTGGAACTTTGATTCTGAGCTTAGGGGCACCATTTCATAGAATGATTCTGTTGCAACCCACTTTGTTTGCATCTATGTGCCAACTCCATTCAGAGAAAAATACCTGTTCAAGATCACAACAGGGATGTACATTTTTTTGCTGTTCTGAAAAATACATATAAATTTGTAGCTCTGTTTCTCTAAGGATTAAGGTATCATTGATACCTTATGGACTACTGTATACTTGGATCTTCCAGAAATATGACACATCACATGCAATTCAGCACAGCACTATTCTTCATTATAGGTTATGCCCGAGACGTGAATGAATTCAGCCTAGATAGATTGAACTGGTATCCTCTTCCCTTAAAATGCTGCCTGCACCAACTACTCCAATCACTGGAACTACAGCTATACAAACTAATCTACAGGAAGATACAAAAGAAAATGCTGGTTTAAACAAATTGCTAAAGTAAACCTCAGAACATATTCGAATATTGATGAGATTCATCACCATTTATCAAAAATGAGTGCTTCTTAATTAGAGGAAACACCTAATATCCAATGACCAAGGTCATCTTTGAATTGAGTTTTTGATGTAATATTCAATATCATTTGCACCAAAAGTGTATTTTATTTTTGAATCAAGTGACAAGCTTTAGAAGAAACAAATTCATAAAATTCCATATTTTGAGCACTGCAAAAGTCAGCCTCCCATCTTCCTCCCTCTGGAAAAACTCTGTTGCTCTGTATCCTAACTCTCACCAAGTCCTGTTCAACAACGACTCCGACGCACGCTCACCTACATTGATTTCAAATCACTCCATAACCTCAGCCCTCCCACCGTTGAACCCCCCGCAAGATCTCTGTGCTTCTTCAATTCTGGTCTCCTGTGGGTCCCTCATTTCCATCACTCTGCCATTGGAGGACATGCCCCTAGCTCCTTAGTTCTGGAATTCTCTCCCTAAAACTCTGGTATTTCCAGTGCCCATGCATTTATAAAAATCATGGAAAATATCATACCTTCACTCCAATCGATAACTTGCATTAATATAGCGCGTTTAATGTGGCACAACATCTTACGGTGCTTTACAGGAGCACTACAAGCAAAACTTGACACCAGATATGGGGATAGATTACCAAAAATTTGGTCAGAGAGACTGGTTTAAGGTTTTAAAAGACAGAGATATCGAGGAGCAAGTTCATTGCTCAGGGTCTAGGCATCTGAAGGGCCACCAATCGCAGGGTGGTTAAAATTGAGGATGCACAAGAGGCCAGCAGAGTTAAAAATAAATTGTTGACTGGAAGCAGAACTGCTAAATTATATACATGTTTAGAAAAAGATTAACACACTCTTCCTTTGACACTAATAATTGGAGGCAGTGCATTGGACACTATCACATCCAGTTTATCTTCCAAGTCACACATTATCCAAATTTTAAAAATATATCAACGTTCCTTTATCGTGGCTAGGTCAATATCCTGGAACTGTATACTTAATGGCATGGTGGGGGCACACAGACAGCAGCAGTTCAAGGCGGCAGTTCACCACCACTTTCTCAATGGGCAATCAGGAATGCGGAATAAATATTGGACTTGTCAGTGATACAAATACTTAATAAAACATCATTCATTATTCATGGGATGTGGGTAAGCAGTGATTGTAACAGCTGCACATTTAAATTACTGGGGCTCACGGGGTTAAATTATAAATGCAGATTGCATAAATTTAGCTCGCATCCCCTTGGGTTTAGAAGATTGAAGGGGGGTCCAATCGAGTTGTTTAAAAATGTTAAAAAGGATTCAACAGGGTGAACAAAAACTACTTCTGCTGGGGTACAATATTAACATTTTGGACCAGGGTTTTCTGGACAGAAATCAGGATACACATTTTCTGCAAAAAGATAATGGAAATCTAGAACTCGAATGGGTCCTTTTTTAATTTGTTCATGGGATGTGGGTGTCGCTGGCTAGGCCAGCATTTATTGCCCATCCCTAATTGCCCTTGAGAAGGTGGTGGTGCTGCCTTCTCGAACCACTGCAGTCCATGTGTTGTAGGGACACCCACAGTAGGGAGGGATTTCCAGGATTTTGACCCAGCGACTGTGAAGGAACAATGATGTAGTTCCAAGGCAGGATGGTGTATGATGTAAAAGATCCCATGGCGCCAATTAAGAGGAACAGGGAAGTTCTCTCTGGTATCCTGGGCCAATATTTGTCCCTCAACTAGCATAATTAAAAATCAGATCATGTGTCTTTATCACATTGCTGTTTCTGGGAGCTTGCTATGCACAAATTGGCTGCTATGGTTCCTGCATTACAAGCGACTACACTTCAAAAAAGTATTTCATAGGCTATAAAGTGCTTGAGTCATGAAAGGCAGATTATAATTGCAAATCTTTCTTTTGAGTTGCACAGTAGAATCTCATCTTTGAGGGTTAAACACGCAGTGATAATTAGCATGCTGAAGAATAAAATCATCACTCAGTTAATGAAAGCAGCATGCACAATTACTGCCAGCATTCTGAAGTCAAGCACCCATACTGTTTTTCTATTAATGTGGTAATAACACCACAACCATGAACTGCTTTCCATGAATAAATGGGCAAACATCAGAAGTGAACTCGCCAACAGAAAATATGACAGTATCATTTATTGTCGTAGGTCTGTTCACTCCAGGTGTTGATTCAATGCCATAGGTGTCTGCCTATTCCACTTTGACATGAAGCTTGATAGAACATTTGTGGCATGCAGAACTTACAGCCAAGAATTACACTCCCTTCTAAAATTCATCCTGACTGCTAATTACAAAATAACTCCTTTTAAGGGTTATTTAGACTAACTGGGCTGATTTTTACACTCCCCGCCAGTAGGTTTGCAGGCAGGGGTGGCACATAAAATCCAGCGTTGGCCTTCCCACCATCTGCCCTGCCACCCCAACCTGTCTGAAATTTTAGAGGGATGGGGGCAGGACAAGTGCCATCCACTACAATGTTCTAAAATGGACACCCTCGTCCCTCTATGTGGCATTCTGAGCTGGGGTTTAAGAGTTTCATAAATCATCTAAATTTTGCTTCACACTCCTGAACACCCATGAGCAATGGTGCGAGCTCTGCTATCTTGAAAGACATACCAACCCTGTGACAAACATTATGCTCACTCAACAACAAAGATAAGAGTTCTAAAATTGAGCGATACCAGCGCAGCAGCCATTGCTATTCAGTGAGCATGGGGCTGATGGGTGAATGACATTTGTGGGAATAAGGAGTTTCTGTAGGACCTTTGACTGCAGGGACTGTGTCAGAGCCCAGCTGAATTTCGGGGAATAGTGAGGGATTAGGATGGAGAAAACTTTTTTTTAAAAAAGGCTCATTTTTGTAGCACCTTTCATGACTTGAGAACATGCCAAAAGCACTTACAGAAAATGAAGTACTTTTTAAAACATGGTCACTGTGATGTAGGAAACTTAACAGCAAAATTACACACAGCAAGATCCCACAAACAGCAATCAGATAGCGACTGGATAATCCTTTTTAAATGATGTTTGAGCGACCAGTTTTTAATATAGAAACATGGAAATCCAGAAAGGGATCAAGATGGGGAGAGGCTTAGCAGAAATCATGGCTCAAGTCTTCCCATTTTCTTTTCATGAAGGCAATTAATTTCCCACTCTTCAACCAACCAAATATTTTGAGCTTTCATGTTGTGGCAGAAAAACTGTTTTTCCTTTTATCATATTTTTTATTACCAAAAAAACCTTTGCATTTTTAAAATGGACCAGTTTATTGATGTCACTGCAGTTTTTTCATCTTTCATTTTTTTTCTCCACAGGGTGCTGTGAAATCTCTGGTTCAGACATTGGCCCTATAAAGCTGCCTACATCAATGTCTTCCTTGTTTGTTCCTCCTCAATTTGTGATCTGGTGTGCACACATTCCTGAACGCAAGCGAGCAATCTGGTTTAATTGAATACAGGTACCAAAATCTCATCACACAGCACACTTTGAATGCATAATTAAATATAGTTTAGTATGTGCAATAAAAGCAAAAACAACAATTTCACTCTCCCAATTGGGAACACTTCCCACGGCTATGAGCAGGATGATGTGGAAAGACTTTCATTTATAGAATATCTTTCAGAGCTACGAAGTGGTTTACAGCTAATGAAGTAGTCACTGGTTAATGTAGGGAACACGCAGCCAATTGGCACATAGCAAGTTTCTACAAACAGCAATGCAATAAATGACCAGATACTCTGTCTCTTCCGGATATCGATTTTGGGATAAATGCAACCTTTTTACATAGTATTTACAGCACAGAAATAGGCATTAGGTCCAACAGGTCGATGTTGGCGTTTATGCTCCACGGGAGTCTCCTCCCATCCCCTCTCCACCCAACATATCCTCCTATTCCCTTCTCCCTCATGTACTTATCTAGCTTCCCCTTAAATGCATCAATGTTATTCATCTCAGCTAGTCCATATGGTAATGATTTCCACATTCTCACCACTCTTTGGGTAAAGAAGTTTCTCCTGAATTTCGCTATTGGATTTATTTTGAGCTTTATGCTTATAGCCCCTAGTTCTGGTTTCCACTGCAAGTGGAACTATTTTCTCTATGTGTACTCTATTGATGAAAGTATTCACAATTTTAAAGATACTCTAAAGGCCTCTCCATCTTCTCTTTCCTAGAGAATATAGCCTCAGTCTGTTCAATCTTTCCTGATAGTTATAATATAGAACTAGGGGCCAGAGTCTCAGATTAAGGGGTTGGCCATTTTTGAAATGAGGGGAATTTGCTTCACCCCAAAGGGTTGTAAATCTTTGGAATTCTCTACCCCAAAGAGATGTGGGTGTTCAGTTGTTAAGTCTCAAGACAGAGGTCAATAGATTTTTGGGTATTAAGGAAGTTCTGGGATATGGGGATAGTGTGGAAAGGTTGAAGATGATGATCATCCATAATCTTACTAACTGCCAGAACAGGGTCAAAGGGCCTACTCCTGCTCCTAGTTCTTATGTTCTGATGATTTTAGTAAATCCTGCATTTATGTTATAAGCCTCAACTATTCCTTATGGTACCAAGTCCCACATTCCAACCAAATCTCTGAGAAAGACGTTTCCAGGCAAATAGCATAGATGCATTTAAGGTGAAGCTAGGTACCACATGAGGGGTGAAGAAATAGAAAGGTATGTTCATAGGGTTCATTGGAATAGGGTGAGAGGGTCTCATTTAGGCAGTAAACGCGAGACCTGCTGGGCTGAATGGTCCGCTTCAAATGATTACATAGAACGTACAGCCACATAGACTGCAAGTTGTCTTTAGGAGGAAAAAAATCCAACCAGAATTTTTGTTACACCATGCAATACACGCCCTGTGATTTGGTGCACTGTTCAGGCAGAAACACAATAACAGTATTTGCTGGGGCAGATGCAACCTTCTCAGTGGCATTGTGGTAATGTCATTAGACTAGCAATCTGGAAGCCCAGGCTAATGCTCTGGGGACATGGGTTCCAGCAGCAGATAGAATTTAAATTCAAATAATTAATAAATCTGGACCTGGAAGCTAATGTCAGTAATGGTGACCATGAAACTGTCACCCATTGTTGTAAAAACCCATCTGGTTCACTAATGTCCTTGGGGGAAGGAAATCTGCTATCCTTACCTGATCTGGCCTACAGACCCACACAGTCTGGTTGACTATTGAGTGCCCACTGAAATGGCCTAGCAAGCCGCTCAGCTCAAGGGCAATTATAGGCTACAAATGCTGGCCTTGCCAGCGACATTCACATCTATGAAAGAATAAAATAAAACATTAAATCAAACATTGTGGTGTGGTAAGTGTTCTTCAAATTAAATAGGCCATTGTTGCTTTGATCCATTTTAGGACATGCAAGTGCTCGCAAACTGCAAGTCATGGCCAAGGTGTTGCACTTCTTCTCCCTCATTGCACATGTTTCAAACTGTACACACTGGCTGCTTCCAGCCAACCAACAGGTACCATGACTGCAGTTCCCAAGCTTGGTTAGGTAATCAGTACTTGTAGTTACTCTTTCGACAGCAACTTGTATTTATATAGCGCCTTTAATATGGTAAAATGACTCAAGGCACTTTACAGGAGCGTTATCAAGCAATATATGACACTCAGCCATGTGAGGAGATATTAGAACAGATGACCAAAAGCTTGGACAAAGAAGTAGGTTGTCAAGTGCTTAAAGAAACACAGCAAGGGGCATCTAAGGGAAAGCAAGATAAGCACATGAAGTAATGTTAGGGTTAGAAGAAGGTTCGCGTGGAGCATAAACAGCCAGCCTGTTTCTGTGATGTAAATCCTATGTATCCCTCTGAAAAAGATAGGCTGATGAACACCTTCAATGAAAAATAATGAGGGCCTTAATGAATTTAAATAATTGCTTCTTAGATTCAAAGCAAGTTATGAATCAAAAACCTATTTAAACAAATCACAAAGGATACTTGTATGAGCGAATTGACCATCTTGGCTCCTCCTATGTGTATGATTCTTTGATGAACCAATCAATTGTTGCAACCTTGTTATATCAAGTTAACCTGGCAGATAATTTCTGAGAATGAAGCTGATTTTTAAATCCTTTTTGTATTGTATCAGATTTTTAAAAAAACTAAATACCATGTTGAACCTTGAACAAAAATGCATCAGGTTAATTGAACTGGTTTCCAGCATTGCTGAATTCTGCTATACAATAGAGATCCAGTGAGAATATGCAAGAATGACTCCCCCTGCCTTTACTCATCTGATCGTCTTAATGCAACTGATGTTTGTATCCATAACAATCAAGTGCTTCCAGAGAAAGAATTGGTAGTTTGCCAGCGATTCTTCTTGTCACATAAACTTGCTCAAGGTACATGTCCTAAAATTATACATCTACACCAACTATTGCCCAGTGTAGCTCAGGTGAAAAATGCTGGGTTAATAAAAAAAAAACATCTACCATTGTCAATGGATCCAATCACCTGAGCTACATGTGCATCCGTGTAGAAAACCACCTTCTTGCGGGTGCACTTGGCTTTGTAAAAAACCATGCAAACGAAATCAAGACAGCAGCTTTTATTCCTTAAAATTAACAGGTAACCACACACAAAAAGCTGGAGCACAATGTTGTGCAAAACTTCCAAGTCCCCTCTCAAGACACACATGTCATCCTGATTTCAAAATATTTTGGCTGTTTTCATCGTCGCTGTGTTCAGAATGCTGGAACTCTCTGTCCAACACCATCTGTGGGAGTTCCTTCATCACATGGACTGCAGCTGTTCGAAGCAGCGGCTCACCATCACCACCTTCACAAGAGTAACTAGGGACAATAACAAACACTGGCCTTGCCAATGACGTCTCTATCCAGAGAATACTTTTCTTTGTCCTTCTTCATACCATACAATCAAAAAGAAATAGGCTGGATTATACCAATCAGCCATGTGGTCTTTTCATTTCCAGCCAGGGATATGTAATATTTGCAATCTTTCCCGCCACCCACCCCCCCGAAATAAAAAGTAAAATATTATACAAAAAAAGTTACTGACTTATTTATACCTAAAAACATTGATGCACCATGTATTGTTTACCCAACATCCCATGTTTGCCAGCCCACACTGGCTCCTATTCCTGCAACATTTGATTTTAAAATTCTCATCCTGGTTTTCAAATCCCTGCACAACCTCACCTTTCCTGATCTCTGTAACTTCCTCCAACCCTACAACCAGAGGGATTTGCACTTCTTCAATTCTGGCCTACTGCACATCAGACTTTCATCGCTCCACCACTGGCGGCCATGCCTTCAGCTGTCTAGGCCCCAAAATTGCCTCTCCCTCCTCCTGAAGACGCTCCTTAAAACCTTTTGGCCAATTATCCTAATATCCCAAATATGATCAGATTTTGCCTGATCACCAAAAGAATTGTTACTAGTCAGCCTATTTGCCTCTGAAGCAAGTTAACTGATAACAGCAGTGGACAAACTCCACCATTACAGTGATCCATATGATTGGCCTAATAATAATAATAATAATATAAAAACAAGAAACTACTGCTTTGAACTACTTTGAAGGGTCATGTGGACTCGAAACGTCGACTCTTTTCTTCTCCACCGATGCTGCCAGACCTGCTGAGTTTTTCCAGGTAATTCTGTGTTTGATTGTCCTAATAACATTGATTAAAACAAATCCTGAGCTACTCAAACAGGTCAAACAAATATAGAATGCTCAGTTTAGCTGGACATGCTACACATGTACGTGATGCTTTTCAGTAACTAAATAGGTCAGTTGTTAATCAACTAAAAATACTTTTGTAGGGCTTGTATGAAGTGAGAAAACCTTCCCAAAGTCAATTTAAAAGTTCTCAGGCATTTGTTCCATTTTTAATTTTAAAAAAATTTGGATCTCGGCTCCGTTGTGTAACATCAGACTTTAGCCTCTACTTGGTGAGGTGCAGCACTGATTGTTCAGCCCCTAACCAGAGAGTGACTTGAAACTACTAAGATTCATTCAAATGAAAATTTCTATCAGAAAGTAATATTTTTGGATCTAAAGTAATTGGAGACCAGACATGACAAGTGCAACATGCTTGGGAAGAACATATATAACTTCTTCGTTTGCATACAGCATAGTAGCTTGTAACACTCAACAGCACATCTCAAACCCACGATATCCACCAACTGGAAGGACAAAGGTTGCCAGCTCATGGGAATAACCATAACCTTGAAGTCACACATGAAATATATTGCAATTGGGTCAAAATCCTGGAACTTGCGACCAAACAACACTGTGGAAGCATCTTCACCACATGAACTGCAGCGGGGGGGGCGGGGGGGGGGAGAGGAGAAGGAGAGAAAGGGGAAGCAGGGGTGGGGAGGAGAGAAAGGGGAAGGCAGGAGGAGATTCACTTTTGCTGGCCATCAGTAAAAAGTAGGGAAGCCTGACCTGAAAATAAATTCTAGATGTAAATTATGCTCACATGTTCATTTAAGCTCTCTTTCCTGTATATCTTTCCTGGCCAATTTCATGATGAAAATCAGTTTGAGTCTCCAGTGGCCATAATCACAGATACCCGAAAATAACCTATGTATCAGTAATATCCTACAAATGGTTCAGAAATTAAATTTCCCAAATTATTCTCAAGATCACCATAAAAGAATTAGAAAGGGAACCCACTGCAAAGTTGTGAAACTTTGTGAAGCAGGAGCATCGGGGAGAGATCTGACCTGACACAGAGGACTAATCTGGTTCATTGGATTTAATTATGATGCAAATCAACATTTGCAGAGTCTCTGGATCAGGGTGCAGGACATGGATTGATGCATCTAGGTCAGAGTAAAGAGTCCAGGTCAAATAAAGTGTGAATGCCATAATGTAGGAATGTATTAATATACAACAGATGTTCCGGGAGTTGGATCAAAACATGCCAACTCAATCTATTCAGGATCAATAACCCAGGGAATGATACCATTGTCGTTATGTTACTGGACTATGGATTAATGATCCGATGACACGAGTTCAAATCCCACCACCGCAGCCCAGGATTTAGGGCAGGATTTTCCTGTCAGTGAGCGGGGGGCAGGGCTCACTCGCCGACAAGTAAAATGACGCATGGTGACGTCGGGCAGAACTCCCAATGTCACTGCGTCCCATTTATATTTTCAGGTAGGCGGCGGCTCAGCAAGATCAGTTGTGTGTCCGCCGACCTGTAAATGGCCAATTGAGGCCATTGAGAGAGTCATTAAACTAATTAATGGACCGCCCGTCCAACCTTAAGGTTGGCGCGCAGGCCAGGAGCCCTGGCGGGCATTAGAAAAAGCATGAAACCTCATCCACGGGTGGGATGAGGTTTCATGTAGGTTTTAAAAAATTTAATTGAAGTTTTTTAAAAATGATGGACATGTCCCAACTCAATGTGACAGTGTCACATGAGGGGACATGTCTAGGCATTTTTTTTTCTATTTTTAATATTTTTGACAGTAGAGGCGATCTCTCTGAGGCAGCACTTAGCCTCAGGGAGATGAGTGCACTCTTTCGTGTGCATGCGCAAAAGAGCGCACTCTCAGGTTTAGGGATTCCCCCCCGCCTGCACAGGGAGTGCATAGCCTTATTTGGCCCGCCCATGTAAAATGGCGGCGCGCCCACACTTCAACTTCGCCCCCGACGGGGGGAAAATCCTGCCCTTGAATACAGTTAATAAATGAACTTGCAACAAAATCTTAGTGGTGGCCTTTGCTAATGTCTTTTAGCGAAGAAAATCTACTGTCCTTATCCAGTCTGGTCTGTAAGCAATTCCAGGTTCACTGCAATGTGATTCTTAACTGCTCTTTAAAAGGGCCTAGCAAGCCAATCAGCTAAGGACAATTAGGGATGGGCAAAAAGTTAATGGCGTTGCCAGTGACACCCACATCCTGTGAATTAATATAAAATATTGCCGGGGTAGACTCTCACCATTTGAAGGTATTGCAGTATTTCACAGCAGAATGAAGCAAAAACTTCAACACAATCCCCAAGTATTTATGCTACACAATGACTGCTGCAAAACTCATGCCAACAGCACCTTTCTACGAAGGAAGCAATAGCTTGGAGATCGCTCGGAGTGATATTAAATGTACAAATGCTTAATTTGCACTAAATTCTTTTGTGCATCATCGCATAGGAACAGGAGTAGACCATTCAGCCCCTCAAGACATGTTCTGCCATTCAAATTAGATCATGGCTGCTCTGCACCTCAACTCCATGAAGTCACCTTTGTTCCATTTCTCTCAATATGGTGATATATTTGAACATTTTTACTAATATAGCAAACAGAACATAAGAAATAGGGGCAGGAGCAGGCCATTTGGCCCCTCAAGCCTGCCCCGCCATTCAATAAGATCACGGCTGATCTGCCCTAGGCCTCAACTCCTCTTTCATGCCAGCTCCTCACAGAGATTTCAAAAATCCATCTACCTCCTCTTCAAATACATTCAGTGATCTAGCCTCCACAACTCTCTGGGGTAGAGAATTCCAGACATTCACTACCCTCAAAAGAAATTCCTTCACATCTGAGTTTTAAATAAGTGTCCCCTTATTCTGTAACTATGTCCCCTAGTTTGAGATTCCCCCACTAGTGGAAGTATCTTCTCAACACCTATCCTGTCAAGTGCCCTCAGAATTTTGTATGCTTCAATAAGATCAACCCTCAATCTTCTAGGCTATAGTGAATAAAGGCCTAACCTGTTTAGCTGTTCTTGATAAGTCAACCCCTTCATCCTAGGAATCAGCTGAGTAAATTTCTTTTGAACTGCCTCCAATGCCAGTATGTCCTTTCTTAAATACAGGGACTAAAACTGTACACAGTACTCCAGGTGCAGCCACACGGTTCAGCTGTTAAAAGACTTCCCTATTTTTAAGCTCCAACCCCCTAGCAATACAGTCCAAAATTCCATTTGCCTTCTTAATTACTTGCTGCACTTGCATGCTAACTTTTTGTGTTTCATGCACAAGGACACCCAGATCCCTCTGTGCTGGACTTTTTTGGAGTCTCTCTCCATTTAAATAATATCTACCTTTTGATTCTTCCTACCGAAGTGCATGACCTCACAATTTCCTACATTAAACTCCATCTGCCAAGTTTTTGCCCACTCACTCAATCTATCTGTATCCCCTTGCAGATTCCTTGTGTCCTCATCACAACATGCCCTCCCACCTATTTTTGTATCGTCAGCAAATTTGGAAACATTACACTTTGCTCCCTCCGCCAAGTCATTAACATAGATAGCAAATAATTAAGGCCCTAGGACGGATCCTTGTGGCACTCCACTAGTTACATCTTTCCAACCCGAAAAAGGCCCATTAATACCGACTCTCTGTCTTCTGTGTGTTAACCAATCATCATAAAGTATGCTAATACTTTACCCCCAATACCGTGAGCTCCTATCTTGTGCAATAGCCTTTTATCTGACACCTTATCGAATACATAATCTTACGGATTTCTCTCTTAAATGGCTTGAATCTAATTGTAGGTGTTTTTTTCAACATAAAGGATAGTACAAATCTGCAAACTCTTAGCCCAAAAAGGTACTAAGTAGTGAAAAACTAGAAACAGTAGCAGTCCAAAGAGATTTGGGGATTCACGTACGTGGATCATTGAAAAGTCATGAAACAGCACAGAAAATAATCAAAAAAGGCTTATGGAATGCTGGCCTTTATATCTAGAGGACTAGAACACAAGAGGCTAGAGTCACACTTTAGCCTTACAAAGCCCCAGTTAGAGCACACTAAGTACTGTGAGTAGATTTGAGCATCATAAGCTTAGGAAGAATATACCGACCTTGGGGAGATTTATTTTCTCTTTTACAGGATTGTGGGCCTCGCTGACTATGCCAGCACTTGTTGCCCAATGCCCCGAGCTCCATGCCTCGGGGATTGCTGCGCTCTTTTGCGCACATGTGCAAAAGCGTGCTGGCCCCAATTCTCCCTCCTCCCCCCCCCACCGGCCCATACAGGTAGTGCTTAGCACTACCAGCCGCATATTACGCTGGGCGAGCCTTAATTGGCCCGCCCGTGTAAAATGGTGGCGCGGGGCCGATCGCGGGTGGCAATCAGCTCTGCCCCGCTCCCACCCGTTCCCGCCCAGCCTGCTCACCACAGGAAAAATCCTGGCTGCTCACTAAAGAGGTGAGTTGTAGTCAAAACTAATTTTGTTTAACCTACACGAACCCATAACCTAATTTATTCATTTGCTTTTGAACAATGCCTTCATGCCAACAATGCAAAAAAAACTTCTCCCAATTTTTTTTCCAATTTAAGGAGGTTGAATGGATTATTCATCTTTTCACATGTAGACTTGAAGTATTGCAAATGCCCCATCAGCATTGTAACCTGATGATTTGCATGAACAGCAAAAAACTTTATTGTAAAATTACATGACAGAAATTTCACAGAATCGTAAAATGGCTACAACACAGAAGGCAGCCATTCCGCCCCTTGTGTTCATGCCGGCTCTCTGAAAGAGCAATTCACCTAGACCCACTGCCCACTGCCACATATTCTGAGCAACTTGGAATGGACAATAATTGCCAGCCTATCACACTCCACAAGAGCAAATCCTCTCACCAAACTTTACATTCCTGTAACTAGTCTCCTGCTCAATCCCCTTCATCCCACTCTAGACTGCTGTGCTTCAGAGGCCTCTCTCCACCTCCCCCTCTTCTTTTTATGGCTGCCCTCATAGCCCGCCTCTGATCGAACTCCTTATTTCTCCTTAATACCTCGTCCTTTGGCTTGGCATCTATTCATTTGTGAACATCTCTCTGTGATGCTTCTAGTGTCATTTGCATACATTGGCACTATATAAATGTAAGTTGTTGTAATGATGCTCTGTTAAAGGGTCATTTACGCAGATTAGAATTTTCTAATTTGCCATCTTCCTGAACCCACATAAATTTGACAGAGAGGCACGGATAATGAAATAGTGCCCCATCCATGAAGCATTTTCCCAAACCCGTTTTTAGAAATCTGTGGACAAGGAAGAATTGAAATATAAATGAAATGTCACTCTCCGTCCTAAAACAAATGATAGGCAAAACTTTCCAGAGAAAGTGGATATGTCTTGCCATAGAATCTTACAGCACAGAAGCAGGTAATTCAGACCAATCAGGTCTCAGTTAAACTTTTTGAAAAAGCTATCCAATTCATCCTACTACCCATGCTTTCCACATAACCCTGCGATTTCTCTCTTTCAAATACTTATCCAATTTCCTTTTGGAAGTTACCACTGAATCTGCTTTCAACACCCTTTCAGGTAGTGCATTCCAGATTATAACTTACTGCATTAAAAATGTTCATCTACTTTCAGATTCTTTTGCCATTTACCTTTACTCCGTGTCCTCTGGTTACTAGCCCTTCTGTCCCTGGAAACAGTTTATCTTATTTACTCAATTAAAACCCTTCTCGATTTTGACCCCCTCTATTAAATCTGCCCGTAACCTTCTCAACCTCAAGGAGAGCAACCCCAGCTTCTCAAGTCTCTCCGCATGACTGAAGCCCCTCATCCCTGGTAAGTCTCCTCTGCACCCTCTCCACAGCTTTAACAGCCTTCCTAAAGCGGGGTGCCCAGAATTAGATAAGATACTCCGGATGAGGCCCAACCAGTGATTTATGATACAGTGTTGATGACAGAACCAAAGAGGTCTGTAAACATTCTGTTCATCTTACTAGAATGTCAGAGCATCAACAGAACCTGACATCTTCGTAATCTGAGCATGCAGCCGAGTTCAATAACTGCCTGTCAGTTAGGATACAAGAATCCATTTGTCAATGTAACCGTATGGTTTTAAGCAGACATTCTTGTATCAAGCAAAGACTAACATTTGACAGATTATTCAATATTTACAAATTAATTTGATGGCCTATTGTTTTACATTTTTACAGGAATTCAATATAGGAAAAGAAATGAGGAGTTTTTGAAAATATAGAACAGACTGCTCTTAATTTCAGCTGTTAGCCTCAGCTCAGCAGGTGTTGCTCAGAATTTTGTGTATTCAAGTGCTGCACTGAGGTGCTGGCTTCTGGATGACACAATAAATCAAGGCCCCATCTGCCCTTTCGGGTGGGCATAAAAGATCCCATGGCCACACTGAAGAGCAGAGGAGCTCTCCTTGGTGTACTGGTGTATTACATTACTGTTGAGAGACTTTGCTGTGTGCAAATTGGCTGCGAACAGTGCTTGGAAAGGTATTCGACTGGCTTTGAAGCACTTTGGGACATCTCGCTGTCATGAAAGATGCTACAGAAATGCAATTTATTTCTGTCATGTAATGTTTTGACATTAAGGTGGGCATGTATAAGTACTCACATGTTGCACAACAGACTGTCAAGACAATGAGAAAGGATGCAGGGCAAAAAATGAATATTCCTTCCAGGTGTGGGTACAGGACATGACAGAGAGAAAAAATACTTAAATAGTCCAGGAGTTACTTCTGACCCGCCGACCCTAAACCCATGACCCCCAGTAAATTCACTGATCTTTGTGTTCATGCATCCATTCACAAATCCTCACAGCTATGGGGTGCTGCCAGATCTGGGATTCAGGATTATTTTCCCACTGCACAGGAAGAGGAGAGAAAAAACTAACAAGGTAATGACAGTAAGTAGTAGGGCTATCTCAAACAAAGAGAAGGTGAAAAGAGCAGCAAGGTCCATAAGTGGAACTCAATGATTCTGCAGTTTCTCTTCCCACCCGTTCTTCCTATGAGCTTATAAAAACCAATTCAATCAGGAAAGTACCAGGCTGACACATTGAAATGAGGAGTTCAATGTGAAAGAGCACAAAAACTGCAAAGGCAAAAAAGAACAAGGTCTATTTCATTTGTCATCTACTATCCTGTTCGTTGCATGATCACCTATCATAGGAGTCAATCTCTATCAACTAGTCTACAACAGACCTGGACATGTAAGGAAAACACCCAGTGGTATAGAGCTTGGTGAACCATGGGTCCAAAGTCACATGTTCCTCCCAAGCATGCTCACCACACATCATGTCTCAAATTATTCATATACTGTATCCTAAAAAGGTTAATTTTATGGAAGAAATCCATCTAATCTGCATTTCAATGAATCAACACTGTTTTCATAGTCTCTCGAGACAGCTTGCTCCCTAGATTAACCTTACAGTCACTGAAATAATACTTCCAAATATTTGTTTTATGAGAGCATAAGAAATAAGACCAGATGTCAGCCACATGGCTCCTCAAGCCTGCTCCACCTTCAATAAGATTATGGTTAGTGTTCTATTATAACTCCACTTTCCCCACCCTACCCCCATATCCCTCAATTCCCTCTTTGAACTTACCCCATTTCAAGCATAAGCTCAGTCCTCTGGTTCTACTGTTCTGGACAAAATGAATAGCATCATGATCAACATTATCTCATCCCTTTAGAATTCTAAAAAAACAGCAACTGTCTCCAGCTACTATCTGCAGCCTTGGGCCTCCTGCAGTACTGGCAGTGGCCACTACTCCTGGTGCTGGACAGCTGCTGACCTCTGATAGGACAGCAGCTCCTAGTGTCATTTGCAGGGTATCTGCTCCGCACCAGAAGATGTGACGGGAAATTGCCCCGGAGGAGCTGGGAGCCCTGAAGGTAGCCAGTGAGCTGCCTAATTGGCACTTAAAACCAAAGGGGCTCTCGAAAATGGCCGCAGTGGGGTTGTCACCGGCTCTACAGCCAATGGACCGACCCACTGCTATGACCATTACATTCCACCCAAGGATGAAGAATTTCAAAAGATATGTTCCCTTTGTACCCTTGCCCAACAAAAAAAGATCTGTTTTGAAAATTTCAACAGCCCCTCAGCACCCACAGCTCTTTGTGGGAATGGTGAGGGTGGAGTGGGGTTAGAGAGAGTTTCAGATTAACACTACCTTCTTGTATGATTAAAAAGTGCTTCTTGAATTCATGAGCAAAATAATTACGTCAATTCATAATGATTGTTTCCCCGTGAGCATATTTACGGGGAGCTGTTTTCAGTCGTAATCAGTCTTATAATAAGGTTTGCTATCTTTACCTTTTAATCAGGTGCCTTCCATTGATTGAATTTTCCTTGACTGCATGCGCTTATTGGCAACCTGCACATCAAGAAGCTGCCCCTAAGGGGCTTGATGCAATTTGCTCCCCTGCATCATTTTTGGACTAAGCTTCAACATTGTTTGATAATAAGGCTCAATGATGAGGACTTTGTATGCAGTGCCGCCAAGGCAGAGGTTGCAGTCAATACAGAGCAACTCAAGCTGATGAGGTGCCAGACAGAAAAATCCTGGCCCCGCCGTATTTTGTTTTGAAAAGAGAGAGATGAGCAAGCTGCAGCGAACACTAACTTTGCCACCATTAATGTTTGTATTTAGCAGGTTGCAGTGTGAAAATAAACAAATGAGGGGTCAGGACTTCAAGATGGCAATTTTCCTTATTTTGCCCTTAAATTGCAATGTAGAGATTCTCATTGAAAAGAAGTGATGCAATCATTAACTTCTGTGTGCCACATAAATTTCATTGACCATTTAACTAGCTTCAATTTTACACGGAACATACAGCAACAGAAAGGCCATTCAGCCCAACCAATCCATGGCAGCATTTACGCTTCACTCAAGCCTTCTCCCAATCCTTCCTCAGTTAATTGTCAGTATAATTCTCTATTCATTTTTCCCCTCATATATCACAGTTTGTGGAATCTTGCTGGGCGCAAGTTGGTTGCTGCTTTTCCTACGTCACATAGAATTTACAGCACAGAAACAGGCCATTCAACCTATGCTGGTGCTATGTGTCTCAAGTCTCCTTCTTACCCTACTTCATCTAAGCATAACACTCTATTCCTTTCTCCCTCAGGTACTTATATAGCTTCACCTTAAATACATCTGCAATATTTGCCTCAAAAACTCAGGGTAGCAAATCCACATTCTCACCATGCTATGGGTAAAGAAGTTTCTACTGAATTCCTTATTTGATTTCTTGGTAACTTTCCAATATTTTTTGTTTTGTTCTTCCATATAAGTAGAAAAACTCTATCCATTTTATCAAAACCTTTCATAATTTTGAAGACTGCTATTAGGTTATCTTTCATCACCCTCTTTTTCAACAGAAACCTCAGCTTTCTGGTCTAGCATCATTTTTGAAAATCTTTACCCTCCTTAGATACAGGGGTGGAGCTAGGGAACTAATGTTATAGCCTTGTTCAAAAAGGGTGTAAGGATAAACCCAGCAACTACAGGCCAGTCAGTTGAACCTCAGTGGTGGGAATGCTTTTAGAAATGATAATCCAGAACAAAATTAACAGTTACTTGGACAAGTGAAGATTAATTAAAGGAAATTCACCATTTGTTTATTAAGGGAAAAATTATGCTCAACTAACTAGACTGAATTTTCTGGTGAGGCAAGAGAGGACTGATGAGGTGTATATGGACTTCCAAAAGGCATTTGATAAAGTGCCACATAACAGGCTTGTCAGCAAAGTGGCGGCATGGATACTAAGTTGGCTGAGTAACAAGTAGCTGTGCAATGGTGAATGGTTGTTTTTTGGATTGGGGGAAGCTGTATACTGGGGTTTCCCAGGGATTAGTATTAGACTGCTCCTTTTCTTGATCTTGACCAACACTTGGGCACACAGGGCACCATTTCAAAATTTGTCAATGACACAAAACTCGGAAGTATTGTGAACGGTGAGGAGGATATTGATACACTTCAAGAACACATAGACAAAATGGGCAGACGAAATTTAAAGCCGAGAAGTGTGAAGTGAAACATTTTGATAGGAAGAACAAGGAGAGGCAATAGAAAATAAAGGATACAATTCTAAAGGGGGTGCAGGAGCAAAGGGGCCTCAGGGTATATGACATAGTTGAAAGTAGCAGGGCATGTTGAGAAAGCAGTTAAATAGTCATGAAGGATCCTGAACTTTACAAATAGAGACAGAGTACAAGAGCAAGGGAGTTATAGTGAGCCTGTATAAAACAGTGGCTTTGCCTCAACTGAAGTACAGCCTCCAACTCCGGGCACCAAACTTTAGGAAGGGTGTGAAGGCATTAGAGAGGGTGCAGAAAAGATTTACAGGAATGAGGGGCTTTGATTACATGGATAGACTGGAGAAGCTGGGGTTGTTCTTAGGGAAGAGAAAGTTGAGAGGAGGTTTGATAGAGGCGTTCAAAATCATGAGCGGATCAGGAGAAATTACTCCCATAGGGAGAAGGAGCGAGAACCAGAGGACATTGTTTGAATGTGAACAGCAAAAGAACCAATGACAACAGGAGGAAAACCTTCTTCCTCATGAGTGAGTGGATAGGATTTAGAATGCATTGCCTGGAAGTGTGGTGGAGCAGATTCAATCGCAGCTTTCAAATGGTAATTGGATTATTATATAAAGATGAAAAAGATTGCAAGGCTACAGGGAAAGGGGAATGTGACTCGCTAAGTTGCTCTTGCAGAGACCGGCACAATCACAATGGGCCAAATGTCTTCCTCCTGTGCTGCAATCATTTTATATTCCCTCTCCAGTGCCCCTATATCCTTTTCATAATATGGCATCTAGAACTGTAGACAGTACTCCAAGTGTGGTCTAAGGTTAGATAGAAGTTCTCCATAACTTTTCTCCTTCTTAAACTCTATCTCTCTAGAAATAGATGCTTGGTTTGCTTTTTTGTGATTTGAGTATTCGCACACTCAGATCCCTTTGCTTCTCTATCCCGCTTAGATTATTTTTTCAAGTAATTTGTGACCTCCTTAATTGTTACCAAAATATAATAACATGCACATATTGAAATTAATTTGCCAATTATATACCCATTCCACAAGTTCATTAATGTCTTCTTGTAATTTGTTGCATTCCTCCTCCTCTGAAATATATGCTGACTATTCACTGAGGTAGTTTTGGTTTCTATATAATTTTCTATTTGCTCCTTTAGAAGGGATTCTTTATTTTTCCCATCACTGATACTGAGCTAAATAGTCTATAGCTCCCTGGACATGTTATATCTCACTTGAACATTAACTATCTGCCAATCTTCTGGCACTGCATCTTTTTTTAAACTAATTAGTAAATGTGTAATAATGATCTCTCTTCTCCACGTCCTTTCAAAATGCATGGATGCAATCCAGGCCACAGTTTAATTCTCTGTTTAATTAGTTTCTTTACTATTTCTCCTTTTTAAAAAAAAATGCAATTGTATCATTTCTAATCTCTTCCAAAGTCACATCTACCTGATCTGTTTCCTTGGCAAATGCTGAAGCAATGTAATTATTTAATATTTCTGCCAATTTTCTATTTCTGTCTGTGATTTTACCCTGTAATCCCTCCGTGGCTCTAATCCCATTCTGATTTTCATCTTTATTGATATACCTGTAGAATATTTTACTATTTTGTTTTGTTTTATGTCCTTGGTAATTTAATTTCATAGCTCCTTATTAGCTACTTAATTTTTCTGACTTCTCTCCTAATCCCTTTGTATTCTCACCCAACATATTCTCTCTGCTGTCCATTTACTTAGTTATGCTTCTTTCCTCATCCTTGTTTTCCTTTTATCACCTTATTTATCCATCCACTAGAATTTAGTTTGTTCTTGTTTATTCATGGGGAATATATTTCTCTTGACTCTGTTGAATACCGTTTTAAACATAGCTTCCCATTAATCTACATTTTTATTTGCCAATATTGTAGTTCATCTTATTGTCCCAAGTTCAATTCTGAGCCAATTAAAATTGTTTTTTCTCCCATTGATTACCATGGTCTTGCTCATGCTAAGGTCCTTCACAATCATCTTAAAATGTATCATCTTATGGCCATTATTGCCTAGATGTTCCCTTAATTTCACTTATATCTTCTCTGGTTCATCCTCCATTACTAAGTCCAGTAGGGAATCCTCCCTTGTTGGGTTTCTTACATGTTGTGTTAGAAAGGAGTCCTGTTTGTATTTTAGGAACTTTCCTATGCTGTCTTTTCCTGTTTAGTTTATAATCAGATTTGTTTCATTTCTTATTGATCTCTCCCTCAGACTTACTACTTTCGCCACGTCCAAATTTACCCTTTTCTCGAGAACACAATTCCCATTCTAGTTCAGGTGCAGCCTGTCCCAGCTGTATAGTTCCTTCCTCTCCTAGTGCAGTGCCAGCATCCCTTGAAAAGGAACTACTCTTTCCCACACCAATCCTTTGACCACATGATAATTCTTCTGATCTCAGACTCTATGCTAACTTGTTTGTGGTTTGGGAAATATTGCAAAGATTATTAACCTTGAGGTCCTGCTTCTTAAATTATCTCCAAGCCTTGATACTTCCTCAGAAGGACCTCCTCCCTGTTCCTTCTTATGTCACTTGTTCTGAAATGGATCATGACAATTGGATTTCCCTCACCCTTTCCAAATTCACCTCCAGCTGCCTCAAGATATCTCTGCCCTTGGTACTGGTTAGGCAACACACCCTTCAGGGCATTCATTTGTGGTTGCACAGGGCACTATATGGCCCTCAAATGTAGAATCCCCTATAACTATCACATTTCTGTTCCACTCTTCCACCAACTATTGGGCAACCTTCTAAGCAATAGTGCCTGGGTCTGCATTGTGGCTGTGCTTCCTGCAGTCATAGGTAGTGGGTAATTCAAAGTTTTTGGATAGGACTGTGGAACCTCTTTTTCTGGTACAGTAAGTCCTTGTTTTGAGTTGCCCCACTTAACATTGTTTTGTTTTAAAGTTGCTTATTCTTTAGGGCCTGCTCTTCAGATTTACGTTTGCTATTTTCGTTTTTATGTCGCGCGCGTCATTGATGGGAGTTGCGCGTGATCACCACTGGCAGCAGAGCAATGGAACAGTGCAGTAGGGAGGTTTGTCTGCAACCTCATGAGTTGGCTTGGGAGATTCCCAGGTCAGCCCTGCTCCGGCCCTGCTTGCTGCCTCGCTCTTGCCCTGCTCCCAACTTGCTTCCTGTCCTGCTTGCTGCGCCACTCGCTGGCTTGTTTGCCATCTCACTCCAAATAGGCAAAGTACTACAGTATTGATTCACAATTTCTATACCCACATAATAGAGATTGGGGAGAGACTTGTTGGTGATCAGGGGAGAGACTTAGCTTATACATTAATTTTGATGGGAAAATCTTATTTGCTTAATGTTGTTTTGTTTAAAGTCGTATTTTTAAAGAACAGAACTGAAACATTAAGTGAGGAATTACTCCTGATTTCTTGACAGCCAAACCCTCCCCCTTCTTGAACCTGTTCTTTCTTCTGGAGCATGACTGTGTTCTTGATAAAACTATCGAGAAATTCCTCCACCTTCCTTACTGATTGGCAACGGTTATTAACTTATTCGCCTTAGGAAGATGCTAACTCTTTCCTAGGGTTGGGTTTCACAGGAACACGTGGATTTCCTGTTTTGTCACCTTGCCACTACTGACTTAATCACATAGTTTTCACATGGCCAGGAGTCTGACAAATGGCTCCCCTTTCAATTCTGTGTGCCGGCCCGCCATGTAGAGCCTGCTGGAGCAGGCTCTACGAAATCCAGCCCCTTAAGTAGCTCAGAGCCATACACTGTACAATAACATCCCTGTGAAGACCTTGGGACATTTTGCTTCATTAAAAGTATTATACAAACACAAGTTGTGCAGGCAAAAATTGCATATTTCAGAAGGATTGAAAAATTTACCTCCATATACATCACACAGTGGGCTGAATTTCCCTTCTATCCAGAAGTGGGAGGAGGGGGGAGAAAAGAGTTGATGGGCGGGCGTGTACGGGCATACTTCCAATCGGCGCCCCTGATCGGAGGCGCGCCGCCATTTTACGTGGGCGGGCCAATTAAGGTCCACCCAATGTGACGTTATGTGCTCCCTGTGCGGGCAGGGGGAATCCCAAAATCGAGAGTGCACTCTTTTGCGCATGCGCACGAAAGAGCGCACTCATCTCCCTGAGGCCAAGTGTAGCCTCAGGGAGATCGTTTGTAAATGTAAAAAAGACAAAAATAGAAAAATAAAATTTCCCTTACATGTCCCCTCATGTGACAATGTCACATGAGTTGGGACATGTCCATAATTTTTACAAAATCTTTATTAAAATTGTTTAAAGCCTACATGAAACCTCATCCCACCCGTGGATGAGGTTTCATGTTTTTTTCCAGTTCCCGCCAGGGCTCCTGGCCTGCCCGCCAACCTTAAGGTTGGACGGGCAGGTCCTTTAATTACTTAATTGACCCTGTCAATGGCTCCAATTGGCCATTGACAGGTCGGCGGGCACCCAGCTGATTTTGCTGCGCTCCCACCTTCCTGAGAATTTAAATCGGGGGCGGGGTGACATTGGGAGTTCCCCCCGACGTCACCACGCGTCATTTTACGTGTCGGCAAGCAGGCCCCGCTCCCCGACTCACCAACTCGTAAAATTCTGCCCAGTGTTTTGTACTCCCAACCATTTCATTTTTGTAGATTTTGCAATGTTGATCCATCAACCCGCTGGCCAACATTTCAAGCCCTGTTAATTTGGGTCAGGTCCCTTCTTATCTCAAGAAACCTTGACTCTTTTTGCCTTCATCACCCTTATCTTTGCCTGGTAAATAACCTTTATTGCACTAACAATAAATTCCATATAACACAAATAGGTTCAAAGTACACAAACAGGCCATTTAGTACAGCCACTCTATGCTCAACACAAGTCTCCTCTCACTGATCTTCACCCAAATCCATTAACCTATCCTTTTATTCCTTTCTTCCTCATATTTATCTTCCCCGTAAATGATCTATGCTATTCACCTCGACCGCTCTCTGTGATAGCGAGTTCCAATTTTTCACCATTGAGTCAAGAATTCTTTTGATCTTTTATTCCTAGCTGGAGGTATTAGTGACCACCATAAGTTTGGATTCCCTCACAAGTGGAAATATCTTCTCTATGTCTGCCTCATCAAACCAATTCATAATCTTAAAGATCTTCATTAGGTCACTCCTCAGTTTTCTTTCTGGAGCTCCAACCCATTCAGTCTTTCCTAGAATCATAGAATGATTACAACACTGAAGGAAGCCATTTAGCATGTTGTATCCATGTCGGTTCTTTGCAAGACAATGCAGCTAATTCCACTTCTCCTATTCCTGATAGATCCGTCCATACCTGGGTCCTTGTCTTCAGATAATTGCCCTCCTACTCTCTCAGAACTGAATCATGCAAAGCTTCTTTCCTTTTTGGGCTAGAAACATACAGGTCTATCTATAGATCTAGTATTCAAAAGTTTTCAAATAGCAGTATTCAAATCCCCACTAAGCTCCATCGTTCCTGCCAATTCCACTAAACTATGCGGAATGCTTCCTTCATCTCATTTCTACTTCTCAATGGCCAGATGCACATCAGGAAGTATATAATTTCCTTATCTATTTGGTAACTCTATCCACATCAGATTCTGCATGAACACAACCCCCAGGTGCCCTAATGTTCCAGTGTGATGAAAGAATCCTTTCCTAACACTGCTGCCCCGCTTCCCCTTTTCTTTCTCTTCATCTCTTCTAAACATTTTGTAACCAAGAATGTTCAGCTCTATTCCGATATTGTATCACACCTTTATAGCAACTTGCGTTTTGCGTGTACAATTTTATTTCCTGCTAAGGCTAAAATCTACATTCTCCTGACTTCTAGCATAGCACCAATATCTTGCTGCTCAAAATTAAACTCCTGCCACAAAGCTCACACTTATACAACCTCAACTTATCAAATAGCCCAATTGCGACAGGATAAGCCAGCTAATGACACCACTTGTGCAACTACTTACCCTAGTACTGACTCAAACTGACCCAACATTAAACCAAGTACATAAGTTTGAACAGCTAAAATTAAGTAAACCAAAATAAATTAAAACTTGAAATACAGTAAGATATTAAGTGCATGAAAATTTTAAAACTTATGTTCCATTAACTTCTGCACACTCATGGCCTTCAAAGTTATTCTTAAGTCATTCTCAGAATTTAGGCATTGCTGGCAAGGCCAGCATTTAATGAGCAACTTGGCAGTTTGATACAAACAAGTAGCTTACTAGGCAACTTCAGGAAATATTTACGATGCATAGGAACAAGAGTAAGCCTTGACCCTCATCTACCATTCGGTCAGATCATAGCTAATCCACAGTCCACACCTTAACACAATCTACCCGCCATGGTTCCATATACTTTAATGCTGTTATGTAGCAAAAATTTATTGCTGAAATTTTCAATTGACCCCCCAGCCTCAAAGCTTTCTGGGAGAACAAATTCCAGATTTCCACTACCCTTTGTGTGAAGTCCTGACAACACACCTGAAAGGTCCAGCTCTAATGTTAAGGTCAAGCACCCTTTCTGTGCACTCCCCACCAGAGGAAATCGTTTTTTACTGTCTCTACCATTGAATTCTCTAATCATGGTAAATGCCTCGATTACGTTGCCCCTTAATTTTCAATACCCAAAGGAATACAAGTCTAATTTACGCATTCCATTCTCATAACTTAACCCTTTTGGCCCTAGGGACTAAATCATATTGGTATGGGACTGGAGTCACATAGGTCAGGCTAGATAAGGAGAACAGGTTTTCTTCCCTAAAGGGATTAGTCAACCAGTTTTCTCTAGCAACAATCCAACAGCTTCATGGGCTTGGATTTTACAAAGCTCTGCAGACCCCACCTCCCAACTAAAAGGTCAGTAGACCAAGTGGGTGGGGGGGGTGGGGTGGAACCCAGCCATGACCTAGCAGCCACCCTGCAGCAATTTAATGCTTGAAGCAGCATTAATTGCTTTAAGGCAGGACTTCTGCCTCTTTCTCAGGAGAAAGTGCCATCTTAAGTCAGCTGCTGGTCAATCCCAAGAGCGCCTGCTGGGAGCGTTGGTCACTGCTGGGACTACAGGTAGTCCCACCACAGTAAGGAGCCCAGGTAAGTCCAAGGTCAGGAGTCTCAGCGAGGAATATGATGAGTGTGGGGCGGGCCAGGTTCAAGAGGCCGGGCTGGGGGAAGTGCAGCGCCTCCGATGACACAATGAAACCTGCAAAGGAGGTTCCCATCCCCTCGCCCTGACACCAATCTGTGCAACTAAATCTGCCAGGCTTCCCGCATGGTGTGGGCCTCCCCTGCTGCAGGTAAAATACCTGTGGGGGCAGGATGAGGCCCTTAAATGGCCACTTAAGGACCTCAATAGGCCCAATGGTGGGCTGGCCACCCAACACCTCCACCGCTTCCCATCAGGGTGCAGAGTGATAGGTGGCAGGAAGGCCACCCACTACATTTTACTTGCTCCCCTGCCTTCAAGCTCACCAGTGGAGGAGTGTAAAATCCAGCCATTTATTGAGGAAAAAGAACTTGCATTTCTATGGCACCTTTCACGGCCTAGGATATCCTAAAGCACGCTGTAGCTAACAAAGCACTTCAAGTGTAGTTACCTTGGCATTGTAGGAAACGCAGCAGCCAATTTGTTTTTAGTGACAGGATAAATTCTGTTTGGGGCATCTGTCCTTCTTTAAAATAGTGCCATGTATCTTTTATATCCACCTGGGAGATAGGGCCTCGCTTAATGCCTCATCCTAAAGACTGAGCTTCTGATCATGTAGCACTCTCTCAATAATGCACTTGGGTGTCAACCCGGATTATGTGCTGAAGTCTCTGGAGTGGGAATTGAACCCACAACCTTCTGACTCTCTTAACTTAAGAACAATATGTAGGAGCAGGTGTAGACCATACAGGCCTTTATGCGTACTCTGCCATTCAATAGGATCACGGTTGGCCTTAACTTTGCCTTCAGTTCCCCATGTCCCTCTATTCCCTAAGACACCAAAAATCTGAGTTTCAGTCTTAAATATATTCAATGATGGAGCATCCACAACCCTCTAGGGTAGAGAATTCCAAAGATTCACAACCCTGTGTGTGAAGAAATTTCTCCTAATCTCAGTCCTAAACGCCCAGCCCCTTATTCTGAGACTATGCCCTCGTGTTCTAGATTCCTCAGCCAGGGAAAACCACCTCTCAGATGTCTACCCTACCAAGCTTCTTCACAATATTGTATGTTTCAATGAGATCACCTCTCATTCTTCTAAACTCCAGAGAGCATAGGCCCAATTTTCTCAGCTTCTTATCATGGGACAACCCGCTCATTCCAGGTACCAATCTACTGAATCTTCACAGCACCGCTGTCAATTCAAGTATACATCCTTTCCTAAACATGGAGACCAAAACTGCATTCAACCTGAAGGTTTCTCAAATTGTATTCCTCAAATGCAATGGTGGAATTTGAACTCCCAATCTCTGGGATTATTAATCCAGCAATGTAGTCACTACACTACTGTAGTTACCAATTCACTAAAATCTTGAAGAGATTTAAAGAAAAAATATTCATGTGCTATCTAGCACCACCCTCCAAAACCTCTCTTCTGAAAAGAGAACTGTGATGTGCAACCTTCTTCGCAATTCAACAGCTTGCCACACTCACTCATGAAGGCTGGCCACCTGCAGTATGTGTCAACATGTTCATAGGAATGGTAGCATAGTGATTGCGTGTTACTGAACTAGTAACATTTTACAGCCTTCCAGGCTTAACATGGAGCTCAACAACTTCAGACCATGAACTCGCTCCTCTAGCTTCACCCCTTTTTCAATCCCTAATTTTAAAATTTATTTTTATTCACTTATTTTTATTCATTTATTCAATGTTTTATCCTTTTTTAACCCCTTATTCTATCCTTTTCCCTCAACCACCACCCCCTCCCCCCCAAAAAGGGCCATTTGTCACTTGTTTTATGTTCTTCTTTCACAGAGTGCTGACCCTTGTTCTGCTATTAACACATTCTGATTTCTTACCTTTATGCCACTAACAGCATCTTCTTTAGTCTTCGCCACTACTATTAACATCCCATTTGTCTTGTGTCCATGACATCTTTGTCAATCTCTACTTAGCCCCCGCCCATCACTTGACCTTCTAACCTGCTTTACCTGCTCCACCCCCCCTTAAACAGTATGAATTCCATCACATTTCTCAAGGGCAACTAAGGGTGGGCAATAAATGCTGGCCCAGCCAGTGAAACCCACATCCCGTCAATTAACAAAAAAAAAATTCTCTTTAGCTCTGAAGAAGTCATATGGACTCTCTCCGCAGATGATGTCAGACCTGCTGAGTTTTTCCAGCATTTTCTGTTTTTATTTTATATTAGCGTTCCGGAGATCTTGACTAACAACGTGGAATCCAGAGGTCAAATCCTACTACGGCAGCTGGAGAATTGAAATTCAATTATTTTTTTTTTAAAAAAGTCTGGGATGAAAACCTAGTTTCAGTAAATGGTGACCATTTGTTGCAAAAACCCATCTGGTTAACTAATGTCCTTTAGGGAAGGAAATCAGCCATCTTTACCCCTACAAGCTCCAGACCCACAGCAATGTGATTGACTCTTGCCTGCCACTGAAATGGCCCAGCAAGCTGCTCAGTTGCTATGAAAAAGGACTGCAACATTCTAATTAAGCATTCCAATAAATATCGGCTTTTCCAGTGATGCCTGCATTCGTGGAGTGACTTTTTTTTAAAATTCAAGCCATGGCAAAAAAAAATAAATTTTGGTCTCCCTCATGAGAAGCAGGATCTCAGATCCCAGACAGCTGATCATACCTGCATAGAATCAAATTGCTTTTCCATTTGACCATTTCCTGCAAACAATCCTGTTTGTTTATTGTATTTCCTTCTGGTGCAGCTCAAAGCCAATTTCTGCTCACTTTTGCTCTGTAAAGTAAAGAATGTGATTTTCTACAATTCCTCCACCATCTGCCATCAGGGCAGATTGAAGGCTGCTTTTCTCCCATAGCAGAAGCAATCACTGGGCAAAAATCTCATCTCATGCGGCATCCATAATGATAGCAGCAGTGAATCTTTTGGTTATTCATGCTAAAAGATTCTGGCAGCAATTTCTGAAACGCAAAACATTTGGAGGGGGGGTTGCTGTGACGGGGGGACCACTTCCAAACAATTATTCTAAGTACAGTAACCTGGTGCATTCCATTGCCATGAGCATATTGAGCACCTCCCTGAACTGTTTTTTCCATTTATATGCAGAATCTGCAAGGTAAGCAATCTATCACTACCCTGATATAATCGTTCATTGTTGTAATTTTTTTTACATTTCATACGGTCTGCCTCTGTCTTCATTTTTCAAAAAAAAAAGAAATTAAGGGCTTTTGTACAAACATCCTAGGTGGAATTTGCTCGTACTGCTCATTATCTGGTAGATCAGGTGATACAAGTTGTATCAGGATTTGAGGAAAGGAGGAGGTGGTTCATGGATTGATGACAGAGTAAAGGGGCTTTGGTCTGCTACAGGTCAGACAGTACGTGCCTTAACATTTGTTCAGAACTAGGGTTGTAGGTTATGGAGAGGACCCAGGGTGTCCCAAAGCACGTTACAGCCAATGAAGTACTTTTTGAAGTGCAGTTAATTATATTTTAGTGATATTGGCTGTGGGATAACTATTAAAAATGATAATATTTATATTATTATAAATAAGAAGGGATTTGATAGGGTAGGTACTAAGAGGATGTTTCCTCTTGTGGGAGAAACTAGAGCTAGGAGACAGAGTCTAAAAATAAGAGGTCTACAGTTTAAGGACAAAGATGAGAATTTTTTTCTCTCAAAGGGCTGTTAGTATATGGAATTCTCTTCCCCAGAAAGCAGTGGAGGCTGGGTCATTGAATTTATTCAAGGCAGATAGACAAGGAAGTCAAGAGTTATGGGGGGCAGACAGCAAAGTAGAGTTGAGATCACAAACAAATAAGCCATGATCTTATTGAATGGCAGAGCAGGCTCGAAGGGCTGAATAGCCTACTCCTGCTCCCAAGTCTTATCTTCCTATGAACATTGGCTGGGACAGAGGAAAACTCTCTTGTTCATCAAATGGTGCTGTTGGGATTTAGACAGGATCTTTTACAGTATAGCACTTCCTCAGTACTGCATTAGGAGTGTCAGTCTGGATTCTTCTTTGGCATCCTTCCATCTATGTGAGATGATAGACATGCAGCAAATCTATTGGCAATGGGACAGATGCATTTTTGCTGATAGCTGAAGAGACCTATCCTTGACAGCCAGATTTTGCCACAGGTGAGGAGTTTCAGGTGTTGCTGTTTTCAGGATTGGTGCCTGTTGACAAGCTGCTTTAGCCACTGTTTGCAATGGTGGCACACACTGGCCCTCAGGTTACTCAACAAATATTAAGGCATGTACTGTCTGACCTGTAGCCGACCAAAGTCGCTCTACTCTGTCACCAATCCATGAATCATCTTCTATGCCATCTTCAGCTGCTTCATCAATAACCTTCCCTCCATCATAAGGTCAGAAGCGGGGATGTCCGCTGATGATTGTGCAATGTTCAGCGCCATTCACAACTTACGACTCCTCAGATACTGAAGCAGTCCATGCCCAAGTGCAGCAAGACCTGGACAATATCTAGGCTTTGACTGACAAGTAGCAAGTAACATTCGTGCCACACAAGTGGCCATCCTCAACAAGAGGAAATCTAACCATCATCCCCTGTTATTAAATGACACTGCCATCGTTGAATTCCCCACTAACACCATCCTGGGGGTTACTATTGACCAGAAACTGAACTGGACCAGTCAAATAAGTAGTGGCTACAGGTCAGAGGCTGAGAATTCTGTGGCGAGTAACTCACCTTCTGACTCTCCAAAGCCTGTCCACGATCTAAAAGGCACAAGTCAGGTCTGTGATGGACTACTCTCCACTTTGTTAGAATCATATCTCTCAAGACTTAGTTTTATTTTACAAAATGGAGTGATCTAGACATTTGGATATTAACCTGGGACTTGTTTTTAAAAAAAGGTCATAAGTTCATCTTGTAACTGTCAGTAAGCAGGACTATTCCTGGCTTTTATGGTGCTTGAAGATAATCTGTTTGGTTGTTTGTATTGAACTGCAATCACTAACTGATGGAGGAGAACCTGAAAAGGAAGGTTGGTAACTTTCTGGAATTCACATGGGAACGGAAAAATAACTTAAGCTGTGAACCTGCTCATTTTGAAGGCAGTCTTATTGGAGAACAAATTGAGGAAGGAAGTCTACCTTAACTGGCTTCCTCTCTCTCTTGCCTAAAATTGTATGTGGCTATTGTATGTGGCGTGTAGCCAGAGAACCCTCATCAGAGTGTAACTAGTCTGCATTTGGACCTGCAAATCTGAGACCAGTTAGTGAGAACTTCCAGACATCCACTGGGACCAGCAGCCCGTCTCCACACGAGACCACTCCAGGTTGACATTGTCGAGAGGCTTTATCATTTATTTTATAATGCCCATCCTCTAAAGCCCAGCTGTGAAGAGACACTCTGTTTGTCCTTCATTCGCCTGTGTGTGTGTGTGTGTGTGCGTGCATGCATGTGCGCTAGGGGAATTCTTTAGGAAGAGGCAGATAGTTATACTTTCCAATTACATTTGTGTGTTAACCAGCATTTGCAGCTTGTCAAAAGAAGTTTTGTTTTAAAATAAATTAATCATTCCAAGTTTTTGAAAAAAGACTGATCAGAGTCTCTTTTCTTCTGGGTGCTAGAAGTATAGGTGCACAATTGGCCATTTCAGTAAGAAAATTAAACATTTAAATTAATGGTATGGCCGGCGGAGTAGTGGGGCTTGATAATTTACTCACTCCTCCCATCCTGGTTGTAACAACTTGCCTGAATGAGTGCAGCTCCAACAACATTCAGGAAGCTTGACACCATCCAGGACAAAGCAGCCCGCTTGATTGGCATCCCAGTCACAAACATTCACTCCCTCTACCGCCAAGGCACAATGGCAGCAGTGTGTACCATCTACAAGATGCACAGCAGCAACTCACCAAGCCTCCTTAGACCAGCACCTTCCAAACCCACGACCACTACCATCTAGAATGACAGGGCAGCAGACACATGGAAACACCACCAGCTGCAAGTTTCCCTCCAAGTCGCTCTTGGAAATATACTTCTATTCCTTCACTGTCACTGAATCAAAATCCTGGAACTCCTCCCTAGCAGCACTGGGGTGTACCTAAACTGTAGTGGTTTAAGAAGGCAGCTCACCACCACTTTCCCAAGAGCAATTAGGGGTGAGCAATAAATACTAGCCTAGCCAGCAGCACCCACATCCCATCAATTAATGAAAAAAAAAGGTAATATTGCCATTTCCCTCCATTGTTGGGTCCTATCTCCCAAGTATGAAAAATAAATCACCGTTAAGGGCCTTATGTCACACTTTCAAGCATCCTTGAAGTGGAGCTTTGGGCATCCTATTGGTCTTCTGGCTCCAGCTGCCACGCCATACAGAATTAACCTTAGGAATGCATCAGTCTTCCATCCTAAGGGCATGCCCGAGCCAGCGAGTTACTTCTGCTTAACGAGTGCTAGCTTACTTGGGATATTTGCCTTTGAGATGAATTGTTGAGAATGTGCCACTGATGTCAAAGATGAAAACTGTTTAGCTTTCTTCCTTGAGAGCTGTAAGTCATCCATACTTCACAGCTCTACGAGATGCTGAGAACAAAGCCTCAAACCAGTATCTGGGTCCTAAGAGCTTCAGCCTGGACTATGGACTAAGTGTCCGGAGTGGGACTTGAACCCATAAACCTTCAGTGCTGCCTGCTGATCCACGGTGACACGATTTAACAGCACTGCTCATGTTTTGTACGGTGAACTAGGAAAAGGAAAGAAGGTATAACCTAATAATTTGAACTAAACTAGTTAAAAACGGATTCTGGGAAATTCTTCACGCGAAAGGTGCCTTAGTTAACTAAGGTGTGAAAAAAAAGAGAATTAGATATTTATTCACAAAGTATGTAGAGTAAAGGCAAAAACAAAAATACTTGGAAAAACTCAGCAGGAAGATGGTATTAACAAGGGAGATCCCTATGCCTGTGGCTGTAGTACAACACCAGATTAAGGTAATACTCCTAATGGGCAAAATAGGATAATACAGTGAAGGGATTTGCAAGTGAGTTTGAGGATTTTTAAGTCAAAGCAATGGAGATCTGCAAAGTTGAGGTGAAGAGCGAGAAGGACTTAGTATGGAAAAAGAGTCAGCAAATACTTACTGTTACATAAATACATATATTCTCTGATCTACGATGCTTGTTGAGATCTCTATATAGAGACCAGTAACATCCCACAGGTATTTGCAAATTGCAACGGAAATTCAGTTATTGATTGTTACATCAGGCGACAATCAGGATGGTAGATGGCAAACTAGATGGACCTCTTTTCTCATCCAGCAATTTCCATCTTTAATGTTGCATAAAGCCTTAGAATACAATGCAGGAGGAAGTCATTCAGCCCATTATGCCTGTGCCAGCTCTTTGAAAGTATTACAAAATTAATCCCACTTCCCTGACTTCCTCCATAGCCCTACAATTTTTCCCCATTCAAGTATTTACCCAATTCCTTTGTTTTTTTCAGCCACATAAAACTTGATTTTAACCAAATGTAAATAAATAGTCATTTGGTAGTACAGAACTTGAGTATTGCTGAAAAATGACACGTTGTCAAAGCTTTTCGTCTTGCACTCATCAGGGTAATTCGCAAGAATACCGAATGTAAAGGGAACAACAATTTACACTTCATAAGAGAATGTTGATTGGTTGGCAAGTGGACTCTGGTCGGTAGAGGTGTCGCCATGGAGAATGCACTAGTTAACTGATGACTCACAGTTAGCTGCCAAGCTTTGTTTAAATTCAAACCAGGCAGATTGACTCTGATTGGTCAAGGCATTACCCTAGAGAATGTACCAGAGAATGGCTGTCGCCTATTTTGTTTAGTTGAAACAGGTGGAATGTGTGCCCATGTTTTTTCCTGTCTGCAAAGAGCAGGGCCCTGCGTATTAATATATGTAGCTTCTAGTATGTGTAAGTGAGCCACACTGCAAGCCTGACTGACAATCTTAAATTGGTTGTCAGCGTAATTCTTAGCACACTCAGGATTGTTTAGCAAATGCTGTCCAATTACCGAATCACATCTAAAGTTGGACACTGTTTTAAGTTTTGCAAGCACGTACTGGTTGGGTACGGTTTGTACCTTGCCTGGTGTGAACAGCCAAAGGGACATGGTGTTTGATATGATCTGCCGGTCTTTGGGACGTACGGCCTACATACCTAGCATCACACTGGCACTGAAACTTGCATACCACAGTACTCAAGTGTGTGATAGGCAGAATGTCTTTTTGGCTTGACAGCAGCATCCTATTGGTGGCGAACACCACTCATGTTGCTGCTGCATGGTAGCAGCATGAAACGGCTAGCTTCACCGTTGCTCACATTTTTGAGATATTTCACCTTTCCAGGGTAATCTGAGGTAGACTAGGCCTAGACTTCGCCACTGCGTTTTTTTAAAAATGAATTGGAAGTGGGCATCATGGTAGCTTTGAAAGCCAGGGGAAGAATATCAGAGGACAGGGAGTCAATATAAGCTAGCAAGGAGGCCATGAAGGGATATTGGATGATTAGCAGCTTACAAAACCATAATTAGCAGCTAGTGCTCAAAACAATATGAAAATCTTCCTTAGAGGCTTGAATCATCACGAGGGAAATGAGGGTATTGAATATAACCCACCATTAAAATGGGCACAAGGAACGGTGTCAATTTATACATCCTAAGGAATAGAATCTTTCAGAAAAAGTCAAAAGTACATTCTGCAAAACAAATAATTGGGTTTTGGGAAGAGTAATAATTGGGTCAGAATCATGAGATGCAGGTACTGTAAACAGATGGGTGGTGCCAAGTACCCGCACACTTTTGGAAAGCAATTACTTATTAATTTATAATAGCATAGCATTCTGGAGACAAACAAACGTATTTCTTGGTTCCTGAATCCCAGGGAAAATTAACGATGGCATAAAAATCCGTCTGTTGCTGATTTCTTTGTTTTCAGTAAACAAAACGGTAGCTAAGGAAAGCAGCTATCATTAGATATGGGGAACTTCCCCATGGCCTTAAATCACCCACTACAATCCTCTGAAAAGGCTAAAAGCAAGATCACCTGTCACCCTCACTGGAAGCAACCAAATGATAAGAGTGTTCACTGCAGAATCACACCCTCAACTCCTTGCTAAAAAAAGTCAAGTAGTATTTGATTTGGCCACAAAGACTCGAGATATTGATTTTGGGTCTAGTATGCAACACTCTTACCCCTTCCAATTCCATTCTTTATTCCCCTGTGAATCTGACATTTTCTATTCAGTTCAATAATTAAGCAGATTCATTAAGACTTCACTCAGTAAGTTCAGACAGATCTCATTAGGCCATTAAATTGGATCAGACTGGAAAATTACATGAGTGGAGCAAAGCCAGCAAAGCACCTCTGAAGGGCACAAACTCCATACAATGGTTGCCCTTTCACAAAACATGGAAAAATATTGGTCTCCAAAGTACAAAACAGTAAGCAATTCAACAGTGTCCACTCCAGGGAACGTAACTACCTTTTTAAAAGCACTAATTTTGCTCACATCAAAATGTACTTCATAGTGACAAATCATTACACAATGCAATTTATATATAAGCATCCAGCATAGCTTACAGGGTCACTCAACTATAAGTAATGCAATGTTATATTGAAAACTGTCAGCACTGGGTGACTGGCATATGAATATGGGAGGAATATTTTTGCTGATCGTCTCTATCTGATGGTCTTGGCTTATAAGTTGCAGTATTCAATTTGTGGGGCAGAGTATCCTAATTTGTAAGCTTTAATCTCAGTGTACTTACCCTGGGATCAATAGGTAATATTTGTTCTTGACAAATTGAGCATTCGCTCTCAAGGCTGCTGTTGGGAGCCATTTAAAACAAAGCTAAATCAAACAAAGACAGTTCAATACAAAGTCTCCATTCATGAAGGTCAGGAGTTATGAAACAAGCCTGTGTGTTACTGACACAGGACATCACCCAAAATGGCAAACTTATCTTCTTCTCAGTTTTAGATTTGCATTTATAGAACAAAGGGTGGCATTAGTGTGAAGTGGTTTTGTTTAACACAGAAAATTCATATACAAATCGTGAGTTCAGGACCGGCTTGTAGAATGAAAAAGAGCAAGACATTTTCCCTTCTTTACATCCAACCACACGCACCCAACCTCCCACTCTCTATAAACCTGAGCTCATCCAAACCTCTGCTACCCATATCGTCATTTGCACCAAGTCTCATTCACCCATCATCCTGGTGTTTGCTTACTTACATTGGCGCTTGGTTAACCAAGCCATGATTTTAAAATGCTCATCCTTATTTCCAAATCCCTCCATGGTCTCACCCCTCTCTACCTTTGTAACCTCCTCAAGCCGCACAACCCGCCGAGATCTCAGCATTCTCAAATATTGGCTTCTTGTGCATTGCTAATTTTCTTCGTTCCGCCGTTGGTGGCCGTGCTTTCAGATGCCTGGCCTCTGGCATTACCTCACTAAAGCAGGGAGTGGTGGAGAGATTAAGACACTCTTTAAAGCCCACCTCTTTGACCAAGCTTTTTGGTCACCCATCCCAATACCTTATTGTGGCTTGGCACCAAATTTTGTTTAATAAAGCTCCTGTGATGTTTTACTAAGTTATGGGCATCACACAAATGTAAGTTTCTGAGGTCAAGTTTGTTTACTTCAGGCGGATTGAAAAATTGCAGATGGTGCATTTGCTACCTCCTCCCCGACTTCTTTCAACAATAAAGGATGCATCCCATCAGAGACTACCTTGCAACTGTTAATTCTGATTCTGCAGATATACCTGTTGTTTGCATTATACAAATACAGGGTGGTGGTGGACAATCCCTATTTATGTAATACCCCATCCATGTTGTTCTTGTTCTTTAATTGCCAGGCAGAGAAGCTAGTGTTTGCTTGGTAGTTAGAAAAGTGACTCCAGCTCTTCACTGTTCCACTTTCAGAATTCGGACTGATGGAAGAAAATAAATAGTGAGATCAGGTAGTACATTTGATTTCAGCTATTGACGATGCCATCCCACACGCTACAAATAAAAATCCCATCAGATATTAACACTGCTGCCTTTCCAGAATAAACTTTTGATTTAATGAAATCACGAGGGGTCTGGACAGAGCAGATACGAAGAAAATGCTTGAAAGGATAGAGAAAGAGAGGGCACAGGTTTAAAGTCATTGGCAATCTTTTTCACATAGCAACTGGTTAGGGTCTGGAATGCACTACCTGAGCGCGTGGCGGAGGCAGGTCCAATCAAGGCATTCAAAAGGGAATTAGACAGTTATCTGAAAGGGAAGAATCTGCAACGTTATAAGAGAAGGTGAGGGAATGGCACGAGGTTGATTGTTCATTTGGAGAGCCAGTGCAGACACAGCAGGCTGAATGGCCTCCTTCCGCACTGTAATAATTCTGTGATTTCATTTCCCAAAACAAGATTCTCTTCCTGACAGCCCCATAGTGAAACACCAATGTTAAATCTGGCATACAGCTAAATGCCATGGAAAAATAAAATAGGCTTGCGTTTAACTTGCATCTCTCATGACCTCAGGACATTCCAAAGTGCTTTACAGCTGATGACTTATTTTTGAAGAGAAGTCACTTTTGTAACATAGGGCGGAATCGCCCCAGATTTGCACAAAAGTGCAGTAGTAGGTGGGGAAAAAAGACATTTTACCTGCCAGCCAATGGCTGGCTTTTGCGCCGTATCATCCCATTCCCGCACGTCCCACCTCATTAATAATTCATTCACAGGAAACGCATTGGATCGCTGGCAAGCGGGCTCGAATTTGCCCGCCCCACCACGACCTCAGCGCTTCCTCGCTCCGGGCACCATATTTAAAGCGCACCAGAGCACAGCCTACTTCACGTCTACAGGCCAGGACTGCTCCAGGTGACAGATAGCCCCGAAGCAAAGAAGATGGCAGGCCCCAAATTTAGTGATGCCTCTCTGGGGCACCTGCTGGACACAGTGGAAGGCCGCCACGATGTCCTCTACCCCAGCTCTAGCAGCTGGAGGTCCACCAGAGTCACTAATCTGGCCTGGGAGGCAGTGGCAGCAGCGTTCAGCACCACCGGGGCACAGAGGAGGTCAGCCATCCAGTGCAGGAAAAGGATGAATGCTCTCATCCGTTCCGCCAGGCTAAGTCAACCACCTCATCACTCTCTACTCACAAACCCATCACACATCCACAGGGATGTCACACCTCAAGGGACAACACTACTAAACTCTCACACACACCTGCACATCTCCATCAGGCTCATAGCCTCTGGAGCTTGTGTCTTCATCCCACTCACCAAACAAACATTCCATGCATTCTGCTCATACTCTCTCCATATGTTTTCATGCAGGAGAAGCCTGCTCACACCAGTGGTGGTGGAGTGACCCACATGAGGCCCCACTCACTTTGAGGAGCGTGCCATAGTGCTGACTGGTGAGGACACGGACCATGTCTGCGGTGATGGTGAGGTTGGCGTGAGGATCCTGCGTGACTTCATCCTTCTCTCAACACAACTATGATTGCTCTCTCTCCTGCTTTTGACTTTGCTGACATGCAGTAATTATCTCTGCTTAGGTTCACATGGAACTCTGCCAAGCGACCAATGCCCTCAGCCAACCAGTCCCTCAGCTCTATTCAGATCCTCACCTCCAGCCAAGAGGACACCTTCTCCATTGAAGAGCTGGAAATAAGCAGCCTGGAAGACCCATCACAGAGCTTACCCACACCCTCCACCAGCGCAGAGACACACACCTCGAGAGGACCTAGATCTAGAGCCATGGAGACCCTGGTCCAGCAGAAGGCGGAGATGCGCACAGACCTGCACTCCATTGCACGTGCGAGTTCCTGTAGTAGCAACGAGAGAGGGAAAAGGGGCACCTCGACGTCCCTCCAGGTGCTCCTTCCCCTCAAGGAGTCAGGCTGGGGCCCTCGGGCACTCGAAGGGAGGAGGAGTGGCAGCTGGACGCCCTTGGGTCATCTGCTCAGGAATCTCGGAGTCTGTCCACTCCTTCCGATTTTCCTTTGCCTGTGACCCCCTCAACCTTGTCCTCTGTCACAGGAGGAGCAGCTGGCCCAGAGGAGGACAGCCAAAGCAAGCTGGGACCCTCAAGGCCTCGGCTCTCCAGAGGACGCACGCTGAAGTCATCAGTGGCAACAGGGCCAACTATTGCATGGGTTGTCTCCACCCCTGCTGCGGATGTCAGGGCAGCACCAAGAAGAAGTGGTAGGAGAACAAAAGTTAAGAAATTGAATTCATGGGTGAACACATTTTTTCACTTCATAATTTGAAAATATATTCACTTTCATTGAATAGCATATAATGACGTCTTTCACCTTCATTGATGGGCTTTGCAAGTCTGCCCTATGCATTCCCGACCTCCACTCCACAAAAGAGCAGCTCAACTGCACGCAGCCGGACCACGAGAGATTCTGGAGGGAGAAGTGTGTGTGTGTGCCCGCGCACGAGCGAGAGCGCGCGAGACTTTCGGAGCCTTGTGTAAGCACCTTCCCATGCACATGGAGCCTTCATCTGTTAGGCTCATCTCACTGTCCTGAGCATTTTTAATGCTGCCTGTTGGGGCTCCCTTTTAGTTGTTCATCTGAGCTGACCTGCATCTCTGCCTGCCCATTGATTGCACTCCCATGTGGCACCTGTACCAGTGCAACAAAAGTAGCCGCTCACTTTTGATTTCGACGATGGCCGTAGTTAGATTTTTACTCAACTCCCCTGCCCATTCCCCTCCCCTAGTCACCCATGTCCTTTCCTCCCATCACTGTTGACCCCCACCTACCATTACCTTCCACCTGCCCACTGCCACCTACCAACCCGATCCCTTTCCTTCCCGGTGTCCAGGTGAATGCGCACATTTCCTACCATCCTGAGAATCCCACCCCATCCACATTGACTTCCCCAACCTCCTCATTCCCACCCCGAATATTTGTTCCCCCCTCTCCCATTCTGCCATGACGCCCGACGCCAACAAGGCCAGAAAATTCCAGCCATAGGAAAAATGGCAGCCAAATTGCACACAAATCCCAGAAACAGCAACATTATAATGATCAGGCCATCTGCAATTTTAGTGATATTGATGGAGGGATAAATATTGCCATGATACTAGGGAGAACTGCTCTGTTCTTCTGCAAATAGTGCCATAGAATCTTTTCTGGCTACCCGGTTTAACGTTTCATCTAAAAGACATTGCAATGCCAGGACTGGCAGCCTAAATTTTGTGCTCAAGTCTTTGGAGTGGGTCTTGAACCCACAATCTTCTATATCCCAGTCAACTCACCTAGCTAAGCAGCTGATTAAATCAATTGTTTTAGGGATTCTTTGTAAAGAGGATCAGAAAAGGTGTGTTTTATTTTTAAACGGGTACCAATTCCAGCTGTTAAGACTGACATTTATTAACTATTCTTGTTTATCCAAGAATGTGACAGCGGGTTCTCTACTTTGAGCAGTTTGATATGATGAAGGGCTTGCCAGGCCACATCAGAGGGCAGTTAAGAGTCAACCACGTTGCAGTGAGATTGGAGTCACATGTAGGCTGAGTAAGGATGTCAGGTTTCCTTTCCTAAAGGGCATTATTGAAGCAGTTTATAGTTTTCCTGCCAATCTGACTGATGGGCTGCTTTTTATTTAAAAACTGAAATCAAATTTACAAACTACCATTGTATGATTTGAACTCAAATACTTTGGATTATTCGTCCAAGCTACCAGATACCTACAACACAACTGTAACTATTATATTAGTCTATTACATATGTAACAAATTAGTGTAGGTTAAAATATTATATAGCACCAACATCCCAATCACTTTATAGAGCAATAAATTAGTTTCGCAGTACAGTCACTATTGTGGAGGCTGTTTGTATACAATAAGATCTCAGGAATTTGGTACATAATGATAATTTTTTCTTACAAACACTTCCGAATAGGTCATTCAGCCCCTCAACCCTGTTTAGCCACTGGCTGCATCTATTGATACTACAACACCAGGGAGAGCACTTCCCACACATGTGTGGATTTAGTCAGTGATGTCCTACCTTGCTGGATTATTGCTGTTCCTTCACTGTCGCTGGGTCAAAATCCTGGAACTCCCTCCCTAACAGCATTGTGGGTGTACCTATACCACATGGACTGCAGCTGTTCAAGAAGACAGCTCACCACTACCTTCCCAAGGGCAATTAGGGAAGGGAAATAAATTCTGGCCTAGCCAAAGACACCAACGTCCCATGAATGGATATTAAAAAAAAGGATGTCGAGGCCTTGGAGAAGGTGCAAAGGGGATTTACTAGAACAGTACCAGGAATGAGGGACTTCTGTGGAGAGACTGAGAAGCTTGGATTGTTCCCCTCAGAGCAGAGAAGGAAAAAACATTGATGGAGGTGTTCAGAATTATGAAGGGTTTTGGCAGAGTAGGAGTAGGAACGGAAGTGGTAGGAGGGTCAGTAACCAGATTCAATTGGGGTGGGAAAGGGAGAAGATTGCTACAATCTGGAATGCATTTCCTGAAAAGACAATGGAAGCTTACTTATGTTCAAAAGGGAATTAGATAAAATACTTGAAAAGGAGAAATGTGAAGGAATATGAGGAAAGAGCAGGGGAGTGGGATTAATTGGATAGCTCTTTCAAAAGATCCAACACAGGCATGATGGATCAAATGGCCTCCCAACTTCAAATAGCAATCTTCTGAATACACACTCAACAGGATTAATATAATAATATAGCTGTTTAGGTGCAGGGATTCACTCTTTGCTACTGCATATTGGGAACTTGTGCAAAGAGGCAAGTTCCACTTTCTTTTACATATTTTGTCTACTAAAAATATTGACTAGAGGAGGAGTGAAATACATTCAAAGCTTCACATGTCAGTAAGTGGTTAAGTCCCAAAGTAGAGGGAAGGGAGGGCAGCAAATCCAGCTAACTCACCCTTTCATTCAGAACCAAGTATCCCCTTGCTATTTATAACATCGAACTGTCTTGAATAATTCCAGAAATCTTTTCCCTTCTGACATCTATACAAAGACCATTGACTGTAATTTACATAAAGCAGTTCCAAACCCACTTCATACCTGTTTGTCTTCTTTTTCCGAGACTGTAGCATGAAACAGTTGTGGTACTTACTCTTTCAACATCAGGCAAGTAAATCACTGACAAATTCATAAAACGGGCCAACAGACATTTGCATTACCTCGAGTCCAAAGTGCAACAGCAAGCCATTTGGCCCAATTGTTCTATGCTGTTCTTTATGTTCCACAGAAGCCTTCTGCCGCTCTACTTCATCTAACTCTACCATTTGATTTCTTTCCTTCTCAAACGTTTATCTAGCTTCTCCTTAAATGCATCTATGCTATTTGCCTCATCTAGTCCCTATGGTTGAGAGTTCCACATTTTCACCATACTCTTGAGTAAAGAAGTTTCTCCAGAATTCTACAGTGGATTTATTAATGATCATCTTACATTTATGGCCCTTAGTTCTAAACTCAGCCACAAATGGAAACCCCTTCAAGCTCTTTCATAATTTTGTTAAGGGGAGGCGATGGCACAGTGGTATTGTCGCTGAACTAGTAATCCAGGGACCCAGGGTAATGCCACAGCAGGTGGTGGAATTTGAATTCAATAAAAGTCTGGAATTAAAAGTCTAATGATGACCATGAAACCATAGTAGATTGTTATAAAAACCCATCTGGTTCAATAACGCCCTTTAGGGAAGGAAATATCTGCTGTCCTTACCTGGTCTGGCCTACATGCGACTCTAGACCCACAGCAATGTGGTTAACTCTTAAATGCCCTCTCAACAAGAGCATTTAGGGATGAGCAACACATGCTGGCCTAGCCAGCGATGCCCCCATCCCATGAATGAATAAAAAAAAAAAATTTTTAAAACATAGATTAGGTTGCCCTTCAGCTTTCTGTGCCGCAGTCTGTTCAGCCTGGAAAAACATTTTATCTAGGATATTCACCTCAGCCATTCCATGTTCTGGCAAATTCCACATTTTCACCATTCTGGGGAACAAAGTTCCTCAAACTTTCTCTCATATTTATTAATGATTATCTTACACTTATAACCCTTAGTTTTGGACTTTGTCCCCACAGGCAGAAATATCTTCTCTACGGGCAGCACTTTCCCCCCCCCGTTGGGGGGGTTTGTGCAGGAGCGGGCGCAAGCGAGCAGGTTCCCAATCGGTACCCCCGCTTGGGGGCATGCCGCCATTTTACTTGGGCAGGCCAATTAAGCCCAGCATGATGTGCGCCCGGAAGCGCTGTGCGCTCCCTGCGCGGGCTGGGGGGGGTGCATTCCCTGAGCCGGGGATGCACTCTATGTGTGCGAAAGAGTGCACAGATCTCCCTGAGGCAAAGTGCTGCCTCAGGGAGATCGGCTCAAATGTGAAAAACAGATTAAAGAATAGAAAAAAATTTTACTGACATGTCCCCTCATGTGACAGTCACATGAGCTGGGACATGTCCATAACTTTTATTTGAAGAGTATGTTAAGATTTTAAAACCCTCATGAACCCTCATCCTGCCCGTGGATGACGTTTCATGGTTTTTCTGAAGGCCACTTGGGCACTTCGCCTGCCCGCCAACCTTAATGGACCTGCCCGTCCAACCTTAAGCATTTTAAGTACCTCAATAATGGCCTTAAGTGGCCATTGACAGGTCAGTGCGTGTGCAGCCGACTTGGCTGCGCGCCTGTACCTGAAAATCTAAATGACGTGGGGTGACGTCGGGACGCACGCCCGACATCACCCCGCGTCATTTTACACATCTGCGAGCAGGCCCTGCCCCCGCTCACCGACCAGAAAATGCTGCCCTATGTCTATCGTATCATATCCTATCCTTTCATAATTTTAAAAGATCTCTATCAGGCCATCCCCTCAGTTTTCTCTTGACTTGAGAAAAGAGCCCCACCCAGCTTGTTTAGTTTTTCCCTGATGTTAACTTCTCAGTATTATTGTAATTTTCTTTCGTACCTTCTCCAATAGCTCTATTTTTATTAGGGTTTTCTCTTTTAGGATTTAATCTGAAGTTCAGAAACCTTCTACTATAAGTTGCACACATGTTAGAACTCTGAACACTGATACATTCCTGTTGTAGAACGTAGTGCTGAATTTTCAATTTTTTCATCTGACTAGTTAGGACTCTTTTCACAGATAAATCACCTTGTGTTGCTTTCAAACTGATACAATGGGAAAATAATTGCGATTGAAAGTGGTCACCCAGGACACAAGATGAGGCAGAAATTAGTAGGAAAAAATACTGTTCAAAAGAAACACCCACAGGGAAAGAGAGGAATCTGCCAGAAAATGATCTAACACAAAGCCAAGCTTCACATCTGCACTATTTCATACTTGCATCCCAAACTATACCGTGAGCCAATTCTTCTCTCAAGCTTCACAGGTTTAATACATGAACTCTTGCTGTGGGATTGCTTGTGAGCTGTAAAGTACACCTCGGCAGCTGGCCATTTTATACTTGTTATTTTCTCAGGTCCAGCATGCGCTTATTAATCTGGGCGGCTGCATGCAAATCTCTCCAGTTACAGTGTGCATGCTACGCCAGCTCACGTGAAGAGATTTAAGGGTTCTTCTCTCAATCCAGATTTATAGTCAGTTGCTGCAGCCATGCTGCTTTTCAGAGATCAGACCAGTATGAGCCAAAATCCAATCCCCTCAAACACGCCAGAGTACAACCTCCATTATCCATGCATCCAATTTGTTTTCCCTCAACTGTGGCTCAGTGGGTAGCACTTATGCCTCTGAAGTCCCACTCCAGAGGCTTGATTACAAAATATAGAAAGACACTCCCCGAGAGAATGCCGCACTGTCAGGGATGTCATCTTTTGGATAGGAAGTTCAAACGAGGCCCTGTCACTTTCGAAGAGCAGCAGGACGGTTCTCCTATGTATCTTTGGCCATATTTATCCAACATCACAAAAACAAATTAACTGTACACCAGCACATTATTATTTGTGGGACATTACTGTGTGCAAATTAACTGCTACATTTCCTACATTATGACAGTGACTGTTCATCAAAAGTGTGTCATTAGCTGTAAAGGTGCTATGCAATCATGCATGTTATTGTGCAAGATAATTGGAAAAGAACTGAAAATTTTATTCTTGTCCTTCACTTCAATGCTCAGGTTAGCACAATACCATATATGCAAGATCAATGTTTGTGGATTTTCTATTATCAACCAATTTTTACTTTATCAGGGTGCTGGAAGACCCCTTTATGATGATGGGCAGATGGGCAATGGAGCTTGCTATATTTTCTCATCCATTTATGTGTGTGTTAAACTTAGGCCCCATTTCCCCTCAGCTGAATTTGAAAAAAAATCTCATGGCACTATTTGGAAGAAGAGCAGGGGAATTTTCTCTGGCACCCTGGATAATATTTATATCTCAATCAACATTACCCAAAAAAAATCTGGACTTCATCACGCAGTTTATGGGATCTTGCTATTTGCAAATTGGCTGTCATGTTTCCAACGTTACAAGTGACGACACTTCAAAAGTACTTCATTAGCTGCAAAGCACTTAGGGATGCCCCAAGGTCATGAAAGGTTCTAAATAAATGCAAATTCTTTCTATCTGTGGGGGGTGGGCTGGAGGCTGGGGTTGAGACCTATACAGACTAGCATTGTTGACAAGGGGTTTGGCTTACACTTGAGCCAATTATTTTAACCTTCAATTGTTGAAGGGTGTTGGTTACAGTTCAATAGGTTTGAAGAAGTCTTCATAGTCATATGTAGGTTAACTGTAAGTCCTTATTGACTCTTAGAACTATTTACAACTATTTAGTAGAAAGTACAAGCTAAGAGCTGTCCCCATGCTTGCTGGTACACACGGCTCTGTCCAACAATAGATTGACCCTGGGTGCGGGTCACGTGCTGTCTTACATCACTGAGTGGGCGGTACTGTACTCAGTTCCACATTAACTCCATATGTGCCAGACACTTATATGACATCAAGTAGAGACATGACAGAATCTTCCATCCCTCCCTTGCTTGTTACATCTTGTGTGGTGCAATCACTGAATCGATCAGTCCCACCAACCACTGCTAAGCATGCCATTTGAACTTTTGATCCCACCCGTGGATTGTCTGCCCACACAAAGTCTACATTAAACTAAATAGAGCACTGACTTTGAATAATTATGGATTAAAAAGCTACAATCCCAAAAGTCCTTCCAACACAGCCACGACTGCACCCGCCTACACAGGTGCAATCATCCAGATTCAATCTATTCAGCTTGCACAGCTCTTACACAGTACCAAGAAATTCTGGAGGAGAGGAACGCAAGTTTCATAGAATTATTGATTAATACAGCACAGGAGGTTATGCAGCCCATTGTGCCCATGCTGGTTCCTTGGTACACCTAACCAATTAATCCCTTTCTACCCATTCTTTCCCTATAGCCCATGTAAATATTTCCAGTTGAAGTATTTATCCAAATCCCTTTTGAAAGCTACAACTTAATCCATTTCCACCACCTTTTCAGGTAGTGCAGTCCAGTTTATCACAACTCACTGCCTTTTCAAAATTCTCCTAGTCTTCTCTTCAGTGCTTTTGCTAATTGTCTTAAATCTATGTCATCTGATTATTGACCCTACTGCCATTGGAAACTGTTTCTTCTTATTTACACCATCAAAACCCTTCATGATTTTGAGCACCTCTCTTTGGCCTTCTCTATTCTAAAGAGAACAATCTCGGCCTCTTCAGTCTGCCACTTTAGTTGATCTCCTCTGTACCGTCTCAAAGGTCCAAAGTGTGGTGCCCAAAATAGACCACAGTACTCCAGTTGAGATCAAACCAGTGATTTATAAACCTTAATTGTACCAGCCTTGCACTTTTCTCTCACGGCAATGGGGAGTGCAGCCCACTCCCAAATTTCCCCAATGCAGGGTGTTACAGTGTCAACTGAAACATCCCAGTAAATTGAACATCATGCACTCAACACCACATTCTCTACATTAGTAGGGTGCACCTGGCCATGGCATAATGAAAACAGTCAGGTGCCAATTCACCTGAGCACCTGCTTCACTCAAGCATACAACGTTAATTTACTTTCAGTCTGCCAGATGGCTGTCACTTTACACTAGAAGCCACAGGAAAGAATCAAAGTTCAACTGGATGGCTCAATAAACTCTTGTCGACAGAGTAATTTCCAAGTTTAGATTTCCTCCCATTTCAGGACCAAACCTTCAATTCAAATTGCATTTAGGTAGATGGGAGAGAAAACTTACATTTATATAGCACCTTATCACATGTTCAGGACATCCCAAAGTGGGATGGGGTTATCTTGATTGGGGTACCTTTGAAGTACAGTCATGCAGTCAAACAAATAATTTTTGCTCATCTGATAAACAGTGGGCAAATGCCCAAATAATGCCCGGAATCTTGTGGAGGCAACAGGGTTCTCGGCCACCAGCTGGAGACTTGGCAAGAACCCAGTGTCGTCTCCTTTTGGGAAAACCCACCCACCGCATCTTGTTCCATTAAGGAACTTGACAGGCCAGCAGCCGGCCTCCCCTGGGATCAAGGATCCCAAGGATGGAAGTCCTGCCACTGAGAGTTGCTGGCCAGAGGCTGACAGCTCTATTGTTGTGGTGGCTGCTGCCAGTATGAAACCTACCCGAGGCCTAATATCATTGCTGGATCCCAGGCCAAGGGCAAATGATGGTGGGGTGGTGGTTGGTCGCACAGGAGAGGGAGTTGACAGCAAGGGCAGGAAGTGGCTCTCAGCAGCCACCTCGCTCCCCCACTTCGTGATGCCAGGTCCCTCAATCAGGCACTGAGTGCCTTGAAGCGAGGGATCCCTCTGGGAGCCAGCAAGCAACCCCGTCTTGGGTTTGTTTGGCAAGATCCCTGCATGACGAGCTCCCCTTGCCCGCTGCTTGGTTAATATCAGCGGTCATGGAATGAGACCCTTAAGTGGGCATTAATTGCCCACTTAAAGGCCTCAATTGGCAATAGGATGGAAAGCTGTCCAAGGGCCATGCCACGACTGACCTAATCAGGCTGGGAGGTGGGAATGCAGCAGTGGCCCCACCTGCTGCTCTCCTGCCTGATTAAATGTGCCCCTGCCCCCAAACCCACCACAGAGGAGGGCACAAGATTCTGCCTAATGTTTTGATGGTGGTGGCTGAGGGGAGGATAACAGTCAGCACACCAGAACAATTCCCCTGCTCTTATTTGAATAGCACCAGGTAATGTATTACATTCACTTGAGCAGGCAGATGGGGCCTTGGTTCAATGTCTCATTTCAAAGACTCACAATACTGCACTGATGCGATCAACACGTGTTAGTTGAACCCACCACATTTGGGCTTAGAGGTTAAGTTAGCAATCAGCTGAATTAGCTGACTTGTGAGCGTTAAATTCCATATTCAGATGGAAAAATATGGTCCCAATTTGCAAACATCTAATTGAAAGAGTACAAACGTAAATATTTATTTTATCATTGAATGTGGCACAATCTAGATTTAGGCATTTAATGAGGCTTTGAAAATGTAGATTCTACTCTTCCCCCACACAATGAATGTCCAAATAATTCTATTAAAGTTAAACTGAAAGTATGTCTTGATTCTATTAAGCAAAGTTGCACAATTATAACATTTGGCAGGTTTTTTTTGGTTAAAGCAGGCCATCATACTTCAACTCCTGATAACTACTGAAACCTAACATCCCCAAAAATTATTCTTGCATCTTGACATATTTAACCCTTTAATTTACAAGACACTCAGCTTTAAAAAAAAAAGTTAGAGGTCAATCTACTCCAAATATATTTTGGAAAGACATAGACAGGTTCAATAATTAGACAAATGTGAAGAAAATGCAGTCCCAACATGAAAAAATGTGAAGCAGCTATATTTTGGAAAAACTGAGATTAGGAACAGAGGTAGGCCATTCATATGGAAAATATTATAACAAGTTACTGTTAAAGTGGAATGAATTATGAGATTAAAAATAACAGGAACTGAACAAATAAATGGAAAAGAATATATTGAAGGGGTAACAGGGAGGAAGCAGGAAGATGGGACAGTGATGGTTGAAGACATGATAGCTACAACTAGCAATTATAATGGACTAATTTGCTTCATTTTCACATGCCACTACTTCCCCTCCCTGCTCCCCCCTCCAAAAATAAATTTAGAAGGAAATTACAGGCACTCTAGCATCCCATTAATCTAAACAAAATCACTCCATCTCAACAGAAAATAATCTGGGACTCATGGGAAACGTACACATTCAAAAAGTAGAAATAAATATTGGACAACTCCTTCAACAGGTACAATTTCCAAACTTTGTGCTCAACTCCCAATAACCAGAGGGTCTATGGAATCCCATCACCAAATCCCTCAGATCTGGGAGATGAGGAGGTGCGTTATTTGGAAAGTTTGAAGTGGGAAGAGGCTCATTTGGAACAAAAGCACTGGCAGAGACTTGTTGGTCAGAATGGCTTGTTTCTGTGCAAGCTAGTTGTAGCTATCATGTCTCCAACCATCACTGTCCCATCATCCTGCTTCCTCCCTGTACTCCTTCAATATATTATTTTCCATGTGTTTGTTCAGTTCCCATTATTTTAATACCATAATTCATTCCTATTTAACAGCCACTTTCTGTGTTATTTACTTATCTTTGTAAGTGCATCTCCATGTTAGCAGGTGGTTATCTTTTTTCAAACTGTTTAGGAATAGAAAGTTGATAGGTTAGAAAAAGTGGGAAGTAATAAATATTGAAAATGTACTTTCCTGGCCCCCGACTATCTTGCATCCATCTGAGATTTCAGATTGAGAAATTCATGGATATATTGCACAAACGCTCAGGAAGAGGCCAATTTCAAACCTACATGTGTTTTACCTCAGGATATCCCAAGTGCTTTACTTTCTAAGTATGAGTTCGTATTTTGGCTATCAAGGCAGTTAGCTCAAATTGGGAAATTTCCCGAATTACCAGACCCACTCTGGTAAAAAGCACCCTGAAACACACAATTTTCACTCCAGGGTTGTTTGGCAGGGGGCAGGGGGGGGAATGGGATGCGGGGATGAGGGCATGGAGTTAAGCCCACTGAACCTGCAAGAAGAGCGTAGGTGGTCATGGTGTAGGGAGAATGCTGAGGCAGGCTAGTTACGCGGCCTATTTCGGATCTCTGCGACTTCACCCCTGTTGTTTTACAAGTTGTCAGGCTCTCGAGTTCTCACCCGCCCTGCCCACCTACCACATCCCCTTATACCCTCCATGCCAACTCAATACCCCACCCCAACGGCCTTTTATACCTTCATTGCCAACTCAACCAGTATCTACCAATGGCAGACCCCAGGAGCCATGTGGAGATAAAAAAAATAAACAAACAATCTAATATAGTGCTCAGTCCTACACAAACAGTGAAAAAAATCCCACGCATACAACCCATTCAAAGCTTTTAAATCTCTTCATGGTTAATCTCTTATAAAAACAAACTTCTATTCAGATCCCACATCAAAAACAGTTAATCCTGTAATAGACTCTTCAAACTGTGAATACAGAATCCCTTGCCGAGATAATTGTAGCTTTTGAAACTCAGCATTCAAAGGGACATGCTGACCTCTCAGGAAAATGCCAACAAAAAAGATCTATTGAAACTGCATGACTAGATGCTACTTTTATTCTAACCTACGCCTGTCAAACAGAGTCCAGAGGGTTTTTAACTCAGTGACAGCTGCAGCCTGTTTCTTATTAAAAATTAAAGAGCGGAGCATTTAAAAAACTTCAGATCATGACAGCTATACAGATCTTCAATACCTACCCCCGCTCTTCAAGAGTTTTTACGTCTATCCCATCAATTCGTGACTGCCACACTGCTGGTGAAGGTCCTTGCAACAGGCAAAATGGGGTCTGTTTAAGCTCAGCACTAAGTTCAAATGGGCCTGCTGAGTTTGGGTTTCCTGCCTGGGTTAATCATGTCCCGCCAACTTCCCTGTACTGGCAAAAATGGGAGTGGGTCTTCCGCATCTGGGTCCTGCTCGCCATTTTTAAAGATGTGTGGAGTCTTCTTGACTCCATGAAAAGTCAGCCAATAGTCACTGCTATGAGATGCAACAGTCAATTTGCTCACAGCTAGCTCTCACAAACAACAATGTGATAACGAGCATAATCTGTTTTTAGTGATGCTAATTGATAACTAAATATTGGCCAGGACACCAGGAAGAACATTCCTCCTAGTCTTGAAATAGTGGCCTTGAGATCTCTAATATCCACGCTAGGGGGCAGCCTGAAAGATGACATCTTCAACAGTGTAGCACTTCCACAGTGCTGCCACTGGAATGTCAACCAGATTTTTGTGCTAAAGTCTTTGCTTATATTATAACCAAAGATCCAACCCATGTTTGCATTCAATCTATCTCTAACCAGCAGTTGTAGAATGCACATCAGATAGCAACAGGTGTCAACACATCTACAGCTATCTTATTTCATCATGCTTTAACTCAGACTCCATTTCACATCTCCACTGCACTGTAGGAAATAAAAAATAATTTATATCATGTTGTTGCAAATAACTATTTCCAATTATTCCATTGATTTACAATGCTTTGGGCTCTTTCAATGCAAGCAAGAATCAAAATATACACGGGGCAATTAGGTTTTTATAAAATTTAAGCCATGGAGACCATTATCAACATTTTCAGTTGTATGTGGTTCCTCCTGTGCTCATTATTGGAAGAATCTCAGTGCCAGAGGAAAGGAACTACTGTTAAACATAATTAATGTTTAATGAAGCCTTTTATAAAGTTATTAGTCATAGGACTGACAGTTCAGCTGCTGCCAAACTGGGAAAAAAAAATCAAGGACACTAGGGGCTGAATCAGCCATGCAGAGACTGGTGTCGCCCAACTGACTAACCACAAATGTCGCTACACTTACGTACCCTATACCCTATTCTAGAACAAGGGGACATAGATTCAAGATAAGTGGCAGAAGGTGTAGGGGGGACATAAGGAAGAATTTTTTTTACACAGAGGGTAGTGGGTGCCTGGAATTCGCTGCCCAAGTTGGTGGTAGAGGCAGAAACTTTAAACTCTTTTAAAAAGTACCTGGATCTGCACTTTAAGTGCTGTAAGCTGCAGGGCTATGGGCCGGGTGCAGGAAGGTGGGATTAGAAAGGGCACCTGGGTGTCCTTGGGCTGGCATGGACAAGATGGGCCGAATGGCCTCCTTCTGTGCTGTAACTTTTCTATGGCTCTATACCATATTGTCTTATATATTTTAGGTCTATATACTGTTTTAAACATCCGAAAAATGAAAAAACACGCACATCAAATTACACAGCTAAGCTTCAGAGACTTAGTGTGAATCAAATGTCTTCCATAATATACAAATGTCAATTAATAGTGCGTTCAGGCTAGCAATTGAAAAGATGCAAGAAACTTAATGCTGCGTTATGGACCAATGTCTTGCACGCATGCATGAAGACACATACACATGCACACGAAAAATGTCAAATATGTAACAAACATTACCCTTCCCTTCCTACAGCACTGTGGGTGTACCTACACCACATGGACTGCAGCAGCTCAAGAAAGCAGTTCACCATCACCTGCTCAAGGGCAATTAGAGATGGGCAATAAATACTGGCATAACTAGTGATGCCCACATCCTGTGAATGAGTAAATAAGATTGCTATATTACCGAGCAAAATTTGACAGCCCAAAGACAGCCTAAATGCCAGTCGCGGGACACATAATGAGTAGGAGTTACAATGCAGGGGGACACAAAGTGCAAAATTCCAATGTCTACCTCAGCAGGTATATGACAGGCCTTGGATTTATATGGTCTCTTTCACAAACTCAGAATGTCCCAATGCACTTCAAAGCCAATGATGTACTTTGGAAAAATAGTCACCGTTGTAATTTAGGAAGTGCAGCGTCCAATTTGCACGCACTAAGCTCCCACAAACAGCAATATGATAATGACCAGATAATCTGCTTTAGTGATTTTGGTTTATGGCTAAGTATTGGCCCAGGACATTAGGGAAAGCTCCCCTGCTCCTCTTCCTGGGATCTTTTATATCCATGAGATGGCAGGCAATGCCTCTGTTTAACATCTTATCCAAAATAAGGCACTTCCAGCAGTGCAGTATTCCCTCACTCAGTAATGGCAATGGGACAGTTGGCCTGGGTTTTATGCTCAAAGCACTGGAACAGGGCTTGAACTTATAACTTTCAGACTCAAGAGTTAAGAACACTACCAACTGAGCCATTGCTGGCATCATTGGATGATTTGGATATTACCAATGGAGAATGCAGTCATGAGCTGGTTTTCCAGAGTAGGGTTTTGGTTGGAAAAGGGCCAAAAAGAAAAATTTTGGTATTTTATTATTACATTTTCTGGTATGTCGGAGGATATGATAAAGCAAAAATTAATTAAGTCTGGAAGGGTTACAGAGTTTTTAAATATGAATATAAAAGTAGCTGTGGGAACTGGATTTTTAGGGACCTGTTCTTTTCAATGGGAATCTTACCCCAGATTGATCACGTTAATCTGTAAACTGAAACCTATTTACAACACACACCTACTAGAACCCCTGGAAGCATACCAGATATTAAAAGGAAATTTACTTGCTATACCATGTTTCCCAATAAGCCACGGCACCTCAGAGGAAGACAGGGATCATTTTACTGAGGGGGTGAGGCAGTGATGACTATCTTAAAAATTGATTGTTTAAGCAGCTTTAAAGCAAGTTAAAAACAGAATCCCAATCAATGAAACAAAACTCTCAATATAACCTGTCTTTTTGTTTTGACATGCAGAAAAACCTGTATATTTCAGATATTTTATTTCTAAAACTTTGTTCCTACAAAATTGTATTCTTGGGTTGTGGACATTACTGGCATTTATTGCCCATCCCCTGTTGGCCTGAGGTTTCATGTAACTAAGTGTCTTGGTGGGACACTTCAGAGGGCTGTTTTGTTTACAATATTCTGCCCTGCCCAACCACTTGCTAGGGTGGGACTGCAGTCACATAGAGGCTCGCACCAAGTGAGGATGGCAGGTTTCCTTCCTCAAATAGGCCATTAGTGAATCAGTTGGGTTTTTACAATAATTCAACAGCTTCATGGTCACTTTTACTAATTGTTTGGCGGGCGCACACCTGAGTCGGCTATGTGCCCGCTGAACTGTCAAAGGCCTGTTAAGACTATTAATTATACAATTAACCCTATTGAGAAAGCTGCCTGTCTAACCTTAAGGTTGGTGGGCAGGCGAAGAGCCCAGGCGGCCTTTGCATTTCTCATGAAACCTCATCCACAGGCAGGTTAAAGTTTCATGAAGGGTTTATTAATTAATTAAAAAGTTTTATTAAAATTCATAAACATGTCCCAGCTCATGTGACACTGTCACATGAGGGGACATGTCTCAATAATTTTAATTTTTTATTTTTAACCATTTTTTGCACTGAACTTAATCTCCCTGAGGCACGGAGCTGTCTCAGAGGTTTCTACGCTCTTTCGCGCGCATGCACGAAAGAGCACAGGCCCCAACTCTCCCTCCTCCCCCCGCCCGCACAGGTAGCGCTGAGCACTTCCAGGTGCGCATCACGCTGGGCGGACCTTAATTGGCCCCTTCACGTAAAATGGCGGCGCGCAGCCAATCACAGGCAGTGATCAGCTCCGCGCCTGCTCCTGACCAGCCCGCCTGATGGGTAGAAAATTCTCCCCATGAATTCAAATCGCATCATGGCAGTTTGAGAATTTGAATTCTTGTTTTCAAGATTATTAGTCTAGGCCTCTAGATTACTATTCCAGTAACATAGCCACTACAGTACCTTAAAACAGATGAAGCAATAAATTACCTTTGGCAATAGTAGCAAATAAAAGTTTTGTGCATTTAAATGGCATTCCTCAGTTCGCTATTTTAAGCAAAAAAGTTAACCCATTTATTATAAGGTAGATTTTTCACACAAAATGCTTCTTTTACCAGCCTCCTGTCCTCCATAAACAACTTATTCAAAATGCAGCTGCCATGTCCTATCTTGCTTACCCATCATTCTCACCTCACCCTATCCCTCAATGCATTTGAATTTAAAATCCTCACCTGGACAATGAAATCACAATCAATGGACAAGAGGACACTCATTGCTCATTCTCGATCATTTTAGCTTGGAATGAATGTATGAAAACAAATAAAAGAATTTGGGCAAATTAATGGCTGTGGCCTCTACCACCTAGAAGGTAAAGGCTATCAAGCACACAGGAATGCCATCATCTCAAAAATTGCCCTCCAAGTCACACATCATCCAGAGTTGGAAATCTATCCACTGGCCCTTCCTTCATCACTAGGTCAAAATCCTGAATTCCTTACCCAACATGGCTGTGGGTGTACCTTCACCACACAGACCGTAGCAGTTCAAGAAGGCAGTCCACCACCACCTTCTCCGGGGCAATTAGGGATGGGCAATAAATGTTGTGGGAACTGGATTTACAGGGAGCAGTTCTTTTCAGTGGGAATCTTACATTCCACATCCTGTGAATGAATAAAAAAATTAGCTCTTCACTGGAATTCAAAATCTACATCATGCCAAAGGGATAAAATCATCATCCATTCATCTGCTTCCCAGTGGGCAGCAATCCACAGTTCAGACATATCCACATTTAAGATAAATTGGCAATCCCACTTCGAGGTCACAAGGAATGGAACAAATTGAAAACTTATGCAAAGCATGGTAAGAGTATTGTTCTGAAGTTAAGATTCAATCAGGTTATTGACAGTTTATCTGTTTTCTTCTGTTTATCAGAGGTACCATTCTGACCCGAGTACTTGATGCCAACACTAGTTGCCAAGAAGTCAACAACCTTTTCCATTCCTCAGCATTGCATCATTCATTTTAAAATATAAACAGAAGGGGATGGAACTAGTTAGTGAACAGCAACCTATTACAATCTTCGACTTGTGCTGGACATAGGCGGCATGAAGCATAATAAGCAGTGTGCACTGTAAGGAAGTACAAAAGCAGTCAGGGGTTAGATCTCTTTTTTAAAGAAGTACTTTAAGATACAGTATGAGTAACTTGAGATGTCACATGGTGAATGTAGCATGCTTGGGAGGAACAGGTTACTTTGGACCAAAGTGCTCCACCAATGGGGATTTCCTCACCTTAAGTTTGTTGTAAACCAATTGATATGAGATTGATTACTGTGACTAGTCAACAACTCCATTATTATTCACGAAACTACCAGGATGATAGAAGCAAATTAGATGAACTGTTACCTTTCTTCATCTAGCAATTTCTATGTTTCTATGTGCTGAACCTATTTTCTTTAAAAAAATGAAAGGATATTAAATCAGAGGCGGAGGTGGGGAGCAGGGCGGGTTTCCTATTGGAACAACCCAATTTAATAACAGGACCTGATCAGAATTTTGTATCTCCATTTCCCAGCTGCAGACAGCTAGAGTCCGAGGATGGCTAGCCGTTGAGTGGGCAGGCTTTTGGCATCAAGCCACAGCCAGGGTGTGGAGAGGAAACAGGGAAGGATGAGAATGGTTGAAGCCAGGAGGAGAGATCAAAGGCTACAGGAGAGACTGGAGGACAGAGCGAGGGCGAAAGAGGATAGGGAAAGATTGGAGGCCTCACAGATGAGATCAGAGGAGTCAGTGGGGCGGAGGTCGTTGCGGTTGCTAATCACTGGCGGTGAGTTAGATCCGGCAATCCACACCTCCTTTTAGCCACTGTTTCCCAGAGACCAAGATACCTCGGTTTGCCAGGATTAAGTTTAAAATGATGCTTAAATGAGGCATGCAAACTCATTATCTTAATATTTAAATTGCTAACCCACCACTGTGGGGGGGTTGGGTGAGAGCAGTTGCCAGTCCCCATCTTGCTTCTGTTAAAACTGAAAAGTGCACAGATTATGGGCAGCCTACTGATATTTTGTTAACATTTTAACATTCCATTTGTCCCAAATATTTTTGGAGGTTAGAATTCCCTGTGCATCCCACCCCCACCCTCCACAACCCCACCTTCAGACTCAAGAAACTGAATGCTCAATGTGTCCAAATTAGAGAAAGTTACAATTAAACGGTATAGAGGTCTGATGAGACCACACTGAGTCCCGTGTGCAATATCTGGTCACTAAAAGACACAAGGAAAGTGAGCATTTAAAGGTAGGGCAATGTTAAGAAGTGCTTATTCATACAAAGGGTAGTGGAAATGTGGCACAGCTCACTATTCTCCACCACCCTCCCAAAAATAACTGTTGAGGTTGGGGGTAAATGAAAAATTTCAAAACATAGATGGATACATTCTTAACGTTAACTCTGTCTTCCTGTCCACACATGCTGTCAGACCTGCTGAGTTTTTCCGGCTATTTTTGTTTCAGATTTCCAGCATCCACAGTATTTTGCTTTTATATTATAGATACATTCTTGTTGGGCAAAGGTATTAAGCGATATGAAACTAAGGTGGGTCGACAAAGTTAAGGTACAATCACAATCTAATTGAATGATAACGCAGGCTTGACAGGCTCATGAATATCCTCCTCCTCTTTCTATGTCCCTAATTTTTGCTACTATTCCTTTTTAAAAAATACATATGCTATTGCTAACTTTCTTTGCACTACGACTTGCCTGAAAATGCTTGGAAACAATTACTAATCTTCTGATAACTCAATCAGGTGGCCATAATCCATGTAAAAGCATCAACAAACCACATAAACAGAGACTGCCAAGCTAAACCTGGTCCTAACATCCAAAATTGAGTACAGCACCCTGGATAATGAGAAGGACATTGGGAACAGAAGTGGATTTCCCCACTCCTTCACCCAGTAGCATCGAGTTTGACTGCTGCACGTCCATTGTCACCAAGACTGAAATCAACTAACGCAGAAGAAACAGGATTCCACAGAGGCCCTACTTGTTTGTATAGATCATTTAATCACTGGGGTGTACTTTAATGCAAATAGGCAAGCATTTTGCAGACAGGTGCTTGTTTGAAGATGCATAGGGCAATATGCTTCCATGAAGTTTAGATGAATGATAGCAGCCCTTCTCCTTTCCACAATAAGTACTAATTGCAACATTCTATGCCTTGCTACACCCTGGATATTTAGCCCAATTAATACAATGCCCAAAGGAAAAGCAAAACTGTACTCTTAATATTAAACATAATTTTATTTCATTAAGGATGGCACTTGAGCATTTAATATTTTGTTTGGATTGTCAGAATAAAATTTAAAATTCTATGTTTTATGTACGGTGAGGATCAAAAATCTTAGGGCAGAATTTTCTCCCCGTCGGAGGGTTGTGCAGGGGCAGGCGCACAGCCAATCGGCTCCTCCAATCGGCTGGGTGCCGCCATTTTACTTGGGCGGGCCTGTGCCCGGAAGCACTGTGCGCTCCCTGTGCAGATGGGTGGGGGTAGAGATTGCCTGAGTCGGGAGTGCGCATGCGCGTGAAAGAGCGCAGAAATCTCTCTGAGGCACAGAGGTGCCTCAGGGAGATTAGTTTTAAGTTTAAACAGTTTAATAAAAGAAGTGTTGAAAAAATTTTTATGACATGTCCCCTCATGTGGGACTGTCACATGTACGTTAATTTTAATAAATATTTTTCTGAAAATTTTAAATCATTCATGAAACCTCATCCCGCCCGTGGATGAGGTTCCATGAAAAATGCGAAGGCCGCCCGGACTCTTCGCCTGCACGCCAACCTTAAGGTTGGATGGGCAGCTCAGCTGATTGCCTTAATTGCTTTTAACAGGCCTTTGACAGTTCTGCGGGTGCACAGCCGACTCAGCTGCCCGCCTGCCGAACTGAAAATCTAAATGGCATGTGGTGACATCTGGACGCACACCCAATGCCACCTCACATCAATTTACGCCTCGGCGAGCGGGCCCCACCCTGGCTCACTGAGCCGAAGATTCTGCCCTTAGAATCCTTAAAGTGATTAGCTATTGGGCAATGAATTCCTGTGTGAATTACTGTCATACTAACAGAAACCCACAAAATGTTTGCTGTCAAATTATATTTGACAAATTCCATCATCTCATCCACCTCTCGCGTGCCATCCCCTCACATCCTTGCCATGCCACCCCTCCCATGTCTTTCCATAATGCCCATATCACCCTCCCTCCCATCACAAACTCTTCCATCCTTTCCATGTCACCCTCCGATGTCATCCCTACCTCTCACTCACCCATACCACTCCATCCCATGTTATCCCCTCTCCCCCATGCCATTCCACCCCCAACAGGGAACCTCCCCCTCCCAGGTCATTTCTTTCATCCCTCTTGTATCACCTCTATCCAACCCCTTCTTCCAATACCATCCCCATCCTATAACTCCTACACAGTCACCCACCTACCCACCCCCATGCAGTTAGTGTGTGGGTTACATTTGACAAATTGTCAAAGGGCCGGTGGGAAGCCAAAGCCCAGTAACCAAGGCCAAGGAGCAGCAAGAGATGGGGCCTGGGGCCAGAAGCATCAAGAGTGTGCATGAAGCAAAGGCTGGAGGCATTGTTGAACTGGTAAAGATTAACCTATTGCCTGGAACATTTCTGTTTACAAAGCAGTCATGCATCTCATCCTTCTAAAAAAATTCATATCCGCTATTCACATTGTGCCAGTAGAAAATGGCATCAAAAATGAAATGCGCCCAATGTAATTTTACATACCCAGGCACCACCCACCAAATAAACCCATCCACTGATGCACCCCTTTAACAAATGAATTAAAACAGTGCAGACAGAAAAGAACTGCACATTATTGTTATTGATTATGTCATCATTTTAATCCCAGGTTAAAACACCTCAAAAATGATACCTTTATTGCCAAGTATGATTTGTTACAAATCTTCCATCCTGGAGATCACCGCATCATAAAACGCAAAAGAAAAGATCATTCGATCAACTATGTCCTTTCTGCCTGTCTCTAGAGAAATCCAGTCAGTCAGTCTCATTCACCCACTCCATCCCCATAACCCTGCAAGTTTATTTCCCTCAAGTGTCCATCAAATTTCCCTTTGGACATCATTGATTGTCTCTACTTCCATCACTCTCATGGGCCGCAAGTTTCAGGTCATTACCTCACTGCATAAAAGTCATGACTCACATGTCCCTCTAGATCTCTTGCCCAAAATCTAAGTCCAAGTTCTCTAGCCCTTGTACCATCAGCTAATGGCAACAGCTTTTCTTTATCTACCTTATCAAAGTTTGTAGTAATTTTGTACACTTCTATCAGATCTCCCCTCAACCCTTTTGCTCCAAGGAGAACAACTCCAGCTTCTGCAATCAAACCATGTGGCTAAATCCCTCAACCCTAGAACCATTCTGATAAGTCTCCTCTGCGTCCTCTCAATGACCCTCACATCCTTCCTAAAGTGTAGTGACCAGAGTGGGACACAATAGTCTAATTGTGGCCTAATGTGGTTTTATGATAAAAGGTTCAGCACAGCTTCATAAGAGCATAAGAAATAGCAGGAGGAGTAGGCCATTTGCCTACTCCAGTATTCAATCAGATTGGACACCTGATTGTGACCTGAAGTCCACTTTCCTGCCTGCCGCCCATAACTTTTGACTCTCTTGTAGATCAAAAATCTGTTTAGCTTCCCAGCTTTTGTACTCAATATCTTTACTTATGAAGCCCAAACCCAATAAGCTTTTCTAACTACTCTTTCAATATGTCTGCTACCTTCAAAGATCTATTAAATGAAACCCCAGGTCTCTCTGTTCTTCAGAATTGTGCCATTAAGTGTATATTGCCTCTCCCTATCCCTTCTGCCAAAATGGATCATTGCACACTTCTGTATTAAATTCCATCTGCAATTGTTTGCCCATTCTGCTAGCCTAGAGCTACCCAATTACTTCCATACTCCTGCTCTATTCTGACAGCACAGTAGTATTTTCCTTTAAGTATATATCCTTTTCTCTTTTGAAAGTTACCAAAGGATCTGATTCCACCAGATTCCAGGAAGTGAATCCAGATATTCATAACTTACCACATAGAAAGAAATCTCATCTCCCCTCTCATTCTGCCTGGTTACCAACCTCCTGCCAGTAGAAACAGTTTCTACCCACTTAATTCTGAACGTCTATTAAATCTGCCCTTAACCTTTTCTGCTCTATGGAGAACAATCCCTATCTTTAACACAACTAAAGTCCCCCATCCCTGATATCATCAATCTTTTATTAAGGTTTAGTATTGAAGGTTTTGCCTTCTATCTTCTATGTCTCTATTAATAAAGCCCAGGATCACATAGTATTTTTCTTTTTTTAGAAAGCAGCTTTATCAACTTGTCTGGTCACCTTCAGAGATTTGTATATGTGAAAACCCCAGTCCCTCTGATTCTGCACCCCCTTTAAAATTCCAGAACAGAATATTTAAAACATAAAACCTTTGAAAACAAAGATGTTAGGAAGATATTGCAATATGCGGTGTTTAAATTTAAATAAATCAACACTTTTTTTTAAAAAGTGGTTTACAAGTGAATTGTGAGAGATACAGCATATGCAAACCAACATTTTGAGGCCAAGCTCTTATGCTTTACAATAGTCGGTTTACAAAACATTCCGGGCACTAAGAAACAGTTTCTTCTGCCAACAGCCAACTTACCACTCATCATTAGAAATGCTTTACTGCTCTGGAATGCACTTCTGGAGACGGATGGAAGGAGACTCTGCAGCAATTTTCAAAACAGAATTAGATGCATACTTAAAAAGGAAAATTTTGCATTGCTATCAGGATCGAATGGGACTGTGGAACCAACTGGATAGTTGTAGGCTAGCAGAATAGACAGACAATAGCAGATGGAATTTAATACATTCTGGCAAATGTGTGTAACATAATTTACACTGCAGATCCTTTGTACCCAAACGCTCGACTCTCAACCACCGCTTTACAGAATCACAATCACAGAATCTCAGTGCAGAAGAGGCCCTTCAGCCTATCGAGTCTGCACCGACACATGAAAAACACCTGACCTACCTACCCAATCCCATTTACCAGCACTTGGCCCATAGCCTTGAATGTTATGACATGCCAAGTGCTCATCCAGGTACTTTTTAAAGGATGTGAGGCAACCCACCTCCACCACCTTCCCAGGCAGTGCATTCTAGACCATCAACACCCTCTGGGTAAAAAAGTTTTTCCTCACATCCCCCCTAAACCTCCTGCCCCTCACCTTGAACTTATGTCCCCTTGTGACTGACCCTTTAACTAAGGGAAACAGCTGCTCCCTATCCACCCTGTCCATGCCCCTCACGATCTTGTACACCTCGATCAGGTCGCCCCTCAGTCTTCTCTGCTGCAACAAAAACAACTCAAGTCTATCCAACCTCTCTTCATAACTTAAATGTTTCATCCCAGGCAACATCCTGGTGAATCTCCTCTGCACCCCCTCCTGTGCAATCACATCCTTCCTATAATGTGGTGACCAGAACCGCACACAGTACTCCAGCTGTGGCCTCACCAAGGTTCTATACAAACTTCAACATGACCTCCCTACTTTTGTAATCTATGCCTCGATTGATAAAGGCAAGTGTCCCATATGCCTTTTTCACCACCTCACTAACATGCCTCTCCACCTTCAGAGATCCTATGGACACACACGCCAAGGTCCCTTTGTTCCTCAGAACTTCCTAGTGTCATGCCGTTCATTGAATACTTCCTTGTCAAATTACTCCTTCCAAAGTGTATCACCTCATTTTTCAGGGTTAAATTCCATCTGCCACTTATCTGCCCATTTGACCATCCCGTCTATATCTTCCCGTAGCCCAAGACACTCAACCTCACTGTTAACCACTCGGCCAATCTTTGTGTCATCCACAGACTTACTAATCCTACCTCCCACATAGTCATTTATGTCGTTTATATAAATGACAAATAATAGGGGACCCAGCACAGATCCCTGTGGTACGCCACAGGGTACTGGCTTCCAGTCACTAAAGCATCCTTCTGTCATCACCCTCTGTCTTCCACAACTAAGCCAATTTTGAATCCACCTTATCAAATTACCCTGTATCCCTTGTACATTTGCCTTCTTTATAAGTCTCCCATGTGGGACCTTGTCAAAGGCTTTGCTGAAATCCATATAAACTACATCAACTCCACTACCCTTGTCTAACACACCTGGTCACCTCCTCAAAAATTCAATCAAATTTGTGAATGACCTCCCTCTGACAAAGCCATGCTGACTATCCCTGATCAAACCTTGCCTCTCCAAGTGGGGATAGATACTCTCCTTCAGAATTTTCTCCAATAGTTTCCCTACCACTGACATGAGACTCACTGGTCTGTAGTTCCCTGGCTTATCTCTACAGCCCTTCTTAAATAGCAGAACCACATTAGCTGTTCTCCAGTCCTCTGGCACCTCCCCCGTGGCCAGAGAGGAATTAAAAATTCGGGTCAGAGCCCCTGCGATCTCCTCCCTTGCCTCCCTCAGGAGTCTGAGACAGAAATCATCCGGACCTGGAGATTTGTCCACTTTTAAGCCTACCAACACCTCCAATACCTTGTCACTCCCTATATCAAGTTGCTTAAGAACCTCGCAGTCTCTCTCCCAGAGTTCGATACCTTCATCCTCATTCTCTTGGGTGAAGATGGATATGAAGTATTCATTCAACACTCTAGAAATGTCATCTGGCTCCACCCATAGATTGCCCCCTTGGTCCTTTATGGGCCCTACTCTTTCCCTGGTTATCCTCTTCCCATTGACATACTTATAGAATATCTTGGGATTTTCCCTACTTTTACCAGCCAGAGCTTTCTCATATTCCCTCTTTGCTCTCCGAATTGCTTTCTTAAGCTCCACCCTGCACTTTCTGTACTCCACTAATGCCTCCGCTGATTTGTTTCCCTTGTACCTGCTAAAAGCCTCTTTTTCTTCTCATCTTAACCTGAATGTCTCGGGTCATCCATGGTTCTCTGGGCTTGTTACTCCTTCTTATCACCCTAGAGGGAACATGTTGAGCCTGTACCCTCCCCATTTCCTTTCTGAATGCCCCCCACTGCTCCTCTGTAGATTTCCCCACAAGTAGCTGTTCCCAGTCTACCCTGGCCGGATCCTGCCTTATTTTACTAAAATCCACTCTCCCCCAATCCAAAACATTTTTTTATAACTTGTCTATTTCTTTGTCGATAACAATCTTAAACTGTACCATGTTGTGGTTGCTATCACTAAAATGCTCCCCCACCACCACCTCAGCCACCTGTCCGGCTTCATTCCCCAGAATTAGGTCCAGCACTGTGCCGTTCCTTGTTGGACCCTCTACATATTGACCTCAAAAGTTCTCCTGTACACATTTCAAGAAATCCACTCCATCCAAGCCCTTAACACTAGATAGTACACATGCAGTGCCCAACTGATAATCCACTCTCAGGCTTTTGCTAATAACAATGCAAAATGAGACAGAAAAGATTTGTGGAATAGTACAACAACTCTGGGTGGCGATCTCCAAACTTTGCCCCTGTCCAATTAAAGAAAAGGCTGGTCTTCATTCTGCATTGATTACTGCCAGCACAATCGAGATTTCCAACTTATTGCATGGCACATTGCCCTAATCAAGGTTGAAGATGCCAGTGGTCTTACAGCTGCAAAATTTCAGACAGGACAACTACAATAAGCTCCAGACTGCACAGCCTGCAAGAGGACAACTACAATAAGTTCCAGCTTGCCCAAGTGTTATGCCTATGCCAGCTCGTTGGAAGAGCTATCCAATTAGTTCCACTCTCTTTTGCTTCCTCCAAATTTCGGACAATGCAATTCAGTTCGTAAATTAATGCATAAAAAGTTTGCTCATGTTACCTCTGATTATTTTGTCCATCACCTTAAATCTTGACCCTTCTGTCACTGGAAACAATTTCTCTTCAATCACTACTATTCCTGGTATCATTCTAGTAAACCTCCAATGGTAATTAAAATGTTGGTTCTAGCCAGCTCTGCAACCACCTCTCTTGTCACTCGCTGTTCAAAACACTTCAAGTCCGGTTACACTGCTGCAAACAGACAGACAGCCTTGGTCGAAGGTACCAGCCTGCTTTGTGATTGTGACTCATTAAGAGCTACAGTGCCAGCATATCCCCTACAATACATTGTGAACTTTTTAAGACTGATTGATGTCTGATGGGTAAGGGCATCGAGGGATATGGAGAAAAGGCTGGTAAATGCATTTGAGGTGCTAATTAGCAAGGATCTAAATGAATAGCAGAACAGTCTAGAGGGCTGAATGCCACCATAGGTCTCACACCAAGCCATCATTTGTTGGATCAGATTCCATTTGTACACCAACAATACCCAGATCTAACTCATCACTATCATCCTAACTCCATAATCACTAATGGGCTGACAAACTTCAAGATGTCAAAGTAATACCTTCTACAAAACAGTATCTGCAAACCTAAAGCCTTATGTTTAGGTGTGACCAAAAATTCTACACCCTACTTCCCCATTTCATCTCCCTCCCTACTTCAATGTCCTACTTGACCAACGGGCAAATTTCGAGCATCACATCATCTCTATCACCAGGACTACTCACTTTCAGTTCCATAACATTCCACTTAAGCCCCTATCTCATTCTGCCTATACTTAAATCCTTGTCCACATTTTCATCATTTCCACACTTAATCTCATCAACATTCTCAACAGCCTCCTGAATTCCATCCTACATGAACTCCTGTGCACAAAAAACTCACCTCTATCTCACACCAAGTCACACTCAACCACCATACGGACCACACCACTTTGATTAGCTCCTCAACCACTAAGCCTTGCCAACATTCACTGGCTTCTCACTCTTGTCAACTTTTATTAGCTTTGTTTATAAATGCCTGCTCAGCCTTGTCCTTCCCTCCCTCTCTAAACTCTTTCAGTCCCAAATGCATCTTCCATTCTTTCGAGTTTAGTCTTCCCTTTATTCCACTCCTGGTGACACAGTGGTCATTGCTGTACCTCACAATCCAACTCCTCCAACTTTATCAATTACCATTCAAAAGCCTCAAAACCTACTTCTTATAACCATCATCTTGCACTGTGCGCTCAATATCCTCATCATAGAAGCATTCTTAACTGGAAAGGAAAGTGAAAGATTCATTTGCAGCCAACTGTAAGAATTTCCGAAAGGCAGCCCAAGGAGAAGGGATGGGGGGGACCAACAAGGAAAAATTCCAAACATTTCATTTAATGGTTTTAATATTTTTACAAGCGTATAAACCAGCCACCCGAATTCCGTTCGAACTTGCATTCATCACTGCTCGATTCCAAGTTAGCTGACCTTGGGGTAAGATGGTACTGTTGAAATTGTTATTAGGTGTCCTTGGGCTAGGGGGTGGTGCTTGTGAAAAAAGATTTAGAAATGTAGAAGTTATTATTTTTGCTAAGACCACAAATCCACACAAAAAGTGACCTGCTCCAAAGCAATTGTGCTAAAATAACAATTTGGCAATGAGGAAACTTGGCAAATGAATTCCAAGACAAACAAACAAAGTGCAAGATGGTGCATTTTGATAGATAAAAACAAAGGGGACACATACTCCTTGGAAAATAAGAGAAACAGAGGGATCGGGGTGAGGGGGTTAGTGGTGGGCGGGTACATATGAACAAATTACTAAAAGTAACTACACAGGTTAATAAAGCTACATCAAAAATAAATAAAGCACCGGTGTTCATTTCTAGATGCACAAAATTAAAAAGCAGAGAAATTATATTACGCTATCCATGGTTAGACCATACTTAGGAGTATTGTGCGCAGCTCTGGTCTCCATATTATAATAAGGATACAGAGGCAAGGAGGGGGGTGGAAGAAAAAAACAATTCACAGCAATGACATCTAACAGAAGAGATTGAACAAGCTGGGATATCTTCCTCTAGAAAAAAAAGAAAGTTGAGGGTGACCCGACAGATGTCTTTAAAAATTATGAAATGGCTTGCTGTGTAGGCATAAAGATGATTTTTCCATTTGTGGGAAAAGCAAAACTTAGGGCCATGAATAAAAGATGGGCACTATTAAATCCAATAAGGAATTCAGGAGAAACTTCTTTATACAGGAAAATGGATAGAATGGGGAACTGGCTACAACATAAAGTAGTGTCAATGTACTTATAGGAATCTAGATAAACACAGGATGGAGGATACATTGATAAGATTAGATAAGCATTGATAAGATTAGGTGAATTAAGTACAAAGTGCATAAACACTGACATAAATCAGTTGGGCAAAGGGCTGGTTTCTGTGCTGTACATTCCATGTAATTTTATATAATTAAATTGTTGTGTTCCTGGCTGAGACCACTCCTGGTCCTTGTCCAGTAAGAACATGAACAATGGCCAAGATCAAGTGTTGAATTCCATCGTAACGAATCCACATCTCCCAGCGCTGGCTGAACCTTACTTGGGCTCAGGTATGAAGAATGGTCATTCCAGCAAGAAACCAGGAAATCCCCTGGCACAGCACAATTCGGTGCTTTAGGAGTAGGAGGAAGAAAAATTACATTTTGTTGGGGGGGTGGGGGGGGGGGGGGGGCGTGGGGGTGAAGTGAGAGAAAAAGAAATTTTTGAAAAACTAATCTCAATTAGAAACTCATCCAGTTCCACCTAAAAAGATAGGCAAATGAAACAGCGTTTTACTTGTTCTTTTCATTTGAGCATGCTGCATTCACTGCTTACAGCAAAGTCAACAAGGCACAAAAATGTGTCCAGTTCTGGCTGGGCCATGTATAGACTGTCCGTGGACACGATAAGAAGAAGAAGCAAAGTCTCCATTATACTGAGACGACAAGATCCAATAATCGCTTTGCGAAATACTTCCACTCAGTCTGCAAAGTGTGACTGAGCTAACGGCCACCTACCATTTTAATTCTTCGTCCCACTCTGACCCCTCTCTCCTAGGTCCTACATACGGGTCTAATGAAGTTCAAAGTAAACTCAAAGAGCAGTAACTCACCTTTCAATTAGGCCTTCCAGATTCAACAGTAAGTTCAAAAATTTCAGATCATAACTTCTGCCCTCATTTTTTGGACGGCAGCTATTATGGTTATTCTGCTATTTCACATTTACACCTCACTAGGCCCACCTTTTGTATCTGTATCTTGTCCCATGACTATTGTCTTTTGCCTTGCACCATCATCTCTTTTGTCCTTTAATCTTTCTTGCCTTCCAGTCTATTAGACCTTCTCTTCTGTTTTTCCCCCACGTCTGTACTTACTTAAAAACTGTTACATCTCTAACTTTTTCCAGCTCTGATAAAAGGTCATGTACTCCAGTAAGGAATTCAGGAGAAACTTCTTTATACAGGAGAACTGATAAAATGGGGAACTGGCTAGGACATGGAGTAGCATCAATGTATTTATAGGAATCTAAATAAACACAGGATGGAGGAGGTAATAGAAGGATACATTGATAAGATTAGATGAGCATTGATAAGATTAGGTGAACTTAGTACAAGATGCATAAACACTGACATAAATGAGTTGGGCAAATAGCTGGTTTTGTGCTGTAAATTCTATGCAATTTTATATGCTTAAAAGTTATTGTGAGACCACTCCTGATTCTTGTCCTGCAAGAACATGGATAATGGGCAAGATCAAGTATTGGGTTCAGTTGTAACGAATCCACATCTTCCAGCACTGGCTGAACCTTACATGTTCCTCGTGTACTTATTTAGCTTACCTTTAAATATATTTCAATAGAAAAAAAGTTAACTGTGCTGAGTATTTCCAGCTTTTTCCATTTCTACTTCTACTAAAAAGTGCTTGTCATTCTTGTTAGTCAGCAAGTTTGACACGAGTCACACTGTAATTCCTTATGACCCAAATTTCATTGCGTCAAAATCAAGGCTGCTGTAATTCTTCCACAATTATCTTTTAGGATTATAAACCCCTAAATTCTCATTGAATATTTATACTAAGCACTGTTTCAATTTCTCTCAGTTCACCTTTAAAAAAATTTACAAAGAGAACCATTATCCAATTATCCTGATTGAAATAATAAGTGAGATGGTAGGCTCATAACAAAATAAAAATAATGGCCTTAATGGTTGGCTCTGTACTACATGATAAGCAATAGAATTCCCCCCCCAAAATCTCCACTTCTTTACAGAGTATTATCTTTGTAGAGATCTCAAAAGAACTCCAACAGAATAAATAAATAGCATTCCTTCTGATCATACAGATCATAAACCATAACAGTTATGAATTGCATTGGAAAAGACAGCTTTTTTAAAAATGTGAAGTGTGTATATTGATCACTGGCTGTCAAAAACACTTACTTTGAGTGAAATCACAAAGAACAAAGAAAAGTACAGCACAGGAACAGGCCCTTCGGCCCTCCAAGCCTGCGCCGATCATATTGCCTGTCAAACTAAAACATTTTGCACTTCCAGAGTCCGTATCCCTCTATTCCCATTCTATTCATGTATTTGTCAAGCTGCCTCTTAAATACCCACTATCGTACCTGCTTCCACTATCTCCTCTGGCAGTGAATTCCAGACACTCACTACTCTCTGCGTAAAAAATTTGCCCCGCACATCTCCTCTAAAGTTTTGTCCTCTCACCTTAAATCTATGTCCCTTAGTAATTGACTCTTCCACCCTGGGAAAAAGCTTCTGACTATCTACTCTGTCCATGCCACTCATAATTTTGTAAACTTCTATCAAGTCGCCCCTCAATCTCCGTCACTCTAGTGAGAACAATCCGAGTTTCTCCAACCTCTCCTCATAGCTAATAACCTCCAGACCAGGCAGCATCCTGGTAAACCTCCTCTGCACCCTCCCAAACGCTTCCATATCCTTCTGGTAATGTGGTGACCAGAATTGCAAGCAATATTCCAAGTGTGGCCTAACCAAGGTTCTATACAGCTGCAGCATGACTTCCCAGCTTTTATACTCAATACCCCTGCCGATGAAGGCAAGCATGCCATATGCCTTCCTGACTACCTTATCCACCTGCGTTGCCGCTTTCAGTGACCTGTGGAACTGTACACCCAGATCCCTCTGCCCGTCGATGCACTTAAGGGTTCTGCCATTTACTGTATAATTCCTACCCGTATTAGACCTTCCAAAATGCATTACCGCGCATTTGTCCGGATTAAACTCCATCTGCCATTTCTCCGCCCAAGTCTCCAACCGATCTATATCCTGTTGTATCCTTTGACAATCCTCTTCACTATCTGCAACTCCTCCAACCTTAGTGTCGTCTGCAAACTTACTAATTAGCCCAGTTACATTTTCCCCCCGAGTCATTTACGTATACTACAAACAGCAAAGGTCCCAGCACTGATCCCTGCGGAACACCACTAGTCACAGCTTTCCATTCAGAAAAGCACCCTTCCACTGCTACCCTCTGTCTTCTATGACCAAGCCAATTCTGTATCCATCTTGCCAGCTCCCCTCTGATCCCGTGCGACTTTACCTTCTGTACCAGTCTGCCATGAGGGACCTTGTCAAAGGCCTTACTGAAATCCATTTAGATAACATCCACTGCCCTTCCATCATCGATTATCTTTGTCACTTCCTCGAAAAACTCGATCAAGTTAGTGAGACACGGCCTCCCCTTCACAAAACCATGCTGCCTCTCACTAATACGCCCATTTACTTCCAAATGGTAATAAATCCTGTCACGAAGAATCTTCTCCAATAATTTCCCTACCACTGACGTAAGGCTCACCGGCCTGTAATTTCCTGGATTATCCCGGCTACCCTTCTTAAACAATGGGACTACATTGGCCATTCTCCAGTCCTCTGGGACCTCACCCGTAGCCAGTGAGGATACAAAGATTTCTGTCAAGGCCCCAGCAATCTCCTCCCTTGCCTCCCTCAGTACTCTGGGGTAGATCCCATCTGGACCTGGAGATTTATCCACCTTAATATTCTTCAAGGCGCCTAACACCACCTCTTTTTTGATCTCAACATGATCCAGGCTATCTACACACTCTTCCCTAGACAAATCGACCGCTAAGTCCTTCTCTTTGGTGAATACTGATGAGAAGTACTCATTTAGTATCTCTCCCATTTCTTCTGGCTCCACACACAGATTCCCACCTCTGTCCCTGAGTGGGCCTACCCTTTCCCTGGTTACCCTCTTGCTTTTTACATATGTATAAAAGGCCTTGGGATTTTCCTTAATCCTAGTTGCCAATGACTTTTCATGACCCCTTTTAGCCCTCCTGACTCCCTTGCTTAAGTTTCTTCCTACTTTCTTTATATTCTCCACGGGCTTCATCTGTTCCCAGCCTTCTAACCCTTACGAATGCTTCCCTTTTCTTTTTGACTAATCTCACAATATCCTTCGTTATCCAAGGTCCCTGAAACTTGCCATACTTATCCTTCATCCTAGCAGGAACATGCCGGTCCTGAATTCTTATCAACTGACGTTTGAAAGCGCCCCACATGTCAGTTGTTGATTTGCCCTCAAACATCCGCCTCCAGTCTAGATTCCTCAGTTCCTGCCTAATATTGTTATAATTAGCCTTCCCCCAATTAAGCACCTTAACCCGAGGACTCCTGTTATCCTTATCCACCAGTACCTTGAAACTTACTGAATTATGGTCACTTTTCCCGAAATGCTCCCCTACTGAAACTTCGACCACCTGGCCGGATTCATTCCCTAATACCAGGTCCAGTATTGCCCCTTCCCTAGTTGGACTATCTACCTGTCTCAGGAAGCCCTCCTTGATGCACCTTACAAATTCTGCACCATCCAAACCCCTAGCACTAAGTGATTCCCGGTCAATGTAGGGAAAGTTAAAAATCACCCACCACAACAACCCTATTGCTTTTACATCTTTCCAAAAGAAAAAAAGTTTTATTAAATGCAGTGTAATTTGCTTGCTCATGAGCCCCTTAAAGACAACTTATTTATGCTGAGCTACACAGAATTCACTTTACAGAAACCGGTCATGTCAGTGTTTATGCTCCACATGAGCCTCCTCCTACCCTACTTCATCTAACTGTTTCAAAATATCTTTCTATTCCCTTCTCCCTCATGTACTTATCTAGCTTCCCTTTAAATATATTACAATAGAATTTCACAAGATTCTACAGCACACAGAGGCCATTTGGTCCAACAGGTTCATGCTGGCGTTTATGGTCTACACCAGTAACCTCCCACTGTTCTTCATCTCACCCTCTCAGCATCTACACTCCAGCCTCAACTTTGGTTCCACAGCTCTACTCCTATGCCTGAATTTTACATGCAAGCTAGCAGGGTCATTGCATCTCATGGGAAACTACATCCAATTCCACTTCTGTCTCCGATTGTAGGCCCACATGTGCATACTATCCAGTAACTCCCGCTAGAAAGTAACAAAAGCCAGAATCCTGGCCAATTTCCTTCCTCTCCTCCTTCAGCCTCATGTGCAGGAGTATTGATGGTACAAACTGCCTTCATTCTAAATGTTACCCAGGGCAATGGTTAATGAAGTCATCTCTAATCAAGGATCAAACTTGGGATCCTCTGATCGACAATTTTTCATTTTGGAATTAAACAAGCTTGTTGATTAGTAAAACTAGTCAGATTTATGAGAGCATGAGGTAGACACTTCCCTCATTCAACATCATAAACAGATTACATGGTCATTATCTCATTGTTGTTTGTGGGAGCTTGCTGCGTGTTAAGTGGCCGCTTTGCTTCCCTATATTAAAACAGCGCCTACATTTCAAAAGTATTTAATTGGCTGTAAAGTGCTTTGGGATATTCAAAGGTCAAAAAAGATGCTGCAGAAATGCAAGTTCTTCCCTTTTGGATAAACCGTATAAATGCAATCGCTACTAGAGGAGGTCAGAGGCTGGGTACTCTGTTTCAAGTGGTTCATCTCCTGCCTCCCCAATGTTTCACCACTACCTACAAGGCAAAAATCAAGGGTAGAATGAAATAATCCTCAATTGCCTCGATAGGCTCAAGTTACAACACTTGAAGTTCAACACCATCCAGGACAAGGCAGTCCATTAATCAGCAGCTTATCCACTGCCTGAAACATCCATTTTCTTCACCATTGCTCAATGTGGCTACAACGGATGCCATCTACAAGATGTGCTTCAGCAACTTGCCAAGGATTCTTTAGCAGGGGCTCCAAAGCCCACAACCTTTACCACCTAGAAGGACAAGGGTAGTGGATGCATAAGAGCACCACCTCCTCCAGGTTGAGTCATACACCATCTTGACTTCAACATATCACTGTTCCTTCATCATCACCAGGTCAAGATTCTAGAATCTAGGTATAAAACTTCCCCACACAGGGTGCAGTAGTTCAAGAAAGGTGCTCATCTTCTTTAGGACAACTAGGAATAGCCAATAAGCCCTGCCCTTGCTAACAACCCAAATAATCCTGAGAATTAATTTTTTAAAAGCAGTAATATAGAGGGAACATTTTCACATCCAAGTTCCTCTTCTAGTCATGCACAATCCTGGTTTGGATATATAATCACTATTCCTTCAGCATCCCTCAGTCAATACCTTGGAGTTCCCTACCTAACTGCTTTATGGTTACAACATCAACACCAGGACATCAGTAGTTAAGGTGATAGCCCACCACCACCTAAAGGCCTTAAGGGAACCCGGAAAGTGCAATAAATGTGAAATAAAAGCTAGTGACATCCTTACCTGAAGAATAAAACAAAGATGGAGATGGGGTGATATGACACCATAGAAGGATTTGGCAATTTGGTATTTTAGTGGAGGGCTAAAGTGTTATCATAGCCAATGGATTAAAAGTGAAGATTTCCATTTATATCACACCAGTCGTCAGAACATCCTAAACCAGTTTCAAAGTGTGATCGCTTCTGTAGACAATTGTAAAGCCAATCTGAATACATAAACTGCAAGATATGCAAATGACCCAACTAATCAGTTTTACCAGTTATGTTGCTTGTGGAACGATCATTGGCCAGGATACTAGGAGAACTCTCCTGTCCTTCCTTGCACAGTGATGTAGGATCTTATACACCATTTGAACAAGGAAATGGGCATCCATTTAATGTTGCATCCAAAAGGCAACATTTCTGAAAAACCAGCATCAAAACAGCATCTTAACAAATGACTTTCACAATCTGTCAACTACTAAAACAGCAATTAACAGGATTCTAAATCCAAGACAGAATTGTTCACAATAGTTCTGGTTTAAGTGGTATTTGTGTGGGTTATTTTTATTCACCGGCAGTGGGCATCATTGGCAGGGCTGGCATTTATCACCCAACTTTACTTGCCCCAAGAAGGTGTTGGTGGGTTTTTTTTAAACTGCTGCAGTCTATGTAGCATGGTGGTTGGATATGACTGGGTAAGGGTTGTTGATATCCGTCCCTAAAAATAAGAGCATTAGCAAACAAGTTGAGTTTTTAAAAATCGTAATCTTTATGATAAAATTAGCAAACTTTACTGACATCTAGAATTAAAAAACAAGGTATCAGTTTAAATTGGAATTCAAATTCACAAACTGCCACAGTGGGTTTGAACTTGCCTTCAAATTAGCCCAGGTTTCTGGATTACTAGTCCGTTAACATAATTGCTACACTACCTTTGCAGTTTCTATGGAACCAACTCAGTAATTTGTGAAACAATCTTGGGTAGGAAATAAAAAAAACACTCGTTGAGGTGTTTTTTCCTTGAAATGCAAGTAGACAACACAGCAAATCAATGAAATAGGGAACTAGGCAAGTATGCCGGACTAAGTATTAAATTTAGGTTTGCAAATTGATTTGAATGAAGAAACCAGAAACGGCATCTTTAAAGAGAAACTTATTAGTAGTCAATAGATCAAATTGGTTTCTAAATACGTTTTTTATTTCATTCACTCATGGCCAGCATCTATTGCCCATCGAAAAAAAGCAAAAGACTGCAGATGCTAGAAATCTGAAATAAAAACAGAAATTACTGGTAAAACTAAGCAGGTCTGGCAGCATCTAAGGAGCGAGAAACAGACATTTCGAAACGTTAACTTTGTTTCTCTCTCCATAGATGCTACTAGACCTGAGTTTTACCAGCATTTTCTGTTTCTATTTATTATTTATTGCCCATCCCTACTTGCCCTTGAGAAGAAGCTGCGTTCTTGAGCTGCTGCAGTCCACTAAATGCACTAAACTGGCACAGAATATTAATACAGTAGGATTGATGATTAAGCGATGTTTAAATCATTATACAATTAAATATACATTATACAACTAAAAATACTATTCCAAGCAAAACAACCAAGGGAAAAGTTGATTCAAAATATTATAAAATGGTTACCGGCAAGTGGCTGAACTTTAGAGCTGGAAGGTATCATGTTCATTCAAGGTTTGTGTAAATTGATCTCAGTCAGAGCATTAGAGAAGATGGGATGAGGTGGTTGAGTGGTGGGTTGGGGGTGGTGAGGAGGAATAAGGCAAAATTAAGACCTATATCCAGGGCTGCTGCTTCTGACTGCTGCCCAGTCAGCACTATCATACGTATACATTTGGACAATAAGTAATGCTCAATTGTCAGGCTCCCTCATGGTTAAACAAGCTTGCCAGCACCCATCGTCAAGGCTCACATATGCATTACCATGTGCCTGCCCCTTCAGGTGGGCACAAAAAGATCATTCGCCCCAGTGTACTGGCCAAATATTTAATCCTGAAGTAACATCATAAAATAGATTATCTGGCCGTTATTACGTAGCTGTTTGTGGGATCTTGCTGCATATTGGCTACTGCATTCATTCCTACAATTCACAAGTATTTAATTGACTGTAAAACACTTTGGGAGGTCCCGAAGTCATGAAAGGCACTACATAAAATATTTTCTGTTCCTTCATGTGAACAGGCCAATTCTCATTTGATTATTGGCTGCAGCATAGTTAGTAAGCTAGAAATACTGAGGGGCAGGGGTGGGGTGGTTATAGCAAGGCAAAAAACCAACATACAGCATTTTGGGGACCTCAATGGGGAAGGATATGTTCAGTGAATATTATGGACCTCCAAACTTCACCAGGTTTTTCCATCTCTAGTATTTAATACTTTAGGTGACTGAAGCTAGATAATTAATTAAACGTCATGCCCCATTCAAAGCTCATCATTCTGGGAGTAAGATCAATAATGTACCTTCAATCAAGTATAGCACAATACAGAAACAAAATCAATCGTCAAAGTCCTGAAAGAGTTAATTGTTAAGTATGTCTTTCAAATTTGAGAACACCAAAAGTGTACAAAATTTAAGTATTTAGATTTTCCAATCTATGCATCCTACATCCTATTTGCTTTCTCGCCAGTCTCGTAATATTAGTCATAGACCTTCAATGACAAATTAATGAAAAATCCCCAGACCTTTTTCATCAATTCAGCAGCTTTGAGTATACAACCCTGCAATATGTATAGATGCTTAAAACATCTATATCCTGCCCCAGTATTATAACTGCAGCATCAGATCAAGACACTTTGCACTGATACAACAACTATGGTTTCGAAAGTACTCAAGCTTAGATTTTGGGCATTTTATGATTTTTTGTCTCACTTGCACATAATGTATGATAAATGGATCATTGTTCATTTGGTGCAACTAAATACTGTTAGCACAAGGGCTAATTGCTAATCCTTTTTAATTCCGATAGCTTATTGGTCTCAATAAGGATAACATAAAACGATCAAACAACTCCATCGGAAGAAACCAATTGTTAATGTAAAAGTTATAAAAAATGAAATCTTGTGTTGATTTTGGTTTGAATGACAAATTAAACATTAATTCACAGGCAAATTGTACTCAATTGAAACTATAAATTACACCTTAAATAGCTGATACAACAAAAACAGATCTCATAGATTTACTGGCAGTCCCCTTAGCACATATGGCCCCACATGCATTGATGAAGTCCTTTCAAAGGCCGAGATTTTCTGGCCACATTGTGGGTGGGACCCTTCACAAGCCGAGGCTGTGCCCCAGCCAGAAGTCCATTGACTTGCGGTGGGACCGAAAATCCTGCCCAAACTCAAGCTTCCTCAGGCAGAGTTCAAGTCCTCTTCTTCAAGCTGGGTTTAGTCATTGAGTCGCTTCTGACGACAGCTTTACTCCATTTGAGTTCCACAGATACAGTCGTCACCAAAAGGGTGCACTTCCTAATTTAGCTCATGATAGTCTTGATGGCATGGATGTCCCAGGGTCACCTTCCTCTGACTACTCAAGTCACACCCCAGTACACGGTATGGCTGGCTGAGGAAAAATGGCTGAAGCAGTGGCAGTAACTTTGTCCGGGATTTTCTGTCCCTGTTGTGGCAGGATCCGCTGTGGGAGATTCAGCAGCCCTGTCAAAAGTCCATTGACTTTTGGTGGGACCAGATGATCCTGGCAGCGGGCGGAGTCAGAAAACCCCACCCTTTATTTCACTATCCCTGCTGCTGAATCCAGCCTTCAGATTTCCTATTTTAAACTGCATAGTCTGCCTGCACCTGCTTTAATCTGATATCTGAGGACTTTCCCTCAGTGTTTTCCTTTATGGTATCAATTAGCTTCCATTTCCTTAGCAACTTGAAGTCACAGTCCGATTTCCAAGAAATCTGATGTCACAGCCATAAACCAAAGGTCATGATGCTCTTCCCAGAGACCTTAAGTTTTGGTTACTATTTCAGTTAGGGACTGTCTCACACAAAAAAAAAGCTTTGAGGCCAGAGTTAATGCATACAACAGCCAGCCATTACAGATATAGCAAGAACTCCTTCGGGAACCTGGTTTAAAGGTCAGCACATAGCTGGTTCCAGTTGACACTTCAACAGTCTCAGAAAAATTTGCACGCCATGTGAGAACCGGCAAGGGGCTTTTCCTCATACATACTTGACCTCATCCTCACCAACCTGCCTGCTGAAGATGCTTCTGTTCATGATAGCATCAGTAGGAGTGACCACTGCACAGTCTTTGTGGAGACGATGCCTCGTCTTCACATTGAGGATACCCTCCATCATGTTGTGTGGCACGACCACCGTGCTAAATGGGATAGATTTCGAACAGACCTAGAAACTCAAGGCTGGTCAACCATGAGGTGCAGTGGGCCATCAGCAGCAATAGAACTGTATGCAGCCACATTCTGTAACCTCATGGCCCAGCATATTCCCCACTCTACCACCAAGCCAGGGGATCAATCTGGTTCAAAGAAGAGTGCAGGAGGGTAGGCCAGAAGCAGTACCAGGCATACCTAAAAACAAGGTGTCAACCTGGTGAAGCTACAACACAAGATTACTTGTGTGCCAAACAGCATAAGCAGTAAGTGATAGACAAAGCCAAGTGATTCCACAACCAACAGATCAGATCCAAGCTCTGCAGTCCTGCCACATCTAGTCATGAATGGTGGTGGACAATTAAACAACTCACTGGAGGAGGCGGCGGCTCCACAAATATCCCCATCCTCAATGATGGGGAAGCCCAGCACATCAGTGCTAAAGATAAGGCTGAAGCCTTTGCAACAATCTTCAGCCAGAAGTGCCAAGTGGATGATCCATCTCGGCCTCCTCCGGAGGTCCCCAGCATCACAGATGCCAGTCTTCAGCTAATTTGGTTCACTTCTCATATCAAGAAATGGCTGAAGGCACTGGATACTGCAAAGGCTATAGGCCCTGGCAGTATTCCAGCAATAGTACTGAAGTCTTGTCCTCCAGAACTTGCTGCACCCTTAGCCAAGCTGTTCCAGTACAACTACAACACAGGCATCTACCCAGCAATGTGAAAAATCGCCCAGGTACATCCTATACACAAAAACAGGACAAATCTAACCTGGCCAATTACCACCCCATCAGTCTAGTCTCGCTAATCAGTGATGGAAGGGTCATCAACAGTGCTTTCAAGCAGCACTTGCTTAGCAATAACCTGCTCACTGATGCGGAGTTTGGATTCCGCCAGGGCACTCAGCTCCTGATCTCATTACAGCCTAGGCTCAAACATGGACAAAAGATCTGAACTCCAGAGGGGAGGTGAGAGTGACTGCCCTTGACACCAAGGCAGAATTTGACCGAATGAGGCATCAAGGTGCCCTGGCAAAACTGCTGTCCATGGGAATCAGGGGGAAATTACTCTGCTGGTTGGAGTTATACCTAGCACAAGGGAAGACTGTTGTGGTTGTTGGAGATCAGTTCCAGGACATCATTGCAGGAGTTCCTCAAATCAGGTGTCCTAGGCTCAACCATCTTCAGCTGCTTCATTAATAATCTTCGTTCCATTATAAGGTCAGAAGTGAGGGCATTTGCTGATGATGTCATAATGTTCAGCATCATTCACAACTCCTCAGATACTGAAACAGTCGAGGTCCATATTGACAATATCCTGGCTTGGACTGACAAATGGCAAGTAACATGTGCGCCACGAAACTGTCAGGCAATGACCATCTCCAACAAGAGAGATTAACCATCACCCCTTGACATTCAATGGCATTACCATTGCTGAATCCCCCACTAACAACATCCCAAGGATTACCATTGACCAAAAACTGAACTGCACTAGCCATATAAATACTGTGGCTACAAGAGAGGTCAGTGCCTAGGAATCCTGCAGTGAGTAACTCACCTCCTGCCTGCCCAAAACCTGTCCACCATCTACATGGCACAAATCAGGACAATGATGGAATACTCTCCGCTTGCCTAGATGAGTGCAGCTCCAACAACACTCAACTTGACACCATCCAGGACAAAGCACCCTGCTTGATGGCACCCTACCCACAAATATGCATTCCCTCCACCACTGACAAGCAGTGGCAGCAGTGTGCACCAACTACAAGATGCACTGCAGGTACTCACCAAGGCACCTTAAACAGCACCTCCCAAACCTACGACCACTACCAACTAGAAGGACAAAGGCAGCAGGTGCATGGGAACACCAACGCTTGGAAATCTCCCTGCAAGCCACACACCATCCTGACTTGGAGAGGTATCACAGTTCCTTCACTGTCACTGAGTCAAAATCCTGGAACTCCCTCCCTAAAAGGCACTGTGGGTGTACCTACACCATATGAGTAGGAGCTGCTCAACAAGACAGCTCACCACCACCTTTTCAAGTGCAATTAGGGATGGGCAATAAATGCTGGCATAGCCAGTGACACCCACATCCCACGAATGAATTAAAAAAATACAATCCCCCAAGATACTAGTTTGATGACTTCAGTGATGCAACATTGACCTGTCTACTTTAACAATCCAGCCTTGCTTTTTTTTTTTAAGTGCTCTGCTCAATTTGCAATGAAAAATGGTATTCAGTTTGCAAGTAATTGGATTAATGTCTGCAACCAGACTGGCGCCGTAGTTTAAAATATAACATTCCTCTCACTTGCTCACTTTCAACAAACCTCCAAATGACACAAATGGGAAAACTTGGCTGGAAGATAGCACTCTCAGCTCAGAGGCAGAAGGTCACACGTTCAAGTTCTACTCCAGGATTTCAACACTATCTTTTGTGTGGTATTGAGAAAACGGTGTGTTCTTGGAGGTGCTGCCTCTTGGATGATGCATTAAACCATCTGTAGCTTATAAAAGGAGATCAGAACTGGCTCATTGGGCAGAATCTTCTGCTCGGCGAGCGGGGGTGGGGCCTGCTCGCCGGGGCATAAAATGACGTGGGGTGACGTCAGGGGTGCATCCCGACGTCACTGCGCGTCCCGACGTCACTGCGCGTCATTTAGATTTTCAGTTCGGCAGGCGGGCAGCTGAGTCGGTTGCGCACCCGCCGAATTGTCAAAGACCTATTAAGGCCTGTTAAAAAGCAATTAAGGCAATCAACTGAGCTGTCCGTCCAACCTTAAGGTTGGCGGGCAGGCGAAGAGCCCGAGCGGCCTTCGCATTTTTCATGGAACCTCATCCATGGGCGGGTTGAGGTTTCATGAATGATTTAAAATTTTCAGAAAATTTTTTATTAAAATTAATGCACATGTGACAGTTTCTCATGAGGGGACATGTCATAAAATAAATTTTCAACACTTTATTAAACTGTTTAAACTTAAAGCTAATCACCCCGAGGCACCATGCGCGAAAGAGCGCACTCCTGACTCAGGCAACCACCCCACGCCCGCACAGGGAGCACACAGCGCTTCTGGGCACGTGTCACACTGGGCGGGCCTTAATTGGCACCTACCCCCGTACAACCTCCCCGACGGAGATAAAATTCTCCCCATTGTGTTTGTGTTGGCTGTTTGCAGAAGTAAAACTAATCCACTGCACTGCTCTTTATTCCTTCCAACACCACCTCTCTATCATCTTCAGCTTCATATTTTTATCGACTCTTCCCTTAAAATATGCAATGTTGCATGGCCTCGGCTCTTCCCTTAAAATATGCAATGGTCTCTACAGTCCCTGCTGTAAAGTATTCCGTGCTCTAACAACCATCTGTGTAATGAAATGTCTCCAAACCCCTTTCCTTAATGTGGCAATTTGAAACTGATGAAGCTTCAACAGACTCTGCAACCAGAGGAATTAGTCTTTTCCTATTCACCACAATTTAAAATTAAAAACTTGATTAAGTCTCTGCTCAGCTCCGCTAATCCAACGGAAACAATCCCAGTATCGTCAGGCCCTTCTCATAATGATTGTGTTCCAAACATATATTTGGATCTTTGGGAGAACTTCCCCTTATCTGCAATGTCCTAGTTAAGTAATACCATTAGCAACAGATTAACTGGTCATCATCTCCTGCTTGTTTGTGAGGTATTGTTCTGAGTAAAAAAAAGGCTGCTGCATTACTCAGTAGTTTAAACTGTGAAGCACATCAAGAAACCCAATAAGATCCTAGTTTATTTTTTATTTGTTCTTTCATGGGATGTGGGCATCGCTGGCTAGGCTAGCATTTATTTAGCGATGGTAGTGCCTTTGAATGTTGAGGGAAGATGGTTAGATCCTCTCTTGTTGAGATGGTCATTGCTGGCACGTGTGGCATGAATGTTAATACACAAACATATGCAAGTCACCTCAATTTATTGAGAAAGAAAGGCAAGTGCAATTTACCAAATGCAAACTGTAAATTTGTTTCTCTATCTGTTGCCTTGGCAGTGCAATCTTGTGTTTCACAGCTCTGTTATTGACAGAAGAACTGTATAAATTAATACAGAAGAACCTGCAACAACCATCGACTTAGAAATTCTGAAACAATTTGAGTCAATGGCATGAAGCAAAACAAAAATACTAAACATGCAATTATCTTGCAACAGCTTGGCACCTATTACATAATGCTTATGAATTATTTACTTTCATCATGAAGCTGGAACATAGCGCAATATTTAGCTCCATCATGTAGTCTGACTATATTACTGTGCCACAATACAGTCAAAACTTAAATGCCAGCTGTTTAACAAGTGGAAAGCTGGTCCAAAGCTTCTCAATACAGCAAATTCTTTATAAAAATGATCTGCACCAGAATCTACGGTAAGTAGGCTGTAGTATAAATAAGCAACTGTTTCTCATTTCTATTAATAAACAATGAGCACTATCTCAAGTGTCCAGACACACGGATAAAGCATGAAAAGCAACTTTCCAACCCCTTGATTAATACAACTTTAAATGTAGCAAAATATCCCAAAACTGTTCACATTCATAGATGTGGTCACCCTGCAGCTTAACGGCATTCAGGGAATGAGTGACCGCTAGGCAGTCAAGGAGGATCAGGCAGATAGTGCGGCAGTCCCTTGAGTGCATCTCACTCTCCAACCTGCCTATAGTTTGACCAAATGGAGGCAGGGGACATAGCTGAGGTACTAAATGAATACTTCACATCGGCCTTTAGAAAGGAAGAACGTGCTGCCCAGGTAATGGTGAAATAAGAGGTAATTAAGGCACTTGATCGATTTAAAATTGACGATGAGGTGGTATTGGATAGGCTGGCTGTACTTGAGACTCAGTAAGATGCCAGGACCAGATGCAATGTATCTAAAAGATACTTAGGTAAGGATGGAAACTGGGGAGGCACTGGCCATGATTTTCCAATCCTCCTTAGATATAGGAGTGGTGCTAGAGGACTGGGGAATTGCAAATGTTACACGTTGTTCAAAAAAAAAGGCTGTAAGGATAAGCCCAGCAACCACAGATCAGTCAGTTTAACCTTGATGGTGAGGAAGCTTTTAGGAACAATAACCTGGGACACAGTTAATAGTCACTTGGACAAATGCTTGTTAATTAAGGAAAGCCAGCAGAATTTTGTGAAAGGTAAATCATGTTGAACTAACTTGCTTGAGTTTTTTGATAAGGTAACAGAGAGGATAGATGAGGGAAATGTAGTTGATGTGGTGTAAATGGACTTCCAAATGGCATTTGATAAAGTGCCACATAACAGCAAAGTTAGAGCTCATGGAATAAAAGAAACAGCAACACATACAAATTTGGCCAAATGATAGGAAACGATAGTAGTGAACGGTTGTTTTTTGGACTTGAAGGGTTTTCAGTGGGGCTCCCTAGGTGTTAGGACCCTCTTCTTGATATATATTAATGACCTAAGCTTTGATATGTAGGACACAATTTCAAAATTTACAAATGACATGAAATTTGGAAGTGTTGTGAACGGTGAGGGAGATAGTGTTAAACTTCAAAAAGACACAGTCATAGGAAGAATGGGGAGATGAAATATAAAATAAATGGTACAATTATTCTGAAGGGGATGCAAGAGCAGAGGGTATATGTGCACAAGTTCATTGAAGGTGGCAGGTCTGGTTGAGAGAACGGTTAATAAAGCATACGGGATCCTGGGATTTATAAGTAGGGCATAAAGTACAAAAGCAAAGAAGTTATGTTAAACCAGTATAAAACACTAGTTCAGCCACTGGAGAATTGCATCCAATTCTGGGTATCACACTTTAGGAAGGACGTGAAAGCATTAGAGAGAGTGCAGAAAGGATTCATGAGAATGGTTCCAGGGATAAGGGACTTCAGTTGCATAGGTAAGACTGAAGAAGCTGGGGCTGCTCTCCTTAGAAAAGAGAAGAAGGTTAAGAGGAGATTTGATAGAGGTATTCAAAATTGTAAAGGGTCTAGGCAGAGTGGATAGACAGAAACTATTACCATTGGTGGAAGGACCGAGAACCAGATAATACCAATTTATGATGATTGGCAAAAGAAGCAATGGCGAGAGGAGGAAAAATTTCTTTTTTTTTATTATACACAGAGTGGCTAGGATCTGGAATGCATTGCCTGAGCATGTGGCAGATTCAATCTTGGCTTTCAAAAGGGAACTGGATTATTATCTGAAGAGGAAAGATTTACAGGGCTACAGCAAAAAAGGACGGGGAGTGGTATTAGCTGAGTTGACTTGCAGAGGGCCAGTACAAACATGGCAGACCAAATGGCCTCCTTCTGTGCTATAACCATTCTATGATTCTATGAGGAGTGATCATCAGACAATATCTGACACTGAGCCACATAAAGGGATAGTAGGACAAGTTCCCCAAAGCTTAGTCAAAGAGGTAGGTTTCAAGGAGCATCTTAAATACAAGGGCAGCAGACAGGTGGAAAGGCAGAGATGTTTGAAGAGGGAATTTCAAGGCAGCTGAAGGGACGGCCAATAGTGGAGTGATTAAAACCAGAGAGATTTTCAAGAGGACAAAATTGGAGGAGCAGAGATTGGAGGCTTTAGGATTGAAGGATTAGAGAGGGAGTAGGGATTAGAGTAGGGAGGGGTGAGGCCATGGATGGATTCAAAAAACAAAGAAAGTAGTTTAAAATTTGAGGCACTGCTTGACCAGGAGCCAAAATAGATCAGCAAGCACATGGTTTGATAGGCAAGCGGGACTTGATGCAAATCAGGATAAGCTGAAGCTTATGAAGGATGGAAGGTAGGAGGCCAACCCAGAAAGCACTGAAATAGTTGAGTCTGGAGACAACATGATGGGGATTTCAGCAGCAGATGAGCTTCTCTGTTGCAGACAATCATACAGCATAGAAGGTGGTATTTGTCCATTGTCTCTGCTGGTTCCCTGAAATAATGTAACAGCTTCATGAAATATTAGAAAGTTGTTCAGTTATTTGCAATGGCCAAGAGAAGCTGCAAAATGTAGCCCCTGGGTTTACAGATATTTTTCACCATGATTTCAATGTGTTGTTTCCATCCAATATGCTTGTATAACAGCGTACAATCCATTATTTTTGGTGCAGTATACAACCTAGCTGATATAAATCATTCCAAATGAATAAAATGAAAATAAATAAAAATTAAGAGCCATATTTATGACTGCTAGGATCTGTGCAGATTTTTGAATGCTACAAATTGAGTTTAAAAGTCAATTGGATCAATGGGTTCTCTCACAAGATTGTGGGTTCACTCTGTGATTTCATCGTGTAATCTAGGCTGATACTCCAGTGCAGTGTTGAGGTAGTCCTGTATGCTTGAAGGTTCAGTCTTTTTGACAAAATATTAAACCGAGGACCAGCCTGCCCACTCAGACATAAATGATCCTGTAGGAACAGGGAGTTCTCCTAGTGTCCTGGCTAGCATTCATATTCTCAACTAACACCAGCAAAAAATAGATTAACTGTCCATTCAGCACATTGTTGTTTGAGGAGGTTTGCCATGTGCAATGTTTGGCTGCTGTGCTAGCCTACAGAATAAAAGTAACTCATTGACCAAAGTGCTTAGGATAACAGTTGTTATGATCCCTCGGAGACCAATAACCTAAAAGAACCAAACTTATTTAAAATGACCTCATGGAAGAAACCAATGGTCAAAATTTCACTTTTTATAGCTTTTTCTTCAACAATCAAACCAAAATCAACATAAATTAAACATGTATTAAAGGTCAAATTGTAAATTGATAGAAATGATAAACTACACTTTAAATAGGCAATACAAAGCTAGATCTCATGGATATACTGGTAGCCCCTTTAACACATATGGCACTACGTGTAGCCACAAAGTCCCTCCCAACTTTGTCATCCTCAGGTAGTGTTCAACTCCTTTACTTTGTGCAAGATTTGGTCATCAAGTTGCCTCAGACAGTATCTTTACTCTATCAGAGTTCCATGGATATGATCATCACCAAAAGGACATACTTCTGCAAAAACTCCCTAGCTCGGTTCACGACAGTCTTCAAGTTCTAGTCTTTTCAGCTGTTCCACACACACCCTCTCCTCAGCCTCCCTGTTTTGACCTCCTACTGAAATCTGATCTGAGCTTTGTGTGTTTACCCACCAATAGCTTCTGTTTCCTTAGCAACTCAGTCTGATTCCCCAGAAGTCAGATGTCACAGCCAGGAATTTAAAGTTACACCTTCTCCCAGAAACCTGAAATTTTGGTTTCTCTTTCAGTTAGGGGTTGTCTCAAAAAAATACAGGCTTTGAAACCCAAAGTTAGTGCAGACAACGGTTCACACATGCTTCAACACCCCACCCGCCACCCCTTGGTCTCGCAAACAGTAGATTTCATCACACAGCCTATACAGGTGCAAGTTAGTTCTTGTATTGGAATTATCACAACATTAATGTTCCCCAGGCCTAAGTGGAGCTAATGTTTACTCTAGTTGTTAGGTTTGGATTTAGCAACACAAGGAACGAGGAAGCCATTCAACCTGAGCCTGTTCTGATATTCAGTTAAAAGGAAAGTTGAAGATGGAGATTGATAGATTCTTGCTGGGTAAGGATATCAAGAAATATGGAGCAAAGGCTAGGAAGTGGATATTAGGTACATGTCTCCCAGAAGTTCCCACGCAGGCCAAGCACAAGTCACCCCCTTTAACTTGTGCAAAAAAGGGCACAGACATTTAAATAAAATGGATGCGCACCAATTACATTGGTAACCAGTATATTCACTTGGTGGAGGTGAAAACTCATTTGATGTATTTCTTTTCAAAATGGTGGCAAATTCATTGCATGTAGTTGATGGCTTAATAGAATTTTTTTTTCAGTTTGACTATCAATATTTGCCTAACTTTGCCACACAAAACTCCCTCTTGAGTCTTGAATCGAGACCCTTGAATCTATGCTGCAGTACAGTACCCAATTAAAAGTGCTGTCAGAGCAAGTAAAGACTGATCATGGAGTTGTTATCTCTCAATTGCAGCCCAACTTACTGTGGAGGTGAATTTCATCACATCAGCCTGGTTACTATTTTTACTCAGTGATTCGCCATAGTTTACCTCCACAGCAACTGTTCTATTTGAACAAGACTGCCCATCACTCTTATCAATAATCCATTGCTCACTCTGAACAGCTGCATATGCCAATTAGATGGCAGTAATAACAACACAGAATTAGCTTCTGATTTAACTGACAGCAAACATGCAAATCACAGTTATATAAAAGTGCATTATTGGCATGCGAATGTCAATGGTAAGGCTATATTATTACCCATCTCTAGTTGCCCTGAGAATGTGATGGGCCTTTTATTTTTCAACTGTTGTTGCAGTTTTTGATCAAATGGAGGGGCTTGCTAGGCTACTTCAGAGGCCAGTTAAGAGTCAAACACATTGAGGGAACTGGAGTCACAAATAGTCCCAGAGTGGGAAAGCGCTGCAGGTTTTGTTTCCTTATTGAGCCAACTGTCATTTATCTTCTGACAATCCAAAAAGCTTCATGGTCACTTTCAGTTAGTTTCACTTTCAGGTTTCTTTCCCCCCACACCTGAACTTAAATTCTCAAACTGCCCTGGTAGGATTTGAAACTGTCTACAGACTGTCACCACTGGCATTAACCATATTTGGCTAATTAAAAAGATTTACACATACATGTATGCAATGGAGTAGGTTCAGATACAGTTGCTTTGTGCATTGTGGTCACTGTAAGCTCCCTGTGCACAAATATTGAGAAAATATATTTAAAAAGGCAGGTAAAGCTTTCAGGAGGAGCCTACAGGAGCATTTATTTGCTTGTGCCATCTATATAGCAAATACAAGCTGATTTTATATATTTACAAAATTGTGGGGGTGGGGGTGAAGGCAAATCACATAAGCTGTCAAGAGGCACAGTGGAAAGGAAAACACAATCTTGCTGTTTATCAAGCTCCTAACTGCCTTCCATGAGTCAAGTTTCTGTTAAAAGCCAGGATGTCAATGTACTCATCCATAAGAAGGGCGTGGATGGCAACTTCTTTGCTTCTAGTGAACTGACATTGTGGAGGAAAATGCAGAAAAGTATGGTGATGGTAATTTGTACAAGGGGACAATGATAGGTGAGGCCAGCTGAAGGGGAATGGAGGTTGGTAAGGTTACCTCCCCAGCAGAAATTCTAGGCAGGAGGCAAGAGAGGAGAATAGAGCTGGTTGGATAGATGAGTGCAGCTCCAAGAAGCTTGACACCATCTAGGACAAAGCAGCCCACTTGATTGGCACTCCCTCCACCACCGACCCACAGTAACAGCAATGTGTACCATCTACAACATGCACTGCAGAAACTCACCAAGCCTCCTTAGGCAGCACCTTCCAAACCACAACTGCTGCCATCCAGAAGGACAAGGGCAGTAAACACATGGGAACACGACCACCTGGAAGTTCCCTTCCAAGTCACTCACCATCTTAACTTGGAATTGCCGTTCTTTCACTGTCGCTGGGTAAAAATCCTGGAACTCCCTCACTAACAGCACTCTGGGTGTACCTACACCGCAGGGACTGCAGCAGTTCAAGGCGGCAGCTCACCCACCACTTTCTCAAGGGCAATTAGGGATGGGCAATAAATGCCTGTATAGCCAGTGATGCAAAGATCCCATAAATTAATAAAATAAAGGTTACTACTTATAAGGAGGCAGTAACAAATGCCTCAAATAGGCTCTTTGTGGAATGCAGAGAAAAACATGCATGCGCACACAACAATTAGGAACAACATGTCCTGGTCATAAACAAAGCGCTGGCAGGGAATAATAGGAGGAGAATGGGAGTCCAAGTCTGAGGTCCTTGAGGTTGGGGTTAAGTTAACTTTTGGATAGAGAATTTGATAGGTGTTCAAAATCCTTCAAGAAATTGCTTCCGATGGCAGAAGGAGCGGCACTAGAGGGTACAGAATTAAAGTAATTAGAAGCAGTAAAGGTGACATTAGGATAAAAAAAGCAGCGAGCTGCTATGATCTGAAACACATTGCCTGAAAGTTTAATGGAAGCAGGCTCAAAAATAATTTTCAAACATTAGAGAAGAAAAACTTAAGAGTTGTGGGGTAAGAACAGGGAAATAGGACTAGTTAGATAGCTCCTTCAAAGAATCAGGACAGGCATGAGGGTCAAATGGCCTCCCTTTTTGCTGCGTCATTCTATGATTCCAGGGTAGAGTTAAATTAGATTATTGACAAGCCGATGTCCAGGTTCAGAAACAAACGTGGAGAATGAAGGAATCAAGGACCGGGTCGTTAGCAGGCACGCTGCTGGATTTCATCAGCCATGAAACCCCAAGGGCTATTTCAAGAAATTGAAGGTGAGATTATTAGTGCAACCTTTTCTCGAAGCAGCACGAGGATAGACCATTGAGGAATTGTCTTGCTTTCACTGAAACAGACAGGAGGATTTTTGTTGGACAGTAAACAAGAATGTTTTTCAGTCTATACAGACAGGAGAAATGTCAAACTCATAAAAAATCAAATTGTTTATTCCCTCTGAAAGCAGAAGCACAGATTTAACATTTTAATAAACAATATTACAATATTTCTCTTCTTAAACATATTATCTGAAATTGCCAGTCAAATTCATAAATACCCATTTATCATTCAGTGTTCCAAGTCAAAGCATGCTATTAGCTTTGGTCCTGATACAATGCTTCTATGTTCAGACTATTCAGCTCCTTAGGCCAGTGAGTTTTTTTTTAAATGAAGAAGTCAGTCAAGCCTCTTACTCTTGGTCAGTTTTTAGGAGTACAGTATGTGCACCTGTGCAGAAGTTGTGATGACAGGATTGGGGTCAGCTACTTGGCATGCTCCAAAAGCCTGCTCAGCAGCCAGGTTCTCACACAGAATCATGGAATATGCAGCACAAAAAAGGCCATTCAGTTCCTCCAGCCCATGCTAGCTCTAATTAGAGCTAAATTCTCCAGCCCCACCACTGAAAGCTGAATAGTTTCTTGTTCAACTCCACATTTCTCTGCACAATCCAATCCAGTTCCCCAGGAGCTAAAATCCAGCCTACAACACCAACAAGGCACAGAAACAGAAAATGCTGGAAAAACTCAGCAGGTCTGGCAGCAGCTGTGGAGAGAGAAACAGAGTCAATGTTTCGAGTACAATATGACTTCTTCGGAACAAGGCACAAGGCAGGAGTGCAAGGAATATGCTCCACAGGCCTAGATGGATGCAACTCCAACAACACTCAAGAAGTTCAACACCAACCAGGACAAAGCAGCCCGCTTGACCAGCACCCCATCCAGTTATTCAAACATTTACTCCCTCTGCCACCGGCACAACAGGGCTGCAGGGTATATCATCCACAAACTTTTTTTGAAAACATCTCCCAAACCCACAACCCTTATCACCCAGCAGAACAAGGGCAGCAGACAAATGTAAGCTCTGCTCCAAGTCATCCACCTCCCTGACTTGGAAATATAATCCTTTAATCATTGCTGGATCAAAATCCTGGCATTCCCTCCCCAACAGCACTCTGGGAGTACTTACATCACATGGGCTGCAGCAGTTTAAGAAAGAAACTCACTACCACGAGCAACTAGAGATGGGCAATAAATGCCAGCCTGCCAGCAACATTCACGTTCGGAGAATTAATATAAAATAAGAATGATGGGCAAGAATAATCCAGGTGTTATTTTGGAAGGCCTGAGGTTTGGAGAGCAGAGAACAAAGTTCTGGCATAGATCTTGTGCTAGCTTTAGAACACAAATGGCTAAATGACAGAGGCACACGAACCAAGCTGTGATTTAACAACCCAATTAAAAAACTGAGGATTCAAAAAAAATTCCAACAATTTTATAGGTGCAGCAATGCCCTTTACATGCTGGAGTATTGCCAATGTGTTATCTACAGTGCAGTGAATAGTGGAGCAACCCAACCAGCGTTATCGTGAAAAAAGTATAAGATCTGCAAACATCCGTATCACAGATCCAACAGCCAAATCACTGTAAGTAGCCCACAGGTTAGCAAGGCCATAAATAAAGCAAACACAATGCAGTGAAGTTCATTTCTAGACTAACAGAATTGAAAAGCAAAGAAGTTACGTTAAGCATCTGTCGAACCTTGGTTAGATCCAATTTAGAGGATTGTGAACAGCTCTGGTCTCCACCTTACAGAAAGGATCAAAGGGCACAGGGCAAGGTGCTAAAAAAAAAGATATGAGAACTGAAAGGTTTTACCTATTAGGAAAAAAATTGAACAGGCTTTGGCTCTTTTCTCTAGGAAAGAGTAAACTGATGGACAACCTGATAGAGATCTTGAAAATTATGAAGTGATTTGACAAGTAGATGCAGAGAAGATGTTTCCACTTGTTGGGGAGACCAAAACGAGGGGCCATGAAGAAAAGATGGTCACTAATAAAACCAACACTAGATCCAGAAGAAGCTTCTTTAACCAGAGTGGGAAGGCTTAACAATGAATTTTGCCTGATCATATACGGTTTTACAAAAGGAAAAGCGTGTTTGACAAATTTGGTTTTTTTTTGATGATGTAACTAGTAGGATAGATAAAAGGGGAACCAGGAGATGTAATACACTTGGATTTTCAAAAGAAACTTGATAAGGTGAGTACACACATAAGGGCTTATAGAGTTGGGGATAATATTTTCTCATGGATAGAGGATTGGTTAACAGAAAGGAAGCAAAAGAGTAGGGATAAGCAGGGCATTTTGAAATTAGCATGCTGTAGCTAGTGGGTTGCTGCAAGGATCAGTGCTAGGACCTCAGCTATTTACATTTTATATTAATGACTTTAATAGGTAAATTACTCAGTCTCGTTATCTAAGTTTGCTGAGGGTTGTCCTTTGATGAAAGGCTGAATAAATTGGGCCTATACTCTCTAGAATTTAGAAGAATTACAGGTGATCTCATCAAGTCTCCTTACTTAAGAAAGGATACAATGCATTAGAAGCAGTTCAGAGAAGGCTCACGCGACTGATTTCTGGGATGAAGAAGTTTTCTTATGAGGCAAGGCTGGGCCTATATCCATTGAGTTCAGAAGAATGAGAGGTGATCTTATTGAAATATAAAAGATCATAAGGGGACTTGACAAGGTGGATGTCGAGAGGATGATTCCCCTTGTGGGAGATACTAGAACTAGGGACACAGTTCAAAAATAAAGGGTCCCCTATTTAAGATGGAGAGGAGGAGAAATGTTTTCTCTCAGAGGGTCGTTCGTCTCTGGAATTCTCTTCCCCAGAGAGCTGTAGAGGCAGGGCTGTTGAATATTTTTAAGGCCAAGTTAGATAGATTTCGCAAACTGGAGGAACAGCACCTCATCTTCCGACTAGGCACTTTATAAGGTGAGTACACACATAAGGGCTTAGAGTTGGGGATAATATTTTCTCATGGATAGAGGATTGGTTAACAGAAAGGAGGCAAAAGAGTAGGGATAAGCAGGGCATTTTGAAATTAGCATGCTGTAGCCTTCCGGGCTGAATATTGAATACAACAACTTTAGATCTTAAACTCCCTCCCCCCATCCCCACCCCGTTTCTTCCCCCTCCCTTTTGTTTTTTTCAATAATTTATATAGATTTTTCTTTTCCCACCTATTTCCATTATTTTTAAATCTACAACTAATACCTTGTCAATCTTTCCACCCCACCCCCACTAGAGCTGTACCTTGAGTGTCCTGCCATCCATTCTTAATTAGCATATTCTCTTAGATAATATCACCACCTTCAACACCTCTTTGATCCTTTTGTCTGTGACATCTTTTGATTCTCTGCTCCTATCACTGCTTGCTTGTCCCTACAACCACCCCACCCTCAACTTCTCTCCCCCCGCCCCCCACCTTAAACCAGCTTATATTTCACCCCTCTCCTAACTACACTCAGTTCTGTTGAAGGGTCATTGGACTCGAAAAGTCAACTCTTTTCTTCTCCACCGATGCTGCCAGACCTGCTGAGTTTTTCCAGGTAATTCCGTTTTTGTTTTTGTTTTAGATAGATTCTTGATTAACAAGGGAGTCAAATGTGATACAAAAACAAAAATTGCTGGAAAAACTCAGCAGGTCTGACAGCATCTGTGGAGAGGAAGACAGAGTTAACATTTCGAGTCTTCATCAAAACTAAAGAGAAATAGAAATGTGGTGAAATATAAGCTGTTTAAAGGGGGTTGGGACAGGTGGAGCTAGATAGAGGGCCAGTGATAGGTGGAGGCAAAGGAGAGATTGCCAAAGATGTCATAAAAAAAAGTCAAAGGAGTGTTGACGGTGGTGATATTAGCTAAAGGATGTGCTAATGGTGACATTAAAGGGTAGAAAGCAGGATGAGCAAGTGACAGATAGACCTAGTGGGAGTGGGTGGGGGAGAGGATCAAAATAGGCTAAAAAGGTGGAGATAAAACAATGGATGGAAATAAATTTTTAAAATAATAATAGAAATAGGTGGGAAAGGAAAAAAAATATATAATTATTATTTTTTAAAAAGGGGTGAGGATGGAGGATAGAGTTCATGATATGAAGATGTTGAACTCAATGTTAAGTCCAGAAGGCTGTAAAGTGCCTAATCGGAAGATGAGATGCTGTTCCTTCAGTTTGCATTGAGCTTCACTAGGACATTGCAGCAGGCCAAGGACGGACATGTGGGCACGAGAGCAGGGTGGTATGTTGAAATAGCAAGCGACAGGAAAGTCTGAGTCATGCTTGCGGACAAACCGAAGGTGTTCCGCAAAGTGGTCACCCAGTCTGCGTTTGGTGTCTCCAATGTAGAGGAGACAGTATTGGGAGCAGCAAATGCAGTAGACTAAATTGAGGGAAGTGCAAGTGAAGTGCTGCTTCACTTGAAAGGAGTGTTTGGGCCCTTGGATGGTGAGAAGCAGAGGCCACTTCTTCCTTGAAGAGAGGCCCGAACAATCCCCAACCACCACCACTCTCCTCCGTCTGGCTGAACTTGTTCTCTCACTGAACAATTTCTCCTTAAGCTCCTCTCACTTCCTCCAAAAAGGTGTAGCTATGGGTACCTGCATGGGCCCCAGTTATGCCTGTTTCTTTATGGGGTATGTGGAACATTCCTTGTTCCAGTCCTACTCAGGCTCCCTCCCACAACTCTTTCTCCGGTACATCAATGACTGATTCGGTACCGCTTCATGCTCTCGTCTGGACCTGGAAAAATTTATTAATTTTGCTTCCAATTTCCACCCCTCCATCATTTTCACATGGTCCATCACTGACACTCCCCTTCTCTTCCTTGACCTCTCTATCTCAATTTCTAGTGATAGACTATCCACCAATATTCATTACAAGCCCACCGACTCCCACAGCTACCTCGACTACAGCTCCTCACACCCTGCTTCCTGTAAGGACTCCATCCCATTCTCTCAGTTCCTTCACCTCCGTCGCATCTATTCTGATGATGCCACTTTCCAAAACAGTTCTTCTGATATGTCTTCCTTCATCGAGGTTTTCCACCCACGGTGGATGACAGGGCCCTCAATCATGTCTGGCCCATCTCCCGCGCATCCGCCCTCACACCTTCCTCTCCCTCCCAGAACCATGATAGGGTCCCCCTCGTCCTAACTTATCACCCCACCAGCCTCCGCATTCAAAGGATCATCCTCCACCAACTCCAGCATGATGCCACCACCGAACACATCTTCCCTTCACCCCCCCTGTTAGCATTCCGTAGAGACCATTCCCTCTGGGACACCCTGGTCCACTCCTCCATCACCCCCTACACCTCAACCCCCTTCCATGGCACCTTCCCATTCAACCGCAGAAGATGCAACACCTGCCCCTTTACTTCCCCGCTCCTCACCATCCAAGGGCCCAAACACTCCATTCAAGTGAAGCAGCACTTCACTTGCACTTCCCTCAATTTAGTCTACTGCATTTGCTGCTCCCAATGCTGTCTCCTCTACATTGGAGACACCAAACGCAGACTGGGTGACTGCTTTGCGGAACACCTTCGGTCTGTCCGCAAGCATGACCCAGACCTTCCTGTCGCTTGCTATTTCAACATACCACCCTGCTCTCATGCCCACATGTCCGTCCTTGTCCTGCATCAATGTCCCAGTGAAGCTCAATGCAAACTGGAGGAACAGCATCTCATCTTCCGATTAGGCACTTTACAGCCTTCCGGACTTAACATTAAGTTCAACAACTTCATATCATGAACTCTCTCCTCCATCCTCACTCCTTTTTTAAAAATAATAATTATATATATTTTTTTCCTTTCCCACCTATTTCTATTATTATTTTAAAAATTTATTTCCATCCATTGTTTTATCTCCACCTTATAGCCTATTTCGATCTCTTCCCCCACTAGGGCTATCTGTCCCTTGCTCATTCTACCCTTAATGTCACCATTAGCACATCCTTTAGCTAATATCACCACCGTCAACACTCCTTTGGCCTTTTGTCTATGACATCTTTGGCAAGCTCTCCTTTGCCTCCACCTATCACTGGCCCTCTATCCAGCTCCACCCCCCTTAAATAGCTTATATTTCATCACATTTCTATTTCTCTTTAGTTCTGATGAAGAGTCATACAGACTCAAAACGTTAACTCTGTCTTCCTCTCCACAGATGCTGTCAGACCTGCTGAGTTTTTCCAGCAATTTTTGTTTTTGTTTCAGGTTTCTAGCATCCGCAGTATTTTGCTTTTATCTTAGAGTCAAATGTGATATCGGATAGACAGGAAAGCGGAGCTGACGCCATAATCAGGTCAGCCATGATCTTATCAAATGGTGGAGAAGGCTGGAGAGGCCGAATGGCCTACTCCTGCTCCTAATTTGTATGTTTGTCTGTATGTATGCATGCAGGCAAGACTCTGAAGGGGCTTGACACGGCAGACTCTGAAAGGTTGTTTCCTGGGGAATTTAGAACATGGGGGCACAGTCTCACAATAAGGGGTAAATCATTTAGGACTAAGGCAAGGAGAAAGTTCTTCACTCAAAGGGTTGTGAATCTTTGGAATTCTCTCCCCCAGAGGGTTGCTGATGCTCCATCATTGAATACATTTAAGGCTGAAATAGACAGATCACGTGGAGCATAAACAGTAGCATGGATTGATGTGGGAAAATGGACAGTTTCTATTCATCCCGAGGAACAACAGACCCTTGCCACATTCAACAAGATACAGAAATTAGTTATTTCTTCACCCAGGCCTTTGGTCACCTCTCAACTCCCTATAAAGGCACAAGGCCCACCACACTCTTTCTCAAATATGTCTAAAGATGCTTTCCCTCCATTAAAAAAGGTGTCAATAAAGATGTTCCTGTCATCAACACAGGAGGAAAATTCCCAACAAAAAGCATTGCCTGCAAAAATGGTGGGAAGTGACCATTCAGGGAAGTCAGGAAAAGGATTATGAACCTTTGTCTCAGTGCCAGCATTCCCAACCGAGTCAGAAGGTGGAGGGTTTAAGACCCCTCCAGACAGTCCCGTTGAATGAGGACCCCCGGTTCAGAATTCAGGGTTAACATCTAGCTGCCTGGATCCTTGCTCCTGAAGGTTGCGAATAATCCACCCCCTCATTGGTGGGAGCTCATAAAAACCTCTGTGCGGATAGGACTGACCTTCCTATTGACTGGGAGAAAGATTGTCACGGCCTTGGAAGCTGTGCTCACATTTATCACACTGTTAAAACAGCCGAAGAATGTAAGATAAAAGCAAAATTTTGCGGATGCTGGAAATCTGAAACAAAAACAGAAAATGCTGGAAAAAAACTCAGCAGGTCTGACATGCTGTGGAGAAATACTGAGTTAAAGTTTCGAGTCCATATGACCTTTCTTCAGAGCCTAAGAATCTTTTCACTATTTCACACTGTTCTCCGATGAACAGCGTGGAGATATCAAAACAACAACCCCGGAGTAAGATTACACAGGCACAGACAGCTCATGTCACTTGTGAAAGTGTACCCAAACTTTGTTTACAGCCTTCAAGAAGGAAAAGAAAAAAGGAAAATCAGGACACTAACTTAGGCAACAATATTTTAGTGAATTCAAGGAAAAAAAATGGAAGTATATTCCTTCCACAGGATTACATTGTACAGCATTTCAGAATTAAGCTGTTGAGCACTGCAGGATTAATAAAATAAGTTGTCACGCCCTCCACTAATAGGATCATTTGATTCAGATATACTAAATCTTTATCTGCAATAATACATCTGTTCTATTGACTTCAGTAAACCCAGGGCCTAAGATCCCATGCACCCTAATCCCTATCCAGCCACCTCTGTCGGAAAGCAGTCACATGTGGATTGAAGGATAACCTGTTGCCACTCAATGATTCAATGCTCACATGAAAAACATTGAGGTTTCAGCACTTAGTGAGGGAAAGAGCCTACATAAACAGAACCCCAGTAATGGTCTTTAATAAAATAATATACATAAAACACAGAAATAGTCCGTACTGGTGTTTAGGCTGCACACGAGCCTCCTCCCACCTTACCAAAATATCGTCCTATTCCTTTCTCGCTCATGCATTTATCTAGCCTCCTCTTAATTGTATCAATGCTATTCTCCTCACCTACGCCTTATACTGGCCAGTTTTTTTTTAATTCATTCACAGGATGTGGGCTTCGCTGGCTGGGCCAGCATTTATTGCTCATCCCTAGTTGCCCTTAAGGTGGTGGTGGTGGTAAGAAGGTTTCCCCAAATAGTTGTTAGAAAGTGAAAGAAGTTTCTCCTAAATTCCCTGTTGGATTTATTAGCAACTATCTTATACTTATGGCTCCTAATTTTGGACTGCACCACAGTGGAAACAGCTTCTCCACATCTAACGTAACAAAACTTTTCATAATCTTAATGATCATGATTGGGTCATGTCTTGGCTCCTGACATAAAAAGCACCTGCAGCCTGTTTAGTCCTGATTAACAAGTAATATCATTATCTTTTCTGTACAGACATTTCAAACTAAAATGCACTAGGGAACAAGTGAAATTTACTTCCTGGGACAAGTGCCTCACCTCTGTTCAAAGTCCCTGATGCTTCACCCAAAGTTGGGAAGTAGACAATTTGGCGTGATGAGGAAGGAAGCAATCACAAGTCCAATCTTGTGTCCTACCAATTCAAGTCCTAACATACTAAAAGGCAAGGAAACAAGGAACATTGCTAGCAATCTGTCAATGTGTTCTTTATGTACAGCTCTCATCCTGTTGATTCAGTACAAACCAGATTGCTAACCACGAGACACAGGCTAGGTGTTCAAGTAGATACAAAGAGACTGCACAGTGCCCTTGGTGCAAATCACTTTATTTTCATAAGTTTGGCAATTAAGACACAGAACACTTTGAAGAATGTTACCCACAAATGTCAAAGACCAAAGGACAAATTAAGGATATTATGTTTGATTTTTTATACTCTGAATGAAGTGATTAGCACCTAATATCCAGATCTTATTGGCCCATAGTTTCACAGGTGACCAAAAGCACAACTCGTCAGGGATATGGGCCAATGCTGCATATAGGCATATGAGTATTTACATAGACAGAGACATAAGAGGCTTTCCCACATTACACATGAGGCAGACAAAGCACGTGCTTAAGTCTGCTTCCATTGTTAGTTTTGCCTGGAACATGTCGCCAACCTGTTCCCAGAGGCTATAGCTTGAGGGGCACTGCTCTGCAACAAGTGCGGCTTACCAGGAGACTCTCCCACTCTTACTGCCTACCACAGGCGTATTGGAAGGATTTACAGGTTGATAATCAACCTTTTTGGCCATGTTATGAACACACCTTCCTGGACTGGGACTCAAAGCCAAAGATTCTGACTCAGGGGCAGGGACATCACCCATTGCACCACAAGACCTCCCATATAGATGTATACCATCCCTGCGTATACACCATCAGTCACTGATGTAGCCGTTTTTCATGCTTGAACTTATGGATTTTAATCCAGTTTATAAGAGACAGGGTAAAAGTACTCTGAATCTACTAAGGATATGTTGATGGGGCGAGGCCGGAAGAGGCTCATGTGGAGCATAAATACCAGTACAAATTTATTGGGTCGAATGACCTGATTCTGAGCTGAAATGCTATGTAATGTCCCCAGGTTGGCTACAAGCTATTGATTATGAATTAGCAATGACCCAGTGGGACACTTAGATTTTTGAGGGATAAAGGAGTTTTATTATATTGCTATTATTATATTATATTAAGTCTTTATTCTTCCCAGAGATACAGGATTAAGGGTTACAGAACCAAAGTGGGTAGATGAAGTTAACATACATTGAATGATGGAAAAGACTCGAGGCGCTGAATAGTCTACTCCTGTTCCTATGTGCTGTATAATATTTTAAAAATTTTATCATTAAGTGATAACGAGAGAAGTGGTATTCTTGAATAGCACTCCTCCACTCTATTTAAATGGAAAAAGCATTGAATTCTGCATCCAGTATCTAAATCAAAGATTAACAGATTACAAGTCAAAGCCAATAATAATTTCTGCCCTGTGAAGATGTTTGAAAAAAAATGATCAAAACAGAGCTAAATATTGTACTAGAGTGACATATTTTAAGTCAAATAGCATTAGGATGCAACTTAAGCAAATTATTTCTTCACTCCCCCTCCTCCTTCCCCCACCAAGAGCTCCAAGTTTGGAGTGTGGCCTTTATGTGAGGTGCAGCCCAAGTGCAAGTCAACACTGTAGTATTGTTTCAAGTGCCTAGATGCTTCTGGCTGCATCTTAATTGCAAAATGAGGTAATGCTTGAGTAATTCTGCTCACTGACGCTCAATTTGGGTTCCGCCAGGACCACACAGCTCCTGACATTGCAGCCTTGGTTCAAACATGGACAAAAGAGCTGAACTCCAGAGGTGAGGCGCGAGTGACAGCCTTGACATCAAGATGGCATTTGGCAAAGCGTGGCATCAAGGAGCCCTAGCAAAACTGAAGTCAACAGGAATCAGGCGGAAGTCTCTCTGCTGGTTGGAGTCATACCTAGCGCAAAGGAAGATGGTTGTAGTTGTTGGCGGTCAATCATCTCAGTTCCAGGACATCACTGCAGGAGTTCCTCAGGGTAGTGTCCTAGGCCCAACCATCTTCAGCTGCTTCATCAGTGACCTTCCTTCCATCATAAGGTCAGAAGTGGAGATGTTCGCGACTCCTCAGGTACTGAAGCAGTCCATGTCAAAATGCAGCAAGACCTGGACAATATCTAGGCTTGGGATGACAAGTTGCAAGTTACAGTAATGTCACACAAGTGCCAGGCAATGACCATCTCTAACAAGAGAGAACCTAACCTTGACATTCAATGGCATTACCATCACTGAATCCTCCACTATCAACGTCCTGGGGGTTACCATTGACCAGAAACTGAACTGGACTAGCCATATAAATAATGTGGCTACAGGAGCAGGCCAGGGGCTAGGAATAGTGAGGTGAGTAACTCACCTTCTAACTCTCCAAAGCCTATCCACAATCTACAAGGCACAAGTCAGGAGTGTGATGGAATATTCTCCACTTGCCTGGATGAGTACACCTCCAACAACACTCAAGAAGCTTGACACCATCCAGGACAAAGCAGCCCGCTTGATTGGCACCTCTTCCACAAACATTCACTCCCTCCATCACCAATGCTCGGTGGCAGCAGTGTGTACCATCTACAGGTGCACTGCAGAAACTCATCAAGGCTCCTTAGGCAGCACCTTCCAAACCCATGACCACTGCCATCTAGCAGGACAAGGGCAGCAGATACATGGGAACACCACCACCTGCAAGTTTCCTCCAAGCCACTCAACATCCTGACTTCGAAATACATTGCCGTTCCTTCACTGTCGCTGGGTCAAAATCCTGGAACTCCCTTCCTAACAGCACTGTGGGTGTACCTACACCAGAGACTGCAGCGGTTCAAGAAGGAAGCTCATTACCATCTTCTCAAGGGCAATTAGGAATGGGCAATGAGTGCTAGCCTAGCCAGCAAAGCCCACATCCTATAAAAATCTGCAAAAAAAAATTCTAAACATTTTGCACTGCCAAACATTTCAACGAGATTCAATGCTCTACTGAATCACAGAGGAACTGTATGGCATGCAGGGGATAGCTTGTGATACAACACACACACACACACGCATACAAAACACACACACGCACATTCAAAACTGTACTTACTTTTTAAAGCCAACAGCAATGGCCACAACCCTCTCGCCTCAGAGTCAGAAGGTTGTGGCTTCATGCCCCATGCCAGAGACTCAAGCACTTACAAAACTTAGATTAACACTCTGGTGCAGTACGAAGAGAGTGCAACACTGCTGAAGGTGCCATCTTTTTGACGAGATGTTAAACAGAGACCCTGTCTGCCCTCTCAGGTGGACGCAAAAGACTCTATGGCACTATTCAAAGAAGAGCACGGGGGAGTTCTCCCCTGTGTCCTGTGCCCACATTTATCCTCCAACCAACACCTGAAACAGATTATCTGGTCATTGCAGTTTGTTGGGAGCTTGCTGTGCCCAAATTGGCTGCCATGTTTCCTACATTACAACAGTGACTGCAAGTCAAAAGTACTTGATTAAGTGTGAAGTGCTTTGGGGTGTCTGGCGATTGTGAAAGATGCAAGTCTTTCTTTCTTTCAAATTTATTTCCACTCCTCAAGATGAAATTAAACAAAAACAGGCATCTGACCTACGAGAATTAGGCAGTTTCCTCCCGCCCACAATTGCCTGAGCTATCACAAAGTATTACTACCTACACTCATCCAGTCCTAGGCAGCAGATAAAAATTAGGGCTTGTCACAGCAAGCAGAGGCTGCATAATAAAAACAAAGATTCCAGGAAGTGTTTTGGCCTAGCTATGCTGCAGTTGTTGCAAAATATAATGCCACGATTTATGCAATAAATTAGGCCACTTAAAAAAAAAAGGCACAAAAAATTTATGATGATCCTCTCCAACAAATTGTGGCAGATAATCCTCAACCTGGATTAGATTTATAGAGGGAAAGAATTACCATTGATCATTTGAGAATAGAAATCAAAAAAGAAATTACACACAGAAGCAATCCATTTATTTTTTGGTAGAAGCTGCAGATAAACTGTAACAATTAATTCCAAAGTAGCCACTTGAACTAAATGTCCGCTTTAAACTGTTGAAACCGTTTTAATTTTGTTTTCACTAATTATCCCCGAATTGTGAAGTGAAACCACAGTACAACTCTAGATTTTGCCCTTCTGAACTAGAATTGTTCAGTCAACGCATTGAGTCTGATTGGACACATTTGAGTTAAGTGTGTTGGAGTAATGGGGCTAACAGGAAACTCTTTCGAGTTATCAACAGTCTCAGATTGCAACTCTTTCGAGTACAATCACAGTTCTTGGTTTCCGGGAATGGGACATGAACCCACAACCCTCTGATTCAAAGGCGAGGGTGCTATGAACTGAGCCACAGCTGGAGCAGAAACTGAGCAGAGAGGCACTTTGGACAAAGTGTTAATTTGCCTATCAGTACTGGTACAGTTGACCACACCTGTGCATCTTCATTCTCAAGGTGTAGCCAACCCTGACAAGGCCAACACTTAATGCCCACCTCCCAATGCTAACACAGAGCAGTTTGGTCAATCACATTGATATGTGGACTGGAGTCGCACATAGACCAGACCAGGTAAAGGTGGCAGCTTTCCTTCCCTTCCCTTAAAAGAAATGGGTATTTTGGGATTTTATGATCACTCAAGTGGCTTTATGATCACTTTTACTGATGCCAACTTTTTATTTCATGCTTTGAATTCCCCACCCCTCCCCCGCCAAGTGAATTCAAATTCTCAAATGGAATTTGAACTCCTGTTCATCACAGAAGGCAGCCATTTGGCCCATCATCCTTATCATGAATAGCTGTTTGAAAGAGCTACCCAATTAGCTCTACTCCTCTGCTCTTTCCCCAAAGCTCTCTTTTTTCCATTTTAAGGTAGTTATCCAATTCACATTTTGTAAATTACTATTGCAACTGCTTTCACCACCCCTTCAGGTAGTGCATTCCAGGTCATAACAAACTATCTGCATTAACAAACAACTCTCCTCTTCCCCCTAGTTATTCCATCAGCTACCTTAAATCTATATTCTTTTGTTTCCAACTCTCCTGCCCACCCTATTTACTCTTTCAAAATCCCTTATACATTTTGAACACCTTCATTAGATCACCCCTGAACCTTGTCTCCTCTAAGGAGGATAATCCCTAGTTTCTCCATCTTCTTTGGGTTATATACATACGACTACTAATTAAATGAAAGCATCATCCTGTTTTTTTTTAAAAAAGGTTCCAATCAAATGGCAGCTGCAGTGAATATTTTCAAAAGAAAATTTCTCCGAAATATTTTTATTAAAACAGACCTAAATAATTTTTCTGTCCAAAGTGTCAACCTGATGTTGACTTACCAGCTGTACATTTTTTCCCTGAAATAAAAGCTGGAAAAGTTTTGGTTATGAATATTACAAATGGGCAAGATAAAGACTCCATGGGTCCACTAAAGTTTACATTCATTTTTGAAAGAGAACAAAAACTGATATTAAAAAATGCCGCAATGGTTTTAGTCAGAAGTTGAGGTCTCCTCCCAATTACATATGTCACAGATACTAAAGTGATTGTAAACAAGGAATAAAACCCTGACATCCCCACTTTTATAAGTGCTTTCTTTTAGCATTTATTATGATGTAGGTGTGAACAAGGTAGCAGGCAAAATTGACCACCATGGTTACTGAGGAAATTGGTATGAAAACCACAGTTTCCTTCATGTTGTGATGTCAGAAGGCTGTGGATTCAAGTTCCACTCCAGAGGCTTGAGCCCGAAATCCAGATTGACACTTCAGCACAATACTGAGTGAGTACTACACTGTCTGAACTGCCACCTTTCAGATGAGACATTAAACTGAAGCTCTGCCTTCTCAGATGAATGTAATCACAATTGCTATTTGAAAAGCAGGGGAGTTCTCTCCTGCGACAGAGACCAATTCCTCAACCAATCTCACTACGACAGATGATCTGATCATTATCACTGCCGTTTGTGGGATTTTGCTGTGTGTGAATTAACATTTCCTATGAGAATGACTACATTTCAAAAGTACATAATTGGCCGTAAAGCACTTTGGGACATCCTGAGGTTGTGAAAGGCACTTTGAAATACAAAAAAACCCAGAAAATTCTGGAAAAACTCAGCAGGTCGAGCAGCATCTGTGGAGAGAGAAACAGAGTTAACGTTTCAAGTCCGTGTGACCCTTCTTCAACTCTGATTGCACTAGAGAGAGAGTGCAGAGGAGATTTACCAGGATGTTGCCTGGGCTGGAGAGTTTTAGTTATGAGGAGAGATTGGATAGACTGGGGTTATTTTCCCTGGAGCAGAGGAGATTGAGGGGGGACATGATTGAGGTGTATAAAATTATGAGGGGCATAGATAGGGTAGACGGGAAGGAACTTTTCCCCTTGGTGGAGGGATTAATAACCAGGGGGCATTGTTTTAAGGTAAGGGGCAGGAGGTTTAGAGGGGATGTGAGGAAGAATTTTTTCACCCAGAGGATGGTGGGAATCTGGAACTCTCTGCCTGAAAGTGTGGTAGAGGCAGAAGCCCTCATAACATTTAAGAAATATTTAGATGTGCACTTGCAATGCCATGGCATACAAGGCTATGGGCCTAATGCTGAAAAATGGGGTTAGAATAGTTAGGTACTTGTTTGACCGGCACAGACTCAATGGGCTGAATGGCCTTTTTCTGTACTGTAAACGTCTATGACTCTATGACTTTTAGCTACCAAGGTCACTCTTCCATGTTACTGGAAAATCCAGGGATTTCCTATAAACACTGAGTATTTCAGTACCAAACCCCAACACAGCAATGAAAGTCTGAAACTTGAATTAACCACACCAATAATGGTGGATGGCACTAAAGAAATTGAAAAATAAATAGGACCCTGAGAAACCTTTCCCATCTGACCTCATCAACATATTTTCTTTAGCAAAAAACCCAATTACCCCCCACTTTCCTCTTGCCCAACCTTTCACAAATAGTCGATAGTATTGACTCAAAGGACACAAGTGCCCAGACTTTGCCTATCCTTCCATAGAAAAGCACATGGTCATGAATATAAAGTTCAGATTCAGAGGTAAAAGAAAAACTGCAATAACAACTTCAGCTATTTTGTAAGTTACTATTATAAATTTACTATTACAGCTGCTTTCACCACCCCTTCAGGTAGCACATTCCAGATCATCAGAATACGCTGCATTAAAAAATAACTTCTCATCTTCCCTCTAGCTCTCCCATCAGTTACCTTAAATCTGTATCCTTTTGTTCCCAACTCTCCCGCCCAACCTGTGCAAATTTAGCACAAGTTTAAGATGTTGTACTTAGCATTACATTGTGCAGTAAAATGTACTGGCCCCATATGTAACATTTGTATGGTCCCGACAAGTTAACTACCATCTGTGCTACTTGGGCCAAACGGACCTGTTTCCAGGTCAGGATTTTCAATATAATTCTAACTCAGCAGCCACTCGGCTGCAACCCACCTGGAGTTACACATATACCATTTGCACTACACTAGAATTCAGCATAGTGGCGACATCAATCAGCTGTAGTGACAGAATTAAACAATCACAGGTTAGACAAATTAGAAGTCAAAGCTAGCTCAGAGGAATAAAAGCACCTACTGGGGCAACGGCATCTACTAAGGCAGTTTTGGTGCCTTTTGGCTGCTGGTTTCCAACAGCAGACTGCCACAGAAACTAATCCTGTCTGTGTTTAGCAGGGTACAGAGAATACCCATCTCTTTGCTCCTGGCCCCCAGTGCAATTCAAAGCTATAGAGATCAGTTAGTTTGATGGAAGACTGCCTAATGCGTGCCAGAAACCACCCACTGAAAAAGATCAAAAGAAACGTGGCCCGGCTGTCAGCCCTCTACAGAATTATGGCTGGAGCGACACCAGAAGACTTGCTGATGCTCAAGCCAGGCTTTCTTGTGCTAAGAACGTGGTTGCTGCAGCTGCACCAATCCAAGAATCATGCACAGAATTGCCAGCAGTGAGGTTCCTCACACCACTTGTCCTACAAACCCTTTATCCAACCAATAAAATATTATATATTTTTAAAGAAATGTGTTTATTAATATTTATTCATCAAACACTATTCCCTGAAGGGAAGAGAAGACAGCAGATTTTGAATTTGCCACGCAGACATGGCTGTTAAATTACTCCCTTATAGAAAGCACACGATTTTCATCAACATTAAAATTAATAGGATTGAAAATTAGGCAGCTCTCATTCCTCAACATAATTTTTACATTTGGGTTGGGGGGTGGGGTAAGGTTGAAAATCTGTCCCATTCATCGTGTTTCTGTTATATTGTCTCTTAGAAGGAAGACAATTACATTTTTCACCCCATGCCTTCTCAATACCACAGACACACACACACGCACTATGATCAGCAACTACCTCAAAGACCTAGAGTAGTTGTAGTAAAGACTTGTCACTGTGCTCTTGTCATTAGTATAGAATCGCAGCTTCAAGCTGCTAGAAATGTGACATCTCACACAACTGCAGAAACTCAACACAATAGACAGATCACAATGCTTATGTCTCTCTCCTTTTAATGGATTTGATATAATGCTTAGAAGCTCTCTCTAGACAGGAAGCATTCATTACTGGATAGGATGGATTACAAAATATTTCAGTGGGTGAGATATCTCTTGTTATCTAAAGAACCAAGATGGTTGAAGAAACCAATAATAAGTTGCCAGTGCAGTATTTTTAGATTGGGATATGTTCCAAATTATACATTTTCCTTTTAAATGCACATGGTGGAGAGACAAAAGACTATGTTACCTTTTCAAATTGATGCATAGATGATGGTAAGGATGGGGCACTGATGGTCACGGTAAGGTATCATTGTTACACAATGTACTGGAGCACTGAGACTTTGAAAAGGGATTTGGATCTCCACATAGAAGGCAATAACTGAGGGCTATAGCAGCCAAGGTAGGGGTTAGGAAGCAATGCTGTGATGTATTCTATACCTTTACTTTAAAATGTTATTAGTAAAAGTGACCAGATTGTCATTAAAAACCCAAGTGGTTCACTATTATCCTTTAAGGACGGAAACATACTGACCTTATCTGATTTAGCCCGCATGTGATTCCAGTCCCACACAACGTGATTAATGTTTAACTGCCCTCTGCAGAGACCAATAACACCCTCGTCATATCAGATCACTATCACTACCTTTTGGTAACTAGGGATGGGGAGTAGATGCCAGACTTGTCAGTGATGTCCACATCCAAGGAATGGAAAAGAACAATGAGGGTGCCATCTTGTTCAGGTGGATGAAAAATTTGTCATGTACTATTTGTACAGAATGTTCTTCTAGTATTCTGACTAAATTCCTCTCTCAAATACCATGGTATCTAGTTAACACTCATTAACTAATCACTCATCTGTTGGTTGGGATGATCAATGGAGTAATAAGACAATATGATCTCAATACACATTTGTACAATGGCAACAACTTGTATTTATATAGCACCTTTAATATAATAAAACTTCCCAAGGTGCTTTACAGAAGTGTAATCATTCAAAACTTGACACTATATCACACAAGATTTTAAAAGACAGGTGACCAAAGCTTGGTTAAAGAACAGGTTTTAAGGATTAAAATTTGGTCAAGGGGCCAAAATTGGAGGACATATATCTTGAGGGGGGTGGTGGTAGACAATGCACCTCTTATCTTTTTTTAAAAAGTGCTCAGGCCTGAAACGAGCATGGCCTGCACATATGGTAACTTAAAGGGGCTAGCTTGATATGTGGCCTAATGGGAACTTTTGGATTGCTGCACACCTTGGAGGGAATATTGGTTATAGAGGTGGAGGAGGTTAGAGATAGCGAGAGATAAAGCTATGGAGGGATATGAAAATAAAATGTGAGAATTTAAAATAAAGGCATTGCTAAACTAGGAGCCAATGTAGGACAGCGAGCATGGTGCGTAATGAGTGAATGGGACTTAGTTTGGATTAGGATAGTAAAGTGTACATATGTACATTTTAAACTCTGTGCATTTCTTGGTAACATGGTGAGAAAAAAAAAGAGCATGCAAGTACTTTTTGATCTTCAAAAGTTTTCCCTCGATCACTGGATGGTGAGAGATGTTTCTTAAATAAATGCATCTATGAGGTGCTTTTGCATGCACTGTGCAAGGCATGTTTTCACTACAATTAGTAAGCGTGGCTGAAGCAGTGTCCCACACCAATCACAGAATGCAGAAGAGGCCCTTCGGCCCATCGAGTCTGCACCAACATGTGAGAAGCACCTGACCTATCTACCTAATCCCATTTACTAGCACTTGGCCCATAGCCTTGAATGTTATGACGTGCCAAATGCTCATCCAGGTACTTTTTAAAAAGGATGTGAGACAACCCGCCTCCATCACCCTCCCAGGCAGCACATTCCAGACCATCACCACCCTCTGGGTAAAAAAGGTTTTTCCCCACATCCCCCCTAAACCTCCTGCCCCTCACCTTGAACTTATGTCCCCTCGTGACTGACCCTTCAACTAAGGGGAACAGCTGCTCCCTATCCACCCTGTCCATGCCCCTCATAATCTTATGTTTGAGGTCAACCAGTAACTTCTATCAGGGAAGTCTGCTTTTAGTAGAATGATACAGCAGTGAAGAAGGCCAGAGAAGGAGCAAACGCTTTTAAAGAGCTATCCCATTAGTCCCACATCCCTGTAATATTTTTCTCCTTCAACTATTTAACACAAAGTATTTGGCCCAACATTCCAGAATCGGACGTTTACAGCACAGAAGGCGGCCATTCAGCCCATTGTGCCCGCGCCAGCCTACAAAGACCTGATTACACTAATCCCATTTTCCAGTGCTTGGCCTATAGCCCTGGACACTATGGCAATGCTCCACACAAGCATCATCCTGCCTTTCTTCATCTAACCCCATCAACTCATTTATTCAATTCCTTTTTTGAAAATTATTATCGAATCTGCTTCCACCACCCTTTCAGACTGTGCATTCCAGATCGCAACAACTCATGAGAAAAATAAAACTTCATGTCATCTCTAATTCTTCTGTCAATTACCTTCAATCTGTGTCCTCTGGTTATCAGCCGTTCGCCACTGGAAATGGTTTCTCCTTATATACTCTTATCAGAATCTCCTTATATGGCTGTGTGTCACATTTTGCTTCATAATACTTGTAAGAAGCATCTGGAAATGTTTTACTGTGTTAAAAGGTGCTATATAAATGCAAGCTATTGCAGAGAAATAGTTTCTCTATCTACCCCTATCAAATCCCTCTTTCATGCAAACCACCTCACTTAGATTACCCCTCAAACCCTCTAATTTCAAGGGAATGCAAACCAGGTTTATGCAACAACTCGAAGATGCGCATCAACTAAAATAATCATTTTTTAAACTCTTTCACGGGATGTTGGCATCACTGGCTAGGCCAGCATTTATTGCCCATCCCTAATAGCACTTGAGAAAGTGGTGGTGAGCCATTTTCTTCAACTGCTGCAGTCCATGTGGTGCAGGTAGCGACAGTGATGGAACAGCAATATAGTTCCAAGTCAGGATGGTGTGTGGTTTGGAGGGGAACTTGAATGTGATGGTGTTCCCATGCATCTGCTGTCCTTGTCCTTCAAGGTGGGGGAGGTCACAAGTTTGGAAGGTGCTATCAAAGGAGCCTTGGCGAGATGCTGCAGTGCATCTTGCAAATGGTACATACTGCTATCACTGTGCATCAGTGGGTGATGGAGAGAGTAAATGTTGAAGATGGTGGATGAGGTGCCAATCAGGAAGATTGCTTTGTCCTGGACGGTGTCGATTGTTGTTGGAACTGCACTCATCCAGGCAAGTGGAGTCCATGATTTTGGGGAGTCAGGAGGTGAGTTACCCGCTGCAGAATTCCCAACCTCTGACCTGCTCTTATGGCTAGTCCAGTTCAGTTTCTGGTCAATGGTAACTCCCAGGATTTTGATAATGGGTGTTTCAGCGATGGTAATACCACTGAATTTCAAGGAGCAATGGTTAAATTTTGCCTTGTTGAGATGGTCATTGCCTGGTAGTTGTGTGGCATGAATGTAACTTGCAATCATCTGCCTAAGCCTAAATATTGTCCAGGTCTTGCTGCATATGGACAGGCTGGTTAAGTTTGTGTGAAATGAAGAATGAATTTATACATTTTAAATACAGTATTGTTGCTCGTATTTTAGGCTGTAATAGATCTTGTAGCAATATAAACTGTTTCAGTTTGTTTTCATGATACACTTCAAATGACACAATAAAAATGAACCATAGGATACAATTTATATCCCACCAGAACACTGATAGCCTGCAACAACTTTTCATCTTGCATTCTATAAGCAACACGCTAGGGAAATAATATTGGTCTTTTATCTTTCCATTTTAACTGGGAGTAATGCTGACACACGATTTGAGGGTTGGCTCCAGGAATCATCACTGTCAAATTCCACTCCCTTTCTGATGCCAAGTTATCTGCATGCAGTGAAAAAGCAACCATAAAAGATATATTTAAAACAAAACAAAGTGTCAGAAAGACACAGCATCCAAGAGGGACAGCTGATGAAAAAAGTATGAGTCTGAAATATTAACCAACATTAACCAATTCATTCAGATACTGACAGGTTGTATATATTTACCACTGGCTCTGTTTTTAGGCCAGGTTAAAGGAGTGGCCCACAAACTTGAGTACATCAGAAATCCCCTCCAAATACTGACATACTCCTAGGGGCAACACCTGTCTAACGCGATGTCAACTACACAGAGGTAGGCACCATTATCGAAAACGTTGTGTTCGTAGACAGCAAAACAAATCAGACGCTAGCAACCCAACAACTGCAAATACAAAATGCTTGTACATAAACTCGGGTCCTCTCGCAAACCGGCTGAGTTCCATTCGAAAGCCAATGACTTAAGTGGCAGGACAACTTAAAACAAAAAAACTCTCTCAGCAACACGCCAAGGCTTCTTCAACAATACTTCCAAACCCTTGTGCTTTGCCATCTTTAGAAGGGCAAAAAGAACAGGCGCACGGGAACATCACCATCTGCAATTTCCCCTCAGAGTCACACTAATCCGGACTCGGAAACGTAACGGTCATTCCCGGGTCAAAGTACTGGGGGGGGCGGGGAAAGCCCCTTCCTAACAGCACTGTGGATGTACCTACACTACATGGACTGCAGCGATTCGATAAAGGTGGCTTACGACCACCTTCTCAAAAGGTGCTTAGGCATGGGATGTTAGTGCCCATTCAAGAATATATAAAAAAGGACAAGTTCGTAACAACTTAGATGGCGCTTGTTCGTTTATATAAAGCGCATCCCGAAATCGAACTCCAGGCAAAGCCATGCGATCCTTCCCAAAGCAAGGATTTCAAAGATCGTTTATAGAAAGGGGGGGGGGAAACAGAGATTAAAAAGGAGAGAGAGGGGGATTAAACGGTGGGATCCTACAGACAAAAGAATTCTGACTAATCCTTCAAAGGATAAACACTTCAAAGCTTCCTCGCCCCCATCTACAACATGAAGCGCAAGTCCAAAACACACAAAAGCCCTCGCACTTCACTCGGAGTCCAATTTTTTTTTTAAAAAAAAATAAAACGAAGAAAAAGTTGCACCAGCAGCGGCGTTGAGTTAAATGCACAAAACTCACACCGGTGAACAAATCCGGCCCCGAAACCGAAACACACGGGGGTCCAACAACAACAAACAACAAACATTACTCGGACAGAGCCTTTCCCAAGAGGATACATCCGATGACATAAGTTACTGTGGTTATCGCTAGTTGTTATTCACGTCTTTGTAAACAAAAAAAAAACACCTACGAAGTTAACATTGAAACCCAAGTTGGGAACATTGTAATTTTTCTCAGCGTTATTTTAACGCAGCACAGAGAATGGCAACCTGGTATCACACACAAAAAAAAACCCAAAACAAAAACACACACACAAATCTTAAGCAACGGTTCATTGTTCCAGGGGGGAGGGGGGGGGGGGGGGGTAGGAAAAATACATTGGGAAAACAAAGATGACCAAGGGGGGGG